>NC_136068.1:1047210309-1048410309 GCF_964261635.1 Lissotriton helveticus | reverse complement strand
CTGTAGCGGGTTGTGGGTTTATAGGGGAATTGGGTGGGAAGTAATTTATTTATAATTAATTAAATATGTAAAATTATCTATTGCTATTTATTTAGAATTAATTGTTAATTTTTTATGGTAATTAATTACATTTTAATTGCCAATTAATTTTATTTAATTGATTTATTGCTAATTATGTTAATTTTACTCGTTTATTTTCTGTAGCGGGTTGTGGGTTTATAGGGGAATAGGGTGGGAAGTAATTTATTTATAATTAATTAAATAATTCAATTTATTTAATTGTATTTAATTTGAATTAATTGTTAATTTGTAATTAATTTGTAATAATAGGTAACTAATTATAATAATTAATTTTAATTTGTAATTTTAATTGATTAACTATTATATTATATTAAATTGGTAATTACTTTTAATAAATTTTTTATAGATATTAATTTATATTTTTGTAAATATTATATGAAGTATTTACTTTCCCTACTGTTGCACTCTCTGGAGTGGGAATAGTAATTTTTACCCCTACGCTATCCAATGCTTTCCCTACTGTTGCACTCTTTGGAGTGGGAATAGTAATTTTAACCCCTACGCTATCCAACGCTTTCCCTACTGTTGCACTCTTTGGAGTGTGAATAGTAAGTTTTATCCCTATGCTATCCAACGCTTTCCCTACTGTTGCACTCACTGGAGTGGGAATAGTAATTTTTACCCCTACGCTATCCAACGCTTTCCCTACTGTTGCACCCACTGGAGTGGGAATAGTAATTTTTAACTCTACACTATCCAACGCTTTCCCTACTGTTGCACTCTTTGGAGTGGGAATAGTAAGTTCAACCCCTACGCTATCCAACGCATTCCCTACTGTTGCACTCTTTGGAGTTGGAATAGTAATTTTTACCCCTACGCTATCCAACGCTTTCCCTACTGTTGCACCCACTGGAGTGGTAATAGTAATTTTTACCCCTACGCTATCCAACGCTTTCACTACTGTTGCACTCACTGGAGTGTGAATAGTAATTTTTACCCCTACGCTATCCAACACTTTCCCTACTGTTGCACTCTTTGGAGTGGGAATAGTAATTTTTACCCCTACGCTATCCAACGCTTTCCCTACTGTTGCACTCATTGGAGTGGGAATAGTAATTTTTACCCCTACGCTATCCAACGCTTTCCCTACTGTTGCACTCACTGGAGTGGGAATAGTAATTTTTACCCCAACGCTATCCAACGCTTTCCCTGCTGTTGCACTCTTTGGAGTGGGAATAGTAATTTTTACCTCTACGCTTTCCAACGCTTTCCCTACTGTTGAACGCTTTGGAGTCGGAATAGTAATTTTTACCGCTATGCTATCCAACGCTTTCCCTACTGTTGCACTCATTGGAGTGGGAATAGTAATTTTAACACTCTTGCTATGCTACGGTAATAATATTGTATATTTTTTAATAATATTATGTTAATATATATATATATATATGTTTTAACAAATAACATTGTATTTTTTTTATAACTTAAATTAATTATTTAATAATTTTAAGGTTATTTAAGTATTTTTAAGTATATTTTAGTTATTTATTTTTAATATTTTTTTAAGTTTACATTAATTTTAATAAATTCGATATTTTTACAAAGTACATATTTTTAAACGATATTTTTGATTCGATATTTTTGTACTTACCTGTTTGTAGATAGGACTTCGATATTTTTATAGTCGATATTTTGGAGTCGATATTTTAAATGCCTATATTTTTGTTGTCGATATTATGTCAGTGATCCCTCCAGCCAAGCCACCGCATGTTGGGGGATCACTTGCAACTTCTGCAAGAGGAAGTTACGGCCCTCTTGGCCAAGGGGGCCGTCAATCGCGTTCCTGGGCCAGAAGTAGGGTGTGTTTGTTATTCCCACTACTTTCTGGTTCCCAAGAAGGGCAAAGGAGGCCTACGCCCCATCTTGGACCTGTGGAACGTCAACGGCTTCCTCCGGAAGGAGAAGTTCAAGATGCTGACATTGGCTCAGGTCTTATCTGCCCTAGACCCTGGAGACTGAATGGTGGGGTTGGACTTGCAGGACGCTTATTTCCACATACCCGTCCTGCCAGTCCACCGGCCCTACCTGCGGTTCACGGTAGGCCACGAGTACTTTCAGTTTACCAAGCTTCCCTTCGGCCTTACCAGCGACCCTCGGGTGTTCACAAAAGTGATAGCGGTCGTCGCAGTTCATCTGCGCAGATCAGGGGCTCCAGTCTTTCCCTATCTCAGACTGGTTGTTGAAGGCGGGCTCGACCCATACAGTCGTCTCCCACCTCCAGACTACGGCGACCTTCTGCACCTGCTGGGGTTATCCATCAACGTGCCAAAGTCACACCCTCTCAGAAGCTCCTCTTCATCGGAGCGGTTCTGGACTCAGAGCAGTTTTCGATTTATACCCCCGAGTAATTTGTTTTCTGTAGCGGGTTGTGGGTTTATAGGGGAATTGGGTGGGAAGTAATTTATTTATAATTAATTAAATATGTAAAATTATCTATTGCTATTTATTTAGAATTAATTGTTAATTTTTTATGGTAATTAATTACATTTTAATTGCCAATTAATTTTATTTAATTGATTTATTGCTAATTATGTTAATTTTACTCGTTTATTTTCTGTAGCGGGTTGTGGGTTTATAGGGGAATAGGGTGGGAAGTAATTTATTTATAATTAATTAAATAATTCAATTTATTTAATTGTATTTAATTTGAATTAATTGTTAATTTGTAATTAATTTGTAATAATAGGTAACTAATTATAATAATTAATTTTAATTTGTAATTTTAATTGATTAACTATTATATTATATTAAATTGGTAATTACTTTTAATAAATTTTTTATAGATATTAATTTATATTTTTGTAAATATTATATGAAGTATTTACTTTCCCTACTGTTGCACTCTCTGGAGTGGGAATAGTAATTTTTACCCCTACGCTATCCAATGCTTTCCCTACTGTTGCACTCTTTGGAGTGGGAATAGTAATTTTAACCCCTACGCTATCCAACGCTTTCCCTACTGTTGCACTCTTTGGAGTGTGAATAGTAAGTTTTATCCCTATGCTATCCAACGCTTTCCCTACTGTTGCACTCACTGGAGTGGGAATAGTAATTTTTACCCCTACGCTATCCAACGCTTTCCCTACTGTTGCACCCACTGGAGTGGGAATAGTAATTTTTAACTCTACACTATCCAACGCTTTCCCTACTGTTGCACTCTTTGGAGTGGGAATAGTAAGTTCAACCCCTACGCTATCCAACGCATTCCCTACTGTTGCACTCTTTGGAGTTGGAATAGTAATTTTTACCCCTACGCTATCCAACGCTTTCCCTACTGTTGCACCCACTGGAGTGGTAATAGTAATTTTTACCCCTACGCTATCCAACGCTTTCACTACTGTTGCACTCACTGGAGTGTGAATAGTAATTTTTACCCCTACGCTATCCAACACTTTCCCTACTGTTGCACTCTTTGGAGTGGGAATATGATTTTTTACCCCTACGCTATCCAACGCTTTCCCTACTGTTGCACTCATTGGAGTGGGAATAGTAATTTTTACCCCTACGCTATCCAACGCTTTCCCTACTGTTGCACTCACTGGAGTGGGAATAGTAATTTTTACCCCAACGCTATCCAACGCTTTCCCTGCTGTTGCACTCTTTGGAGTGGGAATAGTAATTTTTACCTCTACGCTTTCCAACGCTTTCCCTACTGTTGAACGCTTTGGAGTCAGAATAGTAATTTTTACCGCTATGCTATCCAACGCTTTCCCTACTGTTGCACTCATTGGAGTGGGAATAGTAATTTTAACACTCTTGCTATGCTACGGTAATAATATTGTATATTTTTTAATAATATTATGTTAATATATATATATATATATGTTTTAACAAATAACATTGTATTTTTTTTATAACTTAAATTAATTATTTAATAATTTTAAGGTTATTTAAGTATTTTTAAGTATATTTTAGTTATTTATTTTTAATATTTTTTTAAGTTTACATTAATTTTAATAAATTCGATATTTTTACAAAGTACATATTTTTAAACGATATTTTTGATTCGATATTTTTGTACTTACCTGTTTGTAGATAGGACTTCGATATTTTTATAGTCGATATTTTGGAGTCGATATTTTAAATGCCTATATTTTTGTTGTCGATATTATGTCAGTGATCCCTCCAGCCAAGCCACCGCATGTTGGGGGATCACTTGCAACTTCTGCAAGAGGAATTTACGGCCCTCTTGGCCAAGGGGGCCGTCAATCGCGTTCCTGGGCCAGAAGTAGGGTGTGTTTGTTATTCCCACTACTTTCTGGTTCCCAAGAAGGGCAAAGGAGGCCTACGCCCCATCTTGGACCTGTGGAACGTCAACGGCTTCCTCCGGAAGGAGAAGTTCAAGATGCTGACATTGGCTCAGGTCTTATCTGCCCTAGACCCTGGAGACTGAATGGTGGGGTTGGACTTGCAGGACGCTTATTTCCACATACCCGTCCTGCCAGTCCACCGGCCCTACCTGCGGTTCACGGTAGGCCACGAGTACTTTCAGTTTACCAAGCTTCCCTTCGGCCTTACCAGCGACCCTCGGGTGTTCACAAAAGTGATAGCGGTCGTCGCAGTTCATCTGCGCAGATCAGGGGCTCCAGTCTTTCCCTATCTCAGACTGGTTGTTGAAGGCGGGCTCGACCCATACAGTCGTCTCCCACCTCCAGACTACGGCGACCTTCTGCACCTGCTGGGGTTATCCATCAACGTGCCAAAGTCACACCCTCTCAGAAGCTCCTCTTCATCGGAGCGGTTCTGGACTCAGAGCAGTTTTCGATTTATACCCCCGAGTAGCGGGTTCGGGATATTCAGGCTCTGATTCCGATCCTTCAGCCTTTATCCCGGGTCTCTGTCAGGTTGACGCTGCTGCTCCTGGGACTGAATGCCTCCTGCATCCTACTGATGCATCACGCCGGGTGACGGATGCGGGCTCTGCAGTGGGACCTGAAGTTTCAGTGGGCACAGCATCTGGGCAAACTGTCCGACCACGTCCTGATCTCGGAGGGCACTGCGAGTCAGTTGCAGTTGTGGCTCACGAACCGTGATTGGGTCAGCGGCAAATCCCTCTCCCTACCCCAACCAGAGCACCTAGTAGTGACGGACGCGTCCCTCCTGGGATGGGGGGCCACATAGGAGAGGCGGAGATCTCGAATGGCGTCTGAACACGGACGTGGTGCAAGGCCTCTTTCAGCAGTGGGGAGTGCCTTGGTTAGATCTATTCGCCACCGAATAGAACACCTAATTCTGCGCTTTGGAATTTCCAAGGCGGCACTCGCTCGGATAGGCTTTTCGTCGCGAGTTGAGTTGCGTTCTGTTGTACGCCTTTACGCCTATACCACTTCTGCCCAGAGTGCTGAAGAAGATCAGGCGAGACCAGGCCCAAGTTATCCTTGTGGCTCCGGACTGGGCACGAAGATACTGGTATCCCGAGCTACTCAGCATGTCAGTCGATCCCCCGATTCGTCTGCCTCTTCAGGAGGACCTTATGTCACTGCAGCAGGGGGCAGTCCTCCACCCGAACCTGTCCAGTTTCCACCTCCATGCGTGGAGATTTAGCGGTGGCAGTTGAGGCCATTTGACTTGCCTCCTGAAGTCTGTGATGTGACTCTGGCAGTCAGGAGGAAGAGAGGCTCCACCGTCTGGACCCAAAACGTGCGCTCTCCTTCTATCTAGATCGCACACGCCAGTTCCAGGTGGACAACCAGCTCTTTGTTGGTTACGTGGGCGCTAAGAAGGGGCGGGCGGTGCACAAGCGGACCATCTCTCGGTGGGTCGTCTTGTGTATCAAGGTTTGCTACTCTTTGGCGAAAAATGAACCTCCTGTTGAGCTGCGCGCCCATTCCACTCGGGCCACGACGGCTACTACTGCCCTGGGTCGGGGAGTCCCCTTGCAGGACATCTGTCAGGCAGCTATGTGCGCCTCGCTGCACACGTTTGTTAAGCTCTACTGCCTGGACAGCCAAGTCCAGAGAGATGGCTTTTTTGGCCGTTCCGTTCTCCAGGACTTTCTGGTGCGATCTTGGTTAGCAGACCCACCACCGGGATTGGTATTGCTGGGGTATCTATTCTAAGGTAAGGAATCTAACACTAACGTGTTTCTTTCAGATGCACAAGTTACTTACCTTCGGTAACGATATATCTGTAAGAAACATTAGTTAGTGTTAGATTCCTTACCGCCCCACTCATCCTCCCCGTTCTGCGAACCGATATCTAGGGTTAAGGACGTTCCTTTCAGGGCCCTAGTTTCATGACACTAGTGTCGGTTTCTATCATGGCTCTGCGTTCCTGGCGTGGAAAGCTATGTACAGAACTGACTTCTGCGCGCGAGGTCGGCGTCTAAGTACTCCGACGATGTCATCCCGGCGATCACGACGCCGACAACGGACGTGGAACCGCATACGACGCCTACTGACGCGCAGGGGTATGGCTGACGAAAACTTTCCGGATACAGACTGACGCCTGGGGATATTCTAAGGTAAGGAATCTAACACTAACTAATGTTTCTTACAGATATATCGTTACCGAAGGTAAGTAACTTGTGCTTCTAGTTCTCTCATCATGCTTCCAGTTGCATAGGTATATTGAACCTATCCAGATAGATTGATTATTTATCACTCACAATTCTTCTATATCCAATTTAATGTAAAATCTGACAAATTCATCAGAATCTCTACAACATCGTCCAGATCTCGGAGGGCACTGTAAAAGATCTGCAGTGGTGGTTAACGAACCGCAGTTGGGTCAAAGGCAGACCCCTCTCCCTTCTGCAAACATCAGACAGTAGTAACAGATGCTTCACTCCTGTGATGGGGCGGCCATCTGGGAGAGGTGGAGTTCAGAGGCCTCCGGTCTCCTGTGGAATCCGGACTACACTTCAACCTACTGGAGAACCAAGCGATCCAGCTGGCATTAAAAGACTTTCTACCTTCCATCAAGAGAAAGCTAGTGCAGGTGTTCACAGACAACACCACTACCAGGTGGTACTGTAACAAACAGGGCGGGGGTGGAGTCGTGGACCCTTTGTCTAGAGGCCCGGCACTTCAGGACATGCCTGGAACATTAATGCATATCCCTGGTGGTTCAACACCTGGTGGGTTCTCTGAACGGCAGGTGTAGGAGAGTAGGGTCTGCTTTCCTATGGTCACCCCAATTTTTGCTTTTTGCTTCACTGGTTTTCGACTTAATGTGGCTGTGGGCCTGCCAATCAGACCCACAGCCTGCTGTTCTCTCTCTAAATTCACATACATGTACTTTAGGTACATCACCAATCAGGTATTGGGTCACCTTATCAGTGTACTATAGGTACCCAGGGCATAGGTGCATCCAAGGCCTACCAGGGGCTGCAGCATATCTTTTGCCACCCCTGGCTGGCCATCCAAACTGACACAACTGGCTGATCACTCAGCTGGGGAGAGGTTGTGTAATCACCCCTTGCTTAGATATAGTATACCTATGTCTAAACCTATATCTGGACACATATATACCTATAAGTCACGCCTGTGGCAGGCCTTAACAATCCTGGAGGCAGAGTGCTTGGTTTTATGTGAGATGGTGCTCTAGCATGAGCTGAGCCTGTCTGCAGCTTTCGGAACAATGTCCTCATAGCTGTTCCAGGGTATTGCCATACCATATACTCTTAAAGTGCATTATAATCCTCGCGGTTATTGCTAACTTTGGTTTAGCTTTACCAAACCATGTCGTGTAAGGTGTCATACACTTTGGAATACTACCCCCTCACCAGTTCTGGCGACGGGGGTAGCATTCCACCCTTCTAGAGGGAGAAGACATGTTACTTTACTTAAACGCGGTTAAATCTAACCAGAGCCTCAGCATCACAAAATGGATGCTGCTGCCACAGACACGAGTCTGGCCTCCTGCTGCTGACTGAAACTCCGGCAGGGGATGCCTGGACAAATGGTATCCTGTCACAGGGAGGTGTTACACCACCCCAGACAGGAGATAGTGGATTGAGGCAGGCAGGGCGAGTGAAACTAGACATTGCCTGGGGCGCACAAGGCTCCCCATGCATAGCCCAGTTCACATCGGTGCTGGGGCACTACAGCCCCAGCTCTGGTGCGAAACTGGACAAAGGGAAAGGGGTGTAACCACCCCCTTCCTGGGTCCCACCCATAGGAGGGACCTAGCAGGTTATCCAGCCCCTTGATTTGGAATAAAGGTAGCAGCTGTGCCCATAGACTTTAGATAATCCTGACTGAAACTTTGAAACAAAACTCTTGACCCTTCGACATCCCACTCAACGGGGAAAACTGAAGAATCTCCCTTGTGGTCAAGGAGTGACCACCCTGTGCAAACAGGCACCATTCAGCGCCCAACGGTTTGCTTTGTTTCAGCTCCCGCCGGAGCTCGAGCGACAGAGATCGACAAGAACCGGATTCCCAGACATGCAAAAGCCCGATCCACAGCCACAGCAGAGCTGAGACCCGTGGATGCGACGTGGGACCGCCCATCTTAAAAAGACTGCGAAGTGCTTACTGTGCAGCCCCCGAGGCACCCTCGAAGCTGTGGATTGAGGTCTGAGAAGCCCCAGCCCCGAGCAGCTCTTGCACCTAAGATCACCCCTCCACACTCACCGAGTGATGCGTGGAACCCTTTTGCATTTTCCTGCTCGACGTGTCTGTCCGGTCACTTGCCCGTTGGCTAGCGGTCACTACGACGATGAACCTTTAAATTTACACTGCTGGTCTGGTTGCTACAGACTGGCCCTCGCTCCCCTGAAAAGGAGCAGCCTCTCTGACCTTGCTGGTCCGAGTAAGAAGCGATCTTCAAATCCTGCGTGGGTTGCATTTACCAAGGCCTGTTGACTCCGATCCGGAAGCCGACACCGCCGACAGCGAGAGCCTTCGTGGGACAGTCCGTGATCCACTCCTGGTCATCGTCGATGCCCCCGAGTCCACGTGGCAGCGGAGACAAGCTTCTCGACAACCACCTGATTGCGCCAGACATCGCCTGGTTCCTTCCTGGTTCCATCCTGGTCACTGGCTAGTGACCCAGACTCTGTCCCCTCTGCTTTCAGGTACTCTACATCTTCGATCCACCCTTGGATCCAACCGGACTCTACTCTCCTGGCCGCCTGCAGCATCTTTATCTCCAGGCTCCATAGAACTCCACGACGAAACCCGACACACTTTGACACCTATGCACCCGCTTCCTGTGGGTGAGGTAACGAGAGTACTCCAGTGCTCTCATAGTGGTTTACACCTCTAGTGTCCTAGTTTAAAGTGGGGAAGTTCTAGTCCAGTCGGAAGACTTCTAAAACAGTAACTTTGTAACTTTTACGCACCATTGACTTTGCATTGTTGCATGCGTGTGCTTTAAGCGCTGCACCCGAATCCCGCGTGAAGGACCGGGTTAATTAATTCCCAGCGGCGCCAGTGGCACGCCCAAAGTCTTCGGGTTCCACCTGTCTTAGAATACAGAGACACGGAAACTTCTTGGTGGCGTCAAAGATCAAATTTATTGGCTGCAGCCAGTAATAGAAGTCCTAGAAATCATCACGGTATGAGTTCTCAGGAGACTGCTCAATTTTACACAGCAAGTCGTCCCTTTTTATGCCAAAAATCACATTCCAGACAAATACCTAATATTTACAAACTGTCCAATCACATGTATTCACACCAAAGGTATCGCATGACAGTAAAACCCACTTTTCAGTTGCCCAGCCCATGATCAATCATCGGTCAAACCCAACATTCTTCTTTAGACAGGTCGAACGAACCCATAATAAAAAAGGCCACAACCCAATCATAAATAGACCATAAAGAAAGGAGCAGAAACAGGTGTGAGTAGGATAAGGCATATTTGTGTGCAATAAAACTTTACGATGTCCTGTGCTCTGATCCTTAATCTTGATCAGCTAAAGGGCAGGAACTGGTTTAATAAGGTCAGCTTCAGGCAACAGGGTCAGTTCACTCAGGTCAAACAGGAGTCAGCAGGAACTGGAGCTAAGGTGTACATGTCCTTAAAAAGACTAGTTCATCCACAGTCATCGGCCTATGTGAGGGCAACCACAAAATGGCTGCCATACACAAAATGGAACCCAAGGGTACAGAACGAAATCCCTAAATACGTAGTGAATCCATCGGTCTAACGTGATGAAAACACTCCTACTTGCCGCACTAACTAGTTACGGTTCGCTAATATCAAATTCGTAACGAAACCATGACCTTTATGAAACAGGTTCAGGATTCACGGAACCTCAGACCCTCCTTTTGCCCTTACATAGGCAATAACCTACACTCACGTCAATCTGAGTCCAGGTCTATATTCATCAGATCATCAAGATGTTGCTGGAGCATAATCCTATTACTTAGTACCTCTCTTGGGACAGGTCTCCTTGCACACGTAGTAGCACAGAGGCCACATATAGCAGGAGCGCACTGCCCACAAAGACAGAACAGGAAAAGAATCTCTAAAGCCATCCCAATGATCATCAGAATCTTCCATCCCCAGGTCGATAACAGTTCCCAAAACCATCCAATCAACGACCAATCTCCTTTATCCACATTTATAGACTCAGAGATCTTATGTAACTTAGAAATGGCCTGGTACACTGTAGGAGCATTGTCTGGTATGAAAACGCAGCAACTCGATTGGATCACTTTACATACCCCACTTCGGTCCGCAAGTATGACGTCCAAAACCATTCGATTCTGTAATGTCATAAGGCGATCCGCTTGAAGCTCAGCGGTCAGATTACTAAGGGCACCAGCAGTTTCATTTATGGTGGATTCAACCACTCTTGTCAATTGCCGTAGGTTTCTACTGTTTGCCATAGGTCCCCAAAACGGTAGGAAACCCTTGAAAAAGTCTTCCACTCTTGTCCCGTAGTATCTTCCTCACTGAAGACACCCCTAACAACTCTCGTTCTGTGGTAATCTACAGCAGCAGTATACGTAGGAGGCAACAAATATGCAACATAACATGTTCCCGAAAAATCAGGGGGCAACCATGTATATGCTCTATCATGGCAGACAAAATACGTGCCCTTAGCTGCTGAAAACGGTGGGGAAGTTTGGGACGCAAAGACATACGTCTGAGTACAAACACTCTTCCCTAACTGAGCTCTCGGATTCTTGCCTTTCCCTTGCAGACAAAAATGACCACGATGGGGTACAATCCAAATCGGAGGTGACCTTTTCCGTCTCTGCTTCTCACCCAGACTAATACTATATCCATTTGCATTCCAACCAACATATGCTAGTACCTCATCCTTGGGAATAGTCTTATACGTTTCGATATCTCTACTCATATCTGTAATTCCCTTCATCAAGGCTTTATTACTTGAGTTATCTCTCATGGAACGCAGGGGATAGACTTCGATGGCATGAATAAACATCGTCTGATATGCCCATACGGACCCATTGTAACTGAATGGCAGAACCAGATAAGGAATACCTCTATCCATAGTATGTGGTATAAGACCACACACCCAACAATTAGTGGTGTTCACTACTAACTGGTGTTGATGGAGGAGTTGCACAAAGGAATTATTCACAAATTCCGACCTTCTAATTTGCTCGTGTTCAGGTAAAATATGAAAAGAATGTAAAGAAACAGTAGTAGGTAAAGTCGTAGGTTGGAAAATGGGTACAGAAATCAGTTGAAGAGAAAATACAAACCAAGCCACCAAAGCTAACGTCATGCTAAAAAACATCAAAAGACATGTAATCGGAGGAGGAGCTTCGCGGGCATCCAAGATGGTTGCGTGAGCAAAGAGCTCCTGAGACCCGCGCCGCCCTTCGCACATATCCTTACTACATCCTGATTTTGAAGATGGGCTTTTGAAGACAAACTCTGGCTGATCCCAACATTCTTTGAAAAATCGAATTCGGACGTCGGGATCCACTTTTACATCGTCGAATGGGGTGAATGGGGACTCTTCCTCCTCCTGGGTTCTTTGTGTAGAGTCGTTTTATGACGGGGCGACAGGCACACTGCAAGTTGGGGTGGCTTTTGAGTCGTACGCAGGGGTGCAGGGTGGGGGGCGTTGTAACGGGTTTAAGTTGGGGATGGTAGGGGGGTGTGTGTGTGACTGTTTCTTTTCACAAGGCATCGTATTGTTCTTTCTAACTGCTCAGGTCACTGGGTTTCGTGTGTGGGGTGCTCTGCTTCCTTCTCGGGGATGGGGGTGGTGAGTTGAGACTGCTATCCTGGAATGTTAATGGGTTGGGAGACAGGATAAAGCGAGGGGTAGTGTTGCAGTTCCTCAGACGCCATTCCCCCGATATTGTTCTTCTGCAGGAGACGCATTTGATAGGTAACACATGTCAAGCCATGAACAGGCGTGGATACCGACTAGTCGTTCACTCTGGTTTCACTTCTGGTTCCAGGGGGGTGGGCATTCTCATCCGGTCTTCTCTCCCCTTTGAAATTGATGAGGTAATACTTGACGACAGAGGGCGCTATGCTGCGCTCACGGGTTGATGGGAGGGGAAGACACTGTCCATACTCACAATATATAACCCAACCGGGCCTACAGGCCTCCACCTATGCTGATCTGGGTAGGGTTATACTAGGGCTGCCTGAGGGTCTCCTTATCCTTGGTGGGGACTTTAACTCTGTTGTTTCTGGCACTGCTAACTGTTTTCCCCCCAGAGATCTGGCTAGATCTCATATGTGGCTGAGCGACTTACTGGAAACTTTTGGGCTGATAGATAGCTGGAGGTTGATGCACCCTACACAGCTTCAATACACCTTCCATTCTGGGGCACATGGTAGTCTCTCCAGGCTAGACTATTTTTTAATGCCATCGGCCCAATCCTCCTCCATCAGTGAGGTTCGTCATTTTCCCAGGGGTATTTCTGATCATTCCCCCTTGTGGCTACGGTTTGAGGTTGGGGTAGGCAGTGCGGGTAGAGTGGCTCCCATTAACCCCTGGTATTTCCGTAATCCTAAAACCCGTTCTGAACTTGTGAAAGCTATGGACCATTACTTCAATGACAATGTGGGGTCTGTTTCTTCTTCTGTTTCACTGTGGGAAGCTTTCAAGACGGTTATTCGTGGGCATTTTCTGTCACTGATTGCTGCTGCCAAGAAGGCTAAAAATGAGGAACTTGTGCGCCTTGAAACCGACATAACTGCACTTGAGAATGATCTTGATTCGGGAGTAACACATTTAAAACTGCATTCCCTCAGTTTGAAACAGGCCGATTACAGAGCCCTCGTCACTGATGCGGCGAAGGTGATGAACAGAGAGCAACAGGGCAGGTTGTATGACGTGGGGGACAAGGCCGGTAAACTGATTGCGTGGCTGGATAAGAAAGAAAGAGTGAATCGTGTTGTCTCTGTGATTGAGAGGCCGGATGGTGAGTGTGTTACTGACCCAGTCGGAATTGTTGAGTGCTTTGCTGCCCACTTTAAAACCGTGTATGCCTCGGTCTGTGATAGAGACGAGGATGACTCCCGGTTGTTGCTCCGGGACATTGCGTTACCCTGCCTTTCCGACGATGACAGAGACCTCATGGACGCACCCCTTACGGTGGACGAAGTCGGGGTGGTTATACGTTCCCTCTGGTCTGGCAAAGCAATGGGCCCCAATGGCTTACCCATTGAACTGTATAAACTGCGACCCGACAAAATGGCGCCCTACTTAAAGGGGATGTTCCTGGAGGCTTTGGACTCTGGTTCCCTTCCCGCTGATCAGCGATTCGCCACCATCGTGGTCATTCTTAAGGAGGGTAAGCCACGTGACCGCTGTGCCTCGTACAAACCTATTTCACTGCTTAACGCCGAACCCAAAATTCTAGCTAAATTGTTAGCTAATCGCTTGATTAAGGTGATCGGGGACTTGGTCCATCCGGATCAGTCAGGTTTCATCCCACATCGAAACACCGCCCTTAATCTTCGGAGACTCCACAGAGTTCTCGCGAGGGCTGAGACTCTCACTGAGTCGGCCATTTTAGCTTCCCTTGACGCTACCATGGCTTTCGACACCATTGAATGGCCTTACCTTTGGGCGGCCCTCTCAAAGTTGGGATTCGGCCCAGTGTTCATCGCTTGGGTGAAACTTCTTTATGAGAAGCCCCTGGCTCAGGTGGTGGTTAACGGGAAGGTATCCGGTGTTTTTACACTCGGGCGAGGCACTCGACAGGGCTGCCCGCTGTCTCCGCTGCTCTTTGCCCTCGCTTTAGAACCGTTGGCTGAATGGCTCCGTTGGGAGCCTTCTGTAAAGGGCATTCGGTGGGCTCCCGATTTCGAGGATCGTATCTCGCTATACGCAGATGACATCCTCCTATATCTTACCTCCCCTCAGAAATCCCTTAATGTGCTCTTCGATGTTCTGTCTTCCTTCGGAAAGAACTCGGGTCTCATTATTAATTGGACTAAATCCTGTGTCTACGTTTTAGCTGGAGGTTTCCCCCCATTGCCTCGTAGATTTCCAATTCAAGTAACTGAGACTGGTTTTAAATACCTGGGGATCTATGTCTCCTTGGATTCCACCGTTCGCTATGAGCGTAATTTGCTACCCCCTCTCCAAAGGCTGAAGCTTAATGTTACACGCTGGCGTCGGTTGCCACTGTCACCACTTGGTCGTGCGGCTCTTTTTAAAATGATGTCGCTGCCTAGATTTTTGTACGCTCTCCAGAACTCATTTGACCCCGTTCCTTCGGGTTACTTTCGAGAGGTGGAGAGTCTACAAAGGCGACTAGTCTGGGATGGACGTGCGCGCATCGCCCTGTCGAAACTCACGCTTCTGTGGTATGACGGAGGCATTGCCCTCCCTGACATCAGGCGCTACGACTGGGCTTCTCAATTAAGTGCGGTTAATCACGCAACATATGCTCCCGGTCCTGCCCCGGCCTTTGCAATGGATAAACACCTTCTGCCGGGGGGGACCTTCAACAGGGCGCTGTATTCCAAGAGGCCATGTAAAACACTGGCCGGACCCACTAAAATTGCTGTACGTGTCTGGCAAGACGCGAATGCGGCTCTTGGATGGAGTGATAGACTTACCCGCGCGACCCTTTGTATGAATCTGAAGGTTTGGGTAATTTGTGGCGAACAAAAGGTTTTGATAAATGGGATATGATTGGTATTAGCAAGGTGGGGGATCTCTGGTCTAAAGGCGACGTTAAGACCTTTGAGGTGCTATAGGCGGAATACGAACTCGGGGGCAGAGAATTCTTCAGGTCCGCCCAGGTCCGTCATGCCCAATTGTCGGTTTTTGCTGTGGGTACAGATATTCCTGAGTCCTCACCTCTTGAGGATCGTATCCTGGATGGACATGTGCCCGATAGCACAATTTCATTGATTTACAAGAAGCTGATAAACAATAGGGCTGATCTGCTTGTACGCCTAAGGGCTTCGTGGACCGCCGACGGCCTAGAATTGGATGATGAGGACTGGCAATCTGCCCTGTCCTCGCCCAAGGAGGTTGCCATACCCGCTCGCCTTAGATTTGTTCAATTTAAGATCCTCCATCGTGTGTATATCACTGTTCCGAGTCTGGTTCGCATGGGTTACTCTTTGGATGATTTGTATAAGCGTGGCTGCGGCGTGACTGGCACCTTCCTCCACATTCTATGGGAATGCCCGGAGGTGGTTGAGTTTTGGTCCTGTGTGCATGTCGTAATGGAAAGGGTCACTGGTGTGGCGCTATTGCCCGAAGCCAGGCGCTGTCTCCTGAATGTCTGGGAACCCAATAATTATAATACGGCGCAGATCAACTGGGCGACCCTTGGTAATATGATCGCAAAAAGGGATATTGCACAGCTCTGGGGTTCCCATAGGTCGCCCACTGTATCATTATGGAAGAAGAACATGGACTGGTTCATGTTTAGGGAGAAAACTGTGTATCTGTCACGGGGCAGGCCCAAGAAATGGAGTAGAATTTGGTCACAATGGAACTCATATCGTGGAAATATATGCACCCCCCCACATGATTTGCTTCCCGATGTTACCCTGTCCCCCTAATTGACATTCCAAGTATTACTTTTACTGTATTGCTGATGGTTTCCTCGCTACCCCCCCCCCACTACGGATATCGAATGTATTGTATATGTTGTAGTGCTGGAGCACCGACTGCATGGACCCATGACCGTGTATCTACCGTATTTATGCCTTGTGTAGTTTGTTATTTTTACTGTTAATATTTCAATAAAATAAAATTAAAAATTTTAAAAAAGACATGTAATCAGAAAACATTTGCTATGCATAATTTTACACAGTTTCTTCTTAAAGTTCATTTTCTCAACGGCTCTCTCAATCTAAAAAAACTCAATCCTCTAACCGATGCTGTTCACGGCGGTTGGTTTTCTTCTGCTAAGGAATGCTTCTGTCAGCCCAGGGAACTCCCTTAGACCAACCAGAACCATCGACCTTGCGTCTTCGGCTTGCACTCTCTAGTCTTTACACTGTGACCCTACAGCTGAACCCGGATGGTGGTTCACAAAAATATACCAAAAATGTTTTGGGTTCAATTCCTGAGAGAGTTCAGTTCCAAAAAATCAAAAAAAGGAATTCATTTATTTTATTAGTCCATTGTTTCTAGGACGTAGATTATAACGCTCTTTTCCAGGCCTCGTTTGAGGCTGAAGCAACAGTTCAGGTTCAGTAGTGTCTAATCTTTGAGACACAGGCACAGCTTCTTGAAGGACATCGTCATTTTCTTTTCTCGGAGCCTCTCCACACCAATTCAGCGTCGCTAAACGGTGCAAACTTCGGCACCCTTTCAGTCTCGGAATCTGCAATACCTTCACGGACCCACTGGTCGTACGGCAGAGGCAACAGCGCCCTCTTACAATGTACGCCGTGAATCCAGTTTTTCTTCCCGAAAACCTTTACTGAAGTCCTCGTAGATAGCAGGACTTGGTACGGTCCATTCCAGCGGGGCTGATCATTCTTAGTCCGCTGAAAGTTCTTCACCAAAATCCAGTCACCAGGATTAAGGGTGTGACCTGGATCCACAGAAGCTGGCGGCAATTTGTCATGAACCTGTTGATGCAAGACACATAATTTAGTCGTTAAGTCATACAAGTAGTCCACTAGCATAGGATAATCGATGTCACTAAACTTCGTTAGCCTCGGCACTCCCCAAACATTTGCCGTACGGCCAAAGACAATCTCATACGGACTAAGGCCTATCCGGGAATGTACTGTAGTTCTAGTCGACAAAAGTGCCAACGGTAAAGCATCAGGCCATTGAAGATTAGTGCTCGCTTGAATCTTAGCCAGCTTTAACTTTAACGTGCCATTATAGCACTCAACTAAACCAGCTGATTGGGGATGATTCGCAGCGTGGAATTTCTGGTGAATTCCCAACCCTTCACACACTCTCTTCATCACCTTCCCCACGAATTCACTTCCGTTATCATTCCATACCATCCTTGGCAACCCAAACCTAGGGAAATATTCTTTGACCAGGACTTTAGCAGTGGACGAGGCAGTATTATCTTTTAGGGGGTATGCTTCTACCCATCTAGAAAAGGCGCAAACAACTACAAGGACATACTTTAAACTATTGCACCTTTCCATGTGGATGAAATCCAATTGCAAAACCTCGAACGGATACGTTGGAGGCGCAAAATGACCAGCTGGAGTTGGAGTTCCCTTGCCAGGATTATACATCAAACACACCATGCAATTCTTGACCACATTCTCCGCACACTTGGGAATTCCAGCATTCTGCCATACTGGAGCCAACAACTTACAAATCCCTTTCACACTGATGTGAGACAAACCATGTGCCATAGTAACCACTGCAAGCACGTACGCATCTGGCAACATCCATCTTTGGTGTTCTGACAATTCAACCCAACAACCAGTCGAATCCAATCTACCCGTAGTTTCTCTCCAAACATTCTTCTCACTTTCAGTAGCTTCAGCCTGTATCGATTTCACACTCTCAATCGTATCTTCGCACATTCCAACATCACCAATCCATCTTGCAGGGCCTGCCACATACATTCGACTCATCAGATTTCTTGCAGTGTCTTTCGCAACTTCATCCGCAAACGCATTACCATGGCCAACATCATCCGTAACCTTCCGATGAGCGCTACACTTCACAATCGCAACTTGCTTCGGCAAAGTAAGTGACTCGAGAAGCTCATTCACCAATTGTCCATGCTGAATCTTAGTCCCATGGGATGTGAGGAGGTACTTCTCTCTGTGTACTAGGCACAGTCATTTGAGCAATCGCTTGAATTCGTTCTGGGGTCAACCTTCTTCCCTCCTTTGACAAGAGATGACCTAAGTAGGTCACTTCTTGGCGACAATACTGCTACTTAGAAGGTGACACTTTATGATGCAAGTCCGACAGATGTCGCAACAAAGAAAGAGTAGCTTCTTTACAAGTTTTCTCATCATCAGTGGCCACTAACAGATCATCCACATACTGGATAAGAGCAGCACCAGCAGGCAACACAAGAGTATCAAGTTGAGTTTTCAAAGCCTGACTATAGATAGAAGGACTTTCACAATAGCCTTGGGGAGCTCTCTTAAACCGGAAGCTTTGGCCTCTTAAAGAGAGGCCAAAAATATCTCTACTCTCCTCAGCAATTGGAATACTGAAGAAAGCATTTTTCAAGTCTATGACTGAAAACCAAGCAGCTGAAGCAGGAATCAAAGTCAACAAAGCAGTAATATCCGGAACAACTGGAAACTGTGGCACAACAATCTTATTAACCTCTCAAAGATCGATCACAAACCTCTAAACAGGTGGCTTAGAAGAGTCAGTGCATTTCAGGACAGGCAAAACAGAACTGTTACACACATTACCTCTCGTTTCTTCAATCACATCTTTCTCAATCAAATCATAGATGATCACTAAAAACGCTCTTTCACCATCGCTAGAAATCCTATATTGGGGGATGCGTGGCAATTTAACATTTGCTTTAAGCGTTACAACGTAAGGTGGAATCTCCAAAAGACCCACATCATTAGGACCAGTAGCCCAAAGAGTATCAGGGAGAGAACGCAATTCCGGTGGAAGCCGATCTTTAGACAAATACATCGGAGAGATCACTTTCTTACCCAATGTAAGCTGTACTCCCGCAGGAGAACAACATAATGTTGCATGCAAAATTTTCAACAAATCCAAACCCAACAAATTCTCACCACAACCTGTCGTTAAAATGAGAGGTGCTTCCAATTCACAAGGCCCTATAGAAAGAGACAAGGGACTAGAAACTGGGTTACGAACTGGGGCGCCAGAGAATCCTACTGAAACATTAGCTAAGCCAGACAAAGGTGCGCCAGGGAGTTTAGAGTGCATGATAGAACTCTTTGCTGCACCAGTATCCAAAAGAAAAGGCTCTACCACACCCGATGTGGCTACTGCAACATAAGGCCCACTCTGATCTACTGGAACCGACACTACTCCCTCTCTTTGTCCATGGCTGTCATAGCAGTCATTATAATCAGCATTCTCACTCTCAACATAATAGTCATCAGCATAGTACTGAGTCGACTGACCAGATGCAATTTTCTGTTGATCAAAACAATTCATAGAATTCTGCGGGGGAAAGGAACGTTCATTCTGAGGAAACGCACCACGTCCTCTACCCCTAGACACTTGCTGAAAACCACCACGGCCTCTCGGGGCCGTCATACCACTCGCGCGCTGTCCCAACACAGGGCACTCATTTTTATAATGGCCTTCCTCCCTACAATACGCACACTGATTTAAACCCAAGGGTGGTCTTGGAGGAAAATACCCAGCGTTCTGTGGCGGTCTCTGAAATGGGGGAGGTTGCTGAAACTTTGGGCGTTGCTGTGACTCTTGCTGATTCGAGCGAGGCGGATACGCCTGCTGCAAAAGAACCTTTGTCTTTAAGTCTTTGGTCTTTTTCTCTACTCTTTCTTTCTCGTCCTTGTCCCTATTCACGTAGTACTGTGCAGTCGCTAATATCTGGGCCGACGAGGAAACAGCCCAAGAACTCTCAGAATCTCTCAACTTATTACACAGTTCAGGAAGTAAGTTAAAGACAAACTTATCTACGAACAATCTTTGCCCACCTTCCGTACTCATATCCTGACCACTATGATCTATAAATGTTTCTTCAAATCTAGTGAAGAAATCAGATACACTTTCGTCCTTCTTCTGCTTACATGCTGCTAACTTGTCCCAATTTACTCGTAACGCTGGCATCATCGTCTTCATTAAATTAATAATTCTACCTGGCAATTCCGTAACCAAAGGTTCAGGTTTAGCACCTCCCTGTTGTCTACCATCCGCAGCAATAATATTCACCCAAGTATCTCCTAATTCTACCGCATGATTCTCATGACGAATCTTTGCCCATAGAGGTTGAGGTACTACATTACCCAACAGCATATCTATGTCTGCCAAATTCATGATGCATGCGTCAACTGTCTGGGACAATTCTTTGTAATAGCCAGCAGGATTCTTACGGGGATCAGGTAAAGTCTGCTTAGGAGCCAAGACCTCTGCTCTCTTCCATGGCACATGTACCCATACTCGCTGAAAATGAGCCGGTGCGGCAACAATACCCTGATTTACATTAGCCTGAACTGCTTCCTTCCATACAGGAGGAACTTCTCTCATGGGATACTGTCTCGCTTTTCTTGTAACAGAGGAATCAGGTTCGTACAATGTCTGAGGCGGAAGGCTAGATCTAAAAGCTTGTATAGTCTCTACGGCATCTGTAATATCAGATTCCACTATCAGCCCTTTAGCAAAATCCGACTGAACATCAAGTAGTTCCTGCGGGATCAAACCCAAATCATTATCTTCCCATTCCTGACGCAGAAACATACACACCACATTAAAAACATACTTTGCTTGGGCGGTTCCCAATGAAAGAAAACATCCATAACTGCTGGCAAACTATACCTTGAGGCATTTATAATCCATTTACGGGCCAACAAATCCAACACAGCCCGTTCCTCAGAACCAGGAAGCTGACTACGACTCTGTTTACGTTCCAAAACAGGGGTCATATTCAGTGACCCAAACAATGGAGACAATAAACTAGAAACAGTTTCTGTCATTCGTTTTCGAACAGAAGGAGAAGAAGCAGTCATAAGAACAGGAGAATAAGTGTTTTGAGGCAAAGAAGGTGAAGGAATAAGAGCAGTAGGAGTCTCAGATGCAGAAGCGGAAGGCAAAGGAGTTTGAGGCAAAGCTGGTAGCAAAGCTGGCGACCCTAGAGCGGGTTGCACAGGAGGAGGTAAAACCACCTGTGGAGTACCAGGTGGCTGAGCAACAGCAGGAGGTTGAACAACAAAGGGTTGAACAACCGGTGGTAATGGAGGCGCAGTAGCACCCTGCACATAAGGAGGTGGTAATCTCAATAAATGAGACATCAAAGGATCTTTCTCAAGATCTTCAATCGCTTTCAGAGGAGAAGACGGCAAGGCCGGATAACATTTATCTATGGCCATGCAACGTTGCCTATCTGACACCTCAATTGCTTTATCTTCTTCGTTTTCTTTAAACTGCCTAGCAGCTTGCATTATTGATACATCCTTTTCTCTTTTATCTCTTTTAGCTTGTTTAATTTCTCGTTGTCTGGCTTCTTTACGCCAAAGGCGAAAGGAGTCAAACATTGCCGGCCGGGCTTTCTTCCTAAATAATTTAGTTTCTAAATTGTCTAAAATCTCTGTATTAAAGCTACCATGTTGGGGCCATTGTAAGACACCATCTTTTCTAGTGTAGTGGACCCATACTTCATTGAACGTAATGGGGCCCACGCCGTGTTTAGAATAGAGCTCATAAGTCGGAGTTCCAACCGGAGGTATCGGACACAAATCCTCCAATCGGGAATCCCTGTTGCAACCACAACCAAACCAAGTACCAAATTTGCTACGATTAGGCATCTTTGCTCACTAATCGAGCTTCAAACTTTAAGGGATTATCTCTACCGATACACTCGTAAATATACAAGACCCTCAGCTTTGGAAATTGCAATTTTCAAATCAAAACTAAGGACCAAACAAACTAAGAACCAAAGGACCAAAAACTAAGGACTGGGAGCGACCCACTTATACTTAACTGAGGTATCAGTCACGCCACCAGAAGACCCGTCTATCGTCTCGCCGTACAAAGCATCACAAATGGGTCCAAGACAGGGCGACAGTCAGGGCAGCAGTCCTTTGTAGCCGTCAGGAAAGCGAGAAGCCTCGCAGCAAAGACCTTCAGTCCACGTTCGACATGCCGGGGTCGATGAAGTGGTGGCCGTCCTCCAGAATTTCCTCACGAAGCTCCTCACGATCTTCAGGCTTGGACCGGTACCGCTGAAGTCGCCCCACGTTGGAAGCACCAACTGAAGAACCGGGTTATTTAATACCCAGCGGCGCCAGGGGCACGCCCAAAGTCTTCGGGTTCCACCTGTCTTAGAATACAGAGACACGGAAACTTCTTGGTGGCGTCAAAGATCAAATTTATTGGCTGCAGCCAGTAACAGAAGTCCTAGAAATCATCACGGTATGAGTTCTCAGGAGACTGCTCAATTTTACACAGCAAGTCGTCCCTTTTTGTGCCAAAAATCACATTCCAGACAAATACCTAATATTTACAAACTGTCCAATCACATGTATTCACACCAAAGGTATCGCATGACAGTAAAACCCACTTTTCAGTTGCCCAGCCCATGATCAATCATCAGTCAAACCCAACATTCTTCTTCAGACAGGTCGAACGAACCCATAATAAAAAAGGCCACAACCCAATCATAAATAGACCATAAAGAAAGGAGCAGAAACAGGTGAGAGTAGGATAAGGCATATTTGTGTGCAATAAAACTTTACGATGTCCTGTGCTCTGATCCTTAATCTTATTCAGCTAAAGGGCAGGAACTGGTTTAAGAAGGTCAGCTTCAGGCAACAGGGTCAGTTCACTCAGGTCAAACAGGAGTCAGCACGAACTGGAGCTAAGGTGTACATGTCCTTAAAAAGAATAGTTCAGCCACAGTCATCGGCCTATGTGAGGGCAACCACAAAATGGCTGCCATACACAAAATGGAACCCAAGGGTACAGAACGAAATCCCTAAATACGTAGTGAATCCATCGGTCTAACGTGATGAAAACACTCATACTTGCCGCACTAACTAGTTACGGTTCGCTAATATCAAATTCGTAACGAAACCATGACCTTTATGAAACGGGTTCAGGATTCACGGAACCTCACACGGGCCTCCCCCGTCCTAACTACTATTAGACCAGTGTAGCCCCAGCAATTCCCAAGGCCCTAGGCCTTACCATTGTTCGAGACGTGGTACGTATACCACTATTTTAGTATATGGTGTAAGTGGCCACCGGCCCTATCCATAATTGTGCAACTTTTGTATGTTTAACTGTGCTTTTGTTTAAACGCTTGTGCCTCTGGACTCATAAAGAGTACAGAGGATTATTCTAGTAATAAATACATATATTGTTATAATATATAACTTGTGTCGTGTCCTTTCATTTGATATTACAGGATTGCATATGGTAAAACAGCTGGCTTCACATGCCCTCTTGAGTTAAGCCTAAGACTGCTTATGTCCATGCTACCCCTAGGATAGATTGTCTATAAGGTTGACTTTACAACCACCACCATAGGGGTTGTTTGGACTGATACAAGGTGCTCACTAGAATAGTGAACATCATATATCAGGCCAACTTCTCACATTGGTGTGCAGCGGTTGGGATTTGAGCTTGCTGTTGTTTTACCAATTGTAATCTTGATATCATTTGAAAGATCACATTAAGTACCATAGGTACATATAAACAAAGCTTACATACTTAAGTTCTACTGAACTTAGTAGTTGTAGACCAAAGGGCTTAGCACACCCTGACTACAACTCACTAGCAAGGTTCTAGTATGAAAACACATAAGTGTAGGTAGGTGCATACACCCACACCTCACTAGTCATGTCTGGCACAGGTGAACAGCCCAGTTTTCTACCTGTGACAGGTGACCTGCCCAAGGCACCTTCCAGATATGAAAAACTCAGCTCCAGAGACTTGAGTGCCTTGTGCACTTCAAGGGGGCTGAAAAAGGGTCACAGCCCTACCATTCTAATCCTGATACATGTCCTAGAAAAGGCTGACCTAGAGAAGGCTTCCACAGACCCCTCAGGTGCTACAGGAGAAGGGATAACCCCCATAGATGATGAGACCATCACCTCAGAAGTAGAAGAGGAGGAGGTGGAGGAGGATCTAGATTCAGATGATCAGGGGGATAGCCAGGTCCAGGTCAAAAGACTTAGCCAGGCTAACTTAAGCTTACATGGGAATGGAGAGGTGATCCACCTTTCCAAGCCTAATAGTAGACTATTCCTTGGCAATAGAAAAGAGAGATCCCTTTCCAGGGAATCTAACCTTTCTAATGCCTCAAGGGCTTCTCAAAGGGGAATGACTTCCCCTCAGAGAAAAGAGCATAAGGCCAGGATGAAGGCTGTCCAACTCCAGATAGAGAGGGAAAAGATAGCCCTTGCCCAAGCTAATCTTGCTTTAGCAATGGAACAAAAATTGAGTGGATTAGATTCCACTGGTGGCAGCAATATCCCTAGAGATAAAGACAGGTCCTATGATAATAGAAACCTAAGTAAGATTGTGCCCCCTACAAAGATGGGGATGACATCCACAAATGGATGACTGCTCTGGAGAGAGCCTGCATGGTACAGCAGGTTCCCCAAGATCAGTGGGCAGCAATCTTGTGGTACTCCTTTTCTGAGAAAGGGAGAGGTTTATGGATGCTAAAACCTACACTGTCCTGAAGAGTGCTCTTATTGATGGGTTTGGCCTAACCACTGAGCAATACAGGTTGTTGTTCAGAGATACCCAAAAAGCTCAGATTCAGGACTGGACTGATTTTGTTGATTGTGCCACTAAGGCTCTGGAGGGTTGGTTGCTGGGAAGTAAAGTCACAGACTATACAGGATTGTACAATCTAATAAAGAGAGTATAGATCCTTAATAATTGCCAGAACCTGGTGTTGCATCAACACCTGATTGACTCAGATCTGACCTCTCCCCAACGAATTGGGAAAGAAGGCAGACAAATGGGTCAGAACCAGGGTTAAGCAGAAACCCCAGAACCATGGAGGTGATCAGAAAAAGGCAGACCAGAAGGGTGGAGATCAGAAACAAAAAGACCAGAAGTCTTCTTCAGGCCCCCAAAATACTTCTAATGAGGGGGGGTCCCAAACTGGAAAGAAAAAGAAGAAGAGTGATGGGCCAAAGAAACCTTGGTGCAATACCTGTAAACCAGTTTCTCACTGGGGTAGTGAGTGCACTAAGAAAGGTACAGCCCCCACCACTGCAGCCCCTAAGGCACCTGCACCCCCTAGTACAGTTAGCAGTGGTGGTGCACAACCCAAGGCTATAGTGGGGTTAACCATGGGTACTGAGATGGAGTCTGGCCTAGTCAGGGTTCCTACTCAGGCTGTTCTAAACTGTGATGTGGACATGGCTATGTCCACTACTGTGAGTCCCAATACTTTGGGCAAGTACAGGCAGACGCCTTTGATAAATGATAAAGTGGCTCAGGCCTACAGGGACACATGTGCCAGTGTCACTATGGGGACACCTAACTTTGTGGACCCTGGACAACTTATACTAGGTGATAGTTACCTAGTGATCAATGCTAGCAATGTAACCACCCCTCAGAGGGTGGCAGTTGTTAATTTCTCCTGGGGAGGGGCCTCAAAAGAGTTGTGGTAAGTGCAGACCTCCCAGTTGAATGTCTTTTGGGCAATGATCTAGAGGACTCAGTATGGTCAGAAGTGGAGTACAGGACTCATGCAGAGATGCTAGGTATTTCGGCACATGTCCTTGCTGTAACCAGGTCCCAGGCCAAGAAGTGCCTACCTGAACCTGTGCTGGATCTTAAAACTATAGACCAGACACAACCCAAGAGGAAGAGCAAGAGGGTTAAGGCAGTGCCTTCCACCTTGCCCCAGGTTGAGGATCAGCCCTCTCAGGAGGATGGTTCTGTGATCCAAGAGGAGACTGTCCTGGAAGAGCTTGAACCTGATCAGGTTGAGTTTCTGGGGACAGGGGGACCCTCAAGGGCAGATCTGGGGCAGGCTCAGTTAACTTGTCCTTCTCTTGAACCCCTCAGACAGCAGGCTGCTGCTGAGGCTGCTGGAAATGCTCAAGGTACCCATAAAGTATATTGGGATGATGGGCTCCTTTATTCAGGGGGTAGAGACCCCAAGCCTGGTACTACCAGGAGGTTGGTCATACCTCTGCAATTTAGTACAGTTGGCAGTATTGGTCCACAGACTAAGGGGGTAGTGGGTATCACCTTGGGAACTGATGGAGATTCTGACCTGGTCAGAGTCCCCACACAGGCTGTTCTGATTTGTGATGGGGAGATTGATTTTTCCCCTACTGTCAGTCCCAATAATTTGGGCAAGTACAGACAGACACCTTTAATTAATGAAAAAGTGGCTCAAGCATACAGGGACACATGTGCCAGTGTCACCATGGTGACGCCTAGCTTTGTGGACCCTGGACAGTGCATACCAGGTGGTAATTACCTGGTGACCAATGCCAGCAATGTCACTACTACACATAGTGTGGCAATTGTTAACTTTCTTTTCCTGGGGAGGGGTAACTGGCCTAAAAAGAGTTGTGGTTAGTGCTGATCTCCCAGTAGAATGTTTGTTGGGCAATGACCTGGAGAGCTCTCTATGGTCAGAAGTTGAGTACAGGACTCATGCAGAGATGTTAGGGATATCATCACATGTCCTTGCTGTGACCAGGTCACAGGCCAAAAAGTGCCTCTCTGAACCTCAGGTCTTGGATCCTGGAACAATGGACCAAGCACCTTCCAAGACAAGGAACAGGAGGGTAAAGGCTGTGCCTTTCCAAATGCCTACAAGTGAGGATCAGCCTTCACAGGAAGATGATTCTGAGACCCCTGAAGGAACTGTCCCTATAGAGCTTGAACCTGATCAGGTTGAGTTTCTGGGGACAGGGGGGCCTTCTAGGGCAGACTTGGGGCAGGCTCAGTTATCCTGTCCTTCTCTTGAACCCCTCAGACAGCAGGCTGCTGCTGAGGCTGCTGGGAATGTTCAAGGTACCCATAAGGTTTATTGGGATGATGGGCTCCTTTATTCAGAGGGTAAAGACCCCAAGCCTGGTACAACCAGGAGGTTGGTCACACCTCTGCAATTTAGGGGCTTCCTTCTAACCTTGGCCCACGAAATTCCCCTAGCAGGACACTTAGGCCAGAACAAAACTTGGGACAGGCTTGTCCCTCACTTTCACTGGCCTTACATGTCAGAAGATACCAAGGAGTTTTATCGCTCCTGTGAACCCTGCCAAGACAGTGGCAAATCAGGTGGCACCACAAAGGCCCCCCTTATACCTCTACCTGTGGTGGGGGTGCCCTTTGAGAGAGTTGGGATAGACATTGTTGGACCAATGGACCCCCAAACAGCATCTGGGCACAGATTTATCCTGGTGGTAGTGGATCATGCCACCAGGTACCCAGAGGCAATTCCCCTGAGGACCACAACAGCTCCTGTTGTGGCAAGGGCCCTACTTGGAGTTTTCTCCAGAGTGGGCTTTCCAAAGGAGGTACTTTCAGACAGAGGTACAAACTTCATGTCTGGATATTTGAAAGCAATGTGGAAAGAGTGTGGGGTTAACTATAAGTTCACCACACCCTACCATCCACAGTGCAATGGGCTTGTTGAAAGGTTCAACAAGACCCTAAAAGGGATGATAAAAGGGTTACCTGAAAAGCTTAGCCGAAGATGGGACATCCTTTTACCCTACCTACTCTTTGCTTACAGAGAGGTCCCACAAAAGGGGATTGGCTACACCCCTTTTGAGCTTTTGTTTGGACACCCTGTAAGGGGTCCCCTGTGTCTTGTGAAGGAAGGATGGGAGTTACCTCTCAAAAAGCCTAAACTTGACATAGTGGACTATGTACTTGGTCTCCGCTCCAGGATGGCTAAATACATGGAGAAGGCTACAAAAACCTTGAGGCCAGTCAAGAATTACAGAAAGCTTGGCATGACCAAAAGGCTGTGCTGACTGAGTACCAGCCAGGACAGAAGGTGTGGGTGTTGGAGCCAGTGGCCCCAGCAGCTCTCCAAGACAAATGGTCTGGACCCCACACCATACTTGAGAAAAAGGCAGAGGTCACCTACTTGGTGGACCTTGGCACCCCTAGGAGCCCCCACAGGGTGTTCCATGTCAATAGATTGAAGGCATATGTGGACAGGGCAGACATGGGCTTGCTCATGGCAACAGATGGGGAACAGGAGGAAGAGAGTGACCCTCTCCCAGACTTGTTATCCCAAAACCCTGATGATGGTTCAATGGATGGAGTAGCCTTGTCAGGCAGCCTCTCTGACCAGCATTAATGGGAATGCAGACAGGTTCTGCAGGCTCACAGACATATGTTTTCTCTAACACCCAGTCAAACTAACTGGTGCACCCATGAGGTGGACACTGGTGACAGTCTGCCTGTGAAGAATAAAATCTACAGGCAACCTGACCATGTCAGGGATTGTATAAAGACTGGGGTGCAGAAGATGCTTGAACTTGGAGTAATTGAGCCATCAGAGAGCCCCTGGGCCAGCCCAGTAGTCCTTGTGCCAAAACCTCATACCCAAGATGGAAAGAGAGAAATGAGGTTCTGTGTGGACTATAGAGGTCTCAATGCTGTCACTAGGACAGATGCTCACCCCATCCCAAGAGCAAATGAGCTCTTTGAGAAGTTGGCTTCTGCCAAATTTCTGAGCACATTTGATTTGACAGCTGGCTATTGGCAAATCAGGTTAGCTGAGGAGTCCAAGGCCAAAACAGCTTTCTCGACCCCTGGAGGTCATTATCCGGTTGTGGCAATGCCCTTTGGTTTGAAGAATGCACCTGCCACTTTCCAAAGGTTGGTGAACCAAGTCCTTGCTGGGTTGGATGACTTTTGTGCAGCTTATCTAGATGATATTGCTGTCTTCAGCTCCACCTGGGAGGATCACCTGATCCACCTGAAGAAGGTTTTAGAGGCCCTGCAAAAGGCAGGCCTGACTATCAAGGCCATAAAGTGTCAGATAGGGCAGAGTAATGTTGTGTACCTGGGTCACCTTGTAGGTGGGGGTCAGGTTCAACCATTGGAGAGCAAGATCCAGATACAGGTCAGAGCTTTCTTTGGCCTGTCTGGGTACTACATAAAATTTGTAAAGAACTATGGGTCCATTGTGACACCATTAAATGATCTGACATCCAAGAAGATGCCAAAAAAGGTTCAGTGGACAGTTAGCTGTCAAAAGGCATTTGATGACCTGAAGAAGGCCATGTGCTCTGCACCTATCCTAAAGAGTCCTGACTACTCCAAAGAGTTTATTGTCCAAACAGATGCTTCTGAGTTGGGGGTGGGAGCTGTGCCTTCACAACTTAATGTAGATGGTCAAGACCAGCCCATTGCTTTTATTAGCAGAAGGCTGACCCCTAGAGAGAAACGTTGGTCAGCTATTGAGAGGGAGGCCTTTGCTGTGGTTTGGGCCCTGAAGAAGTTGAGACCATACTTGTTTGGCACTCACTTCAAGATTCAGACCGACCATAAGCCCCTCTTGTGGCTAAATCAGATAAAGGGTGAACATCCCAAACTGCTCCGGTGGTCCATTTCCCTGCAGGGGATGGACTTTACGGTGGAGCACAGACCAGGGACTGACCATGGCAATGCAGATGGTCTCTCCAGGTATTTCCACTTAGAACATGAAGACTTATCTGGTCAAGGTTAAGTTTAAGTCCCTGCGTTTGGGGGGGGGGGGTGTAGGAGAGTAGGGTCTGCTTTCCTATGGTCACCCCAATTTTTGCTTTTTGCTTCACTGGTTTTCGACTTAATGTGGCTGTGGGCCTGCTAATCAGACCCACAGCCTGCTGTTCTCTCTCTAAATTCACATACATGTACTTTAGGTACATCACCAATTGGGTATTGGGTCACCTTATCAGCCCCTGTACAGTGTACTATAGGTACCCAGGGCATAGGTGCATCCAAGGCCTACCAGGGGCTGCAGCATATCTTTTGCCACCCCCGGCTGGCCATCCAAACTTACACAAAAGGCTGTTACTCAGCTGGGGCAATGTTGTGTAATCACCCCTTGCTTAGATATAGTATACCCATGTCTAAACCTATATCTGGACACATATACACCTATAAGTCACTCCTATGGCAGGCCTTAACAATCCTGGAGGCAGAGTGCTTGGTTTTATGTGAGATGGTGCTCTAGCATGAGCTGAGCCTGTCTGCAGCTTTCGGAACAATGTCCTTATAGCTGTTCCAGGGTATTGCCATACCATATACTCTTAAGTGCGTTATAATCCTCGCGGTTATTGCTAACTTTGATTTGGCTTTACCAAAACATGTTGTGTAAGGTGTCATACACTTTGGAATACTACCCCCTCATCAGTTCTGGCGACGGGGGTAGCATTCCACCCTTTAGAGGGAAAAGACATGTTACTTTACTTAAACGCGGTTAAATCTAACCAGAGCCTCAGCATCACAAAATGGATGCTGCTGCCACAGACACGAGTCTGGCCTCCTGCTGCTGACCGAAACTACAGCAGGGAAGGCCTGGACAAATGGTATCCTGTCACAGGGAGGTGTTACACCACCCCAGACAGGGGATAGTGGATTGAGGCAGGAAGGGCGAGTGAAACTAGACACTGCCTGGGGCGCACAAGGCTCCCCATGCATAGCCCAGTTCAAACCGGTGCTGGGCACTCCAGCCCCAGCTCTGGCGCCAAACTGGACAAAGGGAAAGGGCTGTAACCACCCCCTTCCTGGGTCCCACCCATAGGAGGGACCTAGCAGGTTATCCAGCCCCTTGATTTGGAATAAAGGTAGGAGCTGTGCCCATAGACTTTAGATAATCCTGACTGAAACTTTGAAATGAAACTCTGGACCCTTCGACATCCCACTCGACGTGGAAGACTGAAGAATTTCCCTTGTGGTCAAGGAGTGACCACCCTGTGCAAACAGGCACCATCCAGCGCCCAACGGTTTGCTTTGTTACAGCTCCCGCCGGAGCTCGAGCGACAGAGATCGACAAAACCGGATTCCCAGACATCCAACAGCCTGATCCACAGCCACAGCAAAGCTGAGACCCGTGGAGGTGACGTGAGACGTGGGACCGGCCATCTTGAAAAGACTGCGAAGTGCTTACAGTGCAGCCCCCGAGGCACCCTTGAAGCTGTGCATTGGGGTCTGAGAAGCCCCAGCCCCGAGCAGCTCTTGCACCGAAGATCACCCCTCCACTCTCACCGAGTGCTGCGTGGGGCCCTTTTGCATTTTCCTGCTCGGCGCATCTGTCCGGTCACTTGCCCGTTGGCTAGTGGTCACTACGACGACAAACCTTTAAATTTACACTGCTGGTCTGGTTGCTCCACACTGGCCCTCGCTCCCCTGAAAAGGAGCAGCCTCTCTGATCTTGCTGGTCCGAGTAAGAAGCGATCTTCAAATCCTGCGTGGGTTGCATTTGCCAAGGCCTGTTGACTCTGATCCGGAAGCCGACACCGCCGACAGCAAGAGCCTTTGTGGGACAGTCCGTGATCTACTCCTGGTCATCGACGATGCCCCCGAGTCCACGTGGCAGCGGAGACAAGCTTCTCGACAACCACCTGATTGCGCCCGACATCGCCTGGTTCCTTCCTGGTTCCAACCTGGTCACTGGCTAGTGACCCAGACTCTGTCCCCTCTGCTTTCAGGTACTCTACATCTTCGATTCACCATTGGATCCAACCGTACTCTTCTCTCCTGGCCGCCTGCAGCATCTTCATCTCCAGGCTCCATAGAACTCCACGACGAAACCCGACACTTTGACACCTATGCACCCGTTTCCTGTGGGTGAGGTACCGAGAGTACTCGGTGCTCCCATAGTGGTTTACACCTCTAGTGTCCTAGTTTAAAGTGGGGAAGTTCTAGTTCAGTCGGAAGACTTCTAAAACAGTAACTTTGTAACTTGTACGCACCATTGACTTTGCATTGGTGCATGCGTGTGCTTTAAGCGCTGCACCCGAATCCCGCGGGCCTCCCCGTCCTAACTAATGTTAGACCAGTGTAGCCCCAGCGATTCCCAAGGCCCTAGGCCTTACCATTGTTCGAGACGTGGTACTTATACCACTATTTTAGTATATGGTTTAAGTGGCCACCGGCCCTATCCGTAATTGTGCAACTTTTGTATGTTTAACTGTGCTTTTATTTAAACGCTTGTGCCTCTGGACTCATAAAGAGTACAGAGGATTATTCTAGTAATAAATACATATTTTTTTATAATATATAACTTGTGTGATGTCCTTTCTTTTGATATTACAGGATTGCATATGGTAAAACAGATGGCTTCACATGCCCTCTTGAGTTAAGCCTAAGACTGCTTATGTCCATGCTACCCCTAGGATAGCTTGTCTATAAGGTTGACTTTACAACCACCACCATAAGGGTTGTTTGGACTGATACAAGGTGCTCACTAGAATAGTGAACATCATACATCAGGCCAACTTCTCACAGCAGGGCATACTGACTCAGCAAAAAATGCCTAGTGTCTCCATCCAGTGGTGGTGCACGATCTCTTTCAACAGCGGAGAGAGCCTTGGTTAGATCTGTTTGACAAAGCCAATGCACAATATCAGCAGATTAGCGCACTGGAGTTTCCAAAGCGGCTCTCGCCTTCATAGACGCTTTTCATCTCAAGTGGAGCTCAGACCTCCTATAAGCCTATCCCCCCTTATAACACTCCTGCCCAGAGTTCTCAGGAAGATTAGGAATAACTGGGACCAAGTCATACTTGTGGCTCCAGACTGGGGTTTGCGAGGTTGGTATCCTGAGCTGTTGAGCATGACCTTCGGTCCTCCGCTCAGGCTGCCTCTTTGGGAGGACCTTTTGTCATAGCAGCAGGGGAGGGTCTCCATCCAAAGCTGTCAACGCTCCGCCATCATGGGTGGAGATTGAGCAGTGATAGTTGACAGCTTTTTGACCTTCTGCCCGAAGTCTGCAATGTTATCTTTGCAGCAAAGTGCCCATCTACCAAGACTGTATATGCCTGCCATTGGGGCAAGTTTGCGGAATGGTATGACAGATTTTCCCTCTTTCTGCTCCCCACTCTCAGTTCTTGCTATTTTTTCTTTCTCTTGCTCAGCAGGGTTCTGCTTTGGGCACCTTAAAGACTATCTTTCTGGCATCTCAGCCTTCCTGCGGTTTCCAGATCAGCCATCCCTGTTCAAATGCCCTGTTATAAATAGGTTTTTGAAAGGTCTGCAACAGGTTTCCACCTTCATCCATTATCATGCCTTAGTGCACTCCTTTTGAGCCTCTTCACTACTGTCCTCTCAGGCTCCTTACCATCAAGATAGCCTTCCTAGTGGCAATAACATTTGCCCAGATGGTCAGTGAGCTTCAAGCTTTGTCATCTAAGCCTCCATACCTGAATATCTGCTAGACAAGCCAGTTCTTCGCACTAGAACTTCCTTCTTGCCGAAGGTTGTCACTCCCTCCTTAGTAGGCCTGTCCATCACCCTACCTTTTATGCTCCACCACTTCCTTCTAAGGAAGAGGAGTAACTCCACCAGCTAGACCCAAAAAGAGTGTTGTCGATCTACCTTGACCGCACACAAGAGTCCCGATTGGATGACCAGCTCTTCGTGGAGTATACAGGAGCGAAGAAGGGGAAGACTGCACAAAAATGTACCATCTCCCTATGGGTCATGCTCTTCATTAAAATCTACTATGCACTAGCCAAGAAGCAAACCCCTATGGACTTGCATGCTCATTCACCAGAGCTAAGGCTTCAACCACTGCATTAGCATGCAGAGTTCTAGCCCTGGAAATCTACCAGACAGCAACGTGATCTCCTCTGCGCACATTTCCCAACCGCTACTGCCAAGACAGTCAGGTCCATCGCATGGGCACTTCGCTTGTTCGGATCTGCAGGACTATTTAATCTGAAACGGTTTTGTAGACCCACCATCGGGGAGGTATTGATTGGGTATCTATTCTACGGTAAGGAATCTAGCAGATGAAAAAGTTACATAACCTTCAGTAATGCCTTATCTGGTAGAGACTCTATCAGCATCTTCCTGCACTGCGGGCAGAATTCTAGGGGCAAGGTTTTCCCCTTTCAGGGCCCTAGTTTTCCACACCAGTGGTCAGTGGTCTTCGTGGCTCTGCGCTCCTGGCGAGGAAAGTCACAAAAAGAAACTTATGTCAGCACGCTGTGGTGGTGTCTCTATAGACACCGCGCACATCACTTCTGGTGCATATGGTGCATATGGAGAAGTGTGGCTCACTGGTTAGAGGAGGTAGACCCTGAAGCAGAGGTCAGACCCGGGACCTCGGTTCAATTCCCGACGCGGCAGGGTCTTGAGCCCAAAATATCCACGGACACGATAATTCTCGTTTCGGTGCCTACTCGAATCACGGGTTCACACTCTGCAGCTCTGGGCATCAGCATGCTTAATCTCCACTACTGCCCCCCCCCCGCGGCGGGATGCCTGGCTTTCACCTTGGGGATGCCCAGTACGGGTATCTCACAGGGAAAAGCCAGGACGAGTTCCCAAGGCAAGCGCCGAGATGCCTACGGGTAATCGAGCGCTATATAAGAACGCATAATAATAATAATAATATGACGCCATGAGGAGCCAAACAACGCCACCTAATGGCATGCCAGGAACTGCTAAGGAAAAATGTCCAGATCTAGTCGGATGCCTGCAGATAATTCTAAAGTAAAGAATCTGCGGGAGGCGTGGCCAAGCAACATGGCCGGCAGGACGTGAGCTCCACCAGCTCCGTCCCACAGACCCACTAATCTTGCCTTATAATCCTGCCTGAGCTGTCCTAGCCCGTGGATTCCACGTCGGAACCACCCCGGACTTGATCGCGACCCCTGGGCTCGAGTAGAAACTCGGAGCTCGGCCGTGAGCGGAGGTGACAACACTGCCGGCGTCCGCAGCGCCGCCCTGCACTACGCGAGGCCGCGGTCTGGGCCTGCGGCGGAAGGCCGACTGCGGGCGTTCCGCCCGACAAAGAGGTGAGAGAGCTCCTGCACCGGGCGACTGCTGTGGGGACCCCTGCGCCCTGCGCTGCGTGTTGGTGGTGTCTTTGCAGCTGGCGATCGACGCTCCCTGGGTCCCGGAGGTGCCCGCTAGTCAGCCCGTGGGGACCGCGGTGGCACGCATTGAAGATCCGGGTCAGACCTGCAACCCCTTGTGAGCGGCGCTCCCTGGGTCCCGGAGGTGCCCGCTGGTCAGCCCGTGGGGATCGGGGTGGCACGCAGCGAGGATCCAGGTACGACCTACAACCCCTTGTGAGCGGCGGACTGGACCCGGAGCACTGGGGATCCTCCGAGGCCTGTTGCCGGCTGTGAGTGCTCGGGCCCTGGAGCCCCGCGGCGCCTCTTACCCTGCTGGGGCGCCCGGCCTCCTTTCTCCCTGGGTCGTGCTGCGTGGGTCCTGCGGCCTTGCTCCCCCCACGCCCACGCTAGACATGACTTGCTCCCCTGCTGGGTGCCACCGCTGGAGGCCATTGAGGCGGGGCGCCTTCCCAGTGGCGTCGTCCTTGAGCTCCGGCCGGCGCCCGTCTACCGTTTTCACACCCGTATGGGGCCACCTCCAGAGCGGAGTTCTTGATCTTCACACGTGGGGAGATTCCTGCTGCGACCTGTGCTTGTCCCTGTGGCCCTGGGAACCAGTCTGTTGTCATCTGACAGTGGGGGCCTCTTTGGAGTGGCGTGAACTGGGGATCAGCTGACATTTCCTTATCTTATTAACGGGTGCCGGACTTTCGGCTTCCGCCGTTATATGTAAGGGGGAGATCCGCGGCCATTATACCAGCCTAGCTGTGGGGTATACTGGTTTACTCCCCGTAAACTGAACTGACCATTATCCTTGCTGGTCACGGCCTGCTCCTGATCTCGGCCCCTATACCTTTGGATTGTTGGACCTCCGGGGCCCTTTGGCAGGCGCTAGCTGCGTGCGTCATCCACATCACAAGATGGCGGCTCGAGGCGGTCGCTCTTCAAGGGGCTCCCAGCCTAATACTATTACACAGTATACCACCCCGCGCCTGCCGTCGCAGCGAATCACGCGGCAGACGGGGCCTGAGGGCGACAGCGAGAGCCCGACGGAGCCATCCAGGGCCGAACTCCTAAAAGCTATTCAGGGCTCCCACTCTGCTCTGGAACGACAGATAGAGACTGTTTCCATTGATGTGAATCTCCTCAGAACTGATCTTCACAAAGTGGCAGATAAAGTCTCAAATGCGGAGGGCAATATCACGCAGTTGCAGGGTGAGGTGGCCTCCCTACAAAAATCTGTTGCGCAACTTACGTCTACTACCCGCGCATTGGAGAGACGGGCTGAAGACGCGGAAGGGAGAGCCCGCCGGAGCAACATTCGAGTCCTGGGAGTGCCGGAACGATTGGAGGCTGGGAACCCTCAACAATTCCTTGAGACTTGGATCCGCACATGTTTGTGCCCATCAGGATTATCTAATGTGTTCGTTGTGGAGCGGGCGCATAGAGCCCTTGTGCCCCCTCCATGCCCGGGGGAGGCTCCTAGAGCCCTCATCGCGAAGATCCTGAATTATAAGGACCGTGACTGTATTTTGAAGGCTGCGAGGGAATCGGAGTCCCCGCTTCTGATTGAAAATAGCCGTGTGTCAATATACCCGGACTATACCCAACAAGTGCAGGAGCATAGGAAATCTTATGTGGGAGTCAAACAAAAACTCCGCGAGATGCAACTTCAATATATGCTACTGTACCCTGCCAAACTCAAGGTACTCTCCCAGGGCCGTGCGCACTTCTTTGAGTCACCGGCGGAGGTGTGGGAGTGACTCGGGATCAGAGGGGACGACCTCCCCCCAGGGGAGCGCGGTGGCCCGCGTGAGACTTGGGGGACCAGACCACGAAAGAAACACCGCAACAGGAGACGGCGCCGCTCTGGGTCTCGGGGATCTCCTGCACCTCGGCCCACAGTGGGGGCAGATGGAGCTATCCATATGGCAACGGTATCGACGGGAGCAGACCCAAGCTCGACTGCAGCTCCTGGCCCTGGTGACATCCTGGTGCCGGACACTTTGCTGGAAGCGTCTCTGGATGCGGACTTTACAGCCCCGGTGGTCCCGGAGACGGCCCTCACTGAGCCAAGGTTGGAGTGAACTATTGACTGGTGTTGATTGGCCCTGTCTATGTAGATAATCTTACTGTGGGGGCACTCCTGTTGACACACTGCTGGATTCCCCTGGCTCGTTCCTGTCACTGTGGGGATTTTCTGGGGTAATGGATCATGATTGCCCACTTGAGCCCTTGTGGCTTAGGGTGTGGGGGAGGTGGGTGGGGCTCCTTTTCCTCTTATGTGACTTCTTCCCGCTATTGCTAACGGGGGGGTGGAGACATGCCCAGGTACTGTTCTGATATTGCTGGGTCTTTTCGGGGAGCTGGGAAGTGGGGTGGGTGGGGTTGTTTTGTTGTGTGAGAGCGAGGGTTGAGTGGGGTGTATGGGGTGGCTGTGTACGTCCTGGCACTGGCAGGGGAAGGGCGGGGTGGCGGTTCTTGTTGTTGCTATCCTTTCGCTCGTGGGTGGGGGGGGGACCTGGTTTACACGAAAGCTCTAGGTTTCGGAGTTGTTGGGGGGTGGGTTGAAATTTATGGAGAAAGTGTTTTTAGCATCAAGTGCACGTTGAGACCGATTTGTAGACAGTTTACCGACAATGCTGCTCCGGCAGATTCTCCTGCGGTGGGGACCGGGGGGCGACGGGTTATGTTGTCTTTATACTATAGCTTGATTAAGCGCTATCATGGGACATGGGTTTTAAATTTTTAACGTGGAATGTACGTGGCTTGGGTACTTGCACCAAGAGACACAGAGTCCTCACTTTCCTTAAGAGACACGGGGTCTCGATCGCCTGTTTGCAAGAGACTCATCTAGATGACGACGGCGCACAACGGCTGTCCAGAAAGTGGAGAGGCCAGCTTTTTCATTCCTCCTTCTCCACATATGCTAGAGGAGTCCTTATCTGGGTGGCCCCAGGGATCCCCTGCGCGGTTCAATATGTGGAGGCAGATGTAGACGGTAGATACCTGCTGGTGCGACTTAGATTGGATGACAAGGAGCTCTTGCTCCTTAATACCTATGCCCCGAACACTGATGACCCGGCCTTCTTTTCGCAGGTCCAGGATCTTGTGGCTTCGGGATTGGATGCACCCCTCCTATGGTTTGGGGACTTCAATTGCGTACTGCACCCTGACTTGGATCGCCACCTGACCCGGTTGGGCACTAAGCCCCGTATGACGGTCCGTCTGCGTGACGTTATGCATAATCTTGGAGCTATAGACGTGTGGCGTTCCTGTCACCCTGCTCAGAAGATTTACGCATGTTACACCCCGACGCATGGTACCCACAGCAGATTGGACCGCGTTCTTGCGGCCAACCTTACCCCGTCCTTGACCTTGACGGTCACGCACCAGGCCCGATACCTATCGGACTATGCTCCGGTGACATGCGTGGCGCAGTGGCCTGATCGAGCGGCACGTCCGCGCACGTGGAGAATGCCCGCTGACCTCCTTTTGGACCCGGTGGGCAAGGACCGTGTGGCGGAGTCACTGTCGGAATATGTGGAACTCAACTGGGGGGGGGGATGATCTGCCCTTCTCTACTAAATGGGACGCCTTGAAGGCGGTCGTGCGTGGCGTCTGTATGGGCCTCACGTATGGGGTCCGCAAACAGTTGATGTCTGATTTAAAGAGAGAAGAGGCTGCGCTTCAACGCGCCCAATCTAGCTCTGACCCTGACGCAACGGATCAGCGAACGGAGTCTGCTGCCCTGGCCTCGATCCATGACATACTTACTAGACTTGACAAGTTTACGTTGGGCCAGTATAGACAACGCCTCCACCGTGAAGGGGATAAATCCGGCCGCCTGTTGGCCTGGATTCTTCGCCGTGAATTCGCGCCTGAGAAAATAGTTGCCTTACGCGACTCGGGTGGCAATGTGGTCCACTCTGAACCCGATCTCCTTGAGGTCCTCCGGTGCCATCTGCAAACCATATACAGGGCAGATCAGTCCATTACAGACGATGCCTGTCACTCGTACCTTGAAGGCCTAGACCTCCAGACTCTCTCGGAGGCGGCTGTGAAAGACCTGGATACACAACTCACACTAGGTGAGATTAATGCAGCAATAGCCACCCTCCCCCGTGCGAAGACCCCTGGTGGAGACGGTTACCCAGCCGAATTCTATCATTCCTTCGGGCATGTTTTGGCTCCGCTTCTATTGCAGGTTTATAATGAGGCTCTGCGTACTGGCACCCTCCCGACATCTATGAACCAAGGAGAGGTATGCATGATTTTAAAGCCGGGAGGTGACGGTACTGATCCCGCAGCATACCGCCCTATAACCCTGATTAATACGGATGCCAAAATCCTTACTAAGATCTTGGCCACTCGCCTTGCCCCGTACATGACTCGACTAATCCACTCCGACCAGTGCGGATTTATCCCGGGTCGTAATACGGCGATGAATTTGCGCTGCCTGAATCATGTCCTCCATGAGGTTCGGGACAGGGAGGATCCACAGGTCTTGGTGTCAGTCGATTTGACTAAGGCCTTTGACTCAGTGCACTGGGGATATTTAATGCAGGTGCTAAAAAATATGGGGTTTGGACCTGGATTTTGCAATTGGATCAAGATACTTTATGGGGCACCCCGCGCTAGGGTGCGATTGGGTTTAGCCCGCTCGGCAGAGTGGACATTGGAGAGAGGCACCCGTCAGGGTTGCCCCCTGTCCCCTCTCCTGTTTGCCCTTGCAATTGAGCCCTTAGCCATCGCCGCTCGCATGGAGCTCCGACAGTGAGGGATAGTGGTGGGTGCCACTACCAACATAGTCTCCCTTTACGCAGATGATGCGCTTTTTTATCTGACCTCCCCCTCTGAGGCTCTCCCTGTCCTATTACGGCTCCTGGACCGATTTGGTGCAGCATCTGGGTTGCGTGTCAATCTCGCCAAATCTCTGGTCTTCCCGCTGGTGGGCTATGCTCAGGACTCGGGCGCGGATATACCCTATTCGGGTTTCAGATGTGAACGAGTGGCATTCAGGTACCTTGGCATCCAGGTAGCTACGTCGGATGAGACGCTACTGACCTATAATATTGACAGAGTACTCTCAGCCCTCCACAAATCTGTTTCCTTTTGGAACACGCTTCCCCTTTCCCTGATGGGGAGATTGGCGATTGCCAAAATGGTGATGCTCCCTAGGGTCCTCTATACCTTGCAGAACACCCTCTGTCCGTTGCCGCCCCGAGTATTTCGGACCTTGAACTCGCTCCTCACCTCCCTACTTTGGGCGGGTGGTCGTAGCAGAGTGGCTTTGCGTACGGTGACGCGGAGTTGGGAAGAGGGTGGCCTTGAGGCCCCAAGATTTGACCTATACTACTACGCAGCTCAGCTTCTCCCGGCAGCTAGGCGGTTTGCTGACGCTGAGAACTGGGAAATAGCACTGCTAGCTGGTACGGCTGATGAAAGGACTCTACAGGAGGCCCTGATGCAGGGCCGCGGAGCCGATTGCGCCCTACCATATGTGGTGCGCCACACAGCCGCAATCTGGCAGCGGTTCGTTGAAACAGTATTGAAGCGGGCGCCGTTTCATAGGGAGCTCCCGCTTTGGATCTTGGCCCTAATACTTCGATTGGAAGAGACTATGTCCTTCAGGGAGTGGCGCTCTGGCGGATGCGAGACTCTTGCGGACCTCTACCCGAACGATTCCTATGTGTCCTTTGAACACGCCTTGGAGTCCTTTGACCTAAACGAGGGACAGTATCTCCACTACGGAGCCCTCCAGGACGTGGCCAGGACTACGTGGCCCCAGTACCCGGAGGCTCCTCCATCTACCAACGCCCTAGACATCATTTTATCCTGTGGGAGAGGCAAGCGCTTGATCTCCCTTCTCTACTCAGCCATGCGTCGGGACTCGACCCCGCCGGTGGCACCGTCTTGGGCGGCGTGGGAGGCGGATCTGGGAGTGGAACTGGAGCCGGACCAACGGAGACGGATCGGGCTCCTGACCCGTGAGGTCTCCTGCAACGCACGTTTTAAACTTATTCATTTCAATTTTGTCCACCGTACTTATATGACGCCTGTCTCCCTACATCGTATATCGGCGGACAGACGACATAACTGCCCTAGATGTGGGGCGCGGAGGGCAGGCTTCCTCCACCTAGCATGGGACTGCCCCCTGGTTCACGACTTTTGGCGGAAGGTGGGGACTCATGTTGCTCGGGCCACACGGATTACACTTCTTTTAGAGCCCATCTACTGTCTCCTAGCGCTGGTGCCGAAGCCCAGAAAGAAAAAGTTATCCTATAAATTCTTACAACTCCTGCTGGTCCTGGCGCGGAGACGTGTGGCTATTACATGGATGGGTCAAAGGGCGCCGGAGTTTTCCCTATGGCTGCAAGATGCGAGAGAATGGGCCCTGGCGGAAGAGACCCACATGCAACGCACCCGTAGAGATAGAAAGCTGCAGGAGGATTTGCTGGCCTGGAGGGTGCTGTGTATGGAGGGGCTGGAGGAGGATGATTCTGATGCCACGAGCGCGGAGTTATTCTCCCCCACTGATTCGGTGTCCGAATGTACTGAGGGGGAGTGACTGTGAGAGACTTGGAGCTGGTGTAGAGGCCCTACGTAGCCACTCTGCTATTCCTTGATATGTATATGTCTAGACATAACTACGTCTCCCATGAGCCCATGTGGTACTGTACCACCCGTGCCTCCCCTGCTCCTCACGTAACTGTCCTACTATATTCGGTTCTGTGCTACTGATGCCGTTTCTGGGGTAATTGTTTGTTGTTCAACTGGTTCTTTTTTGAAAAATGAATGCACCGTGATAAAACTAGCGAATACAGTGATACCTCTATATCACTCGTGCACAGAGGTGATTTGAATGTTCTGCTCCTATGCCGCCCAGCCCCCGGGATGTGGGCCGTATTTGGCTGTGTAAGCTCCCTGATACGTAATGCTACGGTTATATCCATGTGAACGGCTTTCATAATTATGTCTTCTGTGCCCATGTTATGTTTTCGCAATAAAAACATATTTCAAAAAAAAAAAAAGTAAAGAATCTGCGGTTAGAGTCTCTGCCAGATACGGCGTTACTGAATGTAAGTAACTTGTTCTACAGAGAGCGCTTGTCCTCCTTGAACCACTTTTTTTCCCTGACAATTTGTCTGTTTGAACCAGAACTGCTTTCTTCCCAAAGTTTGTAACCACATGCCTTCTGGATCAATCAGTTACTCTTCTTTCTACCCATCTCACCAAGGAGGAGGAGGAGCTACACAGGCTGAACTCAAAGACAGCGGTCAGTTTTTAGATCGACTGCACCAGAGAGTTCCACACTGATGACTACCACAGTGGTGTTCGCAGGCAACAGGAATGGCAAAACTGTCCAGAAGAATACCTCATCAGGGTGGATAATCCTATCTATTAAAACGTGCTATGCTTTGGTGCCAAAAGAATCTCCAGAAGGAATAAGGGCCCATTTTACCAGAGCCAAGTCTTCCACCTCAGCCTTACCCCATGGAGTCCCTGTGGCTGATATCCACAGAGTGGCAACATGGGCTTCTCTACACACTTTCGCTAAGCATTGGTTGTAGAATTCAGAGGCGAATTAGGATGACAATTTTACTTGCTTGGTTCTCCAGGACTTCCTTATCTGAACTTCTAGTCTATTCATTACTTCAAGTACCTGCGAGGACTGTCATCCATGAACCTGAAGGCACTGCAAGAACGTTCCCTGAAGCTCCTTGCTGCCTGACACTGCAACACTCGGATCCCGGTCACGTGGAAGGTCCCAGTATCACTTGCGGAGCAGATCTCAATGCTCATCATCCCAGTCCAAGTCACTTCTCTGCACGGGTCCAATTCATTGGACAAGGTGCTGGAACAATGTTGTTTTAGGTCTCATTCAACCGTGGAGCCTGTGTCTGGTTACACTCTGCGTTTTCCAGAGCTATAGCAACCTCCACACAACTCAAGGAGTTTTATGAGGCCATGCACCTCATATTTGAGTGGCCCAACCACTTTAGAGCATCTTCCTGGCTCCATAGGTTTGGGAGGGGCCCCTACTTTATTTCCACCGGCAGGTCCACCCTCAGCATCACTTGGTGCCCTTGGATCCAGTGCTGGATTTGGAGCAGCTCTGCCTGCAAGATTATGACCTGCCTTGGAGCCTGCTCCAGCACTGTCTTTCCCAGTGCCGCCGACTACCAGTGGCAGCTCAGGCTCCATCATCAAAATCCAACCCTGAAACACAGCCGGATGGGTGTTGTCCAATGCCGACTCCGGTCCAACCAGTACCATGCCCACTGAACTGAAGCCAGTGCCTTTTTGCTTTGACAGGCCTGGAGAGGGAGATGATTGAGAGGAATCTGATGCCCACTGAACTGAAGCCAGTGCCTTTTTGCTTTGACAGGCCTGGAGAGGGAGATGATTGAGAGGAATCTGAGGACGGTTATGGTTTCCCTCACCCCCTTTGAGGAACCAGAGGACAACTGGTATGAGAAACTGCCAGATGCCAGTGGTTTGAACACCTAACCAGACACTGGCCTGTTCTCCTATGGTGGCTACTAAGGAAGTTTCCTCCTTTGCAATGGTGGTGTGGAGGGCGGCTGAGGCCTTAAACCCTCCGTCCCCTCAGGGGCAGTCAATACAAAAGTCCTGACAGAGGTGCTTCAACCGATTGTTACCCTTTCTGAACCTATCCTTACTTATGACTTGCTTGGGGCCTTAACCAAGCCCTGCACAGGAGCTCCTGTGCATAGGACCATCACCGGCCACCATCGCCCTGCTCCCAGGGATCCAGCTTCTTTACTAAGGACCGCACCCCTGGGAGCCAGGTGGTCCATGCCTCAACTTCTTGCAATTTCTGAAGTATAGAATATACGGAAACAGCCTCCACAATATTCTAAAGAGTATGCTCTGTATGACGCTCCTTGGCAGTACATTTTCTCGATCGGCCAGTGCTGCTCTCTATTTTGACATCTTGTTACTGACAGAGAAGCGCTTCCAATGTTTTAAATTACTAGGCAACAAGATAACCGGACTGCAAGGTCTCCTAAGACCGCCTCATATTCACTGAAGATGAGAGTTCAGTGAAAATCCCCTCCAGGTCCCACAAGAGGAGTATCAGAAGCCATGAAGATTTTACTGCCTATAGCACCTGCTTCAAGTAACATTTAAATATTTGCACATACAACGGGAGGAACTAATCCGTCATCAAGACCACTAAAACAGGCCTCATGCCAAAACATTTGATAATAATATAACATAGCAGGTGAAATTAGATTGGGGCCCAGAAGCAAAAGGAGAAGTTACTGAGTATGTAACACTGGTTCTCTAGCATGAGTTTTTACTTGGGATAGATAAATATACAAAGCCATTAGTCTCAAGAGGTGTGTGGTATTAGAAGGATATGTGTGAGGAAATGGGGTCTATTTCATGGTGTGGTTGTGCGACCTCACAGTGTGATACACTCCCGACCCCCTTTAGAAACAGTAGGTTTTGTTTGTAAAACACTCTAGCCCAGGGTAGCTGTGGCTCTTAGCAGGAATCCTTACACAAAGAAACAAGTATAAAGCATTTACACAGCACTGGACACTCAAGAAATCCGACAACACAAATACAAAGAACCACAAGAGGGTTCCAGAAGGATAGAAATTACAAGGTATAGTAAATATGCACTTTTCCACCACAAACAATTGGCAAATTCAACAAATCTGATAGAGACTTCTAGACACAGATTTCTTACCTTTTGAATGATCTCCAGGCATCAGACTGGATCCGGAAATGTTTCTCGAGCAATAGCCCTGCGCGCCAGTAGGTGGCATTGTTCATCTCTGCGTGGTGTCCTCGTAGTCAGTTAGTAGTCAGAAGTGACGTGCGGGGGGCCTTTTTGGGCACCACCCCAGCACGCTGACATTAGTTCTTTTCTTTCTGCCCCAGTTAGCACAGATCCAAAAAGAGCTACCCATTAGTTATTTTTTTTAACAAAACTTTTTTTGACTTTTTGTCAAAGTGTTTGTGAGATCTTCTCCTGGTCTGGCAGGGATGGCATCTCGGAACTCCAGCTTCAAGCCCTGCAGCACCTATCTGAAAGAGACTATTAGTTATAGATTCCTTACCGTAGAAAGGCCCCCAGGGATCTGACTGGATCCGGAGAAATTTTTTCTCAGCAGTACCCCTGCTCGTTGGTAGGTGGCGTCGGTCGACTCTGCGTCCATCAGCGTTGTGGTCGCCGGGATGACGTTGTGGTGTCTACTTATCGCCGCCCCTGCGTTCTTTCTTTTTCCACACCAGGGAGCGCAGATCCAGAGAGAGCGTGCCCCTTAGTCACTGTTTGACTATCCTTTTGTCAACATCTTTTTGAGTCAGTGACTTTGGGTGCACGAGGGATGTCCAGCCGCTGGCCTGGTTTCAAGCACTGTGACTCCTGTCACAAGTTGATGTCGATCACCGACCTGCAACTTGTAGGAGAGTAGGGTCTGCAATCCTATGATCACCCAGATTTTTGCTTTTTGCTTCACTGGTTTACGACTTTCCCTGGCTGTGGGCCTGCTAATTAGACCCACAGCCTAGCTGTTCTCTCTACTCCAAATTGTACCCAGGTACTGAATTGGCACTGGGCCCTCTCCAAGTCCCTGTACCCAGGGCTGAGGTGCACCCAGAGGTCTCCCAGGGGCTGCAGCATGTGTTATGCCACCCCTGGGCTGACTAACCAAACAGACACAACGGGCTGCTTGACAGCTGGGGCAGAGTGGTGTACTCACCCTCTGCTGTAGATATAGTATTCCTATATCTAAACCTAAATGGGCACACAGATCTCCTATCAGTCACTCCTATGGCAGGCCTTGACAATCCTGAAGGCAGAGTGCTTGGAATCGTGTGAGATAGTGCTCTGGCATGAGCTGAGCCTGTCTGCGGCTTTCGGGATCCATCCCTTAGCTGTTTCCATGATATCGCATACCATATACTCTTAAGTGCATTATAATCCTCGCGGTTATATGCCGACTCTGGTATCGCTTTATCAAAACATGTCGAGTAAAGTGTCATACGAATTGGAATACTAACCCCTCGCCAATTCTGGCGACGGGGTTAGCATTCTACCCTTCTAGAGGGACACGACATGTATGTAACCTGTAACCCCGGTTAAAGTCAGACATAGCCTCAGCTCCACAAGATGGATGCTGCCACCGAGACACAAGTCTGCCCTCCTGCTGCTGGGAGTCCTCCCAGAGCAGGAGGCAAGGACAAAGGGTTTCCTGTCAGGGGCGGTGCCAGCACCGTCCCAGACAGGATTTTGTGTATCCTAGGTAGGCAGGGCTTTAGAGGAAGGTGACTGCAAGTGGCACCCCGGTGCTCACTATGCATAGGCCGGCTTGAACCAGTTCCAGGGGCACTCCAGACCCTGAGCTGGGGAAAAGCCCGCCAAGGAGAGGGGTGTAACCACCCCCCTCCTAGTCCCACCCATAGGGCAGTACTTAGTCGCGTGCCAGCCCCTTTTTGCAGGATAAAGGTAGGAACTGGCCCCCTTCCAAATTAGATCAATCTTTGAATCCTGAACCGACCTTCTACACGAAGACCTCAAGACTCTTCTCAAGATTTCTCCCTTGTGGCTAAGGAGTAGTCACCCTGCAGCAGCAGGCACCAACCAAGCATCGCGGTTTGTTGCCAGTCTCTCCTCCGGATCAAGACTGCTCCAGCACGACGAGAACCGGCTTCCCTGGCACCTCTGACCTCAACCTACATCATCAGCCCAGCTGTGATCCGTGGGTGCGACGAGACCTCGAGGGACCGGCCATCTTCAGAACTGCACGACGCTTGTCCAGCACGACCACCGAGTGACCCTCGACTGAGTGCTTTGGGGTAAGAGAAGCCCCAACCCTGAGCAGCTCCAGCACCGAAGTTCAGCCCCCCTGCATCCACGAGATCTGCGTGGGGCCCTTCTGCTCTTTGCTGCTAACCGCGTTGTCCAGGTCGCTTGCCCGTTGGCTAGTGGCCCCCTCATGACGCTCCACGACGACAAACACTGCTGGTCTGGTTGCTCCAGACTAGCCCTTGCTCCCCTCCAAAAGAGGAGCACCCTGGACCCTCCTGGTCCACTCAAGACGCCATTTTAGGTCCACCACGTGGGCCTTGCATTTGCCAAGACTTGTTGCCCAATCCTGGGTCCAGCGACGTCGACAGCAAGTACCTTCGTGGGACAGCTCGCACCTCCATCCTGGTCGCCGACAACGCCTCCTGGTACGAGAGACTGCAGAGCCCAGCAGCGCCCACTCACCTGGCTGAGGTGACTTCGTCCGGTGCCATCCTGGTGCCCACTCAAATCACTGGCTAGTGATTCAGAACTTGGTCCCCTCTGCTTACAGGTTTCTTCTTCCCTGATCCAGGCTTGGATCTCCACGAACTTCTTCACTGGCCGCCTGCCAGCAACTTCTTTCTTCAGGCTCCTGGTTCTTCAACGAGGGTTTCCGACGCAACTTCAACCCTATGCAGCCGCAGCCCCTGGGCTAGGTAAACTGAGTACTCCGGTGCTCCAGCATAGTCCAACACCCTAAGTGTTCGGATCCACTCCCGTTTTCGACCCACCTAGTCGGGTTCGCCCAAGAACAGTAACTTTGTCTTTACTAGCCTCCATAGACTTTTTCCCGCCTTACGCGTGAGAGTTCCCACTCTGCACACGACGTCCCTAGGTCTCCTGCTTGCAATCTAAAGGTTCAGTAGTCCAGTCCTAGCGATTCTAAAGTCTATGAGAATAGTTACTTACCTGCTAGTAATTCGCATTCCACTTCTTGTGTATATGGTTTTTCGTGCCCCTCGGGCATTTGTGTAAATTGTGCGACTTTCAGTAATTCTTTAAGAGTTTTGTTGTGTGCTTAGCTCCCTGTCTCATAAAGAGCCAGGGTAGTCTTGTTATAAATAAATACACTTTATTTTTGATAACAACTTGTGTGGTGTCCTTTCACTTGGTGTTCAAGGGGTAATGTGATGGTAAAACAGCTGGCTTAACACGCCCTCTAGAGTTTAGCCTTAGACTGCTCGTATCCATGCTACTAGGATAGCTGGTCTATAAGGTTGACTTACAACCAATCATCCATAAGGGTTGTTTGGACTGATACATAGTGATCGCTAGAATAGTGAGCACTGCATATCAGGCCAACTTCTCACACACCTCATGTGTTTTGGTGCCTGGAGTGCGACCACGACCCTAAGTCATGCTCTGACTGGCGGGCCCTGAACCTGAAGTCTTTGCTGGAGCAGTCCCGAAACCTTTTAGAGGCCTGGCAGTCCGCTCCTCGCAGTTCGAGGTCCCAGTCGAGAGGAAGGTCGTGGGACCGGTCGCAGAGTCCCCACCATTCGTCCTCGAAGTGTTCGCACTCATCTGGTAAGTCGAAGCACAAGAAGAAGGCGAAGAAGCATTGTTGTTTTTCGCCCTCTCCCCGTCTGTCGGCTGATGCCATGCCGGACCCGAAGCGTCGTCGGTTCTCCGGCTCCTTCCTCGGAACCTGCTGAGACAGCTCCACGCTTCCCTCCTTTTCCCAGAGCCGGAGCATCCCCTGCCCAGCTGGGTCCATTTTACAAAGCGCTGCACAGCATCTTCGGGCAGCCTGACTCCACAGACGCACATTCGGGCCCCACAGACTCTGCTGGGGGCCCTGGGCTTTCGATGCTAGCAGCTCCAGCCTTGGTGCCGCAGGGTCCCCAAGGATGCATGCCTCGATCTGGATCAGCGCCAGTCGACCTCACGGTACCTTCTCCGGCGCCGAATCCAGTGACAACACCCCCGACGTCGGTTGCGTCGCCAACCTGCATTGACCCCAGCCCCACCAACAACTTGAACACAACGCCGGACCAACATAGTGGCACCGGAGGGTACCTTTGTACAGGGCGTGGTGGGGTTGTGGACCCTATGTCAAGAGGCTCTTCGCCTTTGGACATGGCTGGAACATCAGGTTATAACCCTGGTGGATCAACACCTGGCAGGTTACCTGAATGCCAGGGCAGACGAACTCAGCTGCCGGTGCATGATGGATCACAAATGGCGTCTTCACTCGGAGGCGGTGCAAGGTCTCTTTCAGCAGTGGGAAGAGCCTTGGTTAGATCTATTCGCCACCGAAGAGAACGCGCAATGTCAGCAGTTCTGCACATTGACTTTTCCAAGGTGGCCCTCACTCTGTGATGCCTTTCGTCGTGAGTGGAATTGCAGCCTCATGTACCCTATTCTAACTGTACCACTTTTGCCGAGAGTGCTGAGGAAGATCAAGCAAGACCAGGGCCCAAGTCATTCTTGTAGCTCCGGACTAGCACAAAGAGTCTGTTACCCTGAGCTCCTGAGCATGGCCATTGATCCTCTGATCAGACTGCCTCTTCGGGAGGATCTTCTGTTGCAGCAGCAGGCGATGGTCCTCCACCTGAACCTGTCCAGCCACCACCTCCTTGCGTGGAGATATGGACATTTCCCTAAGTAGCATACTAAAGGTTTCAGGAGAGAATCCACAAAGAACATCTTTGTTTCCTTCCAAACATTTATCTTTTCAAGTGAAGCATCCATGTATTTGCAGCCTGAGATTTTTCTTCCTTTGATTTCTGATTGTGAATAATCTTACATACCACTATGACGAAATCTGGAATGTAATATACTTCTATTGGACTGTATAATTTCTGAACATCGCAACTAGCCTTGAGAAAGCCCTAGCTCAATCTGCCACATAGGGTGAAACATGTGTCCCCTTTTTTCCTAACAACCTGCCATAAAACATGATAAAAAAAGAGTGGAATGGTTTTGAAAAGTGATAAGTGGAAAAAAAATATCTACCTTCTCTCAACTCCACCTGGACTACGGTGTTGTGTCACAAAAAAGACCAAAGCTCTCATGGGGTAGCTGTGGAGAGCAGCTAGGGCCCCACCGTGAGGCAAAACCAATTACTAAAATAGCGGTATGTAAATTGGTTACCAAAAAGGGACTAGTACCCAGGTGAGGAGGACCCCAGGAGAAGCAAGAAACCACCTAAGGTAAGTAGTTAGGGACTTCAACGTGCTCAAGTTCAGTGTGGTAGTCCAGGTCAAAAGTCATTGAACAATACAGGTACTTTGCAGTTTGGATTTTAGAGATTTCGGACTTCCCACTGGACTCTGAAGGAACCACTTGGAGGAAGTTTACCCAGAATAGACGGACACCTGCACCAGGGAGCCTCGTCGCATAGGGGTGAAGTGATGTCAGTAACTTCCATAGACATCAATGGAGGGTCATGGAAGTTCTGCAGCCACAGCATCTTGTGGACGAGGCCGGTGACACCAGGATGAAGAATCCAGATGAGAAGAACCTAAAAGCAGAGAGGACAGAGTCCAAACTACCCAGAGGTGACAAGGAGGCACAAGCCCACAATACCAGCCCTGGTTTAATGTTCTTGCTGAAGTGCTGTGAGAAGGAAACAGCAGCTGTGGAGGCCAGGGAAAGTTGCAGAAGACCAGGAGTTGTCCCACACCGGTCGACAAGTGCAGGAAGTTTAGTGCCTGGCATGACTACCAACAAGCCTTTTTCAAATGCAACAACGGTTTACGGGTGACGATGGAAAGCTACAGACCAGAAAGGTCTGAGGGACTTGCCCAGCAAGGGTAAGTAAGGACCGGTCCTTAGCACGATGGAGAGCCAGAAGGAATTAATGAAACCCCCTCGAGGACCCACTGGCAGCAGGCCCAGGAGGTTGCAAGGAAGCCCCAGCAGCACGCAGCAGATGAGGCCCACGATGCAAGAGATGCAGCCAGGATGACGAACTTGGAGCTGTGGAGTGCTGGGGCAGGGGCTGCTTTGAGCTAGATCTTCCTTGAAGAGAGCAAACAAGCCTTGGCAACGACAGGCAATGGTAGGCAGTCACCATTGGCTCCAGAGAGATTACAGTCTCCCAACTTGTAGGAAAGACTGGTCAGGCATCTGGGGAACCGCCAAACCATCACCTGTGTTGCAGAGCCAGAAGATGCCAGTGGGACAAAAAGATCAGCAAACCGGTCGTCAACATCAAGGTATCTGAGGATGCAGGGAAGTGACTCTTTCACATCAAGGGAGATTCCTTCAGGCTGGGACACATTCTGAGTCCTTTGTGACTTGGAAGATGCATGGGCACAAAGTTACAGATCTTCAGAAAAGCACAGGGACAAAGATGCAGTAGGATTCTTCCTACATCCTGGCTTGAAGAACAGCAGAGTTCCAGTGTCCAGCAGCAGAAGAGTCTTTGTAGATGCTTCGGAAGTCAGCAGTTGGTTCCAGAAGTTCCTATCAGGACAAATCTAATGGCCTACCCTCAGGGAAGCCCTTAAGTAACCCCAAAAAAGGGGAAGAACCTCTTCTGTGGCAACCCACCTATCAGAGGGGGTCAGGGGTGCTACTCAGATGTCCTAGCCAGTCAGATACTCACAGGGGCCAGGTTTCACCACAACAGAATCAATTGAACACCTGAAGGAGCTCTGCAGCACTTCCCTGAGGAGGAGCTGGACTAGGGGTGGACACTCCCCTGTACTTTGTGTAGATTTGTACCAGAGCAGGAGCCAAGGACTGGATAAAACAGCTTTATGCAAGGAGGGCTCCTAATGCACCCTACACATCAATTTGGTGGTGCTCAGAAGCACCCTCACTCTACCTAATTCTAAAGGAGATATGGTCACACCTCTCCGTAGCAGGAAATCCTTTGTTCAGCTGCCCCAGCCCGAGATAGGCTCATCAGCAAGGGGTAGTAAAGTGTCTGAAGCCGGCAGAAGCATGGGCTGGTGGGCAGACCCTGAAAGACTGTACAGGTAGGTACGGGGGGGTCCTCCAAGTAGCCCCCAGTAGATAGTATCATGCCACTAACACCAGAATCAGTGTAGTGGTATGATTACAACATGTTTGATACCAAACGTGAACAGGTTCGGATCAGCCATTATGTGTGACATCTTGACTTAGGAGTGTCCACAACATACCTTATTTTGACTGTCCCGCACTTACAAGGCCCAGAAAATGGAGTCCAGGGGTTGTAGGAGTACCCTTGCTCGTGCCAAGGTACCTACACATTTAGAACCATGCACCCTACTCTTTGACTGAAGGGCCTACCTGAGGGGTGACCTATAGATTTTAAGTGTAACGCAGAGTGCACTGGTAGCTCTGGAGACACAATTTACATGGGCTCCCATGGGTGGCATAATACAATCTTCAGCCCATGGGGGGGAGGGAGACACCTGGTGTACCAATGCCCTTAGTACCTCATATACTAGGGACGTACAATGGTACCGCAGCATGCAAATAGTGGGGTTTACAAGTATTTACCAGCAAATTTAGATGAGAGAGCGCACAGTCACTGGGGTCCTGATTAGCAGGATCCCACCCAGACTAGTCAAAAAACGCATACTAGCACCAGCAGAAAGTAGGAGTAACCATGAAAGCAGATCCTACTTTCCTATACAACCCCCCCCAAACGAATGGAGATGAGACTAACGTTGCCTAGTTGAGTCCTCATTTTCTAAGTGGAAATATCTGGAGAGTACCTCTGCATTGCCATTGTCACTCCCAGGTCTATATCCCACTTAAAAGTCCATCCACTGCAGGGAAATGGACCACTTCAAAAGTTTGGGGCTTTCACCCTTCATCTGTTTTAGCCATAAGATTGGCTTATGTTCTGTCTAAACAGAGAAGTGCGTGCCAACCAGGTATGGCCTCAGCTTCTTCAAGGGCCAGACCGCAGCAAAGGCCTCCCTCTCAATAGTTGACCAATGTTTCTCTCTGGGAGGGGAAGGGAGTGGGGGGGTCAACCATCTGCTAATAAAAGTTACTGGTTGAATCTAGCACTCTTAATTAAGTTGAGACAATGCTGCTCCTATTACTATTTCAAGGGCATCTATCTGGACAATAAATTGCTTGGAATAGTCAGGACTCTGCAGAAAGGAAGAAGCAATCTTCAGTAAGCTGCAGACACTTTCATCCCTTTGCTGTAGGTTCCTATGGAAGTGGTCCTGATGCAAGGAATATAGGATGCTGTATGATGCTATGCGATACAGTAGGCCAAGATTTTCCTGCGTCTACTCCTCATTCCACGAACTCGGTGAGGTGGTCTTGGCCACAAGGGTCGACGTCCCTCGAAGTCCTCTCAGCCCTGGCAGGAATCTGGTCACCACTGAAATCCAGTCGCCCAGTATCATGGTTAAAGCCAAATGTTTTCCTGGTGATAATGCCCTCTAGGCAGCCAATCTTTACTCCAGCGACTAACCGGGGTTCTGCAGACTTTGCAACTTTGAGCAGCTAATCATGGTTGTAGGAGAGTAGGGTCTGCTATCCTATGGTCACCCCAAATTTTTGCTTTTTGCTTCACTGGTTTATGACTTAATGTGGCTGTGGGCCTGCTAATCAGACCCACAGCCTGCTGTTCTCTCTCTAAATTGTTACCCATGTACTTTAGGTGCATAACGACATTGGAATTGGTTCACCTTATTGGCCCCTGTAACAGTGTACCCAGGTACCCAGGGCATAGGTGCTTCTAAGGCCTACCAGGGGCTGCAGCATGTATTATGCCACCCCTGGCCTGGCCCCCATATTTGACACAACTGGCTGATCACTCAGCTGGGGTAAGTCGGTGTAACCACCCCTTACTTAGGTGTAGTATGCCTATACCTAACCTAAAATGGACTCATATGTTCCTATCAGTCACTCCTATGGAAGGCCTCATCAATCCTGGAGGCAGAGTGCTTGGAAATATGTGAGATGGTGCTCTGGCATGAGCTGAGCCTGTCTGCAGCTTTCGGAACCATGTCCTTTAGCTGTTTCATGATTCTGCCATACCATATACTCTTAAGTGCATTATGAACCTCGCGGTTAAATGCTATCTTGGGTTTGGCTTTATCAAAACATGTCGAGTAAGGTGTCATACGAATTGGAATACTACCCCCTCGCCAGTTCTGGCGACGGGGGTAGCATTCCACCCTTCTAGAGGGACACGACAGGTACCTAGCCTGACCCCGGTTAAAGTTAAACAGAGCCTCAGCATCACAAAATGGATGCTGCCACCACAGACACAAGTCTGACCTCCTGCTGCTGGGAGTCCTTCCAGCGAGGGCAGCTTGGACAAAGGGTTTCCTGCCTTGGGAGGTGCTAGCACCACCCCAGACAGGATTTTGTGTATTGGGTAGGACAGGGCTGAATAGAATCAGACATGCCTGGGGCACACAAGGTGTCCCTGCGCATAGGCCAGTTCAAACCGGTGCTGGGGCTTTCCAGCCCCAGTCCTGGCGCGAAACTGGACAAAGGAAAGGGGGTGTAACCACCCCCTTCCTGGTTCCACCCAGAGGAGGGACCTAGTAGGTGATCCGGCCCCCCAGATTCGAATAAGAGTGGGAGCTGTGTCCTGAGACTTCAGTTCATCCTGAATCAACTTGAAATACAGAAGAAGACTGGACTTCGACATTCTGCTGCACAGAAGACGGAAGAGAATCTCCCTTGTGGCCAAGGAGTGACCACCCTGTGAAAACAGGCACCAACCAGCAACTCGACGTCTGCTTTGCCGCCGCCTCCCGCCGGAGCCCGAGCCCAGAGCCTGACAAGACCCAGACTCCCAGACTTCTCACCGCCCGATCCACAGTCCCTGCAAAGAAGGAACCCGTGGAGGCACCGAGAGACGTGGGACCGGACCTCTTGGAAGACCCCCGAAACGCTGACTGCGCAGCATCAGAGGCACCCTCGACGCTGTGCTTTGGGGTTTGAGAAGCCCCAACCTCGAGCAGCCCTTGCACCGAAGATCAGCCCCCCAGCATCTCCACGATCTGCGTGGGGCCCTTTTGCACTGTGCCACTCGACGCGCCATCCCGTCCACTTGCCACGTGGCTAGCGGCCATCTTGGCGACGAAACCTTCAACTTACACTGCGGGTCTGGTTGCTCCAGACTTGCCCTCGCTCCTGTAAAAAGGAGCACCGGCTCTGACCTTGCTGGTCCGAGTAACAAGCCTTTTTCGATTCCTGCGTGGCTTGCTTTAGCCAAGGCCTGTTTGCTTCAATCAAGTTGCCGACCCCGCCAACAGCGAGAAGCCTGCGTGGGACAGCTCGTGACCGACTCCTGGACATCCTAGACCCCTCGTGTCCACGTGGCTGCAGAGAGAAGCTACACCTCGATGCCTGTTTGCACCCGACATCGCCTGGTTCCACTCTGGTTCCACGGTAGTCACTGGCTAGTGACTTTGAACATTGTCCCCTCTGCTTTCAGGTCTTCACCTCTTCACCTGCAGCATCTTCAGCTGCAAGCACCATCGACCTGCGTGACGAAACCCGACACTACTTCGACCCTATGCACCCGCTTCCTGTGGGTGAGGTAACTCAGCTCCGCCGGTGTTCCCACACTGGTACACACCTCTAGTGTCTGTGTCTAAAGTTTCATCCTTCTAGGTCACTCGGAAGGTTCCTTTTTAACTAACTTTGTAACTTTTACGCACCATTGACATTGCATTGGTATTGCGTGCACTTTCCGCACTGCACCCGAGTCCCGCGGGTCTTTCCCGACTTCTTCACTGCTAGTCCCGAGAAGCTCCAGCGATTCCCCAGGCCCTAGGCCTCTTCACTTTCCCCATAGTGGTTCTTATACCACTATTTTAGTATATGGTTTAGGTGGCCCCTAGGGCTCATCCATAATTGTGCAACTTTTGTGTATTTAAACTGTGTTTTGTTTTAACGCATTTGCTTCTGTGCTCATACAGAGTATCAGGGTTATTTTGTAGAAATAAATCTATATATATTTTCAATATATATCTGTGTGGTGTCCTTTCAGATTGTGTATGGTAAAACAGCTTGCTTCACATGCCTTTACAGAGTTTAGCCTAAGACTGCTTAGTCCATGCTACCCCTAGGATAGCTTGTCTATAAGGTGGACTTTACAACCTGCACCATAAGGGTTGCTTGGCATGGTACAAGGTGATCACTAGAACTAGTGAGCATCATATACCAGGCCAACTTCTCACATTGGTGAGCAGCGGATTGGGATTTGAGCTTGCTGTTGTTTTACCATTACAATCTTTGAAAATATCATTTGAAAGATCATACAGGTACCTGACAGGTACACTAAAACAAGACTAGATATACTTAAGTTCTACTGAACTTAGTTGTTGTAGAGGATAGGGAGTAGCACACCCTGACTACAACTACTAGATAGGTTTTGTAGGAAAACACAAGTGTAGGTAGATTGCAACACATCCACCACACTAGAGCAATGTCTGGAGCAGAGGGATCCACTGGATCCACCTCTGTTGAGAGTGACCCTCCAAGGGCACCATCCAAACTTGCTATCTTTCCATTTAAGGAACTGAGGCAACTGTGTTCCATGAGAGGAATCAAAACAGGTCCTACTCCTACAGCAGGACACCTCAGAGAGCTATTAGACCAGTCTGAAGCTCTAAAGAACTCCAAGCCAGGCCCCTCAGGGACTGGTGAGGAAGTTTCTCCTTCTGAAGATGATAACCCTGATGCCCCTGCCATCCAGATAGATGAGGAAGACCAGACCCCTGGGAATTCTCAGCCTGAGGAAGAAGAAGGGGAGGAGGTGGAAGAAAGTGATTCTGATAATGATAGAGATAGCCAGGTGTTAGTCAGCAGGCTTAACCAGGCTAACCTAAGCTTATTTGGGACTGAAGGTGGGTCCAACCCATTCAGACCCCCAAATGGACTTAACCAGGAGCATAGGAGGAGGAGGAATCACTCAGCTGAGTCCAATACTTCCCATGTTTCTAGAGGTTCTCATGGCAACTCCAGAAGGGAGTTGACTAGCCCTCAGAGAAGGGAACATGAGGCCAAAATGAGAGAGGCTGAACTTCGGATCCAGAGACAAGAATTAGAAGTTGCCCTGGCCAAAGAGAAACTTGCTAGAGCAAGGCAGCCTAGAGAGAGTGGGTTAGAACCCACTGGTGGCAGCACTATCCCTAAGGATAAAGACAGGTCCTATGACAATAGAAACCTGAGTAAGATTGTGCCCCCCTACAAAGCTGGGGATGATATACACAAGTGGATGACTGCACTTGAGAGAGCTTGCAAAGTACAGCAGGTCCCTCAGGAGCAGTGGGCAGCAATCTTGTGGCTCTCCTTTGAAGGTAGAGGCCGAGACAGACTCCTCACAGTTAGTGATGGGGAGTCTAGAAACTACCTGGTCCTGAAGAGTGCTCTGATTGATGGGTTAGGCTTAACCACTGAACAGTACAGGTTAATGTTCAGAGACACCCAGAAGACACAGACTCAGGACTGGTCTGAATTTGTTGGATGTGCCACTAAGGCTCTGGAGGGCTGGTTGCTGGGAAGTAAGGTTACAGACTATGAAGGATTGTACAATTTGCTTATGAGAGAACAGATTTTAAATAACTGTCAGAACCAGCAGTTGCATCAACATTTGGTTGACTCAGATCTGACCTCTCCCCAAGAATTGGGAAAGAGGGCAGACAAATGGGTTAGAACCAGAGTTAAGCAAAAGAACCAGAACCAGAACCAGGGTGGTGACCAAAAGAAAACAGACCAGAAGGGTGGGGAGCAGAAAGCTAAAGACCAGAAGTCTTCAACAGGGCCCCAAACTAATACTGAGGGTGGGTCCCAACCTTCCAAGAAGAAGAAGAAAGAAGGTCAAAGAAAACCCTGGTGTAGCTTTTGCAAAAACACCACTCACTGGACAAGTGATTGTAAAAAGGGTGGAGCCCCCAACACTGCAGCCCCTAAGGCACCTGCACCCACTAGTACAGTTGGCAGTGTTGGTCCACAGACTAAGGGGGTAGTGGGTATCACCTTGGGAACTGATGGAGATTCTGACCTAGTCAGAGTCCCCACACAGGCTGTTCTGATTTGTGATGGGGAGATTGATTTTTCCCCTACTGTCAGTCCCAATAATTTGGGCAAGTACAGACAGACACCTTTAATTAATGAAAAAGTGGCTCAAGCATACAGGGACACATGTGCCAGTGTCACCATGGTGACACCTAGCTTTGTGGACCCTGGACAGTGCATACCAGGTGGTAATTACCTGGTGACCAATGCCAGCAATGTCACTACTACACATAGTGTGGCAATTGTTAACTTTTCCTGGGGAGGGGTAACTGGCCTAAAAAGAGTTGTGTTTAGTGCTGATCTCCCAGTAGAATGTTTGTTGGGCAATGACCTGGAGAGCTCTCTATGGTCAGAAGTTGAGTACAGGACTCATGCAGAGATGTTAGGGATATCATCACATGTCCTTGCTGTGACCAGGTCACAGGCCAAAAAGTGCCTCTCTGAACCTCAGCTCTTGGATCCTGGAACAATGGACCAAGCACCTTCCAAGACAAGGAACAGGAGGGTAAAGGCTGTGCCTTCCCAAATGCCTACAAGTGAGGATCAGCCTTCACAGGAAGATGATTCTGAGACCCCTGAAGGAACTGTCCCTATAGAGCTTGAACCTGATCAGGTTGAGTTTCTGGGGACAGGGGGACCTTCTAGGGCAGACTTGGGGCAGGCTCAGTTATCCTGTCCTTCTCTTGAACCCCTCAGACAGCAGGCTGCTGCTGAGGCTGCTGGGAATGCTCAAGGTACCCATAAGGTTTATTGGGATGATGGGCTCCTTTATTCAGAGGGTAAAGACCCCAAGCCTGGTACAACCAGGAGGTTGGTCATACCTCTGCAATTTAGGGGCTTCCTTCTTACCTTGGCACACGATATTCCCTTAGCAGGACACCTAGGCCAGAACAAAACATGGGACAGACTTGTCTGTCACTTTCACTGGCCTCACATGTCAGAAGATACAAAGGAGTTTTGTCGCTCCTGTGTAACCTGCCAAGCAAGTGGCAAAGCAGGTGGTACCACAAAGGCCCCCCTGATACCACTACCTGTGGTGGGGGTGCCCTTTGAAAGGGTAGGGATTGACATTGTTGGACCAATGGATCCCCCTACAGCATCTGGGCACAGATTCATACTGGTGGTGGTGGACAATGCCACCAGGTACCCAGAGGCAATTCCACTTAGGACCACAACAGCTCCTGTTGTGGCCAGGGCCTTACTTGGAGTTTTCTCCAGAGTGGGGTTTCCTAAGGAGGTAGTGTCTGACAGAGGTGCAAACTTCATGTCAGGATACTTGACAGCTATGTGGAAGGAGTGTGGTGTCAACTATAAGTTCACCACTCCCTATCATCCACAATGCAATGGGCTTGTTGAGAGATTCAACAAGACCCTAAAGGGCATGATCAAAGGATTACCTGAGAAGCTCAGGCGAAGATGGGATATCCTTCTGCCCTGCCTTCTGTTTGCTTACAGAGAGGTCCCACAAAAAGGTGTTGGCTTCAGCCCCTTTGAATTGTTGTTTGGGCACCCTGTAAGAGGACCCCTATGTCTGGTGAGGGAAGGATGGGAGTTACCTCTCAAAAAGCCCAAGCAAGACATAGTGGACTATGTACTTGGTCTCCGCTCCAGGATGGCTGAGTATATGGAGAAGGCATCCAAAAACCTTGAGGCTAGCCAGGAATTACAGAAAGCCTGGCATGACCAAAAGGCTGTCCTGACTGAGTACTAGCCTGGACAGAAGGTATGGGTGTTGGAGCCAGTGGCCCCAGCAGCACTCCAAGACAAATGGTCTGGACCCCATACAATCCTTGAGAAAAAGGGAGAGGTTACCTACTTGGTGGACCTTGGAACTCCCAGGAGCCCCCACAGGGTGCTCCATGTTAACAGGCTGAAAGCATATGTTGACAGGGCAGACATGGGCTTGCTCATGGCTACAGATGAGGGGCAGGAGGAAGAGAGTGACCCTCTCCCAGACCTACTGACTCAGAACCCTGAAGATGGTTCAGTTGCTGGTGTGGCCTTAGATGGCAGCCTCACTGAACATCAGCAACATGACTGCAGACAGGTTTTGCAGTCATATCGACATATGTTCTCCCTGACACCCGGTCAGACTAACTGGTGTACCCATGTGGTGGACACTGGTGATAGTCTTCCTGTAAAGAACAAAATTTACAGGCAGCCTGACCATGTCAGAGACTGTATCAAGGCTGAGGTGCAAAAGATGCTGGAGTTAGGTGTCATTGAGCTTTCAGAGAGCCCCTGGGCTAGCCCAGTGGTTCTGGTCCCCAAACCTCACACCAAAGATGGGAAGAGAGAGATGAGGTTCTGTGTGGATTACAGAGGACTCAATGCTGTCACCAGGACAGATGCACACCCAATTCCAAGGGCAGATGAGCTCATAGACAAATTGGCTTCTGCCAAGTATTTGAGCACATTTGACTTGACAGCTGGCTACTGGCAAATCAGGTTAGCTGAGGAGTCTAAGGCCAAGACCGCATTTTTTACCCCCAGTGGGCATCACCAGTTTGTGGTGATGCCCTTTCGTTTGAAAAATGCACCTGCCACCTTCCAAAGGTTGGTGAATCAAGTCCTTACTGGGTTGGATGACTTTTGTGCAGCACATCTGGACGATATTGCTGTCTTTAGCTCCACCTGGGAGGATCACCTGGTCCACCTGAAGGAAGTGCTAGAGGCTCTGCAAAAGGCAGGCCTCACTATCAAGGCAACCAAGTGCCAGATAGGGCAGAGTAAGGTTGTGTACTTGGGCCACCTTGTGGGTGGAGGCCAAGTTCAACCACTGGAGAGTAAGATTCAGACCATAAAGGACTGGACTCCTCCAACTACCCAGACTCAGGTCAGAGCTTTCTTGGGCCTGACTGGGTACTACAGGAAGTTTGTTAAGAACTATGGGTCCATTGTGACTCCTCTTAATGATCTGACATCCAAGAAGATGCCCAAAAAGGTTCAGTGGACAGAATACTGTCAAAAGGCATTTGATGACCTGAAGAAGGGCATGTGCTCTGCACCTATCCTGAAGAGTCCTGACTACTCAAGAGAGTTTATTGTCCAAACAGATGCTTCTGAGTTGGGAGTGGGAGCTGTGCTTTCACAACTTAATGTAGATGGTCAAGACCAGCCCATTGCTTTCATTAGCAGAAGGCTGACCCCCAGAGAGAAACGTTGGTCAGCCATTGAGAGGGAGGCCTTTGCTGTGGTGTGGGCCCTGAAGAAGTTGAGACCATACTTGTTTGGCACTCACTTCAAGATTCAGACCGACCATAAGCCCCTCTTATGGCTTAATCAGATGAAGGGTGAAAACCCCAAACTGCTCAGGTGGTCCATTTCCCTACAGGGGATGGACTTTACAGTGGAGCACCGCCCAGGGACTGACCATGGTAATGCAGATGGTCTCTCCAGGTACTTCCACTTAGAACATGAAGACACAACTGGTCAAGGTTAGTCTAATGTCCCTGCGTTTGGGGGGGGGGGGGGTTGTGTAGGAGAGTAGGGTCTGCTATCCTATGGTCACCCCAAATTTCTGCTTTTTGCTTCACTGGTTTATGACTTAATGTGGCTGTGGGCCTGCTAATCAGACCCACAGCCTGCTGTTCTCTCTCTAAATTGTTACCCATGTACTTTAGGTGCATAACGACATTGGAATTGGTTCACCTTATTGGCCCCTGTAACAGTGTACCCAGGTACCCAGGGCATAGGTGCTTCCAAGGCCTACCAGGGGCTGCAGCATGTATTATGCCACCCCTGGCCTGGCCTCCATATTTGACACAACTGGCTGATCACTCAGCTGGGGTAAGTCGGTGTAACCACCCCTTACTTAGGTGTAGTATGCCTATACCTAACCTAAAATGGACACATATGTTCCTATCAGTCACTCCTATGGAAGGCCTCATCAATCCTGGAGGCAGAGTGCTTGGAAATATGTGAGATGGTGCTCTGGCATGAGCTGAGCCTGTCTGCAGCTTTCGGAACCATGTCCTTTAGCTGTTTCATGATACTGCCATACCATATACTCTTAAGTGCATTATGAACCTCGCGGTTAAATGCTATCTTGGGTTTGGCTTTATCAAAACATGTCGAGTAAGGTGTCATACGAATTGGAATACTACCCCCTCGCCAGTTCTGGCGACGGGGGTAGCATTCCACCCTTCTAGAGGGACACGACAGGTACCTAGCCTGACCCCGGTTAAAGTTAAACAGAGCCTCAGCATCACAAAATGGATGCTGCCACCACAGACACAAGTCTGACCTCCTGCTGCTGGGAGTCCTTCCAGCGAGGGCAGCTTGGACAAAGGGTTTCCTGCCTTGGGAGGTGCTAGCACCACCCCAGACACGATTTTGTGTATTGGGTAGGACAGGGCTGAATAGAATCAGACATGCCTGGGGCACACAAGGTGTCCCTGCGCATAGGCCAGTTCAAACCGGTGCTGGGGCTTTCCAGCCCCAGTCCTGGCGCGAAACTGGACAAAGGAAAGGGGGTGTAACCACCCCCCTTCCTGGTTCCACCCAGAGGAGGGACCTAGTAGGTGATCCGGCCCCCCAGATTCGAATAAGAGTGGGAGCTGTGTCCTGAGACTTCAGATCATCCTGAATCAACTTGAAATACAGAAGAAGACTGGACTTCGACATTCTGCTGCACAGAAGACGGAAGAGAATCTCCCTTGTGGCCAAGGAGTGACCACCCTGTGAAAACAGGCAGCAACTCGACGTCTGCTTTGCCGCCGCCTCCCGCCGGAGCCCGAGCCCAGAGCCTGACAAGACCCAGACTCCCAGACTTCTCACCGCCCGATCCACAGTCCCTGCAAAGAAGGGACCTGTGGAGGCACCGAGAGACGTGGGACCGGACCTCTTGGAAGACCCCCAAAACGCTGACTGCGTAGCATCAGAGGCACCCTCGACGCTGTGCTTTGGGGTTTGAGAAGCCCCAACCTCGAGCAGCCCTTGCACCGAAGATAAGCCCCCCAGCATCTCCACGATCTGCGTGGGGCCCTTTTGCACTGTGCCACTCGACGTGCCATCCCGTCCACTTGCCACGTGGCTAGCGGCCATCTTGGCGACGAAACCTTCAACTTACACTGCGGGTCTGGTTGCTCCAGACTTGCCCTCGCTCCTGTAAAAAGGAGCACCGGCTCTGACCTTGCTGGTCCGAGTAACAAGCCTTTTTCGATTCCTGCGTGGCTTGCTTTAGCCAAGGCCTGTTTGCTTCAATCTAGTTGCCGACCCCGCCAACAGCGAGAAGCCTGCGTGGGACAGCTCGTGACCGACTCCTGGACGTCCTCGACCCCTCGTGTCCACGTGGCTGCAGAGAGAAGCTACACCTCGACGCCTGTTTGCACCCGACATCGCCTGGTTCCACTCTGGTTCCACGGTAGTCACTGGCTAGTGACTTTGAACATTGTCCCCTCTGCTTTCAGGTCTTCACCTCTTCAGATCCACCCTTGGATCCACCGGAACTCTTCACATCGAGCCGCCTGCAGCATCTTCAGCTCCAAGCACCATCGACCTGCGTGACGAAACCCGACACTACTTCGACCCTATGCACCCGCTTCCTGTGGGTGAGGTAACTCAGCTCCGCCAGTGTTCCCACACTGGTACACACCTCTAGTGTCTGTGTCTAAAGTTTCATCCTTCTAGGTCACTCGGAAGGTTCCTTTTTAACTAACTTTGTAACTTTTACGCACCATTGACATTGCATTGGTATTGCGTGCACTTTCCGCACTGCACCCGAGTCCCGCGGGCCTTTCCCGACTTCTTCACTGCTAGTCCCGAACAGCTCCAGCGATTCCACAGGCCCTAGGCCTCTTCACTTTCCCCATAGTGGTTCTTATACCACTATTTTAGTATATGGTTTAGGTGGCCCCTAGGGCTCATCCATAATTGTGCAACTTTTGTGTATTTAAACTGTGTTTTGTTTTAACGCATTTGCTTCTGTGCTCATAAAGAGTATCAGGGTTATTTGTAGAAATAAATCTATATATATTTTCAATATATATCTGTGTGGTGTCCTTTCATTTGGTATTCAAGGGATTGCGTATGGTAAAACAGCTTGCTTCACATGCCTTTACAGAGTTTAGCCTAAGACTGCTTAGTCCATGCTACCCCTAGGATAGCTTGTCTATAAGGTTGACTTTACAACCTGCACCATAAGGGTTGCTTGGCATGGTACAAGGTGATCACTAGAACTAGTGAGCATCATATACCAGGCCAACTTCTCACAATGGTCTCTGGTACTGCACGGTGAAGAGAAACAGTGGCTTGAAGATTTGGGCTACCAATTCACCCCTGCAGACTTTGACAGCTGTTGTGGGCCTGTGCTGCTAACAGTAGATCAGCCAAATGGCCTTTGGAGTCTTTTGTGTCAGCTGGGTTTCAGAGAAGACTTCTCCACGAGCAAGACACAGCAGGCACAGTCCCTTCTCCTTTGCTAGCCACCAGGTGCAGTCCATGCGGGTTCCGCCTCTTTTTGCCGGGTCCTTGGTGGAGCAGGGCAGTCTTTCTTCAGTCCTCTTCTCCAGTCCAACGTGATCTGATTTCTGGGTGCCCTATTTATGCTCAGAAAAAATGCCCTCAGGGTAGGATGTGCTTGGTGGCCAATAGGATTTTAAGTTCCCTCCCACCTGATGACTACTTCCTGGGAAGTGTGACATCTGATTATCCAAAGATGCACCATTCTGCCCGCTTCCAAGATGGCAGAACACATCTCTCCGCCTCCAAAACTTCCTAGTACAACCAAAGATGTGGCTACCAAGGGAGCCGCATAGCCCTGGAAAACTGGTTTGGCAACTCGTTTGCCAGCCTGTCTACCTCAACAATTGGCAGCCCTTCTCCTAAGTCTTCCCCATTTGCACTTCAAGTGCAGTTTCACCTTTGAAGCTTGCCTTTTTGGCCAACAAATGTGTGGCTTCCTGCCAGAGAGAAGTAAAACATCTTTCCCATGCAGGCTACAATTGTCTTCTTTGCTGGAAGTTGTTTGCATGTCTCCCCAGGAGCACAGAACTCTGTCTCAAACCCAGTGTGTTGCCATGGAAGGGGGACAGGGGATTTAGGGCAACAAAGTGGCAACTTTGTAAAAGTTGCACACTTCAACAAGTTACATTAATTCCGACTTGGGCATCAAGGTGGACTCAACTTAACAAGTTGTTTGATACCTTACAATATCAACTTTAGTTGTCCCAGTCAGATGTTAGTAGTGTTGCAGTAGCACGCACCAGTAAGCTACTAGTCTTTTCCACAGTAAAAACAACAATTACATGTTTTTACTGTTTGAACATGTATAACACATCAATAATGTATAGCACCCTACCTTGGGGCTGGCTAGGCCTTAGCTGTAACTTATGTGCATTAAAAGGAAGGATGTGGCTTTTCTATGACTTTAAATTAAATAGAGTTATCAGTTCAAAAACTGCCCTTCTAGTCTGCAGTGGCATGCCAGGAGCCATTTTCTTACTTACTCCCAGGGTGGCATAATGAGTGCTGCAGTCCCTGGGGTGACTCTCCAACTTACTGGCCCTTAGTACCCGATGACCATATACTACGGACTTACAAGCAAGTAGGCTATGCCAATGGGGTATAAGCCAATCAAACATAACAGTTTAAGGCACATGTAATAAGGCCTGGTTAGCAGGTCACAGTGCGCTATCATAGTTAAAAAACCAGCAGCATTAGTCCAACAATCATTTGCAATGCAATAGGTCTTGCATTTGCGAGAGTTGGAGCTACCGGCATTGTAAATGACAATGTCTTTTATGTATGTGTTTTGGTTTGGAGTAGAGTGAATGGATATGGTTTGGAGTGGAATTATGTGGGTTGAATTGGAATTGTTAGCTGTGGAATTGTGTGGTGTGGAGTGGATTTGTGTAGTGGAATTATGTGGCAAGGTGTGCAGTGGAAATATGTTGATAGTAATTATGTGGCATTGAGTGTACTGGAATTATGGGAGTGGGAGTGTGTGCCATAGAGTGTAATTATACAGAATGATATTTGTGGAGTTTTTTTTATGTGGGCTGCTGTTGAATTCTTTGATGTGATTTGGATGTAGGACATGAAAGTATGAGAAAAGATGTAAGAGGATGAGAATGTGAGGGAGGATGGGATGAGAGAAGGGGAGAGGTGAAGGAGTGCATCAGGAAAGAAAAGGATGCAAAGAGAAGTAAGGGTAAAAAAAACCAAGAAGAAAAAAAGCATTTAAAAATGGGAAAGAAGACAAAAAGAAGCAAAGATTAGAAAAAGGAAGGAGGTAAGTAAAGAGGAGGAAAAACCAGAGAGAGACTAAAATACACTGAAAAGTGGACACATATAGACAGGAAGAATTATGAAGGGACGAAAAGAAAATGGGAGAAAGAGCAGGAAAGGAAAAAAAGGAGGACGATGAGAGGGAAGCAAGGCAAGATGTGACAGGAAACTCAGGGGCATATTACCAAGTAATAGCGATAATTATCGCTATTGCTTGGTTAGAGACAAAATTTTACCGCTGAGCTGCGGCGATTTTTATTGCAGATAAACCTTGGTATTACCAAGGTTTATCGCAAATACGATAAAAAACGGCCGCAATGCATGAATATCGCTGAAAAGTCAGCGATATTCATGCATTACCGAGCTAATGCTCTTAGCCATGTTATCCACCTCCCATTGGGTAACATGGCTAAGAACTGCTCAGGGGCAGGTGTTAGCTTTTGGAGATATTCGCGCTTAGCGCGAATATCTCCAAAAGTTGGTAATAGGAGATAGCGATGTTAGCGACAGTTTCCAGTCGCTAACATCTTGGCACGCCCACTTTGCATGTCATTAGTGATAAATATCACTGACATGCAAAGTGGGGCCCAAGATGGTCGCAATCTCCTACTAGCTGTCGCTAACTGGTGTTAGCGACAGCTAGGTAATAGGGAGATCATTTTATCTCCGCTTTCTTGGCTTTTAAAGCCAAAAAAGCAGACATAAACCCCCTTGATAATATGCCCCAAAGTGTATTAGCCGCTGCAAAACAAAATATTGGCCACTCCACACTAATGCAGGGTTTTATTTCTGCAACTAAAGATGTTTTTTACACAAAATAACAAACAGGGACAGTGAAGAGGAGAGTGAAGTTAAGGGGGCGATGGGAAAAAGCAAATAATTTGTCAGACTTACAAACGGAAACCTGGCAATACTATGAAAGTTCGAAAGTGATGACCACATTGCTAAATAGCCACTGCATGTTTAAGAGCTGAGGCAATTTAAGAACTGGTAGACTTATAATGAAGGGCAATAGGCACGACTTAAGAAATTAACAGACAGGTTTTTTTAAAAAAGGTTTGCAAATTTATATAGCGCGAACTCGACCTGAAGGTAAGGGAGCGCTTTACATGCGCATCAGTTACGTTACAAAAGGGCATATTTATTTTTGGTGGGCACAGGGAGATTCAGTAATTCACCCAGAATCACAGGATGCTGAGCTGACGCAGAGGCTCGGACCTTGTTCCCCAGCACCAAGGTCGGCAGCTCTGGCTCTAAGGCCACATCCTCTCTGGAAGGTTAAGCTTCCGTAGCTGAAGCCCCGTCTACAAAAAAGTAGGAAAGTGAAAACAGGAAGTAGTAAGACTCAGATCTGAAAGAAACAGGTTAGCATTAGATTCCTTACCTTAGAATATCCCCAGGCATCAGACTGGATCTGGAAACTTTTGCGTAGCAGTACCCTTGCGCGTCGGTAGGCGTCGTCTGCGGCTCCACGTCCGTCGTTGGCGCCAGGATGACGTTGCCGGAGTACTTAGACGCCGCCCTCGTGCGCTGACATCAGTTCCTATTTTTTTCCGCGCCAGCAAGTGCCGATCCGGGAACAGTGGTACCCTCAGTCATTTTTTTACTAAACTTTTCGATCTTTTTGATCATTTTTCGAAGTCGAACGACTCCGACGGTGCCGGTAGGGATGCCCAGGTTTAAGCCCTGCGTCGACTGCAACCGACTGATGTCGGTTACCGACCCCTATCGCCGCTGTCTTCATTGCCTGGGGCCCGACCACGATGACAAGTCGTGCCCCGACTGCCGGGCCTTGACGTCGAAGGCTAGGCGGGAGCCGTCCCGCAAGCGCCTCGAGCTCCGGTAGTCGGGCCCGCGCTGTTCGAGGTCCCAGTCCGGAAGGAGGTCGAGGGACCGTCGCGGGGCCAGAGTCATCACGGCTCAGAGGATCGACACCACTCCTCGAGCTCCAAGTCCTCAGGTAAGCGGCATAAGAAGTCGAAGAGGCGACATCGCTCTTCCGACTCCCCCCGACGCTCGCGCGACGCAGCCAGGGGTGCGGGTGACACCGCCCACGCGGCTCCGTCGGAGCCGCAGGCGTCCGGCCTGCTCCATACCCACCGGTCCCTGGGCAGAACGTGACACCGGAGGAGATTGACGCCTTCCTCATGGCCATGAGGTCGCTCACTCCTCCGTCGGGTTCCGCAGCGCCTTCGGACCCGGCGGCCCCGACTGGGAGCCCAAGCAGGCCGGGTGCTTCGGCCCCGGCCCCATCGGCGACTTCGGTCCCGACGCCGCAGGGCTCCGCCGTCCCCAGTGCCCCCCTCAATCTGGTTCCGACGCCGGGGGGTCGGTCAACGCCGCTTTCGACGCCGATGGGAGATTTTTTCTTCTATGATCCGGCCCCATCATTTGCCCCTGAGTACCAGGAGATGGGTGGCGAGGCGAATTGGGAGGGGTCTGAGTGCCATCCTTATCAGGACTGGGCAGGTGAGCTAGGGGACGCCAATGGTCTGGACACTTCGCCAGACACTGGTTTTGTCTCCCCTCCTACCGTGGCTTCGGAGGAGGGGGCAGCCTATAGTGTGGTGTTGATGCGGGCGGCCAAGGCCTTATCCCTTGAACTCCCCGTCGCGGCCGTGAGGACTAACCTCCTCACTGAGGTCCTTAAACCGCAAGCAAGCTCTTCGGAGCCTCTGTTGCCGTTTAATGAGGCCTTGTCTGACATTCTTCTGGGCACCTGGTCCAGGCCCGCTACAGGTCCCCCTGTAGATAGAAACGTGGCCAGACGCCACCGCCCGGCGCCGGGCGACCCTTGCTTCCTGTCCCCCCACCCCACCCCCGAGAGTCTGGTCATCCAGGCCTTCAACTCCTAGACCGCATTCCCGACGGTTCCCACTGATCGGGAATCCAAGAGGTATGAACAGTATGGCAAAAAGATGTTCTCCTCCCTGAGTTTGGGGTTGCGGTCAGTTAACACCGCATGCCTCTTGGGCCATTATACCCACTCTCTGTGGGACATGGTCGCGGACGTGCTGCCACAATGTCCGGAGGGGGCCCGGACTAAACTCGCCCAAGCCCTTGCGGAGGGTCGAGATGCGGCACAGTACTCCATCAGATGTGGACTGGATACCACGGACTCGCTGGGTAAAGCGATGGCAACGACGGTGGCGATTCATCGCCACGCTTGGCTGAGGTCAGCCAACTTTTCGGCTGATGTCCAAAACACCCTTATGGACATGCCGTTTGATGCCCGTCGCCTCTTTGGCGACAAGGCAGACAGTGCGCTTGAGCGCTTTAAGGACTCCAGGGCTACGGCAAGTCCTTGGGCCTGTCGGCCCTGCGCCAGCAATCTGCTGCCTTTCGCCCCTTTTGTGGCCAAGGAAGGGGCGCCCCCACACGTCCTGCCAGCCCCGGGCCGCAGACTAACATCCAGCGCAGTGGCGGACGTGGTAACCGCCGTGGCGGTGCCCGGGGACAACGGCGGGGCCAGTCCACATCCACCCCTGCAGCATCTGCCTCAAAGCCTTCCTAGTCCGAGCTTTCAGGTCCACTAGACGCCAGTGGGGGGCAGGGTTCGCCATCACCTCCTCCACTGTTGCGACATCACATCGGACAGGTGGGTGCTGCAAATCGTCCGAAGGGGCTACTCCCTCCCCTTCGAGGCGACCCATCCAGCCATGCCACCACAGTACCACCGCGTGTCGGGGATCACTAGAATCTTCTGCGAGAGGAAGTTATGGCCCTCTTGGCCAAGGGGGCCATCGAACGCGTTCCTGGGCCAGAAGTAGGGTGTGGTTGTTACTCCCACTACTTTCTGGTTACCAAGAAGGGCAAAGGGGGCCTACGCCCTATCTTGGACCTGCGGAACGTCAACGGCTTCCTCCGGAAGGAGAGGTTCAAGATGCTGACACTGGCTGAGGTCTTAGCTGCCCTGGACCCAGGAGACTGTATGGTAGCGTTGGACTTGCAGGACGCTTATTTCAACATCCCTGTCCTGCCGGCCCACCGGCGCTACCTGCTGTTCTCGGTAGGCCGTGAGCACTTTCATTTTACCATGCTCCCCTTCGGCCTTACCAGCGCCCCAGGGGTGTTCACGAAAGTGATGGCGGTGGTCGCAGCTCATCTGCGCAGGTTAGGGGTTTCAGTCTTCCCCTACCTCGACGACAGGTTGTTGAAGGCGGCTCGCCCCAGACAGTCATCAGCCACCTCCAGACTACGGCCGACCTCCTGCACCTGCTGGGGTTCTCAATCAATGTGCCGAAGTCGCACCTGTGTCCCTCTCAGAAGATCCTCTTCATCGGAGCGGTTCTAGACTCGGCAGAGTTTCGGGTTTATCCTCCCGAACAGCAGGTTTGGGATATTCAGGCTCTGATTCCGAACTTTCAGCCTTTATCCCGAGTCTCGGTCAGGTTGACGCTGCGGCTTCTGGGGCTGATGACCTCCTGCATCCTTCTGGTGCATCACGCTCGGTGGCGGATGCGGGCTCTGCAGTGGGACCTGAAGTTTCAGTGTGCCCAGCATCAGGGCAACTTGTCCGACCATGTCTTGATCTCGGAGGGCACTGCAAGTCAGTTGCAGTGGTGGCTCACGGACCGCGATTGGGTCAGCGGCAGATCCCTCTCCCTACCCCAACCGGAGCACGTAGTTGTGATGAATGCGTCCCTCCAGGGCTGGGGAAGCCACATTGGAGAGGCAGAGATCAGAGGCCTCTGGCTCCGGCGGAGTCCCAGCTCCACATCGACCTTCTGGAGCTGCGGGCAATCCGACTTGCACTGAAGGCATTCCTCCCCTCTGTCTGGGGGAGTGTAGTGCAGGTGTTCACGGACAACACCACCGCCATGTGGTACTGCAAAAAACAGGGCGGGGTGGGGTCGTGGACCCTATGCCAGGAGGCTCTGCGCCTCTGGCAGTGGCTGGAACATCAGGACGTGACCCTGGTGGTTCAACACCTGGCAGGTTCCCTGTACGCCAGGGCGGACGAACTCAGCCGTCGGTGCATGATGGATCACGAATGGCGTCTGAACTCGGTCGTGGCGCAAGGCCTCTGTCAGCAGTGGGGAGAGCCTTGGTTAGATCTATTCGCCACAGAAGAGAACCCGCAATGTCATCAGTTCTGCGTGTTGGAATTTCCAAGGCGGCACTTGCTCGGAGACGCTTTTCATCGCGAGTGGAGCTGTGGTCTGTTGTACGCCTTTCCGCCTATACCACTTCTGCCCAGAGTGCTGAAGAAGATCAGGTGCGACCGGGCCCAAGTCATCCTTGTGGCTCCGGACTGGGCACGGAGGTTCTGGTATCCCGAGCTCCTCAGCATGTCTGTTGATCCCCCGATTTGTCTGCCCCTTCAGGAGGACCTTCTGTCGTAGCGGCAGGGAATGGTTGTAAGAGAGTGGGGTCTGCAATCCTATGGTCACCCCAGATTTTTGCTTTTTGCTTCACTGGTTTACGACTTTCCCTGGCTGTGGGCCTGCTAATCAGACCCACAGCCTAGCTGTTCTCTCTCTAAATTGACGACCATGTACCTTAGGTGCATTTACCAATTGGTACTGGGCCACCTTATCAGTCCCTGTACAGTGTACTATAGGTACCCAGGGCATAGGTGTACCCAGGGCCTACCAGGAGCTGAAGCATGTATTATGCCACCCCTGGCTGGCCATCTAAAATAGACACAACTGGCTGCAAGACAGCTGGGGCAAGGTGGTGTAATCACCCTTTGCTGTAGATATAGTATACCTATACCTAAACCTAAAATGGACACATATATTCCTATCAGTCACTCCTATGGCAGGCCTTATCAATGCTGAAGGCAGAGTGCTTGGAATAATGTGAGATGGTGCTCTGGCAGGAGCTGAGCCCGTCTGCAGCTTGCGGAACCAAGTCCTAATAGCTGTTCCATGATAACGCTATACCATATACTCTTAAGTGCATTATAATCCTCGCGGTTAAATGCTAACTTTGGTATAACATTATCAAAACATGTCGAGTAAGGTGTCATACGAATTGGAATACTACCCCCTCACCAATTCTGGTGACGGGGGTAGCATTCCACCCTTCTAGAGGGACACGACATGTACGTAACTGTGAACCCCGGTTAAAGTTAACTCGAGCCTTGGCATCACAAAATGGATGCTGCCACCACAGACACAAGTCTGACCTCCTGCTGCTGGGAGTCCTTCCAGCGAGGGAGGCTTGGACAAAGGGTTTCCTGCCTTGGGAGGTGCTAGCACCACCCCAGACAGGATTTTGTGTATTGGGTAGGACAGGCCTGAAAGGAATGAGACATGCCCGGGGCACACAAGGTGTCCTGTGCATACACCGGTTCAAACCAGTTGCTGGGGCATCCCTGCCCCAGCTCTGGCGTGAAACCGGACAAAGGATAGGGGGTGTAGCCACCCCCTTCCTGGTCCCACCCAGGGGAGGGACCTAGTCAATAGTGCAGCCCCCTTTAGGAGAATAAAGGTAGGAGCTGGTCCCATTCCAGATTAGATTATCCTGAACAACTTTACAAGAAGAAACTCTCGACTTCGACGTTCAGCTCCACAGAAGACTGAAGAATCTCCCTTGTGGGCAAGGAGTGTCCACCCTGCACAAGCAGGCACCATCAAGCGTCCAGCGGCATCCCTTTGTCGTCTTCCCGCGAGGATCCAGACTTCAGAGCCCAACGAGACCCGGATTCCCAGACCTCTCCGACCTCTACCTACATCTGCAGCACAGCTGAGATCCGTGGGTGCGACAAGACACGTGGGACCGGCCATCTTGAAAGAACCTGCACTTCGCTTTCAGCACGACTCCCAAGGTAAACTCGACAAAGTGCTTTGGGGACTGAGAAGCCCCAGCCCCGAGCAGCTCCTGCACCGAAGACCAGCCCTCCAGCATCCACGAGATCTGCGTGGGGCCCTTCTGCTTGTTTGCTGCTTGACGCGTTGTCTGGTTACTTGCTGGCTGGCTAGTGGCCTCCTAGACGACGAACTTTGAAACCTTCACTGCTGGTCTGGTTGCTCCAGACTGGCCCTTGCTCCCTTCCAAAAGAGGAGCACCCCGGACCCTCCTGGTCCACTCCAGACGCCGTTTCCACTCACCGCGTGGGTTGCCTTTGCCAAGGCCTGTTGACGCCGATTCCAGATCCAACACCGCCGACAGCGAGAGCCTGCGTGGGACAGCTCGTTCCTCCATCCTGGTCGTCGAATTCACCTTCTGGTCCACGTGGCTGCAGAGACAAGCGCCCACTCTTCACCTGATCGCGACGACGACATCTGGTTCCTTCCTGGTTCCACTCCAGTCACTGGCTAGTGACTTTGAACATTGTCCCCTCTGCTTTCAGGTCCTCTTCTTCACCGATCCACCCTTGGATCGCACCGGACATCTTCCTCCTGGTCGCCTGCAGCATCTTTTCCTCCAGGCTCCATAGACTTCAACGCGAGAACCCGACACACTTTGACACCTATGCACCCACAGCCCGTGGGTGAGGTAACAAGAGCATTTCGGTGCTCAAGGGTAGTTTAACTGTCCTAGTGTCCAGTTCCACAGTCGTTTTAGTCCTACCTAGTCAGGATTGTCCGTACTCACCTTTTACTTGAACTGTGCTGTCCATAGACGTTGTTACGCATCTCGCGTGTGAGTTCACACTCTGCACACGCGTCCCGTGGTCCTCCTATTACTTACCTAAGGTGAAGATAGCATAGTCCTAGCGAACCTCCAGCCTCTGGAAAGCTCCATTCCTTCTATCGACTTTCACATTCCACTTACTTAGTATATGGTTTGTCGTGCCCCTAGGGCACCATTGTAATTTGTGCAACTTAAACGTATTTTTCCTAAGAGATTGTCATGTGCTTAGCCCTCTGACCTCATAAAGAGTTCATAGGTGTTTGTTATTAATAAATACATTGTTTATTTTCATAACAACCTGTGTGGTGTCCTTTCATCTGGTATTCAAGGGGTTATATTGTGGTAAAACAGCTGGCTTCACATGCCAATAGAGTTTAGCCTAAGACTGATTTGTCCATGCTACCAATAGGATAGCTGGTATATAAGGTTGACTTACAACCAATCACCATAAGGGTTGTTTGGACTGATACAAGGTGATCACTAGAACTAGTGAGCATCATATATCAGGCCAACTTCTCACATTGGGTGCAGCGGTTGGGATTTGAGCTTGCTGTTGTTTTTTACCACATATAATCTTGAAATATCATTTGAAAGATCACATAAGGTACCATAGGTACATATAACAAGCTTAGAAATACTCTGAGTTCTACTGAACCAGCTGTTGTAGTTGAAAGGGCCTAGCACACCCTGACTACAACTCTTAGCAAGGGATCAGTAGGAAAACCCATAGTGTAGGTAGGTGCATCACTTACACCTCACTAGAAAGCATGTCTACCCATGGAGAGACTTCAGAGACTCCCCTAGTGGTTAGTGACCCTCCACAGGTCCTTTCCAGATATGCAGCTCTCAGTTTCCAGGAGATGAGACAATTGTGTACCTCCAGGAAATTGAAACAGGGTTCTAACCCTACCACTCCTTTTCTGTTAGGTCTCTTAGAGACATATGATGCAAGAAGGGCTGCTGACACAGACAGATCCAGATAGGAGCATGCCTGCCTTAGAAGGTACTCGTGGTGATCCAGACCTCCCTGAAACAGAGGATGTAGATGAGGAGGAGGAGGAGGAGGAACCATCTGGGGATGAGGCAGACAAAGGTCCTGTAGTAGTCAGCAGACTTACCAGGGCCAACTTAGACCTACATAGGGAAGGAACTGGGGGACCCCCAGTGCTGACCCTAAGCAGGCCTAACTTTGGCGTTAGGAGAGATAGCTCTCATTCTAGGGACTCCAACAGATCTGTGCACTCTCATGCATCTGCTCAGAGGAGAATGACTTCCCCTCAGAGGAGAGAGCATGAAGCAAAGATGAGGGAAGCTAATCTGAGGATTCAGAGGGAAGAACTTGCCCTTGCCAAAGAAAAGCTTGCCTTTGCTAGAGAGCAACAGTTGAGTGGGGTAGTCCCCACTGGTGGCAGCAATATCCCTAGGGATAGAGAAAGGGGTTTTGATACTAGAAACCTGAGCAAGATAGTGCCCTCCTATAAGACAGGAGATGATATCCACAAGTGGATAACTGCTCTGGAGAGGGCCTGCAAAGTACAGCAGGTACCCCAGAGTCAGTGGGCAGCTATATTGTGGCTCTCCTTTGAAGGTAAAGGAAGAGACAAGCTCCTCACTGTTAGAGATGAGTATGCTAATGATTACCAAGTCCTGAAAATGCACTGATTGATGGGTTTGGCTTAACAACTGAACAGTACAGGTTAATGTTCAGAGATACCCAGAAAACTCAGGCTCAAGATTGGACTGACTTTGTTGATTGTGCCACTAAGGCTTTGGAAGGCTGGTTACTGGGATGTAAAGTTACTGATTACACAGGATCTAATTATGAGAGAGCAAATCTTAAATAATTGTCAGAACCAGTTGTTGCATCAGCACCTAATTGACTCAGATCTGACCTCTCCCCAAGAATTGGGAAAGAAGGCAGACAGATGGGTCAGAACCAGGGTTAAGCAGCAGAACCAGAACCAGGGTGGTGGCCAGAAGAAAGCAGACCAGAAGGGTAATAATGAGAATAAGCAAAATGACCAGAAGTATTCAACAGGGCCCCAACAACCTTTGGAGGGTGGGTCCCAAACTTCCCAAAAGAAGAAGTATGATGGTCCTAAGAAACCATGGTGCCAATACTGTAAAAGTAAGACTCACTGGTTTAGTGAGTGCAAGAAGAAAGGCCAAACTTCTACCACTACTGTCCCTAAGACACCTGCACCCCCTAGTACAGTTAGTAGTGGTAGTGTACCTCCCAAGGCTATAGTTGGGTTAACCCTGGGAACTGAGGTGGGTTCTGACTTAGTTAGAATACCTACTCAGGCAGTTCTTGTTTGTACTGGGGACATGGATATGACCCCTACTGTAAGTCCTAGTACTCTGGGCAAATACAGGCAAACGCCTTTGATAAATGGAAAGATGGCTCAGGCCTACAGGGACACATGTGCCAGTGTCACTATGGTGACACCAACATTTGTGGACCCTGACCAGATCATGCTAGGTTCAGAATACCTAGTGACCAATGCTAGCAATGTCACTCCCAATCACAGTATGGCAGTTGTTAATTTCTCCTGGGGAGGGGTAACTGGCCTCAAAAGGGTTGTAGTTAGTTCAGACCTCCCAGTATATTGTCTTTTGGGCAATGATTTGGAATCCTCACTGTGGTCAGATGTGGAGTACAGGACTCATTTAGAAATGCTAGGTCTCTCCTCACATGTCCTTGCTGTGACCAGGTCACAGGCCAAGAAATGCCCAGCTGAACAAGTGCTGGATCCTGGAAGAATGGACCAGACACTACCCAAGAGAAAGAGCAGTAGGGGTAAGGCTGAGCCTACCCCCCTGCCTCAGGTTGAGGATCAGTCCTCTCAGGAGGCTGACCCCAAGACCCCAGAAGGAACTGTCCTAGAAAAGCTTGAGCCTGAACAGGTTGAGTTTCTTGGGACAGGGGGACCTTCCAGGGCAGACTTGAGGCAGGCACAGTTAGACTGTTCCTCCCTTGAACCCCTCAGACAGCAGGCTGCTGCTGAGGCTGCAGGGAATGCTACTGGTGCCCATAAGGTATATTGGGATGATGGACTGCTATACTCTGAGGCAAGAGACCCTAAGCCTGGTGCTACCAGGAGGCTGGTCATCCCCTTGTCTCTTAGAGGTTTCCTTCTCACCTTAGCCCATGAAATTCCCCTTGCAGGTCACTTAGGCCAGAACAAGACTTGGGACAGGCTTGTTCCACACTTTCACTGGCCTCATATGTCTGAGGACACAAAAGAGTTTTGTCGCTCATGTGTCACCTGTCAAGCCAGTGGCAAATCAGGTGGCACCACAAAGGCCCCCCTTATACCACTACCTGTGGTGGCGTTCCCTTTGAAAGAGTGGGGATTGACATTGTTGGACCAATGGACCCCCCAACAGCATCTGGGCACATATTTATACTGGTGATAGTGGATCATGCCACCAGGTACCCAGAAGCTATTCCCCTTAGGACCACTACAGCTCCTGTTGTGGCCAGGGCCCTACTTGCAGTTTTTACTAGAGTGGGGTTTCCTAAGGAAGTTGTCTCTGACAGAGGTACAAACTTCATGTCAGGATACTTGACTGCAACGTGGAAGGAATGTGGTGTAAATTACAAGTTTACCACACCCTATCACCCACAGTGCAATGGGCTTGTGGAGAGATTCAACAAGACCCTCAAAGGGATGATAAAAGGGTTTTCAGACAAGCTTAGGCGAAGATGGGACATCCTTTTATCCTGCCTTCTGTTTGCTTACAGAGAGGTCCCACAGAAGGGGGTTGGTTACAGCCCTTTTGAGCTTCTATTTGGGCATCCTGTAAGAGGACCCCTATGTCTTGTGAAGGAAGGATGGGAGTTACCTCTCAAAAAGCGTAAACTTGACATAGTGGACTATGTACTTGGTCTCCGCTCCAGGATGGCAGAGTACATGGAGAAGGCATCTAAAAACCTGGAGGCCAGCCAAGAACTTCAAAAAGCTTGGCATGACCAAAAGGCTGTCCTGACTGTGTATCACCCAGGGCAGAAGGTGTGGGTGTTGGAGCCAGTGGCCCGAGCAGCTCTCCAAGACAAATGGTCTGGACCCCATACCATCATTGAGCAAAAGGGAGAGGTCTCCTACCTGGTGGACCTTGGAACTCCCAGGAGCCCTCACAGAGTACTTCATGTGAACAGGCTCAAAGCATTTGTTGACAGGGAGGACATGAGCTTGCTCATGCGGTACAAAAGGGGGTGGTGATGGACGGAGCATCTGAATCAATCAAACACTCACACCCAGTCAAAAGATCTGGGTTTAATCCATCACAGTTCTTTAGCCCACTCTGCCACCCCAGTTCAGACATGACTATATGCAAATCAGTCTGACCCTGTGCCTCATGGGAACAGTCCAGCCCGAACTGCCAAGCCATGTCTTCCCTGGACCGGAAACAAGCTTCCGAGGACCGGTTTCTGGCATTCCAGCCGTTTTCAGTCTGGCTTGCTTGAATCCAGTGGCAAAGTGAGCAAGGGACTCACGTCTGAGCATACCCTGCCACACTTATGGCGGCCAAAAGCGGTACAAAAGGGGGTGGTGATGGACGGAGCTTCTGAATCAATCAAACACTCACACCCAGTCAAAAGATCTGGGTTTAATCCATCACCGTTCTTTAGCCCACTCTGCCACCCCAGTTCAGACATGGCTATATGCAAATCAGTCTGACCCTGTGCCTCATGGGAACAGTCCAGCCCGAACTGCCAAGCCATGCCTTCCCTGGACCGGAAACAAGCTTCCGAGGACTGGTTTCTGGCATTACAGCCGTCTTCAGCCCGGCTTGCTTGAATCCAGTGGCTAAGTGAGCAAGGGACTCACGTCTGATCATACCCTGCCACACTTATGGTGGCCAGAAGCGGTACAAAAGGGGGTGGTGATGGACGGAGCATCTGAATCAATCAAACACTCACACCCAGTCAAAAGATCTGGGTTTAATCCATCACCGTTCTTTAGCCCACTCTGCCACCCCAGTTCAGACATGGCTATATGCAAATCAGTCTGACCCTGTGCCTCATGGGAACAGTCCAGCCCGAACTGCCAAGCCATGTCTTCCCTGGACCGGAAACAAGCTTCCGAGGACCGGTTTCTGGCATTCCAGCCGTTTTCAGCCCGGCTTGCTTGAATCCAGTGGCAAAGTGAGCAAGGGACTCACGTCTGAGCATACCCTGCCACACTTATGGCGGCCAAAAGCGGTACAAAAGGGGGTGGTGATGGACGGAGCATCTGAATCAATCAAACACTCACACCCAGTCAAAAGATCTGGGTTTAATCCATCACCGTTCTTTAGCCCACTCTGCCACCCCAGTTCAGACATGGCTATATGCAAATCAGTCTGACCCTGTGCCTCATGGGAACAGTCCAGCCCGAACTTCCAAGCCATGTCTTCCCTGGACCGGAAACAAGCTTCCGAGGACCGGTTTCTGGCATTCCAGCCGTTTTGGCCACCATAAGTGTGGCAGGGTATGATCAGACGTGAGTCCCTTGCTCACTTAGCCACTGGATTCAAGCAAGCCGGGCTGAAGACGGCTGTAATGCCAGAAACCAGTCCTCGGAAGCTTGTTTCCGGTCCAGGGAAGGCATGGCTTGGCAGTTCGGGCTGGACTGTTCCCATGAGGCACAGGGTCAGACTGATTTGCATATAGCCATGTCTGAACTGGGGTGGCAGAGTGGGCTAAAGAACGGTGATGGATTAAACCCAGATCTTTTGACTGAGTGTGAGTGTTTGATTGGTTCAGATGCTCCGTCCATTACCACCCCCTTTTGTACCACTTTTGGCCACCATAAGTGTGGCAGGGTATGCTCAGACGTGAGTCCCTTGCTCACTTTGCCACTGGATTCAAGCAAGCCGGGCTGAAGACGGCTGTAATGCCAGAAACCGGTCCTCGGAAGCTTGTTTCCGGTCCAGGGAAGACATGGCTTGGAAGATCGGGCTGGACTGTTCCCATGAGGCACAGGGTCAGACTGATTTGCATATAGCCATGTCTGAACTGGGGTGGCAGAGTGGGCTAAAGAACGGTGATGGATTAAACCCAGATCTTTTGACTGGGTGTGAGTGTTTGATTGGTTCAGATGCTCCGTCCATTACCACCCCCTTTTGTACCGCTTTTGGCCACCATAAGTGTGGTAGGGTATGCTCAGACGTGAGTCCCTTGCTCACTTTGCCACTGGATTCAAGCAAGCCGGGCTGAAGACGGCTGTAATGCCAGAAACCAGTCCTCAGAAGCTTGTTTCCGGACCAGGGAAGGCATGGCTTGGCAGTTCGGGCTGGACTGTTCCCATGAGGCACAGGGTCAGACTGATTTGCATATAGCCATGTCTGAACTGGGGTGGCAGAGTGGGCTAAAGAACGTTGATGGATTAAACCCAGATCTTTTGACTGGGTGTGAGTGTTTGATTGGTTCAGATGCTCCGTCCATTACCACCCCCTTTTGTACCGCTTTTGGCCACCATAAGTGTGGCAGGGTATGCTCAGACGTGAGTCCCTTGCTCACTTTGCCACTGGATTCAAGCAAGCCGGGCTGAAGACGGCTGTAATGCCAGAAACCGGTCCTCGGAAGCTTGTTTCCGGTCCAGGGAAGGCATGGCTTGGCAGTTCGGGCTGGACTGTTCCCATGAGACACAGGGTCAGACTGATTTGCATATAGCCATGTCTGAACTGGGGTGGCAGAGTGGGCTAAAGAACGGTGATGGATTAAACCCAGATCTTTTGACTGGGTGTGAGTGTTTGATTGGTTCAGATGCTCCGTCCATTACCACCCCTTTTTGTACCGCTTTTGGCCACCATAAGTGTGGCAGGGTATGCTCAGAAGTGAGTCCCTTGCTCACTTTGCCACTGGATTCAAGCAAGCCGGGCTGAAGACGGCTGTAATGCCAGAAACCGGTCCTCGGAAGCTTGTTTCCGGTCCAGGGAAGGTATGGCTTGGCAGTTCGGGCTGGACTGTTCCCATGAGGCACAAGGTCAGACTGATTTGCATATAGCCATGTTTAAACTGGGGTGGCAGAGTGGGCTAAAGAACGGTGATAGATTAAACCCAGATCTTTTGACTGGGTGTGAGTGTTTGATTGGTTCAGATGCTCCGTCCATTACCACCCCCTTTTGTACCGCTTTTGGCCACCATAGGTGTGGCAGGGTATGCTTAGACGTGAGTCCCTTGCTCACTTTGCCACTGGATTCAAGCAAGCCGGGCTGAAGACGGCTGTAATGCCAGAAACCGGTCCTCGGAAGCTTGTTTCCGGTCCAGGGAAGACATGGCTTTGCAGATCGGGCTGGACTGTTCCCATGAGGCACAGGGTCAGAATGATTTTCATATAGCCATGTCTGAACTGGGGTGGCAGAGTGGGCTAAAGAACGGTGATGGATTAAACCCAGATCTTTTGACTGGGTGTGAGTGTTTGATTGGTTCAGATGCTCTGTCCATTACCACCCCCTTTTGTACCGCTTTTGGCCACCATAAGTGTGGTAGGGTATGCTCAGACGTGAGTCCCTTGCTCACTTTGCCACTGGATTCAAGCAAGCCGGGCTGAAGACGGCTGTAAAGCCAGAAACCGGTCCTTGGAAGCTTGTTTCCGGACCAGGGAAGGCATGGCTTGGCAGTTCGGGCTGGACTGTTCCCATGAGGCACAGGGTCAGACTGATTTGCATATAGCCATGTCTGAACTGGGATGGCAGAGTGGGCTAAAGAAAGGTGATGGATTAAACCCAGATCTTTTGACTGGGTGTGAGTGTTTGATTGGTTCAGATGCTCCGTCCATTACCACCCCCTTTTGTACCTCTTTTGGCCACCATAAGTGTGGCAGGGTATGCTCAGACGTGAGTCCCTTGCTCACTTTGCCACTGGATTCAAGCAAGCCGGGCTGAAGACGGCTGTAATGCCAGAAACCGGTCCTCGGAAGCTTGTTTCCGGTCCAGGGAAGGCATGGCTTGGCAGTTCGGGCTGGACTGTTCCCATGAGACACAGGGTCAGACTGATTTGCATATAGCCATGTCTGAACTGGGGTGGCAGAGTGGGCTAAAGAACGGTGATGGATTAAACCCAGATCTTTTGACTGGGTGTGAGTGTTTGATTGGTTCAGATGCTCCGTCCATTACCACCCCTTTTTGTACCGCTTTTGGCAACCATAAGTGTGGCAGGGTATGCTCAGACGTGAGTCCCTTGCTCACTTTGCCACTGGATTCAAGCAAGCCGGGCTGAAGACGGCTGTAATGCCAGAAACCGGTCCTCGGAAGCTTGTTTCCGGTCCAGGGAAGGCATGGCTTGGCAGTTCGGGCTGGACTGTTCCCATGAGGCACAAGGTCAGACTGATTTGCATATAGCCATGTTTAAACTGGGGTGGCAGAGTGGGCTAAAGAACGGTGATGGATTAAACCCAGATCTTTTGACTGGGTGTGAGTGTTTGATTGGTTCAGATGCTCCGTCCATTACCACCCCCTTTTGTACCGCTTTTGGCCACCATAGGTGTGGCAGGGTATGCTTAGACGTGAGTCCCTTGCTCACTTTGCCACTGGATTCAAGCAAGCCGGGCTGAAGACGGCTGTAATGCCAGAAACCGGTCCTCGGAAGCTTGTTTCCGGTCCAGGGAAGACATGGCTTTGCAGATCGGGCTGGACTGTTCCCATGAGGCACAGGGTCAGAATGATTTTCATATAGCCATGTCTGAACTGGGGTGGCAGAGTGGGCTAAAGAACGGTGATGGATTAAACCCAGATCTTTTGACTGGGTGTGAGTGTTTGATTGGTTCAGATGCTCTGTCCATTACCACCCCCTTTTGTACCGCTTTTGGACACCATAAGTGTGGTAGGGTATGCTCAGACGTGAGTCCCTTGCTCACTTTGCCACTGGATTCAAGCAAGCCGGGCTGAAGACGGCTGTAAAGCCAGAAACCGGTCCTTGGAAGCTTGTTTCCGGACCAGGGAAGGCATGGCTTGGCAGTTCGGGCTGGACTGTTCCCATGAGGCACAGGGTCAGACTGATTTGCATATAGCCATGTCTGAACTGGGATGGCAGAGTGGGCTAAAGAACGGTGATGGATTAAACCCAGATCTTTTGACTGGGTGTGAGTGTTTGATTGGTTCAGATGCTCCGTCCATTACCACCCCCTTTTGTACCTCTTTTGGCCACCATAAGTGTGGCAGGGTATGCTCAGACGTGAGTCCCTTGCTCACTTTGCCACTGGATTCAAGCAAGCCGGGCTGAAGACGGCTGTAATGCCAGAAACCGGTCCTCGGAAGCTTGTTTCCGGTCCAGGGAAGGCATGGCTTGGCAGTTCGGGCTGGACTGTTCCCATGAGACACAGGGTCAGACTGATTTGCATATAGCCATGTCTGAACTGGGGTGGCAGAGTGGGCTAAAGAACGGTGATGGATTAAACCCAGATCTTTTGACTGGGTGTGAGTGTTTGATTGGTTCAGATGCTCCGTCCATTACCACCCCTTTTTGTACCGCTTTTGGCAACCATAAGTGTGGCAGGGTATGCTCAGACGTGAGTCCCTTGCTCACTTTGCCACTGGATTCAAGCAAGCCGGGCTGAAGACGGCTGTAATGCCAGAAACCGGTCCTCGGAAGCTTGTTTCCGGTCCAGGGAAGGCATGGCTTGGCAGTTCGGGCTGGACTGTTCCCATGAGGCACAAGGTCAGACTGATTTGCATATAGCCATGTTTAAACTGGGGTGGCAGAGTGGGCTAAAGAACGGTGATGGATTAAACCCAGATCTTTTGACTGGGTGTGAGTGTTTGATTGGTTCAGATGCTCCGTCCATTACCACCCCCTTTTGTACCGCTTTTGGCCACCATAAGTGTGGCAGGGTATGCTTAGACGTGAGTCCCTTGCTCACTTTGCCACTGGATTCAAGCAAGCCGGGCTGAAGACGGCTGTAATGCCAGAAACCGGTCCTCGGAAGCTTGTTTCCGGTCCAGGGGAAGACATGGCTTTGCAGATCGGGCTGGACTGTTCCCATGAGGCACAGGGTCAGAATGATTTTCATATAGCCATGTCTGAACTGGGGTGGCAGAGTGGGCTAAAGAACGGTGATGGATTAAACCCAGATCTTTTGACTGGGTGTGAGTGTTTGATTGGTTCAGATGCTCCGTCCATTACCACCCCCTTTTGTACCGCTTTTGGCCACCATAAGTGTGGCAGGGTATGCTCAGACGTGAGTCCCTTGCTCACTTTGCCACTGGATTCAAGCAAGCCGGGCTGAAGACGGCTGTAATGCCAGAAACCGGTCCTCGGAAGCTTGTTTCCGGTCCAGGGAAGGCATGGCTTGGCAGTTCGGGCTGGACTGTTCCCATGAGGCACAGGGTCAGACTGATTTGCATATAGCCATGTCTGAACTGGGGTGTCAGAGTGGGCTAAAGAACGGTGATGGATTAAACCCAGATCTTTTGACTGAGTGTGAGTGTTTGATTGGTTCAGATGCTCCGTCCATTACCACCCCCTTTTGTACCACTTTTGGCCACCATAAGTGTGGCAGGGTATGCTCAGACGTGAGTCCCTTGCTCACTTTGCCACTGGATTCAAGCAAGCCGGGCTGAAGACGGCTGTAATGCCAGAAACCGGTCCTCGGAAGCTTGTTTCCGGTCCAGGGAAGACATGGCTTGGAAGATCGGGCTGGACTGTTCCCATGAGGCACAGGGTCAGACTGATTTGCATATAGCCATGTCTGAACTGGGGTGGCAGAGTGGGCTAAAGAACGGTGATGGATTAAACCCAGATCTTTTGACTGGGTGTGAGTGTTTGATTGGTTCAGATGCTCCGTCCATTACCACCCCCTTTTGTACCGCTTTTGGCCACCATAAGTGTGGTAGGGTATGCTCAGACGTGAGTCCCTTGCTCACTTTGCCACTGGATTCAAGCAAGCCGGGCTGAAGACGGCTGTAATGCCAGAAACCAGTCCTCAGAAGCTTGTTTCCGGACCAGGGAAGGCATGGCTTGGCAGTTCGGGCTGGACTGTTCCCATGAGGCACAGGGTCAGACTGATTTGCATATAGCCATGTCTGAACTGGGGTGGCAGAGTGGGCTAAAGAACGTTGATGGATTAAACCCAGATCTTTTGACTGGGTGTGAGTGTTTGATTGGTTCAGATGCTCCGTCCATTACCACCCCCTTTTGTACCGCTTTTGGCCACCATAAGTGTGGCAGGGTATGCTCAGACGTGAGTCCCTTGCTCACTTTGCCACTGGATTCAAGCAAGCCGGGCTGAAGACGGCTGTAATGCCAGAAACCGGTCCTCGGAAGCTTGTTTCCGGTCCAGGGAAGGCATGGCTTGGCAGTTCGGGCTGGACTGTTCCCATGAGACACAGGGTCAGACTGATTTGCATATAGCCATGTCTGAACTGGGGTGGCAGAGTGGGCTAAAGAACGGTGATGGATTAAACCCAGATCTTTTGACTGGGTGTGAGTGTTTGATTGGTTCAGATGCTCCGTCCATTACCACCCCTTTTTGTACCGCTTTTGGCCACCATAAGTGTGGCAGGGTATGCTCAAACGTGAGTCCCTTGCTCACTTTGCCACTGGATTCAAGCAAGCCGGGCTGAAGACGGCTGTAATGCCAGAAACCGGTCCTCGGAAGCTTGTTTCCGGTCCAGGGAAGGTATGGCTTGGCAGTTCGGGCTGGACTGTTCCCATGAGGCACAAGGTCAGACTGATTTGCATATAGCCATGTTTAAACTGGGGTGGCAGAGTGGGCTAAAGAACGGTGATAGATTAAACCCAGATCTTTTGACTGGGTGTGAGTGTTTGATTGGTTCAGATGCTCCGTCCATTACCACCCCCTTTTGTACCGCTTTTGGCCACCATAGGTGTGGCAGGGTATGCTTAGACGTGAGTCCCTTGCTCACTTTGCCACTGGATTCAAGCAAGCCGGGCTGAAGACGGCTGTAATGCCAGAAACCGGTCCTCGGAAGCTTGTTTCCGGTCCAGGGAAGACATGGCTTTGCAGATCGGGCTGGACTGTTCCCATGAGGCACAGGGTCAGAATGATTTTCATATAGCCATGTCTGAACTGGGGTGGCAGAGTGGGCTAAAGAACGGTGATGGATTAAACCCAGATCTTTTGACTGGGTGTGAGTGTTTGATTGGTTCAGATGCTCTGTCCATTACCACCCCCTTTTGTACCGCTTTTGGCCACCATAAGTGTGGTAGGGTATGCTCAGACGTGAGTCCCTTGCTCACTTTGCCACTGGATTCAAGCAAGCCGGGCTGAAGACGGCTGTAAAGCCAGAAACCGGTCCTTGGAAGCTTGTTTCCGGACCAGGGAAGGCATGGCTTGGCAGTTCGGGCTGGACTGTTCCCATGAGGCACAGGGTCAGACTGATTTGCATATAGCCATGTCTGAACTGGGATGGCAGAGTGGGCTAAAGAAAGGTGATGGATTAAACCCAGATCTTTTGACTGGGTGTGAGTGTTTGATTGGTTCAGATGCTCCGTCCATTACCACCCCCTTTTGTACCTCTTTTGGCCACCATAAGTGTGGCAGGGTATGCTCAGACGTGAGTCCCTTGCTCACTTTGCCACTGGATTCAAGCAAGCCGGGCTGAAGACGGCTGTAATGCCAGAAACCGGTCCTCGGAAGCTTGTTTCCGGTCCAGGGAAGGCATGGCTTGGCAGTTCGGGCTGGACTGTTCCCATGAGACACAGGGTCAGACTGATTTGCATATAGCCATGTCTGAACTGGGGTGGCAGAGTGGGCTAAAGAACGGTGATGGATTAAACCCAGATCTTTTGACTGGGTGTGAGTGTTTGATTGGTTCAGATGCTCCGTCCATTACCACCCCTTTTTGTACCGCTTTTGGCAACCATAAGTGTGGCAGGGTATGCTCAGACGTGAGTCCCTTGCTCACTTTGCCACTGGATTCAAGCAAGCCGGGCTGAAGACGGCTGTAATGCCAGAAACCGGTCCTCGGAAGCTTGTTTCCGGTCCAGGGAAGGCATGGCTTGGCAGTTCGGGCTGGACTGTTCCCATGAGGCACAAGGTCAGACTGATTTGCATATAGCCATGTTTAAACTGGGGTGGCAGAGTGGGCTAAAGAACGGTGATGGATTAAACCCAGATCTTTTGACTGGGTGTGAGTGTTTGATTGGTTCAGATGCTCCGTCCATTACCACCCCCTTTTGTACCGCTTTTGGCCACCATAGGTGTGGCAGGGTATGCTTAGACGTGAGTCCCTTGCTCACTTTGCCACTGGATTCAAGCAAGCCGGGCTGAAGACGGCTGTAATGCCAGAAACCGGTCCTCGGAAGCTTGTTTCCGGTCCAGGGAAGACATGGCTTTGCAGATCGGGCTGGACTGTTCCCATGAGGCACAGGGTCAGAATGATTTTCATATAGCCATGTCTGAACTGGGGTGGCAGAGTGGGCTAAAGAACGGTGATGGATTAAACCCAGATCTTTTGACTGGGTGTGAGTGTTTGATTGGTTCAGATGCTCTGTCCATTACCACCCCCTTTTGTACCGCTTTTGGACACCATAAGTGTGGTAGGGTATGCTCAGACGTGAGTCCCTTGCTCACTTTGCCACTGGATTCAAGCAAGCCGGGCTGAAGACGGCTGTAAAGCCAGAAACCGGTCCTTGGAAGCTTGTTTCCGGACCAGGGAAGGCATGGCTTGGCAGTTCGGGCTGGACTGTTCCCATGAGGCACAGGGTCAGACTGATTTGCATATAGCCATGTCTGAACTGGGATGGCAGAGTGGGCTAAAGAACGGTGATGGATTAAACCCAGATCTTTTGACTGGGTGTGAGTGTTTGATTGGTTCAGATGCTCCGTCCATTACCACCCCCTTTTGTACCTCTTTTGGCCACCATAAGTGTGGCAGGGTATGCTCAGACGTGAGTCCCTTGCTCACTTTGCCACTGGATTCAAGCAAGCCGGGCTGAAGACGGCTGTAATGCCAGAAACCGGTCCTCGGAAGCTTGTTTCCGGTCCAGGGAAGGCATGGCTTGGCAGTTCGGGCTGGACTGTTCCCATGAGACACAGGGTCAGACTGATTTGCATATAGCCATGTCTGAACTGGGGTGGCAGAGTGGGCTAAAGAACGGTGATGGATTAAACCCAGATCTTTTGACTGGGTGTGAGTGTTTGATTGGTTCAGATGCTCCGTCCATTACCACCCCTTTTTGTACCGCTTTTGGCAACCATAAGTGTGGCAGGGTATGCTCAGACGTGAGTCCCTTGCTCACTTTGCCACTGGATTCAAGCAAGCCGGGCTGAAGACGGCTGTAATGCCAGAAACCGGTCCTCGGAAGCTTGTTTCCGGTCCAGGGAAGGCATGGCTTGGCAGTTCGGGCTGGACTGTTCCCATGAGGCACAAGGTCAGACTGATTTGCATATAGCCATGTTTAAACTGGGGTGGCAGAGTGGGCTAAAGAACGGTGATGGATTAAACCCAGATCTTTTGACTGGGTGTGAGTGTTTGATTGGTTCAGATGCTCCGTCCATTACCACCCCCTTTTGTACCGCTTTTGGCCACCATAAGTGTGGCAGGGTATGCTTAGACGTGAGTCCCTTGCTCACTTTGCCACTGGATTCAAGCAAGCCGGGCTGAAGACGGCTGTAATGCCAGAAACCGGTCCTCGGAAGCTTGTTTCCGGTCCAGGGGAAGACATGGCTTTGCAGATCGGGCTGGACTGTTCCCATGAGGCACAGGGTCAGAATGATTTTCATATAGCCATGTCTGAACTGGGGTGGCAGAGTGGGCTAAAGAACGGTGATGGATTAAACCCAGATCTTTTGACTGGGTGTGAGTGTTTGATTGGTTCAGATGCTCCGTCCATTACCACCCCCTTTTGTACCGCTTTTGGCCACCATAAGTGTGGCAGGGTATGCTCAGACGTGAGTCCCTTGCTCACTTTGCCACTGGATTCAAGCAAGCCGGGCTGAAGACGGCTGTAATGCCAGAAACCGGTCCTCGGAAGCTTGTTTCCGGTCCAGGGAAGGCATGGCTTGGCAGTTCGGGCTGGACTGTTCCCATGAGGCACAGGGTCAGACTGATTTGCATATAGCCATGTCTGAACTGGGGTGCCAGAGTGGGCTAAAGAACGGTGATGGATTAAACCCAGATCTTTTGACTGGGTGTGAGTGTTTGATTGGTTCAGATGCTCCGTCCATTACCACCCCTTTTTGTACCGCTTTTGGCAACCATAAGTGTGGCAGGGTATGCTCAGACGTGAGTCCCTTGCTCTCTTTGCCACTGGATTCAAGCAAGCCGGGCTGAAGACAGCTGTAATGCCAGAAACCGGTCCTCGGAAGCTTGTTTCCGGTCCAGGGAAGGCATGGCTTGGCAGTTCGGGCTGGACTGTTCCCATGAGACACAGGGTCAGACTGATTTGCATATAGCCATGTCTGAACTGGGGTGGCAGAGTGGGCTAAAGAACGGTGATGGATTAAACCCAGATCTTTTGACTGGGTGTGAGTGGTTGATTGGTTCAGATGCTCCGTCCATTACCACCCCCTTTTGTACCGCTTTTGGCCACCATAAGTGTGGCAGGGTATGCTCAGACGTGAGTCCCTTGCTCACTTTGCCACTGGATTCAAGCAAGCCGGGCTGAAGACGGCTGTAATGCCAGAAACCGGTCCTCGGAAGCTTGTTTCCGGTCCAGGGAAGGCATGGCTTGGCAGTACGGGCTGGACTGTTCCCATGAGACACAGGGTCAGACTGATTTGCATATAGCCATGTCTGAACTGGGGTGGCAGAGTGGGCTAAAGAACGGTGATGGATTAAACCCAGATCTTTTGACTGGGTGTGAGTGTTTGATTGGTTCAGATGCTCCGTCCATTACCACCCCTTTTTGTACCGCTTTTGGCAACCATAAGTGTGGCAGGGTATGCTCAGACGTGAGTCCCTTGCTCACTTTGCCACTGGATTCAAGCAAGCCGGGCTGAAGACGGCTGTAATGCCAGAAACCGGTCCTCGGAAGCTTGTTTCCGGTCCAGGGAAGGCATGGCTTGGCAGTTCGGGCTGGACTGTTCCCATGAGGCACAAGGTCAGACTGATTTGCATATAGCCATGTTTAAACTGGGGTGGCAGAGTGGGCTAAAGAACGGTGATGGATTAAACCCAGATCTTTTGACTGGGTGTGAGTGTTTGATTGGTTCAGATGCTCCGTCCATTACCACCCCCTTTTGTACCGCTTTTGGCCACCATAAGTGTGGCAGGGTATGCTTAGACGTGAGTCCCTTGCTCACTTTGCCACTGGATTCAAGCAAGCCGGGCTGAAGACGGCTGTAATGCCAGAAACCGGTCCTCGGAAGCTTGTTTCCGGTCCAGGGAAGACATGGCTTTGCAGATCGGGCTGGACTGTTCCCATGAGGCACAGGGTCAGAATGATTTTCATATAGCCATGTCTGAACTGGGGTGGCAGAGTGGGCTAAAGAACGGTGATGGATTAAACCCAGATCTTTTGACTGGGTGTGAGTGTTTGATTGGTTCAGATGCTCCGTCCATTACCACCCCCTTTTGTACCGCTTTTGGCCACCATAAGTGTGGCAGGGTATGCTCAGACGTGAGTCCCTTGCTCACTTTGCCACTGGATTCAAGCAAGCCGGGCTGAAGACGGCTGTAATGCCAGAAACCGGTCCTCGGAAGCTTGTTTCCGGTCCAGGGAAGGCATGGCTTGGCAGTTCGGGCTGGACTGTTCCCATGAGACACAGGGTCAGACTGATTTGCATATAGCCATGTCTGAACTGGGGTGGCAGAGTGGGCTAAAGAACGGTGATGGATTAAACCCAGATCTTTTGACTGGGTGTGAGTGGTTGATTGGTTCAGATGCTCCGTCCATTACCACCCCCTTTTGTACCGCTTTTGGCCACCATAAGTGTGGCAGGGTATGCTCAGACGTGAGTCCCTTGCTCACTTTGCCACTGGATTCAAGCAAGCCGGGCTGAAGACGGCTGTAATGCCAGAAACCGGTCCTCGGAAGCTTGTTTCCGGTCCAGGGAAGGCATGGCTTGGCAGTACGGGCTGGACTGTTCCCATGAGACACAGGGTCAGACTGATTTGCATATAGCCATGTCTGAACTGGGGTGGCAGAGTGGGCTAAAGAACGGTGATGGATTAAACCCAGATCTTTTGACTGGGTGTGAGTGTTTGATTGGTTCAGATGCTCCGTCCATTACCACCCCTTTTTGTACCGCTTTTGGCAACCATAAGTGTGGCAGGGTATGCTCAGACGTGAGTCCCTTGCTCACTTTGCCACTGGATTCAAGCAAGCCGGGCTGAAGACGGCTGTAATGCCAGAAACCGGTCCTCGGAAGCTTGTTTCCGGTCCAGGGAAGGCATGGCTTGGCAGTTCGGGCTGGACTGTTCCCATGAGGCACAAGGTCAGACTGATTTGCATATAGCCATGTTTAAACTGGGGTGGCAGAGTGGGCTAAAGAACGGTGATGGATTAAACCCAGATCTTTTGACTGGGTGTGAGTGTTTGATTGGTTCAGATGCTCCGTCCATTACCACCCCCTTTTGTACCGCTTTTGGCCACCATAAGTGTGGCAGGGTATGCTTAGACGTGAGTCCCTTGCTCACTTTGCCACTGGATTCAAGCAAGCCGGGCTGAAGACGGCTGTAATGCCAGAAACCGGTCCTCGGAAGCTTGTTTCCGGTCCAGGGAAGACATGGCTTTGCAGATCGGGCTGGACTGTTCCCATGAGGCACAGGGTCAGAATGATTTTCATATAGCCATGTCTGAACTGGGGTGGCAGAGTGGGCTAAAGAACGGTGATGGATTAAACCCAGATCTTTTGACTGGGTGTGAGTGTTTGATTGGTTCAGATGCTCCGTCCATTACCACCCCCTTTTGTACCGCTTTTGGCCACCATAAGTGTGGCAGGGTATGCTCAGACGTGAGTCCCTTGCTCACTTTGCCACTGGATTCAAGCAAGCCGGGCTGAAGACGGCTGTAATGCCAGAAACCGGTCCTCGGAAGCTTGTTTCCGGTCCAGGGAAGGCATGGCTTGGCAGTTCGGGCTGGACTGTTCCCATGAGGCACAGGGTCAGACTGATTTGCATATAGCCATGTCTGAACTGGGGTGGCAGAGTGGGCTAAAGAACGGTGATGGATTAAACCCAGATCTTTTGACTGGGTGTGAGTGTTTGATTGGTTCAGATGCTCCGTCCATTACCACCCCCTTTTGTACCTCTTTTGGCCACCATAAGTGTGGCAGGGTATGCTCAGACGTGAGTCCCTTGCTCACTTTGCCACTGGATTCAAGCAAGCCGGGCTGAAGACAGCTGTAATGCCAGAAACCGGTCCTCGGAAGCTTGTTTCCGGTCCAGGGAAGGCATGGCTTGGCAGTTCGGGCTGGACTGTTCCCATGAGACACAGGGTCAGACTGATTTGCATATAGCCATGTCTGAACTGGGGTGGCAGAGTGGGCTAAAGAACGGTGATGGATTAAACCCAGATCTTTTGACTGGTTGTGAGTGTTTGATTGGTTCAGATGCTCCGTCCATTACCACCCCCTTTTGTACCGCTTTTGGCCACCATAAGTGTGGCAGGGTATGCTCAGACGTGAGTCCCTTGCTCACTTTGCCACTGGATTCAAGCAAGCCGGGCTGAAGACGGCTGTAATGCCAGAAACCGGTCCTCGGAAGCTTGTTTCCGGTCCAGGGAAGGCATGGCTTGGCAGTTCGGGCTGGACTGTTCCCATGAGGCACAGGGTCAGACTGATTTGCATATAGCCATGTTTAAACTGGGGTGGCAGAGTGGGCTAAAGAACGGTGATGGATTAAACCCAGATCTTTTGACTGGGTGTGAGTGTTTGATTGGTTCAGATGCTCCGTCCATTACCACCCCCTTTTGTACCGCTTTTGGCCACCATAAGTGTGGCAGGGTATGCTCAGACGTGAGTCCCTTGCTCACTTTGCCACTGGATTCAAGCAAGCCGGGCTGAAGACGGCTGTAATGCCAGAAACCGGTCCTCGGAAGCTTGTTTCCGGTCCAGGGAAGGCATGGCTTGGCAGTTCGGGCTGGACTGTTCCCATGAGGCACAGGGTCAGACTGATTTGCATATAGCCATGTCTGAACTGGGGTGGCAGAGTGGGCTAAAGAACGGTGATGGATTAAACCCAGATCTTTTGACTGGGTGTGAGTGTTTGATTGGTTCAGATGCTCCGTCCATTACCACCCCCTTTTGTACCGCTTTTGGCCACCATAAGTGTGGCAGGGTATGCTCAGACGTGAGTCGCTTGCTCACTTTGCCACTGGATTCAAGCAAGCCGGGCTGAAGACGGCTGTAATGCCAGAAACCGGTCCTCGGAAGCTTGTTTCCGGTCCAGGGAAGGCATGGCTTGGCAGTTGGGGCTGGACTGTTCCCATGAGGCACAGGGTCAGACTGATATGCATATAGCCATGTCTGAACTGGGGTGGCAGAGTGGGCTAAAGAACGGTGATGGATTAAACACAGATCTTTTGACTGGGTGTGAGTGTTTGATTGGTTCAGATGCTCCGTCCATTACCACCCCTTTTGTACCGCTTTTGGCCACCATAAGTGTGGCAGGGTATGCTCAGACGTGAGTCCCTTGGTCACTTTGCCACTGGATTCAAGCAAGCCAGGCTAAGGACGGCTGTAATGCCAGAAACCGGTCCTCGGAAGCTTGTTTCCGGTCCAGGGAAGGCATGGCTTGGCAGTTCGGGCTGGACTGTTCCCATGAGGCACAGGGTCAGACTGATTTGCATATAGCCATGTCTGAACTGGGGTGGCAGAGTGGGCTAAAGAACGGTGATGGATTAAACCCAGATCTTTTGACTGGGTGTGAGTGTTTGATTGGTTCAGATGCTCCATCCATTACCACCCCCTTTTGTACCGCTTTTGGCCACCATAAGTGTGGCAGGGTATGCTCAGACGTGAGTCCCTTGCTCACTTTGCCACTGGATTCAAGCAAGCCGGGCTGAAGACGGCTGTAATGCCAGAAACCGGTCCTCGGAAGCTTTTTTCCGGTCCAGGGAAGGCATGGCTTGGCAGTTCGGGCTGGACTGTTCCCATGAGGCACAGGGTCAGACTGATTTGCATATAGCCATGTCTGAACTGGGGTGGCAGAGTGGGCTAAAGAACGGTGATGGATTAAACCCAGATCTTTTGACTGGGTGTGAGTGTTTGATTGGTTCAGATGCTCCATACATTACCACCCCCTTTTGTACCGCTTTTGGCCACCATAAGTGTGGCAAGGTATGCTCAGACGTGAGTCCCTTGCTCACTTTGCCACTGGATTCAAGCAAGCCGGGCTGAAGACGGCTGTAATGCCTGAAACCGGTCCTCGGAAGCTTGTTTCCGGTCCAGGGAAGGCATGGCTTGGCAGTTCGGGCTGGACTGTTCCCATGAGGCACAGGGTCAGACTGATTTGCATATAGCCATGTCTGAACTGGGGTGGCAGAGTTGGCTAAAGAACGGTGATGGATTAAACCCAGATCTTTTGACTGGGTGTGAGTGTTTGATTGGTTCAGATGCTCCGTCCATTACCACCCCCTTTTGTACCGCTTTTGGCCACCATAAGTGTGGCAGGGTATTCTCAGACGTGAGTCCCTTGCTCACTTTGCCACTGGATTCAAGCAAGCCGGGCTGAAGACGGCTGTAATGCCAGAAACCGGTCCTCGGAAGCTTGTTTCCGGTCCAGGGAAGGCATGGCTTGGCAGTTCGGGCTGGACTGTTCCCATGAGGCACAGGGTCAGACTGATTTGCATATAGCCATGTCTGAACTGGGGTGGCAGAGGGGGCTAAAGAACGGTGATGGATTAAACCCAGATCTTTTGACTGGGTGTGAGTGTTTGATTGGTTCAGATGCTCCGTCCATTACCACCCCCTTTTGTACCGCTTTTGGCCACCATAAGTGTGGCAGGGTATGCTCAGACGTGAGTCCCTTGCTCACTTTGCCACTGGATTCAAGCAAGCCGGGCTGAAGACGGCTGTAATGCCAGAAACCAGTCCTCGGAAGCTTGTTTCCGGTCCAGGGAAGGCATGGCTTGGCAGTTCGGGCTGGACTGTTCCCATGAGGCACAGGGTCAGACTGATTTGCATATTGCCATGTCTGAACTGGGGTGGCAGAGTGGGCTAAAGAACGGTGATGGATTAAACCCAGATCTTTTGACTGGGTGTGAGTGTTTGATTGGTTCAGATGCTCCGTCCATTACCACCCCCTTTTGTATGAGCTTGCTCATGGCCACAGATGAGGGGCAGGAGGAAGAGAGTGACCCTCTCCCAGACCTGCTCACTCAGAACCCTGATGATGGGTCAGTAGATGGTGTAGTCTTTTCTGACAGCCTCTCTGAGCATCAGCAAGGGGATTGTAGACAGGTTCTCCAATCCTTCAGGCAAATGTTTTCTCTGACCCCCAGTCAGACAGACTGGTGCACCCATGAGGTGGACACTGGTGACAGTCTGCCTATAAAGAGTAAAATCTACAGGCAACCTGACCACGTCAGGGACTGCATAAAGAAAGAAGTACAAAAGATGTTGGAATTGGAAGTCATTGAACCCTCAGAGAGCCCTTGGGCTAGTCCTGTAGTTCTAGTACCAAAACCTCACATCCAGGATGGTAAGAGAGAGATGAGGTTTTGTGTAGACTACAGGGGTCTCAATGCTGTCACTAAGACAGATGCCCATCCAATACCAAGAGCAGATGAACTTATAGACAAATTGGCTTCTGCCAAGTTCTTGAGTACATTTGACCTGACAGCTGGTTATTGGCAAATCAGGTTAGCTGAGGATGCCAAGGCCAAAACAGCATTTTCTACCCAGGAGGTCATTACTAGTTTGTGGTGATGCCCTTTGGTTTGAAAAATGCACCTGCCACTTTTCAAAGGTTGGTGAACCAAGTTCTCACTGGGTTGGATGACTTTTGTGCAGCATATCTAGATGATATTGCTGTCTTTAGCTCCACCTGGTAGGATCACCTGATCCACCTGAGGAAAGTTTTGGAGGCCCTGCAAAAGGCAGGCCTCACTATCAAGGCTACTAAGTGCCAGATAGGGCAGAGTCAGGTTGTGTACCTGGGCCACCTTGTGGGTGGAGGCCAGGTTCAACCTTTGGAGAGCAAGATACAGGGCATAAAGGACTGGGCTCCTCCAACCACCCAGACACAAGTCAGAGCTTTCTTGGGCCTGTCTGGTTACTACAGAAAGTTTGTCAGAAATTATGGGTCAATTGTGACCCCTCTTAATGACCTGACAAGCAAGAAAATGCCAAAGAAAGTTCAGTGGACAGCTAGCTGTCAAAAGGCATTTGATGACCTAAAGCAGGCCATGTGTACTGCACCTATTCTCAAGAGTCCTGACTACTCCAAAACCTTCATTGTCCAAACAGATGCATCTGAGTTGGGTGTGGGAGCTGTTCTATCTCAACTGAATATTGATGGTCATGACCAGCCCATTGCTTTTATAAGCAGAAGGCTGACCCCTAGAGAGAAACGTTGGTCAGCTATAGAGAGGGAGGCCTTTGCTGTGGTTTGGGCCCTGAAGAAGTTGAGGCCCTACTTGTTTGGAACTCACTTCAAGATTCAGACCGACCATAAGCCCCTCTTATGGCTAAATCAGATGAAGGGTGAACACCCCAAACTTCTTAGGTGGTCCATTTCCCTACAGGGGATGGACTTTACAGTGGAGCACAGACCAGGGACTGACCATGGCAATGCAGATGGTCTCTTCAGGTATTTCCACTTAGAACAGGAAGACTCACCTGGTCAAGGTTAGTTTAATGTCCCTAAGTTTGGCGGGGGGGTTATGTAGGAGAGTGGGGTCTGAAATCCTATGGTCATCCCAGATTTTTGCTTTTTGCTTCACTGGTTTACGACTTTCCCTGGCTGTGGGCCTGCTAATCAGACCCACAGCCTAGCTGTTCTCTCTCTAAATTGACAACCATGTACCTTAGGTGCATTTACTAATTGGTACTGGGCCACCTTATCAGTCCCTGTACAGTGTACTATAGGTACCAATGGCATAGGTGTACCCAGGGCCAACCAGGGGCTGAAGCATGTATTATGCCACCCCTGGCTGGCCATCTAAAATAGACACAACTGGCTGCAAGACAGCTGGGGCAAGGTGGTGTAATCACCCTTTGCTGTAGATACAGTATACCTATATCTAAACCTAAAATGGACACATATATTCCTATCAGTCACTCCTATGGCAGGCCTTATCAGTCCTGAAGGCAGAGTGCTTGGAATTATGTGAGATGGTGCTCTGGCATGAGCTGAGCCCGTCTGCAGCTTGCGGAACCAAGTCCTAATAGCTGTTCCATGATAACGCTATACCATATACTCTTAAGTGCATTATAATCCTCGCGGTTAAATGCTATCTTTGGTATAACATTATCAAAACATGTCGAGTAAGGTGTCATACGAATTGGAATACTACCCCCTCACCAATTCTGGCGACGGGGGTAGCATTCCACCCTTCTAGAGGGACACGACATGTATGTAACTGTGAACCCCGGTTAAAGTTAACTCGAGCCTTGGCATCACAAAATGGATGCTGCCACCACAGACACAAGTCTGACCTCCTGCTGCTGTGAGTCCTTCCAGCAAGGGAGGCTTGGACAAAGGGTTTCCTGCCTTGGGAGGTGCTAGCACCACCCCAGACAGGATTTTGTGTATTGGGTAGGACATGCCTGAAAGGAATGAGACATGCCTGGGGCACACAGGTGTCCTGTGCATACACCGGTTCAAACCAGTTGCTGGGGCATCCCTGCCCCAGCTCTGGCGCGAAACCGGACAAAGGATAGGGGGTGTAGCCACCCCCCTTCCTGGTCCCACCCAGGGGAGGGACCTAGTCAGTAGTGCAGCCCCCTTTAGGAGAATAAAGGTAGGAGCTGGTCCCATTCCAGATTAGATTATCCTGAACAACTTTACAAGAAGAAACTCTGGACTTCGACGTTCTGCTCCACAGAAGACTGAAGAATCTCCCTTGTGGGCAAGGAGTGTCCACCCTGCACAAGCAGGCACCATCAAGCGTCCAGTGGCTTCCCTTTGTCGTCTTCCCTCGAGGATCCAGACTTCAGAGTCCGACGAGACCCGGATTCCCAGACCTCTCCGACCTCTACCTACATCTGCAGCACAGCTGAGATCCGTGGGTGCGACGAGACACGTGGGACCGGCCATTTTGAAAGAACCTGCACTTCGCTTTCAGCACGACTCCCGAGGTAAACTCGACCAAGTGCTTTGGGGACTGAGAAGCCCCAGCCCCGAGCAGCTCCTGCACCGAAGACCAGCCCTCCAGCATCCACGAGATCTGCGTGGGGCCCTTCTGCTTGTTTGCTGCTTGACGTGTTGTCTGGTCACTTGCCGGCTGGCTAGTGGCCTCCTAGACGACGAACTTTGAAACCTTCACTGCTGGTCTGGTTGCTCCAGACTGGCCCTTGCTCCCTTCCAAAAGAGGAGCACACCGGACCCTCCTGGTCCACTCCAGACGCCGTTTCCACTCACCGCGTGGGTTGCCTTTGCCAGGGCCTGTTGACGCCGATTCCGGATCCAACACCGCCGACAGAGAGAGCCTGCGTGGGACAGCTCGTGCCTCCATCCTGGTCGTCGAAGACACCTCCTGGTCCACGTGGCTGCAGAGATAAGCGTGCCCTCTTCACCTGATCCCGACGACGACATCTGGTTCCTTCCGGGTTCCACTCCAGTCACTGACTAGTGACTTTGAACATTGTCCCCTCTGCTTTCAGGTCCTCTTCTTCACCGATCCACCCTTGGATCGCACCGGACATCTTCCTACTGGTCGCCTGCAGCATCTTTTCCTCCAGGCTCCATAGACTTCAACGCGAGAACCCAACACACTTTGACACCTATGCACCCGCAGCCCGTGGGTGAGGTAACGAGAGCATTTCGGTGCTCAAGGGTAGTTTAACTGTCCTAGTGTCCAGTTCTACAGTCGTTTTAGTCCTACCTAGTCAGGATTGTCCGTACTCACCTTTTACTTGAACTGTACTGTCCATAGACGTTGTTACGCATCTCGCGTGTGAGTTCACACTCTGATGAATTGACTGGAGAGACGCTGCAGGGAACACCGTTATAACGTGTCGCCGATCCTGTAGGATATCTAAGGAAGATCGTGAGACTTGAGCCACTTCTGATATACATTTATATCTATCTGGGCGGACACAGTGAAGATATAAGAGTTCTCGAGATTTAAGCAGAGACGGTGGCACCTACCCCGCCCTCTTGAGTGGGTGTGTGGGTTGGCCGACGTTACTTGCCCTAGGTTGTGCCTGGGCCGTGAAGACTAGAGTACCCATGTCCTGATGAAGCCTATATCATCTGGCTGAAACGCGACCGCGACAGCGTCGACACCTTTTGCTTCGAACGGAGTCCCCTGTTAAAATTCAAGAAAGATTTGATTTTTTCATAGGTGCACCAACACAAATGTAGGCCGGGTTGATGTGTTAACCCCCTGGTGCTGTTCTTTTGGGACTACCATTTTGTTGTATACTCCACTCTAATTTAAGAGGAGATACATATGTAAATTAGTGTGTATATATATTTTTATACGTTTTTTGTCTTGAGGGTACAAAGAAGTGTGTTTTGATATTGTAAATGTTTTGTATATTTGTATATAATGTACATGTGATATGTTGTATATAGACTGTTATTTGTTGTGCTTCTCTGGCTGTCTGCCCATATATGTGTATATGAATTAATATATACTCATCCTGTGTATAACTCGTTAATCACAAGATAATTAATTGTTTCTTGTTCGAAAATTAAAAGTGGATTGATCCCTTCAGTACCATTCGTTTCTACTTTTTCATCCTTGGATGTCTCCTGCTCAGGTACGGGAGGGTGAGGTGGGCAGAACCCCTAACCATTTTTTCTAGTCTACACTTTGACACCTATGCACCCGCAGCCCGTGGGTGAGGTAATGAGAGCATTTCGGTGCTCAAGGGTAGTTTAACTGTCCTAGTGTCCAGTTCCACAGTCGTTTTAGTCCTACCTAGTCAGAATTGTCCGTACTCACCTTTTACTTGAACTGTACTGTCCATAGACGTTGTTACGCATCTCGCGTGTGAGTTCACACTCTGCACACGCGTCCCGTGGGCCTCCTATTACTTACCTAAGGTGAAGATAGCATAGTCCTAGCGAACCTCCAGCCTCTGGACAGCTCCATTCCTTCTATCGACTTTTATATTCCACTTACTTAGTATATGGTTTGTCGTGCCCCTAGGGCACCATTGTAATTTGTGCAATTTAAACGTATTTTTCCTAAGAGATTGTCATGTGCTTAGCCCTCTGACCTCATAAAGAGTTCAGAGATGTTTGTTATTAATAAATATATTGTTTATTTTCATAACAACCTGTGTGGTGTCCTTTCATCTGGTATTCAAGGGGTTATATTGTGGTAAAACAGCTGGCTTCACATGCCAAAAGAGTTTAGCCTAAGACTGCTTTGTCCATGCTACCATTAGGATAGCTGGTCTATAAGGTTGACTTACAACCAATCACCATAAGGGTTGTTTGGACTGATACAAGGTGATCACTAGAACTAGTGAGCATCATATATCAGGCCAACTTCTCACAATGGTCCTCCACATGAACCGGTCCAGTCTCCACTTACATGCGTGGAGATTGAGCGGCGACAGTTGAGGCCATTTGACTTGCCTCCTGAAGTCTGTAATGTCATTCTGGCAGCCAGGCATCCTTCCAAAAAATCGGTATACGCCTGCAGGTGGAACAAATTTGTGACATGGTGCACAGCAAAGGCGGTGGATCCCCTTCCTGCCCCTCTTTCAGAGGTTCTCCTCTTTCTTCTTTCTCTTGCCCAGCAGGGCTCTCCTCTGGGCACTCTGAAGGGCTACCTCTCGGCCATTCCCGCCTTCTTAAGGCTACCTGATCAGCCCTCTTTGTTCAAGTCCCCGGTTGTAAATAGGTTTTTGAAGGGCATCACTCATATGTTTCCACCAGTTCCTTTCGTGATGCCTCAATGGGACTTGAACCTTGTTCTAACCATTCTGATGTGCGCTCCCTTTGAGCACTTCATAACTGTCCTCTTCGTCTCCTTACTCTGAAGACCGCTTTCCTGGTTGCCATCACCTCTGCCAGGAGAGTGAGTGAGCTCCAGGCCCTTTCTTCTAAGCCTCCTTTCCTTTCAGTCCATCCGGACAAAGTTGTGTTGCGGACACAACCCTCTTTCCTGCCCAAGGTAGTCACAGCCTTCCACATTGGGCAGTCCATCACCTTGCCCACCTTCTTTCCGCCTCCGCATCGCTCGAAAGAGGAAGAGAGGCGCCACCATCTGGACCCAAAACGTGCGCTCTCTTTCTACTTGGATCGCACACGCCAGTTCCGGGTGGATATTCAACTCTTTGTTGGTTACGTGGGCACTCAGAAGAGACGGGCGGTGCACAAACGAACCATCTCTCGGTGGGTCGTCTTGTGCATCAAGGCTTGTTACTCTTTGGCTCGGAAGGAGCCTCCTGTGGGGCTTCGTGCCCATTCCACTTGGGCCACGGCGGCTACTACTGCCCTGGGCCGGGGAGTCCCCTTGCAGGATATCTGTCAGGCAGCTACGTGGGCCTCGCTGCACACGTTCGCAAGACACTACTGCCTGGACAGCCAAGTCCGGATAGATGGCTTTTTCGGCCGTTCTGTCCTCCAGGACTTTCTGGTGTGATCATTGGTTCGCAGCCCACCACCAGGGTTGGTATTGCTGGGGTATCTATTCTGAGGTAAGGAATCTAATGCTAACCTGTTTCTTTCAGATGCACAAGTTACTTACCTTCGGTAACGATATATCTGTAAGAAACAGTAGTTAGTATTAGATTCCTTACCACCCCACCCATCCTCCCCGTTCTGCGAACCGATATCTAGGGTTAAGGTCATCCTCTTTCAGGGCCCTAGTTTCATGGCACCAGTGTTGGTTTTTATCATGGCTCTGCGTTGTCTGGTGCGGAAAAGCTGTGTATAAGAACTGATGTCAGCGCGCGAGGGCGGCGTCTAAGTACTCTGGCGACGTCATCCCGGCGCCGATGACGGACGCGGAGCCGCAGACGACGCCTACCGACGCGCAAGGGTACTGCTACGCCAAAGTTTCCGGATCCAGTCTGACGCCTGGGGATATTCTAAGGTAACGAATCTAATACTAACTACTGTTTCTTACAGATATATCATTACCGAAGGTAAGTAACTTGTGCATCAGGAAGTGCGCATTTAAAGATACTGCATGGCTCTAGCACACTAGGCGTTCTCACCCAAAAGATGTCACTTGTGTAGTACTACCCCACAACAGAGACAGGCACGAGGCTAAACTACTAGTCTGTGGTACTGCCGATCATTAATAGAGAGACAGTGTGGTAAAGAGCAGGACAGCTGTAAGGTTAAAACAGACATAAGCATCACGGGGACTGCAAGTGAGGAAACATAGGGCAGTAGAGAGCATGCTTCAGACCAGGCGCGCTAGATCAAATCCTCACCTTCTTTACAGCTCCAAGAAGTTACTGTAAACACTGGTTAAAAGCGCAGTTGCCAAGGGTCTGCCTCATTCCCCTCTTACCTGTTTAAAGAGAGATTATCTCCCTATATAACAAACATTGGCATAGCCAATAGGTCTCGCATCTGGGACCTTATGTGTTTAGGTAGATCTATTGGCTTTGCCAATGTGTGTAAGCAATGTTATAGCGAAGTTAAGTATTAAAATGGTTAATAAGCTGTCATTGAATTCCAAGCTTTCTTTGGCATCAGGAGAAACAATGTAACTGGATCACAGAGGTACATCAAACGTGTCTCCCTGCCCAGAACATATATCAAATATGCTTCCTTTAGTAAGCAGTGCACATTGGAATATAAATGCACAAATTGATTGCCCCGTCAATACGTCAAATATCCTGCATACCCACCACCATCCAGCGGTATAAAGATCATATATGGACTTCTCTACAAGAGAGGAACAACTTTCTGGGTGATACATCACCATCCCAGAGCTCTGTGAATAGTTTTCGGTAGAAGTGAGAAATGCGCAACATGGCGGTTCCCGCGAGTCACTCTTGCGCGGACGATATCATGGAGCTGTAGGCACTGCTGAGGGCTTGGCAGGGCCTCTGTCCGATGCTCTGATAGTGGAAAGAAGTGAAGGACCTGAATATCCCCTCCGCCTGAAAAGACCCGGGAAGGTGTTGCCGCTGCTCGCACGCAAGCAACCCGGCCTGTCAGCGGGGGGAGATATGTGATACGCGGCCGCCCGCAGCCTAAGCATACGGGTGGTGTAGCGCAGAGCGCTACACTTCACTGAACCGACCGGCTGCTTCAGTGATAGTAATGTGGGTCCTTATGGGGCAGAGGAGCGAGCGGACTACTGCTGCGAGCACCGCAACGAATAGTATGCAACATTGAGGCCATCAGCAGGGCGGTATCGGCCTGGAGTAGCCTGAATCGGAGCGGCCGTCCGCAGACATAACAAAAGCGAATTACAGCAAAATCATTAACCCTCACTTACAGGGTTGTCCTGCTGCATCATTACTGTCTGTGCCTGCCAGACGGGAGCAGAGGGGAGTGAGAACCACCGCTACTGGCACTATAGCAACGTTCTTCAACCAATGAGGAGCAACCTGCCACGCTGCCTACAGAAAACAAGTGCGCACGCAGGCTTCACTTTTAAAGCACTGCACTCGCATTTGTGGCGCACCGCTGCTTGCTCCCGCAAGGTGGATGCCACCACAAGCACGAGTGCAAAGCTTGAAAAGGGAAGACCGATGGCTAAAGGCCCTCCTAGAGCAGTGTATGCTCGCTGCCTAGGCGAGACCTAAAAATCTCACATGAAGAAGGGCGCTTGTGTGTAATTAAGCGCAGCCCGCAGATGTTATCACCTTCAATTAACTCTGCTGGAGCCTGCAGTTTGCAGGCTCTTTTGACTGCTGGGGAGGAGGAATGCTGCTCTGAAGTTAGTCGATGCACTTGGGAATGTTTTGCATTCCTCTTTTTCTCAGTGCAGACTTCTTCAGTTACACGAAGATTATTGCACCTGTAAAAGATTCTAATCAATTAAAGTTGGGTCGTGGAACGTCTGCTTTATTAGTTGTGTCAGCAGTAAATATTTGTCAACATTTTCTTGCCCCTGATGAGTATGCTTGCTTTCAGTCTGATGTTCTATTAAATAGCGCAATCTGAATAAAAAGTTCGACTTTTTTCCTATCTTTTGCACTATATGCTGTGGCACTGATTATTACCATTTAAGGAGGCATTAACGAAACATTTTTATAACTGTTAGTAGTGCCCACTCATCTCCTCATTGTGTATGGCTATGACCGTCATCGGGTGAGGATGTAGCGCAACAACCAGAGCTGCTGACCTTAGAGCGGGGGAGCCAGGTTCGAGTCTCTGCGTCAGCTCAACTACCTGTGATTCTGGGGGGTGCTAGAGAGCCCACAGCAAGATGGCCGCACACTAGTGCAACTCTTCTGGCTGGGTTCCAAAATCCGTATGAAAATCCACCCAAGCCTCCCTGGCTGTAATCACACATCCGTCTGATTGAGGGATAACTGCTGGCGACCGTGGCGATCTGTAAAAAAGCCCCCTCCACTCACCGCGTCTGCCGTTGGGTGACGCTGCAAAGGCCTCGGGTGCGGTGGTGGGTGGTGGCGTGGCTCGTACTAAATAGAAGGGGGACCCCCGCAAGTGCTAGGTAGGTACGCGCGGAAAATACAAGGAAAACAATCAGAGAAAAATGGACCTGCCTGTTAATTTCCGTCAAAGCCTCAGAATGAGGTCAAAATAATCCCAAGAAGTGCTCCATGGAACAGAGAAAAGCAGATTTACAAAATTATAAAAAGTTTTATTTTATTACATGATATAATTCTTCAATAAATACACATCAAACAAGATAAGGGCTTTTCTTAGGTTTCAAAATATAATTTGTCATAATGGTCCCACATATCATTCTCAAACAAACCTTCCATATCAACATACATTCAATAATGACATACATTCCATACCACATACACACAACATATCAAAGTAAAGACAGCGACTGGCTGATCTACATATTACAGAGTGAAAAAAATTCTCGGGGAGATGGAAGAGAGATCAGTCAAATTATCCCCGCGTGAAAAACGCCAACGCGTGTTTCGTGTGTGGCCCCAGCCGGGGCTACACCTTCGCCAGGGCTGGGATGTACAAATCAAAGTGGGACACAGTGATCCAGGGGGAAGAGCCCCTCAGAATTCCAAAGAGATAAAAGGATCCTCGGAGGAACAAATAGTAACAAGGCCACGCCACAGGTCCCTTGACAGGTCTTTGATGGCACTTCTGTCTCGTCAAGCAGGCCTCTGGGGTGTGGAGTACCTCAGGGCTCTTCATTGAGCCCTACCCTCTTCAATGCATACATGAGACCGCTGGCTGGGATTGTCCGTCCGCATGGTATTGACATAATTTCCTATGCGGATGACACCCAGCTAGTGGTCTCCCTTGTGCAGAAGAGTGGTCTCCAACCACTGCCCAATCTAGCAGTGTGTTTGGAAGAGGTTAAGAGCTGGATGATGAAGTCCTGTCTGAAGCTCAATGACGATAAGACTGAGCTCATGCTCTTGGGCTCGGCAGCCCCTTCCACTCTGGAGCAGCTGTGGCCTTTGAGCATGGGTGCAGTTCCTGCTCCCAGAGATAACATCAAAAGTCTGGGGGTATGGTTAGATAAGTCATTGACCTTCAATACACAGGCTACCAAGGTGGCGGCCACCTGCTTTGGCCTCCTTAGGGTGATAAAGAAGATCCTTCCCCTCCTTCCATTTGAGGCCAAGCAAATAGTTATACAGGGCCTTGTTCAATCCCGCCTGGATTTCAATAATGCCCTGTATCTCGGGGCGCCAGAGTACAGCCTGCAAAAACTGCAACAAATCCAAAACTGTGCAGCTCGAGCTCTACTTGATATCCCACGAAGAACATCTATAAAGCCAGGGTTAAAAGCTCTGCATTGGCTTCCCATCAGGGAAAGGGTGAAATTCAAGTCTTTATGTGTTGCTCACCAAGCTTTTTGGAAACTGAGTCCAGAAATTAATCACTCTCTGATCTCCCTTTATATACCCAATAAAATGCTCCAGTCATCATCTGCATTTTTGGCCAAGATTCCTAGAATCCAGAGAGCTAGAGAAGGAGGCCGTTCCTTCTCTTATAATGTTTCAAAGCTGTGGAACACTCTCCCCCTGCATCTGAGAACGAACCCCAATCTGCTTAGCTTTCGTAAGCAGCTAAAAACTTTTTTGTTTCAGTAAGCAGAATCTCCCTGTACTCTTGTAAAAGCACTCTTTTAGTCTTAGCGCCTGGACGCCTCAGGGCAGCTGTAGCACTTAATAAATCTTCTTTTCATTTCATTTCACAGGGAATGTCAGGAATATTAAAAGTGGAAAGTCCTATGTGGAGTTCATTTAGCGTCCTATTAGGGAGCCAGATACCATAAGGTAATATAACACTGGAGGCGGTGTAGCACGAACCAACCTTCGATTATATTCAAGAATAGAGGTTTTAAATATCGTAAGCAATATTCACTGGCGTGGTCCTCACAGATAGGATCGCGGGGCAATTCGGCACTGTTCGTGGATTCGTCTCTCTTTATCCGTGAGACGAATCCACGAACAGTGCAGAATTGCCCCGCAATCCTATCTGTGAGGACCACGCCAGTGAATATTGCTTACGATATTTGAAACCTCTATTCTTGGATATAATCGAAGGTTGGTTCGTGCTACATCTCCTCCAGTGTTATATTACCTTATTGTATCCCCCGCAAGCGCTAGGCAGGTACGCGGGGAGAATACAAGGAACACAATCAGAGAAAAATTGACCTGCCTGTTAATTTCAGTCAAAGCCTCAGAATGAGGTCAAAATAATCCCAAGAAGTGCTCCATGGAACAGAGAAAAGCAGATTTACAGAATTACAAAAAGTTTTATTTTATTACATGATATAATTCTTCAATAAATACACATCAAACAAGATAAGGGCTTTTCTTAGGTTTCAAAATATAATTTGTCATAATGGTCCCACATATCATTCTCAAACAAACCTTCCATATCAACATACATTCAATAATGACATACATTCCATACCACATACACACAGCATATCAAAGTAAAAGACAGCGACTGGCTGATCTACATATTACAGAGTGAAAACAAATTCTCAGGGAGATGGAAGAGAGATCAGTCAAATTATTCCCGCGTGAAAAACGCCAACGCGTGTTTCGGTGTGTGGCCCCAGCCGGGGCTACACCTTCGTCAGGGCTATGATGTACAAATCAAAGTGGGACACAGTGATCCAGGGGGAAGAGCCCCTCAGAATTCCAAAGAGATAAAAGTGTCCTCAGAGGAACAAATAGTAACAAGGCCACGCCACAGGTCCCTTGACAGGGAATGTCAGGAATATTAAAAGTGGAAAGTCCTATGTGGAATTCATTTAGCGTCCTATTAGGGAGCCGGATACCATAAGGTAATATAACACTGGAGGAGGTGTAGAACGAACCAACCTTCGATTATATCCAGAATAGAGGTTACAAATATCGTAAGCAATATTCACTGGCATGGTCCTCACAGATAGAATTGCGGGGCAATTCTGCACTGTTCGTGGATTCGTCTCACGGATAAAGAGAGACGAATCCACGAACAGTGCAGAATTGCCCCGCAGAATTGCCAAGCACCTGCTGGGGTTCTCCATCAATGTGCCGAAGTCACACCTGTGCCCCTCTCAGAAGCTCCTCTTCATCGGAGCGGTTCTAGACTCGGTGCAGTTTCGGGTTTATCCTCACGAACAGCGGGTTCGGGATATTCAGGCTCTGATTCCGATCTTTCAGCCTTTATCCCGAGTTTCGGTCAGGTTGACGCTGCGGCTTCTGGGGATGATGGCCTCCTGCATGCTTCTGGTGCATCACGCCAGGTGGCGGATGCGGGCTCTGTAGTGGGACCTGAAGTTTCAGTGGGTCCAGCATCAGGGCAACTTGTCGGACCATGTCTTGATCTCGGAGGACACTGCAAGACAGTTGCAGTGGTGGCTCACGGACCGCGATTGGGTCAGCGGCAGATCCCTCTTCCTGCCCCAGCCGGAGCATGTAGTTGTGACGGACGCATCCCTCCAGAGCTGGGGAGGCCACATGGGAGAGGCGGAGATCAGAGGCCTCTGGTCTCCGGCGGAGTTCCAGCTCCATATCAACCTTTTGGAGCTGCGGGCGATCCGACTTGCACTGAAGGCATTCCTCCCCTCTGTCCGGGGCAGTGTAGTGCAGGTGTTCCCAGACAACACCGCCATGTGGTACTGCAACAAAAAGGGCGGGGTGGGGTCATGGACCCTATTCCAGGAGGCTCTGTGCCTCTGGCAGTGGCTGGAACATCAGGGTGTGACCCTGGTGGTTCAACACCTGGCAGGTTCCCTGAATGCCAGGGCGGACGAACTCAGCCGTCGGTGCATGATGGATCACGAATGGCGTCTGAACTCGGACGTGGCGCAAGGCCTCTTTCAGCAGTGGGGAGAGCCTTAGTTAGATCTAGTCGCCACAGAAGAGAACGCGCAATGTCATCAGTTCTGCGCGTTGGAATTTCCAAGGCGGCACTCGCTCGGAGACGCTTTTCGTCGCGAGTGGAGTTGCGGTCTATTGAACGCCTTTCCGCCTATACCACTTCTGCACAGAGTGCTGAAGAAGATCAGGTGCGACCGGGCCCAAGTCATCCCTGTGGCTCCAGACTGGGCATGGAGGTTCTGGTATCCCGAGCTACTCAGCCTGTCTGTCGATCCCCCGATTTGTCTGCCTCTTCAGGAGGACCTTCTGCCGCAGCAGCAGGGGACGGTCCTCCACCCGAACCTGTCCAGTCTCCACTTACATGCGTGGAGATTGAGCGGGGGCAGTTGAGGCCATTTGACTTGTCTCCTGAAGTCTGTAATGTCATTCTGGCAGCCAGGCGTCCCTCCACAAAATCGGTATACGCCTGCAGGTGGAACAAGTTTGTGGCATGATGCACAGCAAAGGCTGTGGATCACATTTATGCCCCTCTGTCAGAGGTTCTCCTCTTTCTTCTTTCTCTTGCCCAGCAGGACTCTGCTCTGGGCACTCTGAAGGGCTACCTCTCGGCCATTTCCGCCTTCTTAAGGCTACCTGATCAGCCCTCTTTGTTCAAGTCCCCCATTGTAAATAGGTTCTTAAAGGGCATCACCCATATGTTTCCTTCGGTCCCTTTTGTGATGCCTCAGTGGGACTTGAACCATGTTCTTACTTTTCTGATGTGCGCTCCCTTTGAGCCACTTCATAACTGTACTCTTCGCCTCCTTACTCTGAAGACCGCTTTCCTGGTTGCCATCACCTCTGCCAGGAGAGTGAGTGAGCTCCAAGCCCTTTCCTCTAAGCCTCCTTTCCTTTCAGTCCATCCGGACAAAGTTGTGTTGGGGACGCAACCCTCTTTCCTGCCCAAGGTAGTCACAGCCTTCCACATCGGGCAGTCCATCACCTTGCCCACCTTCTTTCCGCCTCCGCATCCCTCGAAAGAGGAAGAGAGGCTCCACCGTCTGGACCCAAAAGGTGCGCTCTCTTTCTACTTGGATCGCACACGCCAGTTCCGGGTGGATGTTCAACTTTTTGTTGGTTACGTGGGCGCTCAGAAGGGACGGGCGGTGCACAAACGAACCATCTCTCGGTGGGTCGTCTTGTGCATCAAGGCTTGTTACTCTTTGGCTCGGAAGGAGCCTATGGGGCTTTGTGCCTATTCCACTCGGGCCACGGCGGCTACTACTGCCCTGGGCCGGGGAGTCTCCTTGCAGGACATCTGTCAGGCAGCTACATGGGCCTCGCTGCACACGTTCGCAAGACATTTCTGCCTGGACAGCCAAGTCCAGAGAGATGGCTTTTTCGGCCGTTCCGTTCTCCAGGACTTTCTGGTGTGATCATTGGTTCGCAGACCCACCACCGGGGTTGGTATTGCTGGGGTATCTATTCTAAGGTAAGGAATCTAATACTAACCTGTTTCTTTCAGATGCACGAGTTACTTACCTTTGGTAACGATATATCTGTAAGAAACAGTAGTTAGTTTTAGATTCCTTACCACCCCACCCATCCTCCCCGTTCTGCGAACCGATATCTAGGGTTAAGGTCATCCCCTTTCAGGGCCCTAGTTTTTATGGCACCAGTGTTGGTTTTTATCATGGCTCTGCGTTTTCTGGCGGGGAAAAGCTGTGTTTAAGAACTGACGTCAGCGCGTGAGGGAGGCGTCTAAGTACTCTGGCGACGTCATCCCAGCGCCAACGACGACGGACGCGGAGCCGCAGATGACGCCTACCGACACGCAAGGGTACTGCTACGCAAAAGTTTCCGGATCCAGTCCGACACCTGGGGGTATTCTAAGGTAAGGAATCTAATACTAACTTCTGTTTCTTACAGATATATCGTTACCGAAGGTAAGTAACTTGTGCATCATGTAATAAAATAAAACTTTTTATAATTTTGTAAATCCGCTTTTCTCTGTTCCATGGATTATTTTGACCTCATTCTGAGGCTTTGACTGAAATTAACAGGCAGGTCCCTTTTTCTCTGATGGTGGCGTGGCTCGTACCTACCAGCGTGCTGATGGAACGGACTGCGGCCTATTACTCGTGAGTGGAGATGCTGCGGCTCTTCACGGTGGGGGAGCATGCTTGTGGTCGAGTGTGCCCCCATCCGCTGACGCGTGATGGCGGCCTGACGATTAGGGAGGCCGGAACAGCTAAAATTGAGACCACAGCGTTGGTCTGAGCACTAGGCCCTTGACTGGCGGATCGGCTCTGGCAGAGAGCTGCGGCCTACCAAGACACGTGACCTGCAGTTACACAGAGGAGCCAGCAGCAGAGGTACGATAGAGGCATACAGCTTTTTGGATTATATTGAAGGACAGTGTAAGTGCTGACAGAGCCTCGACACCGTGAGCGAAGCTGAAGACCTGGGTCCTGGACTGTGTAACGCTACATGGTGTATGTAGGGCAAGAAGCTGCCCTCCAGCAAAGGGGGACACTTCAAGGAGCTGCTGATTGTCACAGCTGTGGGGCATACAAATATTAGAATATACCAGCGACATCCAGGCTGCGCGCTGTCACGGCGGTGGGCTGTGAGATACCGGAACTGCATTCCTAAACATTAATGGGGAGGGTCTGCAGAAATTGCATACCAACAGCCCAGCACCTGAGAGAAGGAGAGCAATAGCAGCTAAAATGTTACGTAGCATTGTGTACAGCGGTGGTGCACTGGGCGATTTCCATTATGGGTAAAGCAGACAAAGGGCAAGCCAGGCTCACGTTTGAAGTACGAGGTTCCACAAAACAGTTGGCTGGAGCAGGCACGTCAGAGGGGCAGCACATGGAAACCCCGGAGAGTAGCACTCTCGAAACAACACTGCTAGCTATGCAAAATAGTTTGCAATCCATTGACAGGAAAATGGACTCCTTGAATCTACGGATAGACAACATGGCGCCGAAAATGGATCAGCAGTCTGTGTCAGAATCCCTAGCCAACCTATGTGTGCAGCAAACATAATAATGACCCATCCGAGCCTCAGCTGGCACCAGAATGAAGGAAGATTCACAGGAAAGAACACTTGGAGTGTTTTAGTACAAAAGAGGAATTCAAAGATGGCTGCCGCAGGGAAAGACGAGGTAGCGATCTAGTCATTTTTTCCCACACCTGCGAGGAGTTCTTGGTGAAGCGCGCGCTGCCTAACGAGGGCGCACTTCACTGAAGATGTTCCAGAGTTCGGTTTAGTGTTCGAGTGTTCCGTAGTTTTTTTCCTCAGAATTATCCAGTCCTGTTTAAAACTAAAAGAAAAATAGGAAGCTAGAATTTAGGTAAGCAATGTTTTGTTCCTTCGCGCCAGAATTCGGAATTCCTCCTTCGAGTCGGAATCCAGAGAAAACTCCACCCAACGGCTGCCTTCTCGTTGCGTCATCTCCAGTGTCGGAGTTTCCAGTCAGATTAACCCTTGAAGAACACTGGAAGAGAATAACGAGAATAATCAAGCTAAGTGATATAATAGTATTGCGAAAGTTCACATCTAAAGACTATTACTGAATGAGAACACTTACTTGTAAATGCTGAAATAATAATAAGAGCTCAGTCGATGTTTTCTTAAGCTTCAAATAAAAGAAAGAGAAGTTAGAGATAACATTTAAAAGGGGCTTAGGAGGGGGCGTGGTCTAACTGGCAATGCAGTAGGACGCACGCTAGAGGAGCTCCGGCCAGCCGCTGCAAACTAAAGCTATTTTAGCGGAGCTGGGGGACCTGCTGACGCTGTCCCTGGTGGTGTCCGGTGACCGGCTGCCGAGAGGCTCAATTTGCGGTGCCGGGGAGCCCTCCTGCAGTGGTGAACGTGGCGGAGAGAGCGGCCCACCTCAGCGGCCTGCAGCCAGGGGCGCCCGCCATTACATGGCACCCGGAGCGGGGGCTTTCAGGTGAGGAGTAGGAGCGCTGCCGGCTCCCGCCGGTGTCCTCAGGGCGTGCTTTGTCCCCGAGTGGACAGCAGCTTGGCGGCGGCATCTGCCCCGGAGGAGGGAGCCCGTGACTGGCTGCTGGAGTGGCTCAGTGGCGGGCGGCCCCCTACAAGGAGTCTCGGGTGCCATTTTGTGGACGGTGACTACGGACCCAAGGCCTCTCGGGCTGACCCTTTTGCTTGGGTGGAGGCCCCCCAGAATCGGTGGACGCCGGCGGAGGGGAGGTGACTGGTGAGTGCCACCCTTGCAGAGCCGGGACTTGCTGGTGGGCAGCGCAGAGTGGGGCACAATCATCACGCAGGGGCCGCCATTTCTAGTGCCTGGATGGGAGACCCTCAGGGGAGCGACAGAGACAGCGCTTGAGCACCCCGGGGCCCCCGACCGGCTGTCGCACTGTTGCCCTGCCCCCCGTAATATTGGTGCAGACGGCGGAGCAGGGGGGGCATCGTCTCCGACTGATGCAGTGCAGGGGTCTGGCCAGGGCACTGTATTCGCGGCGCCACCTCCTGTTCAGCGTGCCGGAGGCAGCCGCGATGTGGGGTGACGCGGCCTGCTCCCAGCGGCCCGGCGGGGTGCCCATCTACCCTGCTCACATCTGGTGCGGAGGTGGCTGACGACGGAGAGGGCCCCATTGGAGCTTGCAGGGCATCGGGAGCCCGACACAGAGGTGGCCGCCATCTTCCGAGGAGCAGCAGCGTGAGTAAACAACGCGGGGGCACCGCGCTGCCTTGGAGGGACATTATGAGCTTTGCTGTGGGGCGAGGCGGGTGGCACCCAGTGGACGCCAGGGGCCTGGTGGGGTCCCTGGAGAGCGGACGGCCTCCCTGCCCTGAATAGTGCTGCACCCCGCGAGTTTGACGCCATAGTTTTGGGACCTGCTGGGACTTGTGAAACTGCCTGCGGTGAAGCGACTGTGTGAAGGAACTCGTCCCCCTAGACTGCAGTGGTGGGCCCGGGTGTTATAGAGTCGGGAAATCCTCTACTTGCTGCTTGGCCCATCTGCGCCCCCACCTTTAAATGCTGATCCTTGCCACGCTTTGGGCTTTGTGGGCCGTGCTGCGGCCCGAGGCTAATGCACTAGTGAGGCAGGTGCTGGGACATCGAGGGGCCCCTGACGTCGGACGGATTTGCAGCTGGTAATCTTCCTGGGGGCCCTGTGGAGATTGCTCCCGGTGAGTGGCCCTGGGGCTTTGGTATCATTATCTGTTGGTGATCTGCGGGGGGGGGGGCATTTACACTGCGCTACACGCGCCGACCATAGACCCCATTGGAATCAGGGTGGGGAATCCACCACGGCACACTGAATGCCATACGGAGCGGTGTAGCGAGCCTGGGGTGCCACTCTGGGAAGTTGATCTTCAACTGCAGACTTAGCCCTGCTGCCTGGTCGCCTTCAAGAAACAGCTTCCATAGATCCTTGTCGGGTGACCTCCTGAGGCTCCCTTGGCCAGTGCGGACCACAACGCTTTGGGAGGCTGGTGACACTCACACTGAGGCCACGCTCCGGGGGCTGCTTTCTCTCCCAGGGAGGAGTACGGAGGAGACGAGGGGAGGCTGCTGGGAGACTGGACTGACCGCACAGATCTTCACTGCCAGTCGACGGTGGCATTCTGCAGGCTACCTGCATCGTAACAATGACGCGCACTAACAGAGGCAAGGAAGCCCCGGCACCGGCTTCCAAGGATACCACGGTGATGGATCTGTGGGGCATAACGGGGTCCTCTGCCCCCTCGGGGGCGACCCTGCAGGCTGGGGGAGACTCACCCCCGGTGACGCAGGCCTTCATGGCATCCTTCATGTCCGAATTGAAAACCGAAATTGGCTCTTTGCGTACTGAAGTACACCCCTGCGTTAGAGAACTCCGGAAAGAGGTCACGGACCTGGGCGAGAGAGTGGATAGCCTGGAAAAGACGGTGGACGCCCTCATGGAAGATCAAGAGCAACTGTGGCAGCGTCTGGCCACCCTTGAAGAGCAACACATTGAGTTGCAAGTGAAGCAAGAAGACTTGGAAAACCGCAGCCGCCGGAACAACCTTCGCATCCGGGGGGTCCCTCTTGGGGCCGAAGGGAGCGACATCATGATGTATGTGGCACAGTTGCCCCACACGGTCTGGGGGGAGGATGACGCCTCCCCGCAGGCTTTGGACCTAGCTCACCGTGTCTCCGGGCCCGCGGGTCGGCCAGGCCTCCTCCCAGACATTTTAACCAGAGTCCACTTCTTTGCAGAAAAAGAAGCTATTCTCCGGGCGGCGAGGGCCAAACAGGATATCACATACGACGGGCATAAGATAGAAATCTTCCAGGACCTTGCGCCTAACACCCTGCAGCGCCGTCATGCTTTCAAGCCTGTGACAGATAAGCTACAGAGCCTGGACATTTCCTATCAGTGGGGTCACCCGTTTGCCCTTATCTTCGCCTGGGAGTCAAAACGAAGAGTGGTAAGAATCCTACGGCGAAGCGGCACAGATACTCCAACTTCCATCGTCACGCCAGCCCCTCCCATCCTCCACCTCCCGCAAGAGTGCCGGCCAAGCCTTCCTGGTCCACCGTACATAGGCGCAGACGCTCCCCGCCCCTGGATGCCCATACAGCTTCACAGGCTAAGCAAGACATTATTGATCACATAAAATCCTTGGAAGGGGACCAAACCGAAGGGCGCTCAGACACCCCCACTCATTGATAGGAAGCTGCGATCCTGTATCGAAACCTACAGTCGACTTTGGGAGATATGGCTCATTGCTCATCGACGTGCGATGGGCGCCACCCCAGCTCCTGCGCTGCAATGTGGCAGAGGCCGGAGCCTCCCACCTGGTTGACCTTGAGCGCAGCGAAACCCCCCCCCTCATCCGTTCCTGAGAGAGTGACGTCTCTGGGCTTCCCAAACCCGAGGGTGTAGGCTAGCCCATGACAGGAACAGGACACTGTGGCCCGGTTGGCCAATGTTGGTTGTTCAGGAACAGTACGCAGTGGCCCGGTTGGCCTATGTCGCTAGGCTCTTTCTTTTTCTCTTCTTTCCTATTGTTTTCTCTGCTCTCTTACCCTACCTTCTCTCTGCTTCCGGGGTGCGGTGGGTGGATGTTTGGGAGGCTGCAGGGGGCATTGGCACATAGGGGAGGTCCCCCCTTCCTATCCTTTCTCCGGGTTTGGGCATGGTTCTGTGGGAGGTTCCGCGCGCTAACTGGTGATCTACAGTGGTAATGGCTCTTCCTGACCCTCTAAAGATCCTTTCCCTCAATGTTAAGGGCCTTAGCTCCCCCAATAAACGGCGGCAAGTGTGGCTCTACATTCTACAGCACGACCCGGACATCATTTTCCTTCAGGAAACTCATTTGCTTAAAAGTGATACTCGGCGCATGGCACATCCCAAATACCCCCTTCAATTCTGGGCAGCTGCGGACACCAAAACAGCGGGAGTGGCTATTCTCTGCAGGAGGGGCATCAGGCAGGGGACCCTAAGGGCCTTCAATGGTGTGGATGGGCGTTTCATCAGGGTGGGGGTGGTGGTTGGCAGACGCTCGCTCACACTGTGTAATGTTTTATACACCAAACCAGATGCAGGACTCCTATCTTCAGGCGCTGTTCAGGGAACAGGTGACACAGGGCGACGCCTCCTTGATTGTAGGAGGGGATTTTAACTTGGTGTGGGACCCTGCGTTGGACCGTAGTGACGCCACTTCGAATTGGATCAGGGGTCATGTCATCCGCGCTTCAGTCCCAGATACTGGAACTCGGCCTTATGGATGCATGGCGGTATCATTCCCCCGAGGTGTGCGATTATTCGTACTATTCGCATGTGCACCGCTCATACTCGCGCATCGACCATTTATTCATCTCGCATGCTCTCATAGGAGAGCTGCTCACAGCGGCTATGTCGGACATTTCGATCTCCGACCACGCGCACGTCGAGCTTCTCCTACAGGACCCGACCGCTGGCCCTGCACGTCAGGAGCAGTGGCGACTACCGCCGTATATTTTGCGGGATCCGGAGGCCGTGGAGTCAATAGGGATCGCCATAGACTCTTATTTTGCGAGCAACGACCTCCCCGAGACCCCATTTCCTGTGGTGTGGGACGCCTTCAAGGCGACGATCCGGGGCCACATCACGTCTCTGGCGATTGCTCGCTCTCGGGAAGCCCGCAAACTAGAAGATAGCCTCTCCGCGGATCTAAAGAAGTTAGAGGCGCAAGATCGGGAACACTCCTCCCTCGCAAACCGGCGGAAACTTGCGAACCTTAGGGGCCAGCTCCGCTGTCTGCGGACCAACAAAGCCGAACATTCCTTGCTGGCCTTGAAACAGCGGTACTTTGAGGGGGGGAGACAAGGTGTGACGGTTGCTAGCTCGGCGCTTGCGGGCCCGAGCGGCAAAGGCCCACATTGCAAACATCCAGGTACCCGACGGAGGGCGGGTCACTGCGGAACGGGCAAAGTGCGATGCCTTTAAGGCCTATTACGCTGCCCTCTACACGGCGGACGCACCCTCTCAAGCCCATATCCACGAGGTACTCGACCACTGCCCTTGGACCCCAATTCACCCACATTACGCTGCACAGCTGGAGGACCCTCTCCTGCCGGAGGAACTGACTACAGCACTGAAAGACCTACCCCTCGGTAAGACGCCAGGCCCGGATGGCCTGCCAGTAGCATTTTACCGCATGTTCGTCTCACAGCTCCAGCCCTACCTGTTGCGTCTCTATAATTATTTTTCGGATACGGAAGGGCCGTCGCCTTCCTTGGGCTTGGCGGAAATAGCTCTTATCCCGAAGACGGGAAAGGATCCTACCCTCTGCGCCTCTTATCGTCCTATAGCGTTATTGAACACGGACCTCAAACTATTTACAAAAATATTAGCCAAACGCCTGGAACCCCATATGCCGGGACTGGTAGAGCCAGATCAAGTTGGCTTCATCCGCAACAGGCAGGGGGCGGATAACGTGCGAAGAATTGCTCATTTGGTGGGGAAAGCCCATCATTGGAACATACCGGCCTGTCTTCTCTCGCTCGACGCGGAGAAGGCCTTTGACCAGGTGGAGTGGGGCTTTCTTTGCTCGGTCCTACACAGGGTTGGTCTGGGGTGCAACATGATTGCGAGGATTATGGCGCCTTATCTCTCCCCTCAAGCGCGGGTTCGTGTTAACGGGCGGCTCTCAGACCCCTTCTACATACATAGAGGCACTCGGCAGGGCTGTCCCCTATCGCCTCTGCTATTTGCTCTGGCAGTGGAGCCCCTGGCAGAGATGATTAGGCAAAGTGAGGACATCCACGGTCTAAACTTACGAGGGCGCCAGAACAAAGTGGCGCTGTTTGCGGATGATCTTCTCCTCACTTTGACGCGCCCACACACCTCCCTCCCGGCGCTCCATGCTCTTCTGCAGACTTTTGAAAGGGCATCCGGCCTAAAAATCAACCATGCCTAGTCTTGGGCTCTAAACCTCACAATCCCGCAGGAGGAACTTCCAGCCTTAGAAGCGTCGGCTCCATATCGGTGGACCGCGGATCATATTCGCTATTTGGGCCAGAAGCTGACCCCCTCCCTGGACACGTGGTCTCAGGTGAATTGGCGGGAATGCAAGTCAGCTGTTCAGGAAGACATGAGGAAGTAGAAGCCGCTGACTATCTCCTGGCTTGGCAGGCTTAACGCTGTCAAAATGTCTATCCTCCCAAAAATTCTGTACTTGTTCCAATGCCTACCCACCCCTATTCCACAACAACAGATACTGGCCCTTCAGAAGGAGATCACCAAGTTCATCTGGGGTGGCCGTCGACCATGGTTCTCTCACAAGATCCTCATGATACCCCAGGATAGAGGGGGTCTAGCATGCCCTAACCTCCTAGACTATTACTGGACTTCACACCTTCGCATGGTCTCAGAATGGACAACCGCCGAAAGCGAAAAGGTGTGGTTCCACATGGACCGGATGGTAACGGGACGCACTATCTGGGACCTTACATGGCTCCATACGACAGCACGCTCCCTCAGTGCCTACATAGTGGTACCCACAAAAACGGTCCTGGATATATGGGACAAACTAGCGGTACGTAAGGGGCTGACGACAATCCCCTCGCCTCATACCCCTATTGCAGACAACCCACTCTTCCCTCCGGCCTACCACACACAAACATTTGCCAAATGGTTACGGGGAGGGTGCAGAGTCATTGGGGACATATTTGAGGGGGGATGCCTGAAGACCTTCGCCCAGTGCAGAGATGAATTTCGTCTCCGCCAGAAGCGAATCTGCAATATGCGCAGTTGCGGCATTGGGTATCGTCGCCGACTATGTGGCAAGCAGCTACCCGGCCCTACACCCCATTTGAGCGGCTGGTCCGCTCATTTGATGACTCGAAGGAACTCATATCACGGGCATACCAGATCCTTCAGCATCCGCCTACGCAGACGCTACACCCGTACCAACGGCAATGGCACCGGGCGTCGGGAACGGAAATTGCACCTGGGCAGTGGAACCGTCTTTGGCGCGATATTCCTAGGGTCTATCGCAGCATCCCGCAGAGAGAAAATGCGTATAAAATTATGACGCTATGGTATTACACGCCGATCCGGTTACACCGTATGTTCCCTGCAGCGTCCCCCTTGTGTTTGAGATGTTCAAATGCATCTGGCGACTTCATTCACATCTGGTGGGCCTGCCCGCACCTGACCCTGCTCTGGAAGGAGGTCCTCAGTCACATCAAGGGGGTGTTGGGGTTCCCTCTACCTGACTCCACAGCCACGATCCTCTTGGGCATCAAACCTGTCACTTTGAAAGCGCTCACGAACAGCGATTGGACCATAGCTCTACATATGCTCGGAGCTGCCAAGCAACTCATTGCACTCTATTGGAAAAGGCCAGAGGCACCTCCGATCGCTGCTTGGTTTGTGCGACTGTGGCACGTTCTAACTATGGAGCTTTTCACTGCTCGACTGCAACTGCGAGAAACTCGCTGTAATGCAGTGTGGCGCCCCTTGGTCCAATACCTCTGTAAAATAGAACATGCACGATATCTGCCTGTCAAGCTTAGAGCACTGCGCCTCTTTGAGGATGCCCTGCTCCCGCCAAACCCGAACAGACTTCTGCCATGCACAGATTGATTATAACTCCCTTCCACAGCGCGCACGCTGTGGCCTCCACAGGGTCCCCGGTTGGCCATTGCGGAATGTTATCTGTGGCCGGTTCATTCGTCTATCCCGGTAGCTGCTTCTGTCTCCCACCCTTCTCTCCCCCATCTGTTCTTGCTTGGCTCCTGTCTGTCTCTTACTATCCACTTTGTAGGGGCTTATTGCCCATGTTTAAAATGTTATTATTCTTCTATTAATGGGTCCTGAAATGTACCGCAACCTGCCATTATGGACACAGCTATCGGTACGAGCAGGTGGCCTACCACGACTGGTTGGCAATATCCCTTTCGTCATAGACTCTCTGTGGCCTGAGCCTATCTTGAGGATTATTTGCAAGTGATGCGGCCGGCCCTAAGTGGGTTATAGGCTTATCGCTGTGTATTGTTAGTAGACAGGCCTCAGAGACCTCCGCAATTAGTGGTTATCATCACACTTCCTTGACCACAAGACCGGCCCGGCAAGGGTTGCAGGCGACATGCTGTGTCTAAATTAGCTTTTCATAGTCTTTTTGTTTCTTTTCTGAGCGATGATTGCAAATAACGCGCCCGGCCCTGAATGGGTTGTAGGCTTAACGCTGTGTATATATGACCCTTTGCTCCTTCCTTGTTTTTGAAAATAAAACAGATTTCCAACAAAAGGGGCTTAGAGAGAAGAGCTTTAGAGAAAGCCAAATATTAGTGAGTCCATTCTTAGCAGAGAAAAGAACAGAATCACATGCAAGACACCCAAGGATTACAGATAAACCAAGATAAGCTAAAACTACATTAAAAAGGCTGGTAGGTGAAATAAAAGAAAATAAGAATATTATCACGAGAAAAGGGGCTAAAAATAAGAGTTCACTGAGTGTTATGTGTTTATAGGTTAGTCAGCAAGAAAGAATAGAAGAACAGAAAAGTTCCAAGGCTGCAGACACTAACCACATGAAGAGAGGCTAGTTCGTAGGACTAAGGGGTAGGTAGAACATACAAGCGTACAGACTAAATAATAATAGATTAGGGACTAAAAGTAGAGTAGGGCAATTTATTGAAATATTGTACTCTATTAGTTCCTCAGGTACCATTTTCGAGAGGCAGTCTGCAAATAGACAAGACAGCAAGAAAGGGGTGCCAAGAAGGAAATCCAGAGGTCTCGAGCCAGTCTCTTCTTTGTTAAATATTTTGTTCACTCCGCCTTCCCCCGCTGGGGTTGTTTGGAGATTAGATTTTAATCGGTCTCTGGAGAATCCTGGAGAGGGAGTTGGGAACAAGCATCTTCTGTTCCTGTGCAAGTGTACGGTAAGGGTCTTTTCGTAATTCATTTCCTGACAGTCGGTGCTTATTGCGGAGACCAAACAGAACATTTCCAAAGCAGAGGACGAACTGCAGACAGTGAGCTCAAAGAGTTTGAATATGGAGCACGTCCTGGCAATCATACAAGCTAAGAATGAAGACCTCGAAGCACGCTCCTGCCGTAATAATCTAAGCATTACTGGTGTGCCTGAGTCCACCAACACTGGTAGAATGGAGATCTACATTGAAGAGATGCTGTAGGCGGTGTTTGGTGCTGAAAACTTGTCTGTGCTATTGGTAGTGGAGAGGTAGCATCGCCCTATTATAGCAAAGCTCTTGAATTATCGGGACAGAGATACAGTCCTCAGGCTTGCCAGAGAAAAAGAAGCAGAACAATATCAAGGAAATCAGGTTTCTTTCTATCCAGACTTTACGGCCACAGTACAGGCTGCGCGAAGGGAGTTTCTGCCCGTCAAACAACAGCTACTAAAGGCAAATATTCATATGCCATGGTATATCTGGCACGTCTCCAGGTGGAACACCACGGCAAGCAGCACATTTTTGCAACACCCAAGGTGGCTAAAGACTGAAAAAGGTACAGTGTACCGTACAAGCTCGAAGCAATTCGCATGTTGAAGATCAAAAAGCCTAAATATAGGATTTGAACAATGGGCGAAATGGTAGCTACAGGTGCGCTGAGTCACTACTAATACAAATATGGGACCACTCTCCATGGTAGTGGGAAATGCTATATAACTTCATAGTCCATTCTACGATGCAGCGGGTGGGGAAGGGTTGTTATTATGCCTGTGAACCCAGACACCTCCGCCCACCTGGAGGGAGTTCGAGCTGCTGGTGACCAATCCGCAAGGGAGCACCCCAGAATAGTTTGGCATAGTGTGCTGTACTCTTTTCGTCTTTATTTAATTTATTTCTGGACATGTCAATGACATATTGGTGTATGTTCTTTAATTGTTGGGGATATCTTTGGCTAGTTGGGGCTGCTGAAGTGGGAAGGAGGGGGGAAATGTACTTTTTTAGTTGAGGAATACCTACACAGGCATGCACAATGGTTTGACCTACGCACCCCAGCGACCTTTGACCCTGTCACCAGGCAGGTCGCTCCCTGCACCACCACACAGCCCTCCTGTGTGCCCTGAGCCGCTGCTGCCGCTCGAACTGGTTTGTGCCTGCGTGATTAGCATTGTTGTTTTTTTGTACTTTGTGCCCCTCTGTGCCCCACTTTGCCTCCTGTATCCCCCGCTCGCCCCCAACCTGCGTGATTAGCATTGTTGTTCTTTTACTTTTTGTGCCCCACTTTGCCTTCTGTATTCCCCGCTCGCCCCATCTACGCTCTTTTCCCGCCGCTGCGTCCCCTGCGGCCCCCGCCCACCTGAGCTCATATTTGCCGCCCCGCTCCCGCCTCCCAGCTGCTCCTCCCTTCCACTCCCCCTCATATGGAGGCCGCGCGGTGGTGAAGAGAGCGACCTTTGACCCTGTCACCAGGCAGGTCACTCACCGCGCCACCACACAGCCCTCATGTGTCCCCTGAGCCGCTGCTGCCGCTCAAACTGGTTTGTGCCTGCGTGATAAGCATTGTTGTTTTTTTGTACTTTGTGCCCTCTGTGCCCCACTTTGTTTTCTGTATCCCCCGCTCGCCCCCAACCTGCGTGATTAGCATTGTTGTTTTTTGTACCCCACTTTGCCTTCTGCATCCGCCGTTCGCCCCCTTCCATGCTCTTTTCCTGCCGCTGTCTCCCCTGCATCCCCGCCACCCTCTCCCGCCTCCCAGCTGCTCCTCCCTCCCACTCCCCCGCATATGGAGGCCGTGCGGTGGTGAAGAGAGCGACCTTTGACCCCGTCACCAGGCAGGTCGCTCCCCTCACTACCACACAGCCCTCCTGTGTGCCCTGAGCCGCTGCCTCCGCTCGAACTGGTTTGTGCCTGCGTGATTAGCATTGTTGTTTTTTTGTACTTTGTGCCCCTCTGTGCCCCACTTTGCCTTCTGTATCCCCCGGTCGCCCCAACCTGCGTAATTAGCATTGTTGTTTTTTTGTACTTTTTGTGCCCCTCTATGCCCCAATTTGCCTTCTGTATCCCCCGCTCACCCCATCCACGCTCTTTTCCCGCTGCTGCGTCCCCTGTGGCGCTGCCCCCCTGAGCTCCCATTCGCCGCCCTGCTCCCATCTCCCAGCTGCTCCTCCCTCCCACTCTCCCTCAAATGAAGGCCGCGCAGCGAGCAAGCCGCTGGCGCGCCAAAGGCATGCCTAAGGCAAGCCCGTCTGCGCCAGGACCCCTGGCCCCTGCACTCACCACGACGCCCGCCACTGCTACGACTCCAGGACCCTCCACGCACTCAACACCGGACAGTCATGCACCTGCTGCCTGGCCACCCCGAAGCACACCCAAGGACCCTTCTCCTGCCGGAGCTTCAGCTTCACCAGCATCTGGCCCGCCAACCCACCCACCGAAGAACTCAACTTCCTCAGATGCATCCTGCTCAACACCCGCTCCGCCCTCAAACACGCCGTCGAACTCTGGGACCTACTCAACACCAACGCCCCAGACGTCGCCTTCCTGACGGAGACCTGGCTGACCCACTCCTCGGTACCCGACATCGCCATAGCCATCCCAGAGGGCTACAAGATCACCCGCAAGGACCACACCAACGGAGTAGGTGGAGGAATTGCCATCATTCACAGAAACACCCTCAAAATCTCGACAGACGCCGATGACACCCTCAGCACGGCCGAACACCTGCACTTCCAGATCCACACCAACCCCAACACCACCCTCAGAGGCACCCTCATGTACAGACCCCCCGTACCCCGACTGCAGTTCAGCGACTCCATTGCCGACTTCATCAGCACACACGCACTCGCCTCCATGGACTACATCCTCCTCGGGGACCTGAACTTCCATATCGACTCCAACACCTCCACCCTGATCGACAACCTCGGACTCAGACAACTCGTTACAACACCCACTCACTCCGCCGGCCACATGCTTGACCCCATCTTCTCAGCAAGCACCAACGTCTCCTTCAACCGCACCACCGAACTCTGCATCCACTTCACCTTCCGTAAACCCACCACCGCACCCAGCTGATGCCTCGCCGCAGCTGGGGCAAGATCACCGAGGACCAGCTAACCACAGCCCTCGCCCAGAGCCCACCCGCAGACCTGACTGACCCCTACGGCGCAGCCCGCAACCTCAGACAATGGATCGACGACTGCGCCAACACCCTCGTCCCGCTCAATAAACCCCCCAACACCAAGACCTGCAAGAGAGCTGGTTGGTTCACCGAAGACCTCCAGGCCTCCAAGCCTGGAAAACTGGAAAAAAACTGGACCCGCGAAAGAACACGGGAAAGCTGCCCAGCCCACAGGAACGCCACCCGCCGACACCACCAACTCATCAGATCCGCCAAAAGGACCACCATCAGAGACCGCATAGGCAACAACGCACACAACAGCAAAGAGCCCAGTTCAAACACCAACGACATCCCACCGTCACAAGACCTGTGCGACTCACTGGCCACGTTCTTCTATCGCAAGAACGCAGACATCCATGACAGATTCGATGCCGTCATCACCCTGGCAACCGCCGGCACTCCCGCTCCCGCGACCACCACCCGCACCAACCGCCTGCTCGCCTGGACCAACATCAACAACGACGACTCCATCAAGATCATGAACAACGTCCACTCCGGATCCCCGAAAGACCCCTGCCCACACCTTCAACAAAGCCAGCAGCACCATCGCACCCCACCTCCGGATAACCATCAACATCTCCTTTGAGACAGCGACCTTCCCGGAGAGCTGGAAGCACGCAGAGATCAACGCCTTACTCAAGAAACCCAAGGCAGAGCCCAAGGACCTAAAGAACTTCCGACCCATCTCCCTACTCCCATTCCTGGCAAAGATCATCGAAAAGGCCACCAATAAACAACTGACCAGCTTCCTCGAAGAGAACAACATCCTGGACCCTTTCCAGTCCGGGTTCCGTAGCAACCACAGCACTGAAACTGCCCTCATCGCCGCCACCAATGACATCAGGATCCTGCTCGACAACGGAGAAACCGCGGCCCTCATCCTCCTGGACCTGTCAGCCGCTTTCGACACAGTCTGCCACTGCACACTAAAAGCACGCCTCCACGATGCCCGAATCCAAGAGAAGGCCCTGGAATGGACCACCTCCTTCCTCTCCGGGAGAACCCAGAGCGTCCGCCTCCCCCCTTCTGCTCCAGAGCCACCGAGATCATCTGCGGCGTACCCCAAGGATCATCCCTCAGCCCAACGTTGTTCAACGTGTACATGGCACTGCTCGCCCACGTCGCCCGACGGCACGACCTAAACATCATCTCAAAGGAATGAAGGCCGTTGCCGACTGGATGAGGAACAGCCGTTTGAAGCTGAACTCGGACAGGACGGAGGTCCACATCCTCTGTTCCACCCCCTCAGCCTGGGACGACTCCTGGTGGCTGACAGCACTAGAAGCACCCCTACACCCACCGACCATGCACGGAACCTGGGGGTCATCCTCGACTCCACACTCTCCATGACGAAGCAGGTCAACGCCATCTCCACCTCCTGCAGGATCTTCTAGTGGATCCCCACCACAACTAGAAGAATGGTCACCCAGGCCCTCGTCAGCAGTACACTGGACTATGGCAACACACTCTACGCAGGAGCCCCGGCCAAACTCCTGAAACTGCTCCAACGCATCCAAAACGCCTCTGCACGCCTGATCCTCGACATCCCGCGCCGCAGCCACATCACACCCCATCTGAGAGACCTGCACTGGCTCCCCATCAACAAGAGGATAACCTTCAAGCGCCTCACCCACGCACACAAGGCACTCCACGACACTGGACCAGCGTACCTCAACAGTCGACTCAGCCTCTACACCTTGTCCCACCAGCTCCGCTCTGCAGACCGCGCCCTCGCCACTGTCCCTCGCATCCGAAGAGTGACCGACGGCGGCAGATCATTCTCCCACCTTGCCGCCAAGACGTGGAACACCCTCCTATGGCAGACCGAAGACCTCCTAACCTTCAGGAGACTCCTCAAGACCTGGCTCTTCGAACAGTAGCAGCGTTCCCCCCTCTAGCGCCTTGAGACACTCACAGGTACGTAGTGCGCTTTATAAATGCTATGATTGATACATACCGAGTATACTGGTAGTACACTATGAAGAGACCCTAGGACACTGGTTGATGGCACTGTAAACTTTATTACACAGAATGTGAGAGGCCTTAATAACCCACACCAAGTTAAGTTAGGGCTGCAATAACTGGACAGACATAATATTCATGTGGCTCTCGCTGGAGACGAACCTTGGTGGGCGTTCAGACAACACTATAGGCACCAGGTTGGCGACATGTCGCTTTGCCTCCTCGTACTCCACATATTCATAGGGGCCCTGCTGCTGATCAAGCGTGGGATTCCCTTTGCACTCACATCCCACCAAGTAGATCATCAAGGTAGGCTTGTAATTGCACGGGGACAGTTAGCAGGTACCAATATTACAATAGTTAATACCTTTGCTCCAAATATAAATGATCTGGAGGTCTTTTCAGATGTCTGGCGACAACTACATGCTATTTCACCTACACACAACATTGGGGGGAGACCTGAACACGTATTTAAATCCTGTAATGGATCGCTCAGTGGACACGGAGTGGCAGGGCCAACAGGCAGCCAAGATATTACAGGACGGGAAGGATGAATACGGCCTGGAATATGACTGCCGTTTAAGGCACCCGACACGGAGGGAAGGTACATATGTTTGCACAGTCTATGGAACCTCATCAAGACTAGACTATTGATTTCTCTCTACTGAGGTGTGCTAATGGCTGGATGAAGTGAGGAACCTCCCTAAGTCACTGTCTGACATTGCACCGGTCCTCTTGTGACTGAACGTACCAAGTGTAGCTCCTGTGCCGTTTGTCTAGCATTTCCGCCCGGCAGCGTTCCTGGATGCAGCTCTTAAGGAAGAAGCGTGCAAGGCGATAAAAGAGTATTTTGCATTAAACGTAGGATCAGTGACTAGTCAGAGCTCACAGTGGGAAGCTTTTAATGTTACACTCAGAGGGAAATGTATAAGCACACAAACAGGGGTACTGAGAAGTATCAGAACACAACTAAATAAGGCGGAAGATAAGCTAAACACTTTAGAAAGAGAATATGAACGCCACCCAAAGGAGGCTATCCTAGAGTCCATTAGAGAACAGTTGTCGGACTATGAATCCCTGGCAGATCAAGAAGCGCGTTTTATGTCAAAACAGCATGTGGCCTGTCTATACGGGGAGGGTGGGAGACCTGTGCGTAGCCTTGCACAAAAGTTAGGTCGCAAAAAGTTCCAGAAGCCATAATCCATATAGTGGACGAGGGAGGTGCAGGGTGCTATTCAACCAAAACGATACTTCAAGCATTTAAAACATTCTATGCAAACGTGTATGGATTTAAAAGCGCAGCATCTCCGATTGAACTGAACCAATATCTGGAGGACGTGGCATGGCTGTCACCTGGACATAGAGAATACCTGTCACAGCCGGTGACAATTGATTGAAGTGAGGGAGGCGATCAATGCATTTCCAAATGGTAAGGCCCTGGGATTGGACGGCCTCACTGGATAATTCTACAAAGAATTTTCTGACCTTTTAGTCCCACACCTGCAAGCAGTTTATGAGGAGGCATATGACGGCGGCGCGCTGCCACCCTCGTTGAAAAAGGCACTCATAATAACATTGCTGAAACCATACAAGGCACTAGAGAGGTGTGAATCCTATAGACCTCTCTCTCTTATAAATATAGATTCAAAGATCCTGGCTAAGATACTTGCTATACGGCTACAGCCGCCGATGTCCAAGCTAGCATTACCTGATCAATCGGGTTTCCTGCATGGTCCACTACGCAAAATGTTCGTACCATATTTGTATTGCTGCACCAAATACAGCCTAGCCTACCAGCAGCTGCGGTCCTGCTAGACGCAGCCAAAGCTTTTGATTCCATTGCAGGACATATATGTTCACTGTACTGGCTTGCATGGGGATGCCAGAGGCGTTCTTAAAATGGATTAGATTGTAGGATTCTCCAACCGGGCGAGTGCGCATCATTAATAATACATCAGATGCCTTTAGGGTGTATACGGGGACAAAACAGGTCTGTTCTCTGTCGCCTCTTATATTCGCACTCCTTATGGAGCCATTAGCCTGCATGATTAGGCAAAAACATGCAGCTGAGGCGCTCACTTGCGGCCACATCTCATTATATCCTGACAGTATGAAACTTTGTTAGGGACCAGGTCATGAATCTAAGTCCGGTACTCCGGGAATATATCAAATTTGAGCACTACTCTGGTCTGTGTATAAATTGGGCAAAATCAATAATCCTTCCGTTCACATCAGGAACGCAACCGCATGACTCTGAATTTCCGCTGGAATGGGCATCAGGACCTGTTAAGTATCTAGGAGCCTGGGTGCACAGAGACCCCAGTGTAGTTCTGCAGGAAAATTACAGGAGAGTGATGCCCAAGCTTGAAGACCGAGTTGCACACTGGATTAAGCTTCCATTCTCTCTAGCTGACAGGCTGGCAATCATTAAAATGGTACTACTTCTGCAATAACTGCATTTGTTCCTTAGCATTCCTATTGTACAAACCAAGTCCTTTTTTTAAACAACTGAACTCCCTATTTACTACACTAACATGGGCTGGTAAAAAAACAGAGGATTGGCTGGGAAGTGTTAACTCGACCAATCTCAGAGGAAAGGTATTGTACCCCAGACTTTAAGTTATATTACCTTTGTGCACAGGCCCATTTTGCACACTTCTGGTATACATCTTATGATTTTGTCCCACATATATCCATCGAGCATGAGGATGTGTCCCCGATACTGCTCAGAGCAATCATGCCACATGACCTCACCTCAACACCTAGATATGAAATGAACCCATTGTGCCCTACTTTGATGGCTTGGCGGGCGCTAGTCCGGCGGGCGAGCAAACCAGTGCTATATGCTCCTGAGATGCCTTAGCTACACCATCCTAACATAACAGTTACACAGGAAGACAAGTCACTTCAGATACTGCGGGGGCGGACCTGAATAATATGGGAGATCTATATATCAATGGAACGTTTTAAAACTTGGCTGATTTGGTGACAGAGGGAGCACAGCCCCCTACTCACATTTCTTTATTACCGACTCAGAGCGGCAGTTCGAGCCCATGAGTTATTTCCCATTGAATCACCCACTCTGAGGGCAATGCAGTGTCTGTTAACTAGTGCCTCCAAGTAACATCTTGTCACAAAGTTATACACAGCCGCACAAAAAGACGACAATCGGGGCGTTGGGAAATCGATTAGAAGTGGAATGCTGTGCTGGAACAGCCTGAAGGGGAGGAAGATTGGGAATCTTGTTGTGTACAATTAAGTATGCTGACGTCCAATTGCAATTTAAGGATAATTCAGTTTAAATACATTCATCAGTTGTATTATACTTTTTGTGCAGTCATGCAGATATGGCCTGTGAAATGATTCCGAATGTATACGCTGTGGGATTGATGAGGCTGACTTAATGCATTTGGTATGGAACTGTCCAAGAGTGCTACCCTTTTGGGTACAGGTTACTGGTGTTTTAACTGAGGTGGTGGTGGTGAGGGTTATGTGCACGCCGTTGATTTGTCTGCTGGGCCTATTGAGTGCGTTTAAATCGGCAACTAAGAGACTACTATTAGTGAGCCTACTGCTGGCAAAACGAAGAGTTGCACTTCTTTGAGGGAGCAAAACCAGCCCCACCAAAAAGGCATGGTTGGTGAATATTGCACACTGTAAGTCTCAACTCGAACTGTATGCTGAGGAGCTTCCTCCAGTGGCGTAATGAAACTTGAGGGGGCCCCCCTGCAAACTAGATGGAGGGGGCCCCCCTCCCATCCTCCGTGCCAGTCTAGAGCTCTCAGGACAGTTACCCGCCATACTGCAGGGGATGCGGGGCTATTGTTACACCACTGTAACTAATCGAGCCATTATAAGTAACACTGGATGGAGGAGTCAAAGCTTGGGCTTAGTCTGCCAGCAGGCTATGATAGGTAGTGGTCCATTCATTACAGGGTGTCTGCCATCAGTACGCTGGGGGAGTTTGCCCAATTTTAGGTGGGTTTCCTGATGCAGACTCCTGTCATAAGTTTACAAGTTTATTATTAACTGTACAATTAATTAAAATCTTTACAGTAAAAGGAAAAAAAAATACAGAGTCCAATGGGTGTAAGCTTCTTTGCTTGATAAGGTGTGTGTTACTATACTAGGAGAAGGATTAAGGAAAAAAAAAAGGCTAAAAAACAATTTTTAAAAAAGCAGAATGTATTAAAAGGATACGGCACCCCTGACTGAGTCCCATATGATTGGCTTTTTTTTTCCAACCTTATATGCCTTGGAATTTGTCTGTGCAGGGGACGTTTCTTTATTTAAGAGGCTTGCAGGAGGGGCAATGTCAATGATCCTACATAGCGAGATCATATCAGCTTTAGTCCGCTGCTTTGACCGTGGGCTTCCCATGTGTTGGAATACTTTCGTTATTGACCTTTAAAGCTGACCTAATTTGGTGAACGAATTTCGCCAATCTCGCTAGGGTCATTGTGTCGGTGGTTGACCAGCACAAAGCTGATACTTCAGAGCATGATTTTATACTCCGATTGCGGCAGATCGGACGCAGTAATCGCCGACGTTCATTGTTGAGATGAGGACAGCAGCAGAGAAGGTGCAGCCAAGATTCCCTCTTGTAGGTGCATAGCCCGCAAGTTATGGATTCCACTCTTTGAGCCCAGGCGGGGTTGAAGTCTGCTATCCCAAGCATGGTCAGTCTCATGTAAAGAATTTTACTTCGGGCCTGTGTTGTAAGGGCCTCGCTTAGATATTGTTGAGCTTTTCCTACCGTGTATGAATTATTCAATGGATCCAAGTGGGAGCTTCGACGAAGGGTTTTATAGTCAAGGTCAAAAGAAATTTCATACACTTGTTTAGTAACTGCTCTCTTCAAAGCGTTCAGTGGAATTTCATTTAGCGGGAAATTTCCTTAGTCAATCTTCAAGGCTTTGATTGCATTTCCCAGCCTGATATGCCATATCGAGGCTGGCCCTTCGAAGATGGATCTCAAGTGGAATTTTAGGGAGCTTGCCCGGGCCCTTAATATCCTTAGATACATCTTTATAAGCTCCCCCTGGCAGATCAAGTCTGGCCTCGCTAGACCAAGCTCCAATCTCAGCCTGGTTCTTCTTGCTGTCCTTGGTATGTGAAGCACAGACTTGAATTGAGAAGAGCGTCCAGCTTCCCGGGGAAGGCGGGATGACCGTAGCAAATTGCGGGGAGAAGCTTTGCTCTTAGGGCTATCAGAATTGGGCTAGCTGATAGGCTGATCAAGTTCTGACTTAGTTGTCTTAACAAATGTATTACCTTGTTGGCTTTGGAGGCCTGCTGTTTTAAGTGTACATTTGCATTAGCCTGTTCCGTAAACCAGACCCCGAGATAGTTGTATGAGGCCACCGAGTTTATTCGGGCATTTCCCAATTGCCACTGTGCATGCCTTTTCCGATAGTAGGACCCAAAGATAATAACCTTGGTTTTCCCTTGATTGACTGTTAGGCTATTGGCGATGTTGAAGCTGTTTAATGCAGTTAGTGCTCTTTGTAAGCCTATCTTCGTATGATCCATTATAGCCGTATCGTCAGCGTACTGTAAAACTGGTAGCCTCACACTTCCTAATCTGGGGGCTACTAGGCTGGCTCCTTTTAGGGCCTCCCTCAGGTCCGCCGTGTATAAATTGAAAAGAATGGGGGCCAGCACACACCCTTGCTTCAGCCCATTTACTGTGGTTATTTTGGGGGAGACTGTTCGAGCGCTTGTTTTTCCAAGTGGCCTCATATAATGACCTTATTGCCTTCAGAAGTTTCGATGGTATGCCCCACTTTTCTAATTTCAACCATAAGCGTTTTCTGTTCACTTTATCGAAGGCTGTACAAATGTCCACAAAGCAGCAAAATGGTTCTTCAAGATTGCCTGGGCTGAAAGATGTGCTAGCGCCAGGACATTATCCATCGTAGATGCCTGGGACCTAAATCCGATCTGATACACGGGTATTATGTTTCCCGCTTCGGCCCATTTTTCTAAATCATTCAGTAATAGGCGTGCATATGCCTTTGCCTCCACGTCGAGCAGGGCAATGAGCCTGTAGTTCGATGGCTCGAGGCGATCTCCCTTTTTGAAGATTGGAACCAGTATGGAACCCCTCCAGGAGTCAGGGGTGGTAGCGGTCAGATAGGTGTAATTGAAAAGCGGGGTTAAGAGTGTTGGCCAGAACTCTGGTGCCTGTTTGAAGACCGGCGCTGGGATCCCGTTGGACCCCGGGCCCCCGTCGTTCCTCATGCGCCTGATGGTTTTAATGACCTGTTGGATGTTTGTCCAGGTTGGTATGGTATCATCAGCGTTGGCTGGGTTGTTGTCCCTCGAGTCCTTGCTTGGGCTCAAAGTTATGACTTCAGGGTTTGTACTAATCTGTTGGGCTTCCTCAGCTAACTCCGCCTTATCTCTAGTTAGGACTTCCTTAGTGGAGTCTGTTACATAAAGCTGTTTCACATATTGCACCCATTCTTTTTCAGCTACCCCATTTTCTCTCGTAGGTCCTCGGTTGCTCAGCTGGTTAATATATCTCCAGAGTCGTGCTGGGTTCTTGTGTTTGAGGAGGTAGAAAACTTTAAGCCAATTGCTTTCCATGTTGGCTTTTTTGAGTTCCCATAGCTTCTTCCTCAAAGAAACCCTCAGTGAAGCTATCGATTCCCCCTCTATTTGACTGCTCCCTCTTTTCATTGCTACGAGAGCCTTACGTAAAGGTCTTTTATGTTCTCGTATGTCCTGAGGGCAGGTATTTCCTATACTAGATTGCACTTTTGTTATTGTATGTTGTGATTTGGGGTTCCCGAACTTGCATTGTAGATCCTCAATAATTTTCTCCCATCCTTTTATGGGTGGATCCTCTGTAAGCTGACTCCCTTCCTGTGCCTGACCCAGCCATGATTGAAGTTTCCCATCGAGCTTATCTGTCCACTTGATCCTGCGCAGGACGCTGTGTTTCTCTTCCCCGCTTGTCTCCCCGATGGGTTGGTAAAAAGTAGCAGGCGGGATGTCCAGCTGAAATGATTCTCTTAGTGGCCTGTGATCGCTTTCCTGACGGTTTTCGACTTCAAAGTCAGTCATTCTGTCAGCCAGCTCTCGGCTTATCATAATATAATCTATTCTGGACACATTCCGGAAAGTGGGCTGAGGCTGCCAGGCAGTCGAGCGAGCTCTTTTCAGGGCGTGAGTTGATGTCAATTTATAACTACAGAAAAGATCATGCAAAGGGGTCGCCCTTCCTGAACCCTGGTGGAGTGATTCCGATTTGTCGAGGTCTTTTAGATTGAAGTCTCCAACTAGAATGACCTGGTGTGTTTTGTATTTATTTACCAGGTCCTCGAGATTTTGTGCCAGAGCCTCCAGCTGGTCCTTCATTAGGGTCTGTGTGGGGTTGATGTAACAGTTTGATACCAGCAGGTGAATTGGATGTTTGTTGAGTCTCAAACCTCTTATCTGTAGGGCTTGTAGACCAAGGGAGTTCACGTTAATGATGGTAGCAGCGACGGCGCACTCGTGTTTGATAAAAACTGATAGGCCGCCTGCTGGACGACCAAAGATATTCCTTTTTGTTGCTGGTACTTGAAGTTCGTAGTACCCGGCCAGAGGAGTGGAGGTCAAGGCCCAAGTTTCTTGGAGGCAGATTATGTCTCCACTTTCCAGGAACTGCCTCGAGTTTTCATTTTTACAGATTTTGGTAATCCCTGCTATGTTCCAGGAGATTACAGTTAATTGTAACTTTGCTGTAGTTCCGGGCCTGGCGCCTCCTCTGACATGCTGGCTTTTGTGATGGTTAGGAATTCTGTGTCATCCTGCTTACGAGTCCCTTTTGCTCAGGGGTGGGGGAGATGGTGCGTATAACCCGTTGATTGTTTTGGCAAAGGATTCTAATTCCCATTGGGACGTTTTGGCCCATCTGGCTTCTATTTGGGGCTCCCAAGCTGATTGTCCCTTGTAGGACTGATCGAGTGGCCTTTCTCCCGCTGTCTGGGGCCAGGACAACGGGATATTTTGGGGGGCGACAATATCTGAACTTCAATACCCCACTACGCGAGAAGGATTGAGTTTTTATCGATGGCTTGTTGTGTTTCTTTGTTCTTTAGTCCCATCACGGTGGAGTCACCGTGTGTGTCCCCTTTCAGACACAGGAATTTCACCCATTCTATGTCCCCTGTTTGTGTCTTATCTAGGCTCAGTCTGAATTCAAAGAATCTACTGGAACCTAATAGTGTCCCACATTCATACTGAGACCACAAAGTTGATCCAGAAATGTAACATTGTTATACCAGGAATAGTGAGAAAGAGAAGATACAGAGTCTGAAAAACTGGAAAAAGTACCCATCAGCCCACTCAAAAGTGGAATCTCGTCATCTGGGTTTGTTTGTATTAGAGAATGGTATCCTGTAGGCTCCTCCTCAGAGAGAATCTGAGGCTGCCTAATTTCGGACCCAATGATCAAGCATACAACCAACAGATGACAGTGTGTGAGCGGAAGGGGCAAAAGTTGCAGTGCTCAAAAGAAGAAAAAGGAAGGAAAATGCTCCATGTGATTTAAAAATACCTACTTTGATGTCATAAGAAACTTTATTAGGTCTGACCATCAATGTGGTATCATTAAAAACAGTATAATGATAGCATGCAAGGAATTGCTATCCACCATGTGTGTTAATTGGTCAACATGTTTCAGCCTTAAACGGCTTTCTTCAGGACCTATGATGTGCTACTGCAACACTTACTTAATGTGATGTGATAAGTGATCTACACCCACTCTCCAATTTCTGAAAAAGAAAATTGGTGTATCTTCTCCTGTATATACAATGTGGGAAACAAAAACAAGACAGGATTAAAAGTATACACATCTGTCGCATGTATCTCCTGTCTCTGTGAAAGTTACATACTTGCTTAAATAATTATCACTCACCCTGGTTGAAGGGAGAAAAAACCTCACCTCACCTGGCAACTGCTCAGGATAGAAGGAGGCCACGCACTAGAAATAAGCGCATAGATCTGAAGTTAACTCCAGAATCAGTCACAAAAATTAAAATTAAAAGCATTTCATTAGTGATACAATAAAGGCAATATGGCAGGCCTAGATTATGAATGTATGAGGATGCAAAAGCATCTAACTAGAAGCCACGATTTGGCTTAACTGAGCTGCCTTGCATAGTGACTAAGGTAGCAGAGTAAACAGATGTCAGGAACCAATGGCGCCATCTCCTCAGCTATAAAGTAATTAGTTCCCAGTATGAGATCTCTGAACCCTCTGTCTGAACGAAGCCACCTCAAAGTATGGTATCAAGCCGCGATCACTCACCTCTCCGTCGTTGCCTCGGGTTAGAAACTGAGCCGAGGGGGAGGTGGTGACGCAGAGTTGTACATGGGATTTTATCCGTGAATAGCGGACCTTAGAGAGAACTATCGAAAAGAAAGCTCTAATTGGCTCACTGAGTGTCAAAGGTCTGAACCAATGGCAGCCTTCCCTCAGTCCGACGACTCGGGGAAGGGCTGTCCACGGGGGTTTTTGTAATTGGTTCAGTGAGGGCCAATAGGAACCGCTAACTACAGGGCCGCTGTTGTTATCAGCGCGTAGCGGACTTAAGAGTCCGTGAGTAGCGGACCTTGGTGGAAACTATCAAAAAAGACGCTGTGATTGGTTCACCCCGCATTAGTAGACTGAGCCAATAACAACTGTTCCTCAGTCCGCCGGAAGTGTGCCACCTCGTTTGATTCGTTATCTGTTTGCGAAAAACGGAGGCAGACTGTCCCCGATGTAAACTAGTACTAGTGAAAGCAATGACACATGCTCATGCAGTTTCTGGAAGCTTATATCTATATATATTACTGCGCACATGTTTAAGTGTTAAACGGCACATATAGACTGTAGAGGCCTCGCGCAGTGAGAGCAAAAGGTCAGGTGTAAAGCTGCGATAATAGAGAAACCCGCGCCCGTCCTCAAAGTGTGGGTCGCCAGGTCAGTGTTGTGCTGAAAATAAATAACACAAAGGCATTGGTGTGGCACCAGATAAAACACAGCAGATCACACAGATGTAATGTGTGGTCAGATGGTATTCTAGTAAATGCAGAGACTTAGACGATTTTGCTAATTGATATTGTGGGACCTTAATTAGGAATCCGGCAAAAAACTTGGAGGGCACTATGCCCGGTGATCTGTAATCGAAGAAGTGAACAAACGCACAGTGCATTGGTTGGGGCACCAGTTGAAAAACGACTAGTCAATCAAATGTGAAATGTAGTCTGTAATATTAATTAAGTGACTCTGGAGATATTAACATATGTGCCACCTAATATTAAGAGACCCTAGTGAAAAGTCTAGCGAAACACTTAGGGGCTACTCAGTTGATGATATAGAGAGGACTGAACGATGTTAGAGGAGCTCCTAGAGGGCCTCTTTCTGGGTCACACTATAACATTATTAGATGAAGTCAACTCTAGAGGTTGCATTAGTGGGTGTACAGATGTATGCACCAAGATAGACTCATAACTGCATCCACGGGATGTCGTCGTTCAATCCCTCCGTGTCACTGCGTAATTTGAAGACCCATCTTTGTTCTTTCCTCAATAGAAAAAGTGAGACATCTGTAACATGACCAGGTATATATGGTTGTTCTAAGATTAGCCACTTCAAATCATCAGGATTGTGTTTTTTCTCAAGAAAGTGCGAGGTGAGCCGGGTCGCCTGCTTATTGCGCCTAATTGTGCTCTTGTGTTCTTGTATGCGCAATTTGATCTTTCTTGTAGTCATTCCTATGTACCTCAAACCACAGGGGCAGGTAATCTGGTAGATGACTTTCTCACTGTTACAGTTTGTATGGCGTTTAAGTAGCCATGGTCGAGTGGTGCCGATGTCGACTGCTAGAGTCTTCGTTGTTTGTGGACACACTGAGCAATTCCCGCAAGGATGATGTCCTTGCACTGGCGGAAGGTTCCACAAGGTAGACGTGGCTTCTTCGACTTCTTGTCGAGGTCTCGTGTGGACCAGGGCGTCTTTCAAGTTAGTACCTCTTTTGAATGAGAACAGTGGGAGAGGAATATTCTCACCAGAGCTGTTCAAGATCCGCCATTTCTGTCTGATTATCTTCTGGATCTTAGAAGATGAGGTGTTGTACGTGGTCACACATACCAACCTGTCCATAGGTGGTTTCTTGACTGGAGGTTCCAACAGGGCCTCGCGATGATTGTTCGCAGCACGTTTTAAGGAAGTGCGAACTAGAGTATTAGGATAACGACGCATTCTCAACTTCGTGGAGAGATCTTTAGCTTTTGAATGGAAATCTGTTGTGTTATAACAATTCCTCCGAACCCTCAGGAACTGCCCGAACGGGAGGTTCTCTCGGAGGGAACGGGGATGATGGCTGTCAAATCTCAGCAGTGAATTGCGGGCCATTGGTTTGCGATATAGGGAACTGGCCAGATGCCCTTCTTGTGGAAAGATTACAAGGTCCAGAAAAGGAAGTTCAGTTCTGCTGTACTCTAGGGTGAACCTTAAATAGGGATTCTGACCGTTTAGCCACTCCTGATAGAGCAAAAGGGATTGCACATCACCGCGCCAGACAACAAGGATGTCGTCAATGTACCGCTTCCACATCATCAATTGCTGATGATGTGGATTGTTGTTATTCAGTACATGGTGAGTTTCAAAATGGTGGACGTACAAATTTGCCAGACTGGGCGCAAATTTACTGCCCATCGATGTCCCCGATATCTGTAGATACAGGGATTCTTCAAAAGCAAAAAAGTTTTCAGTCATGGCAATTCTTGCCAGTTCCATTACAAAATGAATAGGTGTTACCAAGTCACCAGAAAAATTCTCTAGTAGATTGCCACAGGAGAGCTTTGTTGGTAGCACTATTTGTCTCCAGCTGAGATGGATTCTCTGTGGTCGTGTCTGTACTGATATTGCAGGTGAGGTAAGTCAACCTTTGTTTGGTGGGCCCATGGAGACTCTAGAGGCCACGACGAGATTGGAGTTAGATCAAGGGTTCTTTCGATCTTTTGTTCAAGATTATATAGGAAAGAGCCCGAGAGCTCCCCCGCGACTGACAGCACAGGTGCAGGGGAATCTGGTTGAGAAACCATTGGTTTAGGATTCTTGGGTTCCTGTTGGGGGTTGCTTGTGTCCAGGGTCTGAAGGGATGGGCCAAGAGCTTTAGTCTGTTGGATTTGCGCTGTTGTTGTTATTGCTGTGGGATCGCTTTTAGGGGGAGCTATGGCTGTGGTCCTGATATTGCTGGTTATGTTGTCCTGCATCTTGTCCTGCATCTTGTCTGAGGACCGGCCGGGGGAACCACCCCTGCATTGTCCTGCTGATAGCTTAGAATGTGATTGCTCGTGGGCTACTCTGGCCTTTTCCTGGTTAGTAGTGGGTTCCTCGCAGGGGGGTGTCACATCCTTAGAAGAGCAGATGGAGTTGGACGGCCGTCTACTATGATCGTTGATACTGCTGTCTTGGACTGGGCTTGAAATGCCTGGGATGGCGGTCTGAGAGGAGCCCTGGTTGCTAGTAAGAGGGTCGCTTTTCTTAAGAAATTTTCTAATCGAGCCTCTTTGGTCGGTCGCTTGCGACTTTTCATTTGAGCTGTCAGTTAGTGATTTGCTCCTCATCATCCTAAGTTGTTGTCTTGTTGGTTGGAGATTGGGTCGTAGGGCTTTTTTCCGGGGACGTGGGCTGTCGGCCCTTCCTTTTGACCCCCATATACCGGGAGTCCTGCTGGAATTTTGGCTTCCCCCTAGTAGGCAGATGCTCCGAGGTTTTCCGTTGCTATAGGGAGGCCACCCACAATGGAAAATCAGCCAAAGCGGCATTTATGCTGGGAGATACTCTCGTGTGGTTCAGACCAGACCGATTCGATGTAATGCAATGTGAGGCGGTAGTGGGGCAATGTCGATGTGCGGGCCCCCCCCTCGCCTCTCCTTACCTTGCGAAGCAATCCGAAGTGGGTGCGGCAGTACGGCGGGACACAACGCTGCACAGTGCGGCAGTTCTTAGCTCCTGGCTCCAGAGTCTGCCCAAGCCCCCCCACGCCGCTGCCTTGCCTTGCGGAGCAGTCCGAGATGGATGCAGCAGCACGTCGGGATACAGCGTGGCAGCTCCTTACTCCTTACTCCAGAGTTTGCCAGTCAGTTACTGTGCCTCGTGCCAGACCCTTGTTCGCTCCTCCCTGCGGATCTCCGTCTCCGTCTCCTGACTCTGTGCCCCCCCCCCGCAGTCAGACTGCAGTCAAACCGCTCTTCTGCCGCTCTTCTGCGGGCGGATGAGAAGGAAAAGCTCCTCCGAACGCTGAACGCCGACTCGTTCCCTCCGTTTCTCTAACTCTCTGGCTCTCTTGCTCAGCTGCGCCACCTGCGCGACTGACAGTGAAGGGCTGTGCGGAGAAGTCCAGTGCTTGACAGAGGGAGGCAAGTGGCAGAGAGGGGTACAGGAGGGAGTCCAAGCCAACACGTCCCAGTCCCGGTCCCGGCTTACAGCTCCTCGCCTCTCCTGCTCTCCGGCTCCTCCGGCGGTGGTAGTTTCCCCTGCGGTCTCCCTGACGGTGGCGTTGTTCCCACAGCGCTCACCTCAGCACTCACACCTGACCGCATGCAGCTCACAGCCCGCAGCCCCCTCTGCTCCTCGCACAACGTTCGGCACAACATTCGGCTGACCGCAAAACGTGGTAAGGAATCAGGAATTAGGAATCTCAAAGTACAAAGTGAACTCAAAGTTTCAAGTCTGCAGGCTTCTCAATGCTCCTCAGTGCAGTTCAGTGCTATTCCCGCTTTTACCTGGATGCTGCCGGGATGCACGCTGACCAAGTGCGTCCAAGTGCGCCCGCTGCTAAATTCTCCCGTGGCTCCCCTGCTCTGCTCTGCCGAGAGCCTCTCTGCGGGCCCCGCCTCCACCGGGTCGTTCCCGTGTTTACCGCGGCCGCGAGAGAGAGACCGCGCTGAGACTCGGGAGCGGCTCGGAGTGGCGAGCACTTAAGCGGGGGAGTTCATAAGTCCCCCCCTCTTGCCCCCTCTTGCTCCCGGCTCGAAAAACGGCTCCGGCGGACCAGCGGGCCACAGGAGGTTCCCTCGTAGGTCGTCACGACAACTGACGACTGCTCGGCTGCTCACTGCTGACCTCTGGCGACCATACAACACACGACCATAGACAGAGGAACAGGACAGCAAAAAAGGATCGATGGAAATGCTCCTGTCATGATATACAACATCGGGCACACTCATCATTCAGTTTTGACAAAAGTGCATCCACTGCTCCTTCTCGTTTCCGCTTTAAAACATTAGACAATGCGACAATGCAGTATTTCAAAAGCAGATGTAAGTACAAAGAGCAAATTTTGATAATACATTTTTATTAGTAGACAATAGCAATCTTTTTTTAATTTTTAATTTTTTTTAATTTTTTAATTTCTTTTTATTAACACAAGGCATTTAAATACGTGCATAGAACAGAGGTATACACATTCCCACACATCATTAACACCCATCATTAACACTATGGGGGAGATGGGAAAGAAATACTTCTAAATATAAAGGTTACGGGGATGCAAATATATCCGCAATCGGGTCAGCCGGTGGTACAAAAATCTCCTCCCTGTATCGATTCCCCAACCCCCAAATAGTCATCCATTTACGGGGCCGGCCTCTAGCTAGATAGACGGTCTTCTCTCGAAACATACACCAGTCCATACTCTCTTTCCATTCCTCGAGTGTGGGCGGTCTCTCGGATCCCCACAGCTGTGCTATGTTTCGCTATCATCGCACCTAAAGTAGCCCACCTGGTCTGTGCTACGTTGAGATCTGTAGGTTCCCAAATATTAAGGAGACATCTCCGTGCCTCTGGCAACAGTGTCACCCCCAAGACCTCTCGTATAACCTCATGTATTAAACTCCAATAATCCACCATATAGCGACACTCCCAAAGGATATGGAGGAACGTGCTCACCTGCCCACATCCTCGCCTGCACAAACCTTCGTCAGATAGCCCCATCTGGACCAAGCGTGGACCTGTGACATATACCCTGTGTAATATTTTCAGCTGGACTAATCTCAATCGCGCTGGAATCGCAACCTCCTTCGGGGAAGATACGGCCGATTGCCAGTCTTCCTCATCCAGTTCAATACCGTATTTCATCCATTTATCCCTCAACTCTATAAGGAGGTCTGCTCTGTGGTTGATTAACTTTTTATAAATGAGGGAAATAGTTCTGTCCGGTAGATGTCCGTCCAATACCCTATCCTCCAATGGCGAGGCCTTGGGTATCTCTTCCTCCGGCGATATCGCCGATTGTAGCGCATGCCGAACCTGCGCATAGCGGAAGTATTCCGCTCCATTCAACTCAAATTCGGTTTGTAATTCAGCAAAGGTCTTAATTTTGCCCTCAACACAAATATCGCCAACCGTAGCTATCCCTATCAAATCCCACTTATCAAAGCCCTTCGTGTTCCAAAGCTTTCTCAATCTGTCCGAGTCAAATAGTGGAGTGGCCAACGTAAGACGGCCCTTCCACCCCAAAGAGCTAGTGGCGTCATGCCATATCCGAACTGCTACCTTTGTTGGCCCCGTTAAGCCTTTTCCTGCCGACTTGGCATATAAAGCTCTATTGTAATTTCCACCCGGAAGTAACCATCTATCCATTGCGTATCCAGGGTCCGAACCAATCACATAGGTACCGCGGTTTATGGCTGCTAATTGAGAAGCCCAGTAATATCTTCTGATGTCGGGGAGGGCGATACCACCATCATACCACGGTAACGTCAATTTAGCCAAAGCAATACGAGGTCTACCCTCCCATAATAAAGATCGCTGCACCCCCTCCAAATCTCGAAAGTAACTGGCCGGAACTATATCCAATGTGTTCTGGAGGGCGTACAGCAATCGGGGCAGGGACATCATCTTAAAGAGAGCAGCCCTTCCCAACAGGGAGATAGGCAACTTCTTCCAACTGATTGCGTCGCTTTTCAATCTAACTAAAGGGGGAAGGAGGTTTCTCTCGTATCGAACTATGGGATCCATGGAAATAAAGATCCCTAAATAACGAAACCCTTCAGTGACAATTTGAATCGGACAATTTCGTGGGAGAATGGGGGCGTCGCCACTCAAAACATATAAATAGGATTTACCCCAATTTATAGTGAGCCCCGAATTTTTACCGTAGGAGGCCAAAACATCACATAGGACAATTAAGGACTTCCTGGGTGAGGTCAAGTAAAGCAGAATGTCATCCACATATAAAGAGATCCGGTCCTCTACCTGAGGGGACCATCGAATACCCCGAATTGAAGGCTCCCAGCGGATCCAGGCCGCCAGAGGTTCCAGTGCCAGTGAAAATAAAAGGGGAGAGAGCGGGCATCCCTGTCGGGTGCCTCGCCCCAGACAAAATGTTGCAGAGACTCGGTTATTCACAACCACCTGCGCAAGAGGTTCAGTGTACAACAGACGCACCCAGCCAATAATCTCCGGTCAAAAACTAAATTTAGCCAAAACTGCCCATAGATATGGCCACTCCACCGTATCAAAGGCCATCGTTGCGTCCAATGATGCTATTATGGCCTGTTCCCTCAGGGTGTAAACCCTGGCCAACCCCCGTCTAACCGAAGATTTAAGGCCGTATTTCTATGAGGAATAAAACCAAATTGGTCAGCATGTATTAGACCGCTAATAACCTTAATGAGCCTGTTAGATAATAGTTTAGCAAGAATCTTAGGTTCTGCATTCAATAAAGAGATAGGCCTATAAGAGGCACATTTGTTCCTTGCTTTCCCTTCCTTGTGACTAACCACAATAGACGCAACTCTCTGGTCGTACGGTAAAGATCCCAGCTCCCGTGCAGCCACAAACATATGTCTAAGATAAGGTGCAATCCTATCGGGCCTCAGTTTATACAACTCAATCGGGAGTCCGTTAGGGCCCAGTGCCCTACCAGAGTTCAAAGATCGCACTGCCAGGGCCACTTTATCCGCCGTAAGGGCACTGTCCATAAAATCGCGGTCCTCCTTAGTCAGGCCTGGGAGTTGGATATCTCGCAATAACAAGTGAGAGTCCTCCTCAGGTCGCTCCGAGACCGCGGTGTACACTGTACGAAAATGTTCAGCAAAACTATCTAATATGCTCTGGGGGTCTGTAATCGTGCACTCTCAGACGTTTCAAGTTCCGGAACAACCCGATCAGCCCTTTCTTTCTCATCTAACCAGGCGATAAGCTTCCCGGCCTTATCTCCGACATCATACAGACGTCCCTGCTGCTCTCTACTAAGGGCCTTGGCATTGTCCGTGACTAACGCTCTATATTCAAGCTGCTTGAGATGCAAGACATGTAATTTAGCACGGGTCACCTCCTGTTCCAATTCCGCATCAATGCAAGTAATCTCAGATTCTATTTTTACAATTTCTTTGTTCCGCAAATCAGTGATAAAGCCTGGCCCCTTATGACTGTCTTAAAGGCCTCCCACAGCGAAAGCGGAGACGACACCGATCCCTCATTCTCTTGAAAATAACAGTCCAATGTCTTCAGCAGGTCCCTACGGACTTTAGGATTGCGCATATACCATAGGTTAATGGGGGCTATCCTATCGCCCGATACCAATGCTATATCGAATCTAACCCAAAGTGGCGAATGATCCGATATGCCTCTAGCTAGGTGTGTAGCCTCTGTGATGCAATATGCTTGGGCCGCTGGCACTAAACAGTGATCAATTTGTGAGAGACTGCCATGTGCGCCAGAGTGGAAGGTAAACTGTCGCAAGTCCGGGTGAAGCAATCGCCAACCGTCAATCAACCCCAATGTATCCATGAACTCAGGAAGCCACTTCTGCGCCCGCCCCGTATCCCTCGGAGGATGTCTATCTATAGTGCCAGAGACCACCGCATTAAAGTCGCCTCCCAAAATTAAAAGACCCCTCGGGAGGTCCAAAAGGATTTTCCCTAAATCTACAAACGTGGCTGCTTGCATACCTGGGGGAACGTAAACAGACAACACAGAGAGGGTGTGCCCCTCCCAACGGCCAGACACCCCCACATATCTGCCCCTATCATCTTCAATAATATAATCAATCACCATCGGGAGCTTCTTCCTAAGCAGAACCCCCAATCCCCTAGACCCCGAAGTGAAACCCGCGTGTGCCACCAATCGGTATCCCATTCTGTGCATTGCTCTACATGAGTTCCCCACTAAGTGCGTAGACAATAGCAATCTTAAGAGGCATTGCATAGCTTCATACACACTGTGACCCCAATTCCATCACAGTCTCTCTCTCTCTCTCGCTCTCTCTCTCTGAGTCAGTCTCTCTCTCTGTCAGTCAGTCTCTCTCTCTCTGTCATTCAGTTGTTCTCAGTTAGTCTCTCTCTCTCTCTGTCAGTCAGTCTCTCTCTCTCTCTATCTCTCTCTTTCTGTCAGTCAGTCAGTCTCTCTCTCTCTCTGTCAGTCAGTCTCTCTCTCTCTCTCAGTCAGTTTCTCAGCCAGTCAATCTCTCGGTCAGTCAGTATTCAGTCTCTGAGTCAGTCAGTCTCAACTCTCTCACCACTCTCTCTCTCTCTCTCTCTCTCTCTCTCTCTCCATTCTTTCTCTCAACTCTGTCGACTCTATCCCCACTGTCTCTCTCTACACTCTCTCTCCACTGTCTCCCTCTCCACTTTCTCCCCACTCTCACTCACCTTCTCTCTTCACTGTCTCCCTCCACTGTCTCTCCCTTCTCTCTCTCCACTCTCTCTCCACTCTCTCCCTCCACTCTCTCTACCTCCACTCTCTCTCTCTCCACTCTCTCTCTCTCCACTCTCTCTCTCTCCACTTTCTACTCTCCACTCTTCACTCTCCACACTTCACTCTCCACACTTCACTCTCCCCTCTCTCTCTCTCTCTCTCTCTCTCTCTCTCCACTCTCTCTCTCTCTCTTCTCTCTCTACCCCAACCGGAGCACGTGGTTGTGACGGACGCGTCCCTCCAGGGCTGGGGAGGCCACTTGGGAGAGGCGGAGATCAGAGGCATCTGGTCTCCGGCGGAGTCCCGGCTCCATATAAACCTGTTGGAGCTGCGGGCGATCCGTCTAGCACTGAAGGCATTCCTCCCCTTTGTCAACGGGAGTGTAGTGCAGGTGTTCACGGACAACACCACCGCCATGTGGTACTGCAACAAGCAGGGCGGAGTGGGGTCGTGGACCCTTTGCCAGGAGGCTCTGCGTCTCTGGCAATGGCTGGAACGTCAGAGCGTGACTCTGACGGTTCAACACCTGACAGGTTCTCTGAACGCCAGGGCGGACGAACTCAGCTGTCGGTGCTCGGTGGATCACGAATGGCGTCTGAACTCGGACGTGGCGAAAGGCCTCTTTCTGCAATGGGGAGAGCCTTGGTTAGATCTATTCGCCACAGAAGAGAACGCGCAATGTCATCAGTTCTGCGCGTTGGAGTTTCCAAGACGGCACTCGCACGGCGACGCCTTGCGGCGCGCGTGGAGTTGCGGTCTATTGTACGCCTTTCCGCCTATACCACTTCTGCCCAGAGTGCTGAAGAAGATCAGGCACGACCGGGCCCAAGTTATCCTTGTGGCTCCGGACTGGGCTCGAAGGTACTGGTATCCCGAGCTACTCAGCATGTCAGTCGGTCCCTCGATCCGCCTGCCCCTTCGGGAGGACCTTCTGTCGCAGCAGCAGGGGACGGTCCTCCACCCGAACCTGTCCAGTCTCCACCTCCATGCGTGGAGATTGAGCGGCGACAGTTGAGGCCATTTGACTTGCCTCCTGAAGTTTGTGATGTGATTCTGGCAGCCAGGCGTCCCTCCACAAAGTCGGTATACGCCTGCCGGTGGAACAGATTTGTGGCATGGTGCACAGCAAAGGCTGTGGACCCTCTTTCTGCCCCTCTCTCCGAGGTTCTCCTTTTTCTTCTCTCTCTTGCCCAGCAGGGCTCTGCTCTGGGCACTATCAAGGGCTACCTTTCTGCCCTTTCGGCCTTTCTAAGGCTGCCTGATCAACCTTCTTTGTTCAAGTCCCCTATTGTAACGAGATTCTTGAAAGGCATCACGCACATGTATCCACCTGTTCTGTTTGTGATGCCTCAGTGGGACTTGAACCTGGTTCTGACCTTCTTGATGTGTGCTCCCTTTGAGCCACTTCATTCCTGTCCTCTCCGTCTCCTGACTTTAAAGAAGGCCTTCCTGGTTGCCATCACCTCTGCCAGGAGAGTGAGTGAGCTCCAGGCTCTTTCTGTCAAACCTCCTTTCCTGTCCATTCATCCAGACAAGGTGGTTCTGAGAACTAGACCTTCTTTCCTGCCCAAAGTAGTCTCTGCTTTTCACATCGGGCAGTCCATCACCTTACCCTCCTTCTTCCCGCCTCTGCATCCTTCAAAGGATGAAGAGCGGCTCCATCGTCTGGACCCAAAACGTGCGCTTTCATTTTATATGGATCGCACTCGCCAGTTCCGGGTGGATGACCAACTGTTTGTTGGCTACGTAGGTGCGAAGAAGGGACGGGCGGTGCATAAACGGACCATCTCTCGGTGGGTCGTCCTGTGCATCAAAGCGTGCTACTCTTTGGCTCGGAAGGAGCCTCCTGTTGGGCTGAGGGCCCATTCCACTCGGGCCACGGCGGCTACTACTGCCCTGGGCCGGGGAGTCCCCTTGCAGGACATTTGTCAGGCGGCTACGTGGGCCTCGCTGCACACGTTTGCAAGGCACTACTGCCTGGACAGTCAAGTCCGGAGGGATGGCTTCTTTGGCCGTTCTGTCCTCCAGGACTTTCTGGTGTAAGCTGCATTGGTTCGCAGACCCAGCACCGGGGTTGGTATTGCTGGGGTATCTATTCTAAGGTAAGGAATCTAATACTAACCTGTTTCTTTCAGATGAACAAGTTACTTACCTTCGGTAACGATATATCTGTAAGAAACAGTAGTTAGTATTAGATTCCTTACCGCCCCACCCATCCTCCCCGTTCTGCGAACTGATACATAGGGTTAAGGTCATCCCCTTCAGGGCCCTAGTTTCGCATGGCACCAGTGTTGGTTCTTACATGGCTCTGCATGTTCTGGCGCGGAAAAGCTGTGTGCAAAGAACTGACGTCAGCGCGCGGAGGCAGCGTCTATATACTCCAGCGACGTCATCACGGCGCACGACGCCAACGACGGACGCGGAGCCGCAGGGGACGCCTGCAGACGACGCCTGCCGACGCGCAGGGGTACTGCTATGCAAAATTTTCCGGATCCAGACTGACGCCTGGGGATATTCTAAGGTAAGGAATCTAATACTAACTACTGTTTCTTATAGATATATCGTTACCGAAGGTAAGTAACTTGTTCCTCTCGCTCACTCTCTCCACTGTCTCTCCACGATCTCTCCACTCTCTCTCTCTCTCCACTGTCTATCTCCACTCTCTCTCTCTACTCTCTCTCCACTCGCTCTCTCTCTCCACTGACTCTCTCCACTGTCTCTCCACTCTCTCTCCAGTCTCTCTCACTCTCTCTCCATTCTCTCCCCACTGTCTCTCTCTACTCTCTCTCCACTCTCTCTCCACTCTCTCTCCTCTCTCTCTCTCCACTCTCTCTCCACTGTCTCCCTCCACTCTCTCTCTCTCCACCCTCTCTCTCTACTCTCTCACTCTCTCTCTCTCTCCACTCTCTCTCACAAAGTAGTGTGTGTTGCCATGGGCATCCGCAGAAATGTTTCGGGGGGGGGGCATATTTTTAACCTCCGTCACCATCCCCCTTGCACCCTTCTCCCATCTGCCTTGCACCCTTCTCGCCCTCCCCCTTGCACCCTTCTCCCGCTCCCCCTTGTACCCTTCTCCCCTCGCACCCTTTTCTGCTTTGCCCCTTTCTCCCCTCTGCCTTGCACCCTTCTCCCCTCTGCCTTGCACCCTTCTCCCCTCCCCTGTGCACTCTTCTCCCCTTTTCCTTGCACCCTTCTCCTCTCTACCTTGCACCTCTCTCCCCTCTGCCTTGCACCCTTCTCCCCTCCCCCTTGCACTCTTCTCCCCTTTGCCTTGCATCCTTCTCCTCTCTACCTTGCACCTTTCTCCTCTCTGCCTTGCACCCTTCTCTCTTCCTTGCACCCTTCTCCCCTCCGCCTTGCACCCTTCTCCCCTCCACCTTGCACCCATCTCTTCTCTGCCTTGCACCCTTCTCCTCTCTGCCTTGCACCCTTCTCCTCTCCCCCTTGCACTCTTCTCCCCTTTGCCTTGCATCCTTCTCCTCTCTACCTTGCACCTTTCTCCCCTCTGCCTTGCACCCTTCTCCTCTCTTCCTTGCACCCTTCTCCCCTCCGCCTTGCACCCTTCTCCCCTCCACCTTGCACCCATCTCCTCTCTGCCTTGCACCCTTCTTCTCTATGCCTTGCACCCTTCTCCCCTCTGCCTTGCACCTTTCTCCCCCTCCCCATTGCACCCTTCTCCTTTCTGCCTTGCACCCTTCTCCCCTCCCCGTTGGACTCTTCTCTACCTTGCACCCTTCTCCTCTCTGCCTTGCGCCTTTCTCCTCTCTTCCTTGCACCCTTCTCCCCTCTGCCTTGCACCCTTCTCCCTTGCACGCTTCTCCCCCTCCGCCTTGAACCCTTCTCTACATTGCACCCTTCTCCCCTCTGCCTTGCACCCTTCTCCCCTCCACCTTGCACCCTTCTCCTCTCTGCCTTGCACCCTTCTCCCCTCTGCCTTGCACCCTTTTCCTCTCTGCCTTGCACCCTTCTCCCCTCTGCCTTGCACCCTTTCCTCTCTGCCTTGCGCCCTTCTCCTCTCTGCCTTGCACCCTTCTCCTCTCTGCCTTGCACCCTTCTCCCCCTCCACCTTGCACCCTTCTCCCCCTCCACCTGGCACCCTTCTCCCCCTCCACCGTGCACCCTTCTCTACCTTGCACCCTTCTCCCCTCTGCCTTGCACCCTTCTTCCCTCCCCGTTGCACCCTTCTCTACCTTGCACCCTTCTCCTCTCTGCCTTGCACCCTTCTCCTCTGCCTTGCACCCTTCTCCTCTCTGCCTTGCACCCATCTCCTCTCTACCTTGCACTTTTCTCCACTCCACCTTGCACTCTTCTCCCCTTTGCCTTGCATCCTTCTCCTCTCTACCTTGCACTCTTCTCCTCTCTACCTTGCACCCTTCTCCTCTCTACCTTGCACCCTTCTCAACTCCCCCTTGCACTCTTCTCCCCTATGCCTTGCACCCTTCTCCTCTCTACCTTGCACCCTTCTCCCCTCCGCCTTGCATCCTTCTCCCCTCCCCGTTGCACCCTTCTCCCCTCTGCCTTGCAACCTTCTTCTCTCTGCCTTGTGCCCTTCTCCCCTCTGCCTTGCGCCCTTCTCCCCTCTGCCTTGCACCCTTCTACCCTCTGCCTTGCACCCTTCTACCCTCTTCCTTGCACCCTTCTCCCCCTCCGCCTTGCACCCTTCTCCCCCTCCGCCTTGCACCCTTCTCCCCTCTGCCTTGCACCCTTCTCCCCCTCCGCCTTGCACCCTTCTACCCGCTGCCTTGCACCCTTCTCCCCTCCGCCTTGCATCCTTCTCCCCTCCCCGTTGAACCCTTCTCCTCTCTGCCTTGCAACCTTCTTCTCTCTGCCTTGTGCCCTTCTCCCCTCTGCCTTGCGCCCTTCTCCCCTCTGCCTTGCACCCTTCTCCCCTCTGCCTTCCACCCTTCTACCCTCTGCCTTGCACCCTTCTACCCTCTGCCTTGCACCCTTCTACCCTCTGCCTTGCACCATTCTCCCCCTCTGCCTTGCACCCTTCTCCCCCTCTGCCTTGCACCCTTCTCCCCTCTGCCTTGCACCCTTCTCTCCCTCCGCCTTGCACCCTTCTACCCGCTGCCTTGCACCCTTCACCTCTCTGCCTTGCACCCTTCTCCCCTCCGCCTTGCACCCTTCTCCTCTCCGCCTTGCGCCCTTCTCCTCTCTGCCTTGCACCCTTCTCCTCTCTACCTTGCACCATTCTCTCCTCTGCCTTGCACCCTTCTCCTCTCTACCTTGCACCCTTCTCCCCTCTGCCTTGCACCCTTCTCTCCTCTGCCTTGCACCCTTCTCCCCTCTGCCTTGCACCCTTCTACTCTGTCTTGCACCCTTCTCCCCTCTGCCTTGCGCCCTTCTCCCCTCCCCCTTGCACTCTTCTCCCCTCTGCCTTGCACCCTTCTCCTCTCTACCTTGCACCCTTCTCCCCTCTGCCTTGCACCCTTCTCCTCTCTACCTTGCACCCTTCTCCTCTCTGCCTTGCACCCTTCTCCTCTCTACCTTGCACCCTTCTCCCCTCTGCCTTGCACCCTTCTCCTCTCTGCCTTGCACCCTTCTCCTCTCTGCCTTGCACCCTTCTCCCCTCCACCTTGCACCCTTCTCTACCTTGCACCCTTCTCCCCTCCGCCTTGCATCCTTCTCCTCTCTGCCTTGCACCCTTCTCCTCTACTTTGCACTCCCTCCGCCTTGCACCCTTCTCCTCTCTGCCTTGCACCCATCTCCTCTCTGCCTTGCACCCATCTCCTCTCTACCTTGCACCCTTCTCCCCTCTGCCTTGCATCCTTCTCCTCTCTGCCTTGCAACCTTCTCCCCTCTGCCTTGCACCCTTCTTCCCACCGACTTGCACTCTTCTCCCCTCTGCCTTGCACCCTTCTCCTCTCTACCTTGCACCCTTCTCCTCTCTGCCTTGTACCCTTCTCAACTCCCCCATGCAATCTTCTCCCCTCTGCCTTGCACCCTTCTCCTCTCTACCTTGCACACTTCTCCCCTCTGCCTTGCACCCTTCTCCCCTCCGCCTTGCATCCTTCTCCCCACCGCCTTGCACCTTTCTCCCCTCTGCCTTGCACCCTTCTCCCCTCCCCGTTGCACCCTTCTCCCATCCGCCTTGCACCCTTCTCTACCTTGTACCCTTCTCCTCTCTGCCTTGCGCCCTTCTCCTCTCTGCTTTGCACCCTTCTCCCCTCTGCCTTGCACCCTTCTATCCTCTGCCTTCGACCCTTCTCCCCCTCCGCCTTGCACCCTTCTACCCTCTGCATGGACTCTTCTACCCTCTGCCTTGCACCCTTCTCCCCCTCCGCCTTGCACCCTTCTACCCTCTGCCTTGCACCCTTCTCCCCGCACCCTTCTCCTCTCTACCTTGCACCATACTCCCCTCTGCCTTGCACCCTTCTCCCCTCTGCCTTGCACCCTTCTCCCCTCCGCCTTGCACCCTTCTCCCCTCCGCCTTGCACCCTTCTCTCTACCTTGCACCCTTCTCCTCTCTGCCTTGCACCCTTCTCCCCTCCGCCTAGCACCCATCTCCTCTCTACCTTGCACCCTTCTCCTCTCTGCCTTGCACCCTTCTCCCCTCTGCCTTGCACTCTTCTCCCCTCTGCCTTGTACCCTTCTCCCCTCTGCCTTGCACCCACCGCCTCTCTGCCTTGCACCCATCTCCTCTCTACCTTGCACCCTTCTCCTCTCTGCCTTGCACCCTTCTCCCTTTTGCCTTGCACCCACCTCCTCTCTGCCTTGCACCCATCTCCTCTCTACCTTGCACCCTTCTCCCCTCTGCCTAGCACCCTTCTCTGCCCCCCTTCCCCCCCCCCCCCAGACGTCCACATGGTGCATTCTAATAAGAGTGCTTATCTGAGGGCACCATTTTGCCTCATCTCTTCTCATATGAGCTTTGCCCTGGAGAATGCTCTCTCTGGGGGCCCACACTCCCACCCTTGTCAGGGTCCTGAGCAGTGCTCTGTGCTGCCTCCTGCTCTTGCTCTCTGGGGCCCCCACCCCATCCTTGTCCCCATCTCTTCTCTTTTCTTGTGGGGTGGGCTTTGCTTATGGAGAGGAGAGAGTGGAGGCCGGGCTCTGTGCTGCCTCAGAGGAGCAGCGGTGAATGCTGTATCTGGGCCCCCACCCCATCCTCTTTCCGGGTTTTGCACGCTCTGACTGAGGAGAAACAATGTAAGTTGTTACATTGTTTCTCTTCAGTGAGCGGGACGGGCTCAGAGCAGGCTGCAGACAGCCTGCACCTTCTTTAGAGGGAGAGAGGCTTTCTTCAGCGCAAGCCTCTCTCACAGCTCTCACTGAAGGGCTGAGGGGGCCCGGGCCCCCTTCATTTACTGAAGGGTGTGCCCACCCCCCGCACCGCGGGGGCTGCAAGGGTGTTTGTCATGCCCCTGGTTTCCTCTACCATCAAGGTCAAGAGACAAATGGGGACTAATGATGGCCTATTTGCACTTGAATGATGGAAATGGGGGGTAGGCGTGAAGTGACAATGTAAGGCACTCACACTACTAGACAGTCAAGTGATAATGGACCTGAGCTATCCAATACATGTATAAGTTGAGTTGTGAGGGGTGAAAGGGAAGAGTCGAAATGGTACAATATTTGCATATGAAGCAGTCTGTGGAGGAAATATCAGTATTTGTTCTTTGGTGTATGTTTGTATTATGATGAAAAATGAAAATAAATTAATACAAAAAATAAACTACCTGGCCAAATCACTTAATCTACCCGAGCCTAACAGTGTGTACCTGTGTAAGGTAAGTGCTGGTGCTCATGTAAAGCGCTTTGGGTCGAGTTCGCCTGCATAATATAAAATAAATACACACATTCCTGGGACGCCATGGCTCTGACGCGGGGGGCTGGAGGAGGCATCTATGTCAGCAGCGTTCTTAAACAAGCATAGAAAGTTAAAAAGCCTCGGCAGAAAGCGTGAGATGGGACAGTGCACTTTATGCGGTGGCACTGATTTTTTATTTACCAATTAGGAAGGCATTAACAAAACATTTTTGTAACTATTCGTAGTGCTTGTACATCCTCTCATTGTGTATAGTCATTGCAGAGGAATGGGGAGAGGTGTAGCAACAGGGAGAGGATGTAGCAACAGCCAGAGCTGTCGACCTTGGAGCTGGGGAGCCAGGTTAGAGTCTCGGCCTCGGCTCAACTACTTGAGATTCTGGGCAAATAATTTAATCAGCCTGCTTATGTGAAGAGCTTCGGGTCGAGTTCGCCTGCTTATTATAAAATAAATTAATCCATTCCTGGGACGCCATGATGTAGGGGGGCGAGAGGAGGCAACTAGCCAGTCCTGTCAAGTATCACGCATTAGGTGTGACATCCACGCATTTCAGTCCGGTGCTCCGCCTCACCGCACTGAAATGCAATGTCACACGTTTTTAATGCTACTCAGTAAGTCGTGCTGAGTTGTGTTCAGGCTCTGCTTCCCGGCGCTGCACTGTATACTCACTTGCCATCAGAGCTGGCTCTGATAGTTAAACAGTTAAATCTGTCTCGCTGGCTTTGAGAGAACGTGAGGTGCTACAAATGTTACATTCTGCGACTGCCCTGGCTTTAATTCCCAGTCCCGCTGCGCGCCCGCGGCGCGGCTGTCAATCACTGAAGACACACACTGAGTCATTCAGTGTCGAAGACTACACCCGGATGGGGGCCTGCCCTCACTTAGCTCAGAAGTGTTTTCTATTGGCTGCTGTGGCGCCATGGGGGGGATTATTAATCGGATGTGACCTCATTACGTCCGGCTGCCTGCACAGGAAGTGAGGTCCCTGGTCGTTAGAAGCGGCGCGGGATTCCAGAGAGACAGACAAGTGAGTTGAGTGTCTGTTGCCTCTCAGCCTGTGCATACATTTAAATATTTTTACCGGCACCCGGCGGCCGCGACCCTCACTGTGACAGTCACTACAGTCTCAGCAATGGGCCCGCGCCTCAGGCATCATGATACTCCAGATGATTGCGGGAGAGTCTGGAGACCCCGTGTGGCTCACCGCAGGCAGTGGGACTGTGACACAGAGATAGAAGTAAGTAATAGATGGCCAGGCTGCTGCCAATGTCGTACGTGTTGTGAAGTTGCTGAGCACAGAGGAGGACACTGGCCTCTTCACTCAGCTGCTGATCCACCGAATCATTGCGGAATGTTTAGGCCATGACGAGGCAGCCTGTGCAAATAATTGCCGCTCGAATCAAAACAAAGTGAATGCAGCCTGGAGTGTGACCTCTCTCTCACTCTGCTTGACCTACAAATGTGCTTTCACTGAATAGCGCTAGCGCAGGATCACAATACTGGTGCCATCCAACAAATGCCACTGTCGCAGTTAAGTATTAATTTGCTCTGTGACAGTCTGTTGATGTAATCTGGGGCTGGGCAGGGCGGGTTGCGGCACTCTGACCAGGGTGGACACCACTCACGGCTCGCTAATGATTCGGCTTGAGCAGTGCATTGCTAAAGTCAACTGTATTCAGAAAGTTACAGCGTCCTGATTGCACTAGTGCGCCATATTCACTCTCCTGAGGCTTGCTAATGTCCGTGCTGTCTGCGGCGACTTGCGAGTCATCTGACTACTGACTCTTTCACTTATGATATAATATGTATTAAAAACAACCTGGAATTAATTTGTGATATTTAGGCAGCTGTCCTCAATTAAGTAAGCAGAGAAGGTCCGTGTATTAGGGGCCCTCAGTAGCACTAGCGTGCAGTGCCAGCACTTGTACCTGTTCCCCATTAATATGTGACAAATAGTTGCTTTTAACATTCTGGTACCTTTATCGACAGACCGGGTCCCAATGGATTGCTGCTGCCGCCCAGTGCTGGCTGTGTTAAATTCCAGAAAGATCGACGCACGTGTTCAACTTCCTGCCCTCGACACACAAGTGCAGGTAGTGCCGTTTCATTTCTGGCAATTGACACACAAGTGCAGGCAGTGCCCTTTCATTTCCGGTGCTTGCTCTGAGGCAGTTTTAAAATCGTTGGGTTTATAGTTGCTCAAATGTGTGTAACTTGTATGTTTCGCTCACCTTCATTTCTTGATTTTGCTTGTGATAAAGTGTCACTCATAGTCGTTGAAATGTCACTCATAATTACACTGAAATTATGAAAATGTCACACATGGCAATCTGAAACCTTGGCAGCTATGACTAGCTCAGCAGCGTTATTAAACAAGCATGGAAAGTTAAAAAACCTTGGCAGAAAGAATGGGGTCGGGAAACGAACCTTCAGCAGGGCAGGCACAGTACGAGGAAGTAACCAAGGCTAGGAAGGTTTGGAGGGCGGGCCTGGCTGCACGGAGAGCGAACGGAGCGCGGAGAGCGAACCGAGCACAGCACTGTAGTCTCCCTGAGGGTGGAATACAAATAGTGGGGGCAAGGGCGCTGTAATTGATATATCAATACCAGAATTAATTTGTTTTCCTCACTATGAAAAGAGGCTAGAAACAAAGTCCAATTACTCTTTAAAGGAAGCGCAAACCAAACTAAAATCCTACCAAAGGAAGCCCAACTGACTGTCGACTTCCAAAATTACAACAAAAAGGCTAAAAGAAATATAAGCAACCAGTGGGAGGCACAGCGTGGGAGGCAGCACTAACCCAACTGTGGCATTAAGAGAAGGTGGGAGGGAGAAATGCTATAGTTAAACCTAAGCAGCTATGACACCAAAGATGACCACAGGCAAACAGTAACAGAGCAGGAAACCAATAAATAAATAGTTCCCCGAAGAACAGATAAAGAACCATGGTGTAAAGAGACAGAACTTAGTCCCTGCTGCCTGAGAGGAACCGGAAAGGAGGGACAAAGAGGCAGGACTGACTACTAGCAAGCAAGGATTTTTAAAGAACACTGACAAATGAAAAGTAAAAGCAAGCAATGGGTGCAGTTGGAGCGCCACAACAAAATTACAGCAGATCGCTAAGCAACAGCTAGTGCGATCTACGCTCATCCTAAGTTTGGAGGTGTCCATACAAAAAGAGACATTTCCGTACAATATTGATTCGTAATTCACACTAAATAGAAGTAGTTGGTTCACTCTTCAGTAGATTACCACGTTGCTCTCATAAAATGCCAATATGGCACGCTATTTTATGTTCTTCACTCAAGTTAAGGTTTCTTTAAAAAGTGTTCTTTTATTTCTGTGTGGGTTTGAAGGAATTTAACAGCACATGAAATTAGGAAGCATACCTATTATGCCAGGCCCCACCCATGCCTTGCATAACATCAGTGTGTTTGTGTGTAATAAAGGATGTTCATGAACTTTACCTATTTCTCCTGCCTAAAGAAGCTTGTGCGACTTAGAAATTGTGGTGCTTGCCTCTTTAATAATCTGTTTTCACAAAGGGATAAACATGGCAGCACCTCACTACGCACATAAGATTTATACACAGGCCATATTCAACATTTCACTTTTCTCATGTTTAACAGAAAAAAATATTTGGAAAATGTAAAGTGTTTTACTATGCTACAGGTCATGAATTAGAATTGTCTTTATCGTCCCCAATCCCTAAACATTTGAGCATGCGTCCTCTGCTTTCCCCATCACCTCTGCCTGGGACTTGCAACTGGGTCTACAATACTTGGTCTATGATACTGTTCTCTATCTCCATGGCAGGTGCTCGTTGGGACATACAGAGCTCAGGCATTGCTGAAGCCCGTCTGAAGGAGTTGATGCCGCCGATGCCTGTCCTCTTCATCAAAGCCATACCAGTGGATCGGCAAGAGACCAAGAACATATACGAGTGCCCAGTTTATAAAACGCGAATACGCGGCCCAACGTTTGTCTGGACCTTTAACTTGAAAACAAAAGAAAAACCATCAAGATGGATCCTTGCGGGGGTGGCTTTACTCCTGCAGATGTAACGTACTTCAGGTCTACAGCAGCTGTGCCCTGCGGAATAGGGAACGTACATCTGTTTACTTTAAAACCAACCAGATATCTACATAAAGGCAGTAAAAGTTTAAGTGTTAGTTATACAGTGACGTCCATTTTATATGCACGTTTCTCCTTTGTCAGGTTAATGTTTGTAAGTTTTTAAATAAAACCAATTTCATAGTCTGATTTTGTAGTTCTAATTTGTGATCATTGTCTCTTTCATGGATTCATATGATATTTTGACCACCCTCTGACTTTGTACACTACTGACATTTGTACAATGATTTACCACCAGGAAATCGTTCTTTCTATTAAAATATAAATAACTTCATACAAGTTGGGGACCAGATTTATCAAAGTTTTTTGTCACCCTTGCACTATGCAAGGGCGACACAAAACCTAAGTCAAATTTATCAAGCCACGCAAAGTGGCCCTGCATGGTTTGATAAATCTGGAGCCTTGCGTTACTCTGCCCAAGGGAGGTGTTCCATGGGTGGCGTTTGGGTGTTTTCCCGCATCCACTCATGGACCAAGTGGTAGACCTGGGAATCAGTCAAAAATGCTACGCTTTCCCAGGTGAGACATAACGAGGAGAAATATCTTTATTTTTCCTGTTTGTTTCCTATTTCTACGTGTGAAACATTCTGCAGCACACACAGAAAGAGGAGAATGCCTTGGAGGATTGTTTTTGTGCAGGAAGGTGTTCCACAAAAACAATCCTGCCTGCACTGCAGGCACCCTTGCACCATGACGCAAGGGTGCCTGCGTTGGCACTAGGCAGCCAAAAATACGTCAGCATTAGGAAAGGACAGGAATGCACCATAATGTGTAAAATACTGCACATTACTGCCCTTTCCTTTAGTGCAGCAAGGAGACTTGCTGTGTTGCTCTGCATGGAAAAATGATCCATATGGGCCTTAGTGTGGAGTCGTCATGAATATAACTTCATACAAATGTAGTTTGGAAGCATGGAGTGGTTGTGGAAAAAAAATGCCACAAAAACAATCCTGCCTGCACTGCAGGCACCCTTGCACCATGACGCAAGGGTGCCTGCGTTGGCACTAGGCAGCCAAAAATACGTCAGCATTAAGAAAGGACAGGAATGCACCATATAGTGTAAAATACGGCACATTGCTGCCCTTTCCTTTAGTGCAGCAAGGAGACTTGCTGTGTTGCTCTGCATGGAAAAATGATCCATATGGGCCTTAGTGTGGAGTCGTCATGAATATAACTTCATACAAATGTAGTTTGGAAGCATGGAGTGGTTGTGAAAAAAAATGCCATCATTTCCTGTTAATAAGCCTTTACCTGAGAGTGCAATTCCTCGTAGGTGCCATCCTTTTCAACGAAATTGTATATTAAACAAGCATTGGCAAAGTCAATAGGTCTGATCTTGAAAGTCTGTTGTGTATTTTCTTTGTGGTTTTTATTGTGAGAATATGCCAGAAAAAGAAGAAAAAATGCTGTCTAACTGTGGTTCCCATATGATTGCCAAAAGCAATTTAAAATAACAACCACTGACTAGATTTGCAATGGTATTTCCTCATTATTATGAAACCCCAAATTTAAGAACAACAGACTGGCGAAACTAGAAAGAAAAAAAAGTACATTTGCCGTTTGGTTGAACTGCGATAAGGCATCATGACTCACTTCCAACAATGGTAATTAATAGTATAAAACATTCTGCACATCTCTGCTCTGTGTGTGTGTGTGTGTGTGTGTGTGTGTGTGTGTGTGTACACGAGAAAAATAGAAGCAAAGTTATGTAGGAATAAAAAGGAGTAGATGGCTATCAAGGTAAATGGGAGGATGAGGGGAGACCGCAACACTGCCCATAGCCGGTGAGGACTTACAGAAGGTTAGGGGGAGAGCCGCCTCCAAAGAAAAGTAGGTGTTAAGAAAAAGGAATAGGAAGTGGGATTTAAGGGGAGGCACATACTAGAAGAGACGGGGTAAACAAAAATGATTTTTCACATAAAAGGGTTTCCAACAGGTCGGATTCATCAGCTTGGTGACTGCCATTCTAGGTGGAAAGTTAGTCAGGATGGCTTTTCAACAAAACAAAATTTAATAGAACAGTACAGATGCTTCCTAGTAGGCATCTGTTCTTTGTTTCAATAAACATCTGAGGAAAATAGGATTTTTCCTGCTGAAATAAAAAATACTATCGTCTTTCAACTACTGCTGTAGCCTTAGTTTAAACACACAAGGATGAGTAAAAAATATTAGAAAAAAGATAAAGCATTGAGAAAGAAAAAAAACACTGGTAAGGTATTGTTGGGCTACCTGCCATGGCACAAGGGCATTCTTTTTATGCAGGTGTTGCCTGGGTAAGAATTCCTTAGAAAAAAAAACAGATGCCAGGAGGTGTTTGGCAAAACAGATGCCAGGAAGTGTTTGGCAAAACAGGATTCGTTTGTTTAATTAAACAGTTGGGGCTGGAGAACAGTTACAGGCACATGTTCTGAGGACTGTCTCACTTTACATTTGTTTTGACCCCTTCTTATATATAAAATACAACAGGTAATAAAAGTTTCCGGCGTACCATATATAGTGGGGAATGTTAGTTGCTGTCTGTGGAATCATAACTAAAAAGCAAATGGTTACTACAAGTTGGTCTCCACCTCGCATGGACACAGTGTGGCCAGTGGTGAACGTGTCCATTTGTCCAGCATGGGGAGCGCGTGATCACTACATGTGCTAGCTCCTGATTGGCTATGTGTTCCTAACTTGTGGCATCTGGCTTTATGATGTTTTTGGGAGCACGCGTTCCTCCTCGGGCCATTCTACCCTGACCATTGTAATGTCGCTGTGCCTATCTGTAGAACTGATCAAGAGTCTCCTGCCAGAGCGTTTGGTGCCAGCTATGCATCCTCCCACCAGTGACCCAGCAATCAGTAATTCCAGGCCTAGGTTGCACGGCCTGCCTGACTACATACTTGCGCATCGAGGTAGATGTGGACTTCAGAACAGGCGATTCTATTAATGACATCGATTTCCATATTAACACAGATATGAACAAGATCATGAAAAAGACACAATGCATGAGAGAGAATGGTTGTAGTGTACTGACCCACTTCCACAGGCTGTATGTTGTAGTGGGTGGAAGGAAAATGTGGAAGACAGTGGTGCCAGCCTTTCCGACACAGAATGTCTCTCAGAAAGTGACTTTGGGGACCCCCTCAACCCTGCGGCCTACGGTTGGTGGTCGAGCAGGTAACAAGGGTACCTCCTTGTAAAACCATGCACTGTGTGAGTTGCAGGGCTTTACACCCCCACCCCCTCCGATTTCTCTATAGGAGCCTGTTTTATGGCCATAACGCAACCTCCCATAGAGAAAAGCGAGTATGCAACCGAACAGTGTTCGATCGCATCGTAATCAGGTGGTCGGAACCGCCAACTACAGGTCGGCTGGTCCCGAGTCCAAGACGGCGTCGGTCGTAGGCAACTCCAACCGACATTGTAATAAGGCCCATGGTGTCCACCTTGCCATTATGCGTTAGACCTCCAATGAGAACTTTGCACCATGACCACCTGCTTCAGATAAAATGAGAGCTTGTATTTTTATTTCTGGCACATACTTCTACCTGCAGATCCTTCACCTTTGAATAACCCAGGTGCAAGACCGGATCTGGAAATCTTTTGTAACAGCTCTCTGGCACAGGCAGCTCAGGTTGACTCTGTTTCAATGTTAGACATGAAATTTTGATGTTGTCAATGGAGCGATATAATAGCAGAACCAGCGCCCTTTCCACACAGCCCAGGGCTTCCCTCTTCACCTTGTCAGAGAGTGTCTCACAGAGAAAACTTATTTTTCAGTATAGTAGGGACATTGCACTACCAAAGCACTCTGGATTTAAGCCTTGTCGACAATGTGATAGGCACATTTCCATCATGGACCACTATGATTGTCTATGGTGCTTCAGCTCAAGGCATGACACATCGTATTGGATCAAGCTTTGATGACTCACTTTGAAGAAAGTCATAGGATTCATTGACAAACCAGGTCATGCTCGAAGTCTCAGGCAAGGTCCATGTCCAGTTCAAGGTTCATGTCCAGTTCAAGGTTATCGCCCTCAACCAAGTCATCAAGAAAGAAGAAACACCACAAGAAGAGGAAGAGTTTTACTTCCCCTTCCAAGAGTGCAGGTAAGACACTTCTGTCTTCATCTACCATAGAACCGGAGTTGGAAGAGATATCTCCGGCACTGTTTACGATGATTCCGGCTCCAGAATAGTCTTCTTCACTACCAATTACATGTCTTCCTCCGCCACAGCTGGCACTGGTATAGATTTACCCGGAGTATCCAGCACTGCAAGCAGATTTATTTATTTTATTTATAAAGTTTTATATAGCGCGAACTTGATCCCGAAGGATATCAGAGCACTTTACAGTTTGTGGGAAATGAAGTTAACAGATCAGTACGAGTCAAATAGGGAATATACATAGGCATTAAATCAAATAGTGCACACATAAAGGACCATATATGACCCTGGGGTAAGCGAAGAAAGGGCTAGTCAATGAAACAAAATGACAAAAGGGGAGCAAACACAATTGTAAAATACAAGATTGACAACCAATACTGTAAAATGTCCGATGCGATTAGAGCTGATAGTCGCTCCTCTTAATCATGAGGAATCTTTTTGCTTTCAGTTTGAAGGCAACACATTTAGGCGTGAAATACATTCTGTGCCAACCTCACCAGCATAATTCGCATTAGGGTATAATTCACAGTATGAAATAACTTAAACATAAACACAGTATGCACAACCTCATAACCATAAAACCATATTAGAGGCATAAATTAGGGTGCGTAAATCATAATACATGCATCACATTTCCTAGCACCACGTAAATCACCGTAGGGCCTGGCGCCCTATAAACCGAACAGTCCCCCTGGCCAACTGGCCTTCTCACAGGGGCTCAAACGCCTTATCTGTATATAGACTGAACACAAGGCTAAAAAGCCCTCAAGGAGCCACAATGCACATAATTACAGATTCACTTCAAAAGCAATAAAGGCACTCAAAAAGTGTGTGGAACAAACTTAGTTCGAGGCCGGGGTCCACGCGACCCGGTGATGCACAATGTACCTGAGATATAAATGGGCATGGCACACAGCCTCACAAGGAAGCCTCAATGATGACCGGCATACTTGCAGCGGCCACAGCTCCCGGCTGTAGCGGTCCACGGCGTGCACTCACAATAAACCTGAGACGAAGCTTAAAGGCGGGCACCCAGCGGCACATGCAGGTGGTAACAAGATCCTTGAAGTGGTGACTAGTGCGGGCACTCAGCGGCACAGCTCTTCAGCTGCAGCGGCCCACAATAGCGATGATTCTCATAGGACGGCTAATGAGGGCACTCAGTCTGGGTTCATGCAACACCATGATGGATTGTTTTTTAGGACAGTGGCCATTCTTTCTGGTGCACCAGATTGCCTCTGGGATAGGTCAGTGGGACTTTTGGTCTTGTTCCACAACTGTATTTAGTGCCTTATGGGTTCTTCCCAGCGCCATCTTAATGCAAGGCCCTAACTCACCTGACGTCACTACCAGTATCAGTACCGATCCCACTCAGGCTTGTGCTGAGAGCCTGCCCAGCATTGACTTCAACACAGCAATAGACTCTCCACCTCAAGTGCATTTGATCCTAGCACCGAGTATGATGCTGTCATCAGTGTCGGAACTCCAAAAGATAGAGAGTGGTCCTACTCACCAAAGGGACAGGACATCAAACTGACACTATGTCAAAGAAAAGCTCCCTTTAGGAAACCACAATAGCATACTTGATCAGTCACTTCTCACTCAACCCTATTCACATTAAAACTGTAACAGTAGCCAAAGAATCAAATATATGAATGCTTTATTCACCAGGTGAATGCAAAACGTTAAAAAAAAGATATATTAAAAATATATTTAGTAAGCAAAAAGGAGTTAATAAACTTAATTTGTTATAAATGATGTCATGATTAGAAGTTTTATACAATATACATCAAAACAATTTTTGGACAGAATACACAGCAATTTTATAAAATCAGCATCAATAATTCATTCACAATGAAAAACTATAGTTGACAAAAAATATACAAAAACATAAATAAATGTACACATCTAAAATAAACGAAGACCAAGAAGCGACACGTTCGGTGGCAATAACAGGTCCAAACCACCTTCTTCAGGCTTTCAATTAAAACATATCCCGGGACTGTAAAATCGTAATATCTACATGTGGACATCAAATGGGGTGTATTCCTCCCAGTCTCTAATGGCCAACCGGTCCCAGACTTCACGAAAAATGTCTCATCACAATAATCAGGGTACGTTTTTTTCAGTTTGTAATCGAATATCAAACTGTCAGGATCAAACCAAAGAAGCTGCCCTCATCAATAAATCACAATTCTTATTCATTTAAATTGCTTGTGAGCTATGTTTATTTCCACTTCAGCGAAAAACAATTGTCATCTTTATTTTGAGGAGTTAGCACCAGGATAGAAAATCTCTGCATTCTCAACAACTCTTTCAAAAAAATGTGCAGCAGACACTACTGGGATTTAAGAGACCAGTCCGGGAGAAAAGATTTTCATTTTCTAGAAGAGGGAAGACCTTCTGAGGAACAGCAATGGACTCAGATGATCAATTTCACCAAAGAGACGACGACGATGATGACAACGACCCATCATTCGATACCCTGGCACTTCAGGAGGCAAGTGGTCTGAATATCTCACCAGACATTGATATGGATCACTCACCATGTCCTGCTCCTACTGAGATTGCTTCTTTTCATCACAAGAGCTTCTTGAGCTGCCATTATCTACTGTGAATTATCATCCAAACATCTCTAGAGTCTTTGTCAAAGCTATTATCTTCTTTGGCAGTCCAGAGAACCATTTCTTGCTGATAGAGATCAGACCCTGGAGAGCCAGACTTCCACTAAACATATATCCATGGAATATTCAGTGGGTAAAAGCTCTTCCACCTCCAGAGTCAACCTGGGAGCTTTTCCTACACATCCACCAGATAGTGAGTCCAAAAAACTGGAAACTTTGGAAAAGAAGTCCTCTGCAGGAATTCCTATCTTCAGATCCCTATAGGTAGCTTAGCTGCTTAGTTGCTACAAGCAGGCCCTGTGTGATATGGCAGCTTTAGTTGCACCCAACCTCCCAGGCTAATGAAAGGGCCACTACATGGAGAGGGTGAAGGATAGGCAGGATGTATCAAGGCATATTATAAAAGCCTGCCCTGACACTGCTGACTGTGCAGCAAGGGCCATAAGATTGTCCATCACCCTAAGAAGGGAAACAGCGGTTTCCACATAGGTAATACCACACAGATAGGTTACAACGCAGACGTTACATCGTCTTCGTTACCACGCATGGCATTACATCTTAAGTTGTTTCAACGACTTGCCCTAGATGGCGCACAACAGCAGGGAATGAGTTGGATTTTAAATCCAACACATTCCCTGCTGTTGCGCTAACTGGAGTAGGAATAGTAATTTATACTAATTCTCAGTCCAGCGCACCATCTAGTGCAAGCCGTAGAAACGACTTGCGATGTAAAGCCATGCGTGGTAACAACGCGGATGATGTAACATCTGCGTTGTAACCTACCGGGTGGTATTTGCTCACGGTGTAAAGAGGCATATTCCCCTAAGAAGGCATGCCTGACTTCGAGCTACTTGGTTTTCCACAGACGTACAAAATACACTGATGCGTTGTCTTCCGACAGAGAATGTAGCATTGGCCAAAAAAGTAGATGCTGCCCTGGAACAATTTAAACACGGCAGCGGAGCAGCCAGGTCACTAGGTCGTCCAACTTAGCCTGGTTCTTTGCGTGTCTTTGGGAAACGACACCCCTTTGCAGATACTTTCAGAGAAAGAGAAATGCCAAGTTCCTGGCGAGCAGCAGACCCCTTTAGTCCATCACACAGAGGATGAGGGAAAGGACATACCAAGCACATCCCATCAATCTATTCCTTTTTCCCCGAACCACCAGGGACACACCATTAGCTCACCTGTGAAGTAGCACATCATGTCAGTGGGAGGAAGGGTGTCCCCATTTCCTACAGGCCTGGAAGGCAATTAGTCCAGACCATTAGATCCTTTCTATGCTGGAAAAGGGGTATTACCTACCTTTCCAAAGGCATCCACCCAGACGCCCCGCCCCCCCCTATCGTGAGGAACATCAGTGGAATCTGAAGCATGAGGTAGCAGTCTGACTTCAGAACAGTCCAGTTAGTGCCAGAGAAAGAAACTGAGCTGGGGTGCTACTCTTGAACCTCCTTGGAAGGACGCTAGTCTTCATTTAAACTTTAATCTCAGGTTCCTGAATTGGTTTTTAGAAAAAAGACATCTGGTAGAGAGATCCCTTACCTTTGAATTCCCCTGGCGTCAGATTGGATCAGGAAGATTTTTTGTGAGCACCACTCCTGCGTGCCAGTAGGTGGCATTGGTCGGCTCCACGTGGTGTCGTTCGTGGCAGAAGTGATGCTGCGTCACATATATAAGCATTACCTTGATGTGCTGACATCAGCTCTTTTCTTTCTGAGCCAGCACTGATCCGAGAGAAGAGCTACCCCTCTGTCAGTTTTTGACAGAATTTTTGCTATGCTTTGTTGTTTGTTTTTTTAGGTTTCCTCCTGGCGTGTCAAGGATGTCATTCAGGAAGACCGGTTTTAAACCCTGTGGTGCCTGTCAGCACACCATGTCGATGACGGACCCACTCTTCATGTGTTTCTGGTGCTTGGGGCATGACCGCGACTCCAAGTTGTGTTCCAACTGCTGGGCGATGGCGCCGAAGGCTTTGAAGAAGCGGTGCCTGAAGCTATGCGCGGCCCGGCATGCAACTCCATGGAAGTCATTGTCCCGCTCGAGAGGAAGGTCTCAGGAGTCCAAAGTTGTCTTCATCCGCTCCAAACCGTTTAGACACTCATCGTTCGAGACCTGGTTCCTCGGAACCTGTGCTGACACTGCGCTTCCCAAATTTTCTGGCAATTGGAGCTACCCCAGTGCAAATCAAAGAGTTCTATGAGGCCATGCCCCTCATTCAATCAATCAATCAATCAATCATTCAATCAGTGGGATTATATGCGCACTATTCACACGTGAGGGTCTCAATGCGTGGGGGATTAGCAGAAGAGCCAGGTCTTCAGAGCCTTCCTGAAAGTGTTCAGGGAGGGGGCACGTCTGATGTCAGTGGGGAGTTTGTTCCAGGTTTTGGCCGCGATGTAGGAGAAGGATCTACCCCCTGCTCTGGCTCTGCGGATATGCAGGGTTTCTGCAAGGAGGAGGTTGGCAGAGTGGAGGTTTCGTTTGGGTACGTGGAGGGTGATTCTGTTGTTGCAGTATTGGGGTCCGGTGTTGTGTAAGCATGTGTAGGCATGGGGGAGTATCTTGAAGGTGACTCTTTTCTCAACGGGGAGCTAGTGAAACTTGCGTAGGTGTTGGCTGATGTGTTCATGTCGCAGGACCCCAAGGACGAGTCTGGCGGTGGTGTTCTGAATTGTCTGGAGCCTGCGTAGAAGAGACTACTTTAAAAAAGACTTTATCTGCATAACAAAGAGTCATGACACCGTACAACATAATGTCAGGTTTGTACAAAAGAAAAAAAAAGAACACATATCAGCTCACAGTCAGTCTTATCGACAAGTATCTTACGCTGCACGTCATCAGCAAGGACATTCAGATTCAGCAACATTTTTATAACATGATTGTTAGAAGCGGCTGTCTCTAGTTGGCAGAGGTATACACTTCTGACAAATAGGGACACACCTTTTCCAGTCAGGGCAAGGAGATCACACACTTAGATAACCCCTGCTCACCCCCTTGGTAGCTTGGCAAAGCAGACAGGCTTATCTCAGAGGCAGTGCGTTAAGCATTTATGACCACATACAGTAATAAAGTGAATACACTACAAATGGACACGACACAGTAGTATTATAAAAATAAGTATTTTTATATAAGGCTTAGCACAAGACCAAATAACGACAAAAATATACCACAATCTTAATAAATACTCTTGGAAGGAAAAATAATAGTTCAAGCACGGTTTCTTCTTAGCACAAAAGTCTTTAGTATCAAAAGCAACTCTTCTTCTCTAAAACACAGTTCTTGGCAACAATGTAACCCACACGGGAGTCACACGACGTCGAGGCAAAGTTAATCCAAAGGTTCGGCGTCGACCGCGAGGAGCGCTACGTCGAGCCCGGAGTCGCACAGACCCCGACAACACAGTACCTTGGAAAAGTGAAGCACTCGATGATCAGCGGCGTCGAGATGTCCGGCGTCGCGTCTTCGGCGTCGATCGGGCCTCGGAGTCGGGGCGATCTGCAGCGGCGTCGACCGAAGTCAGGCGGGAGCAGCGCTCACGGGATGAAGCAGGATACGGCGTCGTCGATGTCGATGTTGCAAGAGTGAGCAGCGCTCACGGCGTCGAGGGGGCTCGAAGTCGATGCGATCAGCGGCGGTGCAGACACGGGGTCACTTGGAGCTGGAGCCGAACTCACTACTCACTGGCGTTGCTGCTGGCGTCGATCGGGCCCGGCGGCCGGCGTCGAGGAAGCGGGACACTGGAGCCGTTACTCACGATGTCGAGCTGGATTCGGCGGCGTCCGTCGGCGTCGAGGTTGCTGGATTCTTTCAGAGGTGCTGGATTCACAAACTCCAGCAAATAGCACTTTAAGCAGATGAAGTCCTTTAGCCCTGTGACTTCAACAGGAGACTGGCACTCTTCCAGCCCTTGGAGATTTTCTCAGCAAAGAGTGAGAGTACACACACAGTTCCTCTCTCCTGGTTCCTTGGCAAAATAAAGAAGCAATGCAGGATTCCCCCAACAAACAGCACTCTGGCAGAAGGGGTAGGCAGTCCTTAGATCAGCAGGCTTCTTGTCCTTGGTTCAGGTTTCCTTGTCAGAAGTGATCTGAATTCTTGGTTCAGGGGTCCTTCTCTTATACCCCTTTTTGGCTTTGATCCCTTTGTCCATGCTGGGGAATTTCCCCCCATCCTGGGTTTGTTGTCGGTGTTGCCAGGCCAGAGCACCTGGCCTATTCACTGGGCAGGGCAGAGTCCTCAGCCGCTCAGCAGGAGCGGAGCCAGCATTGTCACTGGCAGGGGCAGGGCCATCAGCTGCCCGGCAGGAGGCGGGCCAGGAAAGTCCCAGGCAAGCACAGAGTCATCAGTCGCCTGGCAGGGGGGCGGAGCCAACATTGTATCAGGCAGGGCAGGCTATCAAGAGCTACTCTCCCCTATTCTCAATGCAAATGCCCCACTCATCCCACACTGACTCATTCAGACTCTCTGGAGCCACCCAGCTCCTGTCACACGCACACCAGAACCAGCAGAGACCGGTAGACAGTTAGACAAGAAAATAGCTACTTTCTAAAAGTGCTATTTTCAAACACAGAGTCCAAAAACCATCCACACAAACGGATGCGTTATTAAACCCTGAGTTCAGGGATACCAAACTCGACATTGCACCATGCTCCCCGAGCCCGCTAGGATTATAGCATTAATAATCCTGGCAGCCCATTCTAACTGATGGAGAGCAGGTTACCTTACAATAGTGAAAAACGACTATGGCTGTAATTCACTATTAGGACATGCCAACCTTGTCAGGCTTGTCCTACCTTATGCTTACAATGCACCCTGCCCGTGGGCCTACCATAGGGGTGACTAACATGAAGTTAAGGGAAGGTTTAGGGACTGGCAAGTAGGTGTACTTGCGCAGTCCTCGTGACAGTCAGACTGCACGTGGTCTGGCAATGGCAGACCTTCAGACATACTTTTACTAGGCCGCTCTTGTGGGTGGCACAACATGTGCTGCAAGCCCACTAGCAGCATTTGTATTTACAAGCCCTGGCACTCCTGGTGCACTCTACTAGGGACTGATAGTAAACCAAATAAGCCAAACATGGAAGTCAATCAATACAGCAATTTCACATAGGGAGCACTTGCACTGTGGCACTGATCAGCAGTGGCACAGTGCCCAAAGCATATACCAGCAAAAACATCGTAAACAGAGGAGGCAAACAGAAAAAACGGAGGAGAGACTCATGCCAATGATGCCAGGTCTAACACGTGTCCCCTCCAGCTGAAATGTGGGGAGAACTACCCTTACCCTAGGGAGTCCTCATCACTAAGGCGGAAAAATCTGGACAGACCATCAGCATTGGCGTGATCTGTGCCAGGGCGGTGTTCCACCGTGAAGTCCATCCCCTGTAGGGAAATGGACCACCTCAACAGCTTTGGATTCTCACCCCTCATCTGCATCAGCCATCTGAGGGGCCTGTGGTCTGTCTGCACCCGGAAGTGAGTCCCAAACAGGTAGGGTCTCAGTTTTTTCAGTGCCCAGACCACAGCAAATGCTTCTCTTTCTATCGCACTCCACCTCTGTTCCCTGGGAAGTAACCTCCGGCTGATGAAGGCTACAGGTAAGTCTCGGCCCTCCTCATTCACCTGAGCTAGAACAGCCCCCACGCCATGCTCTGAAGCGTCCGTCTGGACAACAAATTCTTTAGAAAAGTCGGGTGCCTGGAGTATGGGTGCTGTGCACATTGCAGTTTTCAGGGTGTCAAAGGCTGTCTGACAGGCGTCAGTCCAGTTCACAAGTCGTGGCTGCTTCCTGGAAGTTAGCGAAGTCAAGGGGTGCACAATGTTACCATAATCCTTGACAAACCTCCTGTAGTAACCCGTGAGACCCAGGAAGGCTCTCACCTGAGTCTGGGTTTTGGGCGGTGCCCATGCCAGGATGGTATCAATCTTGGGTTGCAGGGGGGCCACCTTGCCGCTCCCTACTTGGTGCCCCAAGTACACCACTGAACCCTGCCCAATCTGGCACTTACTGGCTTTGATTGTGAGGCCTGCTCTGCGCAGGGCCAACAACACTTCCTGGAGGTGGCACAAGTGTTCCTCCCAGCTGGCGCTGAACACTGCGATGTCGTCCAGGTAGGCGGCACTGAAATCCTCCAGTCCCGCCAAGACCTGGTTGACCAACCTCTGGAAGGTGGCAGGGGCATTCTTCATCCCAAAGGGCATAACCCGGAACTGGTAGTGCCCATCTGGTGTGGAGAATGCTGACCTCTCTTTTGCCCCATCGGTCAAGGCGATCTGCCAGTACCCAGACGTTAGATCAAACGTACTAAGGTACCGGGCAGCCCCTAACCGATCGATGAGCTCATCAGCTCTGGGGATGGGGTGCGCGTCAGTCTTGGTGACTGAATTGAGTCCTCGGTAATCCACACAGAACCGAAGTTCCGGTGAAGCACCAGGCGCTGCAGCCTTTGGAACCAAGACCACGGGGCTGGCCCAAGGACTGCTAGAGGACTCAACCACCCCTAGGGCAAACATCTTGGAGACCTCCTCCTTGATGTATGCTCTGACCTTGTCAGTCACTCTGTAAGCCTTGTGCTTGACAGGAGTGCTGTCCCCGGTGTCTACATCATGGACACACCACTGAGTAACACCAGGAATCAAGGAAAACAGATCAGGGAATTGCCCCAACAAATGGCGACAATCCTGCTGCTGTTCAGGGGTCAGTGTGTCAGAGAGGACAACACCATCCACTGACCCATCTTGCTCTTTTGCATACAGGAGGTCAGGAAGAGGCTCACTCTCCTCCTCCATTCCAGCATCTGTAGCTAGGAGCATGCCCACTTCGGACCTTTCTAAGTGGGGCTTCAAACGGTTGACATGCAGGACCCGCAAGGGGTTCCTGGGAGACTTTAAATCCACCAGGTAGGTGACATCGCTCTTCTTCTCCACAACCTCAAATGGTCCAGTCCACCTGTCCTTGAGCGCACAAGGTTCCACAGGGGACATGACCCAAACTTTCTGTCCAGGCTGAAGCTCTACCAGAGTGGCCTTCTGGTCGTACCACCGCTTCATCTCCTCCTGGCTGGCCTCCAGATTTGCCTGAGCAAGATCTCTGAAGCGCCTAGTCTGGTTCCTAAAGGCCAGCATGTAACTGTATACATCCTGGGGAGGTTTCCTGGGAGATTGCTCCCAGCCTTCTTTGACCAGACTTAAAGGTCCTCTTACCGGGTGACCATACAAAAGCTCAAAGGGGCTGAACCCTAGAGACTTCTGTGGCACCTCACGGTAAGCAAACAACAGGCATGGCAAGAGGACGTCCCATTTACGCCTCATTGGTTCTTCAAGACCCATGATCATGCCTTTAAGGGTACGGTTGAATCTTTCAACCAACCCATTACCTTGAGGGTGGTAAGGAGTGGTGAACTTATAAGTTACCCCACACTCCTTCCACAGAGACTTCATATAGTTGGAAATGAAGTTGGTGCCCCGGTCTGACACCACCTCTCTGGGGAACCCCATTCGGGAGAAAACACCCATCAGTGCCCGTCCCACCACGGGGGCAGTCACTGTTCTGAGAGGGATGGCTTCCGGGTACCGTGTGGCATGGTCCACCAAGACCAGGATGAACCTGTTGCCCAGGGCTGTCTTGGGGTCCAGGGGCCCAACAATGTCAATCCCCACCCGGTCAAAGGGGGTACTGACCACGGGAAAAGGTTGGAGGGGAGCCTTCTGCTTCCGCCCGCTTTTCCCACTTGCCTGGCAAGTCTGACAGGTCTTGCAATGGACATCTGTGTCCCTTCGCATCTGAGGCCAATAGAAATGGGTGACAAGCCTGTCATAGGTCTTGTCCTGCCCCAGATGTCCAGCTAAAGGAACGTCGTGAGCCAAACCCAGTAGGAAGGCTCTGAAGCGCTGGGGTACCACCAGCACACGGGCTGACCCAGGCTCAGCAGCCTTAGGCTCGCTATACAGGAGGTCGTTCTCCCAGTAAACAAAATGTGACCCTGGCTGATCACCTGAGGTTTGGGCTGAGGCCTGCTGCCTCATACCCACAAGAGAAGGGCACACTTTCTGTTCTGCACAGAATTCCTCCCTGGAGGGACCACCATCCTGCTGCCAATGGGTCAGCTCGGGCAGGTCTCCCAGTTCAGCAACTTGTTCCCCTGTGGGTTCCAGGGCATACCCCTCAAGGTCTGCCTCCTCCTGGACCACGGGAACTACGGGGGACGGTTTCCCGCGCCCCCTGCCTCTTCTCTTCACAGCTGGGTCCTGGGCCATCCTTTCAGGCTCCAGAACCCCATCAACACCCTTACTTGCTGTCATGGATCGAGTGGTTGCACACACCCACTCTGGCACACCCAACATTTTCAAATGTGTCTCCCTCTCCACCTTAGCCCAAGGGGAGTCTTCTAAATCGTTGCCCAGGAGACAATCAACAGGCATGGCGGGCCTCACAGCAACCTGAAGAGTACCTGAAACTCCCCCCCATTCAAAGGAAACTTGAGCTACCTCACACTCTCTCTGGGAGTTGTCAGCAGCTATCACAGGGTAGAATGCGTGGGGAACAACCTGCTCTCTGGACACCAAGTGACACTTGACAGCTGTCACACTCGCTCCGGTGTCTCTGAGAGCTTCCACTCTATGGCCATTAATGGTCACCCACTGCCTATATTTTTTAGTGTTACTAGGCAGAGGGGGTGGCGGGACCAATTCCATGTCTCCTAGAGAGACCAGGGACATCTCTGCGGGACCCTCCCCACCATGGGCAACCATCTCCTCCCCTCCCAGAGCTACACTAGCTAACTGACGGGGGGCGGCACGTGGTGGTGCACCGGGTGGTGCACTAGAGTTCTTCAAGGGACACTGAGGATCATAAAAACGGTGTCCCACCTGCTTACAAGCGAAGCAAGCCATGGGGCCCCTACGACCAGGTTTACCTGTCGGGGCCTCTGATTTCTTATCTGGGGGAGGCTGGGAACCCTTCCCTTGGTTCCCTTGGGGATTACTTTGGGGCCCTTTCTGGAACTCCTTCTGTTTACCCTTGTCCCCCCCACTCTTCTGCTGGGGACCCTGCCCACCTTTGGCTGAGTCTCCCACTGGACCCTTGTGGACCCTGGTACTGACCCAGCGGTCCGCCTCTTCAGCAAGTTTTCTAGGGTTAGATATCTTGCTATCAATAAGGTGCTGGCGCAGCTCTGGAAAACAGTTATTAGACAAGTGCTCCCAAGCAAATAAATCATAAAGAGCATCATAACTTTCCACTTTGCTGCCCTTTACCCAACCATCCATGGCTCTGCAAAAATATGACACATACTCCACCCACGTGGTACCAGGCAACTTCTTACATTCTCTAAAGGCCTGTCTGTACTTTTCTGGGGTGAGGCCATACCTTAACATTAAAGCATCTTTCATATGAGCATAAGACGTCCTATTCTCAACAGGCATGTCTAACAGGGTATCTCTTCCCTCATTCACAAAGCGACCCCACAACCCCGCTCCCCAATCCTTCTCAGGGACCCGGTGGGCCAACAATGCTAACTCATATGCTTTAAACCATTGACCAATATCCTCATTCTTCTGAAAATCTTTGATCACATCTTTGGGAAAATAAAACCTACTTTCTGCAGGCACAGATGGGATGCTGCCACCAGAGGGATTCAATTCTAACTTTTTAGCTTGGAGCTCCAACTCCCTCAACTTGGTATCACGCTCAAAAGCTAACTTCTCTCTTTCAAACTCTAATCTTTTGATCTCCAAATCAGCTTCTCTCCTGCCTCTTGCATTCTCTATCTCCAACTGCCCATTTATCTTAAGTTTTGCCATTTCCATGTTGTAGGCTCGCTCCTTCGCCCTTTCTTCTCTTTCTTCAGGGGAAAGACCTTTGGAGGAAACACTGCTGCCAGGAGGGGATACAGGCCCAGTCACGGGCACTTCCTCCTCCCCTTCCTCTGTCGGTACCACCACCGGGGCAGAGGGATTTCTGGCCTCTAACCAGGCCTCCAATGCTTTGCGAAATTCTGGTTTGTTTTTGCAGCCTGTGGTAGGAACTTTAAATTGCTTGCAAAAGGATTTCAGCTCCCTTAAGGAATAATCATTTATCTTACTCCTATCAAATTCCTCCTCAACAACAACAAGGGGAGTGACTCCGGTATCACTCATGGTTAAAACTGGCAGTGTTCAAAAAATCAAGCTTCAGGAAAAGCGGAGAACAAGAATAGAATATCCAACCAAAACAGATTGTGGCTGCGCTATGGTCTGCTTTCACTATGTAGCGCACACTAATCACTGCATATGGGTCATAAATGCAAAGTTCAAAATCCCACCGCTGACCCACCAATGTTAGAAGCGGCTGTCTCTAGTTGGCAGAGGTATACACTTCTGACAAATAGGGACACACCTTTTCCAGTCAGGGCAAGGAGATCACACACTTAGATAACCCCTGCTCACCCCCTTGGTAGCTTGGCAAAGCAGACAGGCTTATCTCAGAGGCAGTGCGTTAAGCATTTATGACCACATACAGTAATAAAGTGAATACACTACAAATGGACACGACACAGTAGTATTATAAAAATAAGTATTTTTATATAAGGCTTAGCACAAGACCAAATAACGACAAAAATATACCACAATCTTAATAAATACTCTTGGAAGGAAAAATAATAGTTCAAGCACGGTTTCTTCTTAGCACAAAAGTCTTTAGTATCAAAAGCAACTCTTCTTCTCTAAAACACAGTTCTTGGCAACAATGTAACCCACACGGGAGTCACACGACGTCGAGGCAAAGTTAATCCAAAGGTTCGGCGTCGACCGCGAGGAGCGCTACGTCGAGCCCGGAGTCGCACAGACCCCGACAACACAGTACCTTGGAAAAGTGAAGCACTCGATCAGCGGCGTCGAGATGTCCGGCGTCGCGTCTTCGGCGTCGATCGGGCCTCGGAGTCGGGGCGATCTGCAGCGGCGTCGACCGAAGTCAGGCGGGAGCAGCGCTCACGGGATGAAGCAGGATACGGCGTCGTCGATGTCGATGTTGCAAGAGTGAGCAGCGCTCACGGCGTCGAGGGGGCTCGAAGTCGATGCGATCAGCGGCGGTGCAGACACGGGGTCACTTGGAGCTGGAGCCGAACTCACTACTCACTGGCGTTGCTGCTGGCGTCGATCGGGCCCGGCGGCCGGCGTCGAGGAAGCGGGACACTGGAGCCGTTACTCACGATGTCGAGCTGGATTCGGCGGCGTCCGTCGGCGTCGAGGTTGCTGGATTCTTTCAGAGGTGCTGGATTCACAAACTCCAGCAAATAGCACTTTAAGCAGATGAAGTCCTTTAGCCCTGTGACTTCAACAGGAGACTGGCACTCTTCCAGCCCTTGGAGATTTTCTCAGCAAAGAGTGAGAGTACACACACAGTTCCTCTCTCCTGGTTCCTTGGCAAAATAAAGAAGCAATGCAGGATTCCCCCAACAAACAGCACTCTGGCAGAAGGGGTAGGCAGTCCTTAGATCAGCAGGCTTCTTGTCCTTGGTTCAGGTTTCCTTGTCAGAAGTGATCTGAATTCTTGGTTCAGGGGTCCTTCTCTTATACCCCTTTTTGGCTTTGATCCCTTTGTCCATGCTGGGGAATTTCCCCCCATCCTGGGTTTGTTGTGGGTGTTGCCAGGCCAGAGCACCTGGCCTATTCACTGGGCAGGGCAGAGTCCTCAGCCGCTCAGCAGGAGCGGAGCCAGCATTGTCACTGGCAGGGGCAGGGCCATCAGCTGCCCGGCAGGAGGCGGGCCAGGAAAGTCCCAGGCAAGCACAGAGTCATCAGTCGCCTGGCAGGGGGGCGGAGCCAACATTGTATCAGGCAGGGCAGGCTATCAAGAGCTACTCTCCCCTATTCTCAATGCAAATGCCCCACTCATCCCACACTGACTCATTCAGACTCTCTGGAGCCACCCAGCTCCTGTCACACGCACACCAGAACCAGCAGAGACCGGTAGACAGTTAGACAAGAAAATAGCTACTTTCTAAAAGTGCTATTTTCAAACACAGAGTCCAAAAACCATCCACACAAACGGATGCGTTATTAAACCCTGAGTTCAGGGATACCAAACTCGACATTGCACCATGCTCCCCGAGCCCGCTAGGATTATAGCATTAATAATCCTGGCAGCCCATTCTAACTGATGGAGAGCAGGTTACCTTACAATAGTGAAAAACGACTATGGCTGTAATTCACTATTAGGACATGCCAACCTTGTCAGGCTTGTCCTACCTTATGCTTACAATGCACCCTGCCCGTGGGCCTACCATAGGGGTGACTAACATGAAGTTAAGGGAAGGTTTAGGGACTGGCAAGTAGGTGTACTTGCGCAGTCCTCGTGACAGTCAGACTGCACGTGGTCTGGCAATGGCAGACCTTCAGACATACTTTTACTAGGCCGCTCTTGTGGGTGGCACAACATGTGCTGCAAGCCCACTAGCAGCATTTGTATTTACAAGCCCTGGCACTCCTGGTGCACTCTACTAGGGACTGATAGTAAACCAAATAAGCCAAACATGGAAGTCAATCAATACAGCAATTTCACATAGGGAGCACTTGCACTGTGGCACTGATCAGCAGTGGCACAGTGCCCAAAGCATATACCAGCAAAAACATCGTAAACAGAGGAGGCAAACAGAAAAAACGGAGGAGAGACTCATGCCAATGATGCCAGGTCTAACAATGATTCATACTACAGTCTACTCTCATCTCGACTCAGTGCCCCAAGGTACCTCCTATGCCCACTATCCCGGCAAGTACTTTTGATCTATCATCTCGGCCCACATCTTTTGGTCAGTGACATCTCAAAGTTTTTGCAGTGCAACCTCTTCTTCTTCGCACGTAGTTACATCATCCCCATCAGCCGCCCCACTCTTAGTCAGCAGATATGTCTTATAAAATGCCCAAAACTCTTTAGGGCGACTACGTGGTGGGAGAAGCTCACTATAGTTCTCAGTTTACGTGCTGCAATACATCACGTCTCTGCTCCGATCCGCAATAGTAGGAATCGGGCCTTTTGACCAGCATCTCGCCACTCTGCACCTAGTAATTAACAAAACCATATCAACCAACCTACAAACTGCTTTTGGGAGTTATTAAAGTACCCCAACAAAGCAAGCATGGGATCAGGTGTAAGTTGCGTGTCTATGATGTCACTTAGTTCTTTGAACACCAAGGCCCAAAAGTTAGTTATCTCCGGACACATCCAAGCTAAGTGTAAAAAATCCGCTCGGCTTTCATCACACTTAGCCGTGTTGCGCAATCCATATCTACATAGCCTCTCTGGCGTGTAGTAAACCCTATTTAAGAATTTAAAATGAATAAGCCTATGCCTCCCATTCAGGGAGTTCAGCTTCAAGCTTTCGCAGCAATACCTCAAAGTTGAATAATCTAATTCTCTATCTAAATCAGTTTGCCAAGCAAGTCTCGCCTTCCTGGTACCCCAGTGTTAATTTATAAATTTTTTACACAATTTTGGCTGGGGAGTCTGCCTTTATTACGTAAGTGGTGTATGTGAGAAGTTGGCCTGATATATGATGCTCACTAGTTCTAGTGATCACCTTGTATCAGTCCAAACAAAGCTTATGGTGATTGGTTGTAAGTCAACCTTATAGACCAGCTATCCTAATGGTAGCATGGACAAAGCAGTCTTAGGCTAAACTCTTTTGGCATGTGAAGCCAGCTGTTTTACCACAATATAACCCCTTGAATACCAGATGAAAGGACACCACACAGGTTGTTATGAAAATAAACAATATATTTATTAATAACAAGCACCTCTGAACTCTTTATGAGGTCAGAGGGCTAAGCACATGACAATCTCTTAGGAAAAATACGTTTAAGTTGCACAAATTACAATGGTGCCCTAGGGGCACGACAAACCATATACTAAGTAAGTGGAATGTGAAAGTCGATAGAAGGAATGGAGCTGTCCAGAGGCTGTAGGATTGTTGGGACCACGCTACACTAACTCTAGGTAAGTAATAGGAGGCCCACGGGACGCGTGTGCAGAGTGTGAACTCACACGTGAGATGCGTAACAACGTCTATGGACAGCACAGTTCAAGTTAAAGGTGAGTACGGACAATCCTGACTAGGTAGGACTAAAACGACTGTGGAACTGGACACTAGGACAGTTAAACTACCCTTAAGCACCGAAATGCTCTCGTTACCTCACCCACGGGCTGCGGGTGCATAGGTGTCAAAGTGTGTTGGGTTCTCGCGTTGAAGTCTATGGAGCCTGGAAGAAAAGATGCTGCAGGTGACCAGAAGGAAGATGTCGGTGCGATCCAAGGGTGGATCGGTGAAGAAGAGGACCTGAAAGCAGAGGGGACAATGTTCAAAGTCACTAGCCAGTGACTGGAGTTGAACCAGGAAGGAACCAGATGTCGTCGTCTCTATCAGGTGAAGAATGGACGCTTGTCTCTGCAGCCACGTGGACCAGGCGGTGTCTTCGACGACCAGGATGGAGGCACGAGCTGTCCCACGCAGGCTCTCGCTGTCGGCGTTGTTGGATCCGGAATCAGCGTCAACAGGCCTTGGCAAAGGCAACCCACGCGGTGAGTGGAAACGGCATCTGGAGTGGACCAGGAGGGTCCAGGGAGCTCCTCTTATGGAAGGGAGCAAGGGCCAGTCTGGAGCAACCAGACCAGCAGTGAAGATTGTAGTTAGCAGTCCAAAAAGTGTCAAATTAATTTAGGACATCATTTTGTATGAACCAATGAAATCAGTTGGTCATTAGGCCGCAGTGTATCCTATTTCTAAAAAGAAATGATAAGCGACCATCCACAAACCTGTTGTCACAAAGAAAATGTGTGAAAAGGAAAGAAGGCACCTCACGGTAGCAACACCAAGGGGGACACACTGACTGGTACTCGCCAGTGGCCCGCTTCTCATCATCGGTTACCTTCTTTCCAGTGGAAAAATGTGCATATATAGTGCAACAGATCCACAACCCAGTGAAAACAAAAACAGAGACGAAAATAGGAAGTAACAACCTAAATGTGAATGCACTTCCTATGTGTGTGAAAATCGTGCGTGTGTTCAAGGATCCCGTGAGAATAAAAGACGTAATTCTCACCAGCAAAAATTGGTAAAGCTTACTTGCCACCCATATTCTTTATTCCTTGCTGTAAGCCTTTCCACATTAAAATTGACTCATATCAAGTCACCAATTAATAATAACTAGCCAACATGTTTCGTTGCTGTAATCAATTTGAAGCAACTTCGTCAGGGCTAGGGATCCAGATCATTGTTTTCAAGTGGGATTAATACCAGAACCTGTGGTGGTGGTTAAACAAAACAGAAGGGATTAAAAACTGGTTTATAACTGCAATCTCTTTCAAGGTTCTTCCAAAAATACTATGGTACTACACATCAGTGTTTCAAGGTAATACGACCATTATACCTTTTGGTTGCGTTACTGCTGCATACCGGCAACCTCACAGAGACAAACGCGTCGTACGATCGCGTCCACTTGCTGATCGACCGCGGATCTGTATCACCTGTGGTCAGAACAAAAGGCAGAGCAACTCCATCACCAAACATGTTCAATGTTGTTGAGTGCCCCACTACTCATTCGTAAGGTCTCGCACACCACTATTACTATAAGGAAAGCTCATCAACTCGCTATATGTAATGCATACGAGTTTGAAACCCTGTTGTCATTCCTTTGAAAGTGAACACATTTGAAGCCCTCCGCACTCAAGCGGCTTCGCACTTACTTTCAAACAAAACACTCAACCTCTTACCGCGACCTCGGGCTCGATGTGCATTCAATCATCCGGCCGCGGTCCCTGTGCTCACCTCCATGATAAACAGCGTCCGACGTCTCACGCCCCATTACGCGAGCGCGGCAGACACGTGACCGCGATCTAGCTCGTTCCAAATGCGCGCCATCTTAGAGTGGGAAAAGGAGGGTGAGTTCTATATTTATCCTCCAGTACCAAGTATGTTTCACAAACCAATATGTCAAGAAGGAAGGAAAACCCTATCTCTTTAATAGACATGTTGTGATCTTTCATTCACTTTTCGATAGCATTCACATAATCAGTTTTAATGGTACTACCACAAACTTGCAATCACAGTGTTTGAGACATAGGTGCTCAATGAACAGTGGCAGTGGCAAGTGCTCAACACCAGTACCAGGTAGACGAATACCAGCGTGATGATGTTTAAAAATAATTTACAAGGGGCTTCAAAAAAGGCTAGAACGCACATTTTCTCGAAAGCCATTTTTTCACAGAACCTATAGAGGACCAGTATATATATCTCTCACTGTGGAAAAATAAATAACACTGTGGAGAAATAAATCCCAAAGGATCAGGGCACGCTAGATGGCACATTAACGGCTACTGACCTTGTTCCACTCTATAAAGTCGTTGAGTCCTACTTTGTCACTTTTTTCAGAAAAAATCCATCTAGCCTCTTTTTTTTGCCAGAATCTGTTCAATGTTGTGTGTGTCCCCAAGGACCCTCTCGAGCACGGTCCACCGGAGGTCTCTGGGATCATGATGTTTCTCAGTGAAATGCTGAACCAATCTTGTTGTCAGTTTTTTAGCTTTTAGAGTGCTATGGTGTTCCTGTATCCGCACTTTGGCCTTCCTAGATGTAAGTCCTATATAATGACACCGTCGGGTGCTTCGGCTCCGACGCAGCCGGCGCCTTTTGGCCCGGCGCCCCAGGGCTCCGCTGGATCCGGTTCCGGATCCGGGTCGCCGCCGGTGGATTTAACGACCTCCCCGGCGCCAAGCCCTCAGGTGTCACCACCGGCGCCGTCCTGGGGCGGCGCCGTCCCGACGCCTTCCTCGACCCGGTTCCGGCGCTGGAGCGGCGCCGCCTGGCGCCAATTATGATGCCGTTTGGAGAGTTTACTTTCCATGAACCTGACCCATCCTTTGCTGACCCTGAGTACCAGGAGATGGGTGATGAGGAGGCTTGGGAGGGGTCTGAGGACCCTCTGGCACGTGAATGCCAGTCTCATGAGGACTGGGCAGGTGAACTTGGGGAGTCCAGTGGTATAGACACTGCGCCTGACACTGGCTTTGTCTCGCCTCCTACCGTGGCTACGGAGGAGGGGCCAACCTATAGTGTTGTGTTGATGAGGGCAGCCAAGGCTTTGGGCCTTGAGCTCCCCGTCGCGGCCGTGAGGACTAACCTCCTCACCGAGGTCCTTAAGTCTCAGTCATGCTCAGCCGAGCCTCTGCTGCCGTTTAACGAGGCCTTAACCGACGTTCTTTTGGGCACTTGGTCCAAGCCCGCTACGGGTTCCCCCGTAAATAGGAACGTGGCCAGACGCCACCGCCCGGCCCTGGGCGACCCATGTTTCCTGTCCACCCACCCCACCCCCGAGAGCCTGGTCATCCAGGCCTCCAATTCCCAGACCGCATTCCCGTCAGCCCCGCCGGACAGGGAATCCAAGAGGTACGAGCAGTACGGCAAAAAGATCTTCTCGTCCCTTAGTCTAGGACTGCGGTCTTCCAACACCGCATGCCTCTTGGACCGCTACACCCACTCTCTGTGGGATACGGTTGCGGAAGTGCTGCCAGAGTGTCCGTTGGAGGTACGGGCCAAACTCGGCCAAGCCCTTGTGGAAGGCCGGGATGCAGCCAAATATTCTATTCGGTGTGGGCTGGATACCACCGACTCACTAGGTAGAGCGATGGCAACGACGGTGGCGGTCAGACGCCACGCCTGGTTGAGGTCCGCCAACTTTTCGGCCGATGTCCAAAACACTCTGATGGACATGCCGTTTGATGGCCGTCGCCTCTTTGGCGACAAGGGAGACCATGCGCTTGAGCGCTTTAAGGACTCCAGGGCTACGGCCAAGTCCTTGGGCCTCTCAGCCCCGTGCCAATCGGCTGCCTTTCACTCCTTTCGTGGCCACGGAAGGGGTGCTCCCACACGTGCTGCCAGCCACGCTCCGCAAGGTAATTCCCAACGCGGTGGCGGCCTTGGGAACCGCCGTCCCGGCGGTCGGGGACAACGGCGAGGTCAGTCCGCACCTTCCCCGCAACATCCACCTCAAAATCCTCCTAGTCCATGTTTTCAGTCCCATGTGACGCCAGTGGGGGGCAGGGTTCGCCATCACCTCCTCCACTGGCGCACTGTCACGTCGGACAGGTGGGTGCTGCAGATCGTCCGAAGGGGCTACTCCCTCCCCTTCGAGGCGACCCCTCCAGCCATGCCACCGCAAAACCACCGTGTATCGGGGGATCATTTGCGACTTCTGCAGGAGGAAGTTACGGCCCTCTTGGCCAAGGGGGCCATCGAGCGCGTTCCTGGGCCAGAAGTAGGGTGTGGTTGCTACTCCCACTACTTTCTGGTACCCAAGAAAGGCAAAGGGGGCCTACGCCCTATCTTGGACCTCAGGAATGTCAACGGCTTCCTGACGGAAGGAGAAGTTCAAAATGCTGACACTGGCTCAGGTTCTAGCTGCCCTGGACCCAGGAGACTGGATGGTAGCGTTGGACTTGCAGGACGCTTATTTCCACATCCCCGTCCTGCCGGCCCACCGGCGCTACCTGCGGTTCACGGTTGGCCACGAGCACTTTCAGTATACCGTGCTCCCCTTCGGCCTTACCGGCGCCCCACAGGTGTTCACAAAGGTGATGGCGGTGGTCGCAGCTCATCTGCGCAGGTTAGGGGTTTCAGTCTTCCCCTACCTCGACGACTGGTTGTTGAAGGCGGGCTCGTCCCAGACAGTCGTCAGCCACCTCCAGACTACGGCAGATCTCCTGCACCAGCTGGGGTTCTCCATCAATGTGCCAAAGTCACACCTGTGCCCCTCTCAGAAGCTCCTCTTCATCGGAGCGGTTCTAGACTCGGCGCGGTTTCGGGTTTATCCACCCAAACAGCGGGTCCGGGATATTCAGGCTCTGATTCCCATCTTTCAGCCATTATCCCGGGTCTCAGTCAGGTTGACGTTGCGGCTTCTGGGGCTGATGGCCTCCTGCATCCTACTGGTGCATCACACCAGGTGGCGGATGCTGGCTCTGCAGTGGGACCTGAAGTTTCAGTGGGCCCAGCATCAAGACAACCTGTCCGACCACGTCCTGATCTCGGAGGGCACTGCGAGACAGCTGCAGTGGTGGCTCACGGACCGCGATTGGGTCAGCGGCAGATCCCTCTCCCTTCCCCAACCGGAGCACGTAGTTGTGACGGACGCGTCCCTCCAGGGCTGTGGAGGCCACATGGGAGAGGCGGAGATCAGAGGCCTCTGGTCTCCGGCGGAGGCCCGGCTCCACATCAACCTGTTGGAGTTACGGGCGATTCGTCTAGCACTGAAGGCATTCCTCCCCTCTGTCCGGGGGAGTGTAGTGCAGGTGTTCACGGACAACACCACCGCCATGTGGTACTGCAACAAACAGGGCGGGGTGGGGTCGTGGACCCTTTGCCAGGAGGCTCTGCGCCTCTGGCAATGGCTCAACACCTGGCAGGTTCTCTGAACGCCAGGGCGGATGAGCTCAGCCGTCGGTGCATGATGGATCACGAATGGCGTCTGAACTCGGACGTGGCGCAAGGCCTCTTTCGGCAATGGGGAGAGCCTTGGTTAGATCTATTCGCCACGGTAGAGAACGCGAAATGTCATCTGTTCTGCACGTTGGAATTTCCAAGGCGGCACTCGCTCGGCGACGCTTTTCGTCGCGAGTGGAGATGCGGTCTATTGTACGCCTTTCCGCCTATACCACTTCTGCCCAGAGTGCTGAAGAAGATCAAGCGCGACCGGGCCCAAGTCATCCTTGTGGCTCCGGACTGGGCACGAAGGTACTGGTATCCAGAGCTACTCAGTATGTCAGTCGATCCCCCGGTTCGTCTGCCTCTTCGGGAGGGCCTTCTGTCGCAGCAGCAGGGGACGGTCCTCCACCCGAACCTGTCCAGTCTCCACCTCCATGCTTGGAGATTGGGCGGCGACAGTTGAGGCCATTTGACTTGCCTCCTGAAGTCTGTAATGTCATTCTGGCAGCCAGGCGTCCCTCCACAAAAACAGTATACGCCTGCAGGTGGAACAGATTTGTGGCATTGTGCACAGCAAAGGCTGTGGATCCCCTCTCTGCCCCTATTTCTGAGGTTTTCCTCTTCCTTCTTTCTCTTGCCCAGCAGGGCTCTGCTCTGGGCACTATCAAGGCTACCTTTCTGCCCTTTCAGCCTTTCTGATCAACCTTCTTTGTTCAAGTCCCCCATTGTAAATAGATTTCTTAAGGGCATCACACACACGTTCCCTCCTGTTCCGTTTGTGATGCATCAGTGGGACTTGAACCTTGTTCTTACTTTTCTGATGTGCGCTCCCTTTGAGCCACTTCACAACTGTCCTCTCCATCTTCTTACTCTGAAGACTGCTTTCTTGGTTGCCATCACCTCTGCCAGGAGGGTGAGTGAGCTCCAGGCTCTTTCTTGTACTCCACCTTTCCTTTCTGTCCATCCGGACAAAGTGGTGTTGCGTACTAAGCCATCTTTCTTGCCCAAGGTTGTCACGGCATTCCACATCGGGCAGTCTATCACCTTGCCAACCTTCTTTCCGCCACCGCATCCCTCTAAAGAGGAAGAGCGGCTCCACCGTCTGGACCCAAAACGTGCGCTCTCATTCTATTTGGATCGCAGACGCCAGTTCCGGGTGGATGACCAACTCTTTGTTGGTTACGTGGGCGCTAAGAAGGGGAAAGCGGTGCACAAGAGGACCATCTCCCGGTGGATCATCTTGTGTATCCAGGCATGTTACTCCTTGGCTAGAAAGGAGCCCCCTGTTGGATTGCAGGCTCATTCCACCCGAGCCACGGCGACTACAACTGCCCTGGGCAGGGGAGTGCCCTTACAAGACATCTGTCAGGCAGCTACGTGGGCATCGCTGCACACGTTTGCAAGACACTACTGCCTGGACAGCCAAGTCCGGAGGGATGGCTTCTTTGGCCGTTCTGTCCTCCAGGACTTTCTGGTGTGATTATTGGTTCGCAGACCCACCACCAGGGTTGGTATTGCTGGGGTATCTATTCTAAGGTAAGGAATCTAATACTAACGTGTCTCTTTCAGATGCACAAGTTACTACTAGTGTAACGATATATCTGTAAGAGAAATTAGTTAGTATTAGATTCCTTACCGACCCACCCATCCTCCCCGTTCTGCGAACCGATATCTAGGGTTAGGGTTATCCCCGTCAGGGCCCTAGTTTTAATGGCACCAGTGTTTGGTTTTTAACATGGCTCAGCGCTTCTGGCGCGGAAAAGCTGTGTCTAAGAACTGACGTCAGCACGTGGAGGCGGCGTCTAAGTACTCCGACGACATCATCACGGCGCCCACGACGCCGACAACAGACGCAGAGCTGCAGACGACGCCTACCGACGCGCAAGGGTATTGCTACCCAAAAAAATTCCTGATCCAGTCTGACGCCTGGGGATATTCTAAGGTAAGGAATCTAATACTAACTAATGTCTCTTACAGATATATCGTTACACAAGTAGTAACTTGTGCATCGCCCCAAATACCAGGAACAAATCACACTTGCTCTAGGGCAACTAGGAACGGGACCAGCAGTGTCAGTGGAGCTGCCAAGATTTTGGCATAAAGCTTAGTGTCCACATTTAGTAGCGACAGGGGTCGATACGAAGAACAGTCAGATGGAGATTTGTCAGTCTTCAGCATCGCTACAATAACCGCCTCTCTCATCAATGGTGGCATACTGTCGTCTACAACCATCTCCTCAAACAGCGTAGCTAAGTGTGGGACCAACAGGTCTTTAAATTATCGCAGAGACTATTTCCTCCATCTCCGGTGGACGCCTTAAGAACTCACAGTGTTCATTGGTTAGCCAAGGCAACTTTATGTGTGTCAAGTAATCTAACATTTCAGACTCCATGCACTCATTTGGGGAGCAATATAATGTTGAATAATATTGTCGAAACCGCACAACTATCTCAGTCTCTTCTGTTATGGTTTTCCCCCTGCATGTCCCTAATCTCCGACACCACTGTAGCTTCTCTGCATTTCTTCAGGAGGAAGACCAGGACCGCACCCGGGCGCTCTCCTTCACCGAACATGCATGTACATGCATGGTGACGCATATTTACCTAGGTGCTTAAGCTCAGTGTCCACTGTTTCATGATATTTTCTAATAGTGTTTTGAACGCTGTTGTGTCCATTTCATTTGCGCCGTCTAACTATTGGCGTTCTAGTGTTTTAAGAGAGCTCCCCAAATCGGATAGCTTTTTCTGGAGTGCTGGAAGTACCCCGGAGTGCTTTGACATGGCTATCCCACGAATATAAACTTTAAAAGCTTCGCAAAAGTATCCACCGAGCCAATATTGCAAGTAAAGAAGGTATCTATAGCCTCGGCGATCTCAGACTTAAAGGCGCGTCCAACAGTGAATATAGGGGGAAGCGCCAGGTGAAAGGAGGAATTAGTTTCTTTGGAATGTCTACGATCAAAAGTATAGGGGAGTGGTCCGAGTATGTACGAAGGAGTACTCTACAGTCACGTACGCATGCGTATATATTCTGAGAAGCTAGCCGGTTATCTATCCGAGTATGCAAGTCGTAAAACACAGAGTAGTGTGTATACCCACCTCGATTCGGGTTCTGCTGTCTTCAAGCATCAGTTAGCTCTAATTACGACATCGCATCGGCAATAGTTCGGGCTACCGCAAATATACGTCGTTCCGGTCCAGCCGATCTATCTAGAAGTGGGTTCAGGACACAGTTAAAATCACCCCCAAAAGTTGAGGTCCCTCGGTATAGACTCACATCTTTTCAGTAAGAGAGCCATAGAATCTCGATTTATCATAATTAGGGCCATAAACATTAACCAGGATCAGGTCTAGTCCCTTCCCTATACATCGTGATGTAACACATCTACCCACCTGATCAGAGTCGAGTGGTTCAAGTTTAAGATGAGCTTTAGGATTCACCCAGGTGATCATCCCTCTTGCATGTGTAGTAAAGCCCGCCCCATGTGTGGACCCCAGTAGACTTCTGCTGCGGAACATGCTATACTCAAAGACAGGTGTGACTCCTGTAATAGTGCAATGTCTATCTTATGTCTCTGCAAGTATGCCATGACCTTCCTTAATTTCCTATAATCATTGAGGCCTCAGACATTCCAAGTCAAGACCCTCAGCTCGCTATGTACGTCCGACTCACACGCACTATCGTCCAACATTCTCAAAACTGCATTAATACGTAGACTAGACTGTAAGGTGTGGATGAAATCAAAGCTTCTCCTGCACGTCCGAACCTTACAGCACTAAAAGCTCTGCAATATGGCAGTCCCGTTTCCCCTCCTCCCCCCACCCACGCCAAGGTTCCGCCAACTGTGCATTGGCGAAATCCCCCCACAAATCCCCAACACATCAACAGCGTTGTAGCCACAATAATTGAGGCTGCACCCAAGTTGTGGTGCACACACATGGGCGGATGTTGCCTGCCCCTGCTGTAACTGAACTTTGATAGGCTAACTGCCCTTTACCATCTGCCATCAGATCTAACTGTTGCATAAGGAATCAATTAGACTATCTCAATCGTTCCTCATGACTCCCTGTAAGGTGCTCCACCCGCCCCAGTACAGATTATACAACCTGGCAGTGCTAATAATACATAAAGCCCCCTTGTAAGCAGTTAGTCCCACAGCAGTCTATGCCATATCACAATCATTATCAAGCCTCCCTTCAGATGACCCTATCTTATCTGGCAGGTAAGGTGGGTCGCATGCTAGTCCTGGTCATCTAGACCGCCTCCAACTGTGCCCTCTAAACTGGTCTGCTCCGGGCTTCTCCACCGCTCTTTTGACCACTCTTTCAGGGCCTTCTGCAGCACTCTGGGGTCTGTAAAGATCCTGGATTCTCCCTGCCTGTTCACCCACAACCTCGCCGGGTATACCATAGCATAGTCAATATTTTGATCCTGCAGCTGCCGTTTGAGTGGCACAAATTGCTTGCGGGCCTCCTGCACACAAATCGTAAAGTCCGGGTAGAGCGAGATAGTGGACCCCTCAAACTGCAATGACTGCTTCTCCCATGCTAATCTCAGGGCTGTGTCTCGGTCCCTGTAGTTTAGGAGCTTAGCAATGATGGGTCGTGGCGGAGCCCCCGGATCAGGTCTCGGGCCCAGCGAGCGATGTGCTCTCTCCACCACAAACATTAAAGAGAACTTGTCAGAGCCCAGAAAGGTGTGCAGCAGTTTCTCCACTAACAGTTCCATATTCCCTACCTGCGTGGATTCCGGTAAGCCCGTAATTTGTATGTTACATCTTCGGGAACGGGCTTCATCTTCCGCCTTATCCTGTAGGGTTTGCAACACTCATCTGTTTTTACACAGTGTCCAGTTCTGTCTGTGCTTCCTATACTTCAGTTACCCTGCGCTCCGCCATATCTATCCTGTGTACTTGCTTGTCCATACGTCTGTCATTCTATCCATCCTGTACAACAGAGAGTCCAAGTTAGAGACAATAGCAGACAGACTGCCCTGTAGGTTTTTTTGCATGGCTGCAAGCATGACACGGATATCTCCCTCCACCTGCTCCGGAATCTCTTCTTTGCGCGTGGTGGCCCCACTCTGGGTGATTCTCTCTGGTCCTAGACTTCAGCTGTTCAAAGGTGAGCTTTGGCGTGTTTTATTGATTTTACCCATTATGAGTGAGTGCGGTCCGCTACTGCAACGCACCCCGCCGCTGCAGAAATGTTGGCAGGTAAGGCTCCCTCCACCGGCCACCGAGAGACTGTTCTTCCCAATAAGTTACTGTCACAAAGAAGCAGCAGTCCTTGCAGCTCAGCTCCACCAAAAGCAGGGTGACTTGCTACCCAACCAAATCAGCTCCTAATTGGGTATTACACACTGTGTGTCTGCAAATATTGACTCAACCCTGCTATACACTGCCGATCATCAGGCTGGTGGGGTCGCTCCGCAGCAGGCATCCTTCTGGCACTAGGCTGCCTCACTCCTGTGTGCTCTTAGGCTAGGTGTTTGCAGAGTCCGCCTCTGATCTCCAGGCATCCCCCTGCTCACTGGGGAACTCTTACCAAGTGTAGGGGAAATACACCTGGTGATTATCCTCCCCAATTCGACTCCAGGGTCATGCAGGTTCCTGTGAAGCACTGGGCTCTCTAGGGACCCCCTATCAAGTTGTACGTTGTGTAGTGGCCAGTGGTTCTCCACAAAGCGCTCGTGAAGGGTACCGCTTCAGTATGAGCCAAGGTCTTGCCATTCCAGCTCCTCGTTTCGTCTCCCAGTCGCCAGTATTGGGAGCCGGCGTGCCCCCGGGTGCACCTTGGGCCAAGGGGGGGGGGGGGAGGGGGGTAACGTGGCACCCGCTGCGTCGCCGGGGCTCCAATCCGAGCTGTCTTCAAATGTCACTGTAGCCGGGCTACGCCGCCTCTCAATCTGCCGATTATCCCCATGTAGCCAGGCTAGTGTGTCCAAAACACGGCGGGGAACACCCGCGGCCAGCTCAGCCCAAGACAAGGCGCCAGGTGCAAGCACTACTCGTGCGCCTTCTGGCTTCACGATTTTCACTGCCGCAGGGACCAGCAGTGCTCCCGGCCGTGGTCTGCCGACAATCTGCGTCCCAGCAGCCCTGAGTCAGCGCCTCCGGGCGGAGCCCCTCTCCCAACGTCTCTGTAGGCCCTATGACGCAGCTCCCGTCACAGGAGCACGGGCCGCTCAACGTCCGTCCCCAGCCACGTCTGGAGTTGTAGACGCCACTTATGTGTGGAGCAAACCTTCCGATACACGGGCAGTGTAGATTCCGCGACTGTAGGTGTCCTAATGCAGGATCCCTGAACAAATTAATTGATGGCCCGACGGAGCTCACAGTTTAGGTGCCATCTTTGGCTCAAGCAAGCTCCGCCCCCCACCCTGCGTAGTAGAGACCTGTTGATGCTGGCGTAGAGGGCATTTCCGTAGTCCAGCCTGCTGGTGATGAGTGAGTGGGTGAATGTCTTCCTTGCCTCGGGGGGATCCATTTGAAGGTCCTACGGAGGATATGGAGGGTGTTAAAACAGCTGGAGGTGACAGCGTGACCTGTCGATTCATGGAGAGGGAGAGGTCAAGTATGATGCCGAGGTTCTTTGCAAGGTCCGTGGGGGTCAGGGGGCTGCTGAGGTCGGTGGGCCACCAGGTGTTGTTCTATGCCGAAGGGGTGGTTCAGAGGACGAAGACTTCTGTCTTCACTGAGTTGAGTATTAGGCAGTTGTTGCTCATCCAGGCAACGACGTCCTGCATTCCTTCCTGGAAGTTGAATCTGGTGGTGGTGGGGTCCTTGGTGAGGGAAAGGATGAGTTGGGTGTCTTTACAAAAAACAGGAGAGGGACCCTGAACCTAGAAAAAGGATACGGGAGGAGGAACAACCCACCAGGGAAGTCAAAAATATATAACAACATGAAAGGGAGGTTCCCAATAATCGAATGGACCAACAGGTTCCAATATTAACAATTGCCCACAGAGCAGCTGATTATATTTAAATCATTTTATTGTCATTTATATTTATAAAAAATTCATTACTACAGCAGATATAACAACATACGTAATTCATATAGCGTAAGCCCAGAACAGCAAGGAACAATAAAAACATTTCTCATAAGACAATTCACTCAAGCAGACAGTCACAGTTATACTAAAAAAGCAAAACATCCATCTAGATACACACAGCAAAAAAAACACACAATCTCAACATCCAGACAGAAAGAAGGGCCGACGCGCGTTTCGGAAAAATGCCACAGTGGGGAATTCCTTCATCAGGGCGCCAGTCATTCAATTTTTTACGGCCATCAAGGTCCTTCAAAATTCGAAAGTGGAGGAATTATCTCAATTTCAGAGTTTCTGGGCAAACAACAGCATATCTCAGCGTATCTGTGGGCAAAAGGCAGAATAAATCAACAATATATATAATCTAATGTCAAGAGGGGAGGGAGAGTGGAACAAAAGGGGGGGATTTTTCGGTCAATACATGGAGTAAAACAAAACAAAAATTTTACCACATCCAATCAACTTGCATACAAAAGCAGCAAAGGATTATAGAACGAATTGCTTTCTCAATGTAAACAACAAGTGAGCAAAGGAAATAACCAGAAGATACTCTCTAAACTGTTATGACAACAGATATTGCAGTCCAAGCCTACACAAGGAAGATGGTCGACTAATAAGGGGAACAAAAAGGGATTCTGGATGTAGACATACCGGAATGGAGAAACTCATAGAGCGTCAAACCCATCAAGGTAAAGACAGGCCTCGCAGGCGATGAAGATGGCGGTGGTTGCAGGCATATAACAGTAAATCCCTATAGGAAATATAAATGCAAAAGGCAAATAGAACATATATACTAAAAATAAAAAAGACATATACAACCCTATCCTACGATACACTCAAAATACAGACGAATATGGTGCAGGTAGAACGTCCAAAAGGAAATGTCTCAGCCGAGAATATTTTACCACAGGCGGACATTTACTTCCAAATAATGTTAAAGGCAAATATCTCTAACCGACCGCATAAGCTCACCTATATGTATGGAGGAGCGGCGGTTCAGAGGAATGGAAGAATCACAACGATCCAGATACCAGTAACGAAATGGGCAGTATGTAGAAAGACGTCCTTAAAAAATAGAGTGAACAAACAATAAACAAGAATTAATAAACATTCCTCCATGTATAAAGAGAAAGCAACAACCGCTAATACATAGGAAAGATATATTAGTCCTCAGGATAATCGTAATATAGGACTAGCCGTAAGCATTGAGGAAGTTACAGGATAAAGCTCGACAGTACGGTCTAAATATAGGGATCGCCCACTTGGGTGTCATCAGCATAGGAGATTAGGCGGAGGCAGTGATGTCGGAGGATGGCGGCGAGGGGAGCCATGTAGATGTTGAAGAGGGTTGGGTTGAGTGATGATCCTTGTGGGACTCCGCAGTTGATTTCTGTGGGTTTGGAGGGGAAGGGAGGCATTCTGATCCTTTGGCTCCTGCCTGTGAGGAACGATCTGATCCAGTCGAGGACGGTGCCTTGTATGCCGGCGTCGTGTAGTCTTGCTGCTAGTGTGCGGTGGCAGACGGTGTTGAAAGCTGGCGACAGGTTAAGTAGAATCAGGGCTGTGGAGTGGCCTTGGTCGAGGAGGATGCATATGTCGTCGGTGGGGGCGAGTAGAGCAGTCTCGGTGCTGTGGTTAATTCGGAATCTAGATTGGGAAGGGTCGAGGAAGGCGTTGTCTTCAATGAACCTCGTCAGTGCTGCGTTGATGGTCCTCTCTGCGACTTTCGCTGCGAAAGGGAGGAGTGAGGTGGGCCGGTCGTTCTTGAGGTCCATCGGTTCCACGGAGTGCTTCTTGAGCAGGGGCCTGACTTCTGCACATTTCCATCCGGCGCGCCTTTGGCCTCTTCGGGGCAGGAGGGAGCCCCATCTGGTTCCGCTCCTGTAGCTCCAGCTCCGATGGGTCCCCTTGGATTCAGTCATGGATCCAGACCAGTGCTGGTCATGCCACTGCCACCTGCCCCGGCAACAGCCCTGACACGGATGCTCCAGGCACTAGTCCCATTCTGATACCTGCCGACACAGAGCCACAATTCTTGAAGCCGAAGCCCACGCCAACAGGACCCCACATCCTAGGTCGAAGCCTGAGCCCTATTCTGAAGGGCTAGGCAGTATGGAGGAATAGGATGGGTCACTGGACCCTTTAGAATATCAGTATGAACAGAATATGGGCTGCAGTGAGGAACTGAGTGATGCCAACGACTGGACACGTCTCCAGACACCAGCTTGCTGTTTCCCCCTACCGTTGCTATGGAGGAGGGAGCTCCATATGCAATGTTGGTGCAGGGGGCATCTGAGGTCCTTGACCTTCAGTTGCAGTCAAGACCAACATCTTGACAGAGGAGCTACAACAAGGAATATCCTTCTCTGAACCCCTACTCTCATTTAACTAAGCCCTTCATCAGTGTCCTTTTGGGGACCTGGTCCAAACCGAGCAAAGGGACTCCTGTAAATAGGACGATTGCCCGCCACTACCACCCTACTCCGGGGGATATACATTTCCTACCCCACTCTGGAGATCTTAGTGGTCTAAAACTTTACCTCCCCGCCGCTCCCCCGGACAGGCAATCATAGAGGCTGGCCAGCTTGGGAAAGAAAAGTTTTGTTCTGCCAGCCTTGCATTGTGGTCAGTGAACACTGTGTGCTTATTGGGCCACTGTAGGAAGCTAGGATCCTTCTAGCAAGGTTACCCCCACTTTTTGCCTGGTGTCAGGACCCCAGCAACTGTGCCTTCCCCTCTAAATTGACATGGTAAATACTTTGGTACTTCTACAATTTGCTACTGGTGTGCCCTTGTAAGTCCATAGTATATGGCACTAAGGTACCCAGGGCATAGGTACACCAGGGGTCTCCCCATGGGCTGCAGCTCTCACAACAGATTTAAGTTTCCTTATATCTGAGCTCATCTCACTTAAAACATACAAGTCACCCCTATGGCAAGCTCTTCAGTTCTGAGGGCAGAGAGCTTGGTTATAGGAATGGTGGTGCCCCTGCATGAGCACGACACCGCCACAAACTCCAGAGATGATTCTCCAGGCTTTGCAAGTTCAGTAATTTTTAGACATACAGTGGACATAAGTCATTACAAGATGTCCAACTGCATAGTGGCTGCACCGAACCCAGTCATGATTGGTATGAAACATGTTGAAATCATACCCCAACACCGATTTCAGTGTTGGAAGTATGATCCCCTGTACGGGGGGGGGCCTACCTCCCTATACGCCCGGTAACAGCCTTTCAGGGTCTGCAAGTAAGCTGGGATGCTGCCAACCACTGACACATTTCTGACCTCCTGCTGCTACTGAGCCAAGCTTGAGCAAGGGAAGCTAGAACAAAGGTTTCCTGTCACAGGGAGGTGTGACCCCCTCCCAGAAAGGACATGGTGTTTTGGGCTAGGGTGGGGGTGCTTGCCAGCGCCACCAGACTGCTCTGAAGGGCACATACGGTGCCCTCCTTGCACACTGCAGTTTGAACCAGTTCAGGAACCCTTTTTTCCCGCACTGGAAAAAAAATTGGACAAAGGACATGGGAGTATCCTCCCCTCTGTCGAGGCCTTTCTCTGTGAGGGACCCCTGAGTCATTCCAACACTTTCCTTAGGGTACTTAAGGGCTCTCCTGCAGATTCGTCATTAGACAAGACTCAACCCTGAAACTACGTTGCTCTTCAATCGTCTGGGCACTTGGACTTCATTGGATTTCGACTGAAACCGAGACTGCACAAAGGAATACTCCTGCTGCTCCTGGTCTCGCTGTTCTTCAAGTGTTCTTCGTCATATGTGTCTGTACTTCAACTATGTTCTTCAACAGACCTGTTGGCATCAAGGACACCCGAAGAAATCTTCCTTGTAGTGAAGGAGTCACTCCTCTACAAGCACTGCAACAAAGCTGACCGGCCTGCTGCTCCTATCGTCCTACGGACTCCCTGAGGCCCAGCAACACAGGTCGTGGCTCTGCAACACCCTCAAGGCCGGACCTGTCCCCTCTGCAACATTGAGACCAGAATCCGACATCGGAACCACTTGGACCAAACCCATGTGCACCACATGTTACCAAGGTTTGTTAGCTCTGCACTCCAAAGAGCTTTGGGCTACAAGAAGTTCCAGCCTCCAGCACCTCACTTCCTGAAGATCAGCGACCTACCTGCAGTCCTTGCATCGTGGGCCTCGGTAGGAGGCTGGCTTAGTATATGGTGCACACTTATTTATGTGAAGCACCTTGCACTAATCCAGACAACCTTTATGTTGATTTTAAAGGTCTTAGAAAACCATAGAAAGCTCTCTAAGTGGAAGCTGTGGGAGCAAGCTTCAGGCTTAGTCCAGAAGGAGTGTTAAGCAGCTTGTTTTCCGAGAACTAATCATACAGTGTAGGTTAAGTGAAAAAGAACCACACAGCGTAGTTATAATAGTTACAATTATTACACACACACTCATTAACACATTGGTATATCTCCTACCCGGAGATATAAACACAATATTTCAAAAGGAGAGCAGGTAAGTAGCACAAATAGACAGTGGTCTCTAAAGGGAGACCAAACTATATGCTAAAAAAGTGGAATACTAATGCGAACTGAGACTTAAGTCGAGACTTGACCCAGAAGACTTAAAAGAGCTGGGGACCTAGGTAAGTACCCAGGAACTTGAATCCCTACGTACACTTTACAAAATCACAGTACAAGACGGAACTTCCCTTCCTAGACCTGATGATCTCCTTGGAACAAGGACACCTGCATACCAGGACATACAAAACGGAAACCGACTGACACAGTCTTCTCCCATTTGACAGTCATCGCCCCAAGACCCTATGAGAGAACCTCCAATATGGCCAATTTGAGGATCCGGAGCAATTGCAGCTAAATCACTGACTTTGACTCACAAGCAGCAGCACTCACCACACACCAGAGACAAGAACTACCACATGAGTGTCCTAAAACAAGCTAGAAAGAGAGCACGCAATAACAATCGCTATGGCTTGCTAGAGAACAGAGAACGTCAAGAAGAGGACATGATGACTTGTGTCACCACCTTCACTCCCCTCTCTAATCAGATAAACATCATTCTACGGAATTGGAAGATCCTCAATATAGAGTCTCTGAACATTGCAAAACCCAGATTTGCCTTCAAGAGAACAACAAACTTAAGGGATCAGCTGGTACATACACAACCCTGTCCTCACAAAAAAACAGGTGAAAAGACCCTTTGCAACTTACCACCAGTAGCAGGGCACTACCCGTGCAGAACTTGCAGTGCATGTGCCTCTACCAAACACACAAAGACACTACAATTGGGTATGTTCACATAGGAACAACGACAATACATGAACTGCAATACGAACAATTGTGTATATCTCATCTCATGCCCATGTGAACTTATCTAGATTGGTATGACTACGAGGCCTGTCAAAGTCAGGATTAGCGAACATAAGAGCACCATACGATGTGGACTCACTTCCACCATAATGCATAACCACTTTATCAAAGAGAAGCACTCTGTCAACGACATCAAGAGGACTGTCTTAGAATCCAACTCAACTTGGAGCAACATTGCTCTACTGAGATGTGAACAACGGTGGGTACACCACCTCTATACACACATTAGAGGACTCAATGATGATATTCCATAGATAGAATTATGAATATCATGGTTTATGTGCCCTGCGACATCTGTCCATAAATAATAACTGTCAGCGAATGTCCTGGCTCACTGTAACACCCTTAGGATCAGTCACACACTAGCCAGAGCCCCCACAGGTGTTTAGATATCTAAAGCTATTAGGCGATCTTTGCCCTCTACTTTGACCATCTGGTAATTGTGGCACTCAGCCTTTCGTCCTGACATTATTTGTATCTATACACAGAAACAATGTGACCCCATGAATATTGTGACCACACATCACCTTGACTTTATGGCACTGCTGCGCCATTCACATATCCAGTTTTTGTGAGGCAATACCCCTTTTTAACATCAATTCACAAGAAGTACAATTTCACCATTCAAAGATGGCGCCCGCACATGCGCATCTCAATGAAGCGACACACCCACCTGAAGCCAGGCAAACGGAGAGTAGGAGCCCCGCGATATAAGGGAGACTGCAACACATGCTATTCAATTTTTTTTTAAAACGGATTTTATTGAATTTGACATTCTGAGAACATACACTTCATACATGTGGTCATATAATGTATGGCAAGCTTATAAAGTCCAAACAACGATTGTGGACACAGTAGAACATTGCTTCACCTCGCAGCGGTTCAGTTACCCCTTTTGCACTTTCAGCGTGCAGTGCACAGTCTTTCCTGAGTCAAGTATCATAACTTAGTTGACTAGAGGCATGCCCCCGCGGGGCTCAATCCGATTACTACTCACTCATACAAGGCATAATCGTCTTCCACTCAACAGATCAGGCAACCGAAAAATCAACCCCCCCCCCCCCAACTCGGGCCCTCCCTCCCATATCCCCCCTTCCCCATCCTCCCCCCTCCCCTCAGACATGCCGCTTCCCTAACAACATGCGTGCCGCTCATAATGTATTCCGCACACTCCAAGTAAATCCTGTGTCAGTGGCCAACATCCCACCTGGGAGAATGCGCCCATTCAAGTGATCCCTCCACCCACCTACTTGGTCATCCCACTATCTGCAGCGAAGGTCCCACATAGCCAAATGGGTGTGTAAGGCCAGAAGGATCAGTCCTCTTCGTCAGTCGGGTCCTTAAGCAGATCTGTCAGCGCTTACCAGGCTCTTGCTGTTTCCCATACTTTGTCATTGTCAGTTCTTCATGCTAGTTGGAGCCGGAGGGTCCCCTCACAGTCTGCCCACTTGAGAAATTCTCTGAGCCAGCGCTCCGCATTGGGGCCTGTGACCGCTTTCCAATGGCTAGTAATTTCGCGCTTGGCTAGAACCAGTCCCAAATAACACATGCTATTCAATATGCAGGCTCGCGTGTAAGGGGTAGGTGTCGGAGGATAGTGCACCCAATGACAACCGTGAGTACTTTTTACTATACCCATCTCCCACTCAGCCGCCACTATACAGTTTGTCTCTTCTCTCCTCAGATATAAACAAACATATCTGTTGTGAGGGGTGCTAGCACCAGCTGACACAGGCATTAGAGGCTTTAGGAGGAATGGGACGGACTCCGCACAGGAGGAAATTTCCCTGTATGTGGATGATATCTCGCTCCTCTATGCCCCCGGGGGACGGGGAGACTGGGTGGCACTTCCAGAACAATTGTTGACTACGACTGAGGGCTTCCAGTATCTTGGAGTTTATGTAACTCTGGACAGGTCCCTGTCGTTCCAACGAAACCTGGAGCAAATTATCTTGAATTCCATTGCGGATATGGACCGATGGAGACAACTCCCCCTCACGCTTTTAGGCGAGCGGCCCTGTATAAGATGATTATCCTACCCAAGTACCTCTATGCCCTACAGAACGAATACTACCCGCTCCCAGCCAATGTACTCTCCAGAATACACGCGGATCTGAGGGCCTTCCTTTGGTTGGATAAACAACCTAGAGTAGCACTATCCACCCTCCAGAGACACCAATACAGCGGGAGGATCTCGCTTCCGAACTTGGATGCCTATTATTGGGCAGAGCATCTTGCCCCGATCAATGACTGGTTGCACGCCCCGGCAGATCACCCTACTTATGTCCTTGAAAGGTACAAAAGGTCCACCCGAAACTTACTGTATTACCTCTATGGGGGCAACCGGCGGGAGCCGCTTCTTCCGGCAACGGTCACTACCCTACACTCGTGGTATAAGGCTACAAAGCGCACTGGGTGGGAGAAGACTCCCACACGGCAGACGCCGCTATGGCACTGCAAGTGGTTAACGGAACTGAGCAAACTGAAAGGCTTTCAAAGATGGGACGACATAGGCATCTCCACTATAGGTGATGTGATCTCCAAAGGGGCCCTAAAATCCTTTGTGGCATTGAAAACTGAATTTGGCTTGCACCACTCACAATTCTTCAAATATGCACAGCTACGGCACGCCTGGTGGGCCCAAAATATCCAAATAACCGAGCTCCCAGAATATGCGCCACTGGAGGGACGATTATTGCAAGAACAAGTTCAAGGGAAGACAGTCTCACTCACATATAAAACCCTAACCATTAACATGCTGGGCGACCTAGCGAACCTTAGACAGACGTGGGAATCGGAGGTGGGAGCAATGGACGACCTTGACTGGGACATAGTGTTAATGCACCCAAGGGATGTCGCAATTAAATCCAGGCTGCGCCTCATCCAATTTAATATGCTCCACAGAACATACTACGATAGAGTGCGGCTCCATAAAATGGGGAGGGGGACAGACAAGAGCTGCCTCAGGTGCCACCGAGAGGACGGAGACTTTTACCATCTTGTGTGGACATGCAATGTGATACAACGCTACTGGACCGCCATCTTTAGGGAATTGAGTGAGGTTATGGGGACATTGCTGCACCCGGAGCCCAGGCTGGCCCTACTGGGGATGACGAATGACGTGGACCTGTCTAGACCCCTACTGATCTTCCTGGTGTTGGCCCTAGTTGTGGCGAAGAGGGACATAGTAAAACACTGGGGGGCCCCGACTGCCCCAGAACTAGTGGAATGGAGGAGAGGACTAGACATGTATATGGCCGCTGAGAGAGTGACTTATAAGGCTAGGGGGTGCCCGAAGAAGTTCCGGAGGGTCTGGTCCAGGTGGCGCTCTTATCATGGTTTGGATGGGGGGCTGTGAGGGTGGAGACTTCAGTGCTGGCCGGCAGTCTCACAAGTGCACAAATGGGACAAGTTTGACTAGGATGTTCTTAGATCACAATACAATGCTGCAATTGATGTCGGGTCGGATTGGAGTTAATTTTGTCAGAAATATGCGAATCAGTGGCGGGTGGAGGGGGGTTATGGGTGTGTGCCTCCTTGATTACATGATTGTGTTGTTGTGTACCTATAAAATACAAATAAAAATATTTCTAAAAAAAAGAAAGGCTTGTGCAATCTGATTACAGAGATTAATTGATGATGGAATAGACGCCTCTGTGCGCTCTAAGGTTATAGATTTGATAATCTGGAAGAGCTCCTTGGACGATTTTTTGAATTGTGTGATTATTTGAGCACAGAAGTTTGCCCGAGAACGCCTAAGCTCCTTTTGATACTCTTTTGAGGGCGCAAGGTAGACAGTTTTGTGGTGCGCATTGTAATCTTTGCCCCATGTGCGTTCTAGCCTTTTACAAGATTTTTTTCATTTCCTTGAGAGTCTCAGAAAACCATGGTGCGAAGGGGTTGGCCAGCCTGCTGGTAGCGGACTTCCAGGGGGCTAGGGTATCTAAGGCTTGGTTGATCCACCCCTTTAGTTGGGTATTGGCACAGGATGGACAGGCTACAAGTGAGGCTATAATTTGGTGTAAGACTGCTGGAAATAGCGTGGGGGTAATCAAGGCCCATTTATGCAAGCAGCATTTTTGAGGTGGAATCACTGGTTGGGGGGCCTCCGAGATCCCAACCAGGATCAGGTGGTGGTCTGACCAAGCTACCAGTGTGGGTGCGGCCACCATTAAGGAGTGGGAATTTATAAAAATTGGGTCCAGTATACGGCCTAAAGCATGAGTCAGTGCTACAACCATTTGGGTGAGTTGGAGGAGGTCAAGGTCTTACACCAAGTCTTTAGTAATGGGACAGGACTCATTGTCTATATGGATGTTAAGATCTCCCAGTACTAAAAAGTGAACCTATTGGACTGCATAGTCCGGGATGACATCCATTAGATGTTTTACAAACGTGGCAGCTGGGCCTGGCGGGCGGTACATTTAAAAGCCTACTAGTGTGAGCTTATGATTTAGGGCAAGACTAAAGAAGGCTGCTTCAGAGTTAGCAATAATTATCGGTTGCAGCTTGCATTATAGGTAGCGCTTGAAAATTATCGCCAGACCTCCTCCACTGTGCAGGGGGCGGTCAAGTCTAAGAATGCCGTATTTAGTGGGGACTACGTCAAGTACATCGGGGGCTGACGTTACTGCGAGCCACGTTTCAGTGAGGTAGAATGCAGCTTTGGGGTTCCAAGATTAAACCCGCTATTTCATTTTTATGTTTAGGTGAGGACCGACAGTTAAGTAGGAGGCATTGCTTACTGGCGGGGTGTATTTGGGTTGACTTACCAGTGTAGTGTGCTGGTTTCTGTTCGCCTAGCTGGAGTTTGCAACTGCTACAGCCTTTCTGACTTAGTGAGACATTAATAGAGTGGTAACAGACTTCTTTCATGTGGCGGTTTAGCTCCATAAGGTCCTTACACAAGTATGTCAGCTTTTTAGCAGCAGGAGGCTTCATGACGTTGGACTGAGGAGTGTGAAAGGTAGGGGTCCTGGTGCCGTCCAGGTACAGACAGGTTTGCCTTTGGCGCGCCAGCGGTGCATCCACGTAGTTGACATGAATATATAGCCCGCCTCCAAGAGGGCTATTAATGATTAAAAGTACAAGTGGAATAAAAACACAGTATCAGTGCAGAAAACAAAGTTAAACAAATTTAAAAAACATCTAGTGCCAACCAGATAAGACCTAAGGCGATCTGCAGCACTATAGGCATGTCGGTGGAGCGACCGAAAATGACCGCCACAGAGAGTGGGAGCCATGCACCTCCCTATGCTTAATGCACATACAAGAGAATGAAAAGGAAACTCCAGTGGACCGACCTTTGCTGGCCGCCACCGAGGAATGAGAGCCATGCACCTGCCTACGCAAGTGCACATACAAAGAAATCAGCAGGAATGAGGAAACAAGGTAAGCACAAAGCTCAGCCACCCAGGGAGAGCAATCCCTCCAGGCTGTCGAAATTGCCAGTTCACCTGAGTTGGTGTCCCATCATTTCCCCTCAGCAGCATCACTGCTGTACGACTTGGGCTTTGCTATTAGTAGTCTGAGTCTCCTCTACAGGCCTTCCCACCTCATGTTCATTGGGGCAGAATTGCATACTATCAGGCTTTGAGCCTTCCCTCCTCCATGGAGTATCCAGGACATTCAAGACATGGTTCCACTGTTTCAAGTGGGATCGCAAGTACCGGTCCTGAGGAGTCTAACATTGCTCAGTCTGTTGGCTTTTTTAATCCTCCTGGTCACACACATATGCGGACACATCAGTGGTACCTCCGTGGCCAATTGTTCCAGCATCAGGGAGACTTGACAGAATCCATTGTGGTCGCCATGGATGCTGCAGTGGAATTGAGCTGGTGGAGAAAAGAAGACAACCTTATTCGAGGGAGACTCTGCTGTCCGCTCTTCAGCAATGAGCATAGTAGTGATGGAAGTTTCCACTTTCAGGAAAGATTCACATTTGGAGGGCTTGGAGGTCTCAGGGCTTTGGTCGCTGGATGAGCAGAGATTGCACGTCAGTCTGTTGGAATTGAGGGGTTGGCGTTCAAGGATTTACTTCCTTCCCTTCAAGGTCAGTTGGTTAAGATCTTGATGGACAACACAACTGTGAGGTAGTACCTAAACAAACAGCGGGGAGTGGATTCTGGGGTAGTCTTTCAAGAAGCCTTGAGACTCTGGACTTGGATGACTCAACACTGTCTATGGCTGGTGGCCAATCACTCAGAGGATCCTTGAACACTAGAGCTGACAGCCCAAGTCAACGCCATCCTGCCGACCATGAGGGGCACCTTCATCCACACATAGTCCAAGATCTCTTTGGCCTTTGGGCATACCTCAGGGGGATCTATTCACCACTCAGAACAACACTCATTGCTTGGACTTTTGTGCCCTCCAGAATCATTTGCAGAGAGCCTTGGCGGACACATTTCAGTTTAACGTGGAATTGTTTTTACTTCACTATGCATTTCTTCTCATAGTTCTGAGGAACATTCGCCATTACTGGGCCCAAGTAATTCTCCACGCCCTGGATTATCCATGAAGAGTGTGGTACACAGACCTATTGCACCTCACTGTAGCAGACCATCTTTGTCTTCCACTCTTAGTGGTTCTGTTATCCCAATTGGGAGGGCAGAGCCTGTACCTCTATCTTCAGACCCTTAACTTCATGCATGGAGATTGAGCAGAGCAATCTTAACACATTTCATCTTCCAATGGAGGTGGTAGACATGATACTTATTTTTTTATTTTTTTTGTAATGTTTTTATTGAATTTAAAACATAAGCAAACACATTAAAGACAAAATAAAACAGATCAGTTTCAGCAGAACCGTTAATAAAGTGCACATAAATGATAAGAGGCACATCGGCGTACAACACAGTAAGTCGGCCTAGTGTAAAGCAATACTACAATATTTAAGCATTGGCTGATATATACATAGAGTGGCAGACCTTTACAGACAAGAAGCACAGTTAGCATATCTTCAAATCTACAGAAGGGCATATTCAGTGGACAGTGGTCATTACATAAATAACATCAATCCTGCTCTTCATCGTTGTGATGACGTAACATCTGATATTGTGTGAAAAGCCATAAGCCCTTCGGCCGATTGCAGGTGGGAAGCAGCTCGTTCTAGACATCCGATTGGGTGTTACAATACAACACATCTTCCCATTCTGCCACTATGGAATCAGGGCCCCTCATCCATCACACTGCCAGTCTACGCTTAGCCAGGAGAAGACCATTAGCAACCAGCTTACAAACATTCTTTCGGAAGGGTTTCTTATAAACCAGCAGCGCCAACAGGGGATCCGGGGTAAGAGAAAGATCAACAATCTCATTTAATACACTAAAAAAGTTTCTCCAGAAATTCTCTACTGAGGGCTGTGTGAAAAAAACAGCACCTGGCATGACACATCTTTCACATTTATCTGTGTCCCGCAGCCCATATCTATGCAGACGCTGTGAAGTGTAATGTACCCTATTTAAACATTTCAAATGGGCTAACCTGTGGCGCCCGTTGAGGGAGACCTTGCGTGTAACTTTGCAGCAGTATACCCAAATGTCATCCGTAATTGGAATCCCTATGTCAGTCTGCCAGGACAGTTGTGCTTTCGTGAAGGGAGTAATGTCGAAGCATACAAATGTGAAACTAACTTAACAGGTGACTGTGAGTACAATACTATGGACAGAGGTGGAATCTCCATTGGCTCCTGAAGATCATCTTCCAATACATCACGCATTGCATGGCGAGTACAAAATAAATGGAAGCGCGTCAATGCTGAGGGCTCCGCCATGCCAGCAACCACCTCCTCCCATGATACCAGCCGCCCATTTTTAAACAAACAACCCATCTCATGTATATGTAGGTTGTGTAAGGGGCGAAACGTTACGCGCTCAGAGCTGAGAGGAAACCATTGACACCAGTCAATACGCAACCGAGGTGAGTACAGTTGCGCACCAGAAAAAGTATGTAGGAGTACATTCCAGGCATGGATCATGATATTCACTGAGTCTAAAACCCCACAATGCCTATTAGGCACCTTAGTCAGAAAGCGAGGTAGAGGGTTCGGGGCAGCAGCAACGTTTTCATCCTGGAGGTAAGGCCATTCCGGTGGGCCATGAACCGAACTATGGGCATGCAAGGCCTACGCTATCCTGTAATAAAGCTCCAAATGCGGCGCTCCAAGACCTCCCGCCAAATATGGCAACTTAAGAGTGTCTAGTGCCACACACAGAGTCTTGCCCGCCCATACCAGCTTATTCATCAGAGCACGCAACTCCCTAAACGTGTTGGGGCGCCACTATGGGAATATTGATGAAGAAAAAAAGAAAGCGCGGAAGCACCACCATTTTCATTAAGGAAACTCTTCCCGCAAGTGAGTGCGAGAGCCGGATCCATCAGTCTATATTCTCACCAAGTTTGACAATAGCCCTGCCGTAGTTCGCCTGAAGCACCTGGTCAGCATAGGAGTGAACTTGGATGCCAAGGTAGCGACCTGGGTCAGAGGTCCATTAGAGCGGGAAGTCAAGAGGTGTCGGCACCGTGGCAGGAGTTAACAGAAAGATTATTGACTTGTCCCAGGATATCTTTAAACCCGAAATACCCCAAAAGCGCAACACTTCAGGAACCACAGGATCAAGATGTGCATCAGGGTCACAAATATACAGTAGCATCTCATCAGCGTATGCTGAAACAATTAAATTGTATTTGCGGGAAGCGTAGACCTCTGTGTCCATGATCCTCCTGAAGTGCCCGTAGCAGAGGTTCAGCAGCCACCGCATATAATAGAGGGGACACCCATGACGAGTGTCCCATGTTATTAAAATTGGGGCGGGGACCATGTCCCCAGTACGCACCCAGGCCACAGATGAGTTATAAAGTACCGAGATCGTATTGTAGAAAAACCTCGCCAACTCCCATGCGACGCAGTACAGCCAGCAAAAACGACCATTCGATAGAATCGAAGGCCTTCTCAGCGTCCAGGAAGACCGCTGCTGCCTTAACCTCTTGTCGAACATATTGAAGGGCACCGAACATGGTGCAAAGGTTGTACGATAGAGTGCGGCCTGGGATAAATCCAGCCTGCTCCGGGCCAATTAGTTGAGTCAATAAGGGAGACAGGTGGTTAGCAAGTATTTGGGCAAATATTTTGGTGTCCACGTTAAGGAGGGGAAGTGGACGATAAGAGGAGCACTTTCAAGGGTCCTTACCAGGTTTCAGCAAAGTTATAATCAAGCCTCCGCGCATAGAAGGAGGCATTATCTCAGCCCCTCCAATCTCTTGAAACAGGTTGGGCAGATGAGGAGTAAAAGATTGCCAAAGCCCTTGTAGAAAGATACCATAAGCCCATCCTGCCCCGGGGCACTACCTTCCCGCATAGAGCTCAAGGCAAGTTGTATCTCCGCAACCTCAATAGGACGCAATAAGAATTTGCAGTGCCAATTTTGCAGCCAGGGGAGCTCAATATATTCAAGATACTGTAATATGTGGGCCTCGATAGGGGCAACCTTAGAGCTGTAGAGCTCGTGGTTATATTGGTGAAACTGGTTGTTAACATCCGCTTGTTCTGTCAGGAGAGAGCCCTCCTCAACGACCAGCTCAGTAAAGCTACCAGGCTACAAAACAATGAACCCCCAAAAGTACAGAAGAAAACAGAGTGTAACGCAATGGGGAAGGATGTTACCCAGCATTGCCACTCTAGTGCACCCACCACCAAACATCAATCATTATGCTTCATTAATAGCTAAAAGCAATAAGTAGGGGACACCCATACAGTCTAAATCGCACAACCCACCAGAGCGAGATCCCCCATCAGAGCGGTCTGCAATCAGTCACCCCAGCAACAGCGATATGGAAATCTACCCAAGTGACCAGGAGAGTGAAAAAATCAATAATTAACAGCGCAGTATGACAGCAGTCCTCATGGTAAACTAGTAAAGGGCCCATTCGACTGCAATGTCTGTTAGAATAGAGACCCAGGAGGGATCCGGCCACAGTCTGCCTCACCATGAGCTGTCCAGGCCTTGTCACCAGGCAACCATACCTGACAATAGTTCGAGGAGACATCAGCCTAACCCAATCCATGCACATCAAACCCAATCCAGGCCCCAAAAAGGTCTACAGCAAGGGAAAGCAACTTTGTAAAGCTCTAGGGCAGCCCATCAGCATCTGAGTGCCAAACAGGGAGGCTCCGCAGAGCACAACCATACAGCGCAGACTCAATCTCACCCCAATAAAAGAGTTGTGAGTCAGAAGGCACTTTGCATGCAGCCCCCAATAATCTCAGGAAACACAATGAATTGGTGGAACCCCATACAACGACCTCCAGAAGTGAGAGCCAAAAAACATAGTTGAACTTGCCCGGATTCAACACCAACTGTCATTTCATCAAGGCCCCCAATTGCAGCATCAGCACTGGGACCGCCTTTCCTTCCCGGCCCATGTCTATCAGCTTTATCCCGGTCTTTAAGAGCTTTCTGCAGGGACTGCGGGTCCGAAAATATTTAAGCTTTCCCATCAAACATCACATTGAGCCGTGCAGGGTACAGCATTGCATACTCTATTTTCTGGTCCCTAGGCTTCCGTTTCAGGGGAGTGAATGGTCTCCTGGATTCCTGTACCTGAAGAGTGAAGTCCAAGAATAAGGAAAGAGATGACCCCTCGTACTGCAAACTGCCCAGTTCTCTCGCCTTCCTCAGCGCGGCGTCCCTGTCGCAATAATTCAAAAGTTGGTGATGATGGGCTGGAAGGGGCACCGGGCTGGGGCCTAGGGCCAGCGATCGGTGCGCTCTCTCCACGACAAACATAAGAGAGAAAGTATCAGCGCCCAGCAAAATCGTGGGTCATTTTTCCACAAAGGTCTCCATATTGCCCGTCTCAGTGGTTTCAGCCAGTCCTATGATTCGTAGATTACTATGTTGCAATCTGCCTTCCCAGTCCTCAGCTCTGTCGTGCAACACAGTCAAGGCCTTCTCAATGCGCTTCTGAGCAGCGTCGAAGTCAGACTAGGCCTCATCCGATTTCGTGATGCGACGTTCCGCCATGTCTAAACGTTCTGAATGCTTGTCGACCCACTCCGACATTCTGTCCATTCTGTAGACCAAAGTATCAATTTTAGTGTCAATGGCCGACAGGCCCTGCTGCATGGTCGCTATGATTTGTTTGATATCACCCACCGGGTCCTCAGGTATGCTGTCAGGCTCAGACATCGCAGAGTCCACAATGTCCTCACAGCGTCTAGATATCTGTTGTTCAATTTATTTTCGTCTGGGTCTTATCCGGTTTACCCATCGAAGCACCTCTAGCACACAGGCCTATAAGGCGTGCATGTGCCAGCCCCTGCCAATGGAAAGTTTCAGGCCTAGGGTCAGTGATCAGCGTCTACCAGCAGAACCAAGCTGGGTCAGCAGCGCACATGGGCAAGAGGAATCTGCCGAGCAGAGAGTGGGTACGAAGCTGTCCGCGGCTCCTCTGTGGGATTGTCGTAGCCACCGAGGCACAGATAGTCATCAATGTGACCAGGCCGCCCAACGCAGGCGGAGACCAGGGCCACACTCCCAGGTGGAGGATACTAGTAACGGGGATTGCAGGACAACAGGAGAGGCAGGAGTCATCAGGTGCCAGAGGCCCAAGCAGAGAACGCAATTCGGCCGTCCACGCACTGCCCGCCGACCAGGCTCCGTTGTGTCAGCCGGGCTGCGGGGCTCAACTGTCTCAAGCGGATCTCCGGAGCACCGCTCTTGGTAGGTCTCAGTGCCGCCGGGCCCCCGCCAGGATTTTCGCCGAAGGAGGGCGTCATAATCCAAGGCCTCACTCACCAGCCGCGATGCATTAGTGCAGAGGGTGACGCCTCGTGCATCGGCCACGTAGGCAGGCCTCGCACCGGTGCAGAATCAGTCGGCCAGATCTCCGGCCGTGTTAGGGCAAAGCGGCGTGTGGACACCACGATGAACTCAGCACATGAAGGGCTCCGTCCGCCCAGTGTCTCTGCTAAAAAAACGAAAGGATAGAAGCAGCAAATATTTGTCAGATTGCCGGTGGCTGGCAGAGCTCGATTAAGGAGCGGTCATCTTTACGTCAGGCAAGCTACGCCCCCTGGTAGACATGATTCTTTCTGCACATTGCCCCTCTACCAAATTAGTTTATTCAGGAAGATGGAAGAGGTTTGCTTCCAGGTGCGCAAAATTAGTTGTTGATCCTTTCAAAGCATCCCTGCCTAATGTGCTACAGTTTGTACTATCCTTGTTTCAACAAAGCAGTGTCGTAAATGTTGGGGACTACAGAGGATTGAATGCAGTCACAAAGACGGACGCTCACCCTATACCTAGAGCTGATGAGCTCATTGATAGGTTAGGGGCTGTTAAGTACCGGAGTACTTTTGATTTGGCTTCAGGTTACTGACAGATTGCCCTGACTGATGGAGCAAAGGAGAGGTCAGCATTGCCCACCCCAGAGGGACATTATCAGTTCAAGGTACTGCCCTTTGGCTTAAAGAATGCGCCCACCACCTTCCAAAGGTTGGTGAACCGGGTCTTGTCTGGGTTGGGACAGTTCAGTGCAGCTTACCTGGATGATATAGCTGAATATAGTTCTACCTTGGGTGGATCACTTAAGCCACCTAAGGGAAGTCTGTCAGGCCATGCAGCAGGCAGGTAATACTCAACTTTAACAGAGGGTCCAAGGGGAAACTAAGATTAACGACCAACTAGTATCCTATCCCCCAATCTAACTATACTAATAACATGAATGGATACTACTGGTCAGGTGAAAAGTGGCTAAAAAGAGGGATCCGCAGTGACACAACCTGAATCTTGAAGAATGAATGTGTTATTGCACAAAGAATGGAAAAAGAAACCCATCAGCCCACCTATTGGCGGAACATCATCATCTGGGATTTTGTAGAGAAACTGGTATCTGTTTTAGGTATCTCACTTGTTGTTACAGTGAGATATCCTAATGTAGATCCGCCAGTGATGTGAAAAGCCAAAAACAGGAGTGCGGTGGTGCTGAAAAATAGTTTGCAGTGTTTAAATGTGAGAACAAATCATAAATGTGTTATTTAAAATGAACTACTATGATGCCAAAGAGCAACTTTATTATGGGGACATCATAATGTCAAGATTAAAATAGTGTCTAGATAGTATGAAAAAATGGTAACTATCTTCTGGTGGTTACGGAGGTCGACAAGTTTCAGCCATCCACGGCCGGTAGGTAGACCAGTGGCTTTCTTCAGGACCACGTTTAGAACACTACTGCAAAGTAAGGTGAGAGAAATATAACAATGTAACAAAAGATACGTCCTACCATGTGTCGGTTCCCAGAGTATAGGAGTGATATCTCTATAATTGGAATCTTTTCCCAAAAGAGTCAGACCTCACCTCTCCTGGCACGCGCTCAGGCAATGAGGCCCCCTTAGCTTAGGACGAAGCTCGGGGTACCGACGGACAGAGCGGGGCCTCATTGCCTGAGCGAGTTCCAGGAGAGGTGAGGTCTGATCCCAAGACTATTTTGGGAAAAGATTCCAACTATAGAGATATCACTCCTATACTCTGGGAACCGACACATGGTAGGACGTACCTTTTGTTACATTGTTATATTTCGCTCACCTTACTTTGCAGTAGTGTTCTAAACTTGGTCCTGAAGAAAGCCACTGGTCTACCTACCGACCGTGGATGGCTGAAACATGTCGACCCCCGTAACCACCAGAAGATAGTTACCATTTTTTCATACTATCTATACACTATTTTAATCTTGACATTATGATGCCCCCATAATAAAGTTGCTCTTTGGCATCATAATAGTTCATTTTAAATTCCACATTTACGATTTGTTCTCACATTTAAACACTGCAAACTATTTTTCAGCACCACCGCACTCCTGTTTTTGGCTTTTCACATCACTGGCGGATCTACATTAGGATATCTCACTGTAACAACAAGTGAGATACCCAAAACAGATACCAGTTTCTCTACAAAGTCCCAGATGATGATTTTCCGCCAATAGGTGGGCTGATGGGTTTCTTTTCCATTCTTTGTGCAATAACACATTCATTCTTCAAGATTCAAGTTGTACCACTGCTCATGCAGCAGGCAGGCCTAACAATTAAGGCAAGCAAGTGCCAAATAGGGCAGAGTTCTGTGGCGTACCTGGGCCACCTGGTAGGTGAGGGCCATGTACAGCCTCTCCAAGTGAAAATCCAAACTGTTCTGGATTGGCCAGCTCCTGTTACCCAGTCTCAAGTCAGGGCATTTCTTGGACTGATAGGATATATAGAAGGTTTGTTCAAAATTATGGGACCATTGTGGGTCCCCTAACAGATCTGACTTCTAAGAAGAGGCCCAAAAAGGTGTATTGGACCCCAGAGTGTCAGAAAGCTTTTGACACTCTGAAAGCTGCTATGTGTTCAGCATCAGTACTGCTGGCCCCTGACTACACAAAAGAATGTGTGGTTCAGACAGATGCTTCAGAGCAAGGTATTGGGGCAGTATTGTCACAGCTAAATGAAGAGGGCCTTGATCAGCCAGATGCCTTTATTAGTAGGAGGCTTCTTCCCAGAGAGCAGAGGTATGTGCCATTGAGAGAGAGGCTTTTAATGTGGTGTGGTCAATGAAAAAATTGAGACCATATTTGTTTGGGACTCACTTTCGTGTTCAAACTGACCACAGACCTCTCAGGTGGCTCATGCAGATGAGATGGGAGAATCCCAAGTTGTTAAGGTGGTCTATTTCCCTACACGCAATGGACTTTATAGTGGAAAACAGACCTGGGATTGCCCATGCAAATGCAGATGGACTTTCCAGGTTTTTCCACTTAGCTGATGAGGACTACCAGGGTGTGGGTTAGTAACCCACCACCTTTCGTTTGGGGAGGGTGCTGTGTTGCAAAGTCATCCTGTGCCCTAGCCACCCCCCAACTTTTTGCTGACAGATACTGGTGGTAACTGACTCTGACTGACCCTGGGCTCTACCTGACCAGACCCAGGGCCAAAGCTATGCTGAAAGACACATTAGAATACAGTTAAAACACCTAAATAAACTAGGGTACACAATGCTATGGTGGGGTACCCCTGTGAATGGCAAGACCACCCAATAGGCCCATAGTATATAATAGGGCAGGGGGTTGAAACTACCTTGAAGTCCCTAGTATCCTGGGCATGGCAGTTTAGAGGCCAGCAGCTCTTTTACACTTGCATGTGTGCACTGCTGAAGCCTGAGGTCTGTTTAAAAGCAGTCCTGGGTGCCAGGACTGCTTATAAAAAGTACATTGTGCCCAAAGTCGACTTTGGGGTTTGGAGCACTTACAAATGGATACCCTACAATGTTTTGGCATATTATGAACCTCCAGGGTCTCCCCTAGGTGTCCCAGGGGTGTGGGGCAGATATGTATAAGGTACACCCTTATAAAATGAGAAATATATGCCCTGGGTTAAGTGAAATTTCCCTCCCCACATTGTGGTAAAGTGCTGCTCAAATTTGACTTTGATGCTAGGAGCTCTGTGGAGGGAGAATCTGCAATAATTCTACAGATTGAGAACCCCTAAAGGCTCCCCTAGTTGCACATGGGGTGGGGTTCCTGTAGATATAAGACAAATACTTATACAATATGTTTTTGTAAGTCCTAATGCTGGAAAAATGGCGCAAGTCATGTTTCCCATTGCAAATCCCCTGTTACATAGGTTAACATGGTAGGAAGTTATTGATTAATATTTTTTGATAGGAGAGGGATAGAAATGCCATTCAAAGACTTCCCAGGATGGTATTAATAAATCCCGCAATATCATATTGTTGAATTTCACCTAAAGTGCACATACAAGAAGTTATATGACTTTCTTATTTGTAAATCCTAATTCAGCCTTCCAGTGGTCTGCCCTGATTGGTCAGAGTTAAGTGGATTAGGATTAGCCAGGCTCCCTTGAAGAGGTGATAAAGAGCCCCTGGGGTTAACCAGCTCTGCTGGCAGTGCAGTGGGCTGTTCCATAGGAATGCCAGGCCAGGGGGGGGGGGTTGTAAACTATGTTCTTCAAAGAGGATAGCAGAGAACAGTGTCATTTACACCTCTGAACTTCCCACCTTAGGGAGATGGTAGGATTAAGGAAGGTATGAGCAGATGCAGAGGGGAGAGTCTAAGTAAATTATCCATCCTAGCGGTATGTTTAGCCAGCTCTTACCTCCTTGCTGGAAAATCAGCCATTATGGATTTGGAAGATTTGATGCACTCTGGGACAAAATGATGCCACACTCTACAGGATGTGGTCATATATTGGAGGAGTTACCCTGCTCCCATTGGTCAGAAGTAACCTACTGCTTGACACAGAGAACTTGGAATAAGTATCCGAGAGGGGCAGAACCATCCAGATCTGCTGCTTGAAACTTACTGAAGCAAGAAGTGCCCTGTTGAGAAGTTTTACTATGCAAAGATTTCTAAGGCCTGACCTCTCAAGACTGCACGATCTGAAACTACAGCCCTGTGGATTATCTTGCTCAAAAAGAACTAAAGAGTGGTCTCCCTGAAAGCTACAGGTTAAAAGAGCTCATCTGGAAATCACCAACTAAATCTACACCTTGGAGAACTACCAGTGGCTTTGTAAGGGTTTTGTACCAGCGGATTATTGGAACTGAAGTCCTCAACTTTCAAGGACCATCTTGGAGCTTCCAGACCCTTGAAGTGATTTTGAGACACTTTGGGATCCCTTGAGGAACTTCAGGAAGAAGTTCAAGAAGTTTGGAGAACTTTGAAGCAACTTAAAAAAAAAGCTCACTAGAGGGACAGACTCAAACAGGCCAGCCAGGCCGACTGCCTTCAACTGCGAGCCGGCCAAGCCAACCAGGTTCATCCCGCTAAAAGCTCCATCGCTCCAACTTCCAGAGATTGACCGGGACTAGAAGAAAACTGAAGCCGGCGAACCCTCACTGGATTCGGCAACATGAGGAGCATCGAGAGACTCCGACAGAAAAAGCTCAAGAAAAGTCTCTAAGTGCGCTCGTAGAAAAGGTGACCGGGAGCAACCACGAGAGCCAAGCTGCCTGCCTTCCAACGCGTGCCGGCCTGGATTCCTGGGTTGCCTTGAGTCCGCTCCAGGAAAGCTAACCGAGAGCTCTTCGAAAGGCAAGCCGACGAACCCTCACTGAATCCGGACTGGCTGGGAGCTTTGAGGGCCCTCGGAAGAAAAGCTGTGAAGGTAGAAACTGAGACCGGGAGATGCTGCGAGCTGTAGCCGCTCAGGGCTCCATCGCACCTGGCCTGAAACTTTGACTTTGGCCCAGTCTATCGCAAGTCCTCATCCTGGGCTCCTCGCCCTCCGCCTGGGACGACTCCTGGTGGCCCCCTGCCCTGGGCGCCGCACCCAAACCGACAGACCACGCACGCAACCTGGACTCCTCCCTCTCCATGACCAGACAAGTCAACGCCGTCTCCTCGTCCTGTTTCAACATCCTGCGCATGCTACGGAAGATCTTCCGGTGGATCCCCACGAGACCAGGAAGACGGTCACCCAGGCCCTCGTCACCAGCCGACTGGACTACGGCAACGCCCTCTACGCCGGAACCACCGCCAAGCTCCAGAAGAGACTCCAGCGGATCCAGAACGCCTCAGCCAGACTCATCCTCGACGTCCCCAAACGCAGCCACATCTCCGGACATCTGAGAGACCTGCACTGGCTCCCCGTCAACAAGAGAATCACCTTCCGTCTCCTCACCCACGCACACAAAGTCCTACACGACCAAGGCCCGGGCTACCTCAACAACCGCCTCAACTTCTACGCTCCCAAACGCCACCTCCGATCGACCAATCACGCCCTCGCCGCCGTCCCCCGCATCCGAAGAGCGACAACAGGAGGTAGGTCCTTCTCCTACCTGGCCGCCAAGACCTGGAACACCCTCCCTACCGACCTTCGCCTGACCCAAGACCACCTCTCCTTCAGGAAGAAGCTCAAGACCTGGCTGTTCGAGCAGTAGCGGCACCCCCCCCACCCCCCCCCAAGCGCCTTGAGACCCTCTGGGTGAGTAGTGCGCTCTATAAATGCCTTGATTGATTGATTGATTGAAGCAGATATAATATAGTGCTTTATTCTTCTAAGGGCTATATTTTGCTAAATCTTTAAAAATTCACATCTCTGGTTCCCTACATTGGATATTTGTCGTTTTAGTATAATTTTAAAGATACAAATATTTCCTATTATTATAAATTGGTATTGGATTTTTATTATGTGTTGTGTCTTAATTATTTACTGAATTGGTGTTTTTAAATGCTTTACATACCTGTCTTTGAAGTTTAGCATGCCTGCTCGCAGCCATGCTACCAAGGAATGAGCGTTGGAATAATTTTCTAAGACCTATGCTGAGTCCTACCATGTGTTAGTGGACTTATTGTCAGTGTCAGACCTACTTTTGCCCCTACCAATAACCCACTTTCCAACAGCGTGGCATGACGCAACTCCACGAAGAAAGGAAGGAGAGTGGCATGACGCCACAGGGCAAACAACCACCACAGGTGCGAACGTAGGAAAGGAAAAGAGCGACAGGACAGAGGACTCGTGCCAGCACTGGAGAAGGGGTTCATCAGCGCAAGCCCGCCACTGGGGTGCAGAGACGTCACTGGAGATAGCTTTGCAGGAGGACAAACCATAAGCAGCTAGCAAGCGCAATCTGCATCCAGCCCCCACGCGTCACAGTTCGACCGTCATCTCACTGGATGCTTGACATGGACGGCACCACGCCTAGCAAGTGCACCCATAGGAAGACAACTGCAAGTGGCCACATTGTCCCTCCAGTCCCTCTCAATCCATGAGGTCATTGAAACAGAGAGATTGCCGCCGGTTTGTCCAACTGAAGGAAAGTTACCATGTTCATCATCCAAAGTGCATCATCACCAAGAACATTAAAGGAGCATCGCACCACCAGAGTGGATCCAACCACTTGAGGCTGCCGGAGTTCAACAAGGCATACCTGGCGCTGTGAGACGCTTGCCACCCAGGAACCTTCTGTGTGTCCCCGTACACCAGATGCCTGCCAAAGAAGAGTGTTCCTGACCATTGGCCATTCACTCTTGGGGTTACATGAGGCTTGGCCGTGGCCCTGTTGGGAGTTCTGCAGCGACCCCTCAGCGCGGCCTACGTAATGCCCGCATAGCCCATGCCGTCATGTGGCAATCCAGGGGCAAGGGCCTCAACGGAATTCCTGTGAGAGGGGAATCCGGATCGGAGACATGGGTCGGCAGCAGCTTCACGACAGGCACCGGGAAGCATGAAAGTCACAGATGAAAACTGGTCACCCAAAGACCATCTGAGGGAGGCATAGAACCTGAGCCCTGATGGCGAGAACACACCGACTAAGACAACACCCTTTGCGGCTACATGAACGACTTGGCTGTGGTCCTGTTGGCAGTTCCTCAGTGATGCCTTTGCGGTCCCATGGCAGCCCAGCAGGAAGGCCCTCCAAGAAACTCCTGTGCGAGGGGAGTTCAGGCATGAGAGGCAAGTCTGAAGCTGCTCGGCTATCAGGAACTGAAAAGATCATCAAGTACATCATCTCCAAGAAAGGGCCTCACCCATCAAGGTCATCCTCTATAGCTGTAGGTTTGTCGTCCACCGGAACCTGAGCGCCTGCAAGATCTCCAAAGTGGACTCCATCACCGCTCGAGACACACTGCTATTAGAACTATGTAAATAGACTTCCACACCGGCAGACCAGGCCGGTCTGAACTGCATCGCCAAGGGTGGACCAAAGCATCCTGACCATGCGGTCCAAAGCTCCAGTGCTGCCTGTCAGATGGCCTGAAGTAACTTACTTGGTGCTGTGGATTGTTTCTTTGTTTTCCTTATAGGTTGGACATTAGTTTGTTTCTTTTCATTAAAGTTTGGGAGGGATGTAGTGTCCTGCTGGACACGTTCTAGTGTTTTGTTCTGCGTTACACTCACACCAACACCCTCCCATCACAAGTGTCACCAGTCAGGTGACCCTGCTAATAAAAGGGGCCAGGCGCACGTGCCCTGGGCCTGTTCCAGTACTACATACCGTGAGAAGTTGGCCTGGTATATGATGTTCACTATTCTAGTGAGCACCTTGCACCAGTCCAAACAACACTTATGGTGATGGTTGTCTTAGGCTAAAAGACTCTTGAGGGCGTGCAAAGCCAGCTGTTTTACCATATGTAACCCCTTGAATATCAAATGAAAGGACACCACACAGGATATATATAAAATATATATGTTTTTATTTACTAACACACTCCTCTGAACTCTTTATGAGGTCAGAGGCAAAAGCACATAAGTTATACTCAGAAATACTTTAAATAGCACAATTTACAGTTAGGCCCTAGGGGCGCGTAAAACCATATACTAAGTAAGTGGTATAAGGACCACGACTTGTGAAAGGGAGAGGCCTAGGGCCTAGAGGATCGCTGGGGCTACACTATCTGACCCTTAGGTTAGAAGTGGGAGGCCCACAGGCGGCACGTGCAGGGTCAGTACTCTCACGCGAGAGTCAATAGAAAGTCAATAGGAACGTAACATGGTAAGTAATGAAGTTTTAGGACACTTCCGGTCTAACTAGGATTACTCAACTAACAAAACTGGACACTAGGATAGTCAATCCCTAAGGGAGCACCGAAGTACTCGCGTTACCTCACCCACGGGCTGCGGGTGCATAGGTGTCAAAGTGTGTCCGGTTTTCTCGTTGTTTCCTATGGAGCCTTGGAAGAAGATGCTGCAGGCGACCAGGAGGAAGATGTCCGGGTGGATCCAAGGGTGGTTCTAGGATAAGGAAGACCTGAAAGCAGAGGGGACAGAGTCTAGGTCACTAGCCAGTGACCGGGTGGAACCAGGAAGGAACCAGATGTCGTCGAGGAGCAATCAGGTGCTGTTGTGAAGCTTGTCGTTGCAGCCACGCGGACCAGGAGGTGTCGAGGACGACCAGGTGCTGGAGAGGAGCTGTCCCACGAAGGTTCTCGCAGTTGGAGGGGTCGACTTCAAGATTGGAGCCAACAAGCCTAAGCAAAGGCAACCCACGCAGGATACACAAAAGGCTTCTGGTGCAGACCAGGAGGGTCTGAGGTACTTCACCTTTTCAGGGAAGCGAGGGCCAGTCTGGAGCAACCAGACCAGCGATGGAGTTTCACAAGGATCGTTGTCAGAGGGCTACTAGCAAGGGGCCAGCAACCGGACAACGCGTCGAGCAGAACACAAGCAGAAGGGCCCCACACAGATCTTGTGGAGTGTGGAGGGCTGGGCTTCGGTGCAGGTGGAGCTCGGTGTCGAGCCCCTGGTGGCCTTGGTTACACCTATGCCCTGAGTACCTAGGGTACACATCTACAGGGGCTGATAAGGTGAGCCAATTCCCAATTGTGGATGTACCTAGAGTACATGGTGTGAATTTAGAGAGAGTGCATCTGGGCTGTGGGTCTGATTAGCAGGCCCACAGCCACATCTAAGTCGAAAACCAGTAAAGCAAAAGCAAAAAGTGGGGGTGACCATGGGAAGCAGACCCTACTCTCCTACACATACCATGGTGTCTGTGTGGTCATTTACCTGGCATGTGGGCCTAGGGTCCCCGACACCACAGGTTGCTTTTCAAAGTCCCTCCTTTTGGTGTTTAGTTGACACCCAGGCGATTTCACTCTATGAACAGATTTTTGTTGGCCATCACTGTTTTCACGCTTGTTCCTGTTCCAATGTGATGGCCTCTCCTCCCGTCCGGGAATGGCAGCCACTGCTGTTTGTGGCTCTCTCTTCCAGTCTGTCCCCACAGCACCCCTCCCGAGGCTCTGCTTGTGCTGCTGCAGACCTACACCGACATGACTGCCGCCTTCCCCTTCACCTCAGCCCCCACCCCTGTCCAGACATCGCAGCCAGAGCTGTTTATGGCTCTCCCTCTCCTTCAGTCTGTCCCTGCTGCACGCCCTCCGAGGCTCAGCTTGTACTGCTGCAGACCCACACAGACATAACTGCCGCCTCCCCCTTCACCTCAGCCCCCACCGGCCCCAGCTCACAAGAGGTATTCCATGCAGCATGAGAATATATTTCTGAAAGGAAAGGGGCATACAGCTTCTCTCATACTGTCTGTCACTGGAAGCCCCATATCACGTTGCGAAAAAAATGTCAGCTTTGTGATGTGCCGGAGCAGTCACTGGAGAGACCAAGAGAGCTCATGCTACTTCATTTTGTAGTGACTTTCACTGGCTCCTTGTTCCAAAGGTTCTGGCCTGTGTTTTTATGCTGTTATTTATGTTTGAGTATATGCTGTGTGAGCACCGTGCATCTAGGCTCTATTTCTGAATGCTTACAGAAGGAGTTTTCTGTTACATTGAAAAACATTTGGAGAAGTTAGGCGATCAGATCTTAGCAAGGTGTGTGACATTCTACTTTTACTCATATCTTACTTGGAACCTAAATACTTTATTTATTTATTTATTTAATTGCTTATATCGCGCTAGAATCGACCCATGAGGTATCTCCGCGCTTTGCTCGCAAAAGTTCTAAAGTATATTGTCTCTGCGGAATACCACAGGGAGGGTTATGCTATCTGAAACAGAAGAGTTTTTAAGGCCTTCCTAAAACATAGATGGTTGTCGTTGTGTCTTAGGTCAGATGGAAGTTTATTCCACATGGTTGGGCCTATAAATGATAGGGCACGTCCACCTTGTCTGACTTTTTTTACAGTGGGGATTTCCAGTAGACATTGGTTGCTGGAACGTAATAAACGTTCAGGTTTGTATATCTGAAATTTTTGTGCCAGATATCTGGGGCCTTGCCCATAGAGACATTTGTGCACTAGGCAGCAGATTTTAAATGTGACACGTTGTCGTATGGGCAACCAATGAAGGTGACTTAACAGAGGTTTGGACGGGGTCCTTGCGGGAGCATTTAGAATTAATCTGGCCGCCGTATTTTGGACCACCTGCAAACGATTTAACTTGATGCTATAACCTGAACTATCCGCCAAAGGGACTACATGAAGTTTTCTATTTCTGCGTGAAAATCACGGCTTCATTACAGAAACACGTTCTGTCGATCGGGCACTGAATGTCAATCAAACAATCTTCCTTAGGAAAAGATCCAGTTCTATGTTCTGCATCACCTGTTTGCCAACCACAACTTGTGTCCTGAAGTCTTCCTGCTTCTGCTCAGCATTTTGAAGGGGAGGAAGCTCTGTACATTATCAAATTACTCTCTGTCCAGGCCACAGCCTCTGTGGCAGTGGACTTTTTATTTTCATCGTGGCTGTGTTGAGTTTCAAACTAAAACTACCACACAGCAAAAAAAATAAGTTGGCGATAAAAAAGATGGTGTCTTACCATCTTAAGTTATGGCTCACACTCGAGTCCAGATAAAAACAATGAAAATGACGGCTGCAGTGGAACAGTAACCAAGAGACAACCGTGAAGGGTGTTTGCCTTTCATATAAATATCATTAAGGGGGTCTGTTCAGCGCACAGAAGCAGCAGATGGGTTCCGCTATTTAGCAGACTGCCGGGACAGTCCTTTTTAGGTCTCGCCAGGAGGGGACCTCATGTAATCGATCCGCTTTTGGCCCCAAAAACGTGCACGCCTTGCATTGCTTTCAATGGCAACGCGTGCAAGTTTGGCGATTCACTTGCGGGAGCGAGCTTTGAAACCATTAACATGTGGTTTCAAAACTCGCTCCCACAAGGGAAACCGGCACAGGCACTCTCCTCTCCCCCTGCTGCCTCCTTTTAGCGCGAGACGCGGGAGCTTGTCCAGCTTTGCCATGTCGCAATATCAGACCCATGCAGCATGTTCGCAAGTGCGAAAATAAGGAGCATATGGTGCAATTACAACCGGATGCCGTTAGGATGCATCATACTCCCACCACCTCTGATCTCTGACATACAAAAAGCGTTGAAAGGTAGCAGACATAAAAGTCCCCAATTATCCGTCAGCCAGAGCAGAGAGTATGCTTCACAAAACCCAATGCAAGTGAAAACCACTGAATACCTACTGCTCCTGTCAGCCACTTTACAATCTCTGCGGAGTCCAGACCGGGTTTTCCAAGTGGGTTTTTCGTTTGGAGAGCAGATCTACGCTTCTTACGTTAGGCGCATGCGCATGGACTAACACACATGCTTGAGAGGCAGAAGCAATTCGCTGTAGAAACATAGGCCTGATTTTTCTTGATGCCGAGAAGGCGTTCGACTGGGTCTCGTGGAATTACCTTTGGAGGGGACTGCAACAAATGGGTTTCGGGCAGGGCTATGTACGTGCTTTAAAGGCCCTTTATTATCTCCCCTCTGTGAAAATTTGCTCAATGGGATATTATTCAGAGACCATCGCAATCTCTAGAGGCACAAGGCAAGGTTGTCCTTATGTTATGTTATGTTATGTTAATATTATTTTTATAGCGCGCAGCTGCCCCAGCAAAGGGGCGTCCTGGCGCTTTAGACAGGTACTATAACATAACACAGAAAAGGAATAGGAAAGAAAAAAAAAAAAAGGGACAACTACTCAGAAGCAGGAAACAAGAAAGTTTTGATGGCACGCCTGAAGGTGAGCAGATCATTCAAAGCTCGGATGTGCACCGGGAGCGAATTCCACAGCCCCGCAGCAAGCACCCGGTAAGAGCGGCCACCCATTCGGCAAAGTTTAAAGCGAGGGCAAACTGCCAGATGAAGAGCCTCTGATCTTAAGGATCTCAAAGGGATGTAGGGAATAAGCAAGTTAGTCAGAGCCGGCGGCGACGAAAGTTTCATGATTTTAAAGGCCAGACAGAGCGCTTTAAACTTGATCCTCTGCCTGACCGGTAGCCAATGTAGGGCCGAGATGGTGCCCGAGGCGGAACAGTGTCTGGGAAGACCAACAATGGCCCGCGCCGCGGCATTTTGTACCCTTTGAAGTCTGGATGCCTCAGCTTGATTCACCCTTAGCATCAGCGCACTTCCGTAGTCCAGCCGGGATAAAACTGAAGCTTGGACCACGAGCTGCCGAGTGGGAGGATCGAAGTATTTCAGGACTGGCCTTATGCCACGCAAGATACCATAACAGGTGGCTGCAACCTTCTTCGTGTGGCCTATGAAGGTGAGCGCGGGGTCCAGCCAAATTCCTAGATTTTTCACTTCTAAGGCTGGGATAGGAGTGATGCCCAGCTCTGGAGGCCACCACTGGTCTCCCCATAACTCAGCATGTTTCCCCAAGACCAGCACTTCAGTTTTGGTGGCATTCAACTGTAAGCAGTTGGTACGAAGCCAACTCGCTACTGCCACAAGTCCGGCTCGGAATCTGGGGGCCTCCACTTCAGGGTCTCCACTTAGTGTCACTGCCAGCTGCGTATCGTCAGCGTATGAGGTCATCGTCAAACCCCACTGTTTGACGACTGCAGCTAGCGGTTTCACATATAGGTTGAACAAGGTAGGGCAACGAGGAGCCCTGTGGGACCCCCAGGCCCAGGGGATGGATGGTAGATTGGCAGGGTGGTATTGCCACTTTAAAGGTTCGATCTGAAAGGAAAGATCGAAACCACTGAAGAGCGGTGCCTGCTACTCCAGCTCCCTCTAGGCGTTGAATCAGTGTATAGTGGGACACAGTATCGAAAGCAGCGCTCAGATATAATAGCAGGAGCGCTGCCGTACGCCCGGAGTCAAGTACCAGGCGTAGATGCTCGATAATATAGAGCAAGGCGGTCTCGGTACTGTGTCCTGGCCGGAAGCCGTTTTGGCTGGAGTCCAATATCTGGTTACGGGCCAGGTGAGCAGATAAGATTGAATTAACATGGGCTTCGGTGACTTTGGCAGTCCATGGCAGAAGAGATATGGGGCGGTAGTTCTCAGGCAATAGGGGATCAGAATTTGCCTTTTTCAAGATAGGGGTAACTACCGCCAGCTTCCACGCAGAAGGGACCGTTCCAGTGGACAGCGACATGTTAATTAAAGTAAGAATCGGTGCTCGACACAGCGGGGAAAGCGTACTAATAAGAGCTGGCTTTAGCGGATCCAGGGGAGAGCCTGATTTAACGCTAAGGCTAAGTTTGTCAAAAGCCTCAGCAGACAGATCAGGTAAAAAAGTCAACATCTCGTACCCCAAATAATTAGGGTCAACTGGCTCTGGTCGGCACGGATCAAATCCTCGATATATTTTCTGCACTTTCTCCAAGAAGAAAGTTGCCAAATTCTCGCAGTGGGAGTCAGTGCAGATCTCTGCCGAGGTAGCTCTTTTATTCATAAGGTCTTTCAAGACCTTGAATATTAGTTTAGAGGGATTACTACTAGATTGAAATTCCTGAGCATAGAATGCGGCCCTTGTTCTGCAGATTGCCCTGTGATAGTGCTTGAGTTTGGTATAATACAAGGTTTTCAGGGCACCTTGTTCACCACTTTTATTTACTTTGTATATTAACACGTTTATTCTTATGTTAGAACAAAGTAGAAAGATCTTGCCTTTTATAGTACAACAAGAACGGTATTCGGTAATGGCGTATGATGTTGCGATCGCTACTTCTAATCCTTGTCTCGCTATACCTGAAATAGAAACCCTGGCGCAAACTTTTGGGGCAGCGTCTGGGTATAAGCTTAATACTGCTAAAAGCCAAGTTTTATGTACAAGTCAAGCAATGGATGGGGATGCCAGGTGTGTTAAGGAAGCTACCTATCTGGGTATCAAGATCCATACCTCTGTTAAAGAGACCGTTGAGGTTAATTGGGGCGACATTATTTGGGGAGTAAAACGCTCACTTGAAAGGTGGGGGAATCTCCATCTCACATTAGTGGGCAGAGCTAATGTTCTGAAAGGAATGTCTTACCGAGAGTTATGTATTTTTTTAGGGCAGTGCCCCTGGAGGTAGCCTCTAAACAAATTCAATATCTACAGTCTCTTTGTACTAGGTTTATGTGGGTACTGGGGAAACCTCGCAGGGCTGCTCGATATAGGACTCTTCCTCGAGCAAGAGGAGGATGGTCTATATTTGATTTTCTTTGTATTATTACTCCTGTATTTTGGTTAATGCACGTATTTTACTTACCGGAGAAGAGATTAGTAAACCGGCCGAGGCTCCCTCAATTTATCAGATGATTTTAGGGTCGGAGGTTCAGCAATTTATATTCAAAAGAGTGGACGGCAGTTATTTTAAAAGAACGCGATTTAAGGTATTAAATGCGGTGTTTAAAGTCTGGAAGACTGTATGGAAAAGTTTCAAGATTCCAGTACTCACCATGTATACTCTCATTAATGCCATGGGACTGCTGCACCCGATTTTCGAAGACCAGGTGGCCTTACGCTGGAGAAGGAATGGGATTACCCGACTTGGTGACTTGTATCATGATGATGGGCTCTTAAATTTATTTGCAGAGTTGGCAGATAAATCCCATCTACCCACAACTCAATTTTTTTAATATTTACAAGTTAGGGACTTCCTGGAAAAACACCCTATCTGCATTATGAATTTTAAAATTGTAGACAGAATTAGACGTCATGGAGACATCGGTGTAATCTACAAAACACTGCTAGAGGGGAGAACGGATGATCTAGAAAAATACAATACGAGATGGAGAACTTGGTTGGGGAATCCCAAAATGTCATTGGAAAAATCTATTGATTTGGCATGGAGGATCTTTCGCGCAGCTAATCTTAAAAGTCAATATTATAAAATGCTATTTAATTTGTATCATACACCTGTTAAAATGATGAAGTGGGGGCCAACATGATGGGAAGTGTTTCCGCTGTGGGAAGGATAGTGCAGACATTGTGCATGTGTTCTTTGCATGTGCTGTTTTGGATCCTCTGATAGAATCCATAGAGAGGTATTTGTCAGAAATAACCGGGGATTGTGTTAAGATTTCTCAATCTATGATGTTGCTTGGTATCGGGGAGGACAGTTACTATATAAACACCGTTATATAATTTTTATGGCCACGGCGGTTGCTCGGCTGACAATTGCCTCACTGTGGTTACAGCAAGAGGCCCCACCTTTTGAGATGTGGCGGGCCAAGTTTTTGAATGTGTACAACATGGAATACAGTTTATATGCCGTCAAAGGATACAGAAAAAGTAAATTAGGGTTATTGGTTTGGGGGGCGGTGAGGGATTATATGGCGGGGTAAGTAATTCTATTATGTACAACATAGTTTGTACCTTATGTTAATTTGATGTCGGGGTCTTCGTTCGGATTGGGGCCTATAAGGCGCAATGATGGATGTCTTGATGTATGTGTTCTGTTATGTATTCTTTATTATGCTGCAATGAAACTCTAATAAAGATTTTTTTACATAAAGAAGCATTGGCCCAACTGAGCGGCCCCACTTTCTCTTCCGGAGTGACAGGGCAAGGACCTGGGAGGCTGGACCTTCTTTTCGGACGGTCTATTTTTCTGGTAAATCGAGAGACTTTATTAGGGAGGAAGTGCCATGAACATTCCTTTGCAAAAACTGAAGCTACCCCATAGCCCATAACTCAATAAAAAAGTTAAACTGGCGAATACCCTCCCCCCTCCCCCTCCCCCCATTTGACGCCAGTTCGAGTTGAAATCGAAGCAAAGACAATCAAACTGATCTGGCGGGAGGAGGTAAGGTTTGTGCCTGGGACACGCAGGCATCCAGTCTCATTCTAGGAGCTTTTGCCAACAGCGGCACCCCTGTTACTTGGTCCACATTTAGGGTAGAGATTTCCAGTTTTTCCAAGTCAACAAAGTTGCTTAGGAACGGGAAGTCGAGCCGCCTTCCCGCTCCCATTGCATCCCAGCCCGTAGCCTGTCTGTGTGCCCGGCCTTGCCATGTTCAAGTGCGGCATCGCCTACCCGCGCTGCAAGTGGATCCTTCCGCTGCTCCTTCCCTGCGCCATCATCTTCGAGCCTGTTGGGTGTGAGTTAAAAGGAATAGTGAAACCTGGGGCACCGTGTAAAAAAAGTTCAATCGGGTCGGGGACAATCGATATTTGCCCGGCGGTATTGCCTCTGTGACCCTCTAGTTATTTAAATCAATGAAGAGGCAGGCGCTGGAGACTGGAAAGCAGGAAACAAGGTTTTTTATTCTCTCCGGAGGAGAACACAACGAAACGGACAGAAGGTATCGTTCTGAGGTGCTCTAACTTACGTTTGAGGCCTGGCCCCTTATATACAGTGTTTATGGTTTTTTATTACAGTTTACATACATGTGACAAAGCTTTGATATACGGAAAGACATACCCGGAATCCCCCTTTGGGGCCCGTTCCCACACACATTTACAGTTGAAGTCCCCACCCTAGTCACAACAGGTGATGAGCATCGCGCAGCTGGATAATCCGCCGATTCACGGAATGTGGGGGGTTTGATCGGATCTCATGGGGTGGGGGGCTTTGATCAGCCCGGGGATTCTTTGATGGGGGAAGCTTTCTATTGTACGGGGAGGGGCAAGGATGGTATCGGCAGAGCTGGGTGTCGGCTTGGGAACGGGGAGGACAAAACGGGCACACGGGGAAAAAAGGGGGTTTGCATCTAAGGGCCGGAGATCATGAAAGGAAAGCAGGGAGGTGTCGCGCTGGGAACAGGATGAGGGCCGGGGGCAGAGCAGCGCCGAAGAGGGGTTTATGACTCAAGGCAGGTGCAAGCAGGGGGTGGTCAGCGTGCAGGCTTAGTGAAGGCAAAGGGCTATGTCAGGGGCCAGCGGCATGCAAAAGGGTTTGTTCTGATCGGGGCATCTTAAAATGGCGGGCGCGCACGACAAAAGTGTGGCATCAGGGAAGAGGCAAGATGGCGCAGATAATGTTCACCAAAACGCACTAATTTTCCACAGTCCTCCCTTTAACATATTCAAGACATCTTGCTGGTTCATTTTCTACTCGGGTCTATTGTGGTGGGCATGAGAAAGAAAACGGTAGGAACCCTAGAAAAAGAGTTGTAAACAATACATTTTGAGGTTTCTGGTTTTTAGGAGGTGCACCTATTTGATAAACTTTGATAAATTTGTTCAGCAGGAAAGTCATAGGAATGAAATACAAAAAACGGCGAGCAGCAAGTACATATCATAACGTGAACTGGCAGGTTAATACATATTTCAGATTCGGTTTGGAGCAGGATCAATACAATGGCGGCTGGGAGAGAAATGAGGCAAAAAACGGTGATTGAGGATGTCAAATGTTCGAAGTTTACGAGTTCTCATTGTTCTTTGTGGTCTTTCGTTGGCGCTGTTGAGCACCGGCGGTGGAGCTACGAGTCCAGCTCTGTTCTAAGTTCTGCGTTGCAGGGCACGACCCTTTCCTCGCGTTTCTGGTCGGAAAGGTCCTTTTCGCCCTGTGTCCTTTGAGGTGATTGTCAGAAAGTTCCGATGGAAGAAGGGCGTTCAAAACAGTCCATAGGGTAGGTCAGAGGAAAAAGGGGGATGGAGCAAGGCCAAATTGGGAACAAACTAGGGGAACGAGAGACTTCAAATGGGCGGGCGTGCGACGGAATTCAGAGAGCGGGGACTTGTCGAAAGGCACTGGACGTCGAGCAGGGGCATCAGGTCGACCCTTTCTTTTCATGCTGTCGAAAACAGTGCCTCGTCCTGCAGCTCCTTTCAGTCGTGGTCTCGCCTTGGCTAATGTCGCAGGTGTCCCTTAGTCTGCAGTCGGGCCTCGTGCTCCCACATCCGGTCCTTCTCTCCTCCAACAGCAGTACCCTTAAACAAGTTTGAAAAGACAGTCTTTAGAAAATTTGCAGATGAAGATAATCAAAAAGTCTATTTCTCTCCCAGCTCCAGGCAAAGAATGAAAATGTCCGTTATATTTAACGTTCACAACTGGCATATGAATGACCGGTGGCGGACCTGTTGGATTTACTATGACTTTCCTTCATAATCATTTATTACAGGCATGACAGTTCATCTGATGGTAACCCACCTTCGGGAGACAAATCTGGCAAAGATATGCCGTTCTCTAGAGTTTCACATTTACAAAAGGGTACAGTGAGTCGTCAACATGGTACTACACAGGTATTTTGCTGAGAGACGAACATGGCTAAACATTTCCTTTCTATCGGTGCATCCTGTTTTTCAACTACTGCGGGGTTCATTTTGATGATTTCTTTACCTTGGTCTAGTCTGTTAACCTTGTAAAACATCATTCTGGGTCCTACGTAACCTTTTACAGCCCGGTTACTTAACTAGGAAGGACAGGGGTTTTATGGGAAACAACCAGGGACATAGACAGGGGAGGTAACGGGGGTGATCGTTTTTCTGGTTTGGGTATTGCGACGATTCGGGGAGGGGAGGGTCGCGTATTCTGAGGTCCTTGTTTTATACTATAGGAGCCGTTGACATGTAGTTCCCTTATTTCGGGCCAGATTAGGGAACCTCTGTCGTCTTACCTGTCCTTTCCCTTACGGCCCAACCTGGGTTCATTGACTTCTAGCGGAAAAGGAGAGGTAATGACGCGGCCTCAGGATGATTGTATTAAAGACAAGCGTTTGTGCAAATACTGACGGTATTTGAAGCCAATTAGGTGGTGTGCTAGGGGTGGCAATCTGCCAATTTCGGGGCTAACCACTCGGAAGAGTGGTAGTGCAAAAATAGAGAGAGAGAGAGAGAGAGAGAGAGAGAGAGAGAGTGAGAGAGAGAGTGAGAGAGAGAGTGAGAGAGAGAGAGAGAGAGTGAGAGAGAGAGAGAGAGAGAGAGAGAGAGAGAGAGAGAGAGAGAGAGTGCAACGGCAGGCTAAATAGTACACGTGCAACAGAGAGGGCGGCAGTGCATTCAAGAAAGGCTATTTAGTGCATTACACAGTAAAGGGTATTCACGAGTCCGCGTTAGAATCTTGTAATCATGCAGTTTGAGCATTAGACAGGGTAGAGGGGACGTGCTTTGAGAAAAGGAAAGAAAAAAGGAGGTACCATTTTGTCGCACTTAATCGCATTCTCGGTCCTTTGACCAGTTGGGTCAACGCCTCAGTCACACACACACATTCCCTCACAGTTTCGCATCATACGTGACATGGATTCATTCGTCCGGTCTGGTTTAAGGGTGATCACTTTTTATCAGGTTGTGCTAATTTTTCGGGTTTGTTCGATACGTGAGTAGTTTGCAGGCGTGCTTAGACACCACCCTGCGGCGCTAGTCCGTTTCGTGTATTTAGACATGGCAAGGTCTCAGATCTTCGCCACACCTTGGCTGTAATCTCTGATGTAACCTGCAGAGGAAGGAAAAAAGGGGGGGGTGGGGGAGACAGCATTCGCGCGCATTCAAATACATGGATTCATAAGTCCTTTACTTACCTCTTACTCGTCTTTCCTCCTTGGGGCAGGGTCCCCGGGGATATGGTTTTCGGAGTCGAGGGGGGGGTAGTGTGTTCATGTAGGGCGTGTGCGGGGAAACATAAAAAGGAAACCAGAGGTGCCTAGTGCGAGGTATCTAGTCAAAGGATATATCTCACTATCGGGATCCTTAAACCTCTTTCAACGCCGTGGCGTTCTAAAGTTCTTCGGTTCTTGGGTCCCTGCTACTTTGGAACGTTGTACTTTACAATATTTACATTATTTCATTTCACCCTCCTTTTACATTCCCTCATTTACACCGTTCGTTTTACCCATCCTTGGAAGTCACGGTCTTCCTCTACGCGAGAGTTCATGAGTCAGTCGCGTACTTTTAAGACGGAGTGTCGTGTTGTCGATCCGATCCGTCCTCCAGGGCTGGGCAACCATCTTCCTTTAACCTTAAAGAGAGAGCAGAGTAGGGTGCACAGAAAAAGAACTTTCCTACCCATCCCATATTGTTTTAAAATAAAGCATGCAATACCCGTCCATAGTTTCAAAGACTTTATTTTGCAAATTCATTTCAGCATATGGATTAGGAGGGTGTGGTCGTATTTGGTCGGTCGTGGCAATGGCTAAAGTGCGTACAGTGGGGGGGGTGTTGTTTGCAACAATAAAAACATCGGAAAGTTTTACTCATTCATTTGTAAGAGACTAAAAACGTCTATTAATTGGCTGGGGGTTCGGGGGCATATATTTTCATAATTTAGAAACATAATCATAACAGTTGTAATCAGATTTCCTATATGCATACCGTACGTGTGCATCGTAAATGAGGTTTACATCAGTTATAAAAATATAATACATTGTACATTTGTAATCAACATTTGTAATGGGGATTCTTTCATACTGTTCGTCGAGTGAGCTCTCCTTGTCTTTTCTAGCCAAGTGTACAAAGGATCACAAAAATCTCAGAACATCAAGTTTATATTAGTGCGAAGGAACACCACGAGGTGTTCGTAAGTTCCGATTGATACCAGCGCCATTTTGGGCGGGGCCGGCACAGTCCGGAAGCAGCATCAGGGGGAAATGTTTCCATTACTGGCAGTTTGGACCAGAGTCCTTTTCGGCAGTTCTAGAATTCACGCTAACAGAAGGTGTGGCAATGTCATGTTTGTTTCGTTGGCGATCGAGGCAGCCGTCCCTTACCGGAAACCTGCAAAGGCCGAAGGCTCCGCCGGGGACCTTTGTATGATCTTCAAGGCTGCGGAGATGCTGTCGGAGATGGGGGCTCGTGCTCCATGGGACAAATGTTCGAGTTATACGGCTGGCCAAAGTTACTCTAGTGGCCGGGGCCCGCCTTCCAGCGGATCCAGACGCCATTTTGAGGCCCTACAGGGGCCACTCTCGTCGAGTTTGCAAGAATGGAAGAGACCCTTCGGAGTGAAAGGAAGAGGTCCCTGTTTTGTGAGAGCGGGACGTCCAGCTGGGGTGCAGCTGTGATGCCCCCACCTGGGGGGGCGAGGGAGACTCGTTCACATCGTCTCCTTCTCCCGGTGCACTCCATGCCGCTCCTTTTCATCGCCCCGCATGAAGGCCTCTCCACATCCGGTGTTCCCCAAGTGCCACCATTGTACGTTCGGTGCTGCGCAAATACTGGGGTGCCACCATTGTACGTTCGGTGCTGCGCAAGTACTGGGGTGCCACCATGGTGTGTTCGGTGCTGCGCAAGTACTGGGGTGCCACCATGGTGTGTCCGGTGCTGTGGAAGTATGGGCACCATCGCCTGACTGGGGGTGTTCGGCGTCGGGCTGGGGGCTGGGAAACCTCCTACCGGTGGAGGTGGGAGAGGCTCGTCCGCGTCGCCTCTCCCTCCCAGCCCAACTTGGACAAATTGTTGTGGAGGTACGTGCAGGACATCCCGCCGTCCAGGACTGCTGCGGCTGTGACGGAAGAGAAAAGGAAGAGGTGCCTCGCTCTCCTCTTGACATGTGGCGGGACTACCTTAGTCTTTCCAGGCCCGTTGCGGCCGGCCAAGGAGACATGTGGCGGGACTACCTGCAAATGCCCAGGCTGCGGGCTCCTGCCTCTCCTCCGGCTCCCCCATACGTTAAGATTTCCTGACCAAGAGTTGGCGGCGGGGCTCGCCTTATATGGGTTGCCGTTGGTTGGACGTAGCCGTAACCCTGCCCTACTTTGGAAGGTTCCAGAATGGGGGGGGGGCGAATGTTCTGTTTGACTTTCATTTTCTACAGTTTATCGTTATTATTCCTTGTTTGTTGTGTTAAATTAAAAGTTCAAGTTTATTAATGGTCTACGGATTTTGTTTTATCATTTCTTTCTTTCCAGGTTGCTTTTATGCTAAGTTTCTGCTAACAGGGGTCGAGTAACACGGAAACACGTGTAGAGGGATGACGCAGATTTGTACATTACATACACACAAACTCAGACGGGGGACAGTACAAGTACGACATACAAAGACCCAAGACAAATATAAAAACAGTTATTGGTCGTAATTATCTCTTTCCGTCTGTGAATTTTAAACGAGGCTGGGTTCCCGTCTTGACATTGCCCGACCTAGGAGAACTTGATCATGCCGCTGAGATTTTCCTGGCGAAATCTGTGCCATCGGGCATAATCAAACGTGGTGGTTCTGTCTGGTCTGTCTATGTAAGTCGGGTTCTTCTCTGTCTCGCGCCTTTTCTCGTACTGTCGGTCTGTCGTTCTTGTCGGCCCTTTGCCTTTACTCACGCTCAGTAGAGTCGGGCATTGGGCTTTCCAGTGTCCGACATACCTACAAAAAGCGCATTGGTCTGACCCTAAGTCTGGTCGTCCTTTGTATAGTGTCGGGGGATAAGTTGTGGGTAGCGGTGTCCTGGGGTTGTCCTGTCGGTATATTTCCCTACTTGGTTTATCCTCGTCTTTTCTCTGTCGTTTCGTAGCCTCTCTGCGCCACATACCGAGACTGTCGAGCATGATTGGCGTCGTCTTATTATTTCGAAGGGCTATTTCTAACGTTTCTATTTTATCAAGGTCAAAGGATCCTGCCAGTGGCCACTGTTTGTCTTGGCTATCTTCGGTATACCTGTGCCATAATTTATTATAAGCTATGGTGACTAACCCATAGTTTATAAACATGTCCTTATTAGGGGTGCCTTCTAGTGGAGCCATATGGTCCACCTCTAACACCCGGTCCGGGCTAAACAGGCTATTTATCAATGGGGAGAAGACAGACATGACGGCTCGTAACGAGGGACTAAAAAGTCAGCACTGCCTATCTTATCACTAGGTGCAAAGACTAGACAGAATATTTCTATTCTACGTTGTTTGCAGGTAGTGAATACCTCATGGATCAAAAAACCAAAAGACCAACAAAATAACAATGGGGAGAATGAGTAGGACCGCAAAGATCTGCGTTACCTACCCTTTTCACTATCTGCAAAAAGGGTGGTCTCTTCCCTGCTTGCAGACAGGGAATCTCCAGGAAACAATAGTTTGTGAACAACAGTTCAGTTTCAAGCAATTATTGAGTGGGGGAGAAAAAGAACAAGCACGGCTGCTACCCTACTTATCCTCCACTGCTTGCAAAGGGAGAGAGAGCCTGTTGCTTCTCCGTTTGCAGACAGTGAATCTCTAAATAAAAATAAACAAGGCAATACTAGTATTTTTGAACAATCAAGCAATCAAAACAAATTCTTTCGCAACTTGTCGTGGCAACACGACCTTACCCGGACCATGTGGACAGTTTCTTGTCTTCCGAATCCAGCGCCCGATCGTCCTCTTTTTCTCGTATTTCTCACGGCACTCCTGATGGTTCCCAGTCAGGACCGTAGATCACTCGAGAGAGGTCTGTTCGGAACTAGTGAAGTTCGGATGATCGGCTGCCAGACGAGGGTCTATTGGGCAAGAGCTCTCCCGATCGTTGCAGTCGTTCACTCTGTCGTCGGGACCTCTCCCACTGGATCCACGAGTCGCTGATGGGCCCCACGCTTGGGACGCCAATTGTAAAAAAAGTTCAATCGGGTCGGGGACAATCGATATTTGCCCGGCGGTATTGCCTCTGTGACCCTCTAGTTATTTAAATCAATGAAGAGGCAGGCGCTGGAGACTGGAAAGCAGGAAACAAGGTTTTTTATTCTCTCCGGAGGAGAACACAACGAAACGGACAGAAGGTATCGTTCTGAGGTGCTCTAACTTACGTTTGAGGCCTGGCCCCTTATATACAGTGTTTATGGTTTTTTATTACAGTTTACATACATGTGACAAAGCTTTGATATACGGAAAGACATACCCGGAATCCCCCTTTGGGGCCCGTTCCCACACACATTTACAGTTGAAGTCCCCACCCTAGTCACAACAGGTGATGAGCATCGCGCAGCTGGATAATCCGCCGATTCACGGAATGTGGGGGGTTTGATCGGATCTCATGGGGTGGGGGGCTTTGATCAGCCCGGGGATTCTTTGATGGGGGAAGCTTTCTATTGTACGGGGAGGGGCAAGGATGGTATCGGCAGAGCTGGGTGTCGGCTTGGGAACGGGGAGGACAAAACGGGCACACGGGGAAAAAAGGGGGTTTGCATCTAAGGGCCGGAGATCATGAAAGGAAAGCAGGGAGGTGTCGCGCTGGGAACAGGATGAGGGCCGGGGGCAGAGCAGCGCCGAAGAGGGGTTTATGACTCAAGGCAGGTGCAAGCAGGGGGTGGTCAGCGTGCAGGCTTAGTGAAGGCAAAGGGCTATGTCAGGGGCCAGCGGCATGCAAAAGGGTTTGTTCTGATCGGGGCATCTTAAAATGGCGGGCGCGCACGACAAAAGTGTGGCATCAGGGAAGAGGCAAGATGGCGCAGATAATGTTCACCAAAACGCACTAATTTTCCACACCGGTTCGTTGTTAAGGTTATGAGCCTTTGAATGTTGTACCTGGAAGCTTGACCCTTGACCCCAGTGTTGACACACTGTTGGGCAGGTCTGCTGATATGAGAGTTCACCCTAATGTGGGTGTAAACGGAGGGCTCTGCCGGATCAGGTGTCCGTTAATCGGATCTGTGTACCGCGAGCGATAGCTCTGCTGTCTCAGGAGTGAGTTCACCAGAGCTGCATCAATGCACTCCTATACAGGGCTACGGGCAACACATTGATCTTCAAAAACAACACACAGCGCCAAGACGCTGTTACTCTGGCCGGCGCCGCCCTCTAGAGATGCGCAGCTGCCAGGTGCCCCAGGTCCATGCACGAACTGCTGCTCCATCCCGGACTTATTTCATTTGCACTCTGAGACTTGAAGTCCTGTTTTATATTGGATTAAACAAGACTACAAGTACCAGAATTCAAAGTAAAACCTGGCCTGAATCAGCACATCACACATGAACATGGGAAATGTGGCCGGGCTGCAGATGTTATCTGACAATGTCTGTAACCAGAGGGATATCTCTGCTGTTGTCCTGTTTGCCTGTGGTACACCCGGCAGGGCTGGCTTAGACTTTAATCCCTCCACAGGAAGGGAGATAAGGGGGCTGAGAGCAGCGAGCCCAGAGTTTAATATTCTGCCTGGACTCCTGCCCCTGAGAACTCAGTCCTAATCCCAGGTGAGCTGCAGCATTGCTGCACTTTCACTCTTGTGTAATGATCAACTAATCCAGCGTGGTGAGGCCAGGACCGATTTACTAATTCTGCCGGGTCACAGTACTGGAGGTGTGCATTTACACTGGCAGCACCAGGTTTATATTATAAGGGGGTGGGGCATGCCATTCTGCCAGCTCTGAGGTTCCATTACAGGCCTCCTGGGAGTTGCAGTCTTAGCTTGCTTCCATGTTGGCCGCAGGTATGCAAATGAAGCTGGCGTTGTAAACAGGGATACATCACGTTTCTGTGCGTGTTCCATCAGCATTACAACGCGTCAGTGAGGTGTTGGTGCGTGCAGTGACGTAGGTTTGGAACTGTGGGCAGCTGGGACACCAGGCTCGGTGGCAACCGCCCCACACGGTGGGGCCGGTGACGCGCAGGCACTAGCAGGTGGGACTGTTGTGCCTCCGTGTCCGGCTGGCACTCCTGTTTTTCTTGTTCTTACAAGCAGCTGGTTTCTGCTGTGAAGGTGAAAGCAAAGGTCTCCCATAATTGATTGAATGAATGAATAACAACAGAGGTACAGGCCCGGTTGTAGAGGGTGGGCTGGGTGGGCCAGGTCCACTTACACATGAGCCTTGGCCCTCGTGGTGAATCTGCCACCGGTGTTCAATAAACTAGCACTGGCATAGCCAATAGATCTTATAAGTATTCAGTTATGCAGCACAATATCCTTGGCTCAACAACGTCAACTGTTGCAAGGCTAAACACTTATAAGGTCCCAAAGGCGAGACCTATTGGCTATGCCAATGCTTGTTAAATAACGTTTCTGTTGATAAGAATACTAGAGATACACCTGCCTCCTTGGCAGTGATGCCAAGTGGCAGCTCTTTGTAGACTGTATTGCACGATTGTTCAGACAAGCAGAAGGACGACACAATAAGATCTTTAGATGCTGCCGAGCTCAGCTCCCAGTCTGATATTGCTTAAAATAATGCCCACAATACCCCACATGAAACCTAATTTATATCATTGCAACATCATACATGCAGCATCGTGAGCATCTTACCCTCGCTGGAGCCATGGAGGATGAAAGGCTGAATGCTTCTCTTCTGATTAGGGTGCAGGTGCGCCCACTGGGGACGGGAGGAAAGCCTTTTTACTTGATCTGGAAGTGAGAGGAACAAAGAGGCTAATTGCCTCTTCTGCGCTGCCTCATTCTTTGAAGAGCGGCACTTGGCTCTTGAAGAACAGGGTCGCAGTTATCACAAGTTGCCACAACCAGAATCCAAAAAAGGTGTTTTAGAAGATAACCCTCTGTGCTTTTCCATTTGTGAGGTTGAAAGGGGAATTAAGGGCTTATCAAGTAATAAAGCTCCAGGGCCTGATGGTCTGCCCCCGGACCTTTTTAAATCACGTGTATTTTTGTTGGCGCCTGTTCTTACCGCTGTGCTTAACGCAGCCGTTGTACATGGATGCCCTAGGTCATGGGGGGTCTCCACGATAGTCCAGGTGTTTAAGAAAGGGGACCGTAACATTACCTCCTGTTATAGACCAATATCTTTAATTGACTCTGTGGTTAAAGTAGCAGGGGGAGTAATCCTGAATAGATTAACAGCCTGGGCGAAAGAGCATAACAATCTCCCCGATTCAATATGGCTTCAGGCCAGGTCACTCCACCATCTCACAGTGTCTCAACTTGTATATGGTCCTGGGAAAATACACTTTAGCACGTCAGGGTACAATTCACATGGCCTTTATGGACCTCTCATCGGCCTTTGATTGTGTCAATCGGGCTAAGCTTTGGGAGGCCATGGGCAACATGGGTGTGGAACAAAATCTTGTTAACTTGCTGGCGGACCAGGACACAAGGGCCAATGTACGCTACTCCCAGGAGTTAAAGGTAACAAGGGATTTCGGAGTGTATCCGGGAGTCAGACAGGGCTGTATTCTGGCCCCGTTTCCTTTTAATTTATATATCAATAACCTGGAGGAGAACCTTTTAAACACTGGTGCAGATTACCCCTATGTTGGGCGTAAAGGGTTACCGATCTTACTTTATGCGGATGACGCCGTTTTGTTGGCAAGGACCTCAAAAGGGCTTCAATCGTTCCTTGACACCTTTTATAGTTTTATGAAATCCCGAGATCTCGCCATTAACAACACAAAATCTTTTGTAATGAACGTAGGGAAAGGTTATAAGAAGACGTTCTTATTTCATGTTAATGGGGAGAAGATACCTACCACAAAAACTTTTTCATACCTGGGTGTTCTGTTTGATAACCAGTTGAAATGGGGCCCTGCAGTCCAGAGGAAAAGGGGGGATATAACCCGGGCAAATGCGGCCATTTTTAACTTTGCTAGGAAAATTGGCGAACGCCCAATTGCTCCATTGTTAAAAATTTATCAGGCTAAGAGTGTTGCGATAGGTTGCTATGGAAGCGAATTATGGGGGCATACGGCAGTCAACGATCTTGTGGTGGCAGAAAATAATTTTCTGAAACAGCTGCTGGGGGTCCCAAGGGGAATGGCCAGCTTTATAGTGCATGAAGAACTAGGCATTCCCTTTTTAATTGAGACCATAGCACTACGGCCATTAACTTGCTGGTTAAAATGCTGGCTAAATAAAGATCTGCCACTTAATCAGCTTCTGAGAGAAGCACTATCCTAGGATAATATGCTTAAAATCCCATGGGTAAAATATCTGAAAGATTGCTTCGCAGAACTGGGGCGCCCGGAGCTTTTTGAAAGCCCAGACTCTATCAGCAGAGCTGATGTTGAGTATGTGAGGAAAACCTTTTCTCTCTCACGGTATCTGCATCGTGAGGAGGTGGAACTGAATAAAAGTAGTGTCCGGAAATATGTTGTTTTGAAATCTACACCAAATATGGAACCTTATTTGTCCTGGCCGATGTCTGGCTTTGATAGTTTCCTGTTAACCAGGTTCCGCCTGGACCTCTTCCACCTATTGCTTGCTGTTCCAAAGGGTAACCACCGAGGTCAAGTGCTACCGTCCTGCGGCTGTGACAATGTGTCTCCGCAGGACTTGGTGCACTTTTGTATTTGTTTGTCCTTTTTAGGATATACCTCGGAGGTTTTATCTAAAGCCTCTTCTCAAAAAATTTAACTTTACCCAGGTTAGACCTCCACTTTGTTATTTACAGCTGCTAACTCACGATTGCACTTTATTTGTAACTGGCTTTTTAAAACTAGCCTTAAGATTCAGAAATAGCATGGAGGGTTAATTGTCTAGAATTGCTGTTTTTAATATTGCACTGTACATGATCAATTGTGACTGATAATTCTGGATGTGGTTTTTAGTTTGATCTAATTTTTAACTGTGTTTTTATTGAATTGTGCTTTTATGGTTGTTTGCATGAATAACCGAATAAAGATTTTTGAAATTGAAATTGAAATTGACAGAACAATAGTCATTGACTCGACTGTTCTGCACTCTTCTGTACTCACAGCAGATATTTTGATGGGTTACCCAGATGTCACATTACCATATTTTGTTCCTGAAGTAGTGTGAAATGTTTCTTGTCAACTGTTTGATTAAGGATTTTTTGATAACAATGGGAATGCGAGCAGTACAGGTATCAACAGTACAGAGTCAATACATCTCTAGCGTGTCACTTCAGTTCTATTTAAAGTTAAGTCATGTGTTATGTTACTGATTATCTATATAGGTCGGCACTCGCTTATTGCTTGGCCTCTAGATATTTATCAAATTTAATGGACTGAGGAGTGCCACTAAAGTCTCAAATGCTTTTTGTGATTTAAAAGCAGATTTTGGTCCTCAAAGATTAAATCACTGGGTTTTGTTTCACTAACAATCCTTCTGTGTGTTGATAAATATGTACCCTCTTTATGTGAATAATTATTTTCCTTAGTTGTCAAATCCACAAAGGTTATTAGCTGTGTGCCCCAATGTCTGACCAATCAGATCTACTACAGCTGCGATAAAATTGTATGCAAAGGACCCCTGTCCTTTCTTTGAGGGGGAGGAGGGTAGTTCCAATACCTTGGACGACTTGGAAAGGCTCCTAGAAGAGTCTACTTTCAATTAATCTAGCCATTTGAGAGGATTTGCTATGATCAGAAGGGTGTCTCACTCTTAAAGATTCTGGTTTGCGTTTTCGGCCCGTCCAGGCATAGGTAGTCATGTGTCTTTCAGGTCACTTGAAATGATCTTGCTGTGTTCCCTGTGCTGCTCACTCAGATATCCATTTACATACAAATTTATATTTTAATTATGTTTACAAAGTTCCGTGCATTGCAATCATTTGATTTTTGTTCTCCTGTTCATGGTTTTGAACTATTTTTTATTCTAAACCTATCGCCCATTGTGAGAAGCTGGCTTAGTATATGGTGTACACTTATGTAATTGGGCACCCTGCACCAATCCAGACAACCCTTGCTGTGATTTTAGTGGGCTTAGACATCCTTAGAAAGCTCTCTAAGTGGTAGCTGTGGAGAGCAGCCTTTAGGCTTAGTCCAGAAGGAGTGTAAAGCAGCTTGTTTTAAAAGAACATAATCTTATAGGCATAGATTAAGTGAAAAAGAACCACACAGTGTATTTATAAACATGTATTTATTATAAGACACTCACTGACAAAGTTATCTCCTAGCCGGAAATATACACAATACACGCAATACTTTTCAATAGAAACAGGCAAGTAGATTGTAATACACAGTGGTCACCAGGGGGAGACCAAACCATATACTAAAATAGTGGTATGCGAACACGACTCGAGTCAAGACTATACCCAGAAGACGTAGAAGTGCCGGGGACCCAAGGAACCACCCATGGTAAGTAACCAGGAGCCCCACGGGGGCTGTGTGCATAGTGGGAACACGACCGCAGGATCAATGCAAGTCAATGGGTAAGTTGCAGTTGCAATTTTAAAGAAGGAACCTACCCAGTGGACCCTGAAGAAATCCCATGGAAGACATAAGGTTGGCGAGCCACCCCACCCATGGATACCCAGGTGCAAAGATGTAAAGTGATGTCGGAAACCGCAGTTGAACCCAATGGAGGACTTCAGGAAGATGCCACTGCTGGGGAAGGTGAAAGTATCCGGTGGAACCCAAAGATGGATTCAAGTTGAGAAGTACCTGCAGGTAGAGGGGACAGAGTGTATGCCAGGAGTGACCATGAGGCATGGTAGACAAATGCCCACCGATGGAGTGGTGCAGGAGAGAGGAGGATGACCTTGGAGCTGCAGCTGCTAGGACCAGGCAATGCTGTGGAAGAGCAGGTGTCATTCACGAGCTGTCCCACTTCGGATGTCAAGATTTGAGGGGTTGGTGTCCGTCAGGAGCATCAACAAGCCTTGGCAACTGCAAACATGAAAAGCAAAGAAGGTGCTCACCACCAGCAGGGAGTCAAGCCCCAAGCAATCAGGGGAGCCCAAAGAATGCAAAGATGACGCTCAAGAGGACCCACAGGCCGGAGGCACTGGAGTCGCAAGAGGACCTCAAGCAGCTCACCAAAGATGCAGGCCCACAGTGCAAGTGATGCAGTGAGGACGAAGATCTTGGTCACTGGAGATGCTGAAGGTTGGGGCTGCTTGGAGCCCGAAGATCTTGGTGGAAAGGAAGCCACCGAGCCTTTGAAACTGCAAGTCGATGTGGATGAAGGATATTGACCTCAAACTTGGTGAGAGGACAGGGCAGGCCTCAAGGGATGTGAAGAACCACCACCTGGATTGCTGAGCCCTTCGGAGTCAGTGGGAGCCCAGGATCAGCAGACCGGTCAGCTTAGTTGCAGTGCCTGCAGATGCAGGGAAGTGACTTCTTCACTTCAAGGGAGATTCCTTCAGGTGTCTTGGATGCCTACAGGCCTTGGAAGGGTCCTGTATGGTGCACAGGCACAGACGTTGCAGCAGACTAGCAGGGCAACAAGATCGGGAACAGCAGGAGTCTTCCCAGTTGCAGCCTTGATGCCCGGTGCGAAGTCCAGAGTGCCCAGACGTTGAAGAAGAAGTGGTGTCTGAAATTAATCTTGTCCCATGACGAATCTAGGGACCCACTCTCAGGTAAGCCCTTAAATACCCTAAGGAAAGGGTTGGAATGATTCAGGCGTCCCTCCCAGGGGAGGGGTCGGACAGTGGCGAGGATACTCCCATATCCTTTGTCCAGTTTCACACCAGAAGAGAAGCCAATGGCTCCCTGAGCTGAGTTGAACTGGACTATGCAAGGAGGGCACCAGGTGTGCCCTTCAAGCAGACTCAGTGGCACTAGCAAGAGCTCCCACCCGGCCCAAATACACTAAACCCTGTCTGGGAGGTGTTCACACCTCCCTGTGACAGGATACCTATTGTTCTGCCTTCCCCTGCTAGAGCTTGGCTCAGCAGCAGGAGGCAGAATCGTGTCTCTGGTCGGCTGTCCGAGTCTAGAAGACTGGTACCGGGAGCACTGAGGGCCTCCCGGAGGAGTTTTACAGTGCATGGAATCTTACAGCGTTGGGATATGATTCCAAAATGTTTGATACCAAACATGCTAAGGTACGTTACAGCCAGTTTCGAGATGGTCATCGCGTAATGATGCAGTGCCCCTCTATAAGTTGTATGGTTGTCTCACAACCCGGGAGAATGGACTCCGTAGGCTGTTGGGGTGTCGTGCTCCTGCAGGTGCACCCTCACACTCCGAACCGAGCACCCTGCCTTCAGGATTGAAAGGTCCACAGTAGGGGTGACTTATAGGTTTTAAGTGCAGTGACCTTAGATATCGGGAAACCTATATCTTTCGCAGCTTACACAGCCTGCAATGGCAGGCCTGTAGTTACAAACTGAGTGTCTCCCATGGGTGGCATAATGCATGCCTCAGCCCGTGGGGGAACCCCTGGTGTACCTATGCCCTGGGTACCTTAGTACCATATATTAGGGACCGATAAGTGTACTCCAGTGTCTAATCTGGGATGTACCCAAGTACTTACCATACCAATTTAGGGGAGAAGGCACAGAGACTGGGGCCCTGATTAGCAGGATTGCAGTCAGGCTAGTCAGAAGCAGGATTACATCAAGCAACAAGCATTTACAATGCAACGATCTCGCCTTTGCAAAAGTTAGAGCTATTGGCATTGTAAATGACAAATATTTTATTTATGTGTTGCTTTTGAAAACAGATAAATAAATGGCATTGTCATTTACAATGCCAATAGCTTAATCTTTTGCAAATGCGAGACCTATTGCATTTGCACACACACACACACAAAGAGCCACACACACACAGAGCCACACAGAGCCACACACGCAGAGCCACACACACACACAGCCACACACACACACACACACACACACACAGACACACACACACACACAGAGCCACACACACAGAGCCACACACAATGCAACTTGAACTCACCTTCACGAGACAGCAGGCTCCGGCACTGGCCCGCATCCGGGGCACACAGAGCTTGCGACTGTGGTGGCACCGCTCTTGCAGAGGGCAGCATGGACGGCGATTCCGTGAAGGCCCAGAGCAGCTCCCATCAGTCACCTTCATGTATAATGCACAGCACCCCTGCATTTTTTTTTTACATCTTTTTATTGCCACATTTTTCCCAAATTTTACATACATACAGGACACGACAATAGATTTTGCATTACAGATAACTAGGCAAGTTAACAGAAGAAAAATGAAATACAATGTTTTTTAATTTCCATATAAATCAGACAATGTTACTACGTTCTATCCGAATCAATCCGAACCATCAATTATTTAAATCAAACCTTTCATTCCACTCTCTCTTCCTTCCAACGAGTAATAGGGCCCCAGATCTGTCTACCAATTTTCCTACCCTTTTTTCCCTTTCTTGCATAGATCTCTATCTCCAAGTTATATATTGAGAGTAATTTAGCCAGCCATTGGTGGTATGTCGGGGTTTTAGGATCTAACCATGACGATGCAATACAGAGTCTTAATACTGCCATAGCCAAAAATAAGAAATATTCCCATCTCTCATCTGCCCTGATGTTGCTCTGCTGCTGTCCATCCCCCTCTTCTTTTACCCCCAAAAGAATAATTGAAGGAGTAAGAATCGCATCTATTGCTAATCCTTGATTTATAAAACCCTCAATGTCTTTTATCAACAACTGTAGGTGAGGGCATGTTGCAAATATATGTATTAAGTCTGCTTCTGAATCCCCACATCTAAAGCAATTAATTCCAGTTGTACCACCCCACTGAGCTATTTTAGCAGGCGTATGATATAGGTGATATAATGTTTTGTAATGTTGTGCCTCTAGAGGTGCTGAGCATAACAATGTATATCCCATTTCTAAGGATATATCGAAACTTTCCTCACTAATTTCCAGACTATGTTTCCACTTAGTTGCCCATTTCTCTATATCATCCTCTTTTGAGGTCAGCAATTCTGCATAAAATCTCTTAATGGTGCAATCCTCCCCTGCTTGTATCACTTCCATAATTGCATTTTTATTAAACCCTGATGGACCACCTTTCTTATTATATAGAAAACTCCTAATTTGTAAATACTTAAAAAATTGTCTTCTATCTAATGCAAACTTAATTTGTAACTCAGAAAACTGGTAGACTCCCTGCTGCCCCAAGATGTCTCCCACCTTTCTAAGCCCCTTTCTTTCCCATTCTGCCAATATAGTCCCTGATGTAATTTCCTCGGATAGATTCGGATTTCCTTTCAATCTCGTATATGCATTATACCGCCCCAACCCAAATTTTTTTGTGAAAGCTTTCCATACAGTATATGCAGCGATGAGTGTCTTAAACCGTGTCCTTTTGTAATAGCTGGGTTCAGTATACTTCAAAAGAAAATTTTCTGCTTCTGGCCCTAGTAGCAAGCCATATATTGCCAATGAGCCTAACTCATTCCCTCCTTCGTCTTCTCCCCCGCCCACCAAACCCACCATATTTTGTAAAGCTGCTGCCCAATAATAAAACCTTAAATCTGGTAGTGCCCACCCTCCCCTCTCCCTTGGCAACGTCATGAACCTGAGTGCTCTCCTAGTTTTTCCCTTTGCCCATATAAACCTATTAATCATGTATTCTATCTTCCTAAATAAGTTGTTCTCAAATAATAAAGGGATTGCTCTAAAAAAATAAAGAAACTTCGGTAACACCAGCATTTTTACCACATTGGTCCGCCCCAGAATTGATAGATGCAAGTTATCTATTCTATCTAAATCCTTCCGTACTTTGTTTATTAAAGGGGTTATGTTTGTTTCCACTAATTTATCTAACTCAGCCGATATACTCACCCCCAAATATATTCCAGATTTAATTACTCGACTATCTGTACAGGGGGTGTGCCAATTTTTAATAATCTGGGTCTTAGCAGTGTTAAGTTTATAGCCCGAGATTATTCCAAACTTCAGGGCTTCCGCTTCTACTTGAGGAATAGCCTCCGTTGGATCTGGTGTAATTACTGCAACATCATCGGCATATGCCAATATTTTACAATACCCAATCCGTGTAGGTAATGGTTTTATTAAAACACTCATTTCTATTCTCCGGATTAGTGGGTCCATGTACATTGCAAATAACAATGGGGAACAGGGGCAACCCTGTCTTGTACCTCTCCTTATCCCAAAGTGGGTAGTGACCCCCGCATTCACCCTCACCGAGGCCACGGGGTTTACATATAGCGCCTGGACTGCTTTAATGAACCCCTTTTTGACTCCTGCTCTTTCCAATGTATACCACAGATAGTCCCAGGAGACCCGATCAAATGCCTTTTCTGCATCTAATAACATAATTGCCATCTGATCCTCTGAGACTGCTGCGGCGTCAAACAGTGTAATCACTTTACGCGTATGGTGGGTGGTGCCCCTCCCAGGTATGAAGCCATGCTGATTTTTGCTCACCACTCTGTCTATTATCTTAGCGTATCTTGTCGCCAATGCCTTAGAAATGTTTTTAGTATCCGTATTCATCAGCGTGATAGGCCTATATGATCCAGGTTCTTCTGCTGGTTTCCCTTTTTTTAATATTATAACTATTTCGGCACCTCCCCATGTCTTAGGTATTGAATTACCATCTTGTGCCTTCTGCATTGTCCTAAGCATATCTATTTTTAGAACATCCCAGAATATTTTATAAAACTCTATTGGGATCGTGTCCGGACCTGCTGCTTTTCCAGATGGGAGATTTAATATAGCATTTTTTATTTCTTCCTCCAAGAAAATCTCCTCTAACTATCTGCCTCTTCTCCCGTGAATCTAGCCACCGGAATATCCTGTAAATAGTCTCTAATTTTCCCGGGATCACTCCTTATCGGTTCCTCGTATAGCTCTTCATAAAAAGATCTAAAAACGTCCCTTATTTTCTCAGTCTCTGTATGTATCCTACCAGAAGAATCCTTAATCTCCCTTACAGTACCTAGTGCTTCTTGTTGTCTTGTTCGAACTGCTAAAGTTCTTCCCACTGCTTCACTAAACTCGTGACATTTTTCTCTTTTACTAGTATAAAGTTTTGCAGCCCTTCTAGCAATATCTCCCTCAGCTTCACCCTTCACCTTTAATAGTTTCAAGTACACATTTTCTACCGGGGTTCCACTCAAAATGCATTCCTCTAATTCCTCCTCAGCTTTAAGTACTGCCTCGGCTATTTCCACATTTTTCCTTTGTTCCTGTTTTCTCTTATACGAACTAAAACTGAGAGTCTCTCCCCGTACCCCCGACTTGAATGCATCCCAAACCACCCCCACAGAAGTGCTATCTCTATTGTTCTCAAAGAATTCTTTAATCCATAACTTCATGTGCTCCACGTATTTTTCTTCCAATAATAGTGCCCTTTCAAAAGTCCATTGCCTTTGCTGTTTAGTATTTATTGATTTTCTCAATGTGAGGATTAGGGGATTGTGATCGCTTAGGATTCGCGGGAGTCTATCTATCCTAGATTCTATTAATATTTCATTTGAAACAAAGAAATAATCCAATCTCACACATATTTTGTGTGGGGCAGAATAGTATGTATAGCCCTTATTCCCTGGCATTCTTTTCCCCCAGACATCAGATAAAACATTATTAGTCGCTAATTCTTGTAAAGCACGACACAATCGTTTTTTTCTGCCACAATATTTACCAAATGAGCCTAAGCCTAATCCATCAGCACCATTAATATTCAAGTCTCCTGCCATTATAATTCTCGGAGCCCAAGTGGCTAATTCCACATATAGAAATTGAAAAATCTCCGGGTCATCCTCGGTTGACCCATATACACTTATCAGCGTTGTCCACTCCCCATCAATCATGCATTCAACCATTGCCCATCTTCCCCATTGATCGTGTGCCTTTTTTCTCAAGCATATGTTTTTATCTCTAGATAATATAGCAACTCCTCTTTTTTTAACATTTTGCTGTGAAGCTACCAATACTTGAAAACCCAATTGTTTCAAAAAGAAATCTTGTGAGCTCATGACATGCGTTTCCTGAATAAAAATAAAATCTACATTCATTTGCCTTAATAACAGTGATACCTTAAGTCTTTTTTGAGCCTCATTTAGCCCACAAACATTCCACGTCACATACTTCGTTCCCATAAGTGTTTCTTTATATATCTATTGTGTACCCAGCTATACTTGTACTCATACTCATACTTTACCGCTCTATACCTTTTTTTCCCCTCATCTTATCGATTATATTTCTCCTTCTTCTTTTCAACCTCATATCTCTTATCTTGTATCTTATTTTATCTCCTTTTCCTCCCACTCCTGTCCTTGCTTCCATCAACAATTCTGCCTTTTTCTGCCTTGTCGTGCCCTGTCCCTGCCCCCCTCCCCCTCCCCTAGGCCCCATCCCTCCCACCCCCCCTTCCTACTGGCAAAGAGGTCAATATTGACCTCTGTCTGACAGCCGATCCTCCCCCAGAGGGCCTCTCCGTTCCCACCCTCCCGAAGTGTTAGTATCATTTAGTACAATCTGTATCACTAGTGCAATTTACCCGTACTGCCCCACCCTTGATACTTTATTCTCTTTTTATTTCATTTCATTTTTTCTTTTTTTGTGTCACATACATTTGTCTTATGGCTAACGCTCTCTCATTTTGTGTCTTCCCCTCTCTTTGTGCTTTCACTTCTTTTAAGTAATTCAGATACTCCTGCGCTACTACTTCTGAGAAGAAAACCCTAAATTGGCCATTGTGGCCAACTTTGAGTCGGCAGGGAAACATTAAATATACTTCACATCCCAGATTCTGAAAGGGCGTTATTAGTTGCCTCATACGCCACCTTCTCTCCACAGTAGTGTGGCAAAAATCTGGGCGGGTAAAAAATGTTATATCCTTATATGAACGCTTAGTCATAGGTTTTGCCTTTTTAATTATTTCCTCTCTCAACAAGAAATTCCCAATGTATACTAGAATAGCCCTTGCTTTCGGATTTGTGGTTTTCTTTTGTGTTAAGGGAAACCTATGTGCGCGCTGCACCTCTTTGTCCCAATCCCATTTATCAAGCTCTGGGAAAGCGCCCTTCAACAATTCTACAACAAAAGCACGTGTGTCCGACCCTTCCTTGTCTTCATCAACGCCCAGTATTCTTATATTATTGCGTCTCTGTCTGTTTTCAAAGTCCTCAAGTTTCCACAAGACGTCAGATTTTTCTTGCTCTTCCCTGTACTCCTGCAACTTTACCATTTCGTCCTCAACTTTGCCTGTCCTCTCCTCAACTTCCGCCAATCGATCAGCCATTTCTGTATACATTTTGTCAACCTTGCGGAGAGAACCTTGTATTTTTTTGTTCGCCTGCTTAGCTCTTTGACTCTCCTGACGGGCCTCTCCCTGAATCTGTTTTAAAGTTGAGAACAAGAGTTCAAAATTTGCTGCATTGCTATTTTCCTGTGTCTGTGAGCATACCCGTGGCTGATTTTGTGATTTATTTGGTTGCTCAGAGCCTCCGGCTGCGCCCTCTTGATACATCTGTGAAGTGGCTGCGTAGTCCCAATCCAGTTTTTTCGCCACCCCAGATTGAATTACACTCCCTCTTTTCTTTGTTCTTCTACAAGTCCTTCCCTTAGCTCCCTTTTTTCTGCTTAGCTTAGACACCAAATTTCGTTTTAGTATAGTATTATGTTCTGGGTTTGACTCAGTCTCTAATTCTGAGATATCTGTCTGCGAGGTCTCTGAGTCACTTTCCGTAGTTATTGGTGTATCTTCCATATCGGTGGATAAATTACGATTGGAAGCCGTCTCTTCCGGCTCTTCAGAGTCAATTTCTTCCTTATCATCATCATTACCAGTGAAGAAACAGTCATCACTGGGTGAACCAGTGGCTGCTGGGAGGGAATCAACATTTCTGTCAACTTGTTGTTTATCTACCCCCCCCGTTATTTCTTTGGGAGCCATCTAGTATGTCCTCTGAAATATTGCTAGTGACATTATTAACTTCATCTTTTTTGTGCGCAAGAGTGACTGAGGGGGTTTTCTTTTGGTGAAGCTGAGCCAATCATGGATGCAGCTCCCTTATTACTATCAAGCTGTACAGAGATTTCAAGAAGTTCAGAAGCGTTCTTAGTTAGATAGGATCCCCCCTCTTGCTCCTTACCCAATTCAGCTGCCGGGAGAAATACGGGCTCTGCTGCCTCTCCGGTACCTATTTTACCACATGCGTCTATTTCACCCGCTCCCCCGCTGACACAAGTCTGGTGCTCTATAATTACGCTCGGCTGTACAGTCTCATTTTCCAAACCTGAGCAGTTTCTTCCCATATGCCCTTCCTTGAGCATTGTTGCTAACTCATTCTCCTCGGCATTTTCCTTTACACTGTTTTCATTTGTCCCTCGCTGTACACTGCGAATACTCCCCGGTGCATCGTCCCGTTCTTCCGCCTGACTCCGGGCGGCTGCTCCTTCAGAGAGCTCCGTGCTCTTCCCTTCAATACCATCTTCCGCCGACTTCATTCCGGCCTCTGAATGGTCAGCCTCTTCTATAAGCCTCGCACCAGGGAGCTGCTCTGTAATCCCGTCCAGTCCGTCACAGCCACTCAAACCGCTAACATCAGGTATGTCAGGGACGCCCTCGGTTCTCAGCCCCGGAAAGGACTGAAACAATGTCTGCTGTCGGAGGGAGGCTTCCTTTGATGTTTCGGAGCCTGCATCTATATTCCTGGTAGAGCCTTTTTTTATTGTTTCTTTCTTTTTCTTTTTCTCTATGTCTTTATCCTGTTTTCACCTCTCTGCAACTGATATTCTCAGTTCCTCGCGTACTTTAGCAGCCTCCCTTCTTAGCTGGGCTCTATGTCTTGTCTTCGCTCTCAGCTTCACCGATGGATTCTCAGTCTCACTAGTCAGTGGATCCTCTTCCTCTGACCTGTCCATATCCTTAGCTGCTCTCGCTGTTTTTGTGGCCATATACTGCCTTCTTACTTGCCACGTACCCTGGACTCGTTGTAATGCTTCTTCTATCGATGCTCCTAATAACTGCCACAAAATCCGAGGTTCTTTCTCCAAGTTGGCGAGTACTTGTAGTGCGGACCACTTTGCAAAATTAGCCCAGCTCGTTAGGGACTTAATCATGCTGTTACATCCCGCAATATCATACGTCGAATCTCTGTTTTCTTTCTTTTCTTTGCACTGCTGTTCACTCCCTTCTTTCCTCTATTCTCCGCAGATGCTGGGTGTTGCAGTTTATTTCCCAAATTCACTCCATTCTCCGAGTTTTCAACATTCACTCGGGAGAGTGGACAGGAGCTGCTGCCTCCTACGGTCCGTCGGCGGCCATCTTGCTTTTTTCCTCAAGGTCAGCACCCCTGCATTCAGTGCGCAAACCTTATAAAGGGTCACATCTCCAGCTACAATACTCTTCTGTTTTTTACACCGCACCTCACAAACTTAAGATGCCATTAAATTATGATTATCGTGAAGAATGAACGTCTGCAGCTACAGTTTTAAAATGTTTTTCACTTTACTAAATATAAGTATCGCTTAAAGAAATGTGTTTCTAATAAGTGAATATAAGACTGAAATGTCCATCCACATTTTGCGTGAAATGCTAATTATATTTGTGGCTTTTAGAAAGCGTTCAAGCAATTTGAAGGCTAAGAAGAGTGCTAATAACAACATAACCTCATCACACAAATCTCCCACCATCTCATGCAGCATGACTTGACTTTAACGTACCACTGAGATCAACTTTTTAAACATAACTTAGATGCATGGCTTCTTAACGCAATCTCTTTCCTTCCTTATTTGATTTTCATCATTGCATGACAAGTATGCCCACGGTCATGGGGTGACTGTGGACCAGTCTGCTGAGATATACTTAACTGCAAAGTACTATGTATGTGCCTTTGCAAAATGTATTACTGTTAATGGTACAATGTAAATGTAAAATAGTTAACTTGTTGATTTGCTTGTATGCACGTGACTCCGCAACGTGAAAGGCATAGTAGGGTATTTAAGAGTAGGGCACCAAAAAAAACTCTAGAGCGGGCTCCAGTATCATACTGTGAATGCCTGACTGGACACTTGATATAATTACTCATCTCAATTGAAGGTAGCCAATTGACTCCAATTCAACATGGACAACATTTCCCAGTACCGGGGCTTTAAGAAAAGTGCAATCTGGGAGTTGAAGTCTTGGTTCATTCAATCGAAGTGGAGGAACACAATTTTAAAATAATGATTTATAAAAGAAAAGCTCAATTCTGAAATCTGATGTGACTGGCTACAGGAAGTCAGCTGCCCTCTCTACCCCGAGTAGCCTGGCCCCAGAGTAAGCATATCATGTTGTAGTGAAGGAGAACTCCAGCACATCACTTCAGACTCTGACAGAGCGGGTGTGCCACTGAGGGAGAGCGAATGGGAGGTCACAACTTCCCGCTGCAGCGAGGTGTGCGTGAGACCAGCCGCGGTGCAGACCACTGGCTCCTATCCACGGACACACCGACACCCGCCAGATTGCTCATATGGACTTGAGCGAAATCTACGCCCGTGGCTTTCTGTAATTAAAGGCAGACGGGCTTAAAGCGGTGACCTTACAGTTTTAAACGGATATTGTTGATCAGCTCACCCGTGGAGTGCCCCGCCCGCGGCGCTGCCAGCCTGGTGGAGCAGAGAGCAGCCGAACACACTGCCTCGCAGAGCACAGCCGACCGCACCTCATTCCTCCCCGACTGCCTGTGCGCACGGTATTTACCTGCTGTACGTCCCGCCTTCCACCCGTTGACGGGCTCCTTGCTTCCTCACTGAATGGCCCTGCCTGTCCCTAGTGGGCGTCCGGGCCTGAGGCAGCTGCAAACCCCTCTATTGTGAACGGGACCGGTCTAACTGAGTACAATTCCGCTGATGAGAGCCACCCTGTCTGTACCTTGCGTCATGCGCGCGTCCCCCGTGCCCCTCCGCCTACAATTTTCTCCTGTGCACCGTGGCTTTACTGTTGGGTTGGACCGTCTGAGTCCATTGTAAGAACTCCTGGGCTTAAGTAGTGTGAGGGTCGTGGGCAAAAAGGCTGATGGGAGAATGACTTGTAGACGTCTTTGTCTGCATACCACCCGATCATTGGTCTTCAAGAGATTTAAATGGGAAACAGGAAATGTCATGGTAAAAAGCAACTAGGTTGTGGAAAGCGATTTTATGCATGCATGTTTATATAGCGCACACTTTACCCGAGGGGTCAGAGCGCGTTACAGTAGAACGAAGTAAATTACATAAGCCTACACAGCCTTTTGTCTCTAAGCAACGTCCTTTTCAGAGAGGGCGCCCGACTTCCTGCTGGGGAAAAAGGTTCCTTATCTTCTATATCGGGCCATCTGGACCCATAAAGAAGATAAGAAACCTTTTAGTTCAACAGTAAGTCAAGGAACCCAATCTGAAAAGGACGGGGCTTAAAGGGAAAAAAATACGTCATGGCGACCTCTTCTCCAATGGCTGGCCACCGTTTAGGAGGCCAGCCAACGGAGAAGAGGGGTGGGGCTTAACCCTCGCTATTGAAACTCACTCAGACATAAAATCTCGCGAGCTCGACTGCGCATGTGCGCAGTATGCCACGCGAGACCTAAAAAGTGGGGGTAACCATAAAAGCAGATCCCACTTTCCTACACCCATCTAGTGCCATTCATTCTTTTCTATGCCTGTCTTAAATGCTTCCTTTTTATTGGTGCATTTTTGTAGACGCTTCCTGCGAGAAATGCTGTATTCAGTCTATGGCTGCATGGATAAATTCTTATAATGTCCCAAAGGCATGACCGATTGCAATGTAAATGGTGGTTTCTCTTTCTGCCTAGATCTTTTTTTCTGCTGCTGAAAACTGTTTGTAGTTCCTATTGGAAAGATCTATTTGTCCCCTTGGCAGCAGAATACACAGTTCCCCAGGAAGAGTGTGACAACGTGGAGCGCGGAGGTGGTATAGTCAGTACCGTGACTGGAAGGGTTCCCTAGTCGGAACTTAGAGAGCCTCACACACCCAGAGTATTAGGTGTGGAACACACCCTTACTGGAGGGTGTCCAGTGTCATCATCGACTCACTGCCCCTCGTCAGACCGGCGCTGCAATATCTGACGGAGTAACCAAAAGGTACTCTTTTGACGGGGTTCTTTTAGTTCCTTGCCGATGGTGGGTGTGAGTGAGGATGAAGAAAAGTGTAGTCAGTGCAAATGTGAGTGAAGGTTAAAAAAGGTAAACAGTCCACCCTCAATTTTATTAACGTGGCTGGTTCCTTAGTTAAAAGGGGTGAGAGGGGAGCTAGAGGCCGTATGGGTATACAGAACACTAACTCAACCCCCTAGTGTGGTCAACATGTTTCTCGCCAACCGGCGATTCGTCAGGACCTCAATAAAGTACTACACAAAAAATAAATAAAAAACAAATATGGACTCAATGCTCATGCACTATGATGAAGGCAAATACAACCTCTCTGGGTCGGAGGACAAGAGGGCCACGGGGTCCTGCTCTATTTAGGCGACCCTGAAGGGAATGAAATAAGGCCTCGCAGCATACTCCCGTGAGGCCAGCGCTCTTAGGTAAGATGCACCTTCAATGAAGCGCTGGTACGGCGGGACACCTACCCCTCACGCTCGCGGCACCTGGTCAGGGTGCGGAGCAGCTGGGGACTATTTGTCCCCTTGGCAGAATGGCAGTTTGTCAATGTTTATTTCACCATGAACAGGCACATTACCCTTTTTTTCGCTCAACATTTTAATACAGATGTAAAGTATTGATTGTTTTTTTTGATTTTATGCATTTTTAATGGTTATAACTATTTAAACCGAATAAATAATTTTACTTACATACTGTATCCATGCACCAAAGATGTTGCCAGGTGGGCCAAGTCACCCGTCAATTGCTGACGTTCTGATTGTCTAGGGATCAGCTCAGGTAATCAGAGTCGTTTTGGTGCGGATCTCACAATTATTTTGAATCACACATTTGCATCAAGGGATTAGATCCCAGTGGCATACGGCCGATCGTGATCAAAGGAGCCTACTTCTTTTTTTTTTTTTTTCCGCAGAGACCCTGTAGAGTCCTAGACTTTATGTTCTTTGTAATCAGTTGGGCATTGTTTCCTGGTAGCGGTGAGGACTGGACACTCCAGTTGGTGAAGTACCAAGCAGACAATGAGTGGCCCTCTAGGGTACCTTTTAGAGTACATAGGCTGGGTGGCCTTAACTTGGGTATTGAGTCGAAGAGAAAAATAATTGTCACTCCCTTCGTTTTTCTCTAGGATAATAAAGAAGCGCACAGTGTCAATTTGGTCACAGCTTGCCAACTCAACATTCCTCTTGTGAAGGTTTCACATCTCTTGACCCCGATCTAGGATGTGGTGTGACAAATCTTTGATCGCATCAAGCCTCCCTTTCAGTGGTTAACATCTTTCTGTGGAAGACATTTGCTGTTATAGAATTAACTTCTCTGGTAATCGCCTAACTTCCACAGAGCTGGTAGAGGTTGTAATGGCTGCATGTTACCTACTAAGTTTCCAGGGGGACTGGCGTCCTAACTATGTGGGTAAGACTAGAGTATTCATCGCTGGTGGATCTGCCACCCCATCCGGAGAGTCTGTACGAGGCAAGCTTCGAGGTCATCGGGCGAGGGTATTTAATAGTAAGAAATAACAAAAGATAGTTGTCCGAAGTATGCAGTAGCACATGCTTGGATACAGCAATAAGCTGTATTAAGAAATGTAAAAGTACTGGATTTAGCAAGACATGGCGGCACGAGGACAGTAATTCTAGAAGGCGTGTTTACTAAAGAATAAACAAAAACACTGTGGAGGGAAAACAACAAGCCTACGAGAAATGCTGTCTCATAAACCACATTAGTGAAAGGCTACACACAGCAAGGAGATGTCTGGTGAAGTGGATCTTGCTACCACAGGATGTCACTTGTTTATGACTTGGGGTTAACACTCAGTGTAGTATGCTGTAGTGCAGAGCAGTACAAATTCATTTTTGACGGGAGGTAGTTGGCTGATGATGTGTGCTGTAAAAACAGCAGTAATTTCATGCAGACTACAAATTCTCCGAAGGTGATGTTCGAAACAATCAGTTGTTCAGGGTCTTATAATCATTCAGTGAAATGCGGTCCTTGCTCGCATCCCGAGTTTACTGTTTGCCTAAGGCTACTCCCCCTTTTTCTTTTATTTGCTAATAGAGAGTACATGTTGACACCCTATAAAGTAAACAAGGGGGGTTGTTCACTCTTTCCCACAAAGGCAGGATCAGCAATCGGAATTCTTACAGGCTGCCTGCAGTCTCGAAGTGTCAGCATGACACAATACCACCCAGTCCTTTACAGGGTATGCCTTCAGTGACTGAATCATCTGGATAGAGACATCATCATTGAAATTAAGCTAATTGAAAAGTACATCCATTAGGAAAGAGTTGAAGATGCACCTCTTAAGAGCCTTACACCACAATGAATTAAACGTCTACACACCATCTACCTCTCCTCTCACTTGTTGACTTTATGTTTGTCTTTGACCCAGTACATCGCTCCGCTACTTTCTGGCTAGGTTCGAGCTATAGAAATACCCAATAGATACATACTTTGCCTTCTCATACATCTGGGCCAGAAACAGGCTTAGTCGTTCTCAGTACATCTCAATGAATCATTCTGCGGCTCAGCAAGTATCGCAATCATCTAAAAAGTACGTCCGCCCATCAAATAGGGACCACACTATTCCTTCTGTTTATTAAACTTGTTTTTAACGATATTTGCCTTTGAGTCCACACGTTTTTCTGACTTCACCATGATCTATACCTTGCCAGTCTTGGTTGTAAGCCTCCTTCTTGCCTGACTTTCACAAGGTAGGTGTCCAGTTATGTTAAAGTTCATTGGTATTTCAGTGCAGGACTGGTCAAATCTATTCTTTTTCCTGGACTACCCAGAATTGGCCACTTGCTGGGCTTCTTTGGCTCTGGTTCCTAACTTATGTATTCTTAGATACATTGGGGCTTCCTAATCACAAAGGAGCTTTTCTAAATAACTTTTAGTGTTTTCCTGTCCTGTTTGGACCCGGTTTAGATCAAAATTTCCTTAAGCCTCGTACCGAAGAACATTATTTTGCTTCAGTGGTGAGCACAGTGGCCTGACGATACTAACTGAACCTCTGCACTCAGTGAGAGGTTAAGTTAGTGCTCCTCATGGCCTTGTGCTATACAAGGTTTTTGTCAATAGCAGCTAGTGAGTTCTGGTATCTTCATGTTTTCTTTGTGTTGCCTCGTTTTGTCCTGAGGCCTAGCTAACTATAAAATGAAGCTACAAGATGGCTGCAAGGCTGCGCTCCCTCTGCAAAAGGGTGTGCTCACCACGAGTGCCCTAGAGGTGGATGATCAGACACACCCTCACACTACTGGGTGACAAACTGTGAGCAGGTACCTAGCTGACCTTGCGGAGCGGAGAGTAAGGGGGATGGGATCAGGGGAGACTGTGTTAAACTCTAGGTACAGGACCTCGCTCATGTCAAGGGACAGGCTAGACTTTCGTGCACAAGCTAGATTAGTGTGAGGCCAAAATCAACAAGCATTGGCATAGCAAATAGGTCTCGCCTTCGGGACCTTATAAGTGTTTAGCCATGCAACACTTGATGTTGCACCAAGGATATTGTACTGGATAACTAAACACGTATAAGGTCCCAAAAGGGAGACCTATTGGCTATGCCAATGCTTTTTTTTTTTTTGTTTAAGGACAAGCAGTGCTATCAGGCTCCGGCTGCCACTTAAACCACTGCATTCCACGTAGACGCTGCGGCCATCTTTGAATGGTTTTACAGCCAATTCAAAAGCGGTCGCCAGTGTATGTGAATCCCTACCTCAACTGTGAGACTGTTTTCCTGCTTCCCAATTCTATTAAATACAAATTATGTAAATAGAACATCCCTTTCTGAGCTACATGGCTCATCCTACCCACGTTTCACATGCAGATTTGAAATACTGATGGGTTGGGTTTCCTGGAATTCAAATGCAAATGGTTGAGAGGTGCAGAGAGGTGCAGAGAGGGAGAGAGAGAGGGAGAGAGAGAGAAAGGGAGAGAGAGAGGGAGAGAGAGAGAGGGAGAGAGAGAGGGAGAGAGAGAGGGAGAGAGGTAGGGAGGGAGAGGTAGAGAGGGAGAGGTAGAGAGGGAGAGGTAGAGGTGGAGAGGTAGAGGTGGAGAGGTAGAGGTGGAGAGGTAGAGGTGGAGAGGTAGAGGTGGAGAGGTGGAGGTGGAGAGGTGGAGCGGTAAAGAGGTATAGGTGGAGAGGTGGAGAGGTAGAGAGGTAGAGAGGTGGAGAGGTAGAGAGGTAGAGAGATATAGAGGTAGAGAGATATAGAGGTAGAGAGATATAGAGGTAGAGAGATATAGAGAGGGTTATAGAGAGGTAGAGAAAGGTAGAGAGGTATAAAGGTAGAGGTAGAGATAGGTAGAGCGAAAAAGAGGTAGAGCGGTAGCGGTAAAGGTAGAGAGAGAGGTAGAGAGGTAGAGAGAGGTAGAGAGAGAGAGGTAGAGAGAGGTAGAGAGAGAGGTAGAGAGAGAGGTAGAGAGAGAGGTAGAGAGAGAGGTAGAGAGAGAGAGAGGTAGAGAGAGAGAGAGGTAGAGAGAGAGAGGTAGAGAAAGAGGTAGCGAGAAAGGTAGAGGTAGAGAGAGAGAGGTAGAGGTAGAGGTAGAGAGAGAGCGGTAGAGACGTTTTCATAGATTAGAATAGGCCTGGCAAAGAGTAAGCTGAAGATTGTATTTTTATGTTTATTTATTTTGCGTTTTTTGCAGTGCCACATGACTTAGGCCACTGTATAGGGTGATATTGCATTAAAAACCGACCTTCATATTTTTAGATAGCCAGGGTTAGGGACTTCGAGGTTTTGCTATCGTTTCTGACTGCGATTTTCTATAATACCCTGCTTTGAACATTGAACTTCATTAGCTGTGTAAACTTGCTAGTGATATTCCATCTGAAACCAGTCTTCACACCACCCCTTGAGTAAACCTGGACTGCTCGGTCACCAGTGCCAAATGAGAGCTAAGGAAATCATGAGTACAATATCGAGAACCCGGAGGGCGTAGAGAGAACATGACAGCAGCCTTTGGTATTGCAATGCCCTCCCTAGAACAACAGGATCTGGATGGACAACCCGACTGACAGGAGGGATGAAGAAGCGAAAGAGGAGACAGAGGAAGGAAGAAAGTGAGACGAGGGAATAAGAATAAAATAAAAGAGGTCATGGAGACGGTAAGAAGGGGTGGGTAGAGTCAGGAAGGGAGGAAGGGGAAATGGAAGGAAGAAAGGGTGCAGAGATAAAGCAAGAAGTGGGGAATGGCTGGAGAAGAGGAGGAAAATGTAGAAGGCGAGATCGTGGAGTGAGAGAAGACTAGTTGACAATGGACAAAATAAGAGAGCGGGTGGAGAATCGAGGACAAGGAGTGATGGAGACTGGGGAGTGGGGAAATGGAAAGGACGGGTGAAGAGGAGGAAATGCGCGAGGGAAGGAAAGCATGAGGGGAGCAAAGGAGTTCAGGCGAGAAAGATGAGGAAAGTGGAAGAGTAGGGGAGGGGCAGGGGATTATAAAGGGCGATTGTGTGAAGAAAGGGGGTGACCAAATAAGATGGGAAGAGGGAAGACATGGTTGTAGAAAGCAAAACATGTTATGACGCTTGAAAGTGTAAAAAATGATGGCATCTCAAAGCGTCACATATAATGAATGAGGCACAGTGAGACTCACGTCCACAGGCATCTATGTTACATCGGGTAGATAGCGGATCTAAATAGAGAACAGAAACAGTTTAAGTAAGTAACGGCACAAATTCAAGAGAGTGGGGCGCGTGCGCGCACGCAGCCTGCACTTTTTAGAAGCACATACTCGTGCTTGTGACGCACCGCTGTGCACTCCCGCAAGGCGTATGCCGCCACAAGCACGAGAATGTGCTTTAAAAAAGTGCTGCACGACGGCCAAAGGTCTCCTATGCAACGCATACATGCTGCTTAGGCGAGACCTAAACACGAGAATACCAGATACTCACAGCGGGGCACTCAGTGCAGGGAAACACAAGTGCAAACTATCCAGGAGACATTCCCATCCCACCTCAGGAGAATGTTGAATGTGTGTGTTGAACTGACAAAAGGCAGGAAGTTAGCTAGATTTGCAAATGGTATTTGTTTAAGATACATGAGAAAATCGCCACGTTACATAAAACACATACAGCCCAGACAGTAATATGGGAGACATAAGATTGCAAGAAAAGCTTTTCTTCCAGAATTAACAGCAGGGGCATAACTATCGGTATTGCAGCAACACCACCATCCAGGGGTGTTATGGGCCCAAATGTGTCTAGCATCCTTTGCAATTTATTGCGCTCTACTTTTTATTACAAATGTCTGCCTCTGGTTTTGTTCTGTGTGTACACTGGCCCCGGGAGTAACGGGGACAAGCGTGGCTCTACCGGGTAGGAAGTGTAGCTGAACAAAGATACATTGCAAGAGAGAAAATTGGAAAGTTGATGAGAAGGTTTAATAAAGTAAAGGAAGTGAGGGGACTATATACGAGAAACATTAGGAACAAAATGAAAGAAGGGGTAGAAAGAGGGAGTAGATATGAAGGACAAAGAAACAGAGGAGAATGCATCTACAAAAATGGATGGAAAACAAGGGCAGAGAAAGAAGTAGAAAAGAGGAGGATGACAGGAAAGGGAAGAAGGAGGAAGGGAGAATATAATGGAGATACCTAGGAAAGAGGAAAAAGAAGAAAAAAGGAGAGGGTGGAAAGGTAGTGAGGGAAGTAAAACGTGAGAGAAAAGGGAAGATGGTGAAGACCAGAGAGGGAGAGCAATGATATCAGATCAAGCAGAAGGGTCTTGGACGGAGAAATGAGGGGGACTGAAAGAAGGGTGTTACAGAGAAGAGTAAAGAGTTGAGTAAAAGAGTATTAGAGACAATCCGGAGACAAGGTAAGCACCTGAAAGACAAAGGGAGTTCGGGGATACAGAGAAGATATTAAATGGAAGTTGGAGGAGAAGGATAAGATGAAAATCGCGTAGAGAAAATGGTGAGGGAAAAGTGAGGAAAAAGGAAAGGGAAAATGAGAACAGATGGACTCAAGAGAAGAAAAGGTGAGAACTGAAGTAAGGAGATAAGGATGAGCGGAGGACAAGTTATAAAGAAAAAGTAGAAGAGGATAGGGAAAAAAGAGTTAAAGGCAAAGAGATGAAAGGTGAGAGGAATAGAGATAGGGAGGAGCAAAGAGACGAAAGACAGGTAGAATAAGACATTTAGGTAGCGGTGTAGGTATCACTAGCGTAGTGGATAAAATGTAACTAGTGCTCAACGGTTTGAGCAGCCCAACAAACTCCAACTATTAATGTCTTTTAGGACCAACCCGGAATGTGAGGGGCCCATTATTTTCATGCTTGCATTAGGGCCCAAAGCACGCTAGTTACACTCCAGGTGATCAGATAATCCATGGCAAGAGCAAAGCATACCGCAAAGCAGTGCACATCCTTTGTGTTTCTCAGGATATAAAACCTTGATATCTCAGTTTTGGCGGTTTCTGAGCATTGTAATGAACACGCTAATTACCTTAGGAAATGCTTTTTCCATTATATACTCTAACTGAATATTCCTCACCTTTGAATATCACCCCAAGCACTAGATTGGATCTGGGAACTTCTCCCAGCCAGGTTTCTGCGCTCCACTAGAAAGGGCAGTGCAACTCAGGGAAAATTCCTTGCCACCATGAAGTGAGGGAGTGGACATGCATATACGCACCTGCAATGCCTGTTTACACCAGTTTCTTGATTGTCTCTACCCACGTATAAAGGCACGGAGTGTAAACAATTGTCAGTACCAGTGTGCATATTCCTACTTTGGACCTTTTTGGATATTAAAACAGGCCACTCCACAGAACAGGGAGGTGCAAGAGAGGGTGGGGAGGTGAGCAATCTGTGATTAGATAGGGTATCCACCAGAAATAACGTTACCAAAGGTAAGTAACTTGTTCTTATGATGTAACTGCAGATTTGCCACATTAGACTAGATACCAAAGCAGTACCTCCACAGGTTGAGAGTCTGTGGACTGGACTCAGATCAAAAAGTCTTGTGGGACCAAGTAGATGAAAAGTCCTTCCCGCCGGACCTAGTTACCATACTTTGTGAACATATGTACAGACACCGTCACAGCCTGGCTAATGACAGAGACAGGCACTCAACATGCCTAAGCAGAGGTAGCTTATCCATGGTGAACTTGGCTGTCAGACCTTACCACAACTACGTTTTGGCCAGTCCACATCAGATCTTAATGCAGAGGAATATCCATATTGACAGGGTCCTCTTCTGCACCGTGTTACCTTTCTTTGTCCACAGAACCCCACAAAAAAGCCTATCATCCACGTGGTGTTTCTAGTTACAATCAATATAAAAGCTTAAAGGGGTCCAGCTGATGAAGCCTCTCCTACTCTTCTGAAGGGTGAGAAGAGGCAGAGAAATCAGGCAGGGTGATAGATTGTCAAAGGTGGAAAGGAGATACAACTTTAGAAAACAAGACCACCCACGCTCTCAACACCAGTTTGCCTGGTAAAATGCTGATTTAAGGCAGTTACACAGACAGTGCATGAAGCTCACTCAAGTGATGATCTGAAGTACTAGCAATGAGGAAAGCAGTCTTCAGAGTCAAGAGACACAGTGAGTAGATATGCATCGGCTCTAAGGGCATGCACATGAGAAATGTTAAGACTAAATTCGGATCACTTGTGGCATCACCAACATTTTGGGCGGAATCACGTGTCAAACCTTTTTACAAACCTCAGACAATTTAACCAAGGATAGTAGATGAATGCAACACCTGTGGAAGCGTATTCGTTAGTATTTATACTACTACGCATGGCACACCCTCCTTAGTGGTGCTACCAGATGTGCTAAAACAAGTACAAAATGAGCATGGAGCAGTGCCAGCTGCAGATTTAAGAATGAAATTGGTGGGCCAATCTTGAAACAGTTTCCTCAATTATTCTGAGCAACATCAGAGGCGAAGCTGCCAACTAGCAACAATCCTAGTTCAGACGGGTGAGCAAAAATTATCAAAAAGTTCTCTTTTTAACTCCGTTGGGAGGGTCTTATACCTTAAGTTTATAAGCCCTTAAGCCGCATCTCGAAGCAAAAGGTGAGATTGAGGGTTTCAGCAAGGAGAAAGCAGCACCAGAGACTAAAAAGGGAGCACAAGACAAAACAGAAAACAAGTACTTGAACTCCTTTAAAACAGGAGTCCAGACACGGTGGATACAATCTGAGGCACTGTGATTAAATAAACAGATTGGTATTAGTATACAGAGAGTCATTCTTTTCAGGACTCCGGGGACAACAAAAGGGCAGAAAGAAGTAGATGGACTGAATACCAAAGGAAAGAGGAGTATGTCAAGCAGTAAAGGGAATCAGCACGAGAGGCCGAGATTAAAATAAAGGTTTGGATGCCAAGACTCACTTTAAAAAGATGAAAATTGTTGTACTAGCAAATAAATATGGCCTGCAAACTACAGATACTTCTGCGGAATGGGACAAGAGCGATATCGCTTCCGGACAGCACAGCAGAAGAGGCGATAATTCGCCATACTCTCAAAGTAGTTACTCCAACTAAAGAACATATACAAGTTGAAACTCTAGATGTACGTGTACCACCTCCTGATGGATTTCACAATATTAAAATAAAGATTGAGATGGATTTTACACGTACCATAGAAGAAATAATATAGGCTCATTTATAGGATGCGTATGATATTCTTGCAGATGACTGGACTCTGAATTTCATACGGGATGCCCCTCGATGTGAGGAGGGAATAAAGCAAGCCTTTTCCTCCCTAGTGCCCGAAAATCTCAGTGAAAAATATGCATGAGTTGCTGGGGGGCAGTTCAACATATTCCTTTAATGAGTGAGCTTCCAGGCTCAATATCTGAAGTCAGAAGCAAAACACGACTTAAAAGTTATTTCAGATCAGCTACAATATCAAGGTAGAATAGTGAAAAAACAGCAATGGACCGCACACCGCTAGCCCCTCCTCCTTGTCGCCCCTAAGCACTCTGGTATGTGCAGTGCCCGAAGTTCGAAGAATTACTGAAAGTTCGTAAGTGGTTCACCTATGTAGGTGCAAGTAGATACTTGTTATTCCCCCGATCTCTAGACCCGGGACATGGCCCGGGTTTCGGGATATCTTCCCTCATCAGTAGAGTTTTAAACCCTGATGGCTCATATGGCAAAGTTTTAGATTATAAACATGTGTACATGCACATATGCTGCACAAATTGCTCTTAGCAGGTGACTGGCTAATGATCAACTTTCTGCATAAAAGATCCAAACAAATCCTGGACATCTTCATTGAGCTTTTTTGTAGCCAAAACATAGAGGCTCAAAGCCAGTATCTAACTGCTTTCGAATTCAGTTTGCTTCAGTACCCCAATATGAGATTGTTTAAGGGATAGAACAGCCATAGCGTCATGGAGAGCTTAAGAAAAGATCCTGAGATGCTAGCCTACATTGATAACATATACATCACAGACCACTAAATGCCTAAAAACCTTACTAGGGCGGAAAGGATCGTGACATTGTTAGCCTATTAGGGGCTGAGATACAATTTCAAAAGGCCTAACATTATGTTTTTAATGTGAATTTTCTCCGATAAGAATTACCTAGTGAGGGTATAGGATTTGCATCTAACTTCCTGCAGATGTGCGCTAAGTTACAACCTCCAAACAGGTTAAGAAAATGACAAGTCTTGATGGGATTTCTTAACTTCAGGAAGGCTTAATTGCCGCATAATGCTGATACAGCACTGGTATGATTTGATTTTTCCCAAGTTTTTAAAAAAACACTGAACAGAAAAGCACACAGCTATCTTACAAGTACAAGCAGACATGTTAGGTTCCTAAATATTCACAGACCAGGGATAACAAAACAAACATAGTAATGAGAATTACTCCCATAACCTCAGGCTACACATCCGTAGTTTGCAACGAAGTACAGACAATAGCGTAAATATCACATTTGTGCTATACAATTGAAGCATCTTTCAGTTCTACAGAATAATTTCTTAATGCGGTGCAGACAACCATATTGAGAGAGCAGCCTATGGCATACGGAAAACAAATCAATATAGCTTCTCCTATACCTACATTATAGGCAGTAACAAAGGCAAGTAAACCTAATGCTCACGCTCTACACCTGCTCAGGGTACAGTGGGCCTCTTTTTTACCTTCAGCTGATGTAACATTTGAATATGACCCTACTCTCTGCTTACAGGATTTTTTTCAGTATACTCAGAATGTATAGCAAACTTCTAATGTCTTACCCACTCAAGTATATAAGAGTGTGTTCTACACAGAAGGCTCTGCACAGCCTACGGTTGAAACTAAACAGACATATGCCATGGATTGTGCTGCAATGCAGGGAGTTTGTGAAGATGTGAAATTCAAAGAACTATGCACACACACCTTTTTAGGTGACTCCACTGCACTGCTAGTAGAAATGTTTGAGTAGTTACTTGCATCACAAAAGGCTGACCAATTAGTTCCCACACTAACACTGTGTTTCAGCATATTTCATTTAAGGCCACAGACACAGTGTAGATTTACTACACTGGAATTTAGATGGAGTCAGAGATTCAAAAGGGAAGTCAATTAAAAACACGCACATTGAGGAAAGGTGGCCATCCTCCAGGGTAAGCGAACTTTCGTCTATATAAAACACACCATGGCCCATAAAAGTGGAGGGATTCAAGCTAAAGGAAATTGTGCAGCAGATTTGGCAGCAAAAAAAAAATCAAAAGTGGTTGCTGTAACTTGATCTCAAACTAAGTTAAACACAGATTGTAGGAAGATGCTCTGTATATACTATACCAAAGTAAGTTATAGTGTGCACAGACTCCAGGGAGTCCTCAGAGGTATAGCACAGGCTAAATTAGCTAATCACTAACAGCTCTCCATGTGGTAGTGTAGGCGAGCAGTTAGGCTTATCCAGAAGGAGAGTTAAGCATTTATTGTATTGACTCAATCAAGACTGACAGCACACACTCAGATACTGAATTCAGGCCAGTATAAAAAAAATGTATACTTATGTTTTATTTTTAGAACCAAGCAGGACATGGACCAGGTAAGTAAAATATACTCAAATGCAAGACTTAACAAGGAAATGCAGTTGTGGTAGAATTTGAAATAGTTACAGGTTTATTTTTGCTTTCAAAAAGCAGTTTACATTACCCAATAATTACTTTCAGAATACTTTTCAGTTATTTTTAGATTACTTTGAGTATTGCGGGTGTATGCCTGGATAACACGCACAAGGATCTCACAATACATGGTAAGTAAGACTTCCTAGCTGGTGTTATAGTTACTGTTTTCCCCCTACAAAACAACAGTTCAACACTTTGAACATTTTACGCCCAAAATCTCATAACATAGGTTCCTATGGGAGAAAAATGGTTATCGGTTTCACAGGTAAGTAAACGTCTTACAAGTGGGAGTTTTGAGGGTTAGGGCAATGGAGACATTCGGTTCGGCAAAGTTGCTGCATGCTCGGGCAGAGAGGCTTCCTGAAGGCGACCACCGGTTGGGGATTTAAGTTGGACTCTTAGGGGATACATGGACACCATCGGTTGGGCCACCAAAGTCAGTGTGGAGTCGGGTGCAGGGGTATCTTAAGGAATAGGGTTTTCTTACCTGCTCTTGTCACGGTCGGTGTGACCCTTCAGGTTGAGGCTGCAGGTGTCTACTTGAGGCACGTCGGGGGATCACCAGCTCAGGATCGAGGGGGAGATCTCCTCGTGGTGTTGGGCCACTCGGACTGTGGGCATTGGGTGCAGAGTGGTGCAGAATCGTGGAGTCAGTGGAATCCGGATTCTGGTCTTGGAGTCTTTGTTGAGTAAATCCAGTGCTCACGGGAAACAGTCAGTAACGTGGGCAGGTCCTCCGGGCTCTGAGGGGCTGCTGGATACGCCGGGTTCTTCGATGGAGGCAGGTTGGAGAAGGGACAGGCTGGTGGAGCTGGGGCCTAAGCAGTAGTTGCCCTCTTCTTCCTGGATCAGCCCAGTTCTTCAGTCGTCCTCAAATCTGAGGCAAGGTTCAGGGTGGCAGCTCAATACTAGGTTTAGGGACCTTAAAAGAGGTGTGCTGGTTGGGGCCAATGGGTACCTTCTCTGGGGTGTGTACACCCCCCTATTATGCCACCCTACAGTGGGAGGGGGGCATGATCCTCTTCCTGATTGGTTGGGTCCACCCATCTTCAAGATGGAGGGAACTGAGATGTGTACCTCCCTCCCTCACCCGAGGGGTGGGTTTGGCAAAGATTGGCACGCCTCCCCTCCTAGCTTGGTTTTCTCGCCGATTTTCCCACCCAAAGCGGGGGGGCAGAACCGGTGGGAGCCAGTTGCTAGGTGCAGCAAAAGGCAGGGACAGCTCACAAAGGAAGTAGTCCTTTCAAGGTTCCCATTCGTGGATCTAGCCCATCCTGGGGGAGGAGACATGACACCTCTACCCAGGATGGGATTTGTTTCTGTACCCAGAGAGCGGAGGCTTTCTACATAGGGGTCCAGAACCCTGTCTGGTGGTGGCAAATAGCGGGCAGCCATTCAGGAACCACACCAGGGCTTGTCGTTTTTAAAGGAGCATCTCTAAACTGCCCTCTGAGTGCCTTTTACATTAAATCCCACACTGTCATCAGTGTGGGTTTAATGTGCAGAGAAGTTTGCTATCAAACTTCCCAGATTTCAGGAAAGCCATTATGGAACTGTGGAGTTCATAATGACCAACTCCCAGACCATATACTCTTTAAGGCTTTACTAGACTTACAATGTCTGTGAATGGACTTAGACCCTGTAGGGGTACAGGGCTCATGCCACTGTACCCTCACCTGAGGCTAATACACCCTGCTAGAGGGGTGAATTACTTAGGCCTCAGGCAGTGGGTTGTAGGCATGGCACACAGGGATGTGTGCCATATGGACTCTCCACTTATCCCAGCACCAAAAAACGCAGACTGCAATGGCAGTGTGTGCGTGTTAAGGTACAGGACCTTTAAGGGTGGCACAATGAAAATAGGTGCTGCAGCCCTTAGAGGCCTTCCCTGGTCACAGTTCCCTTGGTACCTTTTGCAAGGAGCTTACCTGTGGCCAGAGATGTGCCAATTGTGGGTACAAAGTGTCAGGCAAAAAAAAAGGGGGTCTGGGTGTTAACCATGCAAAAAGGGGCACTTTCCTACACAGATATTAGGGCGGTAATTCAATAAACAATAAAAGGAGAGAAACCTCCTGATGGCTTTCTGTCTTAATATTCTAACACCATTAGTGCACATAATGCTCCAATGGTTTTCATACCTGAAGTAGGAGAGAAACAGTCCTAATGCATGACCTAGATTAGAATTAAGGCAGCTTATGCATGGATAGCTTCTGTATATGTTGGCATGGGCACAACTGTATCAGTGCTACAGCAATGATTTTGGTGGCCATACTTAGCAAAACAAACTGAAGAATATGTGCAGCAATGCAATAATTGTCAACGGATACAAATTCTACTATTGTAAGACCAACGCAGACAACCCTTAATATCTCTGATTGCCTTTTTGGGCTGACTTTCTTGATCATGTCTGGCTGATCAAAAGTATAAACCGATATATATATATTGGTTGCTGTCGAATCATGTGCGAGGCTTGTTTGAGTTTGGCTACAAAAACATGCCAATGCTCAAGTGGTCATATGAGACTTGCAGTGCCTAGTAGCTATCGGAGCAGTTCATACCTTTCCATGAGGCAATGGTCCTGCATTTGTTGCCAAGGCATTCAGGGATGCTATATTTGCTCTGGGATTACGACTGCTATTCGATCTGGAACGTAATGAGTAAGTAGAGCATGCCAATGGTGCGGGTAAACAAGCTTTGACTATTAGAGTGTTGTGTACAGGACTGAGTTGGCTACATGATATGTATGGAGCATAGAGACCAGTAAGGAATCTGCTGCACTCCATAGGAAATGCTTTTTGGAGCATCCGTGTACATGCCGGATATTGATGTCTCTCAAAAGTTTGCAGAGTGAAAATTTACAGACCCTGAGATTAGCTGCAATATTGCAGAGCCTTCAAGAAGTCAACACTAAGCTATCTAATGAAAACCTCAGTGACTCTGCCACTGACGAAGATAAGTTTCTTAAAGTTGCTGACAGGTGCATCTCCAAAGTGGGAAAACTAGTCCAAGAAAAGATTTCTAATAAGCAAGTTTTTGGGCCGTCTTCCAGCTCTTGACCCATTCTAGTTCTTGACCTTGAAGAATTGCAATCGTATTACCTCTGTCGGGTTCAAAGGAAAACAGAAAGGTGTCAATCAATAATATTAAAACGCATTATGTACCCAAACCTATTCAGCAGACCCGAATTGACACCAAGGTTCATTCGGAGTAGATCCATACACCATCTCCCTTCTGTTCAAGAAATGCCCCAAAAAGAGTACTGTCATGCTGAAATCCTGATCCCCTACTCCAGGAAAAAGGATCCTGCTAAGGCTACAGCTTTACACAAAGTGCCAGCTTCCTTGGACAAACCTAATGCTGCAGATGCAACATTCCCAACAGTTGAAACTACTGTTGTAGTTTACTATGAACCACCAACCAACCCAACATCTATGGAGATGGAGCCACCACAAGTAACTGAACTATATGAGAATGACTGTCATGCAGATTTTCAAACAAGAGACTTAACAACTCAACCCATTCTACAGTTGCACAGTGTTACAGATGGCTCTTTATTTGCAGCTGCTTTTGAGACAGATACCCTTTACTACCATGATATTGTTTGTGGATTGCTATTGGAATAGTGTTCCTTCGGATGTAGATTACTAAGCTGATTACAATCTTCCGACTAATGAATGAGAATACTAGTCCTGATAAAATGTGCCATTTCATGTGGGTAGTCCAGGAGTTGGATCTGTATTCCTCTTCTCACAGAGTAGATCTAGATGATCATGCTGTGAACATCACTGTCCATCCTGTGCTGGATGATGTAGTGTGGGAAAAAGTCCCCTATCAGGTTATGGGGTTGACAGAACTAACTCAGCGGACTTCTGTTTTAAAAGTACATTTAGACGATGTTCTAATTCATGGTCCTTCTTCTGAATCATGGAACACAGAATGTTAACCAGCTGACTACCAATTTGTCTCTATATAATACATTGGATAGCGAAAATCCATATCTGAATGATGAACATCATCAAGAATGTTTGGTTTCCATTATTGTGGTCATCATTGCATACTTAGAACTAGTAGTCCATAAAAATATATAATTTCACCCAGTTTGAGAATTTTCCAATAAAAATTACCATATTACTATCCTGATGACATGTTAGACAGCTCTGCTTTTCTTTATTCTCAGAAAATTCAGAAACGCAGTAAAACCTAATTACAAAATATAAGCTCATATATTCTGCACAATTCAGTGTATTACCTGCCATCCAAACGTTGTCAATGTTGAAAGGAAATTATAAATGAAAAAAGCCCTTGGGGTACCACATTTATTACAAATTAAAGTTAAAGTGGCTTTACTTAGAGCATGCATGATACCCCCAAAAACATATTTTAAAACAAACAAATTCAGCAGACCACCTGCCTTGAATTTGCTTTCACTATGGATTTAAAAGCACCACCTATTCCAAAAGTTAATTCAACACAGTTTTCAGACTGGCATTGGAAGAAAACCATACTGATAATGAATTAAATGATTCAGAATGGTATGTATAATGTGATGCCATTTCATTCTAAAGAAGTAGCCATATGGCCTATATATGCCAATATGAATGAACACATTTATTTTCAATGCTGCTTGACCATTATCAAATTTACTAGACCCTAGGTATGATGTATACACTTCCTTAATAGTAACCACATAGTATGGGCAAACGTGGACAGCGATGGCTAGCACATTCCAGCTTAACTGCTGTGAAGGAGCACCAGTCCACAATTTTTGATGACATGAATTACATTTGTTTTGGGTCCACATCCATTGAAAACAAAACGCTTTTTTATCCACAATAATATATGCCAATATTAAAGAAGAGCAGGCATACTCAGAAAGAGAAGCTGGAGAAAGAACTAGACCGGCAGATACAGAAATTATAGAAATCACATTTAAAGTAATTGAAAATGGTTTCCAGACACTCAAAATAAGTGTACACAATCAAACCCCATAATGGCATCCGCCCTTCATCTTTTGAAAGACGTTTGAAGCCTTTTGTACGCAGGGCGGCTCAGATGCAATCTTTCACACAATTCAATTGGTCATTTCAAACCCTGAAATCTGGCAATGAGTTATGCAGAAAGAGAGAGAGCAGTATTTGCCTCCTATAAGCCAAACAAAAAACGATGACCAAAAAAGAAGCAACATATACTCCTAAGTACTGAGGAAGTAGAAAGTACCCTGTTTTTTTTTGGTAGAAATCTATATTTCAGGCGGTTCCAACATGTAGTACTCTCACTACCCAGTAAGGCGTTTTTATATCCACGACTGTTAAGAAAAAAGGTCTCTGGGCTGGTATGAAAAAAATACATACTGCATTTTTATATCATGCATGGGAGTTCCTATTCATATTCAATTGTTACAATAAAGACAATCCAGGATTTATAAGTACAGATGGATGTACTAATCCACTAGGTGACTTAGTCCTTTGCTATTTCATCACTCCGCATGGTGCTTGTAACCCTTCATGCGATGATTAAACTGTAGGTTACGGGTTACACCTGCTATACTCATTGCCACTTATCACACACTTCTAGGAAGCAATTCTTTAAGATAGAATTTGATGATGTAAATGGCGACATCACGTGTGGTTCTAAAAGAAAGCAGTTGTAAGCTGAAGGTTGCTGATAAGCTGTATCTTGTAGATCAGAATAAACAAGCTCTACAATCAACAATTTAAGTGTGATTACTACACAATTCCTATCTTTTAAGAAAAATAAAACATGCTGTGGGATGTCAGCTGGAGATAACTTCCTGTAGACAAAAAACACAGTAACATTTTGCAGTATCACTTTGCACCTCTCCCCATGAAAACGGTTTAAAAGTGTTCCAAGGCCTACAAAAGACTTGATAAATATGTGGCTTGATACTTTAAGTAAGCTTGTTACAAAATTATGGCAAAAAGAGGTGTCTAACCTCAGCGGCAGAAACTTTTGCTTTACAAACAACGTATTTATCTAAGAATTAAAAGATTCTTGCAGACTCAGTTTACAACTCATTTTGTCGCCATCTTGCACACCATCTTCCTTTCTTGAAATACAACAGACATAACACATGTTTTACATTTGGTTTATTTACTTGCTTTAAGACTATTTAGATTTATTCCTTTACTTTTCAGTTCAATATTTTCAAGAATGTTTGGTGGTCTTTCAACAACATCTCTGATAGTGGACTGAGTCATTCTCAAGTTTCTTCTAGTAAATAAATAAAGCCAGTCCGAAACAGCAACATGGAATATGGCTATGCGACCGAGAAGCAGTGCCATGAAAGCAAGGCATTCTATTTTAAAACAGAATGGTTGGCAGCAATAACTGAGCTTTGGACTATGTCATTGCGCAAATTAGAGGCTCCCACAAAAGTGACAAGTTTTCTGGTGTGTCCGCTGGTTTACAATGACCTGCTTGGAGATTCCTTTGGAAATGCCACCCATTGCGTATATCAACACGACAAAGGAGATACTTCAACCAATCAGACTGTATCAAACCTACAGCACTGCATTGCAGTTACCTTTCCTAAGCATGCAGAATATGATGGGCCATCAATACCCCCAATTCCTGATTCGTCCTCAGCACCAACACCTACTCTTGCCAGAGTCAGGCCACAAGGCATTTCTTCCTGCTGGATTCTATAGATGTTGGTGATGTTCTTCAATCCATATGTGCTCCATCAACATCATCAGCTACATCAACATCGGGGTCGATGTTGCCTAATTCAGTTGTTTCTGTTTCATAAGCCATTTAATTCTCCTTTCATACTCCAAGTATTCCTTTGTTTCCTGCACCTTCAACCTCTGGATTTTATGGATTGTTCATGTCAACACCACGAGCTGAAAGAAAGGAAAGGTGACGGATTGCATCACAGTGTTCAAGTAACTGTTCGTGGTTTTTCTGAGTTCATCTGAAAGAAAAGTCGTTTTCTGGGACAGTTTGTACCTTTCTGTATTCCTCCACATTTTGTCCTTTTTGCACCAAGCCACAATAATTTTTTTAATCTAGTTTTCTTTCATTTATCATTGATCAAATAATCCTGCAATTGAATGTATTTAATACATCCACCTTTATCATTCTCAAGATGTTGTAAATATTCAGTTTTTTCCCTTCAAAGAATTTCATTTTGTTACGAAATGTGCATTAGTCAAGTAATCGAGAAATACACAACTATGATTTAATAAAATGCACATTTTTAACATGTTTAGTTCGTCAGTGGTTTCATGTAAATATGATAATCAAGCTCATGCAAATATATTCATGTGATTTCATCATTTCTGCTGATGTGTGCGATTATCATCAGTTATAAATTAAGGTTCTAGAAGGTCAGTGACTGCGTGTAACGTTTTGTTTTTCTCTAAGATCATTGTTTAATATGAAATAGCTGAAAGGGCATTTTGCTACTCTGCATTAAATGTGTATGCTTATAGTTGTTAAAACCCCGCTCAAACGTCATAAAAGTGAATGTAAAGAGCTAAAGGTAAAGAAGAGATCTTCGAGCCAGCGCTATCAAGACAGGACGGGGACGACTTTGGCACCCACTTTAACCGAAGGCTGCTGTGAGAAGAGTGGACTTTACTGGCTGCCTGTGTGGTGGTGGTTGATTTTATTATCTATATTTTGAAATTGGTCTTTTATTGTAAACAATATTACAATAATTGTATATGAAGAAAAGAAAAAACAACAATCAAAAGGGACAATGATGCAGTGACCACAAAATCATTCATTGCGGATCTGGGTCTGTTAAACAGGCTACTGCACACCCTTCTCACTGGGTTTCGGATTGAAGAGGTTCTGATGCAACATAACTCAATTAGTTTCTCCTTGTAAAGGACTCCTGTGAGGTGAGGGTGGTACAGTCAGCAAAAACACAATGGTCTTGCAATGTGACCTATTATACCGCACAATAACATACCAGCTCTGCCGAAAAAAGTGGTGCACAGGAAGTATCTCAGGTTGGTTTAGCGCTATCAACATTGCCCCCATTGCTCTCTTCAGGGTTCCAGGAAAGAAAGTAGATCCTAAGGGGGTCCCATGATCTGAAGGCCACTGGCAGCAGTTCATTATAAAGTTCCGATTGCTCATTTTAATATATCATAGTGTCAATCATAGTGTCAATCCACTATTCAAATTGTGAGGCTTACGGCCTCTCCCAGCAGCAGGCTATGCGTCTCTTTGCAGAAGCCCCATGCAAGGTGCAAGAATCCCACCCTGCCACACTGTATTTACCCTAGTGCGCAATCCTGGAGGCCAAATCTCAACAGAGCTACCAGCGTATAGTAGACTTGCTGCAAAAACTTATAAAGAATCATGTGCAGCCTACTACTAAATGTGAGCATTCCAGTTTGGATACTGCAGAACTTCCAGATGTTAAAGTCAAAGGGAATTTCCCTGGACTAACTTTATGGAGAATAATTTTGTATCCTAACTAACATTTAACTGTGACACAAACACATTATTCAAAAAGAATTATTTTTCCACCAACTAAAATGTAACGTTTATACGTTTTCTTTATTAAAAAAATCTTTTTCCTCACTTGACAGGGTATTATCTTTAACATAAGGAACCCAAAAACAAATTAAAATTTCAGAGAAACCAATTTTTTCTGAAAAACAGTTAATATACACCTTCCTTAATACAATACATTTTTTTTTATAAAACATGCATCAATACAGAAAAGCTATTACAGTATGCATGAAGAGCAGATATCACAAAATAAATACATATAACTTGATTAAAAAATAGACAAGAAACCCCTTATTTTCAGTGGAACAACAAATGTTAGTCCCAGATAATCAGATCTAATAGCCTTATTATCATGGGTATGAGCCTTCCAATGTCCAAGATTGGCGTATTTATGGAAACCACTCGGCTTTACGTGGATTCTATAGACAGATGTTGTCTGTGATCTCCAAGTCCAGCTCCTCATCCCACGCCTGTCTGGCCCTTTGATGACCCAGCAGCAACTCCTCCTGCACTGAAGTATATAGATTTTGTTTTGGTGGTGGTCAGGAGACCATCAAGCATTTTGAATGTAGCAGGTGCCGCCGGAATATTTGGCGTAATCTTTCCACATGTGTCCCATAGACTATAAAACAAGAAGATATACAGCTGGGTGTACAATTTATCTCCTTTAAATTCAGTGTGTGATAAAGGTGTTGCTTCAGTATAGACCCCCCCCCCCCCACTGTTAACCCTGCACCACTAGATGAGATATCGATCCGCCCACGTATCACTGTCACTGCCAGTTGCGGGTGGTATTCCAAGATGAATTAAGTACATACACAGAAACCTTTTTCACCAAGGCCCTTATAGTGCACTCACCTGTAGACACATCTTGCATGTGTCTGGATTTCAGAGTGCTAGGAGTGACGTCAGATGGATGGGAGGTGCGTTATCCTGCTCCACCACCACATGCAGCAAATAGGATGCTGGTTGTTACCAATGTATTGAGAAAGGTGCTTGAGAACCTAGGCAGTGCAGTTCTAGGTCTGGAGTTTCAAAGCCAGTGGTGTTTTTTTCGATACTTACAACTGCTGTGATAGAAATAGCTGGATTGCTATTCAGATGGAACAATAGGCAAGTTCTGAATAAGCAGTGATTCCTCTTTTAAGTTTCTATTTGTTGGGAATTCTGGTGGGGTTTTATCAGTGTTTTAAAGCATTTTCAAAACTTGAAAAAAACCAATGGTTATTAGTGATTGCAAATTTGTGGTCCTTGACAAATTGAGGGAACAGCATTTTGTCAGTTCTAATGCAGATTTTTGCAGTTTTATTCTTAGCTTTCTGGACAATCTCTGAGATAACATAAGTCTCTGTGTCTTTACAGTTTGCACTGCATGTGTATATGATGCTGTAATGCATTTTTACTGAGTCATAGCTTGCTTGTTTCCGGTCTGATACGGATGTAACTAGTGGGTCATTTGAAGGACTTTAGATAGAGTAAAAGAAAGGATGAGTCCTGGACTGTACGGGACCCGCTAGCAAGCACTGAAAAGGATTTTTTTTGTTGTATATTGTTTATTAGCAATTCAGGGATAATGATACATACGTTAACTTTGCGGAGCCAGTGTGTGGCTCACAAATTAGTGATCATTCACTTCTACCATTAACTAACTCCCCCTCTAGTCTCCCTCCAAGCTCAGTTCAGCATATACAAAGGGAAAGTAGTTCAGCAAAGCATTGCATTAAGGGAACATACAGAGGACCAAATTAAACATCAACACATAGGATTGTAATGAGATCATCATGGTCAGCCTCCGATGACTAATTAATTTTCGAAGCATCTGAGTTATATACCGGACGCCCCCTTAATCTACGGTGGTAGCTCATCCGGCGGCGTCAATTCTGCGAGCATTGCCGCCCAGGCCCTCCTGTTATCGTCTAATTTTTCACCCCTGCGGGTCTTTATCATGTGCCAACCCTCAGCTTTTATCCATTAAGCCAAATCTCTCAACCAATCTTCAACCTTCAGGTGTTTTGGAGCCAACCACCCAATCACAATCCTGTGTTTAGCCAGGAACAACACCAGGACAAGGAACTTCCTGCTTAGCTTGTTTTTCCTTGTGGAACAGAAAGAGTCCCAGCAAGCATTGTGACATTCCCCTAGGGATCTCCCACCCTGTGGCCGAGTTGAGCCTCATTAGGAAGGACTGTCAGAGCCAGTCTATGCCGGGGCAATACCATAACATATGTAGGAAGTTCGCGGACTGTCCTCTGCATCTAGGGCACTCTCCCGAACGCTCCGGGTTCATACTTTTCAGCCTACTGGGAGCCAGGTACACCTGATGGACACAATATATTGAAGAAGCGTGAATCGCGCGTTGGTGGAAGTGGTCTTGAATCCCTTGTGAATCTTTTCCCAATCTCTCTCAGTAACAGGCGTCTCAAGCTGTGCCTCCTATTTACCCTGTACTGACGTGTTTTTGGGGGCATCCTCCCTTAGGGCCCTGTAGATGTGAGAAATCAGTCTCCCGCTCTGGCCATCGCTAGCATAACTTCCAGCGTCCGGAAAACAGGTGGCGCCTCAGGGAACGGCGGTCAGACCTCCTGTGTCGTGGCTGCTATAATGGCGAATTGTAAAAATTACTCTATTCCAAGTTGGAACGTTTCTAAGGTATCCATAAGCATTATAACTCTGTTGTTGGGGTATAGGACCCCAAAAGTCTTGCAGCAGCCCACACGCCATTTACAAAGGGTCATGGATCGTTCAATATTTTTGAATGGGCGCAGTGCCTACATATGCATATCCGGCGCAATCAGTGCCCTCCTCAATATCGCCCAAACTGTACGTTCCCATGCTCCACATATCATTCGAACTAAGTGTGGCAAGCAGTTAGGTGCCCCCGACATCATCATCAGGACCTCTGGTAGGGAGTACCCTCCGCACGTGCCCCTCAACAATCTACGTTCCCAATTATTATCATCCAGAGAGTGAACAGAATGCTGGAGCTGCGCCACTAGGTAGTAGTACTCTAAGCATGGTACCTCCAGTCAACCCATGCGCCACTCGCGTTTTAACAATGGCAAGCTCACTCATTTCCTCCCAGTGTCCCAGAGTAATTCCACAATCAGTTTCTCCAATCCTGTGAAACCCTGCTAATGTATATTGTACAGGGTGCCCTGAAAGAGGTACAAACACCTGGGGAGGATCACCATTTTGACTAGGGTGATTTTACCGATCAAGGACAATCTAAGGGTGTTCCAGAATTTAACATTGCGTTTTAAGCCATCCACTATCCTGCCCATATTTGCCTCCTCAAAATCTTGTGCTCCATGTGTGTAACATGGATACCCAAATACCCGACCCTCTTCGTCTTCCATGGTAGAGCCAGAGGCGGCAGGGCTACCTCAGACCATCCCACCACTGTCCCAAAGGGAAATAGCTTGGATATTGAGAGATTGACAAGCATTCCAGTATGGTCACCAATTTCTGCTAGGATCTCCAAAAGCACTGAAAATGATGCTGAAATAGATAGTGTCATGATTTAGAGTAGGTTACTAGGGCAATCACCAAACAGACGTGTATTCTCAATATTCCCCTGACAGCTCAAGGAGATGAGGAACGTGAATGGGAAGCAGCCCCAGAGTCTAGAATGGGCCTCATGGGAAGAGAATGATTTGGAAGTAAGCCATCGTCTTTTCAATGTATGTAACTCTGGAGTTGAAGGTACATAAAAGGGGCCAGTAAAATTGAAGCTAACGGGGTTAGACTGGGTTTCCGTTCAATGTATACTGACTTGTGTTAAACTAGTAAGCGTGGCCCGAGATTGCATTCCGATATCCTGACAAAACATCAACAGTGAAGTTGCTTGCTGTCTGGTGTGATTTTCTGGTCATGAAATCAAACGATAGCAATGTTAACTCAGCCTTTCATCATTCCTAATTTCATAAAATAGGCACCTGTAATCTGGTCTGTAGTAAAACAAGTTATTTATAGTGCATTGACACAAACAATTTCTTAAGTAACAGATCCAGATAGAGATCCTACAAGTGGTCCACAGCGGTCAGCATTCATGCAACCATCTGGACTCCGGCAAATCAATGCACACAAATGGCATACAACCATGATATATTTTCTTAATCTGTATGCGCACATAACAGAAAACCTATCCACATACTTTATAGAGCAGACTGCATATGGCAATTTTGCCTTTTTGTTTTTTTTAACTTTATTTTTTGGGGTTTTGTGGTGGGGAGGGGGGTGAGGGGGTCAAGGCTGATTTCAGTTTCCAGCAGTGACAGGATGGGTGCACCATCAACATACACCCAATATATAATCTCCAAACATAAGTACTATAATCACAGACAAACTAGTTCACAGGTTGCATAGGCATGTTATCAAAGACAAATCATCAGAGTTCGTCGGCCCCTTTATTGGACAAGTTAACCTAAGTAGAGTCCTCCCAGTCAAGCGTATTGTAAGACATCCGGCATGATGGTGACCGGGGCCAGTCGGGTACGGGCACTTTTAATATAGGTTTTAAAGGGTAGCTAAATCCTTTTAAACATGTAGATTCTATTGTTATTTAATGCAGTCAATTGTTCCAACATGAGGCTCGCAGGGAGTGGCTTCTTCTAGGTGTGGGAAATCGTGAGTCATGCTGCTAAAAGGAAGACAGTAAGTAACCTTTCCATGGGAGTCATGTAAAGATAGACCAAGTTCTCCCCAGCCCAACCCAGTAGGAGAACGAATGAGCTCATAGGCAGAGTCACTAAACAAATCAGGCACATCTGTTAATGCACCTCGCTCCAGAACTGCTTCACCAGAGGGCACTGCCCCCATATGTGGAAATATGTGCCCAGATTTCACAACCCTACCGGCAAAGGTCAGAGGCCCCCGTCATGGCAAGTATTCATGATGGGGTGAAGTATCATCTGGTGAGTATTTTATAGGGGTTAGCTTGTTTTGTAGACTGATGAAAGTCCCAGCCGCCCGAGTCCACAGCAGCTGCAAGACCTCATTCTGTTATTGGTGTTATGAGGTCCTGCTCACAACGTGATTGATATGTAGGTCTGCGTGGCTGCGAGAGGCCACAGAGGGCAGTGTATAGGCAAGGGATACCCATCTTTGGGCACCCCTTTAAGAACAATTGTTCAAAAGGGTTCTTAACCCTGATACCCTTTTCCCCAACTGTGTGTGTGTTTGCCCACTGAAGGAGTTGGTTATGGCAGAATTCATCTCCCCACTGACAGCTGGAACAGTTTCTGCATGTGTGCCTATCTAGCGAGCTCCCATTTTGATATAAATAAATCACCCAGTAATGGGGGTGCATCCCCTCTCCAATCTTTGAAATGCATATCCATCATGCCAGGTGGGAATTCCGGATTCTGCGTAATAGGGGAAAGCAGAGAGGGAAATGTGGTGGCTGTCAGGTGATGGTTAATTGCGTCTGTGTTTCATGAGGATGGCTGTGACATATGGGGGCATATGTGCGGTAGGGAAGCGGTTGCTGCGGTCTCAGCCACATCATACGATTTAAGGGAGTGGTGAAACAACCCTATTTGGGAAGCACCCAAGATTTAGTGTAAGGACGATAGTGCCAGTCCAAGGAGGAATGGAGTTGGGGAGGCGTGGACTACTGTTGAATATTGAAAACCCTAGAGCCCCCCAATCTGCCGTACAGGATCAATCTGGGTACCAGCAGTGTAGAATTGTGGTATACAAACTGGAGCAGCTGTTTGAGTGTGGAGAATGGTCTCTATGATTATCCACAGAGGCAGTTTGTGAGTTATGTACAATAGCTGAGGGAGGTAGTACATTTTTAGAAAGAGCATCAGCACGCAAGGCCCGTCTGCAAAACCTCCTGTAATCACTCTACCAAGTGCATTCCAGCCTGCTGCTTGCAATTTGATTCACTCCTGCGTCCCTTTAATTTGTTGGCTTCTTATTGGTTAACGCTCCGATACATAATTTCTGGTTTTATTTGAGGTGCACTGGCCAAAAACAGTTTCCTTACACTCCTAAATGTTAAGTGTTTGTTGGTGACTACTTGTTTATTTAATTTCATACAAGTGTGTGGCACGACACCCTTTCACTTTAGTACAGCTGCCGCCTGCTTTTAGTTCCTGGCCGTATTTGATTGTTTATGTATTTTTAACAATTGTGGAATCACATACTTATCAGCGAGGCACCCGTTTCTCGAGCACCGCACTGGTTTCACTTTTACTGTTGTGTCTTTTTCCGGCTCCTCCCAATCTAGTCAGCAGGCTCCAGCCTGATCTGTCTCTTAGCAGGGCAGCAGAGTCAGCAGGTGGGCTAGAGGGAGGGATGTGCAGCTTGCCTCAGAGCAGGGGGCACTGGTGTCTGTGCCTGCCCTGCTCCTCGCAGCTGCCCCAGCCGTGTGCTGGTTCTCGTCTCCGAGGACAACTGGAGGTATGAGCTCTATCAGCGCGGCACCCTTTCACGAGCGCTGCACTGGTTATACTTTCATTGTTGTCTCTCTTTCCCTGCTTCTTCACCCAGTCTCTCAGCTCTCATTTCCCCCTCCCTTCCAGTCAGTCACTGGGCTCCAGGTTTCACTCTGTGTTTGCCAAGCCCGTCCCTCTTTTAGTTTCCTATATTCATTGATTGCTTTCCACTGTCCCATTATCACCCCATTCCTTCCCCCACCCTCCGGGCACAAACGCAGCATTGTGAATTGCAACACAGGGGGGAAATATCAAGCTTCAGCTCGTCACCTGTGATCAGATCTCCTCTTGGTAACTGAAGAACAAGTTACTTACCTCCGGTAACGCTTTTTTGCTGGATACAGTATCTGCCTGTGGATTCCTCACCTTTTGAATACCCCCTACGGCAGCATTGCGCAGAAACTTTTTTCTTAGCTTTCGACGCCACAATGCCATGCCTCCGCATGACGTCACCGGAGGTATAAGAGGCTAGTCGGCGTGATGACGTCAGTTCCACCCATTTTTTCCGTGCCTCCGACGTGAACGGGTGGACCGATTCAAAGTATACACAGTACACAATATTCATACAAGTACACACAGTGTAAAATTAAGAAGGAAAGCCAAAGAATAAAAGCATTTCCTATAAACCCACACAAAGGCAGATAGAAGAGAATGCAAAACAAACATGTTAAACAATGCCACTTTTAAGGTATACAAGGGTGGACATCGGGTAGGAGGGTGGGTCAGTGAGGAATCCACAGGCAGATACTGTATCCACCAGAAAAAGCATTACAGAAGGTAAGTAACTTGTTCTTCTGATGGATACATCTGCCTGTGGATTCCTCACCTTTTGAATAGAATCCCACAGCAGTCTCACTCTCGGAGGAGAGTGCCCACCCTTCTCTACCAAAAAATCCTGCAGGACAGAGCACGTAAAGTGGCTGTCCCTCCTCACTTCGGAATCCAAGCAATAATGCTGCAAAAGTGTGGAGGGAGGTCCAAGTTGCAGCCTTACAAACGTCCACTACAGGAACACCTCTGGCCAAAGCAGAAATGGATGACTTAGCTCTGGTGGAATGAGCTCTAATACCTTCAGGAGGCTCCTTACCAGCCGGGGCATAGCAGATCTTGATGCACAAGATGATCCATCTGGATAGAGTGCGCTTGTGCACAGCCTTGCCCTTCATGCGTCCAATGTAGCCCACAAAGAGCTGAACGACCAATCGCAAGCCTTTAGTCCTATCCAAATAAAAGCTGACCGATCTTTTAGGATCCAGGCAGTGAAGTCTCTCCTCCTCCTTGGAAGGGGGAGGGGGAGGGGGAGGATAAAATGCAGGAAGGGTAATGAACTGCCCTAGATGGAAGGGAGTAACCACCTTAGGTAGAAAAGCAGCCCAGGTCCTGAGGACCATCGTTTCAGCATGAATGGTCAAAAACGGGGGTTGTAAACTTAAGAGCCTGAAGCTCACTTACCCTCCTGGCTGAGGTAATAGCCACAAGAAAGACTGTTTTGAAAGACAGGAGTCTCATAGGACAACTATGTAAAAGTTCAAATGGAGCATCAATCAAGAAAGTCAGAACAAGATTTAAATCCCATTGAGGCATAATAAAGGGAGAAGGCGGAAACCTATTGGTAAGGCCCTTAATAAATCTTAAAACAATGGGAGATTTAAACAAAGACTGCTGATCCGGCAAACAAAGAAACGCTGATAGAGCCGACAAATAGCACTTTACAGTGGCCATAGCACAACCCTGCTGGGCCAAGCACAGCGAAAACTGAAGAATATCTCCCAAATGGGCCTTTAATGGATCAATGGATTTCTCTCCACACCATTTGACGAATCTAGACCACCCGGAGAAGTAAATAGACTTGTGTCGCCCGGGATGATTAAATAACACCCACCACATCCGGCGGGAGAGAGAAGGAACTCAGGTTGCCCCGTTCAATCTCCAGGCATGAAGGTGCAGGCTCTGGAGGTGGGGGTGTAAAACTTGCCCCTGCGACTGCAAGAGGAGGTCTACCCCCAGAGAGAGACAGAGCGGAGGGTGCGATGAGAGGTGAAGTAGATCTGTGTACCACACCCTTCTTGGCCAATCCGGGGCGATCAATAGAACTTGGGCCCGGTCTTGACGAATCTTACTCAGAACTCGAGGAATCAAGGGTAGGGGGGTGAGGGGAACGCGTACAGAATCTCTGAGTCCCAAACTAACTGAAAAGTGTCCCCCTGCACTCACTGCATAGGAAACTGGAGACTGCAGAATGACAGGCAGTGCGCGTTCTCGAGAGTGGCAAACAGGTCCACCCGAGGAGTTCCCCACATCTGGAAGATGTGATGAACAACCTTCGGATGAAGCCTCCACTCGTGATCGGCCGAAAACCACTGACTGAGAGAATCCGCGTGCATGTTCAGCACCCCTGCCAGATGATTAGCTATCACACAAATCTGGTGGTCCTGGGCCCAGGACCAGAGTTGTAGAGTCTCTCTGCAGAGACAATACGACCCTACTCCTCCCTGCTTGTTGATGTACCACATCGCGGTAGTGTTGTCCATCTGGACCTGGACCGACTGACCGCGAAGGGAGGGAAGAAAGGCCTCGAGTGCCAAACGTACCGCCCATAATTCTAAAAGATTGATCTGAAGCAATGTTTCCCCTGGAGACCAAAGACCCTTGATCTCCAGGTCCCCCAGATGAGCACCCCACCCTAGGGTGGAGGCATCCGTTATCACTGTGGTCACCAATGGAGGAAGATGAAGTGGCTTTCCTTGTGACAGGTTGCCTTCCATGCTCCACCAAGTCATGTCCGCTGCAATGTCTCTGGTGATCCTGACCGTCTCCCTGAGATCCCCGTTGTGTTGAAACCACTGCCTGCGGAGGCACCACTGGAGTGCCCTCATGTGCTAGCGTGCTTGGTTGACCAACAGAATGCAGGAAGCGAACAGACCGAGCAGGCGAAGGACCTTCCAGAGTGGACCTTCCAGAGTGGAACAACCGCTCCATTGTGAAACAAAGGGATCAATTACTGAATGTCGAGAATTCTTTGTGGAGATGGAAAAGCTTGACACACACTAGTATCCAGTACCGCCCCTATGAACAGGTTGCGCTGAGAGGGCCCCAGGTGAGATTTGGGCACATTTATTGAAAAACCCAAGTTGAACAACAACTGAGCTGTTACTCGCAGATGATGAAGCACCAGCTCCGGCGACTCCGCTTTGAGCAGCCAGTCGTCCAGATAGGGAAAAACTGGAATCCCCGACCTCCTGAGATGAGCTGCCACCACTGCCATCACCTTTGTGAAGACTCGAAGTGCAGTAGTAAGATCAAACGGGAGGACCGGAAACTGGTAGTGCTGCAACCCTACCGTGAAACGGAGATACTTCCTGTGCGACTTCAATCAATCAATCAGTCAGTAATTTGTAGAGTGCATTAATCACCCGTGAGGGTCTAAAGGTGCTGAGAGGGGGTAGGGGTGCAGCTACTGCTCGAACAGCCAGGTCTTGAGAAGTCTCCCGAAGGTCAGCAGGTCCTGGGCCTGTTGCAGCTGTGTGGGGAGGGTGTTCCATGTCTTGCCGGTGAGGTAGGAGAAGGATCTGCCTCCGGTGGAGGTCCTGCAGATGCGTGGGACGGTGGTGAGGGCGAGGTCGGCAGAGCGAAGCTGGTGGTTCTGGGTGTAGAAGGTGAGACGCTTGTTGAGGTATGCTGGTCCGGCGTTGTGTCGTGCTTTGTGGGCGTGGGTGAGGAGCTTGAAGGTGACACTCTTGTTGACTGGCAGCCAGTGCAGTTCTTTCAGGTGGGCCGTGATGTGGGTGTGGCGGGGTATGTCAAGGATGAGGCGTGTGGAGGCGTTCTGTATGCGTTGGAGTCTCTTCTGGAGTTTGACTGTGGTCCCTGCATATAGGGCGTTGCCGTAGTCCATTCTGCTGCAGACAAGGGCCTGTGTTATGTTATGTTAATTTGGATTTGTTGAGCGCTTAATACCGAGAGGTCTCGAAGCGCTGTGTGACCGTCCTTCCGGTTCCAGTGGGTATCTATCTGTAGATCTTGTGGAGCATGCAAAGGGTGTTGAAGCTGGAGAAGACGGCGTTGAATTGCTGGGTCATAAGAGCAATGAGTCCAGGATGAACCCCAGGTTGTGTGCTTGGTCGGTAGGTGGGAGTGAGGCTCCCAGGGCAGCTGGCCACCAAGAGTCGTCCCAGGCTGAGGGAGTGGATCCAAGGATTAGGACCTCTGTCTTGTGGGAGTTAAGTTTTAGGCGGCTGGTCTGCATTCAGCTACCGATGGCCTTCATTCCTTTGCAGAGGTTGGTTTTGGCGGTGGCTGGGTTTTTGGTGAGTGAGAGGATCAGTTGAGTGTTGTCGGCGTAGGCGACTATGTTGAGGTTGTGCGAGCGGACGATGTTGGAGAGCCGTGCCATGTAGACGTTGAAAAGGGTAGGGCTGAGGGAGGATCCCTGGGGTACGCCGCAGATGATCTTGGTGGCTTCGGAGCGGAAAGGGGAGGCAGACCCTCTGGGTTATGTCGGTGAGGAAGGAAGTGGTCCAGTCCAGAGCCATATCGCGTATTACTGCGTCGTGTAGGCATCTGCGTAGGATGTGGTTGCAGACGGTGTTGAAGGCATGTGAGAGGTCCAGGAGGATGAGGGCCGCGGTTTCGCCGTTGTCCAGTAGGGTCTTGATGTCGTCTGTGGCAGTGATGAGGGCGGTTTCAGTGCTGTGATTGCTGCGGAATCCGGATTGGGACGGGTCCAGGATGTTGTTTTCCTCGAGGAAATGGGCAAGCTGCCTGTTGACAATCTTTTTGATGACTTTCGCCTGGAACGGAAGAAGGGAGATGGGCCGGAAGTTCTTGCGGTCTTTGGGGTCCACTGTGGGTTTCTTGAGCAGGGCGTTGATCTCTGCGTGCTTCCAGCTTTCTGGGAAGGTGGTGGTCTCGAAGGAGCTGTTGATCTTCCGGAGTTGGGGGCGGTGATGCGGTTTGCTTTGTTGAAGATGTGGTGAGGGCAGGGGTCGGATGGTGAGCCGGAGTGGATGGTGTTCATGGTCTTGATGGTGTTGTCGTTGTTGACGTGGATTCAGGAGAGCAGGAGGTTGGTGAGGCTGGGAGACGGTGAGTCCGCAGCGTCGGTGGCTGTAGGAAGGGTCTGGGTGTTGAAGCGGTCGTGGATGTCTGCGATCTTGCGGAGTAAGAAGGTGGCTTGGGAGTCGCATAGGTCGTGCAACGGCGGGATGGAGCGGGAGCTGGGGTTGGAGAGCTCCTTCACGATGTTGAGCTGTTATGTGCATTGTTGTCGATGCGTTCCTTGAAGGAGGCTCTTTTGGTGGTTCGGATGAGTTGGCGGTGCTTGCGGCTGGCGCTCTTTAGGGCTGCGTGGTTGTCCGGTGTCTTTTTGTGGCGCCACTTTTTCTCGAATCTTCGGCAAGTCTGATTTGATTACTGGAGGTCGGCGGTGAACCAGCTGGCCTTTCTGTCAGTGCGTCTATTTGAGGGTTTTTTGATCGGGCGAGAGTGTTGGCGCAGTCGTCGATCCATTGCCTGAGATTCCTGGCAGCTGTGTTTTTTTTTTTTTTCGGAGTTTTATATAGCACGAACTAGAACCGAACCGAATGAGTTATCAGAGCGCTTTACATAGCACCAGTTACGTTACACGAGGACACACTCATTTTTTTTTTTTTTTTTAGGCACGGGGAGATTAAGTGATTTGCCCAGAATCACAGGGGGTTTTTGGCGTCGTTACCGAGACTCGAACCCAGATCCCCAGGTCCGAGGTCGAGCGCCTTAGCCGTTAGGCCAACCCCTCTCCCCGAAGTTGGTCCGTGTTGGTGTTGGTGGTGTCTGTCGGTGGGTCTCAGGCGAGGGCGGTGATTAGCTGTTCTTCCGTGACCTTGCTCCAGCTGCTGTTGGCGATCCTTTGCGGGTAGTGGTACGTGGTGTGTTTCTTGAAGGTGAAGTGGACGCAGCGGTGGTCGGTCCAGTGTAGTTGAGGGGTGTCTGAAGGTGACGTAGTTGCTGGCTGAGAGGATGGGGTAGAGCGTGTGTCCAGCGTTGTGGGTGGGGGTCGTGACTAGCTGTTTGAGTCCGAGGTAGGCAAGGTTATCAAGTAGGGTGACGGAGTTGCTGTCGTCTGCATTCTCGAGGTGGAAATTCAGGTCTCCGAAGAGGATGTAGTCTAAGGACGCAAGAGCGTGCGTGCGGACGATGTCGGAGATGGCGTCTATGAACTGTGGCCGGGGTCTGGGGGGGTCTGTAAACGAGTATTCCTCTGAGGGTGGTGTTGGGGTCGCTGTGGATCTGGAAGTACAGGTGTTCGGCAGTGCTGGAGGTGTCCGTCGTGCAGGTAGAGACTGAGGGTACTCCTGTAGACGATGGCGATTCCTCCACCTTGTCTGTTGGTGCGGTCCCTTCTGGTGATCTTGTATCCAGCTGGGTTGGCTATGGCAATGTATAGTGCTGTGGAGGGGTTCATCCAGGACTCTGTTAGGAAGGCAACGTCCGTGGAGGCTGAGTTGAGTAGGTCCCAGAGTTCGAAGGCGTGCTTGTGGACGGAGCGGGTGTTGAGTAATCTGCATTTGAGGTGGTTGCGTTCTGCTCTGATGGGTGGGGGAGGGTGTGCGGGTGTTCGGCGGCTGGTGAAGCTGCAGCTACGGCAGGTGAAGGGTCCGTGGGTGAGTTTCGGGCTGGCCTGATAGCAGTTTGATGGTCGGCCGGTGTTGAGTCCGTGGAGGAAGCTGGCGTTGTAGCGTCGCCGGGTGTCGTAGCTCTTGAGGGGGCCAGGGGGTCTGACGCTGGGCATGGTCCAGGTGCGGACGGGCGCAGACGGGCTTGCCTTAGGCACGCCTTCAGCGTGACCGTACAGCAGTCGCCATTTAAGTAGGAGAGGGGCGAGCGGCTAAGAGGCGGGCGGGTTGTGGCGGGAAAGACTAACACAGTGGCAGCGTTATGGGCTATGGGGGAAGCAAGCCACTAATAACAAAGTAAGCAACCCAAGATAAAGAAGCCAAGAATAAAATAATCCAATGAAAGAAATAATAGCACGGGACCCAGCGGGTAGGGGTCTCAAACCCTGCCTGTGTGGGACTGAAGCAGTGCACAGTCAATCAGAGCTGCAGGGGAAGAGCTGATCTCTGACCGACGTCAGGAGTCTAGCTCCAGGGTGGGGATGTGAAAATACGCATTCTGCAAATCGATCGACACCATCCAGTCCTCTTGCTGCAGCGCCTGAAGCAGCTTGAATTTCTCCTGTTTGAGGTAAAAACTCAAGACCCTGAAGTCCCGGATCGGTCGTAACCTGCCATCCTTTTTGGGAATCAGGAAATACCGGGAGTAGCATTTCTGACCCCTTTCCTGCTCCGGGACTACCTCTATCGCACCTTTTTGCAATAAGGCAAAGACCTCCTACTGGAGAAGGAGTAAATGATCTTCCAAACAGAATCCTTGGCAAGGAGGGTAAGGAGGAGGGAATTCCCGGAAGGGAAGGACGTACCCATTCTCTACAAGATTTAAAACCCAAAGGTCCATAGTGACCGATTTCTAATCCTGTAGAAAATGGGACAGCCGACCCCCCCGCAAGACCTGCATGCTCTAGGATGGGGGATCTAGGGCTACTTTCTTGTGTTACCAGGGGGAGGAGGGGGAGGGGGAGGTGGAGGAGGAGAATTGACGGGTTGAACCTTGCAGGCGACCCTTGTTTTTCCCTCTGTAGAAGTTTTTTTTTTCTGTTGTTGCTGAGGCTGTCGCAGGCTACGAAAGGAAGACCTTCCAAATTCTGGATACCTTCTATATCCAAACCCCCTTGACTGATTTTTGCAACCCTAAGGACTTTGCCATGGCCTTGCTGTCCTTGAATCGCCGAAGCCCAGAATCAGCCTTCTCAACGAACAGCTTTGATGCATCAAATGAAAGATCGAGGAGGGTAGCCTGCACATCAGGAGAAAACCCAGATGATCTGAGCCAAGCCTGTCTCCTGGTAACGATGGAGGAGCTCATTACCTTGGCCACCAAATCAGCTATGTCCAGGCCAGTCTGAATAACTTGACGAGCTGTAGCCTGTGTGTCCGTCAGAACCTCCATAAATTTACCACGTTACTCCTCAGGAAGTTTAGGTGGTAACTGTTTAGCAGAATCTATCAGGGTGTGTATATATCTCCCCCTGCAAACAGGTAGCATTGGCAACTTTAACGCCATGCTAGAGGAAAAAAAGACTTTCGTAGCCGATTGCTCCAATTGTTTAGAGTCCCTGTCGGCAGGAGCCTGAGGAGATGCGCCTGTAGACTGTTTAGAACAGGACACCTGCACCACTAAGCTTTCAGGGGACGGATGAGCAGAAAGGAAGGCAGGGTCTCCGCGAGCAGATCTGTATCTCCTTGCCACCGACCTTGAAACGGCAGGAGCAGATAGAGGTTTACGCCACACTTCAAGGATAGGCTCAGTTAAAGCCTCCTTAAACGGCAACAGCGGTTCAATTATAGAAGATGGGGAATGTATAACCTCTGTGAGGAAATTTGGTTTGTATTACGCTGTAGGCAACTGCAAGTTCAAAAGCTCCGCCGCCTTTCTAATGATTGTAGTATAGGGAGCCACCTCTTGAGATGGTGAGGCTCTTGAGGTCGAAAGCTCACACTCCGGGGAGGTGTCCAGGCCACTAGCCTCTTGAAGACCATCGAATTCGTCAACAGACTTCTCGATTTCACCTACTTCAACCTACTCTCTTCAAAGCTGTTCTTCCTCCAACAGCCTCTGTGCCTCTCTTCTTAAACGCAACTCAGGTTGCTGCCTCGGAGGCGCCACACACGGCGCCGATAGCTCAAGAGCTGGCGTCGATGAAGGGTCCAATGCAGGAAACGGCGCCGTACGAAGTCGAGAGGAAGGGCCAACAGGTGGCACCGGGGACTGAGTATATGGCGTTGAAAACCTCGGTGCCGGAAACTGCCAAGACGGCGGCGTCGGCATAAAAGGCACAAAGGGTGCCTGAGACTATTGTTGAGGCATGGCCAAATTGAAGTCTAGTGGACCCATGGGACCCGAAGGTGCTCTGGAGGGGAAGGCCACCTTGAAAAACACGCCATACGTAGCATTTAAGAAATGAAAGGGATCTGACCCAGGTCCAGGAAATGGAGGATATAGAACTGCGTCAGGATCCACACGAGGTACAGCCGGCCCCGGGACAGCCAGAGCCACAGGCACAGTCTCATGCACAGGAGAAGGTTCATCCTGAGCCGGTGAGCCGGTAAGCCTTCCGAAGCCGGAGAGGTCCTCGGCATCGGCGACCGCGCAGGGGTACCTTTAGATGAAAGGAGAATGAACTGGAGTCGCCTGAGGAGATGGTGAAGGCGACACAAAGTCCTTTTCACAACATCGAGGTGCAGGAGAAGGTGACCTCAAAGCCTTTCCCTCCTACGAACGACGCCAAGAGCCATGCCTCCTCTTCTTTTTATGCTTCCTCGACTTCGAAGCATGCAAGGGTGAAGACTTCCACTTCGATTTGGACCTTTTCCAACCCCTCTTCTCCTTCCTTACTTTTGCAATGAAGAGCTTGGCCTCACGCTCTTTCAAGGCCTTCAGGTTCATCTTGCGACAGCATGAACGTCAACTCTCCACGTCATGGTCGGATGGCAAACACCACAAACAGTCCTCATAGGGGTCAGTGATGAACATATGACCCCCGCACTCTCTACAGGGCTTGAATCCCGACTTTCTCAATGTCGCCATCGTGCAGCTACAGTTAAACCTGGTGAAATTACAAAGTAACTCGAAAACAGTATGGAGAGTCCCAGAAAACCGCTACGTGTCGACGTCGCGGAAAAAAGGGAACTGATGTTATTACGCCGACGAGGCTCTCTTATGGCTCCGGTGACGTCATGAGGAGTCGTGAGCGGAGCTGTGGCATTGTGACGACCTCATCGGCAAGGAGAGCTAGGAAAAAAGTTTCCGCGGAACGCTGGTGCAGAGAATATTCAAAAGGTGAGGAATCCACATGCAAATGTATCCATCAGAAAGTGAACCCTGCTAGTGAATTTTCAACTTGATATACATTTAGCGGGTAATGATTAAATTAAACGATGAATTGCTAACTGTTATGGGAATATGTATCAATAACGTGACAAGCAGAAGATCTGTTTAACTCTTATAGCTCCTGGAACTCCGGGAGGAATAGGCAGCTTGAAACAAGTCATGTCCGTTGAGAGTGATAGATTTACAACAAGTGATATTTGCTGCTATTCAATAATGTGACTGTCTGTTTCATGATCGTTTAACATGTATTTATCTGAATGCAACAGCTTTTCAATATCGCTTGAACCAAAAAAAGAACCATTCAGTCGGAGGTCAGGGCGGTTGTGAACCTGTAAATGGAAGATTGAATTAACGGGTAAAAAAGTATAGAAGCGATCTGCGGTTCCCGCTGGATTTCATTAGCACAACCACGGGACCAATTGATAATCCGTTGCTGGAGAACACTGTACAATATTGATTCAATTTTTAGTTCAACTGCAGCTAGTGTGAATGTTTTTGATTGGCAAATAGCGTGACCAAGTTGCAGAGATGCTCTTTTCAAGAATTTTTTTTTTCCTTTTCTATTATAAGTATCATGAAACAACATTGGCTTTGGGGGAGGACCAAATACAGTAAAGGTAACTGCAGGTTTATTTTTCCACTGCACTGTCTTTTTCTGGAAATGTAGTGGTAGAATAGAGTGTTTTATCTTCTAAATAAAATAGTAAATTATGTTAAATTATTGGTGATTAAGGAGATCGTTTGTCATGCCTGCGCATGCGGAGCTAGTATAAGAGATGCACACCTGCTGTTGAGTACCCTGAATGATTCTCTTTGTGCCAAGTAGTGAACACAGCCTGCTGTTCTTTTGAGCGCATTTACAGTCAGTCATAAAGCTTTATTCGAGTTGCATACTCATAAAAGCACAACATACATTTTAAAACAACATAATTAATAATTCAATCAAATACATTTTATAAAACAGTTGTGCAAGCTTTGAGAAATCTAAAAATGACACATAATAAAACAATTATCAAATCAGATTAATAGAAAGGGCTCTTTGCCTGATGGACCAGGCCCACCCCAGATATTTAGCTGTACCCATAACAATAGGCTCCTCAGTGGTGGTGCAGATCATTCTCTGTGCCTCAACTGCACTATTTATCCAGAGTTTCTTGCAAACTGGAGCTAACCAAACTCTTCTTGGGGTGGCGTAGGCATTACAAGCAAATAGGAAGTGACCCACACTTTCATTGGCTGTGCCACAAGCTGGGCAGCACAGGGTATTCAAACTCTTCCACCTGCCTGTTAAATATCTTAAGGGGAGGGAGCCAGATCTTAGCTGGAAAAACAACTTCCTGTCCATGGGGACAGTAATACTGTCCCAATACTGTTCTAACACAGGACACATTTTGATTTCCAGAAAGCGGCCACCCATTGAATCAGATTTAGCCCCCCTCCAAAGCCTACCATCTATCCACTGCCAATACATAGTTTTAAGGGTATTTTTGCTTGGGAAAACTTCCCCCATAGATTGGAAAGACCCAGTTCGCCTAGCATGACCCTTAAGTTTTTCAACCAAGGTATTTTATGGAAGGTGTCAAATTTAATTATTGCTAGGAACCCATCTGCATAGTGCCTAATCTCGGGTGTAGACCAGAGTTGTCTCCAATATAAAATTGGACAAAGTCGTGCTCGATCGCTAAAAGTTCTTCTCCCGAGATCAAGACTCAGTGGGATTAATGGGGTGCTCTGGGGAAGTCCCGTAATTCCCCTAAGAAACCTGTTCTCTACTATCTGTAGTTAGGTGAGCTTTTCAAAGCCCCACAGTTCTGCCCCGTATAGGGCCGACCCTATTGCCTTAGCATCATATACAGCAAGGACAGGTTTTATGGGCTTCGTTTTTGATCTTTTATGCTCCACCCGTAGAGACCCCGAAATCTGCACATGTTTTAGGACCGCTTTTTCTATATGGCGGGACCAGCCCTGGTTGGTTGCTGTTTGTACTCCTAAATAGGTGAACTCCCTGACTATCTCAAGCTCAATATTATTCATATATATCCTAGGGCAAGGTTTACATCCTCGAGAGAAAGCCATTAACTTGGTCTTGCCTACATTAACCTCAAGACCATACTCCAGGCAAAACTCATCGAAGATATTTAATGCACGCTGTAGCCCAGCGGGAGTCTTAGACATTATTAACGTATCGTCAGCGAACATCAGGATCGGGACCCTGAGGCCCGCTAACGAAGGAGCGTCCACGCTGGCATTCAGCATCCTGCCCACTATCCCGTTGATATATAATGTAAAAAGCAAGGGTGCCATTGCACAACCTTGACGAACCCCTCGTTCCACCGGAAAGTCGATGTAGGATTGGCCGTTCACCCCCCATTGGACTTTAGCAAAATTGCTCTTGTGTAACCTCATAATTAGGGTGAGCAATTCTGCTGGAATACCTATCTTGTTTAAAAATGACCAGAGCTTGCTTCTTGGAACCAAGTCGAATGCAGCCCGCAAGTCGACAAAGGCGACATACAGGCTGCCCCTACCAAGGAGTACCGTACCCCACCGCAACATTGTTAATCGGAACACCTGGTCAACAGTGCTGGTGGCCCTCCGGAAGCCCGCCTGAAAAGGGGAAAGAGAATTAGTCTCATCCACCCATTCCATAAGTTTGTTTACCACCATCTTCCCAATCACTTTTTGGATAGTGGCAATCAAACTTATTGGCCTATAATTGGCCGGAAGGGATCGATCTCCCTTTTTATGTATCGGTATGATAATGGCTCCCTTCCATTGGTCTGGGACTAGCGCACCTTTTGCAATGGCATTCCCCAAGAGGAACACATACCTGACCCATCTATTTTTATCATATTTAAAAACATCCGAGGGTATCCCATCTATACCCGGGGCCCTACCCCCTTGTGCAGAACATATTGCCAGTTCTACTTCTTTTGCAGAAAACAAATTGACTCTGGAAAATACAGCTGGAATTACTTCCCCCGCCACCTTCTCCTTTGTCTCTGCATATTGGGGCCTAAAGTAGTTCACCCAGGCAGACTCTGGAACATTATTATCAGGTTTGGTTGGGATGCCACCTCTGCCCCACTTCACTAGCTTCCAAAAATGTCTTGAATCCTTGGCTCCAGAGGCCTCCTTTAGATCTTCCCAGTACTTCTCGTCCCAGGTTTTTTTTGCCAAGGAGATACTTAAGTTATATTGCTTCCTTGCTGCCCTGATTGCAGCCCTGTCCCTATTTCTAATAGCATTACCCAGGGTTAATCTAGCTACCCTACACTGTTGAACGAACCACCTAGCTGGTTTAGGGGTGCTATACGATTTCCCTTACATGCTCTCATAAAATGCGGTCTTAAAAGAGCGAAAAGGTTGTTATGTATATCAGTAATTGCCCTGGATCCTGGGACTATAGAACTTGCTAATTCCATGGCGGCGAGAGCATTATCCACCTCAGAACCAATATAGTCCATAGACGCTACATTCACCAGGACAGATGGCCATTTCACTCTGCGCATGTCATTTGACATGTCCGGGGGCAAACCATCACTTGCCTTAAAGTGGAAATGGGCAGACTTCCACCATGTGTGAGACACACAGAGGGGGTTGTGATCACTTTCTATCCTACCCTTAATTTCCACATCACAAACCCCCTGCCAGAGGTTAAGACTACATATAACATAATCTATCCTACTTCTGTTGTGACCGTTATCGAATGTGCACACTCCCTCCTTATCTCCTTTTGTTCTCCCATTGAGGGCCCTCATCCCATGTTCCAAACACATAGCATTTAGGAGAAGTATATCCTTCGTCCAGCGTTTGACAGGGGCTAAGTTCAAAGAAGGGACTCCCCAGAGATTGTCTTCCTCCTGCCCCAAAGGGTCTTCAGTACTATCCAGGGGTTCAAAAGTCCTATTTAAATCCCCAGCTATTATTACTCGGTTTCCAAGGGACTTCGTTTGCAAAAAGGTTGATAGGGCCTCTAAGGTGGCAGAACTCCCAATATTGGAGCCTCTAGCGTAGACATCATACAAATCTATCGCCCCCCACTTTTCAGAGGAGATTCGCAACAATAAAATGTCTCTGCAACCCAAATCCCACATTTTCATCGTAATATCCAAGCTCTGTCTAATCCAAACTGTGAGGCCTCCCATGGGTCTACCCCTGGGACCTCTACTTGCAGGAATTGAGAAGTTTAAATAACCTGGAAGGTAAATAGGGTCACAAGCCCATGTCTCCTGAAAAAAACACAGTTCATACCCATTGATAAAATCAATCCAAGGTTGTAATGTCAACTTGCTCCCCAAGCCTGCAATGTTCCAAGATATAAAACTCCCTACAACAGGTCCATCCCTGCATACTGTTCGTATAGAGCTGGGTATAGGGGGGTTCACAGAGTCAGCATCACGCTCTCCCCAATTTTGGTCATTGTCCATAATGTTTTGCTCCACACCTTGAGAGTCAGTAATACTTACTGCAGGTAGTTCCCCACTCCCCAGTTTTGGCCCTAGGTCCCCAATAGGTGCCACATCGAATACAATCTTATCACCAATAATCGCTTCATTTAGCACAACATTAACATTCAATTCAGGGACATCCGGGTTCCAGCATGAATTCCAACAAAATGTTCCTCCCCAACTATTCCAATAGTCAGACTTTGGTCAACAACCCCATCCCAAACATTGCATACCTTCCAAAGAATTATAATTTGGACCATTGCTATGGGTTTGCCATTGCAATGGAGTAATAGATGGAGCAACCCCCACCAACGAAAAATTATTGGAGCATCTTGAATTCCTAGGCGCACCTACTTGGGCACAGATTTGCCTTGGATAAAAAAAATGTAAGGTCCACGATGACAATTCCACCACTACTTGTTCCCCAGCCCTGCCTTGTTATCCAACCTGCCACCCTGGGGTCTTGAAAGTTAATAACAATACAATCCCCCCCCCGAGTTTTTGGGAGTATAACCAATCCAGTCAGTCCTTCTTACCCCTATTATCAACCCATCCACTTCCCCTGGTAATGGTCTGTTCACCCTTAACCAGTGCATTACCTTGTTTTTGAGCATCTGGAAGGTTTTCCTTTGTCCAACTAGAAGAGATGGTACATTTGTGAGGACCGCAACCTAGGGATAAGAATCCGGGGTAAGATTCATAGGGGGTATCTTTTGGGCAGGCTTCATTGGATGAGATAGAGGTTGTATAGTAGCTGGGACAACTGGACGAGATATAGGGATATTTGATGTTGGCTGGGGATTAGTGCGTGGAACATTACTTGACCTGGAATCGTTGTTCGCCACTGTTCCAACATTATGGTGGGTTTTAGGAATGCTTGATGTGGGCTGGAGATTATTAAGAACAGAAGTGCTGCCCTGCAGACAATCTTTATTTTTGCCCATGGGCACCAGATCTGGGACCTTGGTTGTTTTTTTCCCTAAATTAGTAGCCGGGCAGGCTGGCACTGCAGGTTTAGTCAATTGGCTTGGTCCCTTTTTCAGGGATCCATTTGTGATTCTTACTGTCGGAGACTTTATCTCGATAATAGACAAGTCTTTTTCCTTTCCAATCGTTTCCTGACACTTGCTACTCTCATTTAACCTAGATTGGGATTTGATTAGAGACTTTGTGGAGAAAAAATTATCAAGGGTGGCCTGCTCCAAATGATCCAAGCGACTGATTATCTTGTTAACTTGGTCCTCTATGGGTGCCAAAAGGGACTTTAATAGCTTTTCCAGCTCAGGTATTAGTGGATGTATTGAAGGAGCGTTCACAACCAACCCATTCCCCTGGGGGTCATTAGTGATAGGGCTTGGACTCGCTACAACAACGTTTCCCCCCTCTTTTAATGGGTCACCACTTTCACTGACCATACTATGCTCCTTTCGTATGGGCAGAGATTTTGTCGCGACTTTCCTGACTTTAGTTGGAGGTTTAGAGGAATACCATTTCCTCGGAGCGGTATTCCTCTTTCTTTTCGCGCATGATTTTAAAATAAGCGCACTATTGGACACTCTAGATTCAACTATACAGTTCGGGGAGTCAATAAAATTTACAGGAGGAGTCGTAGACGGAGTGGGGATCTCCGATCCTAAATTAGAACCACCCTCGATTTCTGAGATTAAAGGAGGTACATGAAGTGCTTCAGACACAACAGGCAGGGTTATGGACGACAAGGGGGTAACCAATGCCGGGAAGGCTTGCGGTAAACGTTTATCCGCAGAATTTTTAAGAATCTCAATAGACAGCCTACGCTCGGCGCGTTTCTCTGCTAAAGTAATTTCCTTATCAATATCCTGAGTAACACGATTAAAAAATGTATCTAATGGGCCAAGGATGGTTAGTCCACCCTCAGCCTGGGTGGGGACCAAACTTGTGCTGTTTTGTGATAAGGACATTATTAACAACCCCCCACAGCGAGACTATTAATACTTTTGTCAAAATAACTCAATATTACACAAATTGAGAAAGAGTCGGTACAATCCCACAAGCTAACAAGGACAGTTACTTAGCCCAGAGTGGCAATAAGGTGGCCCAGCCCGGCCTCCTCCGGCCCCTGACGGCCACGGACGGTCCCACCCTTGTCCCGGGCTTCTCCCGGGCGCACTCCCGCGCAGCGGGTCGCTGGGATAGTTTAATAGTAGATAGGATATTTAGGGGTGTGCCTTTACCGTGGTCCGGTGACAGGGGGCGGGGCTAGCAGGGAGAGCGGCCAGGTGTCTTCAATCGGCCAGCAAGGACTCCTGGAACATCGAGTCCTTGCTCCTGCTCGCAGCCCTGCTTGGCCCCACTACACCCTGATGAGTTAGTTTACAAGTGGCGCCCTGTCCTTGCCACGAAGCGAGAAGTTTACTGAAAGGCGAGCTCAGTGATGCAGAGTCACGGTAAGCGATCCCACCAACTCCAAAACTGCTCCAAACACAAAGGGTTCCACCGCACACTAGCAGGGGTGTGCCTTTACCGTGGTCCGGTGACAGGGGGCGGGGCTAGCAGGGAGAGCGGCCAGGTGTCTTCAATCGGTCAGCAAGGACTCCTGGAACATCGAGTCCTTGTTCCTGCTCGCAGCCCTGCTTGGCCCCACTACACCCTGATGAGTTAGTTTACAAGTGGCGCCCTGTCCTTGCCACGAAGCGAGAAGTTTACTGAAAGGCGAGCTCAGTGATGCAGAGTCACGGTAAGCGATCCCACCAACTCCAAAACTGCTCCAAACACAAAGGGTTCCACCGCCCACTAGCAGGGGTGTGCCTTTACCGTGGTCCGGTGACGGGGGGCGGGGATAGCAGGGAGAGCGGCCAGGTGTCTTCAATCGGCCAGCAAGGACTCCTGGAACATCGAGTCCTTGCTCCTGCTCGCAGCCCTGCTTGGCCCCACTACACCCTGATGAGTTAGTTTACAAGTGGCGCCCTGTCCTTGCCACGAAGCGAGAAGTTTACTGAAAGGCGAGCTCAGTGATGCAGAGCCACGGTAAGCGATCCCACCAACTCCAAAACTGCTCCAAACACAAAGGGTTCCACCGCACACTAGCAGGGGTGTGCCTTTATCGTGGTCCGGTGACAGGGGGCGGGGCTAGCAGGGAGAGCGGCCAGGTGTCTTCAATCGGCCAGCAAGGACTCCTGGAACATCGAGTCCTTGCTCCTGCTCGCAGCCCTGCTTGGCCCCACTACACCCTGATGAGTTAGTTTACAAGTGGCGCCCTGTCCTTGCCACGAAGCGAGAAGTTTACTGAAAGGCGAGCTCAGTGATGCAGAGTCACGGTAAGCGATCCCACCAACTCCAAAACTGCTCCAGCGCATTTACAACATTCAGCTACACTCCCATTTGAAATGTAATCGGTACTGTCTAGAAAGAGTAGCCATACAGAATTTTAGCCTAGATTTACTATGGTTTGTGCATGCAATTGCGTGGCATTGTGCAGTCTTGCACTGCAGCTGTGGGCCTATTGAATGTTATGTACATCACACAATGCTTTGTGTCACACAAGTGCGTGCCAAAATGTTAGGAAATAATCTACTTCCTCTGTGTAGAAGTGCTGTCAAGACTACTTCAACTCCTACTTACTTCTATGTGCTCCTAGTATTTATCCTACTGTGCCTACTCTTATCTCTGCAAACGTCTACTCTTTTGCCTATATACTCCCAGGTACTCCTGCATACTCCTACAGCTACTAATTTCATCCTCAATCCTACTTTACTCTTATTCCAGTTTCCTCCCACTCTTTTTCCTTCTGTTAGTGCTACATTTACTACTGTTTACACCTGCTTTTACTGCTCCTTACTACTACTCTTACTCCTACTTATGCCTATTAATTCTCCCATTCTTTAAAATACTCCCACATACTTCCTTCTACCTTAATCCTCCTATTCCTGCTTACTCCTACCAACTCCTTCTCCTATACCTACTTACTTCTGTGTACTCCTTCTTATGCCTAATCTTCTGTGTATGCATTTCTATTCTTACTTCTACTTAATCTTCCTTACTGCTACTCTTTGACTGTGTGTGCTTACGCACATGTTCTAGGTGCTGTCTGTATGCTGAAAGGTTTTATATTGGTGCATCCAAATAGAGCACATACCATATAGCCATTAGAACAAAACACTTTCAGCTAAAACAAGCCCACTCTGACTTTTTAGGTCAAGTTATTTATAACTCGAACCTATTACTACTGAACCAAAGTCTCTTGAACCAGGCGGATTTCCTACAATGCATGTTAATTGTTCATCCGTGACGCTTCTCCAGCGAGCGCTTGGCTTCTCACACAACATCACCACATCAAAGGCTTCTGCTCCCCCTCACTCACACCCCATCCCCATTCAACCGTGACGCTTCTCCAGCACGCGCTTGGCCTGTCACACAACATCACCACATCAAAGGCTTCTGCTCCCCCTCATTCACACCCCATCCCCATATGCTCCTTCCCACTTGCTGGCTCCCCAGCCCCCCCCCCCCACCAGGCTCTTGAAGCGCGACGCTTGTTTTCTATAGCCTCTGTATTGTTCTTTGAGGCGACTTCAGTGCGCTTTGTACGGTACATAAATTAGGCAAGAATTAACAGCGCGTGCACAAATTAGGCAAGAATTAACAGCGTGAGCCATTTTTATTGCGTGGCTTACTTTTCCTCGTCATTTGAAACTCTACGCTCGAGGGCGCGCAGCAGGCACATCACTTCTAACCCGAGCAACCCGGTCTCTTCGCTACGCAGCAGACGCGTACCTCGTGGAACGGCATTCTTTAGGGAAGGGCCGGGAGATTTCCAGCAGACAATTTAAAAGGATCCTGGCTGCAAAAACACGTCTTAGCACCATTTCCATGCCAGACTGCTCTTGGCTGAGTCATGCCCATGACACGATTTGTAACTCAGACAGGCGCAGACCCTGAAAACATACAGTACGTTTTCTTGCACGGATAGTTAGAAAGACTTGCGCTCCTACACACTGCAGTCGAGAAAGCTGCAGAACTCAATGAGCAGAGGTTGTTTTTTTACTCCATACCAACTGCTTCCTAGTCAGCCAGGCACAACAAAGGCCTATTTTTTTCAGAGCTTGGCAAGAATTCTCTTATCAATTTGCCCTGTGGTGTCCTCTGCCTCGCTGGGCATGTTTAACATATCAGCCCAGTACAGGAGTTCAAACGCTTTATCAGTTTTCCAATTCCCATCTCCCCGGCTAGAGATTAGTGTGTAGGGTAGTTTAATTCCAGTTGAGCTTTAAGGATATATGATTTACTAGATATTGTCCAGGGGGTCGTGGTCGCGCTTGTTTTGTTCACTCTCCCCCTCTCCTTCTGCCGACCCCGCAGCTTCTCATACTTTTCTCCCCACTCCTCCACTCTGTTTTCCTAAACCCTCCCTGTTCAGCTTTCTTCTCTCTTTTTAACCCGCGGCGTCAGCTATATGGTTTGAAGGAACCCAGATTAATACATTTGCAGCTTGCAATAATGTTACTTCGTTTCATCATTTAAGTTCAAGATAACACAACAGCTGCTAATTATAGAATGTAGAAACAGTAGGAGTTAGATATGGAGTACTGTAATTCATCTGTATATTAACAAAGCAGACTATGCCTCTTTGCTCACTTCTAGGCACTGATAATGAGCATGTATGCAGCGGGATTACAAATGGCTACGAAAGAGGTAAAATGCACTAACCAAGCGCTTTACCAGTTTTCTTATTCCCATCTCCCCGGCTAGAGATTAGTGTGTAGGTTAGTTTAATTCCAGTCTGGCTTTAAGGATTTATGTTTTACTAGTTTGTTTGGCTACGCATCCAAGCAGCTTTCTCATTGCTGTCCTACCCCGGGCGCAGCGCCAAACTTTCAGCATTATTAACACCGGTGCCATATTTTAGCAAGTGCCCACTTAACTTGCTGATTTTGCCAGTGATTGTTCTTTCAGTGAGCGCAACCTGGTGTCTATAGTGCGAGCGTGGGGTTTGTTTACCTAGAGAGCAGCCGAGGATTACACGCAGGCAGGTCGCAATGTAAATGCATGTTTTATTATCCTTCCCTGAGCTAGTGAACCGAAGTTTGGATTTCTAAAAGATTCTAGGCATTATATAAGGAATAAAATCAGGATGTCCTGCAAAATGCTAATAGGTTTTGCACTGAGGATACCGCACCAAGGCAGCTCTGTGACACGTGCAGGAGGCAGTGTTTGTGAAGCCAGTAAAAGGCCATTTCATCACTTTGTATCAACTTTTTATGAGTTAAAACGTCCAGGTTTAATGGTTATGCTGTGATAAAACCACACACAACCAACAACCACACACAACCACATACACAACCACACCCGACCACACACACAACACACACGCACAAACACACACACACACACACACACACACACACACACACACACACACACAACCACAACCACACCCACAACCACACCCACACCCACAGCCACACATATACAAAGCCACACACAAAAACACACGCACAACCACACACACAACACACACACAACCACACACACCCAACAACACACACAGCCACACACACAACCACACACACAATTTATAGACTTTTGTTGCAATTGGTGTTGCAATATTTAGCAATGCCAATAGCTCAAACTTAATTAATGCGAGTCGTATTGCATTGCAAATGCTTGTTACCTCTTCTCGCCCCTCCACCGCTTCCCACCAATTTCTGAATAGACTGTCCTTCCCTGTGTTGACAGGAGTGGGTTGTGCATTTACGTCTGCCTCTGTCCCCTCTGCCACTCCTAATATGTTCTGCACCATCCAACAAAGTTACATCCAGTGCCAAAGCTTTCCCGGCCCTTCAGTACTATACCTTTGTGACAGTGGTTGTAGGTTTGTGTTTCTGTGCCTGTGTACCCCTCCCTATCCACAGTTGTTACTCACCACCCTGCATCTACTCTATATGCTGCCCTCCCCCTTCCTGTACATTACAACTACCGCAGTGCATTGGTATACTGTTTTTCCTCTGGTCACTACTCCCTTCATGTCTTCTTCACTAACATGGCAATGTCTTGTTGACCCCAAATCACTGGACTCACAACTGGTACATTTCCTAAGCCTTTCAAGGAAATTGCAAAACGTTCAGAGAACAGGAGACTGACAAGAGCCTTTCACACTTCGACACAGCATTATGTGTGCATGGGTTGGTGTGATAACAGTCAGACAAAACATGTAAACGTTTTTGACATATTATGGTGAAGCAACAGGTTTAATTTTGTAAATTAACACGCATTGAAAGGTCACCTTTCTTTGTATAATTATGTTTCATCATTTTTAAACTTGGCAACACAACCCACACAAATACACTCCACACCATGCCACATAATTCCAATCCACATAATTTCGCTCAACACCACACACTTCAACGCCACACAATTCAAATCTACATATTTGTATTTAACACCACATAATTCAACAAACCACATAATTCAACTCAACACACTTACACAACACGCTACATACATCAAATCCATGCCACAGAATTCAACAGCACACCACAAACTCCAGTACATACTGCCCTACAACTCAAAATACCATTCCACATAATTACACTTCATGACAAACATTCCCAGTCCACATAATTCCACTGCACACCATGGCACATAATTCCACTACATAAATGCTCTTCACACCACACAAGTCCACTACTAAAAATTCCAATCCAACCCACACAATTGAACTCCACACCACATACTTTCACTCCACTCCAAACCAAAACACCACAACAAGAGACATCGTCATTTACAACGCCAATAGCTCCAACTCTCACAAATGTGAGACCTATTGCATTGCAAATGCTTATTAACCGCATGCGTGCGGGCGGAATTCCGCCCGTACGCTGGGATTTACTCATTCCCATGTTTCATGACGAGCTGGGCTCGTCATGAGCGTGCGAGGAGGCTACCTCATGACGAGCCCAGCTCGTCATGAGCGTCGAAGGGGTTATACATTTGATGCAGCCGAGCCATGACATTTTCAGCCTACACCAATGGTGCAGGGCTTTGAGGATTGCTTTGAATGCTGGAGAAATATTGCTGGCATATAGTGTGCAGACTGACTTTGCGAGGATGTTTCCTAGGAAGCAAAAGGAAGCGGCATCCAATGGTAAGTCATGGGCGGCAAGCAAACGTTACGACATTCTGGTACGGTCTGCCACTCCTACACCTATGAACTTGGCATAATTGATGCCAAAGCCAGAAGCAGCTACAAACTGCAACACACCCAATAGGAATGGGAAGGATGTGGTAGGGAATGTGAGAGAAAACAGGAAATAATCGGCGAAGAGCGCTAATGTGTACTGTTTGCTATCTAATTCCAGCCTTCCAATCTCAGGGTTGGATTCTAGACGATGTATAAGGGGCTCCATGGTGAGTGCAGTGACAGGGGGAACACCTGTTTGGTGCGCCTGTGTAACGATGTTGGGGCGAAAAAAGGCGCCATTGCCCTAAAGACGAACGTCGAAGCTGCACAGTTCGCCAATATGTAGGCCACCGTATGTGGGCCTTGCTCGGTTTTCGAGAGAACCACCCAATCAAAAAACCTTCCCTACATCTACGGTTTTTGGTCATTTTTCAATTATAGCATGAGGTAATGGCAGTAGCATGCACACGATTACACATTCTACTCTACACATGCTTGTTATTCTGTAAAATTATGCATAATAAAAATTTGAAATCTTTCCTGACCAATTATTCCACTCATATCTCTCATTAGGTCATAAATGCGATTCACACCAATGCGTGTTGGAATCCTGGTCTCACAGCTATGAGTTCTTTTTATACAGACCTCAACATGGCCATGGAACCGGATTGATTTTTACAGTGACAGCTCATGTCCTATGCATAAGCGTTTAGTTATAGAATTAAAGAATGAGATTGACAATTCTAGCATGCAAAGCAATAACGTCTTCAAATAAATATATTTTCCTTTTTAATGAGTATTGGTGTTTTTCGATCACATATATTGAACACTATTTCTATTCTGCAATTTCCATCCAGTGTTGACATTTCTCCAATTAAAACCTGTGGCCCTGTATATGATCTCCGTTCCCAAGCCAGTGCTGTTTTGTGACTGACTTTTGTTTAGCCTTACTGTTCCTTTCACAGGTAGGCATCAGCTTAGCAATTAAAAGAGTACCCAAGCCTCAGTACCATTTCAAAGGTGTGTGTGTTAAATATGACTTTGGTCCAGCCCTAATGGCCTATAGGAGGCTCTTTCCAGACATGTGACTCAGTCTGTCAAAGCTCCATCAGCCTTTAAGAGACATCGACCAAACAACCTGACTTTAAACCTACCCTACCAGACTTTTAGAGGCACCAAAGTGAAATGTAACTGACTGTCTCAGTTATACCATGATTTTAGAGGTATGGACTTGACAGATAACTTGCTTTACAGCTGAACTACAACAGTAGTATGGTAGAAAAACCATCTCCTGCTGGTCTTGGGCCATTTCACTCTAGTGGTTACCACACATTTGCACCTGTAAATGTTAATAGAGGCTTCTGCAGAAGTGCGTACTAGCACATCCTATTCATGCTACATCACCTACTTTCCATGTGCCTTGAAAAGAAATGCTGCCCTCACAAAACACCTCTGCACCGGTAATGCTCACAGTGAGTCTTCAGGGTTTCAAGCAGCTATGGTTGCCCCACCCAATATCTTAGTTACAGAGAGGCAACATAACAGTTATAAAAGGCATAAATGCACAATGTGGTAATCAAATCCAAATTCTTTCTTCGTTTTTAATACGGAATCTTTTAATCTTGTCTTCTCGTCACATAGAATGCCAAAAGTTATTTCAAAACCAGCAGCAAAGCCAGAACAGCCAACGCGTTTCGCCCCACACGGGGCTTCCTCAGGGCTGTAAATACAATATCAATGTGTCATGTTTGTGACCAATACAAATATTGATACATCTAAAAACATATACAACATAATGACATTTATTAACACTAAAGTGAACCTTCCAATGTTACTTTATACAACACTCCTTTTCAAGTTCGCAAGCCTCTATTGTTTGGCCAGTGTCAAAAGGAAGAAAGAAACGCACCAAAAAGAAGCACCAATTAAGCCCAAAAGTGAAAGAGAGGAAGAAGAAAAAAACACCGAGCGGTGTATAATTGAGAACACCAAGTGTCTAAAGAGCAATCCAAGATCGTAAAACATATCATATCCTTAACTAAAACATAAATCAGAAACAAACAAAACAGAGGTATAGACCAACTGACAGTACTGCTGATGACCACTCAGCACCACTATCTCAAATCTCCATTTGAATAAACACCAATACATAAAACATGCAAAGACCCCACACGTGAAACCATCTGCAAGTCAAGATGGTTATAAAGATTCTTACAGAGCTTCACAAAGTTCACGTTTTAAAATTAATCACGTCTGCTTCCAATTAGTATTTAAATCCGTGCTAGAAAAATTAAAAGGAGAAAGGGAGCGGGAAACAGCAGAAAACGGTTTCAGAAGCTGAAATGGTACCAAAACGCTTCTACCTTAATGTGTTAATTGTAGCAAGGGCTGTCATATAGCCATAGATACCTCAATAATTTTTGACTTAGCCCACAGGGCTGGAAAGGTGACCGTCATACACTGGTATCCGAATAAAATTTATAGAATGGCAATTCTAATCTGTTGTGTTTTGCAACATAAGAGAACTTTCAATTATCTCCATCCTTCCCAATATTCCATTACACAACACATGTCCACAGTAATAGGATAACACCATTGTTACCCTTAATTATGACAAAAATGATTCAGACCGCTTCGTCCGGTGAGCTCCCTGTCACCGGAGCTGTTTGTTGCGGCCGGAGAGGCTTCTTATTGTGGGCATTCCACCTAACAGCTGCTGAGGGGGCCTAAGCAAGGAAATCCACACGCCGCACAGGACTTCAGAGACCAGGAGCCCGTGCGTGTCTTCACCTGTGAGGAGTCCCGCCTCCCTGCACACTAGTATATACATCAACATCCAGTTTCCGCAGCGCGGGACGCGCGCGGGACGAAGCCCCGACAAAGGGCGGACAGTCTGTGACAGTCCGTGGCTGAACGTGGTTGGGCTGGGCCCCACCACCAACACCTGCTTTTACCCACCTCATATTCAGGTACTGTGCTTAAGAGTCTAACAACATGGGGAAGAGGAAAAACATGGAGGGACTTGCAGAGGGCCCTACCACACGTGTGAAAAGGAGAAAGTCAAAGAAGGCTAGTAAAGCAGTCAAGCATGCAGGAGAGAACTGTGTAATGTCACATATCGACAAATGGATTGAAGATTGTAATAATATACTTACATCTAAACCCCCGGCAGAACATAGTTTGATTGAAATTGAGGGGGAGAATGTCACTGACTCTACGCAGAAATGCGACAATCGGGGTCCATTTGTTGTTCCTGGGATGTTCTTACATAGAAAAAACAGACGTAGTTCAGATGAAATTCATGGGGTGGTTGAAAGCATGACCTTAACGGGTGTATAAGTGGGGGCAGACACAGTTATCCCAACCCCACTTGATCCGATTGTGCTTTGCTCAAACAGGTTATCTACCCTTGCTCATATTGACTGTCCAACTAGGGATAAAGCGGATTCCCTGAATCAGTTAGACTCATCTGTTTTTCATGGGCCTAGGGAGGGGGCATGGGTATTGGAATTAAACTCGATTACACCTATTTCTGGCACAAGGGACGATATCACTAACTTATGTAGTCTTGTGAACTGTCTATGTAATTTCATTCATTGCATGCAAGACAAGGTTGATAATTTAACAACTCAGGTACTTAATGTAATCTCCAACCCAAACACATGCTCTAGATGTAGGTCAGACAAAGAGCAGCAGAGCATAGTACCTCTCGAGAAGCAAAGATTACCAACTAAGCAACCAGTGTTGCAGCAACCTAGGGGTGGTATGAGGGGAAAGGCGGATGCGCTGTATAGTGCAGCTGTTAGAGGCAGGGAGGCGCCAGTGAAACCTCTGCCTATGAAAACCCTTAAACATAAATCACCCGAACGAGTAAACAATATTGGGAAAACAAAACTTGACGCTAGACCAACCAACAACCCCAACACCTATAAGCCCCCCCCCCCTAACAAAATGACAGGTAGTGGCCCCGCTTTATCTCACCCCATCCCTCCTGATCCCTCTAAAGTATACATGGTAAATGTCCCAAAATTGAGTTTAGGGAAGGACACAGAAACCAAAGATTCCCTGATAAACAAAGCTATTCACTGGATCAGGCATACTAGAGGATGCCGATCCGTGATAAGGGAAGACATCGTTAGGGCTATTAGGCTCTCGCATCCAGGATGTGAAACTGACTGCGTTGCACTCACACTTAAACATGAAGACCCGGCTCACAATCTTACATTATTAGAGTTTATATCTTGTTCCCCCGATCATTCTCTTATCCAAATGAGATCTTCATTACCGCAACAGTGATCATACCCTAGGGGAATCCAAATACCAAGGACAAGTGCGGTTGGGTCTAGTCTGGACTATAATGATTGACTAATACCAGACGTGTCTAAACCTAACCCTCGTAGCGACATAGCACCAGACACCTTAACCATGCCCCAGGGCCCCTTGTTGGGAACACCCTTTGCAATATCAGATTTTGGGGTGGATATAGGGGATAATAGGTCCTTAGGTCAAAGCTACGAAGTAGGTATCTTAGCGGGTTTTGATGTTTTTGGCTCTATAATGTCTTGGAATGTTGCGGGGCTAAGATGCAAAGTCCAGAGTGGGCCCTGTTTGTTAGCCAGTTTACTATTTGTATATTTCAAGAAACTTGGCTCCTTGCACCCCAACATTTCCAGGGTTTTTTAAATTTTAGCGTTCCTGCTGAAAGGAGTGATCGTGGAAGACCTTCGGGTGGCCTCACAATGTGGGTCAAGCAGGACTCCGGAATCATTGTAAAGGAGTTCCAGAAGAGTCACAAGGATATCCAGATTGTTTCCCTTACATATAACCAGTCAGAATCGCTAGACATTTATAATGTCTATGCAAGGAGTGCAGGGGGGTAGAAGTCTGGTACTCTTGTTGCTCTCGATGATCTTATCGATAAATACTCCGCCCACTCACGGTTTATTGTTGCAGGAGATTTTAATGTAAATTTTGAACCCTTATCAAGTACCTCTTAGAGGAACAGGACAGCCAGTGGGGGGTTCCTAAGCTCGAGTTGAACCCAGTTAAGAGGTGGACTGATCTGGTTATTCAGATTAACTCCATCTGCCTAAATAAAGGGTTAAGGGCGGCTAATGGCAGAACCCCTAAAGACAAGTTGGGTACTGTCACATTCAAGAGCGGCAATAGAGAAAGTAGAATCGACTACATTTTAGTCCATCTTGAGCTGTGGAAGTACTTAGACGACATGTTGGTTGTTGACCGCCTTGAGAGCGATCACAACCCTCTATGTATGACTTTCTCATATTGGAAAGTACCAGTCGTAGCAGAGGAACTGAGCAATGTAATTCCTCAAGCTGTTCTCACAAATGACACGCGCCACTTGAAGTGGGCCAAAGTAGCCCAAAGCCAGTCAAACCTTGATTTTATTTTAAAAAATCTAGAACGAGCTACCAAGGAACTGAGCCCCTGTGCTGACCATGATGCCTCAACTCTAGGGAGAGATAGTGTCATTAAGGTGCACGAAACTCTGTTTTCTCAAATAAAGTGCTTATTTTTCAAAACATACAACCCAAATAAAACCCCAACCAACCATTCCCCTAGGTGGTATAACAACGATTGTAGGAAGGCCCAGCTAGACCTAGGACAGGCCCCATTGTTGTAATCTATGAGTAATGTCTCCTTATGTATGTTCCTGCCATCTGGGTGATGTCCATTAGAATGCTTCAGTGCTGTGATGTAATATAGAATGTTCAGTGCTGCTGGGAGACTAATGACAGTTTAGATGGGGCTGAGCTACCTGCTGGCTGCTCCTGGTGGGGCTAGATATGAATCAAACTTGTATTTAATCTGGACTTACTTACCATCTTAATAAATATCACTTAAAACACCTTCACTTGCCTGGACCAACTTAACACATTTTGATGGCGACGATTTGAACTTACCCTCTACGTGCTCAACTGGATTTTCAGCGTCACAACTACCTCGCTGGGATTTTAACTCAATACTTCAAACAAGATTCAAGCGACTAAAAGGCAAGTGGTTTAATTAAATTTTCTACCTTATTCAAAGAAGGCTCTGGCACCTAGCCCCACCAGTGACCATTTCACCGGCCGCCCCCTACGTCTCTATGCCAGACTTCTCCAAATAACAATGATATACAGTTAACCACCTTCAATGTTTCTATCAAGCTATTGTTCAGAGGTGTTTTTCAAATTACAAGTAACCTGTCTACACTTCGAACATCATCTTGAACTCTATTGTGTAAATCACACAACTTCTCCCTGCAAACATCCTCCTCTATTTCTAAAGACATATAAGAAACTATCTATTCAACCTTATACAAGCGTCCTTCCACACGGAAAAGGAGCCGTCACACTCAGTAAGCCCTCTTAATTCTCAAACATAGGTCCTCATATTGACATCTGTTTATTTCAAAAGCCGGGGCATTATGAGTGGAGTCAAAATGAATAGTATGGATAATGTGTTCGTCTGGAATTTTTGTCAAACAAAAAAAAAAACTCAACTGATGACCAATGTATTCACTCTGTTTCACATTAAGCTTAAAAGTAAATTACCGGCGTTTTATGTCAAGTTACAAGCATCGGGAGTTATTTCATACTCTAACACTCACCGTCCGGTTAGCGGATGACAGTTGAATTGTCAGTTGATTTGCAGCGATCTCTGACCTTTCCCTGCCTCAGTTTGATTGATGACGTCTTCAGAGGCCTTCGAGGAGTTAGCGAAGTGAAGCTCTTCTCACGTTCTGCTGCTGTGATGTCAGACTTTGAGTCACTACCTTTGTCCAATCGGAGTTCTTTTTAAATGTCAGCACACCTTCGCCGTGAACCATCTGGTGAAGACGTAACAGCGTGATGCTTGCTGCATGCTGTCGTCACTGATTTACACTTAACATCCTGTTTGTTTTCATTGTGTGTTTTTATTTCCTTGCCAACGGCGTTTCATACCGAGTATGAAGAAAAATTGAGAGTCAAATGGTTTTCCTGCTTTATTTTACGGAGGTCTCAATCAGATCTGCCATCGCATCTCTCATCATCCTACAACGATAGGCACACTTTAGCATATTTGCCTACTTCATTTCTTCAAAATTGTTACAGCGACTGGCAAGTTATCTGTTCTTCGAAACCCTGCATTCCACAAGTCTTCAAGATGTTTTCTTCTAATTTCATCGAGGCAAGGTACTGTAAACACCGTGATGCACATATTCAAACAAGACTAATGCTGCCATCTAGTGGGTATTTTACACCAGCTTCTCCTTGAGGAAGACAATATTCGATCTTGTTCAAGTAATTTCGAGTCTACCCACTTTTTATATCGAAATAGAGAGTAGTATTTTATTTATGAAAATATATATTAATACTGCACTTTAGTACTGTTTCTTAGCACTCAGTACATGCATTTGTTTGAAATACTTTCAATTCAATTTTCAAGTTATGTGCATGTGTTCTAAAAATGGTTTCAATTTATTATTCAACTTACCTGCAGGTGTTCTAATTTTTCAATTATTTATGCATGTGCATATGTATAATGTTTCTTAACTAGGAATATACATTTCAATTCGATTTTCAAGTTATGTGCATGTGTTCTAAATTTTCAACTTTTCGAAATATATACATTCATTTGAAATGTTTTCAATTTATTATTCAACTTACATGCAGGTTTTCAATTTTTTAATTATCTATGCATGTGCATATGTACAATGTTTCCTATTTAGGAATGTACATTTCAATTTGAATTTCAAGTTATATGCATGTGTTCTAGATTTTTAAATTTTCGAAATATATACATGTATGCTGTATATCTATTTTCTCAATTGTCAAGTTACATGCATACGTGTAACTTGACGCACAGAGTATCTCCATTCTCAATGTATATTCGATTGTGATTTTGGTGAGGTCATTTTCTTGTTATTTACTCACTGGTTTTCAATTTTCAGCTTTTAGGTTGTGAAAATAATTTCTTCTTATCAATAACTCTACTACTTTCAATATTCTATTTTGTTGTTGATATAGATATATTCCTGTCAACATTTCAAAGTTTTATTAGCGATTTGAGTTCTCTATCCCTTTTTCTACCTTTATTTCTCCAAGTTATATATATGAGTTTCAACTTCTATTTGCTCAATGTTTATATTATTCTTATGTTGATACTGTTTATTGAATAGTATGGGAAGTTACTATCTGTTCTTTCTTATGCTTTCATTCAGTTTTTCTATGCTTCTTCTTGATGTCTTTCTCCTTACATGCTCTTCTTTAAGTTAGTTATGTGAGGAGTGGTTGTTGAGCTGTTCTTTCCTTTTTACTCTTTTATGAGGAAGAGGAGGAGAGAATATAGTATATTAATTCAAGGAAATGTAAGGAAATGTATGAGAATGTCTATTTCAACTCCACATGCTTTATTGTGCTTTCTGACACATTTGCCTGGCCAGTAGTTGTGTCAGCAGGTATCGATGGGTATGTATACTTTTCTCTTACAGACTTATGTTTTAAAATTTTCTGTTCACTTTCAGAGAAAAGGAGATATGTTGTAATCTATGAGTAATGTCTCCTTATGTATGTTCCTGCCATCTGGGTGATGTCCATTAGAATGCTTCAGTGCTGTGATGTAATATAGAATGTTCAGTGCTGCTGGGAGACTAATGACAGTTTAGATGGGGCTGAGCTACCTGCTGGCTGCTCCTGGTGGGGCTAGATATGAATCAAACTTGTATTTAATCTGGACTTACTTACCATCTTAATAAATATCACTTAAAACACCTTCACTTGCCTGGACCAACTTACTACATCCATTTCATGCCCCAATATGCTAAAGGGCAGGATTTGCCAGCAGAGCAAAGAGAGAGAATGGAATATATCCCCTGGGTGGAAGACGCGTTCACCATCAGGGACATTGAATGCGCGCTAGACTCCATCACACCTGGTAGAACGCCAGGAATAGACGGTGTCCCAGCTGAAATCTTCCTGCACGACAGAGAACTATGGGGAAAGTACATTTTACTATTGGCAAATTCGATAGCCAAAGGTTCACCAATACCTGGATCGTGGAAAGGGGCAGAAATAATCCCTGTTTTGAAAAAAGGCGATAAGTCCCTCCCAGGCAATTATTGCCCTATCAGCTTAATCAACACCATCCAAAAGATCTATGGCAGATTGGTACTAAACAAAGTTCTTGAGTGGGAGCGGATCTTGTCTCACCTTCAAGCAGGGTTCAGGGCCTGCATAAGTACAGTAGACCAAGTCCTACACTTTGCCATGCTCTATTGGAAGGTTGTCCAATTGGGGGGGTAGTTTATATGCTGCCTTCATTGATTTGAGGGCCGCCTTTGATCTCGTTCCGCGCACAAACCTCTGGCTCGTATTGAATGATATGGGCATGCCTCCCACCCTTCTTTCCCTGATTGTGAAACTACATGAGCATAATTATGCCCAAATAAGATGGGGTCCTCCTGGAAGTGTCACCAACCAGTTCCCAGTAGAGAGAGGAGCGCGCCAAGGCTGTGTGTTAGCCCCAACGCTCTTCTCTCTCTATATCAACAATGTGGCAAAGGTCTTGATTGAGGCAAATGTTGATGCTCCAATCTTAGCAGGCGCCAAAGTACCTATTTTAATGTTCGCCGACGATTGCCTTATTATTTCCAAGACCCCGAGTGGCTTGCAAAAAGCGCTTGGGATCTTTGAAGCCTTTTGTATTAATCATGGGCTTGAAATTAATGTTTTAAAATCAAAATTCATGTCTTTTAATCAGCATAAGTCATTTAGAGGGAAAATACTAATGAATAAACTACCCCTGGAACAAGTAAAATCATTCTTATATCTGGGTGTAACCATTCAGCACGTCCTGCGATGGAACGAACAGATAGACCTTGCAGCCCTAAAACATAGGCAACTCGCAGGGGTATTGAACAGTTAACATGCCAAGTCCTTGACTAAACCAGTGGCCCCTGCAATTATGGTCTATAAAGCGAAGGCTATAAGTGCAGCCCTCTATGGTATAGAAATCTGGGGGCACGGGAACCTAATTAAGTTAACAGGTTCCGAAAATAGTTTTCTGCGTAAGCTTACTATGCTACCACAGAGTACCCCCATGGGGCCAGTCTTTCAGGACCTAGGCATGAAACCAATCAAGATTATCGCAACACTTCGCCCAGTACTATACTGGAGGCGAATATGGGTCACGCCGGAACTGGAAATATTCGCTAGGGCCCTCCTTGATATCATCAAAAGTGATGTCTTCCACCAGATAAAATGGCTCTCTAGAATTGGAGCGATTCTCAGAGAGCTGAGTCTGATGGAGACATGGGAGGACCCGATGAACGCCACTTTTCCGTCAAAAAAAGCCATAAAGGGCCATGTATTGGGGAATGATATTCTCCAAATTGTTTAGGACCACTCCCGCACTTTCACTAACTGGGGTTTTTATGGAGTTCGAGGATGAGACGTTATTCGAGCCATTCTGGGACGACATAACCAAACCACTGGTCAGAAAGCTTTACTTTCAATTGAGACTTAGCAGTATTCCTGTCAGAGCATTCACATCCAGGTGGTCTAGTGGTGGAAATGCCTCATGTCCATTCTGCCCGAATTCCAAGGAAACAATTAGCCACCTGCTCTTCGAATGTCAAGCATACTCTTCCCCGCGTAGAGCATGGTTGCGCCCAATGGCTAAATTGTTGGGCACTCGGAGTGGACTACTGGCCCTTAGAATCATTTGCACAAACCCCAGCCCCTTAATATATATATAGCAGTTGCCAAATTTTTGGGATGGGCATGGGTCATTAGAAGTAAATGTCTAAAGGGATAAGTAATTCTATGATCAATTTTATGACTTTTGATGTACTTAGCTTTGATGAAATTTTCCTATCCTGATGAATTTTAGCTTTTGTAGTATTTCTGTGTAAATTTTATCTCTATTTTTTATCACATGAATCGTTTTAAAATGTATTGCTTTTATGACAATCGTCGAATAAAGCTTGTTTGACTGACTGATTCAGACTGAGTGTAGGTATTTCCCGCATCCATTGTAAGGAAAAGTGTCAATACCATGGTTGACTCCCTATAAAAGATTACACAAAATCGTGTATAAAAAACCCATTCGCTCTGTTGATCATTAACACATTATCCATACACAAAAAATATTATAAATAATCCAAGTGACAGACAACATCTGTCAGTTATATTAACAATATAAGGGGCACGAAAAAATTCATAAGTCATGGTATATAAATGGGAATTATAAAAGCGGCTACACACATTCGAGTAGTGCAGACCCATGGCTGCAGGTCCTGAGATATCATGACCAAAATAAATGTATTACGTACACCCGACCTTCACTATATTCTACTAAATATTTAAAAATCGCCTTAAAGCAGCTGTGTCTTTTATTCACAAATATTTGGTAATTCTACCGTAATACTGACGCCGAGCGAAACTATGAGACCCTGTAAGAACTGGGACCACCAGTTCTCCGGGGGGTAGCTTGGCTCGAGCAGGAAGGCAGCCAGGGGCTCACGTGTAAAGTAGCTACTCAACACTCAACACACTCATCCACTGAGGCATTAAGTGGGCGCAATAATGGGGACCACACCAGTACTTTTGATTAAAATCAATAGCTTTTATATTGAATAAGGATCAAGGCAGTCAATGCAAAAGCATGTAATTAAAACATTTCATTAAAGCATTTCATTATAGTAGTAAAGGTAACCATTCAGAAAATACCATAGCCTGTTGCAATAACCTTCTCATCACCTGAAGTGGAGTGTTTGCGTAATCATGAATTAACATTACAGGAAGTAAGAATGAGCATAACATCCCTTAATCCATTGCATTTTACAAGAAGAAACAGTTCATTCAGGCACTTCTTTACATCAAAGCGATTCTTCTCATTGAGGCAGATAACTCCCTCGGGCAGGGCTAAGCCACTACAGGATCATGTAAAGGGTTTTCAGGCATAACCAGTAACCAGGCCCGGTTCCACCTACTGGACCAACAGGGCCTAAAAAGTTAATCCAGGGCAAGCCTAACTCTAGGCAAAAGCAGTTAATTCGGGGCCTCGCAGTCACTAGAGGCACATTGGGGGCCAACAGGGCCCAGTCTCACTTCTTCCCGGGGGAGGGGCGAACTCGGGGCCTTCTCCGGCCTTCCGCCCTCCTCCCCTGGGAGTTACCTGGTGTCTTCGGCCCTTCGGGGCCCTTGCGAAGGCTCTAGGGAGGCGGGCGGGGCTTCCGCCCGACCGGGGGCCTCACTCGGCCCGGCGCGGTACAGGGAGCTGACACGGAGCACCAGCGCCGGGGGCGAGGCAGTACACGGCGGGGGCAAGTCGGAGGGGGCTCTTCTGCTGCAGGGCTCCCCCTCCGCGACGAGTCACGCATTCCCTGGGCACCGGGCCTTGTCAGAAGGGCTCGACGGTGGCAGCCAATGGCTGCGCAGCTTGGGCGGGGGCGCGGCCGATGACGCGGCGGCGCTCCCGCGATGTGGGAGAGCCCGGCTTCAGGCCTAGTGCGCAGTGAGCGGCGGCCCTCTCCTGGTATCCGGCGGCCGCCGAGGGGGCACAAGGCTGGCGCGGGCCCTACCAGAGCGCCGGGGCCGGAAGGCGGGACACTTGAGGCCTGACGAGGCCTGAGGAGAATTCTGGCGGCCCTCCCCTGGCACACGGGGGCCGCCGAAGGGCAATCTTGGCGCTTCACGAGGCGCGGCAGGTAGGCGCTGGAAGGGCTCACAGCGCTTGATGAAGATCGCGCCTGAGGGGCTTTTAGCACTCCTGACGGGGCACAGCAGGGGGGTGCTCGAGGCAGTCTTTCGTGCGTCAGCTCGGTCAGCCGAGGCAAACGCCACTCACAGAGCGGGGCACTCCCAGCAGCTCAGCAAGGGCCAGGGTAGGAGCGCTTACGAATTCCGGCAGTCTTTGACTCAGCGCTTGACATGGGGGGGGGGGTCAGGTTACAGCGCTTCTATGGCATTTCAGTCAGGAATACAAGCAGTTCAGTCAGGACCGCACTGGGGGCACGGAGGGGAGTCAGCACCAGTACCTGGTTGATCCCCCAGCAGTCTCTGGTTGTAGGGCAAGTAGTCTTCTCGGCGCTTGGATGGCTCTGCGCCCTCATGAGGTGATTTCTTGAAGAGGGGGGGGTGGGGGGTCTGAGTTGGAGGCTGGATGAGTTTCCACAGGTCACTGAAGATGGACCCTGGGGTCCCCTACCGCTGGGCCAGATCAGGGGGCTAGTCTAGGATACCTCACTCAGCTTAAGAAGCAGCACCTAAATCCTGTCACTCCCAGTGGCATAAGCTCCTGACTAGGCCCTCCCGCCTAAATCTCCTGCGTGGGTCCCCCAGGCCAGTGATGCCCCAACTGACTGGAAAGTTTCCCTCCCTTTCCTTTTATAGGCCCAGGTCACGTGACCACCCTCTAAGGCGGCAAAAATAGGCTCCGCCCCTATTCTAGAAGGTGCCAGGAGCTTCCCTACTCTAACTGTGGGCAGGCAAGGCAGGCTGGAATGGCAACAATGTTTGGGGTCCCTGCCAGCTCCTGGCAACTAGAATGCGCCTTAACAAGACCAAGCTGCAGTAACAGGGTTCAGTGGTTGCCATGTTGGGGGTAGAGAGCACCTGCACCTAGCATTGACTTTAATAATACACAGGACATTTCAACCTCACAGGGCCTATACAACTTTGTTACAATGGGGGGACATCCTGAATTAGGGGAAGCAAAAAGCAAAAAAGTTCCGGGCAAAGGGCCAAGTCCAACAGTCCCCATGTTACCGAGCTATTTTTAGCTTATATTTTTAAAAACTCCTCATTAAACATTTTGTCAATTCTCCAAAGTTGCCCATATTCGCGCACTATAGCATGCATAACGTGTATACTCACATCCGAGTGTTGCGGTCTTCGCCGAGTAAACGTACTCCCTCGCTAGTCAGTTTGCAAAGACGCCGAATTCAAAATTCGCGCGTTTACAAACCCAAAAAGAGGGGCGTGAACATCCCTCACAGCCCCCGCCATTGGTCACGTGGGCACCAATCGGCCAATAGCAGGCGCCAACACTTAAACTCCAGGGGCAGTACCATATACATACTTCGTCGCCCTGCAACGCATCTTCTAAAAAACAGCACGATTGGTCCTTAGTTTTCAAATCAGCTGTAAGGTTTATTTTATATTTGCAAAAGTAAATAAAGCAAAAAGCTTTATTGACAATGCACGTATTTTTTAGTCATAATGATTCCATCTACCAGCCAAACAATAAGCAGTAAATACATCATAAGGATGGAATAGTGTGAAGTATGTGTGCATATACAATGTAATGTATCAGCACTTTGAAAACATATTTACAATGTTTCTAGCCCAGTCCATATTATCAGAACCGGATCATATAGAAACACTTTCTTCTCATAACCGATGGTGACAGGTAATCCTATGTTTCTAAAACAGACAGAGTCTTTCAAGTATAAGGAAAGGCCCATATAGGTGGCGCTACAAATTGCGGTACACGCCACATTATTGCCGTATATGACAGACATAAAACAACCATCTTCGTGAATGTGTGTGCTTCAAAAGGAAGATGTGAGTATAGAAATACTTTGTTAAAAATAGTAGATGGATAGATAAATGATGAAACAGTATATCCCGTGCCCAAGGGTGCACATACATAAGGTGACAAATTATGCAGTTAACAATATATTAGCAGTCCATAATTGAAATGCTCAGTACCCATAATTATATCTTCAACAATTTTTCTCAAACCTTCTGTAGGAGAGTACGGTCTGCTTCCTATGGTCACCCCCCCTTTTTGCTTTTGCTTTACTGTTTTTCAACTAAGATGTGGCTGTGGGCCTGCTAATCAGACCCACAGCCCAGATGCACTCTCTCTAAATTCACACCATGTTCTCTAGGTACATCCACAATTGGGACTTGGCTCATCTTATCAGCCCCTGTAGAAGTGTACCCTAGGTACTCAGGGCATAGGTGTAACCAAGGCCTACCAGGGGCTGCAGCATGTATTATGCCACCCCTGGTTGGCCACTCAAACTGACACAACTGGCTGATCACTCAGCAGGGGCAAGGTTGTGTAATCACCCCTTGCTTAGGTATAATATTCCTATATCTACCCTTAAATATAGACACACAGTAACCTATAAGTCACTCCTATGGCAGGCCTTACCAATCCTGGAGGCAGAGTGCTTGGTTATGTGTGAGATGGTGCTCTAGCATGAGCTGAGCCTGTCTGCAGCTTTCGGAACCATGTCCTTATAGCTGTTCTATGATATTGCCATACCATATACTCTTAAGTGCATTATAATCCACGCGGTTGAATGCTAACTTTGGTTTGGCTTTATCTAAACAGGTTGTGTAAGGTGTCATACGCTTTGGAATACTACCCCCTCGCCAATTCTGGCGACGGGGGTAGCATTCCACCCTTCTTGAGGGAGAAGACATGTTGTTGCTGACTATCCCGGTTAAAGTTAACCAGAGCCCCAGCATCACAAAATGGATGCTGCTGCCACAGACACAAGTCTGACCTCCTGCTGCTGGGAGTCCTTTCAGCGAGGGAGGCCTGGACAATAGGTTTCCTGCCTGGAGAGGTGCGAGCACCACCCCAGACAGGATTTTGTGTATTGGGACAGGGAGGGCTGAAAAGAAACAGACACTGCCTGGGGCACACTAGGTGCTCCATGCATAGTCCAGTTCAAACCGGTGATGGGACACTCCAGCCCCAGCTCTGGCGCGAAACTGGACAAAGGAAAGGGGGTGTAACCACCCCCCTTCCTGGTCCCATCCATAGGAGGGACCTAGTGAGTAAACCAGCCCCCTTTAGTTGTATAAAGGTAGGAGCAGACCCAGGAGACTTTAGATTAATCGTGGAATCGAATTGAAGACGAAACTCTAGACCCTTCGACATTCAACTGAAGCTGAAGACTGAAGAACCTCCCTTGTGGCCAAGGAGTGACCACCCTGGGCAACCAGGCACCATCCAGCAACTCGACGGCTTGCTTTGTCCCCGTTCCCGCCGGAACCCGAGCACAGAACCTGACAAGACCTCGACTCCCGGACTCCTCTGACCCCACTGCACGACTCCAGCACAGCTGAGCTCCGTGGAAGGCGTCGGAATTCGTGGAAGCAGGCAACTTGGAAAGTTTTCAACTTGCTAACAGCGCAGCTCCTGAGGCATCCTCGAAGCTGTGCACTGGGGACTGAGACACCGCGACACCGAGCTCCACCTGCACCGAAGACCAGCCCTCCACACTCCACGAGATCTGCGTGGGGCCCTTCTGCTTGTGTTCTGCTCGACGCGTTGTCCGGTTGCTGGCCCGTTGGCTAGTCGCCCTCTGACGACTCCTCCTTTGAAAATCCATCGCTGGTCTGATTGCTCCAGACTGGCCCTCGCTTCCCTGAAAAGGTGAAGTACCTCAGACCCTCCTGGTCTGCACCAGAAGCCTTTTTGTGTATCCTGCGTGGGTTGCCTTTGCTTAGGCTTGTTGGCTCCAATCTTGAAGTCGACCACTCCATCTGCGAGAACCTTCGTGGGACAGCTCCTCTCCAGCACCTGGTGGTCCTAGACGCCTCCTGGTCCACGTGGCTGCAACGACAAGCTTCACATCTGCACCTGATTGCTCCTCGACGACATCTGGTTCCTTCCTGGTTCCACCCGGTCACTGGCTAGTGACCTAGACTCTGTCCCCTCTGCTTTCAGGTCTTCTTCATCCTAGATCCACCCTTGGATCCCCCCGGACATCTTCCTCCTGGTCGCCTGCAGCATCTTCTTTCAAGGCTCCATAGGAAACGACAAGAAAACCCGACACACTTTGACACCTATGGACCCGCAGCGCGTGGGTGAGGTAACGCGAGTACTTCGGTGCTCCTGTAGGGATTGACTATCCTAGTGTCCAGTTTTGCTAGTTGTGTAATCCTAGTTAGACTGGAAGTGTCCTAAAAATTAATTACTTACCTTTTTACGTTCCTATTGACTTTCTATTGACTCTCGAGTGAGAGTACTGACTCTGCACGCGCCGCCTGTGGGCCTCCTACTCCTAACCTAAGGGTCATATAGTGTAGCCCCAGCGATCCTCTAGGCCCTAGGCCTTTCTCTTTCCAAAGTCGTGGTTCTTGTACCACTTACTTAGTATATGGTTTTACGCGCCCCTAGGGCCTAACTGTAAATTCTGCTATTTAAAGTATTTCTGAGAATAACTTATGTGCTTTTGCCTCTGATCTCATAAAGAGTTCAGGGGAGTGTGTTAGTAAATAAATACATATATATTTTATATTTATCCTGTGTAGTGTCCTTTCATTTGATATTCAAGGGGTTATATGGTAAAACAGCTGGCTTTACATGCCCTCAAGAGTCTTTTAGCCTAAGACTGTTCTGTCCACGCTACCACTAGGACAGCTGGTCTATAAGGTTGACTTACAACCATCACCATATGGGTTGTTTGGACTGGTGCAAGGTGTTCACTAGAATAGTGAACATCATATACCAGGCCAACTTCTCACATTGGTGTGCAGCGGTTGGGATTAGAGCTTGCTGTTGTTTTACCACTTGTAATCTTTAGATATCATTTGAAAGATCACATAGGTACCTGTAGGTACATATAAAAACAAGTCTTAGTATACTTAAGTTCTACTGAACTTAGCTGTTGTAGAGCCTGGGCCTAGCACACCCTGACTACATCTCCTAGACAGGTTCCGTAGGAAAACACACAGTGTAGGTAGGTGCAACACTCCCACCTCACTAGAAACCATGTCTCAGACAGTGAACCCCAGTGGTTCTCTGCCTGCAGAAGTAGATCCCTTGGGGACTGCTTCAAGATTTGAAGCCTTAGCCTTCCAAGAATTGAGACAATTGTGTACTTCTAGAAGGCTAAAACAGGGTTCAAACCCTACCCTAAAGTTCTTAGTTGAGCTCTTAGAAGAGTATGATGCTCAAAAGACACCTGACCCAGGTGCTTCAGGTAGCTCAGATGAAGTCCTGCCCTCCACAGAGGATACCACTGATACTCCAGTACCAGATGAGGTAGATGAAGATGATTCTGATCCTGAGACAAACAGTCAGACCATAGTCAGAAGACTTAGTCAGGCTAACAAGCATACATGGGAGTCAGTATGGGCAGCCCTCATACAGACCCCCAAGTGGGCTTAACCAGAGGCAGAGAAGAGGGAGATCCCACTCCAGGGACTCTATCAGATCTCATGCTTCAAATAGCTCTCATGGCCTTCCTCAGAGAGGGATGACTTCCCCTCAGAGAAGGGAACATGAGGCAAAGAGGAGAAAAGCTGCTCTTAGGATTGAAAGACAGGAACTTGAAGTTGCCCTGGCCAAAGAGAAGCTTGCTCGTGCTAGAGAGCATAGAGAGAGTGGGTTACAACCCACTGGTGGCAGCAATATCCCTAAGGATAAAGATAGGTCTTATGAAAATAGACACCTAAGCAAGATTGTGCCCCCCTATAAAGAAGGGGATGACATCCACAAATGCATTACTGCTTTGGAGAGGGCCTGCAAAGTGCAGCAGGTACCCCAAAGTCAGTGGGCAGCAATCTTATGTCTCGCCTTTTCTGAAAAAGGTAGAGATAAGCTCCTCACAGTTAGTGATGGGGATGCTAACAACTACTCTGTCCTGAAGAGTGCTCTGATTGATGGGTTTGGCCTAACCACTGAACAGTATAGGTTGATGTTCAGACACACCCAGAAGACACAGACTCAGGACTGGACTGATTTTGTTGATTGTGCCACTAAGGCTCTGGAAGGCTGGTTATTGGGAAGTCAAGTTAGGGACTATACAGGATTGTATAATTTGATCATGAGAGAGCAAATCCTTAGCAACTGTCAAAAACAGCTATTGCATCAGTACCTGATTGACTCTGATCTGACCTCTCCCCAAGAATTGGGAAAGAAGGCAGACAAATGGGTCAGAACCAGGATCAAGCAGAAAAACCAGAACCAAAGGGGTGATCAGAAAAAGGCAGACCAGAAGGGTAATGACCAGAAACAAAAAGACCAGAAGTCTTCACCAGGCCTCCAAAAGGCACAGGGGGAGGGTGGCTCCAGAAAGAACAAACAGAAACAAGAAGGTACAAAAAAGCCCTGGTGTGGATACTGTAAATCAGTCTCTCACTGGTTTAGTGAGTGCACCAAGAAGGGCACAGCACCAACCACCAATGCCCCTAAGGCAACTGTTCCCCCGAGTCCAGCTGTAAGTGGTGGTTCCCAGCAAAAGGATGTAGTAGGGTTAACCCTGTGAACTGAGGTGGACTTTGGCCTAGTCAGAGTACCAACTCAGGCTGTTCTTGTCTGTGATGGGGACATAGCAATGTCCTCTACTGTAAGTCCCAGTAATCTGAGCAAATACAGGCAGACACCTTTTATTAATGACAAGATGGCTCAGGCCTACAGGGACACATGGTGACACCTAACTTTGTGAAACCTGATCAGATCATACTAGGTGAAACCTACCTAGTGACCAACGCAAGCAATGCCACTACCTCCCATAGTATGGCAGTTGTTAACTTCTCCTGGGGAGGGGTAACTGGCCTCAAAAGAGTTGTTGTGAGTTCAGACCTTCCAGTAGAGTGTCTGTTAGGTAATGATCTTGAAACCTCAGTTTGGTCTGAGGTGGAGTATACGACCCATGCAGAAATGCTGGGAATATCAGCACATGTCCTTGCTGTGACCAGGTTACAGGCCAATAAGTGCTTCCCTGAACAAGTGCTGGATCTTGATACAATAGACCAGACACTACCCAAGAGAAAGAGCAAGAGGGTTAAGGCAGTGCCTTCCCCCCTGCCTCAGGTTGAGGATCAGCCCTCCCAGGAGGATGATTCTGAGATCCAAGAGGGAACTGTCCTGGAAGAACTTGAACCTGATCAGATTGAGTTTCTTGGGACAGGGGGACCCTCAATGGCAGATCTGAGGCAGGCTCAATTAGATTGGTCCTCTCTTGAACCCCTCAGACAGCAGGCTGCTGCTGAGGCTGCTGGGAATGCTCAAGGTACCCATAAAGTGTATTGGGATGATGGGCTCCTTTATTCAGAGGCTAGAGACCCCAAGCCTGGTGCTTCCAGGAGGTTGGTTATTCCTCTGCAATGTAGGGGCTTCCTTCTTACCTTGGCCCATGATATTCCCTTAGCAGGTCACCTGGGCCAGAACAAGACTTGGGACAGACTTGTCCTTAACTTTCACTGGCCCCATATGTCAGAAGATACCAAGGAGTTTTGTCGCTCCTGTGTTACCTGCTAAGCCAGTGGTAAATCAGGTGGCACACCAAAGGCCCCCCTCATACCACTTCCTGTGGTGGGGGTACCCTTTGAAAGAGTAGGGATAGACATTGTAGGACCAATGGACCCCCAAACAGCATCTGGGCACAGATGTATACTGGTGGTAGTGGATCATGCCACCAGGTATCCAGAAGCTATTCCCTTGAGGACCACAACAGCTCCTGTTGTGGCAAGAGCCCTACTTAGAGTTTTCTCCAGAGTGGGCTTTCCAAAGGAGGTTGTCTCTGACAGAGGTACAAACTTCATGTCAGGATATCTAACTGCAATGTGAAAGGAGTGTGGTGTCAACTATAAGTTCCAAAGACATATACACCAATTATGTAAACACAGTTTACCAAACAGATTGTTACCAAACAGATTGTTACTCAACACAAGAGAAATCACCTATAACATAATTGTGTCAGCCAACACTTAAATAATACACATAAATGGGACTTTGGACGAATACAGGGCGGCCGTAATTTCTATTGAAGGTTCATGAAATAAATATACACATTTCAGTACCTGCTCAGCGTGGTCTTTCATATCACAGGACCAGTTATCAAACTCGGGTACTACAATTAATGAAGGCACCTTGAATGTTTCATGATATCCAGTTGCGACTGACAAGCAGACCCCATCAGGCTCCTTGTAAAGTTATTTTTTGAGCCCATGCCAAGTGCACTTTATAATAATAAAAGAAACGGTGGCTCTAACCAAGGTCCCTAGACATTGAAAGCTGTTTAATTTGATATACTTCTGGAGTGATTTTACTACTGAATACGACTGCTCCATAAATACTGTAGAACCCCACGGAAAAAGTGAGAAAACTGTCCTGAAGAAGGTGAAAACATCAATCGAATATCACCGAAACGCCGCGTCGACTTTTTGTTTTCTGTAATAATATGTAATAATTGATTGTGATTTTTTAACGATTTAAAAGCGTAACCTGTTTTTAACTGTATGTACAATAAATAACAAATGTATTTTGATATATCAATTGTTGGGTTTATGTGTATTATTTAAGTGTTGGCTGACACAATTATGTTATAGGTGATTTCTCTTGTGTTGAGTAACAATCTGTTTGGTAACAATCTGTTTGGTAAAAATCTGTTTGGTAACAATCTGTTTGGTAACAATCTGTTTGGTAACAATCTGTTTGGTAACAATCTGTTTGGTAACAATCTGTTTGGTAAACTGTGTTTACATAATTGGTGTATATGTCTTTGGGACAGTTTTGATACTACTTTTGAACTTACCCAGTCCCTATTGTCATTAGTAGGGTACCTCCATTTTTTTTATAAACCGTCAACTATAAGTTCACCAACCCCTATCACCCACAGTGCAATGGGCTTGTGGAGAGATTCAACAAGACCCTCAAAGGGATGATAAAAGGGTTACCTGAAAAGCTGAGGCAAAGATGGGACATCCTTTTACCCTGCCTTCTGTTTGCTTACAGAGAGGTCCCACAAAAGGAGGGTTGGCTAAAGCCCTTTTGAGGTTTTGTTTGGGCATCCTGTAAGAGGACCCCTATGTCTTGTGAAGGAAGTATGGGAGTTACCTCTCAAAAAGCCTAAACTTGACATAATGGACTATGTACTTGGTCTCCGCTCCAGGATGGCTGAGTATATGGAGAAGGCTTCCAAAAACCTTGAGGCCAGGCAAGAACTTCAGAAAGCTTGGCATGACCAAATGGCTGTGCTGACTGTGTACCAGCCAGGACAGTAAGTATGGGTGCTGGAGCCAGTGGCCCCAGCAGCACTCCAGGACAAATGGTCTGGACCCCATACAATAGTTGAACAGAAGGGAGATGTCACCTACTTGGTGGACCTTGGGACTCCCAAAAGCCCCCACAGGGTGCTTCATGTCAACAGACTAAAAGCATTTGTCGACAGGGCAGACATGGGCTTGCCCATGGCTACAGATGAGGGGCAGGAGGAAGAGAGTGACCCTCTCCCAGACCTGCTTACTCAGAACCCTGATGATGGGTCAATAGATGGTGTTGTCTTTGCTGACAGCCTCTCTGAACATCAGCAACAGGACTGCAGACAAGTTCTTCAGTCCTTCAGACATCTGTTTTCCCTGACCCCAAGTCAGACAAGCTGGTGCACCCATGAGGTGGACACTGGTGACAGTCTGCCTGTCAAGAGTAAAATCTACAGGCAACCTGACCATGTCAGGGACTGCATTAGGACAGAGGTCCAAAAGATGTTGGAGCTGGGAGTTATTGAGCCCTCAGAGAGCCCTTGGGCCAATCCAGTAGTCCTGGTGCCAAAACCTCACACCCAAGATGGTAAGAGAGAGATGAGGTTTTGTGTGTACTACAGAGGTCTCAATGCTGTCACTAGGACAGATGCCCACCCCATCCCCGGGGCAGATGAGCTCATAGAAAGACTGGCTTCTGCCAAGTTCTTGAGCACATTTGACCTGACAGCAGGCTACTGGCAAATCAGGTTAGCTGAGGATGCAAAAGCCAAGACAGCATTTTCGACCCCAGGAGGACATTATCAATTTGTGGTAATGCCCTTTGGTTTGAAGAATGCACCTGCCACTTTCCAAAGGTTGGTGAATCAAGTTCTCACAGGACTGGATGACTATTGAGCACCTTATCTTGATGATATTGCTGTCTTTAGCTCCACCTGGGAGGATCACCTGGTCCACCTGAGGAATGTTTTAGAGGCTCTGCAAAAGGCAGGCCTCACTATCAAGGCTACAAAGTGCCATATAGGGCAGAGCAAGGTTGTGTACCTGGGCCACCTGGTAGGTGGGGGTCAGGTTCAACCACTGGAGAGCAAGATCCAGACCATCAGAGACTGGACTCCTCCAATCACCCAAACACAGGTCAGAGCTTTCTTGGGCCTGCCTGGGTACTACAGGAAGTTTGTGAAAAACTATGGGTCCATTGTGACTCCACTGAATGACCTCACTTCCAAAAAGATGCCAAAGAAAGTTCAGTGGACAGTTAGCTGTCAAAAGGCATTTGATGACCTGAAGCAGGCCATGTGTACTGCACCTATTCTGAAAAGTCCAGATAACTCCAAAGAGTTCATAGTTAAACAGATACTTCTGAGTTGGGTGTGGGAGCTGTACTTTCACAACTGAATATAGATGGTCAAGACCAGCCCATTGCTTTCATAAGCAGAAGGCTGACCCCTAGAGAGAAACTTTGGTCAGCTATAGAGAGGGAGGCATTTGCTGTGGTTTGAGCCCTGAAGAAGCTGAGGCCATACTTGTTTGGCACTCACTTCAAGATTCAGACAGACCACAAGCCCCTCCTATGGTTAAATCAGATGAAGGGTGAAAATCCCAAACTTCGTAGGTGGTCCATTTCCCTACAGGGGATGGACTTTACAGTGGAACATAGACCTGGGACTGACCATGCCAATGCAGATGGACTCTCCAGATATTTCCACCTAGAACATGAAGACTCAACTGGTCAAGGTTAGTTTAATGTCCCTAAGTTTGGGGGGGGGGGGTTGTGTAGGAGAGTAGGGTCTGCTTCCTATGGTCACCCCCACTTTTTGCTTTTGCTTTACTGGTTTTCAACGTAGATGTGGCTGTGGGCCTGCTAATCAGACCCACAGCCCAGATGCACTCTCTCTAAATTCACACCATGTACTCTAGGTACATCCACGCTTGGGATTTGGCTCACCTTATCAGCCCCTGTAGATGTGTACCCTAGGTACTCAGGGCATAGGTGTAACCAAGGCCTACCAGGGGCTGCAGCATGTATTATGCCACCCCTGGCTGGCCACTCAAACTGACACAACTGGCTGATCACTCAGCTGGGGCAAGGTCGTGTAATCACCCCTTGCTTAGGTATAGTATTCCTATATCTACCCTTAAATATAGACACACAGTAACCTATAAGTCACTCCTATGGCAGGCCTTAACAATCCTGGAGGCAGAGTGCTTGGTTATGTGTGAGATGGTGCTCTAGCATGAGCTGAGCCTGTCTGCAGCTTTCAGAACCATGTCCTTATAGCTGTTCTATGATATTGCCATACCATATACTCTTAAGTGCATTATAATCCTCGCGGTTGAATGCCAACTTTGGTTTGGCTTTATCTAAACATGTCGTGCAAGGTGTCATACGCTTTGGAATACTACCCCCTCGCCAATTCTGGCGACGGGGGTAGCTTTCCACCCTTCTAGAGGGAGAAGACATGTTGTTGCTGACTATCCCGGTTAAAGTTAACCAGAGCCCCAGCGTCACAAAATGGATGCTGCTGTCACAGACACAAGTCTGACCTCCTGCTGCTGGGAGTCCTTCCAGCGAGGGAGGCCTGGACAATAGGTTTCCTGCCTGGAGAGGTGCGAGCACCACCCCAGACAGGATTTTGTGTATTGGGACAGAGAGGGCTGAAAAGAAACACACTCCCTGGGGCACACTAGGTGCTCCATGCATAGTCCAGTTCAAACCGGTGCTGGGGCACTCCAGCCCCAGCTCTGGCGCGAAACTGGACAAAGGAAAGGGGGTGTAACTACCCCCCTTCCTGGTCCCAACCATAGGACCTAGTGAGTAAACCAGCCCCCTTTAGTTGTATAAAGGTAGGAGCTGACCCAGGAGACTTTAGATTAATCCTGGAATCGAATTGAAGACGGAACTCTGGACCCTTCGACATTCAACTGAAGCTGAAGACTGAAGAATCTCCCTTGTGGCCAAGGAGTGACCACCCTGGGCAACCAGGCACCATCCAGCAACTCGACTGCATGCTTTGACCCCGTTCCCGCCGGAGCCCGAGCACAGAGCCTGACAAGACCTCTACTCCCGGACTCCTCTGACCCCACTGCACGACTCCAGCACAGCTGAGCTCCGTGGAAGGCGTCGGAATTTGTGGAAGCAGGCAACTTGGAAAGTCTTCAACTTGCTAACAGCGCAGCTCCTGAGGCATCCTCGAAGCTGTGCACTGGGGACTGAGACACCCCGACACGAGCTCCACCTGCACCGAAGACCAGCCCTCCACACTCCACGAGATCTGCGTGGGGCCCTTCTGCTTGTGTTCTGCTCGACGCGTTGTCCGGTTGCCGGCCCGTTGGCTAGTAGCCCTCCGACGACGGTCTGGTTGCTGCAGACTGGCCCTCGCTTCCCTGAAAAGGTGAAGTACCTCAGACCCTTCTGGTCTGCACCAGAAGCCTTTTTGTGTATCCTGCGTGGGTTGCCTTTGCTTAGGCTTGTTGGCTCCAATCTTGAAGTCGATCCCTCCATCTGCAAGAACCTTCGTGGGACAGCTACTCTCCAGCACCTGGTCGTCCGGTCGTCCTTGACGCCTCCTGGTCCGCGTGGCTGCAACGACAAGCTTCACATCTGCACCTGATTGCTCCTCGACGACATCTGGTTCCTTCCTGGTTCCACCCGGTCACTAGCTAGTGACCTAGACTCTGTCCCCTCTGCTTTCAGGTCTTCTTCATTCTAGATCCACCCTTGGATCCACCCGGACATCTTCCTCCTGGTCGCCTGTAGCATCTTCTTCCAAGGCTCCATAGGAAACGGCGAGGAAACCAGACACACTTTGACACCTATGCACCCGCAGCCCGTGGGTGAGGTAATGCGAGTACTTCGGTGCTCCTGTAGGCATTGACTATCCTAGTGTCCAGTTTTGCTAGTTGTGTAATCCTAGTTAGACCGGAAGTGTCCTAAAACTTCATTACTTACCTTTTGACGTTCCTATTGACTTTCTATTGACTCTCGCGTGAGTGTACTGACTCTGCAAGCGCTGCCTGTGGGCCTCCTACTCCTAACCTAAGGGTCAGATAGTGTAGCCCCAGCGATCCTCTAGGCCCTAGGCCTTTCCCTTTCCAAAGTCGTAGTTCTTATACCACTTACTTAGTATATGGTTTTACGCGCCCCTAGGGCCCAACTGTAAATTGTGCTATTTAAAGTATTTCTGAGTATAATTTAAGTGCTTTTGCCTCTGATCTCAAAGAGTTCAGAGGAGTGTGTTAGTAAATAAATACATATATATTTTATACATATCCTGTGTGGTGTCCTTTCATTTGATATTTAAGGAGTTACATATGGTAAAACAGCTGGCTTTACACGCCCTCAAGAGTCTTTAGCCTAAGACTGTTCTGTCCACGCTACCACTAGGATAGCTGGTCTATAAGGTTGACTTACAACCATCACCATAATGGTTGTTTGGACTGGTGCAAGGTGTTCACTAGAATAGTGAACATCGTATACCAGGCCAACTTCTCACACCTTCGTGCCCCATAAATTACCAGACCTCACTGGTCATAACACATGTAAATCTCATTATATTCACGATAAGGGTCAATCAGGTAACATTCAAATACATGAAGAGATAAGCAGATAGATAATATTAATTCTTATTAACATGATGTTTTTCAAACAAACTTCTCTTGTCCTTAGTTTATATTGTTTTCAACAAAAACCCCGCCATTTGGAACTTATTATTATTCTTTTAGACTGTTATCTTCAGTTTATACAATTTTAAAAGTTGTGTAGATCTATAGTCCCACAACCATACTGTGACTCTGGAAAATTGAAATAAGATGGGGGATGTACAGACATATACACAAAGAAAACGGGGAAGGAAGTTGGAGGACAAAAAAAAGGGGGATAAGGAACATGGACAAAGAACCATCATCCCATTGATTGTCATCTTGAAAACGGGAAACCTATGTACTGATCGATTTCAAACGTAAAATGCAGACAGGTTTTGTTTTCTAAAAACATATATAATTTAGAAATTCTTGGAGGAGTGATGTATCATAGTAAATAGTGCATTTCGCTGTCAGAATTCAAACCGTACATTACTGCTCTCAATTTGCAAATCCAGAAAGCCTCACGTTGCCTGAGGCGCAATTCCCTATTGCCACCTCTTTTACCACGTGGGACATGATCAATAGCGTGAAATTTGAAATTACACTTAGTAATTAGGGAATCACAGATGTGTGCCCCCAAGGCATTATTCACATCATGCTTTATGCACGCACGTCTGTGTTCCTGTATGCGTACACGAAGTTGTCTTACTGTACTGCATACATATATTTTGTGGCAATTGCAGATGATAACAGATTGTGAATGTCGTCTGGCAGTTCATATAATGTCGGACCTCATGGGTATAGCCAGTGTTGTATTTAAAATGTGTAGGTTTGTTAAGTCCTAAACTGCACACATTGCAATCACCACAGATGAAAAAGCCTTTTGGAGATGTAAGCCAAGTTGTAGTCATGCTCGGTCCAAGTGCTGTATAGCCGGCTGACTAAAGCCTGTTAGTCTGCCCATCTGACTGTGCCTTGTCCTCGTGAATGCATGTTTAGCTCTCTGACCCTCTGGACTCCTGCTACTACTTTCCTCATCTCTCCTTGTGATATTTATGAGAATCAGTCTGCGTCTGACATTTTACTTACAAAGCCTACATTATCCTCCGTCCTAACTCCACACCTGTCCTCTACTGCTGTGAGCAGTGGCGGCTGGTGACATTTAAAAGTGGCGAGGGCATTAAAGTTTTATCTAACTTTAACTGCACGAGCAAAGCAGCAACACGGTCAGAAGGTCCGAACTGCAGAATGTAAAATCCGAACGGCTTTTCCATTTGACCAAACTGTGATCATAGACAAACAATTTATTTTACCAAGCCTCTCTTCTTCATTTTCACATATGAGTGCACCTTAAAATGCGCAAGTTCAGGTTATGCTCTGTACAAAGATATCTTATGTTTGATTTCATAGACTATAAGGTCACATATCTAATGTACAACAACTTACTAATTGCATTGTTGTTAGGGTGAGGACACAGTAGTGTTTCTAAATTCTATTTAAAAAATTCATTTTTAAACGACGCCTGGCACACATTTTGCTTGTGTGACTTTCACTGGAGAGTAGATAGGGAGACCTTTCCTAATGAACGTGTAGCGCAACAAGAACAAAAGCTACCGGCAGACATAACCCCCAACAAACTTCCCAGCTTGGAACCCCCTCTTCCTCAGATACGTTTAAAGCAGTAAAAACACGTGCACAGCTGTTTTTTCTTTATATGCGCCTACCTCTCTTGCAGCTTTTTCTGGGAGACCGAGGACCCAACCAAGGAGCCCAGAGTCACACTGGCAGCATTGTGACAGTCAATCAAGTGTCAGTGAACATAAATCCGACACTGGAATTAAAGGTCAAAATCTGGGGTACACAAGCCGGACACCAGGGGCGGCTCTAGGCTCATGGCGGCCCAGGGCAGGGAGCATAGGTAGGGGGCCCCGGAGGAACACAGGCCAGTGAAGAGGGGGGGGTCAGGGTGTTTGGAAGTGGAACAGAGCCGGAGGCCGCCAAATCCCTGTCAGGGGACGCCACGCAAATATGTATCCATCCTCAGAGGATTATTATATTAAGGATATATATTGGCGTGGCGGCACCTGGGGTTTGGCTGCCCTGTGCTGGTGCACAGCTTTCACATGCCTAAGGCCGCCCCTGCAGACACAGGATCACACAAACATGCCTTAAAGTGTTGAAATCTACCCATATAGGAGCGATCCGACTCACAAACTGTTCCAAAGACAGCCTTGGTGGAGAGAAACTCTTCAAGCTTGGTGGCCATTTGGCCACTGGCAGCTCCTCCGCTAAGACAGAGGAGCGTCGCTCCACTGCCAGGAGCAGCAATGAAAGGAAAAAATAAAATAACGGAATGTTATTTTATATTTTCATCCTGCTGCAGCAGTGCGTGAGGGGGCAGGGCAGAGCTGCAGGGGAGGAATGGTAGACACTCCTGTGCGCAGTGGCTGTTTGGTCAGCCCTCTCGGGCCGCTCAAAGCAGTCACGCACACTCCCCTGTTCTCCATGCAGGCTGCATTATAGCCTGAAAGGGTAACATGCCCACCCCTACCGCCCCTGGCTGAGCGCTGCGTCACGGAGCTCAGACCAATCACAACGCTGCACATTTTATTTATTTTTAAAGCCGCCCACGTGAGCCCTGTCCATTGTTCCCTTCCCGTGCCCACCCTTCCACCTGCGAGGCGTGACGGCCGCCCCTGCATTTGGCTTCAATGAAAACACATTTTTTTTTGTAAACTGACAGTTTGTGGGTTAAAACGGCCTTTGCATGTTGAATTCAACAAATTATAGCTAAACCAAATTTGTACACATTACTCAAAGGTAATAAAGATCGTTGAAATACTACGTTGTCCAGATTAAATGGAGAGATCTTTACTGGGAGTTGCACTGCATTTGGAAGGTGCCTAAAAAGCATCAAACTTTGTGTAAACTAATTGTTGAGACCGGTTTATTTGTTCATCCTGGGGGTGCAAGAACAAGCCCTAGGGGTACAGGTGCAGGAGAGTGAACAAGGACCGAGAGAGGACTACACCGGAGGCCGGGAAGGACAGCTAGGCCGGAGGATGAGCTTGTGACGCAATGTGGGCACATACTCAGCCACTGTTCCATGAGCTCACACTGACGAATGCCTCCTGTGGCTCATTCTGTCTTGCTACACCACTGTTACTAAGGAACCCATCTCCGCTGGACCGCTGCCTGCCTATGAGGTGTTCCTATTTTTCTTTTTAAATAGTGTCTCAAAAGCGATAAACTATAAACATCTGGGCGGTCTATCCTCTGGGATGCTGGAGACTAGTTACACCCATTTCCTCCGACTCAAATACTGGAAAATGTAGTTGTCGTCGTAAATAAGGTCAATTGCCAAAGACAAAGGGACCTCCTGCGAAGTGTGCATATCGGGCCAATTGCCAACACAGAAAAACAGAAAGTGCACAGTAAGCTCATCGACATCATGTTCATACTAGTGAAGACGAACTGAGTGAAAAAATGGAAGTATTGAGTTTTGCATAGGCAACATCCCTTTAACAATGTGTAAGGTATCTCCTCATGTTTGTCGATAGTACAAAACGTCCCCCTTTGCCTGTCCTACGTTGGACCCTATGAAGCTTAAAACAAGCAGCCTATCCAACGGTGTATACATGTAGTGCAGCTAGGGGAACTACTACCTACTCACTATTACTTCCTGGCCTGCGAAACTGCAAAAAGACACCCTACTTCGGTACCTGAAAAAACCACTAAATGAAATACTGTCAGGTAACCGCCTACCCGTGGACATTGCCACGGGCCCTCCCAGCGTCCCTTCACGTAAAAACAGCTAATGCAATCGTCTACATGGCCGCATAAGTGCCAACATGTGACCCATGATATAAAACAAGTGGAGGCTATAAAGTATCAGCCTGAACCACATTGGTGCCAGAGCTGCGAGGTCTCGGTGGGATCAGACAGGAGGGGGAATGTGTGCTAAAGCAGGCCCAAAATACTGTGCAAATTGACAAAGCATTACCATAGTGCCAATATGCCAGGGTATAGAAAACTGGCGAAGCTGGGACAACTATGCGAGTGTCTCGGCGTGGGCCAGAAAGTATAGTAATATGTGTGGCAATGCAGGTACAACTAATCTGCAGGGCTACACAGCTCGCTCATGCAAAAGTGCTGAGAAATGCTTGGTAATTTGCCGCTATGCCAATGCCTACCTATCTTTACTTACCAAAGGAGCGCTCCCATGCACCAAGCCCAACTGTTGGTTTAATCAATGCTTCTTAGTGCATAAGGTAACTAAGCCACAATTATAGCTTTCGTGCATGGCCAACCAAGAAATAGCCGCCCCCAACCATAGCTACCAAGGTGTCAACTGCTAAGTGTGACATGTCCATCATTTCAGTGCACTAAGAGTGACATGAAAGACCTGAATAACACTTTCGGGCCAGCAATCGAACAAAGAAACTGAGTGAGACCCAGATCAGTAAAGACACCCAATTGACCAACAAGTGACACTTGAAGGCCAAGGAATAAGGCTGCTTTTGTCAGAAAATCCAGAGCTAGAAGTGTGCCTGTGTGAAACAATAACATATATACGCTACTATGGAAGTCAAAGTGCCATGTGTGGTATGAGACTACGTAGCTCAGAAGGAGCAGGGTAACGCAAACTTACACAGTCAGACTGAACTGCCTGGCACCGTAATACAGGAGAAGAGCAAATGTAAACTATGCCTCGCGTGAAGACACACCTTGCGCTGAAGGGGGGAAATGGCGTGCGCCGGTTTCGCCTCATCCTGAGCACGCCAGCCCAGTCTCTAATCATAATGACGCCGTCCAAGTCTCTTCATATTCTTCTCAACCTGTGAAAGCGGAACCAACACCAATGGGCGCGCTACCGCCCCGCAGCGTCTAGATAACCAAGCCTAGTTTGCCTCCCTGCAAAGCTGCCCGCTGCGCCTCCAGGGCAAAGTGTTCTACTCTTATAACATCACTAAAAGGTTTCTTTTAGATCAAAACTGAACCTCCAAATGCAAGTTGGGAGAGTCACCCAATACTATTAGTGAGCTGCTGCGTAAACGTATTGCAAACACGTAACCATCCCCGAATACTGTATGGAAACCCATTCTGAAATAGAAAGAGTATGCCCGGGCACTGTCAGTAACTCTTCCCAAATAGGGCATGAAAGAGCTGGACTGTATCAAAGCGGGCAATATACATATCGGGCCGTAATGACTCCTGGTGAGAACCTGGGTAACCTTGTACCTGTAGAAATTTCAGGTAGCCCCCCAAGTGGTTTGTGCGGTTCCACAGCGCGGTTCCTGCATGTGAGACAATAAACATCGATTAGCAGCCCTGCCCCCCCTCACATACCAATATGTTCTCTGCAATCAGGCAGGGGCCAACAATGCCCCCCACGCTACCAAGGTCATGCCTGTTTATCTGTTACGAAAACTAGTAGTCCCCATTAATACTGGAAAGGAGTACGGAGGGACCAACCCTTGCGTGGCGACAGAGGCAGAAGTGTAAATCGTGTCTAGAAAGTAAGTCAGATGGTCGTGTGCTAAGTCAGGAGATGACCGATAGCCTATATGTGTGATGAAGAATCACAGACACACGTCCCCTTACTATTCTACCAGGCACACCTCCTCGTCCCGGGTCTACATGCCGATCTAAAAAATTCTCCTCCCTTGAAGACACTTCCAAAATCAATCTGTGCCTTCTCCAATGAGAAGGGAGACCCCAGAGTAGGAGAGAAAAAACACCTTGACTATGGGAGTATCTACCCAGTGCTGGCGGGTTGAGAGTTTGCCAAAGACTGCAGTAATATCCTCCTACCTATATTTGGCACTCTTTGCACATGCACACTTCACTTTGACTTGTGTCACACTGTTTGCTAACGCCTACATCGTGCTTGCTTCCTGTATTTGCAAAAGAGCCACCGTTGCTTACGTAGCATTTGTTCATGTGTTAGACTTCTGCCATGTGGTGCAGCCAAAACAACTGCCTGCACAAAGTACGCTTAAGAACCCGCACTCATGTCACTTTATCCTCCTGCAACGCACCGAAAGCTACTTCTATTATTCCTTGCCCGCGCGCGTCACTTAACTCCCTGTATCTAGTTAAGAATATGTCGAGGTGCTAACTAAAGGTGCTCCCATGTACCAGTTCTGTCCTTAATGTGGAGTGCCTGACACCTTCATATAACGTACGTGCTAAATAAAGGCATAATCAAACTCCTGAGGACAGGCCACTAAACCTTCCAACGCATGGTGTTACTACAACTCGCCCCGGGAGAAAGAGTGATGCACCAAGGCAACAGACCGAAGACTTGTATCTTGAAACACACTGATTGCTCCCTCTTACAAATCGTTGCCTTCCGGTGCTTGCATAAGCGTCGCCATATCCTACGTAGCGTAAGTCCTTCTGCTGACTGGCCCCAGACTGCAGTATATCACCTTTACTTGTACTTACATGCTAGAAGAACTAGCCCACCTGACACTTTACTTCCTGTAATGCCCCGGATGCTACTTCTTATAGAGAGTACAAGTCCGTCACTTTGCTACAACCAACCAGCGTTTGCTTGCAACCGTTCCCTTCTAGAGCCAACAAGAAACTCCTTAGGTCGAGTTGAGAGGCGCTACGACACCATCTTGTAAAGTCCACGCTACCCAAGGCAAAATACAGAGTGAACCCAAGCTAGCAAACACTCTGATTCAACCCCCACACTCCACACACTACTTGGGACATACTGAATGCCACCTAATACCTCGAGTTAGTAATCGCTGTATGAACAGGTGCCAGCCACGCCTGCGTAACGAATGTCCTAGTGATATGACTGCCCTGAAATGTAGTCCGTCACCTCTACTTGTACTAAACTGCTGGGCCGTAGTCGCGCTACATGAGTACCAAACATAACAAATGGATAAGACTGCCCCAGCACGAAATAGCAATCCCGAGGAATTGCTGCTCCCCAATGCATCCCATCCTCCCGACAGTGGACAGAGGCCTAGTCCCCGCTGGACAAACGGGGGCGCGCGCGTGTCCTCCACCCTGCTAACTGGTGCCGGAGTGACAGATCGGCCTATAGTCCCGGCACTTCCCAGCCTAGAGAGTCTCTAGGAGGCGCCAGTGCCGCAAGGGGGGCATCCTATAGAAAAAAGGGGACATCAGAGGAAAAACGACCACGGCGCCCGCAGCCGCGAACGTGGGACCTAGTAACTACTGAGCCCCTTGTGGAGCGCGCCTCTGGCAGTGCCAACAGCAGGAGATGCTGAAAGGTTGCAAGAAGAGAGTAAAAAAGGCCAACGCGCTCCTCAGGACCCAAGGCCAGCAATGCAAGCAGGTTGCACAGAACAAGATGCAAAACAAAGACGGTGTCTAGCACACGCCCGGGTACTAGGCCGGGCATTCTAAAATAAGGGCGCCACAATTCTTAAAATTGAAATAAGCTCAGAAGAGGAGACAGGGGCCTCATCCAAGTGGGCGCCAATTTATAAAATCATCAGTTGGCGCCCTAGGCAGAGCGGGGGGGCCAAGTCCTGTGCTCCATGTTCAACTTTGCTCGTGGCCCCCTGAACTGGAACCAAGCCGCGAAACGAACAACCACTGCTGCTACCCCTTCCAGAACCAGGGCGACTATCCATGCGATACATTGGGTACCATGCAAGTCCAAGCACAACCGAAGGAACCCCCACCCACTATTGATCAGACAAAAGAAATAACTTTAGAGCGCCCTCGACCAAAAGTTATGGGAGTGCATACTTGGTCGCCGGTAAACACACCTACAGGCCGGGGTGGTCCTGCCAGCATCAAGCGGACCGAAACAGGCCTTGGCACCCGCACCCCCGGCGGACACGAGGTGGCCCAGTCCAAAGTCCAACAAGCCGTAGGAAACAGAAGCCAAATGAAAACCGCATTCCACTACAGTCATTCGCTCAACCAACTGAGCCGTCGAAGGCTCGATGCACACCTACACTTATCTCGCGTGCCCGACCGAAAGATAGCCGGGCTGCCGAGTCGCGCACCCAAGAAAAGGCCCAAAAGACCGCCACACTGAACCTGATGATAGATCGAGGTCAGTGGATTGTACATCTCACAGGTGTCACTTTACCTTATTAAACTATCCTCAGCTTATGACCCTTGAACACTAGAAAGTTCTGGTCCTATAGAGAAGCGCTCCCACTCCTGCTGGTAAGTTTGCGCTGTGTAGCCCAAAATAGACGTAAGCCAAATAAATACCTATCGCTCGCGCCAAAAGACCAGGCAACGTGGAACCCCGTAAGGAAAACTGGATGAAACGCTGACCCTTCAAAGAAATGGCCACCCGAGGGGGAAGGGGGTGGAGGAGACCGGACATGGCCGATGAGAAAGCGCGCCAGTTTCCCCACCCCCAATGACTAGTAAGAAAATGGCCACTGAGCGGGGGCGCCTAAACAATACCACCTTGTCCACCCCGCCTAACGCCCTGATCGCCTCCCGCACGTGCACAGATGCCGCACAGAGGTTAGCTGGGGAGCGAAGGCGCCTGAACCTCACAAACTGCGAGTCTTACAAGGACTTAGGCAATCTCCATAAGTTGGTGGGTAGAGGTGGATACTTCCCGAAACGGTCCTACTTAAAACTACTGAAAATTGCCCTCATTGACATATTCTTGTTATTTGAACAAGACAGAAACCGAGCAGGAGAACGGGCACAATACCGGGACGGGGGCAGCCTCGAACACCTCTTCCCGGAGGTCCAGAAAGCCAGCGGTGGCTACACAGGCCGTGGAGCTGCTGGGGAGAGCGAAGAAAGTAAAAGGAAAACCCTACACAACGTACGCTGAGCCCCCAAGCTGGCACTGGGTGGAGAAAACCAGGCCCGGTGTCGCAGAGTGAAGAAACCGCACGGCAGAATCGTAGTAACACCTGGTCAGCTCCAGGCATCTCTGCTTGCTGGCTCCTGAGGTTCTGTAAATTACAAATTCGTTCGTGCTCAGCCTCCATTTTGTGAATCGCCGCCATTTTGTGTTGCCCTCACTCAGGCAGCGCGGCGAACGCGATGTTTGTTGTCGTTTCCTGCATTTCACGTGTCAGGTGGCTTCTTTGCTTATGTTTGCTAACGAGTGTCAGGGTCTGGCCGAGTACACTAATTCCTGTCTGAGCTGATTAAATCCCCGTCCGGACTATCTGTTGGCTCACACCATTCCTTCCTTCAGGTTATCTTATCTGCTGTCCTTCGCTACATGTCTAATGTATTCTCCTGTTTCACGACTGTTCTCCCAACACATACAGCTGTGTTTTCTCTGCTTGTAAATTGAATTGTGTGGATTCACTCGATAATTTACACAAGGGGTCGAGTAACAAACACAACCGGGAAACTTGAGTTACTTTGGGCTTAAAGCATTGTGTATAACATTTGTTTATGTCTCCTGCTCTTGTGTGATCGTATTTTGCATTGTATTGTACCGTATATAAACCTGTGCGCCACGGAGTTAAGTGGCAGTCTCTTTTGAACCTCGTTGTACTGACGACTTCTAAGACCACTGTACTAGCTGCAGCTAATAAATACCATCTTCTACGCCAGACGAAGAGTCCGTGTCTCTGTATTTGACAAGGCAGGTGAATCCTGGGGATTTTAGGCGTACCCTGCGCCACTCTGCACAGCCCCACAAACCCCCGGCAGGCCAGCGCGACTGAAAACACGCGCCCCATTAAATGAACACGGCTCTCCGCTGCAAAAGGCTTTCCCCTCGGCCTTACTAGAGGCATGTCCAACGCAATTGTAGACGGTGTCCCGCACCCCCGCAGGGGGGGGGGCAAGAGGGGTGGAGTGCTATCCCAAACCGGAGCGCTCGAAAATTAGCCCCTTGACATCCTCACCTCCGCGCTCATGTACAGGCCGCCTGAACCCGCTGCACCCCACAGTGAAAATCTTGGGGGGGGGGGGAGCGGGCATCAAGGCGCAAAAACGTCCAAAATTCTATCTATGTCGGGAAAGCAGAGAAAATAAAAACCCCCACCCCGAGAGGGAAAGACTCACCACCAGAGACGCCACCCGGCGATCGGAGAAACAACAAACCACCGACGCCAGACCAGGCCTCTGTACGGAGAGAACAGAGGCCCACCAAACGGCGTCAAGGTGAGGGGACGGCAGACAAAGAGGCCGCTAGGTGGGCGGGGGAGGAATATATACTCTCCCCCGCCCCACACCAGGCCGGAAGTGACGCGCGGGACCCTCCGGGATCTCGTAGCGCTGGGTTGCCCCGTGTGCCATCTTGTGGCACTATGGGGGGCCGCCCTCTTACTTCTGTCCCCTGCGGGGACGTGTCGGTCGGCCTGCAGCCTTGCTGATTGATAAACAGACTCGGACACCCAAGGCTTATGCTTAAAGCGCCCAGGCTATTTTCAATCAGCGAGGCTGTAGTGAGATGGCAGTGCCTTACAGTGTTGTAACCTGCCGGAGGCCAGGGCTGGGATCAGGTAAACCCTATAAATCCTGCGATGGCCAGCACATGCGCTGTATGTGCATATAGAAAGTACCTGCTTTTGCCTGACCCTTGCGCAGTGCAAGGATCTCACTCTTTCAAGTTATAATGAATTAAACATTTGTAACGTGACAAAACTTGATGCAGAAATTGAAGATGGGCGGAGCACTGCCGCCCTAATCAAGAAACCGCCCCTGGCTGTGAGGCTCACCAGTCCATCCATCCAGCCTCTCTTAGCATGCTGGCAGCAGCAGATCTGCTGTGCTGCAGTTCTGTATGATGAATAGACTGTGATTGTATTTAGTCTGCTTCTAACACCTATTTTTACTTTTCTGCGGTCTGCTTCTCACACTTCACTGCCCAGAAAAGGAAATTCATAGCTTCATCTGAAAGAGACTTCTAGCTGTAGATTCCTTACCTTTTAATTTCCCAGGCGTCAGGTAGGACCTGGAAACTATTGCTGAGCAATACCCTTGGGTCGTTGGGTGGCTCCGCGTGAGGTCGTCGGCAGTGTCGACTACGATGTAGCGGGGCCTACATACCCAGGCGCACTGACGTCCGTTCTTGTCTTTCCGCGCCAGTTAAGCGTCGATCCGTGATCCGCTACCCCTCTGCTGCTTTTTTGCAGGCTTTTACTCGACTTTTGTCAACATTTTTGGAATCACCTTCGTGTGCGAGGGATGTCTTTGAGGAAGACCGTTTTCAAAACATGCGGGATTTGTTCCCGCATGATGCCACTTACTGATCCCCACTGTGTATGTCTTTGGTGTCCCAAGCGCGACCACAATACGAAGTTGTGTTCGGACTGTCGGACAATGGCTCCGAAGACCTTGAGGGACCGAGCAATGAAGTTACTCGTGGCCCTGCAGTCGACACCATCAAGCGAGACTCCGAGGAGGTCAAGGTGCGTTCGAAGAAGAGGTCATCACGGGACCGCTCCTGGAGCCCTAATTTCTCTTCCTCCCATTCGAGGTACTTGGGACACTCAGGGTAGAGGCAGAAGTAGAAGAAGTCCAAGTAGACTTTGCCTTCACCCCAACTGGCCCGCTCAAATAAAAGAATGTTATGAGGCCAGGTGCCGTGTATTTGAGCTGAATGACCCCGCTGGAGAGCCTTCGGGCCCCGCAAGTTCGGAAGGGGCCCTATTGGGTTAAACGCCGTCAGCTCCAGCCACAACGCCGTTGGGGCCTCAGGGACCCGAACCCGGATCCAGTTTGACACCGGTAATGCCAATGCGACCTTCTCCATTGTCAACCCGAAGTCAGTGCCTGCGATGTCACCGACGCCCATCGGTGGAGCAAGCCCCATTCTCATTCCCAATGACACAGAGCCAGAACGGTGTCTATCGATGCTGATTCCGACATTGACAGAACCCAGAAGTTCTATGTTGCTGCCTGAGCCCTTTGAAGGCGTGCTAGGCTCAAGAGATGAATGGGAGGGTTCTGGGGACCTTCTTGAGAACCAGAATGTCTCTGAGGAGAATTTGGACTGGTATGGAGAACTTGGGTGGCCAATGGTCTAGATACTTCCCCAGATACAAGCATGCTCTCACCTCCTACGGTGGCTACGGAGGAGGATGAGTCCTATGCGATGGTGGTATGGAGTGCTATAGCAATCAAATGATGGACAGAATGCTGACGGTGCAAACATTCTACCCCAGTCAAAAGATCTGGGTTAAATCCATTGTTCTATTGCCCACTGCACCACCCCAGTTTGGACCCAGCCATACGCAAATCAGCCTTGACCCTGGGTAACAGTCCAGACCGAACTGCCATTCCAGGTCCTCCCTGGACTGAAAACAAGCATTCTGGGACCGGTTTCAGGGTATGTCACCCGTCTTCAGCCAGGCTAGCTTGAATCCAGTAGCACAGTGAGCAAGGGACCCACGTCTGGGCATACCCATCCCACTTAGGCCAAAAAGTGTTACAGCAAACAAATGATGGATGGAATGCTGACAATGCAAACATTCTCCCCCAGTCAGATCTGGGTTAAATCCATCGCTCTTTTGCCCACTGCGTGGTAAAAAGGGCAACTGAGGTCCTCGGACTGTAACTGCCCTTCGTGCAAGTCAGGACTAAACTCCTGACCGAGGTGCTTCAATCTGGGGCTTCCACTTACGAACCCCTGTTGCCCTTTAATGAGGCACTTACGGACTTCCTTCTAGGACCTTGGTCCAAATCTACCACAGGGTCTCCTGTGAACAGGCGACCCAAAGTTCCTCAGCCTACACCCCACCCCAGAGTGTTTGGTGGCGCAGGCCTCTACATCCCAAGGCGCATTCCCTTCCTCCCCTCCCGATGGGTATCCAAGAGGCTGGATTTATTTGGGAAGATGTTTTCTTCCTCCAGCCTTGCATTGCGGTCGGTGAATACTGCATGCTTATTAGGCCGTTTTTCCCATTCCCTGTAGGAGACGGTAGCGCAAGTGCTGCCACAAGTCCCGGAGGAGGTCCGGACTGCGCTCCCCCAAGTTGTCAAGGATGGGAGAGATGCAGCAAAATTCGCCATACAGTCTGGGTTAGATACGACCGGTTCAATGGGCAGATCGATTTCAATGATGGTGGTCATGAGACGCCACGCCTGGCTTCGTACCACTAGCTTCTCGGGCGATGTCCAGCTAATTTTATAGGCATGCCCTTCGATGAAACTCATTTTTCTGGGGAAAAGCCAGGCTCGGCCCTGGTAAGGTTCAAGGATTTTCGTGCTACAGTCAGTTCCTTGGGCCTCTCCTCCACTCCTCCTGGCCAGGCTATCCTTTCGCCCTTTTCCTGGTTTCAGAAGGGATTTCCATCCACGTCAGCCCTACCCGAGTCAACATTACGCACAGACTACAAGCCTTGCGTGCACGCACTGCATTCCGATCCCGGAATGGATGCCAGAATTCGTTTATCACACTGCCCCCAGCAGCCGCAGCCTCCAAGCACTCCTAGGCTGATTCTACAAGACCACACTACTCCAGTTGGTGGGAGAATTCATGTTATGTTAGGGGCTCTTCTACAGCGCACGACTCACCCGTGGGCATCTCGGCGCTTACTTAGCAAAAAGAGAGTTAGGGAAGTGGAAGCAGGTAATGCAGAGAGGTTAAAACAAAAAGGGTTTTAGGAGTTTCCTAAAGACCAAGTAGGAGGTGCATTTTCATCATCATCTTCCCCACAGGAGATCCAGAACATCAGACAAATGGGAGGGCTATTCTCTACCTTTCCTTTCTTTTCCTCCTACAATTCTGCCAAGTCAGGAACGACTGATGGAGGATCATTAAAAGTTGCTCCAAGAGGTTACGGCTTTTTTGGCCAAGGGAGCTATAGAAAGGGTCCCAGTTTCAGAAGTAGGCAGTGGCTGTTATTCCACCTACTTTTCGATTCCAAATAAGAACAAGGGACTACAGCCCAATTTAGATCTTCGGACCGTCAATCTCTTCCTCAAAAAGGAGAAATTCAAAATGCTCACTCTGGCTCAGGTCTGGTCTGCCCTAGACCAGGAAGACTGGATGGTAGTGTTTGACCTGAAGGATGCGCATTTTCCCATTCCCATCTGGCCAGGCCACAGGCTGGGGTTCTCTATAAACATGACGAAGTCACACCTGACTCCTTCTCAGACGCTCCCTTTCATCAGAGCTGTTTTGGACACAGTTCAGTTTCAGGCTTATCCTTCCTAGCAGTGATTCCAGGATATTAAGTCTATGATTCCATTATTTCAGCCTCTATCCTGGATTTCGGTGAGACTGACTGAGGTTGTTGGGCCTCATGGCCTCCTGTTGGTAAGACATACCAGATGGCATATGCCGGCTCTGCAGTGAGATTTGAAGTTCAAATGGGCACAGCATCGGGCAAATCTCACCGACATGGTTCACATCTTGGAAGGAACTGCGAAAGATCTGCAGTGGTAGTTGACGAACTGCGACTGGGTCAACGGCAGACCCCTCTTCCGCAGCCAGATCTCAGTCGTTGACAGATGCATCACTTCTGGGATGGGGATCTAGGAGAGGTGGAGCTCAGGGGACACAGGTCTCCTGCAGAGTCGCAGTTTCAGATAAATATGTTGGAGCTCCGAGCGATTCGGTTGGCATTGAAAGTATTTCTTCCCTCTGTCAACGGGAAGCTAGTGCAGGTATTCACGGACAACAGCAGCGCTATGTGGTACTGCAACAAGCAGGGCGTGTGGGGTCGTGGACCCTTTGTCGAGAGGCCCTGCATCTCCGGACAAGGCTGGAACAATAGGGCTTAACCCTGGTGGTTCAACACCTGGCAGGTTCTCTGAACAACAGAATGGCCCAAACTGCTGTCGATGCCTAGCGAATCACGAGTGGCGTCTCCAGTCGGAGGTGGCGCAAGGTCTCTTTCAGCAGTGGGGAGAACCTTGGTTAGATTTGTTTGCCTCCAAAGAGAACATGCAATGTCAGCAGTACGGCGCTCTGGAGTTTCCAAGGCCGCTATCGCTCGGCGACTTTTTTCGTCGCCGGTAGATTTCAGGCCTATTGCAATCCTTTCCGCCTATGCCACTCCTACCCAGGGTTCTGAAGAAGATCAGAAGTAACCGGGTTCAAGTCATTCTTGTCGCTCCGGACTGGGCAAGGAGAGTCTTGTATCCAGAGCTTCTGAGAATAACTGTCGATCCTCCGATCAGCCTGCCCCTTCGGGAGGGTCTTCTGTCGCAGCAGCAGGGGAGGGTTCTCCATCCGAACCAGTCAACTCTTCGCCTCCATGCGTGGTGATTGAGCGGCAACAGTTGATAGCCTTTGACCTTCCTCCTGAAGTCTGTAACGTTATTCTGGCAGCCAGTCTGCCCTTCACTAAGACAGTATACGCCTGCCATTGGCAGAAATTAGTATTATACTGTACCGAAAGGTCTATTGATCCTGTTTCTGCTTCTCTTTCTACTGTCCTTTTATTCATTATAACCCTTGCCTAGCAGGGCTATGCCTTGGGAACTCTCTAGGGTTACCTTTCCAGTCTGTCTGCTTTTTTGCGGGAGCCAGACCAACACTCTCCCTTCAAGTCTATTGTAAATAGATTTCTAAAAGGGCTGGCTCGCTTGTTTCACCCACGCCCCTTGTCATGCCGCAGTTACTTACATCCAGCAACGCATTATCTGGTAGAGTCTATCTAGCTGAAGATTCTTTATAGCCCCACCCAACCACCCATGCCTCCCAGCTTTGTATCGCTTTGTGGACTGATACTGTAGGGCTAGGGTTGTTACCCTTTTCAGGGCCCTCGTTTTGCACACGATTACGTCAGCTACTTCATGGCTCTGCACTTCTGGCATGGAAAATACATAAAGTAATGTCGTGCACGCACTTGGGTGGTGCCTATGTAGGCACCGCAACGGCATAACATGCTACAGATGCCGACGTCACGTGGAGCTGAATGGAGGCACCCAAAGTCACACACAAGGGGTATTGCTCAGCAAAAGTTTCAGGGTCCAGCCTGGTGCCTGAGAACTTCAAAGGTAAGGAATCTGTAGCTAGATAGAGTCTCTACCAGATAATGCATTACAGAAGGTAAGAAATGTGTTCATTAGTGACACTAGAGTTCGCCTGCAAAGGATACTCCCTCCCCCGGGGATGCCAAAGCGCATGGGCCCATGCCAGAGCCAGTGTCTGGCCACCTCCAGAATAATGGCCCGTTAATACATTTGGGAAACTGTTTTCCATTCTCTCAGTTACTTCGAGCTGCACTTATACTGTAGTGACACTAAATGGCGCAAAAGCAGTCAAGTGTGGGGAAATGCTGTGTTTTTCAGTTTCAAGTAAAATAGGAAATGTTGGCATCAGTGTGGTTTTATAGTTAATTATCATTTTTAACCGATTACCATAAACTCTATGAATCTGGTAGATGAGTGCACACCACCTATGAAACTCAAACTAGGCTTGTTATTACTAATCTGCTAGAGCTAGCATACTGCCTAAAAGTAGCAAACAACTGAGAGGGCGTGGCCACCACCATGGCGAGCTACGACGTGTGGCTCCGGAGCTCCCGGCGAGCTGCTTCATAATCAGTCACTTTGCAACCAAAAAAACCCACCAAAGTAACAGGGTCGAACCGGGGACACGGCGAGACCAAGCGGAGGCGAGCGACGAGCGGTGCGCCGCTGTGAAACGTCCGATTTACTGACTTTTGTTCCCTCTTTGCATGCCCGGCCGGAGACAAGATGGCGGCCGCGGCGCCCGGCCAACGCCAATAGAGCTGAAACCCGGCTTCCAGGTCCGGCGGCGAGCTCCTGCAGTGGGTCGGTGGACGAGGCCTTCGGGGTGGTGACTTGTCGGGCATCCCCGACCCACGGAGTCGGAGGCTCCGGTACTGATCAGCCCCCTACCCAAGATGGCGGCGGGAGCGCCCGTGGGGCACTGAGAGGTCCCTAGAGAACGTCGAGGCATCATCCTGGGGGGCCCATAAGGTGGGCGGGCGAGAGGCGACGGCCTTGCCGGGAGGGGAGCCTGAGAGGTAGCCCCGAGGGATCCATCGTGAGCCGGCCGCGGGTTACACCAAGATGGCGGCCGGAGCCGCGAACTGAAGATCTAAAGACCCCGGTCCGGGCCTCGGGCCCCGTGGTGCCCCCTCCGCCCTATGGCCGGAAAAGTGAGCATAAACAGACACCATTGAGATACTCAGACGGCCTGCCTCCATAAGACCACAGAAACAACAGGGGTCGACTGGGGGCTTGCGGTGCACACCGGTCACCGGCTGCTCGGCCCCGGCCCATCTGTGAGAGACCCCGGTCACTGCCTGTACCCCGGACATCAAAGGCACTTCAGTGCAGTGCCCCCCCCCCCCCCCCCCCCCCCCCCCCCCACGGGCGGTGACAGAGGCTCGGGGCTTGGCGAGCGAAACCTGGGAGGCGCTCGGCGGAGATAGGGGGACTGAAGGACCTACCTGGCGCCACCTACTAGCGATCCGGATACAGCGGAGTGCGAGGCGGAGCAGGCAGTGACCCACGCGAACTCCGGAGTGGGGCTCTTGGACCCCCAGCGCACCAGGTGGGGTGCGGATGCATCTACCTGTCCATTAGGCTACGACTAGTGCCCGGGAGGTAGGGTACATCTTTGCTTGCCCTGCGTGTTTGACACAGTCCCCATGCACAACATGGGGAAGAGGGACCCACTACCCAAAGCGTCCAAACAAGGGCCCATGGACAATTTTGCCGCGCCGAGGCAGATGGCAGAGACTCTCACGACCGCATCTATTTATTTATTTATGCATTTTTATATAGCGCGGACTTTACCCGAAGGCGTCAGAGCGCTTCACAATAGGAACAGAAATGAAACATCATGAGAAACATTACACAAGAACAGATTACAAAAGCATACGTTACGTTACATAAGGTAATAGTGACAATTGTGAGAAAACAAAATACATGAGGTAGCAAAAATTGTGAGCAACCAAAAATACATGAGGTAGTAAAAAGTGCACAAGAGGAAAAAGTGACAAGTGTGCAGTTACAAGAGAAAACAAAGTATAATTTGAGGTATAATACTGCAATAGGTGCTAGACACTCAGGCACAAAAACAAGCGTTACGTAGGCAAAGGTGGCACTTGTGCAAGTATCAAAGGTAAAAACATGTGAGAGGTAGCAAACCGTGTGATACAAGGGCAAAGTGGTGTGTGCATGTTACAAAAGGGCACCAAACACAAGTACATGGAAAATACTGCAAAAAGGCAGACACTCCAACCACAAGAACACACTGGGAAGGCACTTCCATGGTCATGGAAAGTAGAAATTTTCAGTAGAGGGAAGTCTTCCTCCAATAACATGAGGACGTGAATTACTTTTGGAGGTGTCTCTGGAGGAGGAGAACTTTGAGGTCCCTTTTGAAGGCCTGGGAGGAGGTGGTGGTCCGGAGCTGAGGCGGAAGTGAGTTCCATATTCTCACCGCGTTGCCTGAAAAGGATTGGGCCATTGTTCTCTCCTTCTTGAAAGTGGGAGGTTCAAGCAGTAGCTTCTCCGCATTGCGTGAAGGTCTAGAGCCTCCAGAGAGTTTCAGTTTATTCGCCAGGTAGCGAGGAGAGGAGGAGTGCAAGGCTTTGTGAGTGATACAAGCGGTCTTGTAGATAGCTCTAGCCTCGAACGGAAGCCAGCGGAGGGAGGATAACATTGGTGTGATGTGATCGCTTCTTTTGGCCCCAAAAATGAAGCGAGCTGCTGAATGGAAAACAGACTTAAGTGGGGCGAGGTGAGATTTGGGGAGGCCAGTAAGAAGAGAATTGCAGTAGTATAGTCTGTAGAGGACCAGCGATTGCACCAGGGTTATAAGGTCCTGCTCCGGGAAGAAGCGTCGGATTCCCCAAAGAAGGCGCAGTTGGTAACGAGCAGATTTTGCAATAGAATTAATGTGGGGAGTTAGATTGAGTTTTTTGTCTAGAATGACACCAAGGGATTTTGCGCTGTCGACAATGATGGGTTTATTGTTTAGTAGATTAATCTGATCCATCCATGATTGAACCGGGGGAGGAGAGAGCGAGGAGGAGAAGAGGAGGAATTCAGTTTTGGAGGGATTCAGAATCAATTGATGAGTTGCCATCCAGTTTTGGATGGAGTCAAGAGTAGAGCTTAGGATGGAGAGATCATGAGTGGAGGCAACCTTGAGGTAGAGTTGAGTGTCGTCTGCATAGAGATGATAGTGAATCCCGGATTTGCTTAGGAGGTTTCCCAGTGGTTCTAAGTAGAGATTGAATAATGTGGGTGCAAGTATAGAGCCTTGGGGAACACCTTGACCCACCGCCACAGGAGAAGAAAGATTGTTCGCTATTTTGATCATTTGAGATCTGTCAGAGAGGAAGGTGCCCTCCATGCCCATTCTCTGTTGAAGGATATTGAGGAGGGTGTTGTGATTGACAGTGTCAAAGGCTGCAGAAAGGTCAAGCATCTAGTGTGCGCTCTGATACTGAACTGCTGATGGGGGCCATCCAGGCTTCTCGGGGTGATATCCAGGAGTCCCGTGCGGCCCTGGAGGTCAAGATAGGCGAAGTGGGCTCCGAAGTGACGCTGCTGAGGCAAGACTTCCGGAATTTATCTGACGGAGTGACTTCTGCTGAGACGCGGATGGGCGAGGCGGAGGACTCGATCACTACCCTGAGAAAGGACATGGCGGAGCTCAAGGCATCCCATCGCCACCTGCTGTGGAGGGTTGACGCCGCCGAAAACAGAGCGAGACGCAACAACCTGTGCTTTGTTGGATTTAGGGAAGGGATAGAGAAGGCGGATATGGTCTCCTTCCTCCACTCCTGGCTGCTAGAAACCTTCCCGGCGGTGCAGTTCTCTCCCTGCTTCATTATTGAGAGAGCACACAGGGCCCTCTTGGCAAAGCCGCCGGAGGGAGCGAGACCGGTCATTGCGCGCTTCTTAACTTCGCGGACAGAGACTTGATCCTGCGAGAGGTGTGGAAACTGGGTGAGATCCGTCTAGAAAATGCGCACATCATGATCTTTCCGGACTATAGTCAGGAGGTGCAAAAGCTACGCCACTCCTTTGACGCCGTAAAGGCGAAACTTAGAGACTTGAAGATCTCCTACATGCTACTCTTCCCGGCGAAACTCATGGTGCTCTATAAGGAACAGTCACTCTTCTTCGCCCATCCGGAGGACGCATGGCAATGGTTGGAGGAACGACCAATTCTCAACGGCAGAGAGACAGTCGGATGGGACCTGGTGGACAGGTCTTTGCGGAATGGACCTCAGTGGGAACTGCCGAAGGCACAGAGAATGAAGTCCAGGAGATCAAGGAGGCAGACCCCGGCGACGCCTTATGGGGGACGCGGTTCAGGAACCGCACGGAACGGACGATCAGCCTCCCTGAGCGGAATGGCAGAGGCGGGCTCGAGATTTACCTGTCTACGAACCACCGCCCGCTCGGAGGAGGAGGACGAGGATGAACTTGAGAGCCGCACCTCTGGAGGGGAAGAAAGGGAGGAGGGTGGCCCAATCGGTCCACCCCCTGGTTGATGCGATCCACGTGTTGGAGCAGGACATGTCTGGACAGCACAGCGCCTGAATCAGAGACTCAGGATTCCAGATCATGAACAATGGTGGAACGGGCCATTGAGTATGCAGCTCAGTGATGGGAGGCACGCAAGTTGACACGCCCTTTTGTTACTTACGTTCATTGTTTGTATAAGTTCTGTTGTGGAACACACTCCTTACCTGGTAGTGGAGGGGGGTGCTAGGAGTGCTTAAAGGGAGGGATGTGTGGGAGGGCGACAGGCCTCGGACAGCTCTGCCTCGTGATGGGACGGGACTGGATGGGGAGGGAGGTGGGGAGGGAGGTGGGGTGGGGGGGTAAGGGGGGTCTCACGTTCCTTCAGGTGGGGGATGGGGAGGCGGGGGCAGCAGTCGGGAAGAAGCAGTTGTATGCTTTGATGTTCCATACCACATTTCTACAACGGCAGGTAGCTTCATTGACATATCACATTCACGAATGGCTAGTGCACTAACACCGCCAATGGGCAGCAGGGGAGTTAGTATCCTGACGTGGAATGTGAACGGACTGGGCTCCAAGGTCAAGAGAGGGCTAGTGAACTCATACCTTAAAAGATTGGATCCAGATATTGCCTTACTCCAGGAAACACATCTTAAGGGCACACACTGCGCCTCTATAGCCAGGGGTCGTTTCAGGGTACTGGCGCATGCGCGCTATACGTCCGATTCCAGGCCGGTGGCGGTCATTATCAAAAAGTCTTCCCCATTTTCCATCTCACGCACCTGGATAGACCCATTGGGGACGTACGTTGGAGTTAGAGGGACATGGAATAGACGTACATTTACAATACTGTCGGTTTATGCGCCGCCTAAGCTGCAGGCACGTACACTCAAGGCTCTGGCGAGCATCCTCCTAGACACGGCCGACACTATCCAAATCATGGGAGGTGATTTTAATGATGTGATGGATGTAGAAATGGATCGTTCAGGGGAGGGAGGTAGAGGTGGGTTGCGAACCATTCTGGCCCATCAGATCGCCACTTTGGGTCTCACAGACATTTGGAGGTGGCTGCATCCTACCCAGTATGCTTACTCCTACTACTCAGGGGCCAACAGGGTGTTTTCGAGGCTAGACTATGTGTTCATGTCCAGACAGTATTTGAAGGTGGATGACACGGCGGAATATAAGGCCAGAGGGATATCGGACCATTCGCCATTATGGGTACAGACCGGTCAGGTCCGGGGCTCTTCGGGAACCGCCTGGCGCCTTGCGGCCTGGGATCTTCAAAACGCAGCGATTCTGCACGGTTTGAGGGCGGACATCAAGATCTACGTGACAGGAAACGAAGGGACAGTGGACTCGGCGGTCACCTTTTGGGAGGCCATGAAGCCGGTCCTGCGGGACAGACTGCAGAGCAGAAGGGGAGACGAACGTCGTAAACTCCAAGCCGAGGTCACGGCCATGGAACAGAATATCCTAGCACTAGAAAAAGACTACCAGTGCCGGAAGGATACTGAGATTCTTCGGCGCTTACTAGATGCCCAAAGACAGTATAGAGAGCTGGTCACTGATGAAGCGAGGACCCAGTCCCTAGCCACCCTCCATCGTCTATATGACGTGGGGGACAAGTCGGGCAAACTCCTAGCGTGGCTCAGTCGTAAGGAGCAAGCGGCTAGATGGGTCGAGGCCATTAGGAACACGGATGGGGTGCTCGTTACCTCTGATTTGGCGATTGCTGACGCATTCGCCTCGCACTACGAACTTTTCTACGCAGCTAGAGACTTAGGAACATGCGAGGAGGCTGGCAATTACATGGCACAGACGGACCTGCCCACATTATCTCCCGAGGACCTCCGGATTTTAGAGGCCGACATCACAGCTGACGATATATCAGAAGCTATGGCCAAACTTAGACCGGGGAAAACTCCGGGGCCGAATGGTTTTCCAGCCGAGTTTTTTAAACGTACGGCGGACCTTTTAGGTCGGCATCTTAAGGGGCTTTTCACCGGGGCTTGCCAGGCAGGAAGGCTCCCCCCAGATCTCTCTGTGGCCACGATTGTCCTGATATACAAAGATGGTAAACCGAAAGACGACTGTGCATCCTATCGTCTCATCTCCCTCCTCAATACGGAGGTTAAACTTTTGGCGACCATCCTCGCGAGACGCCTGAGGTCAGTTATCTCGAACCTTGTACACCTTGACCAATCTGGTTTCTTACCGGACAGGGCCACCAAACAATCTTCGACGTACCCACACTTGGCTCCAGGAGGTGAAGGGACGGGGTGAGCCACACTGGTTCCTCTCCCTTGATGCCGAAAAGGCCTTTGATGCGGTGCATTGGCCATTTCTTAATGCTGTGCTCCATAAATTTGGATTCGGTCCTAACTTCCAAAAGTGGGTCCAGCTCCTTTACACTGCTCCGAGGGCTAGGGTACGGGTTAATGGGAGGTTATCCCGTGAATTTCTGATTCAGCGGGGGAGCAGTCAGGGATGCCCCCTGTCGCCCCTCCTCTTCACACTTACCATCGAGGTCCTGGCAGCCAGGATACGTCAAAATGAGGACATCTTAGGTTTTAAAAGAACCGACATGGATCTCGTACAAGAGAAGATCTCACTGTATGCAGACGATGTCCTTCTGTATATTACGAAACCTGAGACTACGCTACCGGAACTATTCCGTGAGCTGGGGCAATATGGTAGATGGGCGGGACACACCATTAATTGGCACAAATCGATAATCTATGACCCGGGTGGAGGGGGCAGGTGGGTCGGGCTGCCTGACCAATTACTGACGACCACTGAGGGCTTTCAGTACCTCGGGATATACATCACTTTAGATAAAACTTTATCGTTCCGAAAGAATCTGGACCGGATTATACTGAGCTCGGTAGCAGACATGGACCGCTGGAGGCAGCTCCCACTCACACTCCTAGGAAGGGCAGCGATGTATAAGATGATCGTCCTCCCAAAATTTCTCTATGCACTACAAAATGAATATTACCCACTTCCGGCCTCGGTGCTTACCAAAATCCACTCTGATCTAAGAACCTTCTTGTGGCTGGGAAAGCAACCTAGGGTGGCGCTGACAACACTCCAAAGGCATCACTATAGCGGTGGGATTTCACTTCCTAACCTGGAGGCATACTATTGGGCGGAACACATGACACCGATCAATGACTGGCTACATGCCCCGGCGGATCACCCGACTTAAGCCCTGGAAAGGCTGAAGATGTCGCCCAGAAACTTATTGTACTACATATATGGAGGCTCTAGACGGGCACCGCTACTGCAAGCCACTACCCTCAGGCTTAATGCGTGGTCTAGGGCCGTGAGGCGCATGGGCTGGGAAAAGAGGCCTACTCGGCAGACACCGCTGTGGCATTGCCAGTGGCTGACAGAACTCCACAAACTACGTGGCTTCCGGGGATGGGACGACATCGGCATTTCCACGATAGGAGATGTGATTGCCTAAGGGGAGCTGAAATCTTTTCAAGCCCTCAGGGCCGAATTTGGGCTTCACCATTCCCAACTCTTGAAATACACTCAGTTACGACATGCTTGGCATGCACAAAAAGTCCCACTCACTGACATCCCTGAATATGCGCCTTTGGAGGGAAGGCTCCTTCAGGAGCAGATCCCGGGGAAGGCGGTTTCCCTCACCTACAAGACCCTAACGAACCATATGCTGGGTGACTTAGTGAAGCTTAGACGCACTTGGGAAGGGGGGCTAGGAGACATGGAGGACCTAGACTGGGAGATGGTGCTAATGCATCCCCGGGAAGTAGCAATTAAATCTAGACTACGCCTCATTCAATTTAACGTGCTGCATAGAACCTACTATGACAGGGTGAAACTTCATAGAATGGGGAAGGTGGAAGACACACTGCCTCAGGGGTTGCCAACGTGATGGGGATTTTTTTCACACCATATGGACATGTGACAAGATCCAGACGTACTGGACACACATCTTTTCAGAACTAGGAGAGATTCTGGAGATCCCTCTCCAGTGTGAACCCAAGCTAGCACTGCTGGGAATGACCAACGAGGTAGATCTGCCGCGCCCACTCCTTATTTTCCTAGTGTTGGCACTGGTGGTGGCTAAAAGGGATATTGCAAAATACTGGGGGTCCCCGGAACCGCCGGGATTGGAGGAATGGAGAAGAGGGTTGGACCTGTACATGGCGGCCGAGAGAGTGACGTATAAAGCAAGGCGGTGCCCGAAAAAATGTAGAAAGGTATGGACCAAATGGAGGCAATACCATGGGTTGGACGGGGGGTTGTGAAGGCCCGGACCTCTGGGACCTGGCAATTACACTGCTGAAATGGTGATGGAGGAGCGTCAAGTGGGTAGTGTAAAATGTATTCGATTATGTGTCAGAAGAGGCTCCTTCGGCAATATGTGATAATGTGAAAGACTGTTTTCCTTTTGGCTACGTAATGGATAGGGTGGGACGTGGGAGTGTTTATGCTGTAGATTCGACTGCTTTGTTTAGTTCTTGCTGCAATGTAATGTTGGGGGGATGGGAAGGGTGAAAACGTACGTGTAGATACCTTACATGGTCCTTAGTGGCTTATGACCACCTTTTGAGTTATGTACTTCCAGCACAACGGTGTTATTCGCCGCCCGACCTTCCGGATGTGGGCTAAACGGCAGTGTATGACCTTATTGCTTTTACTGTATACCGTAATGATGACTAGCTGGACTACTGATTGAATGCTACAAAAATTTTTGTGTTCCTGCATTAAAAAAAAAAAAAGTAGCAAACAACTGCAGGGAGCTATAATAACAATGTTTGAGTGTTTCTTGCTGTTCATAATATGTATTCATTTATATTCTGTGTATTTACAATTTAGATCATATGCACTAGATTGGGCTTTTAAAATAAACATTTTTGAAACACATAATCTGTTTTCAAGTGCTCCTTGAGTGTGTGAATCATTTATGAAGGAGGACTGGTATTTCCACGGATTATCACAATCTTGTGACATGGAACTCTGTTACCAGAAGCACATCTTCTGCAAACATTTCTCAGCAGATTGTGTTTTATCTGTAGTCCAAGTGATCTTCTGGCTCTGGTTGGCACACTGACTACATCCTTGATTCAAGAAGGTCAGAAGATTCAATACTTTTCCTCGATAAAGCTGTAAGAAATGTATCACCACAAACCAGTTCCAGTGGCTGGCATAAGTTGACCTCAGAGAAGGAAGTCTGGTGACTAGGATGACACACACCAGTTCAGGTGACAGATAAAACACATTAAATGCTGCTGCTCAATCTCCATACAAGAAGTTTAATATTGTGTAGATTCCGATGCAGGACTCCAGAGGTTTCGGGTAGCACACACTCCTGTCCCAATCTAAAGCCCGCCAGGATGACTTGGGCTCAGTCATTCCTGATCTTCAGAACTTTGGACAGTGGATGTAGAGGCAGAAAGGCATAAAGGAGTCTTGAGCTAGAGTCCAACTGAAAGGCATCACTGAGGGAGAGGCTTGATAATTCCAACGCACAAGTGTTTGGACATGGGGCGTTCTCAGCAGTGGTGAAAAAATCTAGACCGGTTTCTCCCCATTGGTGGAAAAAGCCTTGTAACACCATGGATTGTAGCCACCATTTGTGATCCGCTACACAATGCCGGTTGTGTTTGTCCATCCTAGCATTTAAAGATACTGCTAAGTGTAGTACAACCAGGGAGAAGCCTTGACAACTCTGCCAGTTCCAGAGGGGTAAAGCCTATTGGCAAACGACCCATGACCCCCCACCCCACCCTACTTTTTGCAGTACCACATGGGGGAAGTGTTGTCCATAAGAAACTGCACCAGTTCCCTCTTGATGGTGGGAGTCACCCGACCCTTGCCAAGCAAATTGCCTGCAACTCCAACAGATAGATGTGGAGGTGTGTTTCTGCTGGAGACCAGAGCCCTCTGATCTCTGCCTCCCCATCCAGCTGTTAGTTCTGGGTGGGGTAAGTATAGGCATCTGCTGCCGGTTTAATTGAGGTCCAGCAACCCCCACTGCAGATCTTTCGCAGTATCTTCTGACACCTGGATGGAAACTGAGGGGTTGTCTTGGTGCTGAGCCCACTTAGTCTTCAAATCCAACTGAATAGCGCGCTTGGGCCACCTGGCATGATCCGATAGAAAGGGGCAAGGAAAATAAGAAGCCTCTGGGCCACTCCCAATGACTTCTCATAACCAGAGTGGTAGGAAGAGAGGGAGTAGTTTTGATTTCTTTTTTTTTCTATTTTGACTTATCTGGAGATTTGGAGTGAAATGAGGATCACTCTCTGGTGTGCGGTCTTTGGATAGAGAACGTGTCTGCAACTTCAACAGGGATTAGGGTTTCTAACCTTTCCTGCAGTGCTTGGCAATATAGAGTTTGACATTGCGGTCCTGGATGGCATTTAGGTTCATTCATGCACATTTGTCACACAACTTCGAGCCATGTGAGGAGCTAAGACATCAGAGCCAGTCCCTGTGCAGGACTGTCAATGACATCAGGTTTTTAAAATCTCTTTTCATTAAGTTTTCCATAACAAGAGAACTCTCGATGGCAGCTCAGCAAAACCACAATACAGTACATATTAACAAAGACTTTATTTTCATGGTCAGCAGCAAGGGGTGCAACCTCCTACAAACCGGCATTCCCGAGGATTGCAGCAGGTATTGTAGTGTCTCAGCCCTGTGTAGTGTTCCGGGCCTCTTTCCATGGATCCGAAACCTTGGCGTGCTTCCATGGGCATCCACAGGCCTTGTAGACCACCTCTACACACACATGTCAATCCAGATTCTTGGACGATTCCATCACTGTTTCTGGTAATCTTTACAGGGTTTGAGCCCTGTTTTAGGTGGGAGACACGTCCTTTGTACACTGGAGAAAATGTGAGGACAGTGGTTTCTGCTAATCAATAGAAATCGAGAGAGCGAGCTTCTGATCCGCATTAGAAGGTGTTGTAAGAATGGAACTGATGTCAATGGACAGAACTGGCGGTTACTTTGTGGCCCGGCTTCACTTTTGAGGCAGGACAGACCAGATGAAGAACCGTATGACACCACTTAACAGCGGAAGAGGAAATTGCTGAGAAAAATCTCTGGATCAAGTCTGGTGCTTTGGGATAATCACAAGGTCAGGAACCTGCGGCCAGAAGAATTCCTCATAAGAAAACAAATTAGAAGGGGGATAAAGAAGACAAAATATTGATGTATATTTGTCCTGAAACTAATAGACTTTTTTAAAATAAATTTAAACACATTTTGGTGTGCTGGACCTGGTATTAGATGGCTACAGCGGTGTTTTTTCGCCATGTCTGTAAACTCTCACTACTTGTAGTCATAGGTTTCCATATCTTAAATGAATTATAAAACTCAAAAGCTCCTAATGAAGAAAGTTCCCCACCTGTGCACATGTACCCTTTATTATGGTTTGTGGTGAGCACTGCATAAATTGCCAGAATATAAGAAAGCAAATATATTCAATTTTCAGTCACCTTCTCAATGCTGCACCTTCTATGGTTTGTCAATCCCAGGCAGGAACTTGCAGTTGTAAAAGCAGAGCACTCAAGATTTCAGTTTCTATACCATGGCATAATAATTTCAAAGGCAGGTAGTGCATTCTTAGAAGACAACCTAATTCCTCAACAAGACAGGCTGTGGACATACATTGGAGGAAACTCCCACTGTCCTTAATGGGGTAGGCTGTGTTATTCAAAATGATGGCACGGCCAAGATTTCTATATATTCTATTATATTTTTAAAGAAAATTGATATGGAACTCAGGCAACTCCTATGGGATGGAGAGCAGTCTAGAGCAGCCCTACATAAGTTGCAGCGGAATGTGTTCGAGGGCGGGCTAGCAATTCCTGACACTAAAAAATACTATTGAGCAGCGCAATTAGTAGCTATCACTTGGTGGGTGTTCACGGGACGGGAGGAACCAGCATATAGAGTTGACCATCATTGCATGGGGCATTGAGGCTACGTAGCCGCGCTACATGGCCGGTGGACAGAAACCACACTACCCACACACACACAAACTACAGTAAGTGTATGGAGGGAAGCGACAACATTTCTAGGCTGGAAAGATAAATTGATGGGATGGCCTCCACTGTGGGATAGTGACCTACTGCGAGTGGTGGGCCAGCTAGAGGGATTTCGTAAATGTCAGATTATAGGAATTGAGCACCTAGGAGATATATGGAGGGGCAAGCTTATAATAGACTTCACAAACTTAAAAGAGTAGTATCAGATGAAGGACTCAGAATTCCTGCGGTACCTACAACTAAAATATGCCCGGAGGAGACATTCCAGACGGAGAACAAGTAGCAGAATACACCCCACTCGAAGACAGAATACTCATTGACCCCCTGCTAGAGAAAGCCACTTCCCTAGAATACAAAAAGATAGTGAATAGCTCCCCAGACCCCCTGTGGGCTCTTCGTGAGGCCTGGACACTTGACAATGATGAATGGATAGAAGCAATAGAGTCCAAGGGAGGTAGCAATTAGAGCAAGATTTTGCCTCATTCAACTGCGCATACTACACAGATTATACACTTCAAGGGCGTTGCTACAGCAGATAGGATGAAGCAACACAGATTAGTGTGTAAGGAGATGAGGGGAAGTAGGCACCTTTTACCATACACTGTGGTCATGTTCACAAATCCAACAATACTGGAATGAAATAATAGAGGTTATGTCGGAAGTGACAGACCAAGATATCACAAAGGGACCTAAATGGCATATCTTATGTGTATCTGGAGAAGACAAATTGCCGAAATATTCAAAGATTTGGCTCACGACTGCAGGCATAGTAGCCAAGCGAAATATAGCAAGGGAGTGGGGGCGAATCAAACCTAGAGCGTAGCAAAGTGGGAGGAAGACTTAGATTGGTGCTGCGCCGCCGAAAAAGTGGTCTTCCAGGCCATAGGAGGCCCAAAGAAGTTGGACAAAATCTGGGGCAAATGCACACAATATAGAAGAATGAGATAGTAAATAGGAGTAGGGCAAGGGGGAGTTGAGGAGGGTACAATATATGCTGTAACACATCGAACTGTACCCAATAATCGTTTACTGCTTAAACCTTATAATGGACCATAACAAAACCATTGATGAGAAGTTGGATACCCGTCAAAAACGCTATGGTATATATCTGTTAATTGATGTCCTGCCAGGTCTTTGTTGTTTATGTTATTAAAATATTTTACATTAAAAAAAGATTTCAGTTTCCATGTGCGAGGTGCTCACCTGTTTCACGCTATTTCTTTTTATTTTGGTGTTATATTGGTTTTAGATGGATTCTTCTAACTTCAGACCCTTCACCTTTAAAATATTCCTCATGCACCAGGTGGCACTTTGGAGCTTCAAACTGACTTCAATCCACCGCAGTAGTGAAGAACGATATAGGCACCACCACTGTGAACCAATGTCAGTTCCTTTCTTTCTGTGCCTTTAAACCTGGATCCAGAGCTTTGCTCCCTTTCATAGTCAGTTAATGAAATGTTTTCAAACTCAATTACAGTGTGTGAAGGAACAATGTCCCCATGTAAGACTGTAGGGTTCAAACCAAGCTATACGATGGCTAACTCAAAGAAATGTTGGTGACTGATCCACACATATGTGCCTATACTATTTAGGCTTAGAACACGACTCCAAGTCAAGTGAAGAACGTGTCCTCATGCACCCAAAAGTGACACAGATGTGAAGTGAAGCTGTACATTGTTGAACATCAAAAGAAGCCTTGCCAGTCCCATTCCTGGGTATGGACAGATTCCTGATCTTAAGGCAGCTCCCGCCATAGGTCCTCTTTGTGGTCACAGTCATCTGGTAAGTCAAAATCAAAGTGGAAACATAGGAAGAGAAAGCATCACTTAACCCCATTCTTCCACTCTCAAGGTCTCTCAAAATTGTCCTTCATTTCCCACTAAGAAGGTAATCCCACAGTTTATCCTGATATGCTTGAGATTACTGGGACATTGGCAACACCACAGCAGGACAAGGCCTTAAGGAAGGCAATGCTGTATATTTTTGGCACTCTTCCATCTCCCTCTGGCGCTCCTTCCGGCCATAAGGGTCCGTAGGTTCATCCAGTGGCTTACCACTGGCACATATGTCATTGGGGATTTCTGAACCCACCTTAGGTTTCGCACGGACTCTGGTGCAAGCTTCCATTCTGGATCCAAGACCTGCGCTGGTCCCTGCCCTGTCAACACCAGTCGAGACATTGCAGGCACCAGAAGTGGATCTCTGCTTAGACTTGTGTCTGACCTAGAGCTGAATCCACATCAGCTCCACATGATGTTGCACCCTGACTGCACTCCAGTGAAGCTGGTTTCCATACAATCAGATTCAGACAAAACCCTTCCTCTACCCCAGAGCCTCCCTCAGTTTCTTCACCCGCTTTTCAGTTCAGACTCTGACCAGAGTTTGCTGTAATTTGAAAATAATGGAGATGATTTATTGCCATATTATGACTGTTGGTAATGGCCCTTTGGGCAGGGTCATCCAAACACATTTTGCCTTCCTCCTCCTACTTTTTGCTGAATTAGTTTTAGCTAGTCTTAGGACTCAGCACTTTACCACTGCTAACCAGTGCTTAAGTGCACATGCTCGCCCCCTAAAAAACAATAACATTGGCTCATAACCAATTCGCATATTTCATTTACTTATAAATCCATAGTAAAGTGCACTTTGTGTGTGGTGTTTTCACTGTTTGAAGTGTTGCACAAATACTTTACACACTGCCTCTAAACCGGATTATTCTGTGCCAAGCTACCAGAGAGTGGGAACAGGTTAATTTAGGATATGCCCTCTTCTTGCCCCGACTAGGATTTTGGTTGCTACTTGGCCAGGGCTCATAACCCAGTCAACCACCAACACAATTTCTAACAATAGTCTATATGGATTAATAAGACACCAGCAGACTTGGTAATTCTCCCAATACGGGCTTATTTCTCAACTTGGGCCACCAAAGGAACAGACTGATTTCTTTGTGGCAGTCATCAGGCTTGCTGCTGAGGTCCTGGATCAACAACTCCCCACTGCTGAGGTTAAAACAAATGTGCTTGCTTAAATTCTTCAGCCTGGTCAGCCCACTACGTACTGTTCAAGGAAGCCCTAACCAACACCCTTATACGAACTTGGAGTAAATCTTGCTCTTGCCCACCATTGAGCAGACAAGTGTCCACAGACAAGCATCTCATGACCCTGATTTTTTACTTGGCATCCTACTCACAAGAGTGTTAGTGTCCAAACTTCCATCAGCAAGGTGAATCCTAATTGTTTTCCCGCAATCTGACAGGGAGTCGAAAAGGATACCACAATTTGGGAAATTAAATGTTTGTCCAAGTCAACCAGCCTAGCCTTTAGGTCAATGCCTGTTGCCTACTAGGCCATTATACACACTTCCCATGAGACAAGGCCAGCAAGATCTTGCCAGTGGTCCTGGAAGAGTTTAGAGCCTATGTGGTTGACCATTCAAGATAGTCAGGATGCAGAGATATATGTGAATCATGCTGGTCTGACACAATAGATTGCTTGGGGTGAGCAGTGTACAAGTGGGCATTATAGCAGGTTGTCTGCTCTGTTGGCCTTTTGTTTGTTTGCTGGACCAACCATCCTTGTTTAAGTCACCTGCTGTGTTGTGGTTTATTAAAGGTTTGACATATTCCATCCCAAACTATCTGTAATAGTGGGATATTTATTTGGCCCAGACATTCCTCGTGGACACACACTTCAAGCCAGTACACAGCTGCTTGTTGTGTCTTCTGAATTTCAAAACTGTCTTCTTGCTGGAATCACTTCAGCTCATTGTGTGAGTGAGCACCAGGCTCTCGGTGCAGCTGCTTTACACCACTTTTCCCCAAAAAACACTAGTGTTGAGGACCTGAGTGGCCTCTTTTCTAAAAGTTATGATCTATTACAAGTTGGACTATCCATCACCTTCCCAACATTCTTGGCTCCCCCTCATGCTATAAAAGAGTGAGAGACTCCATCAACTAGACAGGAAAAAGCTGTATGTTTTTAAATAGATGGTACCAAAGACCATCAGGTGGACAATCAGCTTTTTCTGAGGTTCTTGGGGCAAAGAGAGGTAAGGTGGTACAGAAATGTACTGTGTCAAGGTGGACATTATCAGCAGTAGGATCTTCTACGCATTGGCCATGAAGCAGCCTCCAGAAGACTAAGGGCCTATTCTACCAGGGCCAAAACTGCTACCACTGCATTGGCTCGCTGAATGCCTGATCTTGCCATCTCCTAATACGCGATGTGGACGTCAGTGAACATGTACTCAAAGCACTACTGCCTTAACATCCAGGTCTGAAACGAATAACTTTTTCACTCATTCGGTCCTTTTTGGTTTGAGTCCACTCCTCAGACCCTCCACCTTTGGGAGGTACTACTTTGGCATCTTTTCTAATGATGAGGAATCTGTGGTCAGAAGTACCCATCCTGTTGGAAATCTGTTTCTTTTTGCAGAGTCACCCCAAATTATTTGCCTTTTTACTAAACCCTATTTTTGCTGGCTATAGAACTCTGCGCACTTAACTCCTGCCAACAAGCAGTAAAATGATTGTGCTCCTCCTTTCAACATGGAAACATTGGAATACATGTGATTGGCATATTGAACTTACGTATAAGTCCCTAGCATACGAGATCAAGGTGTAACCAGTGCCTGCAAGTTAAATTTCACAAGTGGGCTGTAGAACCCATTGTGCCATCAACAATGTTAATATAACTGACTGCACTGCTACCTGTAGCCTGGCTGTGCAGGTTGTAACTGCAAAGTTGAGCAGTCAAAATAACCTCCTTTATATAGGCCTACATCTCTCTTTGCAATACGTATAAGTAACCCTAAGTAGGCCTTAACGCTCAAAGCAGGGTCCACGGTATTTAAAAGTAGAACATGTAAAAGTTTAATGTTAAACATGTCCTTGCAGTAAACATGCTCTCAAAGAGGAGAGAGTAGACCGGACTACACTGGAACAAATGACCTATTATCAGCTGCGAGTGTCATTGCACGATTACCTTGCCTCCTTCCCAGCTGCGCCACCCACGTTCCACACTCTCGAGCATTTAAAAAAAAAAAAAGCTGCCCTCGCAGGTTGATCACGCGATTAACCTCAGACATGCAGCGTGCAGCCCCCATTTGTAGCCCGAGAGCTCAGCAGGAATGGGAGACCTCGCTTGGCATGTCAATCATGCTGGAGCAGTGGACCTTCAGCTGCATGGAGGCATGAGCGCTATCCCCAAATTACCAGCTCTGCCTTATCCATTTTAAATTTCTACATAGGCTGTACAGATCCCCTGAATGGCTCGATGTATGAGGCGCACTGCCGGCGATGCAGATCCCCCATTGCGACCTTCCTCTTCCCTTGCCTGGGAATGTCCCAGCAACCAACAATACTGGGAGACCATTTTTGAGGCAATCGACAAGATGCTTGACCTGCCAATAGAACGATCCCCGCCTTGACCGTGCTACTTGGGTAGGTGAAGTACCTGCTGACAGGCGACCGAAAACTGGAGGCCATGCTCTGGCTGCGTGCAAAAAGATGCATAGCAATGTACTGGGGTAGACGCCAGGGGTAGCTATAACCTACTGGGACCTTATACTCACCCAGGCCCAGCCTAGAGACATATGGGAACTGCTGTAAACCTACCTGTGGTCATGCGCAGAGGAGGCAGGGCACTCATATCACCATACCCCTGGTGAAGTGGAATAGTACAGAACTTACAGCTCAGACAACACTCTAAACAGTCGTACTCGCCCATCTGGCAAAATATACGGAGGCCGGCCACCCCTTCACCCTCTACCCCCCCCCTGTGTTCCTTTACACCTTCCTTTCCTCTTCTTGTTCAATATGTATTATGTTTCTGTGGAGCACCAGGCAATCTTCCACACCACTATCTGCTAGCATAATGAAGGCCGCATGCTCTGGGAATGGATAGACATTGTCTGTACGACACACTGCTTCATAGACAAAATCCTGATCTCACTCCCTGGAACCCAGGTATAAAAATGTGCACTAGATGTATCCACAAAAATGATCAATAAACAGAATTTGAAGAAAAAAAACTATTTTCACTGTGGCAGATTTGGTTGTTCCATAGGAAAAGACTAGGATGCAATATTAAATACTAATTATGTATTTTATTAATAGGACTAGCCAGCAGAATAATTAAACAATTATTTTGATAGCTTTTAAAGTTCTAATTCAATAGTTACGTTGGATTTGCTCTAATTGTTACAGAATAAATATATGTGAATGAGGGTGAACTTGCTCCGAGGAGCAAAACAAACAGCTAACCCAAATGGGCACAGTTGAGCCTTCTGCTCCTGACAGAATATGCAAGTGGGCTAGAACGATACTTTTTGACATTACAGTGTAAACCGCTTGTTTGACAAGTCTGCTAGGTTTACGTATAACATTTGGGGCACAAAGGATGGAAACAGGTTACCAAAACAATTTGAGTGAGTGTTCATTGTCTGGTCGCAGAATTCTAAGCTTTGTTATAAGAGACTGCTAGGAGGTTGTTGTGGATACAAGGACTGCATCTAACTGGATTTTGGTGGCAGATATTAGAGTAACAGGTCAAAGGTTGGGTCCCCCATAAACCAGAGACAAATATGCACCCTAGGGAAAACCCAGGTCGATTCCAGAGATAGATATCTGCACCACAAACAAGTCAGAAATTTGGCCCCAATAAAACTCATTTGGCCAAAGGCTTGCATTCCCCAGAAATATTACAAAACTTGATACCACATCTAGATAGACACGGCACACTAAAAAACTCAGGACACGACAGGCACACCATACATAGTGATCACGCGCTCCACATGCCGGACTTCTGGACACATACACACTGGTCCACAAAGGCTCTCCCCAAGAGAGCCATCTGTGTCCTTATCAGATGCCCATGTTTTTGATTTACAACAGAGATGCTTTTTTGGAATGTAGAAAAGTGTTTTATTGTACCTCGTGAACTGTATGAATAGATAGCCAAAACTTAGTACATCGAGAGATTTGGGCAGACGCATTCTGTCCAGGGCCTCCCAGCCACAGTGTTCAATTAAACTAACTTGTTCCTGTTTTGCCAAACGCCTCTTGCCTTTTCATTTATGTAAGGTAAATTCATATCAGAGCAACACTAGGGTTCCAAATGGGCACAGTTGAGCCTTCTGCTCCTGACAGAATATGCAAGTGGGCTAGAACGATACTTTTTGACATTACAGTGTAAACAGCTTGTTTGACAAGTCTGCTAGGTTTACGTATAACATTTGGGGCACAAAGGATGGAAACAGGTTACCAAAACAATTTGAGTGAGTGTTCATTGTCTGGTCGCAGAATTCTAAGCTTTGTTATAAGAGACTGCCTAGGAGGTTGTTGTGGATACAAAGACTGCATCTAACTGGATTTTGGTGGCAGATATTAGAGGACACTTATTATAACAGTCAACTCTCTGGGCGCACACCCTTGTTCTCAGAGACTAAGTTTAGTGTGATTGAAGGCTTCGGCAATCTTGAAAATGCCCGAATTGGATAGGGTAAACCCAAGAACCTTTACCCCATAGGTTAAGGTATCTCCTGGGGTCATTCGTACCCACTAGTTGTGTCAGGCATAAATGTGGCAACTCCAGACACCCACTTCAGAACACTCCTGGACATGAGGAAGATCAGAAGAGGACAGGACCAGCTGTCTGCAACTTGATTAGAGCCCTGGAGGACTGGACTTGCTCGCTCCCTGGTACCTAGGACAAAGAAGTAGACTTCACGACTCATAAGGTTGACCTGTTAAAGCCACAAGGACATTACAAGCTACAAGAGGACTTTTCCTGCGACTGCCCAGCTGGTCAGTGGCATTTGGACCTAGGCTGGACTCTCCTGTTGGCCTCTGCTCATCACCCAGGGAGTCTCTAAATGTCTCCCCTAAGGTCCTTGGGAGATTTAGGGACTTAAAAGACTAAAATCATCAGAAGGTAAAATCTTTGACCAGGATGAATCGGTTTAGTGCAACCAACAAAGTCAGGATCAAATTGTGCACGGTCTGTGTTCTACCACGACCACTGATTATCCTTGGCACTTTGTGCTTATTGGACCTATTCCTACTTAAAACCTTAACAAGTCATCCCTCTGGGCTCCCTAGTTGGATTTTTGAAAGTTTTGTCCGATTTTGTTTATTAACTCATTTTGTTTATTAACTGTGTAAATAAGGATAATGTCAATAAACATGATACCAGTAGCTGATACATTACTTTTAGGAGTTCTACTGAACAAGCATTATTGCTATAAGATTCACCCAAGGTGCCCTCGCCAATGCCAAATCAGAGATACGTGGTCAGGCAAGCCCTGCAACCCATGCCTATCGAGTAACAGGTCAAAGGTTGGGTCCCCCATAAACCAGAGACAAACATGCACCCTAGGGAAAACCCAGGTCGATTCCAGAGATAGATATCTGCACCACAAACAAGTCAGAAATTTGGCCCCAATAAAACTCATTTGGCCAAAGGCTTGCATTCCCCAGAAATATTACAAAACTTGATACCACATCTAGATAGACAAGGCACACTCAAAAACTCAGGACACGACAGGCACACCATACATAGTGATCACGCGCTCCACATGCCGGACTTCTGGACACATACACACTGGTCCACAAAGGCTCTCCCCAAGAGAGCCATCTGTGTCCTTATCAGATGCCCATGTTTTTGATTTACAACAGAGATGCTTTTTTGGAATGTAGAAAAGTGTTTTATTGTACCTCGTGAACTGTATGAATAGATGGCCAAAACTTAGTACATCGAGAGATTTGGGCAGACGCATTCTGTCCAGGGCCTCCCAGCCACAGTGTTCAATTAAACTAACTTGTTCCTGTTTTGCCAAACGCCTCTTGCCTTTTCATTTATGTAAGGTAAATTCATATCAGAGCAACACTAGGGTTCTGAAGGTGCAGAGGATGGATCCGTCAGCGGAACGTGACTAGAGGCCTCTGATGGTTCCCTGGGGTCCAAAGGCGCAGCAGAGGGAGCAGGAAATGTGACAGAAATCTGCAACATGGCATACTCGAAGGTTTCTATTTGCTGCAGATTCACCAATTACCTGGGAAATATTATGCTATAAAAGTTGTAGAGCGCATTGCTGCCCCAGCACTAGTCTCAGAAAGAATAAGCTGTATAAAACGACATGACAAAAAAGTGCTGCAAGGAGCATTTCAGAGGAAAACATTCAGGTCCTCAAAATTTTACTAAAGGACCAATGATTCGGAATGCTCCCAACTGATAAAGGGAGTGCGTTCCAAAAATCAGAAGCTTTAGTGCTAAAGGAGCTACCTCATGCTTTTACTCTCATAACACAAGGAACCGAGACCAAGCTTAGATCAACAGAGCGAAATGGCCAAAGAGGAATATACGGAAATAGCAGATTGGACAAAATAGAGGCTGCCTGGGGAATTCAAAGCACACCGGTATCAATTGGGAAATTGGTCTGTAACTGGCTCATATCTTTTTAGATACAGAGTGGTGGGAAGGGATTAAGTCTCACTTTGCTTTTTTGAGATTGCCTTTGTACTTTGATTTTTGATCACATATTTGACCTCTCGCTGGAATGATCTGAGGAGCAGGATCAAGAATGCTCCTGCAACTTGAAGCAGGAATTATGCGAGGGCCACAAGTTTTTCTCATGTTCGGAGTCATGAAGCTTCGCCTCACAGTCGAGGATTGTAACAACAATAATGTTATGCCTGGAGCAGGCACAACAAATTCACAACACACACACCTGCAGGATTCAAGCCTCTGTTCATACACAGCTTGCATTGGCAGACTTCGATACACCTGCTCAGTCTGCCTTGCTTCATCCTCATGGTCCTAAGCACCCAATTCGGGATACCGCCACAGCACCTCTGCCCCTGAACTAACATGGTGACTGAAAGCATAGGGCACCAATCCAGTCAATCACCAAGCACTTAAGTCACATGGTGATTGGCTCTCTACAGGTCTTGCGCTGTCAATCACAGCATTAGTGAGGTGCAGCGATCGCTTCAGAATCTGGCGACCCTGTGTACTGAATTCTGCTGGAGAGCTGCTGGCCATGGATTTAGGCTCCAAAATTTCTAACAGGATGCGTTGCATCAGCATTACCCTAAACACTGCTGGTGTGGACCATCATCATTCAGGCATGCGCAGTTTGTATATTTTATCTCGTCACTCCCAAGGGCTAAAGCTGGCAGGAGAGCCAGTGCTGGACATCTGTGGAACCTCAGAGTGATCAGAACAAATAGGCTGGGCTGAACCCGAACACCCTAGGGGGAGAGCTGGTCCCACTGCAGTCCCAACCTATGACAGGGGTATTTCAAAGATCAAAAAATCCACAAAATGAGCTCTGTATTTATTTATCCTTTCCATCGATGACCATGGTGCTCATTTTCTCTTCCAATGTTACTATATTTCACAAATTGACCTACGATCCTCCCAGCAGTGCTCACGTGAATGTAAAATGGGCACTTGGAGTGGGCTTAGGCTCCAGTTCAGTAAATGCTAGAAAAACGAAAAAGTACCATGCACTAGACTTTTAAGTGAGATATAACAATAGTAAAACTCCGATCACTACCAGCCAAATGATGATGAATGTTCCAAAAGTGTGAATGTATGACTGACTCAGGTAAGCAACTGGTGAGTACCTTATGAATGTGGCAAAGCGCCATCCCCATGAAAACAGTCAACTAAACTAAATAGCACTGTCCAAAGCTGCTACGTGAAGCAAGAAGAATTACTGCAAACTGTATACAGATACCACATCCATGGAAGAAAATCAAAAGTGAAGTCACCTGCTGTTCTGCGTCCAGTCTCAGAAGAAGTTCTTTATCAGAGGGGTTACCAGCTTCACCCACAATTTCACATACCGATGAGACTGTTTAAAGGTTGCTGAGGAGACTGTATTTGAGCAGGTGTAGAGCCGGTTCTGCTCCTACAGGTATAAAACAAAATACAGCTTAGTTAACAGAAGTCATGCAATGGGGTCTTTAGATGCTTGGTCCTACAGTCAGCAGCTCAATAGAGGAATGCAGACAGGTCCAATCACAAGGTACTCATGAGGAAGAGCTGTAGCAAGTCCTAAAGTACAGTCTGGTACAAATGTAAACTAAGTCTGTCATCAGCTGTCAAGCAAGAAGTGGTGTGAATGGTGGGAAGTTGAGGGAAGAGCCATGTGTGTGCGAGGGGCAACAACGACAACTGAGTTAGTACACTTTTACAGTGTTATATACAAGCAAAGCCAATCTCTAGATAATATGCTGCTAAAACTAAGTAGGTACAGTCAAGCAAAGTCATAGGTGTTCCCCATGGAAATAAACGTAATGTGTCAATTTGAGGTGCATTTAGGATGACAGTGTTCAACTCCTTTTGCCTTCATTGCTTGCAAACTGGCTGAGAGACGGAAGTAGCAGATAGACTGATGGTTTTGGATGGAGCATAGCTTGCGATTTTCTCTTACAGGTATAGATTTTGAATACATGTAAAAACTAAGCCCGAAGAGTAGACATTTATTTGTTCCTCTACGATACAATGATGAACAAATCAGTGAACCTTAAATACAGGTCTTTCAGAGATGCCCATATAGGGTGTTACCATAAAATGAATTTTGAGCTGACCATATGGCCAATCATAAAACGATGGGCATTTAATTAGGACTTAAAAATATATATTTTGTCTTGGCTACTTGCACAGATCTTTTTTCGATCTTTTTACCCCCAGATTGTAACGGGTCAATGTAACTTTTTGGTTGAAGGAGGGTGAGATGATGGATTTGTGTTGTTTTATAACCAAGGAACTGATGCTAACTATTATTTGTTTTAGAAGAAACGCAGCGAAGCCAGCTCAGCTGCATCAAATTTTAAATACCACCCAAATATCATACTAGATTTATCATATTGTCAAAGAATCCTCTCCTATCCCAAAATAGCTGAGTGTCACCTGCAAACAATTCAAATGGGAAGTTGTGACGTGTTAGTTTTGGCAAACTTTAAAACACAGGGACAATGGAAAACACCAAAGTGTGCCAAAATCTAGGTCACTAAAGGGTAATGTGAAGACCCATCCCAAATGTTGAAGGTACAATCATATACAGGAAATTAAATCAAGGCCAGGCCAGTGTAATCCACCTCCCAACTTTATGATGTGATCAAGAAGAGGTGTATGCCCAGCCACACCAAGAGTTACTGAACAGTCTAAGGGCAATCTGGCCAGGTGGACTCTGCTTCAGTACATGATATGGTATGTCTATTATTACCATGAAGCCATAATCAATAGGAACATTATAGAATGTTGGACTGAACAGTACTGGAGAAAGATCATTTGAACTTGATTGGTTGTCTCAAACATTTTGTGTGCTCCGTCAATTATGATTGGCTGATTGTACTTGCTCCAACAGCTAATATCTGCGAATATAAATGGGCTTTCTAAGCCAGACATTGTAGTTCACCTTTGATTTCAAACAAACTATTTATGACTGAGGATCGGAATATGGGCAGAACAAGTAAGGATCAGACTGGAGGACTGCGGACAATGGCCTGCTGTTCTGTGACAGGAGAAGGCGACAGACTACCCCTCATGGTGAGAACGTACCTCAACAAGTCCAAAACAATAGAGGAAGTGAAGAGGTATTGACAGAATCACCCTCCAATCTGATATGCATAAACAAAAAGATTCTATCAATGTGTAGTGATTTAATTTTTATTTTTTCTATTTTAGTGGGTGGTGAAAATCTAATAAATAAACTCTCTCTTTGGGTGATAAAGATGAGAGCACAATGTGCTTTTTAAAATACCCCTCACACACTAAAAAAATCCAATAGTGTCATGCTTCATCATTGGGGTCTTCCCGTCCCTCTACGGGGCGGGGCGTGCTACGACCTGACCGACTACGCGGGAGCACTAGAATGGTGACAAAGGCTATGTGACAGTGCAAAGTGGGTGATGTCAGTGAAGTGTAGGGACCTAATAATGTGTGGGAATCTAAAAAGGTTAAAAATCCTCTGGCTAGTGGAAAAAAACAATGTATTCACTTCCCTAGCTGGGGACGTTAAGAAGGGGGTTTTGAGGTAGAGCAATTCGCTACAACCTGGTCAACTTGACCAGGTTGTAGCGAATTGCTCTACCTCAAAACCCCCTTCTTAACGTCCCCAGCTAGGGAAGTGAATAAATTGTTTTTTTCCACTAGCCAGAGGATTTTTAACCTTTTTAGATTCCCACACATTATTAGGTCCCTACACTTCACTGACATCACCCACTTTGCACTGTCACATAGCCTTTGTCACCATTCTAGTGCTCCCGCGTAGTCGGTCAGGTCGTAGCACGCCCCGCCCCGTAGAGGGACGGGAAGACCCCAATGATGAAGCATGACACTATTGGATTTTTTTAGTGTGTGAGGGGTATTTTAAAAAGCACATTGTGCTCTCATCTTTATCACCCAAAGAGAGAGTTTATTTATTAGATTTTCACCACCCACTAAAATAGAAAAAATAAAAATTAAATCACTACACATTGATAGAATCTTTTTGTTTATGCGTACCTCAACAAGCCCAACAACTCGGAGGACCACATTGGTGAATATTGTCATGAGGAATTCTGCCTTGATGGGCAATCGTCAGCAAACGGTCTGGGACCCCCCTTTCTCTGCCGCAATGCCGCCTTTGGAGGTCGGAGTTCCGCAGGGCTCAATTCTGAGCCCTTCACTCTTTAACATCTATATGACCCCTCTGGCGGCACTGGCGGCACTGGCGGAGGATTTTGGGGCCCAGATCATGTCGTACGCGGTTGCTGGTCTGGCCGGCAAATGTTTTGCAATCCTTAAGATGCTAAGGAAGTTTCTGCCGCTCTTATCCTTAGAGCATAGAAAGATTACGGTACAGGCCCTGATAGGCTCTCGCCTGGACTACTCCAACGTACATTATCTAGGCCTTCCTGACTTTCTCCTTGCGCGTCTCCAGGTTGTGCAAACCTCGGCGGCCCGGGCCATCTTTGGCCTCACTAGGAGAGCCAGGGCCAGTGACCTTCTCAGAACTCTTCACTGGCTGCCCATTAAGAAGCGGATCACTTTTAAGGCCCTTACCATTGCCTTCAAAGCCCTTCATGGTTCGGGTGCCTGTTATCTTCGGAAACGAATCAGCTTCTATTTGCCTTCTAGATCTTTGCGATCCTCCACCCAGGCCAGGGCGGTCACCCCGGTGATCCGACGGGCGCGCTGCGGGGGGCGTTCCTTTAAACATCTCGCCCCCCGGCTATGGAACGCTCTTCCTCTGTCACTCAGATCCAACACCAATCTGCTGGCATTCAGGAAGGATTTGAAGACCCTGTTGTTCACGCAATAATTGATTCCATTCTGTTCTCAGCTCGCTCTCCCTTTTCCACTTTCCACTATGGGTCCGTGATGATCTTCAGCGCCGGGACACTCATCGGAGTAGCTGTGCGCTATAAAAGTACCCTATCAACATAACATAACTGTGGTGTTAACATTGCAGCCCAACTCATCCAAAGGCCCACTTCCCACTTCCCACGGAGAGAAGGGATAATGGTTGAACTGAAGCTACCAGGAACAGATGAGAGACCACAATGCCGAGTGGGTGAATTGCTTTGCACTGCCGCTACCCTTCTGATGTAACTACTCCTGTGACAGGCTCCCCTTTGAATGGCTGCAATGGCGAGTGTTTGACCCTCCGTTCAACCCCTCAACAGTTAAGTTCCCCAGTGTAAGGAGACAAAAGCTAAATGTTTCCCCTGAGTTTGGAGACATAAAAAGAGCATCTGAAAAATTCCATCCAATGGCAAAGACATCCAAATGTGCTGATGCACAAACCATATACAGCAAGGCTGACCAGATTAATGCCCTCTGGGCATGCTTGCACAACCCAGATAACACGCTCAGGCTCCACAGCAGACAGTAGGAGCACCTTGTTGTCTCCTTTCACTAAAGTATCCACTTGCTTCGATACCCAATAAGTTTCATTGGCATATTGAAAGTGCATGAAGGTCATATCCTTCCCCCAGAGTAAGTGTTGGACGTACCAGGAGTCTCAGCCTAAAGGGAAGGTTCTTGCCACTTCAGTGATGTGGCACTAGTGCGTGTTTCCGAGAGACCCAGAGACAGCTAGTAGTAATTATTACAATGATTACCTAGTGGTCCCTGATTTCCAAAGGCCTTCTGGGAACAGGGCTGACAAGCACAAAACTCTTGTGGAAGGGGCATTGATGCCTCTGGCTAGCTCTACATCGTGGAAACTGGAGGCAAGGGGATGTAGGGAAGGTCAGTCGCTGGAAGGAAGACCGCAGTGGGGAGTGAAGCAGAAGTGAAATATTCATAGACAGAGGAAAGTGGGACGGAGGAGTGGACAGTTGGATGGGCGGCTGTGAGAAGAGGTACAGAGACATCACTAAGGACTAGTACAGCAGTGCAGTAAAGGGCATAGATGCACATGTGCCAGGACTGGGCCACCTGGAGGAGAGTGATGGGACACTAGTGGAGAGAGTAGCAGAGGTGCTGCGAGGAGAGTGGCAGAAATAGAAACAAGTAGAGGGGCAGTGAATGCAGTGGCAAGAGGGAGGAACGTGGGGAGAGGACGAGGGACAGATCATAGGTGAGGAGCAGGAGAGTAGAAAGTAGTGTAAGGACAGCAAAGTGCTAATAGAGGGGAGGGTTACAGAAAATATTCAGGGAAGTAGGAAATGTAACACGTTTCTGCTCCAATACCACACACCATGAAGGATGGCCTGCCTTTGCTCGTCATATCAGACTAACCTGCTGTTGACGGCCGAACCTTCCTCCTCTCTGCCACCAGACCCATCTAAACGGATACCATCATCATCTCCACAAACATCGACATCTTCTTCGCCTAGTAGGAAACCACTGGCTTACGTATGTCCGGTAACCATGTCTAAACATTGTCGAAAGATGCCATGCCTTATTTATATTTTTACCACCTTGTTTCGGCTCAATTTTCGTGCCAAAGAAAGAAGCAAGTTCTCTACAGATAGCTCTGCAAATAGGATTACATCCTTCTACAACAAAAAACCTGGTTCAACACACCAGAAATGAAATTGGTTTAGTAGTACTTTTAAATGTACATTTCAAGCAGAACTCATTTTAAAGCGGTCAGGTGCTAAAATCCGGCTCCTGGAGTTAGAGGACATGCTAGAATTGTATGGAGGTACTGATCTGAATTGTCTTTACGTTAGTCACTCTCCTCCAAGAATGCTGTGGTTATTGTAGGAAAGTAGGATCTGCTTTTATGGTTACCCCCACTTTCTGCCTGGTGTCCGTGTGTTTTGACTGTAGTCTGCTGGGATCCTGCTAATCAGGACCTCAGCAACTGTGCTCTCTCCCCTAAATTGGCTCTGGTACCTCCACAATTGGCTACTGGTGTACGCTTATAAGTCCCTAGTATATGGTACTGAGGTACCCAGGGCATAGGTACACCAGGGGTCTCCCATGGGCTGCAGCATGTGTTGTGTCACCCATGGGAATCCACTTAAACTCTGACTACAGGCCTACCATTGCAGCCTGTGTGAGATGGTGCTTGCACCCCTCACAACAGATATACGTTTCCTTATATCTGAGGTCATTCTACTTAAAACCTATAAGTCATCCCTATGGTAGGCTTCGGTACAAGTGTGACGGAGCACCTGCATGAGAAGGACACCCCTACAAACCCCGGAGTTGATTCTCCAGGCTTTGCAAGTGTGGTCAGCCATTTTAAGGTATACAGTGGACATCAGTCATTACGAAATGTCTAACTAGATAATGGCTACACCGAACCTGGTCACGTTTGATATCAAACATATTGTGATCATACCCCAATACCGATTCCTGTGTTGGAAGTATGATCCCATGTACTGGGGGCTCTTTAGGGTACCCCCCCTGTACTCCCGATAACCGCCTTTTAGGGTCTGCCAGCAAGCTAGTGCGGCTGCTCCTGCTGCTGAGCTCAGCTCGAGCAGGGGAAAGTAGAACACTAGGTTTCCTGTCACAGGGAGGGGTAACCACTTCCATGATAGGACTTAGTGTATGGTCTAGGGTGGGGCGCTTTCCAGCGGCACCAGACTGCATTGAACGGCACAAGTAGATACCTCCTTGCATACTGCAGTTTAAGCCAGTTCAGGATCCTTTGGTTCCAACTCTGGCGCAAAACTGGACAAAGGACAGGGAAGTATTCTCCCCTCTGTCCAGCCGATCCTCTGGAGGGACCCCAGAGTCGTTCCAACCCTTTCAATGGGTATTTACAGGCTACCCTGATGGCGGGTCCTCAGATTTGTCATGGAAAAAGGCTTGCCTCTGAAACCAAGATACTCTTTGAAAGTCTGGACAATTGTACTTCGTTGGATTTCAACTGGACCCGACACTGCATCAAGGAAGACTCCTGTTGTTACTAGTCTCGCTGGTCTTCAAGTCTTCTGCCTCCTCTCTCCTCTGTGTCTGTGCTTCACCCAGGTTCTTCAGAAGACCTGGGGGCATCAAGGATATCTGAAGAAATCTCCCTTGGAGTTCAGGAATCACTCCCCTGCACCTGTAGGCACAGCAACAAAGCTGACCAGTCTGCTGCTACTAGGGACTTCTAGAGGCTCAGCAACACAGGTTGCACTGGGAAAGGTCCTCGGTCTCTAAAACTGCAACCATGAGTTCTCCATTGACTTTTAACCTTTTCCGTGCTCATGACGAGCTGAGCTCGTTATGAGGCACGGTGCTCCGGTGCTCATGATGAGCTCAGGTCGTCATGATCCGTGGAACGCTCAGGTGCGGGGAGAATTCCCCTGCTGTGCTGAGCATTCCACGGGAGCCGGTGCACCTGTGACGAGCTCAGCTCGTCACGAGCACAGGAGCGCCGTGCATCATGACAAGCTGAGCTCGTCATGAGCATGCGGGCGCTTTGCGCGCCCCCCCCCAGCACAGCGGGGGAATTACCCCTGCAGCAAAGGGTTTATTGGGCATGTGACTCTTTCAACTCTGCACACAGCCTCTGTGGGGTTCCTGGGTACTTATCATTGGTGGGTCCTGGCTCTCCCAGCTCCTCTGAGTCTTATGGTCCAAGTCCTGTTCTCCTTTGCAGTTCACATTCCACTATCTTAGTATGTTATGTTATGTTATAAGGGTCTTTTATAGCGCACGGCTACTCCAACGGAGTGTCCCGGCGCTTTATATTTCATGACCAGAGCAGGAAAACCAAACAAAACATAACAGTACAGATTCACAGGAAGAGGGATGATCACTGAATCCAGGAACTGGCACAGAAGAGCCCTGGTGGGCAAAAAGCCATATTTTTAGACCCTTCCTGAACGCCAACAAATTAGATACAGAACGCAAGGTCAGAGGAAGTGAGTTCCACAACTGCGGAGCTAGCAGCCTGAACGAACGCCCACCAATGCGGGCTTTTTTCACACGGGGCACCACAGCCAGAAAGAGGGACTCCGATCTCAAGGATCGTGCTGGATGATAAAAGGCGAGCCTCCTTTGCAGATATTGAGCTCCTGAGGCATGTAAAGCCTTGTGAGCCAATGTCATGGCCTTGAATATTATCCGCTTCCGGATGGGTAGCCAGTGGCGCGATTGTAATAAGCTGGAAGCGCTGGCCCGCCTATGGAGGCCAAAGATGGCTCGTGCGGCCGTATTCTGGGCCACCTGTAGACGTTGCAAGAGATACTCTGGTAAGCCAAGATATAAAATGTTAGAGTAATCTAGTCTTGAGCCAATTAAGGCCTGACAGTCGTCCTCCTATGCTCCTCAGAGAGCAGAGGGAAAAACTTCCGAAGCATCCTAAGGATGCCAAAGCAGGTTCCTGTGAGGTTCAGAACCTGGGATTTAAACGACAGTCCTTTATCTATTTTAACTCCCAAGTTCTTGGCTACCTGGGAAGAAAGCGCAGGAGGAAACATATCAGCAGACCACCAACCATGCCAGTCAGGATCAGATGGACAACCGAAGAAGAGTATCTCAGATTTATCTGAGTTGCACTTGAGGCTGTTTAGCAGGAACCATTTAAAAACAGCCCCAAGGCACTCCCGGATACTCTCTCCATTGAAATCTTCTCCCTTCCGGCAGGTAAAGAGAAGCTGGGTATCGTCGGCATAGGATACGATCTGGGCCCCGAAAGACTCCACCAGTGTCGCCAATGGGGTCATGAAGATGTTAAATAGTGTCGGGCTCAGCACGGAGCCCTGGGGGACTCAGACTCCCAGAGGCGACATCACGGCGGAGCCAGGGGAGGCCCAGACCGTTTGTCGACGGTTGGCTAGAAATGAACGAAACCAACTGAGCACCGTCCCCCTCAGACCGATCTCATGAAGTCTTGCGAGGAGACCCTCATGGGGGACGGTGTAGAAAGCCGCCGACAAATCAAGCATGACATGCATGGCTTTGCCTCCAGAATCCAGCGACTCTTTGATGGCCTCCGATATCTCCAACAGCGCTGTCTCTGTACTTAGATTAGGACGGAAGCCAGATTGAGAGGCATGTAGTAGCTCATGAGACTCCAAGAAATTAGAGAGCACACCATGTGCATGCTTCTCCAGGATCTTAGCCAAAGCAGGAAGAAGCGAAATAGGCCTATAGTTGGCGGGGACTTCCGGGGCAAGACTCGGTTTCTTAAGAAGGGGGATAACCATGGCCTGCTTCCATAACTGAGGAATTACGCCCTGACTCAAAGAAAGGTTCAGAAGTGGGTTGGCCAGAGGATTGATTATAGCTGCCACTTTAGCTAGGAATTTGGCAGGGCACGGGTCGAGGGGAGAGCCAGATTTGAGATTCATCATCAGTGTCAACGATGAAGGTGTCGAGAGTGACGGGAAAACTGCCAGGACTGGACCTGATGTAATAGGGTGGACTGACCCATTCAACAAGCATGGATCAACATCGATCGGCCTAGTTGGAAAGGAGTCCTGTATCAGCCTGATTTTCGTGGTGAAAAAGTTGGCAAGGGTGGCAGCCCATGTCTCAGAGGGGGCAACCTGCGCTGAGTTGGAGCGGGGGGTCGTGAATTCTCACAATCGAAAAAATCTCCTTGCAGGAATTAGCTGCATCCTCAATTCTCCTGGCAAAATAACATTTTTTTTCCTGGAGAATTTCCCGATGGTAAGCTTTGACCATCAGTTTATAGGTAAGCCTTGCCTCCGTGTCGTACTGAGACCGCCACGCCCTTTCGGCAACTTTACATTGCCTACGGGAATGCGCCAGCACTTCAGTGAACCAGGGGGCCGAGACCCGTTTCAAAGTGGTGCGGGAGGGAGTCAAAGGGGCTAAGTCGTTCAACCTGTCTATGAACCATATCTGCAGGGTTTCAAGATCTTTATCCAGTTCCCCGGAAAAGGATATAGGATGGTCCTGTAGGGACTGGGCCAGCATCTCCGGGGTGACCCGATGATACGCCCTTGAAGTTATTCCCTGATGTCTCGTAGTAGTAGTTACAGGTTTCTTAGTGCCTAGTATATAAAAGTAGGCTAGCCGATGATCGGACCATAGTACCGGCAGCACAGCTGTCACCTCCACCGGGGATGTCGAAAAAACCTGGTCCAGAGTGTGGCCTTTATCATGAGTTGGTCCAGAGAGATAGGGGAACAGGCCTAAAGATGCCGTGATGTCAATCATTTTAGACGTATCCGGGTCAGAGCTATCTTCCATATGGAAGGTAAAATCCCCGGCCAGTACACAGTGCTCCGATCTTAAAGTCAACGTCGAAATAATCGACTGAAGCTCCTCAAAAAAGGACCCTGCCGGGCCAGGGGGCCTATAGACTACAAGTTCTTTAAAGGATTGTTGAGGTGACAGGGATATGGAGAAAGCGAGGGATTCAGCGCCCGTGATAGCCTCCGTGTGAGTAACGGAACACATGAAGGCTTTTGTACCACCAGTATATGGTTTGGTCTCCCCCTGGAGACCAATGTATTTTTGTGCTACTTACCTGATTGTTTTGAAGTATTCTTGTGTGTGCTATTGATATCTCCGGGTAGGAGATATACCAGTGTGTTAGTGATTGTATTGTGTAATAAATAGAATCATTTTCTTACATACACTGTGTGGTTAAATTTCATCTCATTTACACTATTGATTTAATGTGGTAAAATAAGCTGCTTAACACTCCTTCAGGATAAGCCTGTATGCTGCTCTCCACAACTACTACTTTGAGAGCTTTGTATGCTTATCAAAAACTACTAAAATCACCATAGGGTTTGCCTGGATTATTGCAAGGTGCATCACTCCTTTGAGTGCAATGAACAAATTACCTCTGACACCATAGATACAACAAGCATTTACAATGCAACGGTTTCGCCTTTGGAGAAGTTAGAGCTATTCATAGAAAAGGGAATGCCAATAAATGTATACCCAGCCCCTGTACCAGTTTCAGGGAAAAGCATATGCAAATCAGCACAGTAAATCTAATACATGCATGTTATTCACCAAAACTTGTACTCCCTGTTATTTTCCTTCCTGGGCCGCAGGAACAAGAGGGAAATAACATGCATTATTCCAGGCCATTCCTAATGAAAACCCTATAGTTCCTCAACCACTACGAAATTAGCATTTCAGACATAGTGTCAAGTGGGTCCATCCTTTGAGAGAGAGAATTATGGAGTGGGGGCTATGGTAGTTCATGCAGTCAACAGTGTGGTCCATCATTGATCTTTGTCCCCAGTGATAAGAAACAGAGACTGAACAGAGACTGAATAGTTTGTAAGTAACTGCTTTACTATACCAAGGTTTGCAAAGGTGTCCCTCAGTTTTAGGTGAATCTTCCCTCCTTGATTCATGCACAATACTTACTCTGTCTTTCCTTAGTCTACCTTCTATTAATCCTTTGGGACAGGAGGTCACGTCCAGTGTCCACGTTCCTAATGATCCTAAGTTCATGGGCTCGACCGAACAAATTCAAAGTCATAATGGCTTCGAAAGTTCAGCTTTTATTTGTATGAAATCTCTGGATTAAGCATGCAGAAGCATGAAGCATGGATGAAGCGAGTAAGCATAACATATTGTATGGACGACAGGAGTGGCCTGTGAGGAGGGCAGATCTATCACAGATGTTCTGGATATTCAATCTTAAGGTTTTTATACATACAATACATCTAAAAGAAGTCCTTTCAAAATGTTTTCCTGACATTCTGTTTGGCCTCCTTTGGATTTACATATATACACATAATAATCCCTTTAATGAAGGTGGTGTCTCTGCACTGTTTATGAATTTAGTGAGACATGGTTCATGATACATCATTGGGTTTGAGAATTCGCCCACTCACTCTCCTAAGCCCACCTGAGACTTAAGTCACCTCAGAGAAATCACATATTGAACTATGTGACTGAAGGTCGTCTTCCCTATTTTGTTTGAGATTGGATCTCTGCAGTAAGTCACCCCCTCTCCAACGCCAGCAAGAGTGGTGACACCAAGGTAACCAAGAATCAGCAAAGCCAATCGGTTTGGCCTTGGCAAGCTGGTACAATAGTCATGCTTTATTGGAAGCAAATGCCTCAAAAATAAAAGTTAAAAAAAGAAAACGTGCAACCTATAGTCAACACTTTTTCACTTACAATAAACATGTTGCATTTAAAAACATTGATTGATCTGTCTGTTTTATTGGGGTTGATTTGTTCATTAACAAGCCTTTCAGTTATGCTATGTTGTATTATTATTTGTGAGGGAAACAATTATAAATCGTCACCTAACCAAGTGCTCAAGTCTCAAGCAACAACACTGTTTCAATGTGACTTATTGCAGGCAGCTACAGTGGTATGTCACTTAAACATTATATAACACTAATATTTAAAAGGAGATGGAAATGCAGGCACAATGAACGGATAATATTTAAAATTAACATTAAACAAATCAAGTAAGCATACTTTGAGCCATCGTTGTCACTCAAGAGAAAGGAACTATTTATAGGAGGATGTGCACACTGTACACAGGCATTGTGCAGTTACTCAGGGGGAAGGGAGCCAATTGGTAAAGAAGGCTGACCCTCTGCCCCGATCTGCATGATGTCATGGGAGGAAGCAAAACGTGAATGGCACAATAACAAAAGAATGGATGAAGCCTGATCACCTAATGTCCCCCTTTACATGTATAGTATGTCTGTTTTGGGTTTTTGTTTTAAATGGTAATCTGACAAGGCAACTAAAGCTGTGTCAAAGCCCAGACTTAAAAAGTTAATAGTTACCCTGACATGATTACGTTACCTATCAGCTTACTGGAGATGGGAACTAAGGGGTTCTGCTGATCGAATTAGTAAATGACGTTCTGTATTTTGCAAACAAGTCAAGCAAGTATCATCACAAAAGAGCAAGAGTTCATTTGCAGTCGTTCAATCATGATGAAGTAGGCCATCATGTAAACAATGCACATCTGTGAAACGTCATCGTAGATTCAGTCTACCACTGGTGTCGTCAGATCGCTTAAATGGATATGACAGCTCAGCGGGTTAACATTCTTGCTGCAAATGCGTTTGATCTCTCATCAATCTGAATCCAAATGGCAGGTGTTCCTGATACATGTCCATATAATGCTTAGATGAATCAGGTAATTACTTAAGCTTATGCGGTATGTTAATGCGCATGCTTGTAGTCACTGCCCCTACAATAATGCACATGTCGATAAAGGGACATATCATCTTTTCCTCACTTCCCGTCCGCCCTTCTCATTCTCTAGGTTTCTCCACATCACGCGCTCTCTCCGCACAGCACCGGGTTCTGCTCCCTCTTAGAGAACAATTGATTAAAACGTGTATTTTTCCGCAGAAAGAGTGTGGGCCGCAGATACAAAGATGCGAGCAGCAGACTCGTTCCCGCTGAGTCACTTTGTAGCAAATGCAGCAGCTACAGAAAAACCGTGATGCTTTAATTGCCTGTTGAAAAGCTTTTCAGGGCACCGAACACAGCTGCTCGTTGGGAAATTATAGGTGTTCTCGGAGTAGTCACTATAAATAAGCTGAAAGGCAGCTCACTGGCAAGAGCTGGGAGTAGCCAAATCTGCAGATGCAAGCAAAAATATGTATGCATGTATACATCTGAAAACCGCACAAAGTAAAAGCACAGTATTGCAGGGCAGAAAAAGAAACGCCAGTTCCCAGACATTATCCATTTTGAAATATCGCTGGTTGCTTTCCAGGACAATAGAAAAAGGCATAAGGAGGAGGGTGGTGCCCGTAGTTATCAGTGGCAAGCACTTTTCTATCAGGAAGCTACAATTAGATTAATAAAAAGACAAGTCAGTCCCGGGCCAGCAGCCAATCATAGCGCGGCCCGGGGAATGACGTCATGGGGGTGTCCCGGCCGGCAGATTCGGGGGCGTGTTTTTCGCGCTCTCCCCTTCCCATTGGCTGGAAGGTAAAATTCCAGCCAATGGGAAGAGGAGAGGGCGGGACTTAAAAAAAGACACAGAAACGCCCCCGAATCGCGTTTTCAGGGGAAAGCGTGATTGGCAGCCAATCTCTTCCAATGGCTAGCCTCCATTTATGGAGCTAGCCAATGGAAGACAAGGCGGGACCAAAGTACCATATGTAGAGACATAAGATTTCGGCTCCGCCCACCCACTGCTCACGCAGTGGGACAGTAGCCGAAACCTAAAAAACACTGCCTTGATATATGTAAAAATCAATAGGACTTCTCCCCCTTCCGAACATGAAGTTTTCGGTGTTTATGTACCTTTGATTTAATGTATATAATTGTTTCACTGTTGTAATGTACATAATACTCGAGTATTGAATACTGCACTGTATATAATTCACGAGCACACTGCATTTTGTCTGAAAAAACAGTTTGACTGTTCTTGATCACTTTTCGGGGTCCTGTTGATGGGCCGTGTTGTTTTGCAACTGCTAAAAAAGTATAAAGAAGTAAAAATGTGATACATACAACCGAACGTTAATTAAAAAATCGTTTGGGAAAATAATTGCTTTTTGTATCTATGGTGTCAGAGGTAATTTGTTCATTGTATTCATGATTTTTGATTCCAACCCATTCCTTAACAGAATCAATCCCCTTTGTTTGTATCACTCCTTTGAGTGTGCACCACATACTACGCCAACGACCTACAGGTATCATATGGGCCTGAATTAAGGAAAGAGGGTGATTAAAATACTCTTACGCGTACCCCATATTCGTCACATAGGCACTGATGATGGGTACATATATCCCACAGTGTCTGTGAGGTGGTTTGTGGATAAGTGTCCTTATCCAGGCATACACTCCTTGCAAATTAAGAAATATTTCCAGTGCTAGTTGCATTGCCTGACTATTAATGCTAGAGAATTTTGTTGTGATACTCTATCCTAGGACACAGATAAATCATTTAAGGGGTATCTATTGTTGATTTCCTGTAGATATTGGGACACTGCTACTGTTATTCTCTCATTCTCCAATTCCAAGGGCTCTTTGACTGCAGACAATTTGGACGGCTTCACACGAGCAGCCTGTGTACAGACAGTTGTAGATGGGGCAAAGGCGAGCAGAGATTTCTTTTGCAAAAGTGTTGGAAGACCATTACTGAAAATGATTGGAATATTTGAGCAAATTCTTGAAAATTCATAGTTCATACTTCTGCGCTAGGTTCCTTTTCCAACTGCACTCTGCTTTGCAGACTCTTTTTAGCTTTGGACAACTGCATCATCAAAACATTCCTGAGGAAGTGTTCGCACGAACCAGGCACAGACTTCGATCCGATCTTGGTTCATGTTCATTGATTGTGAGACATTTATGAATATGATGTTGTGTCTTCCCTAAACCCTCAACGTGACACCTTATTTTTGGCTCATCACTGTAATGTTTTGTGGTCTTCTAAGGGTTATTTTGGGAGGCTAGAACCTTGATGCTGATGTGCTTGGTGGAAGCTGATAATGTGAGGGGCTTTTTAAGGTTTTAAAGCAAACACAATAAGATGATGGACGGAGTGCTGACACCTTTCAGACACTCACTCTCAGTCACAGATCTGGATTTAATCCATCATTGTTCTTCTGCGCACTACGCCACCCCAGTTTTGACCCTGCCATATGCAAATCAGACTTGACCCTGGTCCTCATGAGAACAGTCCAGCCCGAACGGCCAGGCTTTTTAGGTTTCGCCTGCACAGCGCTTGCTCTGTGCTTGTGAAATCTCTTGTATTTAATAGATCTTAAAAGGGGGCTTCTTATCAGTTCCCATTGCCAAATTCTTGTGTTCATTTGCCTTTGTGTGTAACTTTTTTTTTTGTAAACTCACCCTGGCTGCACGCATTTACGATACTTCGACTAAAGCTGTTCACACTGTTTAAGCCCCATTCACAGTCAAGATAAGATCTCTTCCCACGGAAAAGGCAGGCAACCAACAGTATGCAGAATGCTTTTGTTTTTTTATAACTTAGTTGTGTAAAGCAGGTGCTTTAGCCTTAGAATGTTTGTGGCATTTCCTATTCATGCCTCAGTCCCTTTCTTTGAACTTTGTAGGCATTATGGGATTGATTTTTTCAACTTTATCTATTTGGTCATTATGATAAAATAAATGTTGTAATAAACATTGCACTATAAAAATAAAGAGAATATAAACGATCTATGCAATATTTCACTACTACACAGGCAGCCACAAGTGCAGTTACTTTGCAGACAACAGGATCATGATTTGAATGGTGCAGCAGGTGCACTTACACCGGGCCAAAAAAGATGCTGGAATGCCTCTAAACACATAACATTGCTATATTTGACTACTAAACAAGCAGTCACAATTGCAGTGATCTTGCAATTAAAAGGGACTTGACTGGAATGGTGCAGCAGGTGCAGTGGCACCCGGACCAAAAGCTCTCAGGACGCCACTAAACCCAGATTATTGCTACAATTTAAATCTAAACAGGCAGTCACAACTGCAGTTACTTTGCAGAGAAGAGGGTCATGATTTCAATGGGGCAGCAAGTGCAGTGAGACCGGGACCAAAAGCTCTAGAACTCCCAGTTAAACACCTAAAATTGCTATATTTTACTACTGAACAGGCAGTCACAAGTGCAGTTATCTTGCAGACAACATGATCGTGATTTGAATGGTGCAGCAGGTGCAGTAGCAGTAGCACCTGGGCAAAAGTTGTAAACTCCACTAAACATTAAATATTGCTATATTTTAACAACTAAACTGACAGTCACACGTGTACTTATCCAGCAAGCGCTAGGGTCATGATTTAAAAAATGCAGCAGGTGCAGTGGCACCGGGACCAAAAGCTCCAGGCACCCCACTAAACACCTAATATTACTATATTTAATTCCTAAACAGGCAACTACAATTAGTTACCTTGCAGAAAACAGGGTCATTGTTTGAAGGGTCAAGCTGGTGCAGTTAATGTTAATGTTAGGGGTTTTTATAGAACGCATGGCAGCCCCAGCAACAGGGCATACCAGCTCTTGCTGCGGGCACCAAGTGGGATAGAGTTCCATAGTGCAGGGGCCTGGGCTTTGAAGGAGCGAACCCCAGCATTGCATCTGCGGACACACAGCAAATGGTGCTCAGCCGAGCACCGTGCTCGCAATGGAACATAAGGTGTACATAGTCCCGGCAGGATTTGGGGGCCCTGGCCATGTACGATCTTATGTGTAGTGAAGAGGGTTTTAAACTGGGCTCGCTGTTTGATTGGCAGCCAGTGGAGGCGGCAAAGGAGATTGGAGATGTGGCAGTTCCTAGGCAGGGCAAACAGAGTATGTGCTGCAGCATTCTGTACCCGTTGGAGTCTTGCAGTGACAGTTTTGTGTACGCCGAGCAGAAGACCATTGCAGTATTCAAGGCGCAATCGAACTGCTTGGACATTCAGTTGGCAGGTGGCATTACAAATATTCCCAAAATGGGTTTTAGGCCGCGCAGAAAGCCGAAACAGGTATCGAACACTTTTTTAGCATAGGGCTTGAATGAGAGGGTGGTGTCGATCAAGTCCCCTAACTTTTTGACTGCATTTTTCGGAGGGGGAGGGGTGCTCATGATTGCAGGCCACCATTGGTCGGCCCACTTGTGGATGTCACAGCCAACCAAGAGCACCTTTGTCTTGGCTGAATTAAGCTGCAAGTAATTATTTGCCATCCAGTCGCGGATGACCAGCACATCAGCACGGAATTTAAGTTGGTCCTGAGCAGGGTTGTTGGAGAAGGTGAATACCAGCTGGTATCGTCCAAGTAGGATACCATTTTGATATTATGTTCTTTTTACAACAAAACAGGTAGTCACAAGTGCAGTTAGCTTCCAGGCACTAGGGCATGATTTCAATGGCGCAGCAGGTGCAGTAGCACCAGGCATAAAAGTTGTGAGATTCCTCTGAACACATAATATCGCTATATTGACTACTAAACAGGCAGTCACAATTGCAGTAACCTTGCAGTTTAAAAGAACTTGATTTGAATGGTACAGCAGCACTGGGGCCAAAAACTCTAGGGAGCCCGGTAAACCCAGATTATTGCTAATTTTTACTACTAAACAAGACAGTCACAAAAGTATTTATCTAGCAGGCAATACGGTCATGATTTGAATGGTGAAGCAGGTGCAGTAACACCAGGACCAAAAGCTCCAGGCACCCCACTAAACACCTAAAATTGCTATATTTTACTACTAAACAGGCAGTCACAAGTGCAGTTACCCTTCAGACAACAGAGTCATGATTTGAATGGTGCTGTAGGTGCAGTGGCACTGGGCTCAAAAGTTGTCAGAAATGAAATTTGGTTTCCCTCTGGTGAGGTACAATTCACTCTTTCTCTGGAAACTACGAGAATATGCTATGGATCTCAGTGGTATTGGCCATTTAGCTGAACCTTCTTTGGGGTTGATCATTGGCTCGGTCCCTATATTGGATGCAACACCATACCTTATTTACAGAGGTGGACTTACCAATTATATGAGGTCCCATTTCCCCAATACTAAGGGACCATTTTACCTATGATTCGTCTGATCAGGGAAACATCCTTTACAACGCATGTTTTTACAACGCACTACCTTTACAACGCAACTTTTATAACGCAAGTACTTTTACAACGCATGTTTTTACAACGCATGCATTTACAACGCAAATGCCTTTACAACGCAAGTGCCTTTACAACGCAAATGCCTTTACAACGCAAATGCCTTTAGAAAGTAAGTATTAAGTGATTTTTTTTTTTTGTTATTAGTAAAATAAATAGATTGATTTTGAAGTTAATTATAAAAAAATTAAAAAAGAATTATTACATTATTATGAATGTAAATGGAGTATGTTTTTTTTAAAATTAATACTCAGGTGTTAATAAAAATATTTACATTTAGGGATTATATCAAAAAATAATACTCGGGTATTAATGTATATATTAATTGGGAATATATTGTAATTAAATTAATACTCAGGTATTTATGAAAAAGTTATACATTTAGGGATTATATTATAAAACAAAACTCAGGTATTAATGTATAATTTATTAAATTATGAAATATTTATTAATTAAATATTTAACGTATTTAAATATAATTAATAAATAAATGTAATTAAAAAAATTAAACAGGGTACATAAACTATTCTTATTAAAAATTATTTTATTTGAGGTAAAATATAAATTTGGAATTAGTTAAAATGTTTAATTACAAGGAATGTTATTTATATTATTCTAATATTATTGTTTAATTTAATACAATTTTTATATAATTTGTATAAAATTAAATTTTTACATAATTAAATATGTTGAAAATGTATGTACTTTTATATTACTATAAAGATTTTCCCACGCTTTACCATTGAAAGTAATGGGAACATTTGTCCTTTTATTTTTAGAATTGAAGCAATGGGTCCCGCGGAACGACTTTTGAAGTAAAGAAAAAGGATGAATTGAGAAGTTAAGAAAAGAAATGGAATAAGTATAGAGGTAAGAAGAATACATTTTACATGTTGAAACATTAATTTTTTAGATTGTGTTTAAATTTAAAGATTTGTAAAAAAAAGATACAACATGTTTGTACTTTTTGGATTTTTATTACAAAAATATTTATAAGAAGTAAAAATAACAAGAAAATGTATACATATTTTGGCAAATTTTAATAAATTATATATGTCATTTAAAAAAAATAAGGTTTATTAAAATATGATATTAAATAGTCTTTTTTCGATGTTTGCAGGCTCAGATGTCGACGTGTTCACGTTCACGTAAGCGGCCATTTGAAGAGCATCGATGGGGGAAGCAGCAGGAAGCTGATCTGCGCTCAGGTAGGAAACACTTTTTTACTTTATTTAAACATATTAGAACGAAAATAAGTACATATATATTGTAAAGAAAGGATAAGGAGAGGTTGCGGTTTATAAAAAGAATGTTATTTATGTGAAAACAGCATGTCGCCGATAATGTTAGTAGAATATGACTATGTTGGGTCGTTAAAAATAATAGGGAAATGTTATTTGTTGTATTTAATGTTAAATATAGATAATGATGAAATAAATATGTTATATGACTAATGTTTTTGAAACGCAACAGTATATTTGAAAATGCATTGTTTAGAAATATATTTTTGACTTTTAATAGCATGGAAAGGTAGAAATAGAATACAATGAGTTAGTAAAAAAGCTTCTTTGATTTACAAGTTGATTTTGGTTGAGTTTTATTTAATTAAATATTGATTTTTATCGTTTTGGAACTTTTTGAATATAATAAAGGTGAAATAGTGAGAAAATTGTTCGGTAGGAGGTAGAAGTTTTGTATTATGCATAATTTTAAACGTGTTACAAACTAGCAAGGGACATATAGTGAGAATATGTTTTACTAGGAGGTAGAAATTGTACAATTATTTCTGTAATAGTATATAATTTGAATAAATGGTGTTAGGTAAATACTAAAGTATGTTCTTAGAGATTTATTGAAAAAATAGACAGGGAGACATAGTGAGAAAATGATTGGATAGGAGTTATTTTAGGAAGCATTTATAGGTATTTGGCTATGCACATTCCTGTACAACAAAATGCAAGATATTTTGACAAAGTGGAAAATGGATTTTTTGGTTCATCTAAGTTTTTGAACTTTACAGTTTATTGCAAATGGTGTTTGTCAAAAATTTCTATTCCCACATTTCTACTTTCAAAAAAGTTCCAAATGTTATTTTATTAATTTTTTGTTTTTAAAACAAACAAAAAATTATTTTTTCTGAATATGTTTTTCTAATGAAAATTATAAAAAAATTGACTTGTAAAGAAGCTTTTTCAAAAAGATAATGTATTTTGAAAGAAAAAAAAATATTCCATTTTATATTAATAAATGCATTTTAAAATAGAAGTCATTAATTTGAATGGTTTGATTTATGAACAGGAGTAAATTTGGGGATTTTTGTGTTTATTAACACTGGATTAAATGGTTTTAATATGGGCAAAAAAAGATGAAAAGATAAAAAAACAAGGTAATTAGAGGTGGGGTGACCCGACGTAAAATTTGAAAAAATGTTTAAAAAAATAAAAATGGCAATTAAATTTTGTATTAGGATAAATTTAGGTTAAAGCAGGAAAGTAAGTTATATTTTAGAAATGGAGAATGTTAGCAACATTTTCTAGGTAGTCTAGAGCCACACAACGAAAACTGTTGTAGTACACCCAATAGTCTCTCAGACATTTCCCTTGATTTGGTAGAAATTCGTGGGTTTATGGTACCAGTTAATGTTTGAGAAATTCTCAATTCTTGAAAACTTTGCTCCTTCTTCAAAGTTTCAAGAAATGAGTAGAAGTTAGGGTGTGGTTTGCCAATTGTATGGTTGAAGGAGTTATGCCATCCCTCTATGGCATTATTTGTTTTTGCTTCTCCCTCTAAACAGCTCGTGTAACAGTTCCACCACTCCACATGGTAACGTGGCTTCCTCCTGCGACCTGATCTGCTTAGGTGTCCAATCCATGTGTCTTCAAAATAATTTAGAATGGGTGCCAATTTGTCTTCATTTTGATTAAAATATTCTGATTCAGTAATAGCAGTGTAGTACTCGTCTACACTTTCGGGAGGAACAAAACAAATAGCAGCTAATTTTTTTAATTCAAAGTGTAGTTTGCTATCAGATGAGTAATCGGTAGCCAGGGATGTTTTTTGTAGTTTACGCCAAAATGCCTGGGAAAAATGGAAAAAGCATCCCTGAATTTGGGTATCCGTGTACGTTTTAGTGATCACATTGATCATAGTCAATTCATAATCAACAATAATTTTCCTAGGACTTTTTTTGGTAATGTTTTTAATAAATGATAATAATTCAGTATAGGTTGCAGATTGCTTATCTGGTAGCAAACTATATACTAAGGGGATCATATTATTGTTAATTTTTCTATGAATTGTATACATTTGGGTGAATGGATGGGGTGTACTTTTAAACGTCCCATCCATCATCCAAATTTCACAATTTTCTAACTTGACAAGGTTACGGGGTGTACTAAAAATAATAATACGTTTTTGAGGGTTTTTGTTATCATGCAATAGGAATGGTTCATTAGCAAAAGAAATAGTCAGCTCCTCAGGAATTATAATATCAGAAAAGGTTTGAAGAGTTGTAGTATTTATGTTACTTGCCTGCCTTTGTCTTTGTATAATTCTTCTCAAATTAGGAATAATAGGCATATTACTAGCAACATGACTGGGAACATGCTGTGCAACCTCTCTTAAAATTGTTCCTGTAGAATCATTCGAGGTGGATGCAATTTTTCATTTCGTTTAAGGTTTCCCTTACTTCAATCTCCATTGCAGAGGCAGAGTGGTTATGATCAGTTGTTTTTATTATGATATTATCAAGGGTAACCGCTCTGCCGCTGCAACGGGATGAATAGTATTGCACACACCTCCAATGATTCCGTGGAAAACTTATCCTTTCTTTACAATATATATATCTAGCATGTGTTAATAGACGGTTTCCTTTCCTAGATTTCATAGATGATGCTGTTGCCCGAGTTGACATTTTCTGTAGGTGAAAAATAGATACATTTTAATATATTTTTTTCACATAATAATTAAAAATCTACACTATGTCTCATTTTCCCTACTGCAGCATCTTCCTGGAGATACAGTAGTAAATCCTGCCCCTACACTATCCCACACTTTCCCTATTGCAGCACCTTCCTGGAGTTAGATTAGTAAATCCTGCCTCTACAATTTCCCACACTTTCCCTACTGCAGCACTTTCCTGGAGTTAGATTAGTAAATCCTGCCCCTACACTATCCCACACTTTCCCTACTGCAGCGCCTTTCTGGAGTTAGAATAGTAAATCCTGCCCCTACACTATCCCACACTTTCCCTACTACAGCACCTTCCTGGAGTTAGAGTAGTAAATCCTGCCCCTACACTATCCCACACTTTCCTTACTGCAGCACCTTCCTGGAGTTAGAATAGTAAAACTTGCCCTTACACTATCCCACATTTTCTCTACAGCAGCATCTTTTTAGAGTAATAATAATAAAGTTCTGTCCATTTTCTATTCTATATGCTTGTAATTTTTATTTGAATTACCTTCAGAGTCTGGTGTGTTTTCCTTGTTTTGTTCTGAGATTCACTTGAATTTCTTTTGGTCTTTAAATAGTTTTTGGGTATTCTGCAAACAGAAAAAAATATGAGTGTGTATTTTTTTGTTTCAATTTTTGGTGAAAAATTGAAAATGTTTACATTTCTGTTCAAACGTTTAATTTTTCTAAAATCTTGCCCCTACACTATCCTACATTTTCCCTACTGCAGCATCTTCTTGGAGTTAGAATAGTGAATCTTGACCCTTTACTATCCCACACTTTCCTTACTGCAGCACCTTCAAGGAGTTTGAATAGTCAATCCTGCCCTTACACTATCCAACACTTTACTTACTGCATCACCTTCATGGAGTTAGTTTTGTAAATCCTGCCCTTACACTATCCCACACTTTCCCAAATGCAGCACCTTCCTGGAGTTAGATTAGTAAATTCTGCCCCTATACTATCCCACACTCTCCCTACTGCAGCACCTTCCTGGAGTTAGATTTGTAAATCCTGCCCTTACACTACCCCACACTTTCCCAACTGCAGCACCTTCCTGGAGTTAGATTAGTAAATCCTGCCCCTATACTATCCCACACTCTCCCTACTGCAGCACCTTCCTGGAGTTAGATTTGTAAATCCTGCCCTTACACTATCCCACACTTTCCCAACTGCAGCACCTTCCTGGAGTTAGATTAGTAAATCCTGCCCCTATACTATCCCACACTTTCCCTACTGCAGCACTGTCCTGGAGTTAGAATAGTAAATCTTGACTTTACATTATTCCACACTTTATCCACTGTAGCACCTTCCAGGAGTTAGAATAGTAAATCCTGCCCCTACACTATCCCACACTATCCCTAAAAAGTATCTTATTAGAGTAATAATAATAATGAAGTTTTGTCATTTTTTTAGTCTATTTGCTTGTACTTTTTATTTGATTTACCTTCAGAGTCTGGTGTGTTTTCCTTGTTTGGTTCTCAGATTCCCTTGAATTTGATTTTCTTTTGGTCTTTGAAGAGTTGTTTGATAATCTGCAAACAGAAAAAAATATGAATATGTATTTTTTTGTTTTAATGTTTGATGAAAAATGGAAAATGTCTACATTTCTGTTCAAAAGCTTAATGTTTCTAAAATCCTGCCCCTACACTATCCCACACTTTCCCTACTGCAGCACCTTCCTGGAGTAAGATTAGTTATTCTTACCCCTATGCTATCCCCCACTTTCCCTCCTGCTGCACCTTCCTGGAGTTAGAATAGTAATTCTTACCCCTACTCTATCCCATACTTTCCCTACTGCTGCACCTTCCTGGAGTTTGAATAGTAATGTGCTTTGTAATGTGCTTTTTAAATGCCTTTTGATGTAGATGTTTTCTTCTTGGTCTAGTTTTTGTTCAGGTTTCTCGTTCTTTTCTGGTCCTTTTGGTTGTCTGGTCTTTTGGGATTGGTTTTTAGATGTTGCTGTAAGAAGATTGTTTTGAGTATCTGAAGAAATTGAGAAAAAAAATGAAATGTAATATTTTATTTTTATGTTTGTGATACAGTCAAATATGTTAATACTTTTCTGCATATGTTATATTACATTCACATTACCATGTAACTTTACTACACTTTCCTTACTGCTGCACCTTCCCGGAGTTAGATTAATAAATCTTACCCCTATGCTATCCCACACTTTCCCTCCTGCTGCACCTTCCTGGATTTAGGATAGTAATTCTTACCCCTATGCTATTTCACACTTTCCCTCCTGCTGCACCATTCTGGAGTTAGAATAGTAAATCTTACCACCTATGCTATCCCACACTTTCCCTACTGCTGCACCTTCCTGGAGTGAGAATAGTAATTATTACTCCTAATGTATCCCATACTTTACCTACTGCTGCATCTTCCTGGAGTGAGAATAATAATTATTACCCCTACTCTATCCCACACTTTCCCTTCTGCTGCACCTTTCAGGAGTTAGAATAGTAATTTTTACCCCTACACTATCCGACAATTTACCTACTGTTGCATCTTTCAGAAGTTTGAATACTAATTTTTACTCCTATACTATCCCACACTTTTCATAGTGCTGCAAATTTTTGAAGTTAGAATAGTAATTGATATCTTTAAACCTTTCTACACTTTCCCTGCTGCTATCACTTTCTGGAGTTTGAATAGTAATTGATACCTCCACAGTTCCACACATTTTTCCTACTGCTGCAACTTCATGGCGTTCTCTAAATTATTTTTATCTATACACTTTCTTATTCTTTTACAATCTTTTCTTTCTTAATGAATCCAGTTTAAAAATGCAGTTTTGTTAATTATAATATATTTACCTTCTTTAAAATTCGACGTTTCAATTTTAAAGAAATATTTTTTTCTTTTGTTTTTGAATGTCTCTGTGAAAATCAGATTAAAAATATGTGGATTAGCAAATGTTTTTACGTTTTATTAATTGAGAATTGTGATTTCTAAAATTTAGAAAAATACCTTTAAATTATTCTTGAAGAGGAGTGTGGATTCTGTAGCAAAATCAAATTTACTTTAACTTGGCTTTTTCGTCACACTTTATAGTAGTTTGACTCTAGAAAAAAATGTAACATTTGGTGATGTTTGTAAAATTATATATGTTTATTGCATTAAAAATAATTTTAATTAATAAATAATTTTAGTTACATTTCATTCTGCTTTAAATATGTAGGGCTTTATATTTATTGATATATGTATCCATATTTCAAGTAATATTTTGGTGATATATTATTTCCTTTAAATTGGAAAACCAAACTTATTAGGGACAACGTTTTAAATGATTCTAGAAAACATTTTTATCATTAGTTTTAGTAACTCACTTGTATTACGAAAAAAAATGCTCCTTAAATCGTTTTCCGGTCTTATCTTTATGAAGAGGTCAGAGGGTCAGGTTTTGGCGTCTGGTCACTCTGGGAGTTGAGATCAACTGATTTTAAAATGGTGGCTGGCTCGTATTTATAAGTTTTAGTCAGTGTCATTGTTATTTTTAAGAAACACAGCGTTGGTATTATTTTTTTTAATACGAATCATTTCTGTGGAAAGTTATAATTTAAAACTTCATGTTAAGATGTGATGTTTTCACTTTTTTGTTCCGTTTTGGCATCCATTTTGAAAATAGTATTGTGGTATTATTTTCATGGAAAGAGTTGTTGAACATATTTAGGAACTACACATTTTAAAATGGCGACTATGTGTATGTATAATGTTTATATTTACGAATAATTATTTTCTTTCATAGTAATATATTGTAAATTAATTATATATCTAAATTCGTTGCCTGTGTAAAAAATTTCAATAGTTACCAATACACAAGAAATTAATTTTAATACTTGGGTATTAATTTTAATACTCTAGTATTCATTTTAATAAAATCATTGCATTTCTTTAAATTTACATTCAGTTTTTCTCTACATTTTAAGACACTTCCCCACCCAAAAACCCCTAATTTCCCTGCATCCCGTGCCAGGTTTTATTTTACTAAAAAAAAAAAAAAAAGATATTTTCGCGTTGTAAAGGTATGCGTTGTAAATGATTTCGTTGTAATAGCACTTTACTATTAATAATACTATATCGCGTTGTAACAGTATTCGTTGTAAAAACATGCGTTGTAAAAGTATTTGCGTTCTAAAAAATGCGTTGTAAAGCCATGCGTTGTAATTGTATGCGTTGTAACGTCATACATCCGTCTGATCAACATTCACGGTTGGAACATAGCACCTAGCATTAGGCTGCCACACACTTAGACCAATCTGTTTTTTCGTAGTCCTGATGATAACTCATGGTGATGTTTGGTATGAACACAACTTAAATGGGTCACAACATCGACAATACCAATAGGTGTTATGTATCAGTGCCTTGCATAGTTGACATCCAAGAAATGAGGATATATGCCTGAACATACATACGTGTTTCTAATGGACACCCAACTGAGTCATTTGTGCATTTTATGTTCCATAGTTAAATGTTCTGCGTATTTAATGTTTTTCATGTTTGATACACTTTGTCCAATATTGAATTTTTGTTATTGTATATGGTACGACAGTCCTGTGTGCCTTCTTGAGAAGTCATTATCTGTGTTGCTCCACAATATATTGATTTTCTACTTATTGGTTGTACCATGCAATTGGCAATTCCTAGGCGATCAGGAGATAAATAAGGTTCTCTATATAGAAATATAGCACTTCGCGACAGAACCAATTGTTGTTACATACCACCAGAAGGTGGCATTGTGTGGTTCTATGCTGGTTCCATACCAACCTAGAAGTTATGGAGGAGAGCTGCATATCCGGTCCACCCCACGAGCAGAGGTCAGTTTCTTGTCTTTCGCTTTCCATGCCTTCAGATGCAGAGCATGAACAATTGTTGGTAGCAGTGTGTTGATAAATTGGGATTGTTTTTGATGTTACAAAGAGACCAGTCCACAGAACAGGGAGGTGGGAAGACCCTGAGGAATCTACGGTTAGATAAAGTATACACCATAAAGTGCATTTACCCTATGATACCTCTAACTGCAGATGTCTCAATTTAAAATAGATGCCAAAGCAGTGCCTGCCCCTAAAGTAAGGGATCTGTGAAATGGGCTCTGAACAAAACATTTTGCAGAACTGAGAGGAGACTGAACTGTCAAGGCAGTAGTGCTTCATGAACATATGCACGGACGTTCACATGGTAGCCTGGGAGATATCAAGGCCAGCTCACCTTCGCAGTAGTAGCAGCCTTGGTCATGGTGGAATGGGCCCTCAGACTTTTCGGGTGCCGATTCTACGCCATTGTGTACCAGATTTTAATACAGAGCAGTATTCAACTCAACAAGGCTCTCATCTTCACATTTTTCCATTTCTTTGCTCTGGATAACCAACCCCCCCACAAAGTTGATTGTCTACCCTAAGGTTCTTGTAACAATCTACGTAAAAGCTTTTTATTTGTTTAAATTTTTATTTTGGTCACAGAGCGTACATACATACGCATATCTATGTAATTACCATAGCAGCCTCTATATCTTACTATATGTGACTAATTCTCATTACACTTCTTTCTACTTGTCTTTTTCGACAAGTGGTAGGTCCTCCAGGACCATAGTGATCTGTAAACGTGGAACACAAGAAACAGTTCTTTTCTTGGAGTACGTCCATCATCATCATATTTTCTCAGCCCAGGATCTGCATCAATAGTGACACTGTATCTCAGTACATTACAAAGCATTAGTGCTTCCCCCTTCAACCCGCAGCAAACTCCTATCTTTCCTCTGCAATCTTTCCTGCTGTGTATTCGTAGCTCTTCGATTCAGATATTCCATAAAAGTGTCCCATATAGCTTTCTGCCTTGAGTTCTCTGGTTGCAGTATAATATATTCCATCGTGGGTACTTTCTGTCATAGCCACTATGCTTTTGACCATCAATAGTGCTTGTGCTGTCAGTCATCGAACCCCAAAATCCTACAAATTCCCCAAATTGCAGTCAGTGGCAAGATCTCCTGCTGTTGGCCTGTCATATCTGCTGTCACATTCATGACAGCCTGTCAGTATCGAACATAGATGGGCAAGACCAGGCTAAGTGGCGAAAACCAGCAAATTACTCGCCACAGCGCAAACATTAATGTGGCTAGACTTGCTCTATTCTATGCTGCCTACGAGAGATTATATACACCTAGTGTAAACATTTTAAAGTGTGAAGTTTCTGTTGGTAGTTCATTGATATAAATCTTGTCTGTGTGCAGCAGCATGACTATTGTGTGTCGGTCAAGGAAACCCCTTAGAAGCTGAACTCGGACAAGACGGAGGTCCTCATCCTTGGCTCCACCCCCTCTGCCTGGGACGACTCCTGGTGGCCGGCCTAGCTAGGAGCTGCACCGACACCCACCGACCATGCACGCAACCTGGGGTTCATCCTGGACTCATCACTGTCAATGACCCAGCAAGTCAACGCCATCTACATCTCCTGCTTCAACACCCTCTGCATACTTCGCAAGATCTACAGATGGATCCCCACCGAAACCAGAAAGACAGTCACCTAGACCCTTGTCACCAGCAGGCTAGACTACATCAACTCCCTTTACGCTGGAATCACGGCCAAACTCCAGAAAAGACTTTCAACGCATACAGAACGCCTCCCCATGCCTCGTCCTTGACATCCCCCGCCACAGCCACATCACTGCCCACCTGAGAGACCTGTACTGGCTCCCCATCAACAAGAGGATCACCTTCAAACTCCTCACCCACACTCACAAAGCACTCCACAACACCGGACCAACATACCTCAACAAACGACTCACTTTCGACACTCCTAACTGCCAGCTCTGCTCCGCTGACCTCTCCCTCGCCACCATCCCATGCATCCAATGAACTACCATAGGCGGCAGATCTTTCTCCCACCTCGCCGCCAAGACATGGAACACCCTCCCCATCCACCTGCGACAGACCCAGGACCTGCTGACCTTCAGGAGACTTCTCAAGACCTGGCTGTTTGAGCAGTAGCAGCCCCCCCACCCCCCCCCCCCCCCCCTTAGCGCCTCGAGACCCTCGCGGGTGAGTAGTGCACTCTACAAATGCTTGATTGATTAGTTGTTTTCCCAGGCCTTCCGGGACCGGTTAGTACGTCTAGTTCTATAGTGTGATGTGTGCGTGTATAGTCTGGATATCCACCTTGTTGAATCAGGCAAATTAATCAGTCGGCTCAGTGATGTAAAGTCTATTGACTCCTCTGAAAACCCTCATATCTTGTCCTTCACAGTGTGCCGCGATCTAGTATATATGACTATGGCAGGCGGTGAGGGACTAGCCCTTGCTTGGAACTGATCGAATACAATAACCCGTCCAACTATATGTAAATGGCTAACTTCCGACATTACCTTCACAAAGGTCCTATGATCCATGCGTTTAGCAGTTAACAGAAGCAGTCCTACAAAGTACCACGCATCAGGCGTTCGATTAGGGCATATTAGTGTGGTGGTCAGCATCACCGCACAAAAATGCATTAATCACGCATTTGTAGCGCGTTGACAACACCTGTGCGATGTGAGGGAGAAGCTGGGAGTGACAGTGACCATAATAGCAGCGGCGCAGCGAGTGCTCTGTGCAGACGGTTGTGCAAGACTTGTACTGGTTGATTGGTAATTCATTCATACTGACACATTGATTAAGCAACACTAAGACTAACTTTCACAATCATGATTTCAGGGAGGGACCAGTGGGTTCAGGCTGTGGTACGATGTTTTTAATTTTAACTTCCTGCCAGCCCGGCACCGCTGACTCTCCCCTAGACTACTGACATTGAGTGGCCTGGCCTCCTACAGTGCTACAGGATCAGTACATTGCACCAAGAAGAGCCCTAGAAACAGCTTTGTATGCAGAGGGCGGCAATTCAGTGGGAGTGCATGCAGTTACGTTGTTCCAGTGCAGGAAGAGAGCATGCAGATGCAAAGTGCATGTGCACTACCCAATTGCAGTAAATAACTATGCTATATTCATGCACTGAGAGCAGCAGCTTGCCCCTCCAGACCCAGGAACTGCACAGTAGACAAGCATCTGCCCAGGAGGGGAGCAGGGGTTTTGTCCACCACAGTGTGTGAATCAATAGAAAATTTGGCACTGGAAAGGCGGGCCGGCACAGAGCTTCAATGAAACTTAAACTGGTCTTGTGATTTTAGTCAGCGCGTACAGGCTACAGCTGACACCATTGAGTGAAAGTGGGTAGGAGCGCGCTGCTTGCATGTAACGGCGCCATTACCCCGTAAGCCTCTTGGTAGTTGTAGTTCAGTTTTTCACACAAAGTTCATATTATTTTTCAGCTTATGCCGTCTTTCGAAATTGTATCTGTAGACACCTGTGTTTCAAGATTCCTCCCTCATCAGTATAGAATATTTACGGAATCCCGAAACACTGGTGTCTAGAGATACGATTTCGAAAGACAGCATTAGCTGAAAAATAATGTGAGCTTCGTGTGAAAAACTGAACTACAACTACCAAGACGCTATGGGGCAATGGCGCTGTTACATGGAAGCAGTGCACTCCTACTCACTTTCACTACTGCTGACACCATGGCGGTTTGCACTCAGATGCTGAGGTTGCAGCAATCGGTTTCGTTGCGGTTCTGTCGCCAGTGCTGTGCGGTCTTGAGATGGCAGGTTAAGTCAATGTGTTGGATGATTTATTTTGTTAGTTTGTGGGCCTGTCAGGCTAGGTGGGTGGGCTGAGTTGAACTGCTGGTTTTTCGGATTAAAAAAAAACTAACAAAGTTCCTGCAGTAAGCTTAAATGGATGGAGTCTGACATGTGCACAACACGTATATAGCATATGAGGACATTGGTGGCAGTTTTCCTTTTCCTTGCCCTGCCAGGACAGTCCCCCGCACCCCATCTTCAAGGGTACATTTGACAGCAAATCAGACCCCTGAAAGATACGTATGACATGCTCTGCCCCTATGCTGCCCTTTTTCAGGGCTGTGGTTCGGGTCTCCTAGCAAGTCTACAGAGGCTGATGCAGCAGCGTTTCTCAACGCCTGCTGGTGATTGGCCCCCTGTAAACTTTCTCAACTGAGCCGTGTCTTAATTGAGATGAACGATGGTGCCTCAATTGTTTTATAGAATGATCATCTTAGAAAGCGGTTTTAGGTTAGTGACTTCAGGAGTTTTGCATTCGTTTCACGTCATTATAGACCTTCTTGCTCAAAAGTTTGACGTTATTTTGTACTTTAGCTCTTTCAATGCACTTGATTACTTGCTGTTACTCGCAGCAAAATGTCAACAAGTTTCACTCATTTGCAGTCTAATATCTCAGAGTTGAACTCAAAACAAAAAGGCACCACCCCATCATACTCTACACTATCTCCCACCCGCCTGGTGATTGCTTACTCTTCACTGATGTACTAACCGACCTAATAACAAAGTTCTCCCTTACTGACCAAATATGTGCTTCTAGGCTACTTCAACCTGCACTGGAACACCACAGAAAACTCCACAGTCAGTAATCTTTTAAATCTTTTCGGAATAAACAACTTTAAATGACTCTGCAATAAACAGACCACCAATAAAGGCTCCACTCTAGTTACAATAATTACAGTAAATTAGCTTGTCTCCCTTCGATCGATCATACCCATCGACTAGTCACACCATCACCTAATATTGTTCTACCTCAAGGCTAACCCCAGTTCCCACCCAACGTCAGCCAATAAGCTCATGCACTGGGAAAGAACTTCAAACAAATCTCAATAATGGAGCTGGAATCCAAGGTCAGCACCGTTGTTCCTTGTAGCATGCGCACGCATATAGTTTTCCTATATAACCCTCGCCCACCAGGGTTGCCCCTTGGTGGCATGCTTAATCGTCGGGTCCATCCCGTTCCGCTGCGGAACGGGGAGCGCTGCAACCTATGAATTCTGTTGGAGCACTTATAGATAGATGTATGTTATAAAAATATGATGAAAAAATAGGAGTGGAAAGATGATGTTAAAAATCCTGTCTAGTAGGAAAATTATTTATTCTGGCCTCTAGTCTGTATAATGTCAACATGAGATCAAGAGTGGTGCTTACATCCTGAAGTGGCTTATGGTATCTTAACCAGTGGGGACAGCCCTAGTTAGAAATGTGCGTTACTTTTGAGAACGTGCTGTGTCAACATAGCTGCATGTTGTAGTTTCCACACTAAACTCATTGGGAGACGGAATAGGACAAGGGGCTCCTGGGCGTGGGGCGTGTTCTGACGTCGAAGGAACGAGCAGCTTAATTCGAAGCTCCTCGTGGCCAGGCCCGTACTGGTACCATCCTGCCACTTACATACCTGCGAGGGCCCTCATTTTTAGCTGAATACTGCTAAGAGGGGAATACTCTATCACACGGAGCTTCCATAGCTGTACGGCCCTGAATTACTGCAGAGATCGGACTCGGACAGCAGCCCCTAGAATCAAGATGGCGATGATGGTCGGGAGGCTGATGCCCACCGGAGATCGCAACTCAGAGCGGAGGCCCGAAGTGAGACAGAGCCCTAGGCCTGCGCTGACCTGTCCAGACCCCACGGACGGCGAGGGTTGCTGCAGTTGGGATGTGCAAGTCCCAAGCACTAATAAGGACTGTGGACCAGACTGGGCTGGGCTGTGCCCCTGAGGATCGAGCACCGACCTCCCTGCGTGGGAAAGCCCCCAGAGCCAGAAAACGTGCTGAAAGGCAGCCCATGCTGCTGGCGATGAGCATAGTGCCAATATCGGTCCAAACCCAGACCTTTCTTCATACAACACACCCTTCCACCAATAACCGACACCACACAATTTGATGGAGAAAGTTGTTGCAGTTTTATTAGCATAAACATTATGCCAACATGTTGGGTTATCTTACGGGAGATCCAGAGCAAGCCGCCTCTCGCGACCCGCCCACCTGATGAGCCACAACTTCCAGCGGTGTTAACCGTCGGGGCGTTGTCAGTTTTGGGGGGAAGGTCTAACCCCTCCCCCGGCGAACCCCTCGTCCGCCCATTACTCACGCCCCTCCCCCCTCGGGGGGGCGGAGCGTTGGCAACCCCCGGTTGCTCAGGTACACAACCGCCCGAAGGACTAACGGGGCGCGGTCGGTCCTCCAGGATCCATCGTGGATCTCCCTGGGGGATAATTCGCTCACGCACCCTTCCGGTGCTCATGTAGAGGGTACCCTTCTGTACCTTCCTGAATTGGATCGCCCTGTAACTCCGCCAAGGCTCTGGGTGCGGTAGCCGCCGTCCCAGAGTCCCCCCACACCTTATCTCTCCTTTAGTTACAACCCGCTGCTCCCATAGCTTCTGATAGGTCAAGCAGGAAAATGGCCATCCCCACTTCTGATAGATGAACGCCGTCCTCATCGAAGCAGCCCGTACATTTGGTATGTAACAAACTGTGCCTTATGAAGCCGAATCCCCTTTGTTCAGTGAATTTGCGCATGGCACTGTTTACTCGTCTGCGGGAAGTCTCTACCGCCACCCCTGATCTAGCGTTTTTCCAATGCAGTCTGGGAGTGATTTCAGACCACCATAATTCACAAGGCCTCAAGAGATTGCTCAAATCGCACAGCGTGCCCCTCATTGTCTGTAGCAAGACCCTGCGCTCCAAGTGGACCAACTCCTCGCCCCCAGATGTAAAATTAACAAGTCTGGTGGAGAATCACCCCTGTCCAATAACTGCTGAAATACACGCCTCACGCTACTCCAGTGTAGGTCGGCCGACACTATCCACCTGATCTTTGTAGTTGAGAAACCATGCTTCCATTTTCCGCTCTCAGCCCACCGGGCTACATTTAGGATTCTCGCATTTCCTGCCACCCAAACAGATTTACCTACCAAATAAAAGATGCAGATGCTTAAAAACCATGTTTATTAACAACACTCCAAGTTATACACTGCAATCAATAACACTGACTGAACGTCACACGCATAGTATTCAAAATGAAAACACGGGTCAGCCTAACAGAGCAAGGGTATGCAGCGGGCCCCGATGGGGACGATGGGCATGCTGGCACTGAGTCCTGAGTCGGACTAGACTTCCACTAAGGTAGAAGGAGCGGGGGGCCCGATGTTGAGACCGAGGAGAGTATGGCCCGAGCTGGGCGGGGTTGAGTGCGAGGGCCCACAATTCTGCGGGAGGACCTGCGGGGCCGAGACCCCCATGGCAAGCCTTACTGGACCCGCCCCATACTGCCCTAGTGACTCCCTGCTTACCCAATACCCCACGGAGGGAAGGAATGAGGACCGGGGCCCACCTGGTACGAGACCTTGTCCCCTGCCTGCTGACAAGCAGTAGATAGAGACCCCCAACCTAAGGGGGGGGGGACCTGTGGGCCTCACCTGCCTTTCCCGCATTGCACCTCACCACAGCACGGAACAGAGGTCATGCATACCTGTCCCCCTGGAAGCCGCGGGCTTGAGACAGGGCGGCGGCCGAACAGGAGACCCGATCGCTTCCGCCGCTTGGCTGCGGCACGCAGCCTGGACTGCGGGGAGGCCACTGCTTCCGCCCCAGGCTGGGTGAATGGCTGGGACCATCGAGGTGAGCATGCTGAGGAACTTGTTGGCCTAGCATAATGGGGAGGCAGAGAGGCTGACATGAACAGAGCAGGGGGGCCCGATTCTGGAGCCCCTGAGACCCCTGAATTGCTGACAGGAGAACTCCCAGCACCACATACATAGAGCTCAGCGCTGTATAAGAGCCCACACTCATCCAGAACCAGACCTCAAAACCAATGGGCAAATCCTCCAAATAGGAAGGACACAGATCAAGATGAGTGCGCATGAAACTGTGAAAATGGCTGCGCCGCCAAAAGCAAGACCAAGCAGTTATCCTACCCATCAGGACATATTGCAAGCTATCACTGACATCAGAGAGGCCTTAGAACTCAATATTGGCACCAGTGGGTTGGACCTTAACCTGCTCAAAGGTAAACCTCAATGTTCGCATACTAGCTGATCTCTCTCCAGCTATGACGGTGATGCAAAAACTACTTCAAACCATGGAATCCAAAGTGTGGATGCTGGAGAATAGAGCAGACCATGCAGAAAACCGCTCACACTGCAATAATATCAACCTTATAGGTATGCCGGAGCACAATATATGGAACACTGGCTGCGAACCAGCGTAGCCCCTGAGGGCCTAACTGCACACCGAGTCCCGACCAGACCTACCCTGCCGGGAGCTCTCCCACAACCAATATTAGCATGCCTTCTGCACTATAAAGACTGAGACGCCATATTAGCCCAAGCACCTAAGAAAGGAGGGCTGAAAATCAACAATGCAACTGTGCGTATCGTCCCGGACTTCTCAAGAGAGGTCCAGCGACAAAGAGTGTCCTACCAGGAAGGCAAAAAGAAACTCAGACAGATGGAACTCCAATACTCCATGCTTTTCTCTGGAAAATTGAGGGTGGTAACCCCGGATGAAGCAAGTTTTTCCAGTCTCCACAAGCAGCATGGGACTGGCTAGAAACTCACTATGGACCGAAGTCTGATGCCGTTGGACGGGAAGTGGAAACGACCGTGCAAGACCCCAGAAGCACGCGTTTGTAGCAGAGAGTTGCCTCGCCTTCCCAAGCTGAGGCTAGATTGGGACGCTGAAGAACTATGGAAGTTGTAGCCCAACTGAGTGCAGGTCAGACAGACCAGGAAACAACAGAACAGGAGTACCTCCCCCGGACTCCGAGTCAGACCCGCAGTCTAATGCGTCCAAGAGTACAAGCCTAGAGATGCCCACAGTCACACCAGGCACGGACAACAAAATCATATAAGACACTTGATAACCCTGAAGGAACATAGATGAACTGGAACTTTCCATGCCGGTGCCCCGCTAACCCACAGAACGTAAGAGTGTATTATACTAATGAATAAACATGCCGAATGAGGACCTGGCCGCCTGAGGATTGCACGAGGCACCCCTCCACGATTCAGAGCACTGTGGAAGTTCTTACACGAACGTTAATGAACACTAACATGATTTGGGCAAGTAGCACATTGCTGCTAGTCCTGGGGAGGGGGAGTTGGGGTTGTTTGATGTTGCTTTTGAAGTTGGGAATTAGCGAGTCATGTAAACAATTTACACACTCTAATCAGGGTCACACTGAACAGGGTGAGCTAGAACACATCTGAAAGAGACACTTTAGTGATAGATTCCTTACCTTAGAATATCCCCAGGCGTCAGACTGGATCCGGAATTTTTTTGCGTAGCAGTACCCTTGCGCGTCGGTAGGCGTCGTCTGCGGCTCCGCGTCTGTCGTCGGCATCGTGGGCGCCGTGATGACGTCGTCGGAGTACTTAGACGCCGCCTCCGCGTGCTGACGTCAATTCTTCTTTTTTCCGCGCCAGCAGCGCAGATCCGGAAAAAGTGGTACCTTAGTCACTTTTTGACTAAATCTTTTTGATCTCCTTTCTCGAGTCTTTGACTCCGAAACGGTGCCGGTAGGGATGCCTGGTTTTAAGCCCTGTGAGGATTGTGACCGGCTGATGTCGGTCACGGACCCTCACCGTCGGTGTCTCCACTGTCTCGGCGTAGACCACGACGACAAGGCCTGTTCCGACTGCCGGGCCGTAACTTCGAAGGCTAGACGGGAGCGGTCCCGTAAGCGGCTCGAACTCCGGCAGTCGGCCCCGCGCCAAGAGAGGTTCCAGTCCGGACGGAGGTCGAGGGAGCGGTCGCGGGAGAGGAGCCATCATAGCTCCGGGAGTCGACATCACTCCTCAGGGTCGAAGTCGTCAGGTAAGCACAAGAAGTCGAAGAGACGTCATCGCTCTTCCGACTCCCCCCGACGCTCGCGCGACGCGGCCGGGGGTTCAGGTGGCACCGCCCACGCGGCTCCGTCGCAGGCGCCGCGTCCGGCTTCATACCCTCCGGTCCCTGGGCCTAACGCGGCGCCGGAGGAGATCGAGCGGTTCCTCATGGCCATGAGGTCGCTCTCTCCTCCGACTGGTTCCGCGGATCCTTCGGGCCCAGCGGTCCCGTCTGGGGGTCCTAGCGGGTCGGGGGCTTCGACCCCGAGGCCGTCGGGTGCTTCGGCTCCGACGCCGCTGGCGCCTTCGGGCCGGGCGCCGCAGGGCCCCGCTGGATCCAGTTCCGGATCCGGGTCGTCGCCGGTGGATTTAACGACCTCCCTGGCGCGACCCCTCAGGCGCCGTCCTCGGGCGGCGCCGTCCCCGACACCTCCCTCATCCCGGTTCCGGCGCCGCTTTAGACGCCGTTCGGAGAGTTTACTTTCCATGAACCGGCCCCATCCTTTGCTAACCCTGAGTACCAGGAGATGGGTGATGAGGAGGATTGGGAGGGGTCTGAGGACCCTCTGGTACGTGAATGCCAGTCTCAAGAGGACTGGGCAGGTGAACTTAGGGAGGCCAGTGGTATTGACACTTCGCCTGACACTGGCTTTGTCTCGCCTCCTACCGTGGCTATGGAGGAGGGGGCAACCTATAGTGTGGTGTTGATGAGGGCAGCCAAGGCCTTGGGCCTTGAGCTCCCAGTTGCAGCCGTGAGGACCAACCTCCTCACCGAGGTCCTTAAGCCGCAGTCATGCTCAGCCGAGCCTCTGCTGCCGTTTAACGAGGCCTTAACCGACGTTCTTTTGGGCACTTGGTCCAAGCCCGCTACGGGTTTGCCCGTAGATAGGAACGTGGCCAGACGCCACCGCCCGGCCCCGGGCGACCCATGTTCCCTGTCCACCCACCCCACCCCCGAGAGCCTGGTCATCCAGGCCTCTAATTCCCAGACCGCATTCCCGTCGGCTCCGCCGGACCGGGAATCCAAGAGGTACGAGCAGTACGGTAAAAAGATCTTCTCGTCCCTTAGTCTGGGACTGCTGTCTTCCAACACCGCATGCCTCTTGGGCCGCTACACCCACTCTCTGTGGGATACGGTGGCGGAAGTGTTGCCAGAGTGTCCGTTGGAGGTACGAGCCAAACTCGGCCAAGCCCTTGTGGAGGGCCGGGATGCAGCCAAAGATTCTATCCGGTGTGGGCTGGATACCACAGACTTACTAGGTAGAGCGATGGCAACGACGGTGGCGGTGGCGGTCAGACACCACGCCTGGTTGAGGTCCGCCAACTTTTCGGCCAATGTACAGAACACACTGATGGACATGCCGTTTGATGGCCGTCGCCTTTTTGGCAACAAGGCAGACCATGCGCTTGAGTGCTTTAAGGACTCCAGGGCTACGGCAAAGTCCTTGGGCCTCTCAGCCCCGTGCCAGCAATCGGCTGCCTTTCACTCCTTTCGTGGCCACGGAAGGGGTGTACCCACACGTGCTGCCAGCCACGCTCCGCAGGGTAATCCCCAACACGGTGGCGGCCGTGGAAACCGCTGTCCCGGCGGTCGGGGACAACGTCGAGGTCAGCCCACACCTTCCCCCGCAGCATCCGCCTCAAAACCCTCCTAGTCCATGCTTTCAGGCCCATGTGACGCCAGTGGCGGGCAGGGTTCGCCATCACCTCCTCCACTGGCGCACTGTCACGTCGGACAGGTGGGTGCTGCAGATCGTCCGAAGGGGCTACTCCTTCCCCTTCGAGGCGACTCCTCCAGCCATGCCACCGCAGAACCACCGTGTATCGGGGGATCATTTGCGACTTCTGCAGGAGGAAGTTATGGCCCTCTTGGCCAAGGGGGCCATCGAGTGCGTTCCTGGGCCAGAAGTAGAGTGTGGTTGCTACTCCCACTACTTTCTGGTACCCAAGAAGGGCAAAGGGGGCCTATGGCCTATCTTGGACCTAAGGAATGTCAACGGCTTCCTCCGGAAGGAGAAGTTCAAAATGCTGACACTGGCTCAAGTCTTAGCTGCCCTGGACCCAGGAGACTGGATGGTAGCGTTGGACTTGCAGGACGCTTATTTCCACATCCCCGTCCTGCCGGCCCACCGGCGCTACCTGTGGTTCACGGTTGGCCATGAGCACTTTCAGTATACCGTGCTCCCCTTCGGCCTTACCAGCGCCCCTCGGGTGTTCACGAAGGTGATGGCGGTGGTCGCAGCTCATCTGCGCAGGTTAGGGGTTTCAGTCTTCCCCTACCTCGACGACTGGTTGTTGAAGGCGGGCTCGCCCCAGACAGTCGTCAGCCACCTCCAGACTACGGCAGATCTCCTGCACCAGCTGGGGTTCTCCATCAATGTGCCAAAGTCACACCTGTGCCCCTCTCAGAAGCTCCTTTTCATCGGAGCGGTTCTCGACTCGGCGCGGTTTCGGGTTCATCCACCCGAGCAGCGGGTCCGGGATATTCAGGCTCTGATTCCCATCTTTCAGCCGTTATCACGGGTCTCGTCAGGTTGACGCTGCGGCTTCTGGGGCTGATGGCCTCCTGCATCCTACTGGTGCATCTCGCCAGGTGGCGGATGCGGGCTCTGCAGTGGGACCTGAAGTTTCAGTGGGCCCAGCATCAGGGCAACCTGTCCGACCACGTCCTGATCTCGGAGGGCACTGCGAGACAGCTGCAGTGGTGGCTCACGGACCGCGATTGGGTCAGCGGCAGATCACTCTACCTTCCCCAACCGGAGCACGTAGTTGTGACGGACGCGTCCCTCCAGGGCTGGAGAGGCTCCACGGGAGAGGCGGAGATCAGAGGCCTCTGGTCTCCGGCGGAGGCCCGGCTCCACATCAACCTGTTGGAGTTACGGGCGATTCGTCTAGCACTGAAGGCATTCCTCCCCTCTGTCCGGGGGAGTGTAGTGCAGGTGTTCACGGACAACACCAGCGCCATGTGGTCCTGCAACAAACAGGGCGGGGTGGGGTCTTGGACCCTTTGCCAGGAGGCTCTGCACCTCTGGCAATGGCTGGAACGCCAGGGCGTGACCCTGGTGGCTCAACACCTGGCAGATTCTCTGAACGCCAGGGCGGACGAGCTCAGCCGTCGGTGCATGATGGATCACGAATGGCGTCTGAACTCGGACGTGGCGCAAGGCCTCTTTCAGCTATGGGGAGAGCCTTGGTTAGATCTATTCGCCACCGAAGAGAACGCGCAATGTCATCAGTTATGCGCGTTGGAATTTCCAAGGCGGCACTCGCTCGGAGACGCTTTTCGTCGCGAGTGGAGTTGCGGTCTATTGTACGTCTTTCCGCCTATACCACTTCTGCCCAGAGTGCTGAAGAAGATCAAGCGCGACCGGGCCCAAGTCATCCTTGTGGCTCCGGACTGGGCACGAAGGTACTGGTATCCAGAGCTACTCAGTATGTGAGTCGATCCCCCGGTTCGTCTGCCTCTTCAGGAGGACCTTCTGTCGCAGCAACAGGGGACGGTCCTCCACCCGAACCTGTCCAGTCTCCACCTCCATGCTTGGAGATTGAGCGGCGACAGTTGCGGCCATTTGACTTGCCTCCTGAAGTCTGTAACGTCATTCTGGCAGCCAGGCGTCCCTCCACAAAGTCGGTATACGCCTGCAGGTGGAACAGATTTGTGGCATGGTGCACAGCAAAGGCTGTGGATCCTCTTGCTGCCCCTCTCTCTGAGGTTCTTCTCTTCCTTCTTTCTCTTGCCCAGCAGGGCTCTGCTCTGGGCACTATGAAGGGCTACCTTTCTGCCCTTTCAGCCTTTCTGAGGCTGCCTGATCAACCTTCTTTATTCAAGTCCCCCATTGTAAATAGATTTCTTAAGGGCATCACACACACGTTCCCTCCTGTTCCGTTTGTGATGCCTCAGTGGGACTTGAACCTTGTTCTTACGTTCCTGATGTGCGCTCCCTTTGAGCCACTTCACAACTGTCCTCTCCGCCTTCTTACTCTGAAGACTACCTTCATGGTTGCCATCACCTCTGCCAGGAGAGTGAGTGAGCTCCAGGCTCTTTCTTGTACTCCTCCTTTCCTCTCTGTCCATCCGGACATGGTTGTGTTGCGTACTAAGCCATCGTTCCTGCCCAAGGTTGTCACAGCCTTCCACATCGGGCAGTCCATCACCTTGCCAACCTTCTTTCCGCCACCGCACCTCTCTAAAGAGGAAGAGCGGCTCCACCGTCTGTGGACCCAAAACGTGCGCTTTCATTCTATATGGATCGCACACGCCAGTTCCGGGTGGATGACCAACTCTTTGTTGGTTACGTGGGCGCTCAGAAGGGTAAAGCGGTGCACAAAAGGACCATCTCCCGGTGGATCATCTTGTGTATCCAGGCATGTTAGTCCTTGGCTAAAAAGGAGCCCCCTGTTGGATTGCGGGCTCATTCCACCCGAGGCACGGCGACTACAACTGCCCTGGGCCGGGGAGTGCCCTTACAAGACATCTGTCAGGCAGCTACGTGGGCATCACTGCACACGTTTGCAAGACACTACTGCCTAGACAGCCAAGTCCGGAGGGATGGCTTCTTTGGCCGTTCTGTCCTCCAGGACTTTCTGGTGTGATTATTGGTTCGCAGACCCACCACCGGGGTTGGTATTGCTAGGGTATCAATTTTAAGGTAAGGAATCTATCACTAGCGTGTCTCTTTCAGATGCACAAGTTACTACTTGTCTAACGATATATCTGTAAGAGACATTAGTTAGTGATAGATTCCTTACCGACCCACCCATCCTCCCCGTTCTGCGAACCGATATCTAGGGTTAGGGTTATCCCCTATCAGGGCCCTAGTTTCAATGGCACCAGTGTTGGTTTTTAACATGGCTCAGCGCTTCTGGTGCGGAAAAGATGTGTCTAAGAACTGACATCAGCACGCGGAGGCGGCGTCTAAGTACTCTGACGACGTCATCACGGCGCCCTCGACGCCGGACGCGGAGCAGCAGACGACGCCTACCAACGCGCAAGGGTACTGCTACGCAAAACATTTCCGGATCCAGTCTGACGCCTGGGGATATCTAAGGTAAGGAATCTATCACTAACTAATGTCTCTTACAGATATATCATTACACAAGTAGTAACTTGTGCGATGTGAAATTAAGGAACTTGCCCTTCACACCGAAAATACACATGACTAGCAACCCAGTTTATAAGGGCCTGACAAGGAATGTCAGGGGCATGCATACCCTGGCGAAAAGATATAACGTTTTTACTTACCTACATAGAAGAGGAGCATATATTGCGCTCTTACAAGAAACGCACCTCACTGACAAAGAAGGCCAAGCACTAAGAAGGAGATGGCGGGGTCAGGAGTATTTCACCACATACCCGGCATATGCCAGATGGGTACTCGTATGGATATGAGCAGGGCTCCCATTCCAACTTACAGAGACCATAATTGATACCGGGGGTAGATATGTAGCAATAAAGGGTCGCTAAGCGGGGAAGGCATTATGCTCCCAACACTGAGTAGAGTACTTTTTGGCGATCTGGTCATAATGCCTAGCCCCATGGCTAACGACACTAATAGGAGGGGACTTTAATTGTATATCCAATTCCCTGTTGGATCACTCGCACCCTCCCCTGCGAGACTCTCAAACGACCCGCACAGCCAAAATGATCTCGGACTGGCAGCAACAATGAGGCCTGATAGATGCCTGGAGATGCCTGAACCCACAAGGCCGACACTTTTCCTTTTTCGCAGGGCTTCATGAGGTTCATGTCCGCCTAGATCGATTTCTTAACACTCCAGATGTACACAGCCTGATCGGAGTGATCAAATATCTGCCCGGACTATATTGGACCACAACCCAGTGTTATTACACCTGTGGTGGGTGCATCCCAGATCCTCCATACCTACTTGGAGGCTTAAACCTGAATTGTTGGAGGACCAGGTCTTCCGCAAAATGATCAGGACCAAAACCATCCAGTATTTTGCTGAAAATACTGGAACAGTGTCCACCCCGCAAATACAATGGGATGTCTTTAAAGCTGTGGTGCGAGGATACTGCATTGCCGAATCAAAGGGGATCAGGCAGACTCTAATGACAGATGTCGAAAAGGCAGAAGACCGCTTATGGGACATTGAAACTAGATGGCCAGGAAATTCGGAGCTACAACCCGAACTACTGGCAGCTAAAGAGGAGGTAGCGACGCAGGTAGAGCAACTACTATGTTTCGCCTATAGGAACTATGCGGACAAGACATGCCGAGGGACAAATCGAGTTGGCCAACCCAAGTAAACGAGGTTCACCCTTCCTAGAATTAAGAGATCTGGGAGGGAGACAGGGTGTATACGCCAGAAGAGATTAATGACGCATTTGTAGGTCACTACTCTGCCTTATACACTAGCTCATCTACATGCGACCCACAACAAACACAGACTTATCTGACCAAACTCCAGTTCCCAGAGATTACGGAGGAAGACGCAGATGCCCTAGGCGGGAACATAACTACCAAGGAAATAGCTGCCACTATCAAACACATGGCATGCAATAAAATCCCGGGTACAGACGGGTTTCCAGTGGAATTTTACTCCACATACTTGGCTGAACTAATCCCTAATTTCCTGACGCTCTACGAGACGGCTAATGAGACATGCGGCGTTCCAGACACAACGAGGGAGGCTACTATAGTCCCCATACTAAAACCAAACAAAGCCCCCCATGACAAGTCAGCTTTTCGCCCGCTATCAATGCTCAACATTGATTATAAAATCCCAAGCTGGATCCTCGCTACCCGTCTTCTACCCCTCATGACTACACTAATGCACAAGGACCAAGCAGGGTTCATCCCATCACGCAGTACAGCAGGGAGTATCAGACGATTACTAACAATACTAGAGGCGAACAAGAGGGACCGAGAGAAAGCCGCAATTTTTGCAGTAGATTTAGAGAAGGCTTTTCGACAGCCTGGAATAGCCCTACTTGTACGAAGTAATGATGAATAGGAGATTAGGACATGGGTTTATTAACTGGACCAGGTTCTTATATACCAGACCGATGGTCAGAGTGTGCACAGGAAGAACTAAATCGCAGAGCTGGCAAGTAGAACACGGCACCAGGCAGGGACGCTCACTCTTTCACCCACTATTGTTTGCCCCTGCTACGGGGCCTCTTGCAATTGCATATGAAGGACAGAGTTGGACAGGTCGACCATCATATAGCGCTCTATGATGATGATCTGCTGCTTTTTCTGGGGTGGGGGGCAGAGACCTGGCACAACTGCAATGGCAGCCTAATTGTCTACCATATCTGGGAGTAAACATTTACCATACCTGGCAATATCTCTATGCTCTATGAGGGCAACATAGGGAGGACCTTGAGATGACAGGGAATGGCTATGGACTTTTGGCAGACTATTCCGCTTTCGGTAGCTGGCAGGATTGCGCTCCCTAAAACGGTGGAGCTCCCCCGCCTGTTGTACTATTTTAATACACTCCCACTATGGATCCTGGAGGTCTTTTTCAGGGATCTGGGCACCCTAATTCGGACCTTTATCTGGGGCTCAGGGTGACGCAGGGTTGCCCTTACAATGCAATGACCTACAGCTGCGGGTGGGTTGGTGGCCCTGGACTTTGAGTCTTACTACATAGCAGCTTAGCTGCAGTGGCTAGAATGAAACATAGCTCTAAAGCGACAACAGGCAGAGGCACTAAGACCGGCCAAATCACTGCAACATGACCTGCTTCAAGTGTTTCTCAGGGTGGGCAGGCCAATAGGGAAGGAACCCCAAGAACTCCGAGTACAGACCAAATGCTGGCACTGGGGGCTGCAGAGAATGGGATTGCAGGTTCTATACTCACCAGACATCCACCTAGATATGCTAAGGGCACTCCCACATGGGAGTAACTGCAAGGCTTGGATAGAAGCCGGGGCGACAATAATGGGGGACCTCTACAGGGATATTGAGCTATTACCGTTCAATGCGTTCCGGGCAGAGTTCGGGCTACCCCAGGGAAATTTTTTTATTGCACAGAGGACTCACGGCAGCAACCTGCACGCATTGGCGAACAGGAACCACAGAACCCCCACCACAACAGAGCTGTTATTATACGGCCCTATCGGCGGGCACCATTAAAGCAGTGACCTGCTTGTACAGAGCGCTACACGAAGACAGACTGCACCCACTGGAGATGATGCGACTCCAATAGGAAGGGAACTTGTGCAAACCAATCACTGCCAAGGACTGGGACAATATATTTGGTGAAATACCAAAAGCATCCAGAAATGCATGCTTCAAATTGATAAATGACTATGTCCTTCATTGAGCATACCTGACCCCCGAACGCATAAGTAGATATTTCCAGATAGAAGAGGCAGCTTGCCCACACTCCGGTAAAACATGGGCACACATCCTGCACATTTTCTGGGACTGCCCCGACCAGCGCGAGTTTTGGGAAGGAGTATTACAGACTATAAGCGAAGTCATTGATAGGAAGCTCTCCTCTCCAGCCCACTGTTTGCTGGGGCGGCTCCCTCACACAGAAAAAAACAAAATTACTAGTAAATTCAAAGACTTGGAGTTCGTACTAGAGAAGCGCCAAATAACCAGAAACTGGAAAGCAAGGGGAGGCCCCAGACTATCCACCTGGAAGAAATAACTCCTGAAGTGGGTGGGTTGTGAGGGGCGAATCCTGATGCAGGAAGTTAAGGAGGGAGTGCGAAAAATAGAGCTAGCCAGAGCCTGGGAGATCCTTATGCATGATCTTGTGCACCCGAAACGAGAGACTCCAGCTGGAGAGAGAGAAAATTTGTAAGAAGGGCCCCCGACGCAAACATGCAAACAATAACAGGCCTGTCCAAATAGTTCCTATGTAAACAAGACACTGAAGACTAACTCATCGAGCTTGCATCGTAATGCCCTAGAAACGCATTCTGATTGATCATTGAAAGAGCTGGTTCAGTATCCCACATATGATCCACTCTCCCCGTGACTCTCATGGGAGGGGGATGATAGTTACTGTTACAGTTTTTAATCTTATTTGACTTCTCAGATGGACCTGAAATGTAATAAACAATAGAAGCTAGGAGATGGTTCATATCAGGCGATGTGACTTGAACAGCTGAAATGTAATGATATGATGCAATAGCACCATAAAATCTGTTTAAAAAACAAAAAGGGGCTCCTGGACGCCTTCCCATCACTATCTCTCCTGCTTAGAGTTCAGAAGAAAATGAATAATGACCGGGCCCAAGACTTCCTAGTGGCTCTGGATTGGGGAGGAGAGCACAGTGGCTGAAACTTCAGAGCATGAGCATCTGCTGCCTGAAGTACTAGATGTCCTGCCTACTGCCAAACACCTTTCACAAAATCCATTTATGCGAGATTTGGTAAATATTTATAACCTGGTGCGGTGTGTGGGACACTGTCCCTGTAGAGACATAGCAATTGGAAGTCCTTTTGTTTGATTTGTCGTTAGCTCAGGAAGCTCTGCAGTGGAAACTAATAGGTAATAGATAAGCCCTTTTGGCTTTGCTAGTTGTACCAGACCAACCATCTAGTTTCCAGTCAAATGTTGTGATGCTCTTTATTACAGGTTTGACATGTGTTCCCTACCAAACTGTTTGTGATGCCACAGTGGAAATGTGTCCCTGACTGCGATTATGTCAGTTTATCGCTTGTGTGAACTACAGGTACTTTGAATGTAATCGCTCTATACCACCTTTTTTTGTACTAACTTGTGCTGAGGACGAGGGGCGCTAAAGGACGCACAGCAAGATGGCTGCGTGTTAGTGCAGCTCCTCGGCCACGTTTACAATCCGTTCATAATCCTGACGATATTTAGGGAAGCCAGACACACTGATGGTGGCAAGGTGTCCGGGCAGTCTCGAGGGCTAGACTGGGGGGCTTGGTCGCCCTGCTGAGGTACTGGAAGTCGAGGATCGCTGCATTAAGGATTGCGAGGGGAAGAGCGTAAGATGGCTACTGCTCCAGGCAAGTGAGTAGCGTCGGAAGGAGATAGCGATTGCTACGCATGCCCGACTGGCTGACGTTATGGACGGTGAAAGGTTAATCCGCTCAGGTGGGGAAAGTATAGTGGCACAGTGAGTGGCATCGCTAACTAGAGCAGGATCTGTGCCATCGGTCCGGAAGCTCTCGCATTGGTGGAGATCTCGCCGCGCCTCGGGGGCAAGGCGTTGGGGCTTCCCTTGGAGATGGGGCACTCGTTGTAGAGCGGCGGCCACTCAACATTTAAACTGCAGCGTTCCACGGCCTGAATTGTGTGCTGCCGTTGCCTTGGGGACTGGGCCGGTGGTGAAGTGAGGGTGCCTCTGCTGCATGTGGAGCGGAGCGGGCAATTGATCTCTCCAACACCCCGCTCATGCGCTCTGTAGAACACTGCAGCGGCTGCAGTCTGAATGGACTGGCTGCTGGCTCATTTGAGGAGAGGTGTGCTGCCTTTTATCGCTCCATGCTCAACAGTCTGGTGTACTGAGGAGACTGTGGATCAGCATTCTTTCCGGATGGTAGAGGGCCCACACTTTGGCTGACGTGCACCAGTAGCTGGGAATTACTGGTGTGGCTACTCTAACGTATACAGTGAGAAGGAGTCCCAGTCTCACCCCAGGCATGACACAGAGTACCAATTGGCATTGCTTGGTCTAAAGTGAAGATACTACTACCTTACAGTGATAGAGAGTTAATTTGTCCCTCAGACTCTGACGTGTAGGTACCCAGTGACATACCGTCTGCAAAGGTGGTAGGTTCAGTGGCACCAGCAGTGCACGTGGGAGTATTTCACTCTCTGCTCTATGGTTTTTGACTGGTTGAAGTGTGCATTGAAACCTCTCCAATTGCTTCACGGCCAGAGGTAGTTGTACATACCTTACTTGAGGTTTAATTTTCAATGCACTTACTCCTCGAAATAACAGCCTGCAGCGTCTGCGTGGGAGCTCTGATCGCGGTCAAGGGAACTTGCGCAGGCTAGGCGTGGTCTCCTGTGGAGTCCTTCTTGGTGTCTACTCACTATGGGTAAGCCTGATAAAACTCAACAACAATTCAAGATTGAGATGCGATAAACGGCAAGATCTCAGCAGAAGACACTGTCTGATTCGGAGGCGGAGGCTCCATCGGACGCTGCCCCCTCTTTAGAGACCATGCTGCTTGCGATGTAATAAAGCTTGCAGTCCATTGATGGCAAAATCGATGCCCTCAATTTGCGCATGTTTCATATGGCAGCGAAGCTGGACAAACAAGGTATGATGCTGGCTGAAGTTGAGCAGCGTGTGTCAACTGCGGAGGACAATGTAACCGCAGTCTCAGATAAAACCTTAAAAAAGTTCTTGCAGTAATTCAAGACAAAAATGAAGATTTGGAAGTGAGGTCACGAAGGAACAATATCTGGATAACGGGTCTGCCAGAATTGACCAATGTTGGCAAAATTGATCTGTTCGTGGAGGGTATGCTGAAGGATATTTTTAAAGCAGAAGTGTCCTCCAATATGTTTGTTGTTGAACGAGCTCACCGCTCCTTGGCGGCGTGCCCGGTTCCCGGCACCCCTCCAAAAACCTATCATTGCTAGGTTGTTCATTTACTGGGACAGAGACACTATTCTGCGCCTTGCCCGGGAGAAGAGCCAAATCACTTACCACGGAAACATGTTGGAGTTTTTTCCAGAATTTACCACTGCAGTTCAGGTTGCCCGAAGAGAGTTTATTCCTACAAAAATGCTGCTGCAAGCGGAGGACATCCCCTATGCCATGTTATACCCGGCTCGCTTGAGAATCGGATCTGAGGGTACATCCAAGATCTTCACGAACCCAAAAGCCACTTTGGAGCATGCTAAAGTACTAGAAGAGCGTCATCGAGAGGCCTCAGCAGATTTGGGCGAGGAGGAACAATGATGTATAACTGGTCCCCCTAATGGTGGTGGTAGCACTGGAAATGTGTATTTTGGGGCATTAGTGGTCCACATGTGATTGCAAGATTTGTAATATTTTCCCTTCACAGGTTTGTTACTGGACCTAAATACTATTGCTGTGCAAGTTAATTGCTGGTGGGCTCAGGCACCGGTGCCCTGTTGTACAAATTGGTAATTTGCTCTTCATGGTGTGCTATGCTATTCAATGATTATACTTATGATGATGACGATATTTGGTGGCACGGCCACCCCCCACTTAAATCGGGGGGTTGCTGCTCTTTTCCGGCCCGTAATGGGGGTGCCCCACTTTTTCACTTGGTGTAGTTTTTGGTTGGGAGGTTTTAATCTTGCTGTTTGGGTTGTCTTTAGCAAATTGGGGGTGCTAAAGTGGGTGGGGTAGGAAGGTTGGATAATGGTTGGATTGCATGTGTGGGAAGTCAAAATTTCTGCAATGCTCAGAACATATAATGGTGTATAAGTGATTGCTCTATCATTATGCTTGGTCGCAGGTCCGGGCGATAGCATTAAGTTAGTAACATGGAATGTGCGTGGGCTTAATAACCCCGCAAAAAAATGGTAACATCTTGGCCTACCTTGATAGACAGACTGTTCAGGTTGCTTTTATCCATGAAACACATCTCACTAAGCAAAGAGACCTAAAGGTAGGAGATCGCTGGGCCACGATATAGGTTGCATCTTCATTCTATTTGTACTTTAGAGGGGTGCTACTTCTAGAAAGGAGAGGCACTCCCTACACTCATATTAAATCTGAAGTGGACGCCCAGGGGAGATTGGTGCTCGCATTGGGTAAGCTGGGTGGTACGCTGGTGCCGTTTGTGAACACTTATGGTCTCAATGTAGATGACCCTGCTTTTTTCAAAGACTTTTGGAGGCACATCTCTTCCTAGCCACAGGCTCTGGTACTATGGGGGGTGGCCTAAATGTGTGTTTGTCCTCGAGACTAGATTGTTCCTCTGATGTGGAAGGGCGCAGTAAGCAAGAGGTGACGGTATTGAATGAGCTGATTGAGGCTGAAGGTCTCGTAGATTTGTGGTGGAATCTTACTCGTATGGGTCGTGAAGGGACATTCGTGTCAACAGTGCACGACTTGTGGTCTAGATTGGATTACTGGCTAGTCTTCAAGCAGGCTGCCCCTTGGGCTATATCTACTAAACATCTCGCTAGAACGCTCTCTGATCACTCCTGTGTCCTAATGGAATTGAAGGTCCCGGCCGTACTTAGGCCTCCATTTCAGTGACTGCTGCAATCGCCTCACTGCTCTACCCCTTATTTCGCACACAGATTGGTGCTCCGATTAGTAATTATTTGTCAGAAAATGTCAGTTCTGTGGACAGTGCAGGTATGGGTAGCATTTAAGGTTAGTATTAGAGGGGAATGCATGGGAGCGCAGGCTGGGGTACTAAAGGATCTCAGGAATCGTATGGAATACTTTCCAAGCAAGATCAGTAAGCTGGAGCGGGAGTATGAAGTGAGCCCTACACCTGATATTTTAGTGCGTATACTTGAGTTGGTCACCGACCATAATGAGATGGAAGATCAAGAGATGTTGCATAGATCCCGCAAATATAGGGCAAGGTATTATGGTGAAGGTGGCAGACCCAGCCACTCATTGGCGCATAGGTTGTCACTCCCAAGGGGGCAAGAAAATATCACTGAGCTGCTTGACTTGAATTTAGCTGCTCAATATTCTACCCCCGAGATCAGTCGAGCTTTCATGGATTTTTTATTCCCAGCTACATGGGGATGGAAAATTCAATCCTATGTGAGGTAATTAATGAGTATTTGGAAGATATCGCGCTGAGGTGGCTCTCCGATGGTAAACGTGAATACTTGATACAACCCTTCGACGTGGAAGATGTCAAACTGGCTATAGCATCTCTGCCTACTAGTAAAGCAGCGGGCTGGGTTGATTAGTGAATTCTATAAAGGATATTCGGATGTACTAGCCCCACAGCTGTTAAAGGTGTATGCGGAGGTCTATGAGAAAGGTTCCTTGCCACCATCTCTTAGGGAAGCCTTACTGGTCACTTTGCTGAAACCGGATAAACCTGTAAATAAATGTGAATCTTACAGGCTCTTATAAATACTGATACTAAGATATTGGCGAAAATGATCGCATACAGACTCCAGCCGCTGATTCTTAATTTGGTGCTTCCTGACCAGTGGGGGCTTTGTTCCCAAACGCTCCACGGTGCATAACATGCGTACAATATGTGCGGTAATAAACCAGTTAGACCCCGATACACCTGTTGTGGCTGTGTTACTTGATGTGGCTAAAGCCTTCGACTCACTGAAATGGAGGCATATGTTTGTGGTTTTACAGAGAATGTGGATGCCGCAGTTTTTCCTCATGTGGATTTGTTTATTTTATACACAACCAGTCGCCAGGGTGCGGGTAAATGGCTGGGTGCCATATATATTCCCAATATAAGGAGGCACAGGGCAGGGCTGCCCTCTGTCCCCTATGCTTTTCTCTTTAGCGCTGAAGCCGGTGGCTTGTAAGGTGCGGCTAGAATTGCGGTTGTAAAGAGGTCAATACTACCCTAGTTGCTTTATTTATTTGTTAATGTCCCTTTGAAATTGTATGTACAGTTTTTTTTAAAACTGCAGACCTGTCTGTTGTCATTGGTCTGGGCTGGCAAGCAACCTAGGTGTAGTTGGGCTAAATTGGCTTTGCCGTTTGAGTATGGGGGGGTTTGAAGCCCCTGACTTGAGGCTCCAATACTTATGTGCGCATGCGCAGTTTGCTCATTGTTGGTACTTCCCACAGATATATATGCCGCGATTGAGGAGGACATGGCACACCTGACACCACTGACTGCTATGGTCTTCTGCAAGGGTGAGTCAAGGCATAGGAGAGAAATTAACCCAGTTGGGTGCACTATCTGGGCATTGCACGTGCTTGCGAAGAGGGCGGGATTAGAACAGATCTATTCCCCAGATATGCCAATTGCCGCTTGTTAGACGGGGACCTGGAGGGTCGGCCGAGCACAAGGGGAGAGGCCTCCGGTGAGGGCCGTCTCCAGCGATCGTACAGACAAGTAACTTCCCCCCCCCCACAGATGGACACCACACGAAGATCAGAGTAACACCTTTTATAGGCAGTTCTTGAAGTAAGGTAGTACGATACAAGGAGATCAGGACACGATGATCCTCTCAATTCTAGTCTCTAGTAGGGAAAGGGGGTAGCGGGACAGTCTTGGTACCTACAGGTACTGAGGTGAAACGGCGGTAGCTCACAATCCTCGAGCTCGGCGGTCGGACGGGTCGGACCGCGGCAGCACCAGCAGGTCCCGAAGAGATCGTAGGTGGCAACGGGCCGCGGCAGCGCCAGCAGGTCCCAACGAAGATGGAAGTTACAACGGGCCGCGGCAGCGCCAGCAGGTCCCACGAGGATGAAGGTTGCAGAAGGCCGCGGCAGCGCCAGCAGGCAGGACGATAGTTCACAAGGCAGGGCTGCGGCAGCGCCAGCAGTCCGTCAAGGATGAGTTCTTCTCGGTGTCTCTCGACTCCAGGATACAACTGCCTTCCTGCTCTGGGGCTCCTCGGTTATAGGTCTGGCGCCCTTTGATGTCCGGACCCTCGCACTGGGAGGTCGGGAGGTCCGGGATGAGGGAGTCCAGACACCCAGCAGGGGGGTGGAGCCAGCACCCGGGGAGGCTGGGGGCGATCGGCACCTGGCGGGGGAGAGCCATCGACACTTCTTTCTCCCATTAGCCTGCCAAGTGGTCCGTTCACCTCCTGGATGGATGGTGGTGCCAGGATGGCGGGGCCTGGCCGGGCCCAGGGTTGGGGTCGAGCTGAGGCCACGCGGCCGCGTGGTGCAGTGTCCAAGATGGCGGCTGGGCCGGGCAATGGGGCTGCCGGGGGCCCGGGCCCGTGACACAGATATCCGGGAGCAGGCGTCCCGGAGGGGACGGGTTGCGGGTTGCTTCTGCGGGTAGCCCCCGGAGAGCCGGTGTCTGGGCCATGTCATGCGGGGAGGGAGCGAGCCCTTCGTGGGGCCTGTCCAATATGCGTCCCCCCCAGCTGAAGGCGGGGAGAGTCACCCATCCTCTTGGGGACTCTCCTCGTCGAGGCGGAAAAAGCGGGACAGGCCATCCGCGTTGGCGTGGTCTTGGCCAGGGCGATGCTCCACAGTGAAGTCCATCCCCTGCAGGGAGATGGACCATCGCAATAGTTTGGGGTTCTCCCCCCGCATTTGCATTAGCCATTGCAGGGGCCGATGATCTGTTTGTACCCGGAAGTGGGTTCCGAAGAGGTAAGGCCGGAGCTTCTTGAGGGCCCATACTACTGCGAAGGCCTCTCGCTCAATGGTGCTCCAGCGCTGTTCTCGGGGCAGGAGGCGTCTGCTGATGAAGGCCACTGGTTGGTCGACTCCCTCGGGGTACAGTTGGGAGAGGAAGGCCCCGATGCCATGGTCTGAGGCATCAGTCTGGACGATGAACTCACGGCTGTAGTCGGGGGCCTGGAGCACAAGAGCGGTGCACATGGCGGCCTTCAGCCTCTCGAAGGCCGCTTGACAGTCGGGAGTCCAGTTGACTGTTTTTGGGTTGGTCTTGGATGTGAGTTCCGTGAGGGGCCCCACAATGCTGCCATAGTCCTTTACGAACCGCCGATAGTATCCGGTGAGCCCCAAGAAGGCTCGGACCTCGGTTTGGGTTACGGGGGGGCGCCAGGACTGGATGGCAGCGATCTTGAGCTGGAGGGGGGCCACCAGACCGCTCCCCACTTGGTGTCCGAGGTAGGTCGCGGACCCCTGGCCGATTTGGCACTTGCTGGCCTTGATTGTGAGGCCGGCCCGTTGGAGGGCCTGCAGGACCCCTCGGAGGTGGCGGAGGTGGTCTGACCAGTGGCGGCTATACACCGCGATGTCGTCCAGGTATGCGGCGCTGAACTCTTCGAGGCCCGCCAATACCTGGTTCACAAGTCGTTGAAACGTGGCTGGAGCGTTTTTCATGCCGAATGGCATCACTCTGAAATGGTAGTGTCCATCCGGGGTGGAGAAAGCGGATCGTTCTTGTGCCCTGGGGGTGAGGCCGATCTGCCAGTAGCCTGCCGTCAGGTCGAAGATGCTTAGGTAGCGGGCCGCCCCCATGCGGTCAACTAGTTCGTCGGCTCGGGGGATGGGGTGAGCGTCGGTTCGGGTGACAGCGTTCAGACCCCGATAGTCGACGCAGAACCGGAGCTCGGGTGTGGTGCCCGGGGCCGCAGCTTTGGGGACCAGTACAACCGGGCTGGCCCAGGGGCTGTCCGAGGGTTCGATGACTCAGAGTGCGAGCATCTTGGAGACTTCTTCTTGGATGCAGGTGCGTACCCGATCTGGTACTCGGTACGGCCGGTGTCGGATAGGAGGACTGTCGCCAGTGTCCACGTCGTGCAGACACCAGGGGGTGACCCCGGGTGTGAGGGAGAATAGGTTTGCAAATTGCAGCAGGAGGGCCCGACAGTCTTGGCGCTGCTCCGGGGTCAGAGCCTCGGAGAGTTGGACCCCGTCCACTGAACCATCTTTTTCCCCGGCCCCCAGTAGGTCAGGGAGGGGCTCGGAGTCCTCTTCCGCCCCACTGTCTGTAGCCATCAGCAGGCTGAGCTCCGAGCGCACGAAGTGGGGTTTGAGTCTGTTGGCGTGGAGGACCCAGAGGGGGTTCCGGGGGGATTCCATGTCGATGAGGTAGGTGACGGGGCTCTTACGCTCGATCACCTTGAAGGGCCCCGTCTATTTGTCCTGTAAGGCACAAGGTTCGATGGGGGACATCACCCATACCTGCTGGCCAGGCTCGAATTCGATGGAGGAGGCATGTTGATCGTACCACTTCTTCATGTCCTCCTGACTGGCTTCAAGATTGGCTTTGGCGAGCTCTCTGAATCGCCGGGTCTGATTACGGAGGGTCAGGAGGTACTTGTAGACGTCTGGAGGGGTCTTCAGGGGGGCCATTTCCCACTCTTCTTTAACTAGGCTGAGAGGCCCGCGAACAGGGTGTCCGTACAGGAGTTCGAAAGGGCTGAAGCCGAGGGACTTCTGGGGGACTTCTCGGTAGGCGAAGAGGAGGCACGGTAGTAGCACGTCCCACTGGCGGCGTAGGGGTTCTTCCAGCCCCATGATCATCCCCTTGAGAGTGCGGTTGAATCGCTCGACCAGTCCGTTTCCTTGCGGGTGATAGGGGGTTGTGAATTGGTAGGTGACTCCGCACTGTTGCCATAGGGATTTCATATATTTTGAAATAAAGTTCGTGCCCCTGTCGCTGACGACTTCCCTGGGGAAGCCCACTCGAGAGAAGACCCCCATTAAGGCTCGACCTACCACTTGTGCTGTTACAGTTCGAAGGGGAACCGCCTCAGGATAGCGGGTGGCGTGGTCCACCAGGACCAGGATGAATCGATGCCCTTGTGCTGTTCGGGGGTCCAGGGGCCCCACAATGTCTATTCCCACCCTTTCGAACGGGGTGGTCACAACGGGGAATGGTTGCAGAGGTGCCCTGAGTTTGCGGCCGCTCTTCCCGCTGGCCTGGCAGGTCGGGCAGGACCGGCAGTGGGTGGAGACGTCATTTCTCATTTTCGGCCAGTAAAAGTGAGTCACCAGGCGGTTGTATGTTTTGTCTTGCCCCAAGTGTCCAGCCAGGGGGACATCATGGGCCAAGTTCAGAAGGAAGTCTCTGAAACGGAGGGGCACCACCAGCACTCGACTGGCCCCCAGCTCCGCTATTCTTTGTTCGCTGTACAGTAGGTCATTGTCCCAATAGATCCAGTGGGCCCCTGCGGTGTCTCCTGCGCCCTGGGCGAGCGCTTGCTGTCGCAGTCCCTCGAGGGAGGGACATGTCTTTTGCTCTTGCCGGAATTGTTCTTGGGTGGGCCCCCCTTCCTGACGCCACTGAGCCAGGTCCAGAAGGTCTTGGGGCTGAGCGGGCTCTTCGTGGGTTTGTTCCGGGGTGTCGGTAGGGATGGAGTCTCCCTCTGGAGCGATCGGGGGAGGAGGTGCTGGCCATTCGGGTTCTTCAGATCTAGGGATGGTGTCGGCGGCCATGGACCGGGTTGTTACGCACGCCCAGCCCGGGAGGCCTAACATCCCCAGGTGCTCTCTTCTTTCAACGGCTGCCCACGGGGAACTCTCGAGATCGTTCCCCAGGAGGCAGTCCACGGGGGCATCGTCGCGGACAGTCACTTTTAACATACCGGAGACTCCTCCCCATTCGAAGGGGACGCAGGCCATCCGACACAGGCTCTCCGAATTGTCGGCCGATCGGACGGGGCAAAGAACGTTTGGCAGAATTTGTTCTGGGGTCACCAGGTGACAACGGACGGCCGTCACACTGGCCCCTGTGTCACGCCCATTTATGTTCACCCACTGGCTGTATTTCCTGGTGTTGGCTGGTAGGGGAGCCCGCGGGTTCAGGTCTCTTCCCCCTAGGCAGGCCAGGGTCATGGCGGCAGGTTCCCACTCGGGCTGCTCCTGCTCATACTCTTCAGGCTCTTCGGAGACTTGCTCTTCTCCTAGGGCGGCGGCAGCCACCTGGCGGGGTCCGGAGGTCTGGTTCTTTGGGCAGGTCGGGTCACTGGCATAGTGGCCGACTCGCTGGCATCGATGACACGTAACGTTGGCTCGGAACCCCGGGCGCATCGGGGGGTTGCCCCGGCCGGCCGGGGGCGGGGTGTTGTTGGCGGGAGCGGCCGGGACGGCGTCTCTGCCCCGGCCCTGTCCTCCTCCTCCTCGGGGACGATGATGACCTTGGTTGGTTCTGTTCTGCTCGTTTGGCCCACTCCGGGTCACTCGGGTGCTCTCCCATCGGTCAGCCTCGGCGGCGAGCTGCCGTGGGTCAGTCAATTTACTGTCGAGGAGGTGCTGCCTGAGCTCGACGAAGCAGTTGTTGGAGAGGTGCTCCCACACAATGAGGTTGAAGAGCTGTTCGTAGGTTGTTACGTTGCTACCCTTGATCCATCCCTCGAAGGCTCGGCTGAAATAGTTCACATATTCTATCCAGGTTGTACCCGGGATCCGGGTGCAGTTGCGGAACCTCTGGCGGTACATCTCGGGCGTCAGCCCATATCGACTGAGGAGGGCGGCCTTCATGTGGTCATAGGACGTCATTTGATGGTCCGGAAGCTGCAGCAGGGCATCCCGGCCTTCATTGACGAATCTCCCCCATAGACCGGCTCCCCAGTCACTTCGAGCGATCCGGTGGGCAGTCATGGCGATCTCGTAGGCCTTGAACCACTGCTGTATGTCGTCGTTCCGATAGTATTCACGGACCACATCCTTGGGGATGTGGACCTTCTGTTCGGTAGTACCTGGGGGGGCGCGGTTGCTCGGGCACCCCTAGGTCTTTGTTCTGTTTGCGCATTTCTATCTCCGCTAGCTTGCACTCGTGTTCGTATGCCAGTCTTTTTTCTTCGAGTTCTCTCTGTCTCTGCTTTTCCTCTCTCTCTTCTTGGAGCCGTAAGTGTTCTAAGTTCATCTTTTGTTCTGCCAGTTTCAATTCTCCGTCTAATTTGAGCCGTGCCAACTCTAACTCGTGTAGTCTATTTTTCTCTCGTTCTCGGATCTCTTCCCGGGAGAGATCCGTTCTCCTTTCTTCCGTCAGAGTGGTGTTTGTCTCCGGGGCTTCGGGGTCCCGGGGTCCGGCGATATTTGTCTCTGCCCAGGATTCTAGGGCGTGTTTGAAGTCCTCTTTCGTGCTCAGACCGGTGGTGGCAATGCCTAGTTCTATGCAAAATTGTTTTAGCTCTCGGTGGTTGTACTCTTCCAGTTTTTCCATCTGGAATTTCTCTGCAGATCCGCTCTCTCTGGTCGTCATTGTGGATTAGTCGTAGGGTGAGTTACTCTCTGTACGGTTATGCGTTGGTTCGGATCCCGCCGCTGGCCACCAATGTTAGACGGGGACCTGGAGGGTCGGCCGAGCACAAGGGGAGAGGCCTCCGGTGAGGGCCGTCTCCAGCGATCGTACAGACAAGTAACTTCCCCCCCCACACAGATGGACACCACACGAAGATCAGAGTAACACCTTTTATAGGCAGTTCTTGAAGTAAGGTAGTAGGATACAAGGAGATCAGGACATGATGATCCTCTCAATTCTAGTCTCTAGTAGGGAAAGGGGGTAGCGGGACAGTCTTGGTACCTACGGGTACTGAGGTGAAACGGCGGTAGCTCACAATCCTCGAGCTCGGCGGTCGGACGGGTCAGACCGCGGCAGCGCCAGCAGGTCCCGAAGGGATCGTAGGTGGCAACGGGCCGCGGCAGCGCCAGCAGGTCCCAACGAAGATGGAAGTTACAACGGGCCGCGGCAGCGCCAGCAGGTCCCACAAGGATGAAGGTTGCAGAAGGCCGCGGCAGCGCCAGCAGGCAGGACGATAGTTCACAAGGCAGGGCTGCGGCAGCGCCAGCAGTCCGTCAAGGATGAGTTCTTCTCGGTGTCTCTCGACTCCAGGATACAACTGCCTTCCTGCTCTGGGGCTCCTCGGTTATAGGTCTGGCGCCCTTTGATGTCCGGACCCTCACACTGGGAGGTCGGGAGGTCCGGGATGAGGGAGTCCAGACACCCAGCAGGGGGGTGGAGCCAGCACCCGGGGAGGCTGGGGGCGATCGGCACCTGGCGGGGGAGAGCCATCGACACTTCTTTCTCCCATTAGCCTGCCAAGTGGTCCGTTCACCTCCTGGATGGATGGTGGTGCCGGGATGGCGGGGCCTGGCCGGGCCCAGGGTTGGGGTCGAGCTGAGGCCACGCGGCCGCGTGGTGCAGTGTCCAAGATGGCGGCTGGGCCGGGCAATGGGGCTGCCGGGGGCCCGGGCCCGTGACACAGAGATATCCGGGAGCAGGCGTCCCGGAGGGGACGGGTTGCGGGTTGCTTCTGCGGGTAGCCCCCCGAGAGCCGGTGTCTGGGCCCTGTCAAGCGGGGAGGGAGCGAGCCCTTCGTGGGGCCTGTCCAACTCCGCTCATCCTGATATTTCTGTGGCATGTGAGCGTGGGGTGTGGAATATCCTATGAAGTGCCGGCGTCACGAAATTAGGGGACATGTATCCTAGTGGTGCCTTACTCTCCTTGAGTGAGTTTCAGGGTGGGCAAACATATAAGGCCATGCATGGCTAGATTGCGGGCTGCAGTGCGCCTTTTATACCCAGATTTCCCACAGGAGCCAAGAGGGTCAAAAGCACTACCAGTTGTATTAAAAATGGGGGGGGGGAGCCGTGGATTAATTTCTAAATCGTATGACGCTTTTCAGCGAAAAAATTTGTTTGTCCACTCACCCGCGTGGTAAAAATGGAATGCTATACTCGAGGCCTCCATGTCCAGAGAAAACTGGGTTGAATGTTGCAAACTAACGGGGCGTTTAATAGCGACATGCAACCTTCGAATTATCCATTTTAAATACTTGCACCAAATCTACTATACTCCTGTGAAATTGTTAAAGTTTGGGCTGGGGGTTGATGATCGATGCCCTAGGTGCCGCCAAGCTGGAGCTAACTTTTTATACCAGACGTGGGGTTGTCCTGGTGTTCTAAAGTTCTGATGGAGGGTGACGGAAGTCCTTACAGACAGGACGAAGAAAGTGATTAGCTACACACCGTAGGTTTGCCTGCTGCGATTGCTAAAGCAAATTAAACCTGTAGTGGACATTTAGTGGCAGTTGCCACCCTGTTTGCTAAACGGGCTGTTGCAAGGCATTGGAACTTTAAGGCAGTGCCCTCAATAGTTAAATGGATTCATCAACTTGTGTTCTGCAGGGAGCAATTAAATGTCAATGCTGAAGAATTGCCTCCAGACCTAAAGACTTCTGGGGACCACTTAATGTGTATCTACTTGAGCACCCTGATCTGGTGTAACTTGTAAATGCTTGCCTGTTGGTGGTGTCAATTCTGCACCAACTTCATGATCTGTTTTAGTTATGTATTGCACATTGTTCTGTATACAGAAGTAATGCTTCCCACAGTCTTGTTAGGCTACAGGGTTGTTGTGATGGGGGCGTGGGGTGGGGGTTGGGTGAAGGGTGTAGTTTTGTCTCTCCATTTCTTAAAATGGATATTACTGCTGTACAAGTATACCTCACAATCGCTGCCAGTATATCGATGTATTGCCTATGTTTGTATGCATATTTGAGAGAAAAAAAATAACTTGCGGAGGACTTAGACAACATTTTAACTGAAAGTTGTGACTCCTAGGTTGGGCAAGGAATTGCTCTAACATTCTTCCTCATCCCTCGACAGAGAAGAGGCTTCATTGGTAGGTCCCTAAAAGGATTTTGAATGTTTACATTGATCTACCAAGCACCATTGAGGGAACAATCAGCAATTTGCAGGGTTTTCTGGAGCAAATAAATAGAAGGCTGAGCAGAAGAGAACCTTGCTGAAGTGAATAATCCTCTGCATTTAGATCTGCTGTGCACGGAATACAAAGCAGGTCTGAAAGCCCACTGTATGAAGACCAAGGCCACTACAAGTGCATTGGCACAGGGGGTGCTTGTCCTTCATATCTGCCAGGTTGCGATATGGGCATGGAGCATACGTTCATGATACACTACTGACTTGAAAACCAGGTGCGTTTGAAGGGACAATTCAAATGCTCAATTCTACACAACTGTTTGACCTAAGGCTCCTCCACAGGCCTCCACTTTAGGGCAGTATTGCTTTAGTATCTATTCTAGGGTGAGGAATCTGCTGTTAGAAGCATCCTTCAAAAGAACAAGTTACTTACCTTTGATAACACACTCTCTCGAGAATACTCTATCTGACCGAAAGCGAGTAACTTTTTCTTTTGGGTAGTTTGGCAGGAGCGCTCACATTCAAAGTATATCACTTTAACCACATATGTGACTCTGGTTTCCTTCTATGTGAACTTGTCCCACAAGCTGATGGAAACACTGTCAGCATAACAGAGCAGAACTACCCTGCACCCCCACCCTCAAACCAAACGCTAAAGGTAAACATGCCCAACAAAAATGGGTTAGTTGGAGCACCATAGAATTCCCAAAGACAGGGTTTCCAACCCTGCTGTGAACTTGGTGAGTAAAAGAATAAACAAAAGATACTCTAATAGTAATAGCGATCAAGAAAGTTTAGGCCTACATATGCCCTCGCCTCTTTTTCCGTTAGCCCTACAGGGTTATGTCCACTTTAACACTGTGGCTTTATGTCAAAACACCTACATTTCATCTAATCCTTATAAACTGTCCTGCACACTCCATCCGGTGCATCTATTAAACCCAACTTATGGGCCTCCCTAGGTCCCTCCACACATTATCAGTTATATATGGATATATTAGTGTGAGACATCAGTCATCCTTCGCCATGGTCTCTGTCCCTCTCAGTGATTTTAATTTGCTGCGGTTTTCCTCTTCCTGGAGACTTGAGAGGAATTCTTCTTCTAGAGTGCTGATTGCTTGTCCTGGAACTTGCACTGCAGACCGTATCCAACAAGTATGAAGCTCATTCAATACTGGCAGGTGCTGTTTAAATTTAGAGAGGTACTGTTTCAAGATCTTGAAAAAAGATCAATCTAGGGGAAAACTCAATCTGGATGCATGATAGTGCGCTGCCCCTCCCTTTTCCAGGTATGAACATGATACGCTCCAGTAGGTGGAAAGAGGAGATTTGTGGCACCACACCGCTTGGCCTGCCTGATTGGGTCATAGTCTATAGTGCCATTTTCTATTCCCAGTTTTTCTTTTCATAATAGCACAAAATAACTGCAGGAGACATATTACAATCTATTCTTCCTCTGTACCTTTTTTCAGGTTGTGCTCCCGGACATTATCCAGCTTAGAGCGGTTCGGAAAGAGTTACTTTGTTGGAGCCTCCTATATTGCTGTGGAGGAAGCGACCTCTTGGTCTATATCAGCAGCACATTGCAGTTGGGAGAGTCAAGCATTAAATTAATAGATTGTATATTCAGTTGTAAGTCAGTAATATCCTTGCCCTAGTCAGATTCCATTTGAGCGAGACCATGCAACAGCGACTTATGAAAGTAAGATATCAATTCAGCAAGGCACACTTTAAGCTCATCCTTTGTGAGTGGATCATAGCTTTAGAGGCCATCAACTGATCAGAGACAGAGTAAACAGCGCAGTAGTTCAGCTTTTCTTTTGCATACAAACTGGATGAGCAGATCCTGTTTGGATTTGTTGTATTCTAGGGTCAATAGCGAGTCCCATCAGGGGACACAAGTGTAAGGGGGCACCATCCTTTCTGCAGTCTAAGCCAGTCAGCCCCTATGCACTGAAGCCACTCTGGTCCATTTTGCTCACCATTCGTGCTACTCTACATAGGCTGGTATCAGTTTTCAAACATACAGACGCAATGTTTATTACATCACGGTTTAGTCACATGAGGCTCATCTCCAAATGCCTATGACACACTGCACCCATGCAGTAAAAAAACAATATGACCTGCACACCACATTTTTACATAAACAAAAACGTGTCGTCACACGAAAAACACAAGAGAGCCAACATATCCGTGACTTGCTGGAGAGCTGCTCTCCTCGCCACTCCGATTCTTTACAGAGTCAGTGCAACACAATCATTTTGAGTCAGGGAAAACTGCACATGGAGGAGGGCAGCAAAAATCACTGCTCAAACAATACATAGTTGGGCCCCCTTTCGGGGCTGGCAATCACTAGCTCCTGCTGCCAATCCTGTTAACTACTCCTCTTACTCCTAGGACTATTCAGAGTAGCTGCTCTTCTGTCAACTATATGACCATAAGCAGCGATAAGGTCCCAAGCAGTCAAGCCATTAACTGATCAGGAGGCTGGATGTCTGCGCTGAGGCTAAGTTGTATAATATCATCTTGGCTGGAGGTCCTGAACTCCTCAGCAACAGTAAAACAAATTAAAAGCCTGTTAAGCGAAAGCATGACAGCGGAACCTCTAACGGAAACCGCACCCGATCCATTGTCGACAATGAATTACCATAACCTTGCATTCCTAACTTGTGCACTCAATTGAGCACCTGCTGCCAAAGTGCAGTCCCACTACAGGACTATGCAAATTCAATTCTAATACAAAGGTGCACCATATGATAATTCTATAATTTCCTTGAAATTAACCAAATTGTTTGCTCCCACTCTGTATGGGCTGGTATGAGAAGGACCATGCCTGGGGACGATTCACTTCTCCCTGGACCGAGCATGTTGTTTATTGATCAACTCATGGCCTATCACGAGTTCCTTAATGACAATCCGTTTAATATACGGCTTACAATCAATCACAGCAAGGATTGTATAGAGTTTTTGGATATTCTCTTTTATGTTGATAAAAATAGCATACAGAGCACAATGTTTCGTAAGGCGACAGGCTGTAATAGTACCCTTCATGCTTCAAACGCACACCCAAAGCATGTTGTCAACAACATCCCTTATAATGAAAAGGTACACCTGTCCAATGCACCAAGAAAGCCTCCTGGGGAGACCGGTGCTTCCTAGTCTCCACGGCCAGACTCTGGAACTCCCTCCCTCTCCTCATCGAAACCAGTCCCACACTCATCACCTTCAGGAATCAATTAAAAACCTGGTTTTTCAACCAATAACCGCCCTCTGCAGCGTTTTCCTGTCTGGATTCTAAGTCCACAAGCGCCGAGACACCCTAGGGTATTTGCGCGCTATACAAATCGCCCAAACATAAACATACGCATTAGACTAAATTGCAGCTCTGAAGACACATTTGTTACTAACATCGAGAATACAAAGCACCGTTTTTTAAATCGTGGGTATGAAGCAAAAATATTGCTAAAAGTTGAGATACGAATTGTAAAAAGTCACCAGGAGTGACACTCTAAAAGAAAATAGATCCAAACAGACAAGACCTAACCCACTAACATTTAGCACTCTGGATAATCAACGCAGTGGTGACATCTATGGCATCTTGAGAAAACAGTCAAATCTTTTAAATTATATACCTGGGCTGGGCTCAAGGATGCCATCTCGAAAAACCGGAAGTCAAATACTGAAGGGTCATGACGCATAGAAATTGCCTGACACGGATATATGACGTTAAAACGCATGTTTTTACAACGCATACCGTTACAACGGGACTTTTACAACGCCAATACTATTACCACGCATGTATTTACAACGCATTTTTTTACAACGCAGGTACCTTTACAACGCATACCATTACAACGTAAGTATTGGTAAGTATATATATTTTTTTTAATTGTATATTATTTAAAATTAATATAATGTAATGTAATTGTATTTAATTTAATTTAATTTCATTTAATTAATTTAATTAAAAAAAATTTATTTTTTATTTTTACCCTGTACCCCTTTACCCAAAAACCCAAAACTGACCCTGAACCCTAAAAATACCCCTTTACCCAAAAACCCAAAACTGACCCTGAACCCTAAAAATACCCCTTTACCCAAAAACTGAAAACTGACCCTAAACCCTAAAAATACCCCTTTACCCAAAAACTGAAAACTGACCCTAAACCCTAAAAATACCCCTTTACCCAAAAACTGAAAACTGACCCTGAACCCTAAAAATACCCCTTTACCCAAAAACTGAAAACTGACCCTGAACCCTAAAAATACCCCTTTACCCAAAAACTGAAAACTGACCCTGAACCCTAAAAATACCCCTTTACCCAAAAACCCAAAACTGACCCTGAACCCTAAAAATACCCCTTTACCCAAAAACTGAAAACTGACCCTGAACCCTAAAAATACCCCTTTACCCAAAAACCCAAAACTGACCCTGAACCCTAAAAATACCCCTTTACCCAAAAACCCAAAACTGACCCTGAACCCTAAAAATACCCCTTTACCCAAAAACTGAAAACTGACCCTGAACCCTAAAAATACCCCTTTACCCAAAAACTGAAAACTGACCCTGAACCCTAAAAATACCCCTTTACCCAAAAACCCAAAACTGACCCTGAACCCTAAAAATACCCCTTTACCCAAAAACCCAAAACTGACCCTGAACCCTAAAAATACCCCATTACCCAAAAACCCAAAACTGACCCTGAACCCTAAAAATATCCCTTTACCCAAAAACTGAAAACTGACCCTAAACCCTAAAAATACCCCTTTAAAAAAAACCTAACATATAACATTTTAAATATAATTATATACTTACCAATACTTACGTTGTAATGGTATGCGTTGTAAAAGTACCTGCGTTGTAAAAACATGCGTTGTAAATAAATGCGTTGTAATGGTATTTGCGTTGTAAAAGTTCCGTTGTAATGGTAGTGCGTTGTAAAAAATGCGTTGTAATGTGTGTTTACCGTCCCAGTTACGTTTTGACACAAAAACGCACCACCTGGCTTTCTGGCTCAATGAAAGATTTTTACAAATGAAGAGATTGCAATGTATTAACTACTAGCAGAGACAAGAAATAGTCCTTTCGTTAGAACACGGCTAGAATATATGACATCAGACATCACAAACTGTAAGACCAGATTTGTTACATATATTTTGGGCTGCCTGTGTAATAAGATATATGTGGGCAGCACCATTTGACCACTAAAACTAAATTTTCAGGAACATGCCTGGGCTACAAAGAATGGTGATATGAAGTATCCTTTGACTTATGATAGGCGGGAGCAGTATGCCGATGGGATAAATCTCTGGTTCATAAGCATAGACCACAAACTGCCAAATCTTGGACGGGGATAGAGAACTTGCACTGAGACAGAATTAAGCGGGTTGCTACAGGTTACAGGCCGTGGAATTGGGTCACAACTCTGATGAGAAATTTCACTATTACTTGTAGCCAATCACGTATGTTTGACGACTATTGTGTTATTACATGTTAAACAACTGTCAACTCATATGTATATGCTTCTATGACATATTTCCAGAGATCGCTTGCCCACAGTAGACTTATAGGGTATGGATGTTTGCTTTCTTTTTCTCTTTGATCTCTTAATCCATTGGCTGGGGCACATTTTTTTATTCTATATACGCTTTGTGGTGGATTACAACATATTTTACCTTAATGATGCACCTGCCGCCTTACCCTCAGGTTGGATCATCACGATTGACTATCCATGTGCCAATTACGATTAGGTAAAATGAAATGGATTATGTTTTCTCCTTTTGACTTTGTGTTGGCGACATTTATAACAATTACTGAGTGGTCACCCCTTTCCAGCTTTTCTGTAATATCTGAAAATTGTCTAAAGTCCCAGTTTGTTTGCCTACTTGGGTTCACTAACTTACCTTGCTCCCTGTCCAGGATTAGTCATCCTCCATTTTAAGTCTGGATCTAAGTGTTACTCATTGCATATATCTATATATGATGGGTTAGTTCAGTGCCCACCGGAATACACTGTTATGGACATATCGTTAGATGCATATCGCTGTATGTTTTGTTATTCATGCCTTGTTTTGGTGGTCAATTTATTTTAAGTTGTGAGTGGGGTGCACCTTTGTATTATCACTAATCGTTATTATGGTCTAACGAGACTTTCAGTACACCCAATATGGAGGCCGTATTGGACGACGCTTCCTCAATAGGGTGCGTGTCGCTTATACATGTATCCACATAGTCATTCCTTTTAAGTATGGCCATTGGTTGGGCTTTCATGATTTTAGTAGATACTTTTCATGGTGACCTCACATGCCATTTTTTCTCTCATAAGCATGCCTACCATGTAGACTTTCAATTTATTTTCCAAAATATACAGACACGGATACTTTCAATATGGTGGCTCAATTTGCCAAGGCTTGGCAGTTCGGGCTGGACTGTTCCCATGAGGCACAGGGTCAGACTGATTTGCATATGGCCATGTCTGAACTGGGGTGGCAGAGTGGGCTAAAGAACGGTGATGGATTAAACCCAGATCAGTTGACTGGGGGTGAGTGCTTGTATTGTCAATGCTCCGTCCATCATTTCCTTTGGTTTTTCTTTGTTCGCCATAAGTTGGCAGGGTATGCTTAGACGTGAGTCCCTTGCTCACTTTGCCACTGGATTCAAGCAAGCTGGGCTGAAGAAGGCTGAAATGCTAGAAACCGGTCCTCGGTAGCTTGTTTCCGGTCCTGGGAAGGCATGGCTTGGCAGTTCGGGCTGGACTGTTCCCATGAGGCACAGGGTCAGACTGATTTGCATATGGCCATGTCTGAACCGGGGTGGCAGAGTGGGCTAAAGAACGGTGATGAATTAAACCCAGATCAGTTGACTGGGGGTGAGTGCTTGTATTGTCAACGCTCCGTCCATCATTTCCTTTGGTTTTTCTTCATCTCGATTTTGGAGCATGCATCAGTTTTGTTACATTCACATCTCTGCGCAGGAGCTTTAAATTGAACCCAGATTGGGAAGTTCGGTTTAGATGGGTTAACTACCCAATGTGTGGCTGCACGACGGGGCTCAGTGTCCTTCGGCACGGATTCTGGTGAGTACGATGTATACATGACCAGAGTTCCATGGTGTTTTGAAGACTTTTTCACCTTTTGAAGGATGGGAGATTGCTCGCCAATCAATTCATGTTATTTTTTGGAAGATTAAGGCCACTCCTATATGTCTAGGCTAACCACTTAGGAGGCAGTGATTTTTTGTACCTCCAGGAGGCCACCCCCACTACACAGCCTAGTTGGACACCCCTTTTGAGGGGCATCATATGGATAAGACCCCGAACTTCAGGGTTGATAATTTTCCCCAATGCATTATTAGAAATCGGTACAGGGCAAGGTACTTAAATCTATATCTCTGTTCAAGCACACATTTTCTCTCTCCTATTTGATAGGTGCCTACATTGGGGTTGGTGGACCCCTCGCCTCCATAATTTGGAATTATTTGGAGTGGACACATATTACTTCCGCTTCATCTCTTGTCTGTGTACACAGCTTCATTAACCCAATTGGTTTGTTTTTGTTTAGTAAGTATTTAGAGTCTTTTGTTACTACTTCGGTCTTTTGATTTTTGAGCAGACTATTTTTAGGATAACCGTATACTTTTCGTGGTTTTTCGTTTTTTAGGATGCAACCCACACGTTGTGTCAGGACAATATATTGATTTGTCTCTTGGACAAGTGAACCAACAGGACCTCAGAATTTATATCATTGCGAGTTTTTGGTGGGTACCATATTCATATACTTATTAGAATGGCTATTATAGGAGAGTAGGATCTGCTTCCTATGGTTACCCCCACTTTTATTTATTTATTTATTTTTGCTATTTATTAAGCGCGAACAAATACCCGTAGGCGTCTCGGCGCTAGACTAACTGCCATCTTCAAAGAATATCAATGTAAATTTATTGGCTAAAAAGCAAAGTCTTTAACCGCTTCCGGAAAAGCAGGAGTGAAGGGCTGGTCCTGATAGGTTGTGGCAGAGTTTTCCACAACTTGGGGGCCGAAACCACAAATCGACGATCACCCCGAGTAACAGTTTTTGTCCGTGGCACCACTAGTTGGTTCAGGGTGGTGGAACGAAGTTGTCTAGAGGGAGTGTAAGGAATTAGCTGATCCCTGAGAAATTGCGGGCCTTGATTATGTAGTGCTTTATAAACTAAACATAAAGTCTTGAACTTGATTCGGTTACGAATCGGCAGCCAGTGGTAGTTCATTATCGTATCTGAGACTGATTTAAATCTGGGTGTTCCAGAGAGAAGTCTGGCCGCCGCGTTCTGAATGGTCTGCATTTTATTAATCACCCGAATCTGTACATTTGCAAATAGGCCGTTACAGTAATCCAGGGAAGATAGGACTAAGGCAACAACCAAAGTTTTGCCCGCTGTGTCAGGTAAAAAAGGAATAATTTTCCTTATCAGTTTTAGTTTATGACAGGCTGTAGCTGCTGTTTTCTTGGCGTGGGCCATAAAATTAAGGCCATCATCAAATGTCACTCCCAAATTCCTCACCTTGGAAACTGGCTTAGGCGGAACTCCGAAAGATGCAGGCCACCAGGCCGGGGACCATCCTGGCGAGAGAGGTCCAAAGATGACCACCTCCGTTTTCTCGGAGTTTAACTTTAGACAATTAGAGGCCATCCACTCTCCAATTGCTAGCATACCTCCTTGAAAACGTTTTGCCACCTTGTCTCCATCACTATTTATAGCCAGAACCAGCTGCGTGTCATCTGCGTATGTGGTTAGGCTCATCCCATGGGCTTTAATGAGTTTAGCCAGGTCCGACACATAGATGTTAAACAGTGTCGGACTTAGGGATGAGCCTTGAGGAACCCCACACGGCAGAGACAATTGAGCTGATTGAAAAGATCCCAGAGTAACCATCTGGGCCCTCCCGGCCAGAAATGAGGCCAACAAATCTTTAGCCATCAGTTAGATGCCCATTTTTCCGACACGGTCGATCAAGATCTTGTGATCGACCGTGTCGAAGGCTGCAGATAGATCGAGCAGCACCAGGACAGCTGTACCTCCCTGGTCTCGGATGACTCTAATGTCATCAGCTGCTTTGATAAGTGCAGTTTCCGTCCCGTGATATTTACGGAAGCCAAATTGGGTACTATCCAGCGGATGATGTTACTCAATAAAGTGTGAAAGCTGTTGGTTCATGGCTTTTTCAGCTACCTTTGCTAAAAAAAGGGAGGCTGGCTATGGGTCGGTAGTTTTTTAGTTCGTCCCTATCCAAATTTGATTTTTTTTAACAATGGTTTTAAGAGGGTCTTTTTCAGTATTTCAGGGTAGATTCCTGATCTAAACATGGAATTACATACTTGTGTAACCACCGTAACGAGCGAATCCATTACTGGAGGCAGGACTTTGAAGGGGCACGGGTCAAGCGCTGAACCCGTATTAATGGATGAGATGATGTCCTTTGTCTGATCATCCGTCAGATCAGTGAATTTCAGTAGCGGAGAGTGAGGAACAGTGTTGCAAATGGTGTTCAGGGGGATATCTAGTTTAGAGCGGAAAGCCAAATATATGTCATTTACTTTCATGAAAAAGAAATGTGCAAGCGCATCACAAAGTGATTGCGAGGGCATTGGAGCTAGATCGGGACTGCTTCCCGCAAGCTGTTTTGTAATCTCATAAAGTTGCCTGCTAGAATTTTTTGCCTTATCTATTTGTTCAGTGAAGAACTTCTTCTTTGCCTCGATAATCATAGATTTATAGAGAGAGCATTTCCTTATAACTGATTTTGCTCTCTAGGGAATAGGATTTTCTCCAAAGCCTTTCCCTATTCCTACAGAGTTGTTTTTGTTTCCTTAAATCATCAGTAAACCACGGTGCTGAGGGGGTGGCTCTATTTCTGGACAAGGTGTTTGTGGGTACTAGTGAATGGGTGGCATGCCCTAACCATTCATGGTATTGAAGAGTGGCAGTATTAGGATCTGTGGATAAAGTAGGGCGGGTACTGTCCAGTAGCTCTTTTAGGTCTGCTTTATTTAAATCTTTCCAGACCTTAAATGATGCAGGTTTAGTAATAGTGGCCCTTTGAATTATGCTCTCCGTAACAGCTAGTCTACTTAGGATGGCGTGATGGTCCGACCTTTTTGCTGTGTTTCACTGGTTTTTCGACTTTAGTCTGGCTGTGGCCCTCCTAATCAGGACCACAGCCTAGCTGTTCTCGCTCTAAATTGATTGCATGTACTTTAGGTACATACCAGATTGGTTACTGGGTCCCCTTATGAGTCCCTAGTATATGGTACCTTAGGTACCAAGGGCATAGGTAACCCAGAGGCCTACCAGGGGCTGAAGCATGTATTATGCCACCCCTGGGAAGTCTTCCAAAATGCCACCACAGGTCTGCACTTGCAGCCTGGGTAAAGTGGTGTAAGCACCCCTTACTTAGATATAGAATATATATATATATATATATATATATATATACATACATATACACATATACATACATATACACATATACATACATATACACATATACACATACATACATATACACATATACATATATATACATATACATATATATACATATATACATATATATATATACATATACATACATATACATACATATACATATATATACATATATATACATATATATATACATACATATACATATACATATATATACATATACATATATATATATATATACATACATACATATATATATATATATATATATATATATATATATATATATATATATATATATATATATATATATACACACACACATATTAACCTACAAGTCACTCCTATGGCAGGCCTTGACAATCCTGAAGGTAGAGTTCTTGGTTTTGTGTGAGAGGGAGCCCTAGCATGAGCTGAGCCCCTCTGCAGCTTTCGGAATCCCTTCCTTATAGCTGTTCTATTATATAGCCATACCATATACTCTTAAGTGCATTATTATTCTTGCGGTTAATGCTAACTTTGGTTTGGCTTCATCAAAACTCGAGTCCGTTGGCTAGTGGGTCCCCACAAAGGACAATCCTTTGTTTCAAGGGCTTTCCTGATTGCTCCAGACGTGCTCTGACTCCCCTCCAAAGGGTGAGTCCCTCAGACCTTGCTGGTCTGCACCAAAGTCAACCTTGTCATCTTGTGTGGGTTGCTGTTGCCAAGGCTTGTTTAGTCCAATCCGGATACCGATGCTGCAGCACTCGACATCCGACATGGGACAGCTCGAATCCAGCTCCTGGTTGTCGTTGACGCCTCCTGGCCCTCGTGGCGGAAGAGTCAAGCTTCACCTACTTCACCTTAAAGCACCCGACATTGGCTGGCATCTTTCTGTCGCCATCCTGGTCACTGGCTAGTGACCCAGACTCTGTCCCCTCTGCTTTCAGGTTCTTCAGATCTCCGATCTACCCTTGGATCCATCCGGACACTTTTCCTCTGGTCGGCTGCAGCACTTCTTCGCAGCTATCAGATTAACAGATTAAAAGTGGTAGCCCAGAGGATGCTATACCAGCTAGACTAATACCCACTTTGGATGAACACCTTAGTCCATTGATCATAGAACTAGTGAACCTCTCACTCATCTCAGGCACTGTCCCCAAAGAATGGAAACGAGCTCTTGTCAGACCTTTGAGGAAGAACACCGCCCTACCATGGTCTGACCTGACAAATTTAAGACCTATCTCTCTGCTTCCCTTCTTGGGGAAAGTTACAGAAAAATATGTCAATCAACATCTATCTAGACATATTGAACAAGTACATGCCTTGGATGAGTCCCAATCTGGATTCCGCCCCAAATACAGTACTGAATCCACTTTGCTGTCTGTTACTGATGATCTCCATGCCTACCAGGACAAGGGCCTATCAGTCATCTTGGTTCTATTAGACCTATCGGCAGCGTTCGACACCGTATCTCATTCCATCTTAATTCAACGGTTGTCGAGCGCTGGCCTTAAGAACAAAGCCCTGGAATGGCTAAAGAGTTTCCTAGCTGATCGTACCCAGAGAGTCACCATGGGCACATATCGCTCGGCGGAAATTGAGATTTCTAAGGGGGTGCCACAGGGCTCATGCTTGAGCCCCACGCTCTTTAATATCTACGTGGCCCCCCTGGCAGGAGTGTTGCGAAGATACGGATTTGTCCCCGTATCTTACGCAGATGACACTCAACTCCTGTTCCCCTTCAAATCTCTTTCCGCCGAAGTTAAGAACTCTTTCTCAGCTGGCATGAAAGCAGTGGCACATTGGATGTCCTCCAACTATCTCCAATGTAATGTCAGCAAGACGGAGATCATGCTGTTTGGAGAAGCTAAGATACTCTGGACTCCGGATTGGTGGCCTGCTGAGCTGGGGGCTGTCCCTGAACCCAAGAAGATTGTGAAGAACTTGGGTATTCGACTGGACCATGATCTGTCTCTCAAACAGCATACCAGTTATATATCAGGGATATGCTTCCACACTATTGGCCTGCTTCGCAAAGTCTTCCCTCTTCTACCTAACTCAGTGAGGAAAACCTTGGTGCAAGCACTTATACTGAGTCGGATAGACTATTGCAATGGTCTGTTAATTTCAGCCAATGAGGGAGTGCTAGACAAACTGCAGGTCATTCAGAACACGGCAGCTCGCCTTGTTCTGAATGCCCCTCCGAGAACTCCCTCCAAACCTCTTCTTGAGCAACTGCACTGGCTCCCAGTCAGACAAAGGGCCAAATTTAAAATTTGTTGCTTAATCCACAAGTGTCTGAACGGACAGGGACCTACTTATCTCGAACGGAGATTTGTTTCTTATGTCCCAGCGCGGTCCCTCAGATCAAGCACCAACCTTTTACTTGTGGTCCCCCATGTCAAAAAGGCCAGGCATGGAGGTAAAGCTCTATCCACTTTAGGCCCAAAGATGTGGAACAAATTGCCTCTGACCTTACGACAATGTAATGAACATTTAACGTTCCGTAAGCAACTAAAAACCATTCTATTCAAAAATCTAATCTAAACACCTCACTATATTAATATGTTCGCGGAGTTACCGGTCAAAAGCGCAGAGATACGCCTGGTGGAGTGATTCTAGCGCTATATAAAACCACAAATAAATAAATAAATAAATCGACGACAAAACATGACACGAAAAGGCACCTATACACCCGGCTATCCTGGGTGAGGTAACATGAGTACTTCGGTGTTCCCATGGGTCTTGACTCTCGAAGAGTGTAGTTCTAAAGGGGTTTCACCGCAGTCCACTCCTAAGTGTCCTTAAACTTTAAAACTCTAACTTAAACTTTCTCCATGGAAGTCAATGGTGATTCGAGGCTGTGTTTAGACACTGCACGCGTCCCCCGTGGATCTCCTGCGTCCCTACCTTGGGTGGTTCCTGGTTGCCCCAGCCGTTCTACAGGCCGTAGGCCTCACTTCTAACTCTCACATGGTTCTTATACAATTTTTTTAGTATATGGTTTGTGAGACCCCTAGGGCAAAACGTAATACTGTGCTAGTTTACTGTGTGCTAGTCACGTTCTAGTATTATACTTTTGCCGCTAGCCTCATAAAGAGACTAGAGGGGTTGTGTTTAGAATAAATACATATATTTTATATATATACCATGCGTGGTGTACTTTCATTTGATCATTCAAGAGATTATAGACTGGTAAAACAAGCTGCTTTACATTCCTTCAAGACTTAGCCTGAAGGCTGCTCTCCACAGCTACCACTAGGATAGCTTTCTATAAAGGTTGTCTTAAACCTACTGTCAAATAAGGGTTGTGTGGACTGGTGCAAGGTACCCACTAGAATAGTGGACATCATATGCCAGGCCAACTTCTCACAGCTATAATATCTGTTCATCTCATGTCGCCCTGATCTTTATTGGTGGTCCAAAATAAAAATTATTTACTAAAAGTGATTACGCTTATAGTTTGTTGAATGTTGGACTGTTCAGTCACTTAGCGTTATTACATCCTTTGCACATGTAAAGCCAGAATTCTCTCTTGATTTTCTCTACTTTTTCTCTTCTTTCTCGACTTCCTTCTTTTGAGTATTCCTAAATGTACTTATTAAAGAAAGGCGTCATTATAAGAGGTACGTTAGGATGTCTCTGGTGGAGTTAATAAATTGATTGATGGTTTTTAATGTTCTATGTATTTAAAATATATAATCTTATGGTTTGCTGCACAAGGCCTGAATATGTTTCTTTTTGTCTGATTAACGGTACTAAATTTACATCAAATGCGTCTTGATGTTATGGTTTTGTCATGTCTTGGATTATAATGGAGTAATTGCAATGTATATGCGTATACACTGTCATGTTTCTATGTTGTGTGTGTATCTGTTTGACTCCTATTCATAAATATTTATGTCTGTTAATATGTGTTATTTTTACAGCCCCGAAGAAGTCCAGTATTCTGGACGAAACACGTTGGCTGTTATATGCTGTAGATAACTGTTATTTACGAATACCAATAGAATAAAAGAAGATTTACCCGCATTTTTGGGAAAATTAAGTTGGACTGTATGGTTATTTTCAAGGAAATTATAGAATTATCATATGGTGCACCTTCGTATTAGAATTGGAAATGAAAAGCCTGTAACAATATCAAAAGTCCGCATTTGTGCCGAGGTCAATTTGTACAGTCCTCACCTCATTCGGGAAATGTAACTGTGTTTCATCATCTGAGGAGCAGTTCAAGAAAAAATACGGGAGAATCACCTCTTGGTGCTAGTGGAAGGATTTGTTGACCGGAAGAAAGATACTAAGGGCGCAACTTCATATAATTCTCAAACAGCCTCAACTACGGAAGACTACATTGTAGGAGACCCAACTCAGGAAGCTGTCTTAGTGTTGTACTACAAGAACAGCAGAAGGGGCAAGAACTTAACCGTGATCTACTCCAAAGGCTCAAAGGTAGGGACAGTTCAGAACAGAGGACCAGCAGTCAACCCCCTGGTGGGAGCAAAACACAAATAAGACTAAACCATGCAAAAGCCAAAACATCAATGGAGGTAAAACGGTCTGTGGTCTTGAAGAATTCAGATAACTGCCCTCTGCAACCACAGAATTAGCATAGGCAATTCCAAATCAAAGACATCTAGACAAAGGATTAGGTGTTGAACCCTTGTTCACTCACCCTACAAGCCGAAAGCTTCAGGTGTGTGCAGAAGCCAGAGGAGGATGCACAGTGTGAAAAGGCTCCAGTGGTAGGATCTATTCCAGGGCCACTGAATGCATAGAAAGGAGAAGTCCTGTCTTCTTGGTCAAAAAGGAAGGCACCACTAATATAAGGGCCCTCTCCCTCTGCACTTTCACTAAGGGGCAGGGAATGTTGGAACCAGAGGAAGGTGATAAATAGCCCTGGCAGCCAAGGACTCTGCGGCACACCCATTCCCATGACCACCTGCTCATGTAGCGAGACAATAACCCCAAGTGAAAAGTCAATGCTCTAATGGGCAAACAGATCAACAACAGAAGAGCCGAACCAAGAAAATATAGGAAGGGTCAGTGCGAAACATGCGAGGAGCACAACGCTGGGCCCTGTAGATGTTCCCTGGAGCGGTCAAGCCTCCCTATTTGGACTGCCTTCAGGGCCATCACAAGCTGTTTAATCCAAAACAAAATCTGGAAGACACCAAAGGGGACCCACTGCTAATTGACTGAGTATGCTTTGGTCACATAGTTGACTGTGCCGAACACTACATTGATCACTAATCGCCTGGGCATAAACTTGAAAAACCTCTGTATTGCCTTCAACTCCTTGGCCCAATGTTTCAGTTCCTGAGCATCTCAACACCAATGCGACCACACTGTCCTCAGCTCACCCTCTCATCCCAAGTTGCATGCATCTGTCAATATGACAGGGGTGGGAAGACAGAGGGAGATATTAGTTGACAGACCAGAAGGAAGCAATGACTCCCAAATTAGACTGCAAATTTCCCCGTCAATGACAGAAGAGGTTTGAGGCCTTCCAACACCAGTATACAATGATGTTGAATGTACTGGATCAGGAGGCAAAATAGGCATTCAAGGCATAAAAAACAGGTCACCGAAGAAAAGAGGACAAATGAGTCACCTAGGATTGAGGTTTGGAACATCACAGAACACCCTATCCCTTGCCACACATAGGCGTTCGGTGCCAAAGAGTAGAACTGCTCCATCTGACAGTGATGATACAATGCAGTTTGGCATTTTTCACTTTGTGAGCCCTACTGAAGATTTTACAATTGTTTAATTTGGTTGTCCGACTAGAGGAGATATTACCATTATTGGACCATATTTATTTACACTTCTTTACATTTTATGACCAAGGCTTGCTTCCTGTAAATGTCTAACTCCTTCCTGAGAATGGGACTTCTCAAATAACTCTTGGAGTAGAAACCTCGAGCATTCCCAGTTTTATATGGACCTCCTTATGAGACAGTCCTACAATTTTCACTGGTCTAATTTTATATCATTACTGACAGCCATTCAGTTTAATTTCCTGCTTTAAATTTTGGCACCACTATTGGATGTTTGATACACTTCAACTTTTGTTAATGAAGCACCCTCCCTATGTGCTATTTAATAAAAGTCAACAACTGTGAAGGCCCCTATAAATATGGGCATGTCTTCATTGACAACTTATGAATGCTGATAAATATGTGCAACTCTGGACCTCTTCAGTCATATCAGGCACACTTTGGTGATACTTGAAACAGCGACGATAGCCTCTAAAAATCAACCGGAAAGAACCTTGGTTTATTTTGCAGATATATATCACCTGGTATTGGGTTGTCCAAGTGCGTTCTTGTCTGCAACAAGAGAGCCAGGTACAACTGCAGCTTGGCAGCCTACGGAGATGGAACATCCTGCAAGAGGTCGAAGATGAAAACTCTCCTCTCTTTGCTGGGTAGTGTTCTTTATGTGAGAGCTTGCACACAGAAGTAGATCTTCAGTTCAAAACCAGCCGATACATTCCCATGCCCCTCATCTCCAGATACACAACGGAGTAATTAACCTATCCCTTTTTCAAGGCTGGAAGTGAATCAACTGTCTCATTTTGGGCCAGGTACCTGATGCTGTCCTCTGGTATCAGCCTCTTCCTTAGTTCCAGGTGCCAAGGAGTTGGCAGAATGCATGGACCAAGAGGAGGGACGAAAATGTAATGAAATATTCTAATGCATGCTCTACCAGAACCCAATTATCTCAGACTGGCAGCATTTCAGCAAAGTGTCAAATGGCCCACTTGCCATTAGGAAATGGGTCCATAGTCGGGAACACTGCTGATGCTTTCCTTGGGCATCAGATTGGCATCTTGGTGGGACTCACAAATGATAGAAAGCAAGAAAGATTGGAAGCCAACTGATATGTCTTTGGCTGGTAAAAACACATGGCTTCTTGCACTTCCAGGAGTTAAATGAATCAGACCTCAAGACTTGAGAATTTTTTTGGTTCTAACGTGGAAAGGGCATCTTAAGCAAACATGACTTCTAAGCACCATCCAGTATCCAGTCACTCAGATGCATATAAAGATGCCATGGCAGACTGCCTCAGACTGTTAATGGAGCCAACTAACAGGAATACAGTTTCTGTACTTAAAATGTGCCAGCAGCTGATAGCAAGTGCCCCCTCTTTGAGGACAGCAGATGACTAGAAACTCTTGACCAAAACCTGCAAGGCTTAAACTAGTCTGGAATAAATCTCAGGGCACAGAGTTCAACTCAAGCATACATAAGACTGCTTTTGTGTCCACAGAATCTGTCAAAACCATATCTTCTTATCACCCTGCTATCAGACCCGTCAGGTTAGCTATAATGGGATTACAGATTCCAGACTAGAAAAGAACACTGCTATCCTTGGCTAAGAAAGTAGATGATCTACAAGCATGCATTGCAGGCTGTTCCATATCCTCTCATTGTCGCATTAGGTAATCTTGCAACAGAAACGTTAGTACCAAATTCAAAATAGACTTTATTCGGTGTATTTCAACCATAAAAGTACAATAAAATACATACAGTACATACATCAAATTACACTATAAATCCAGAAAGTAAAAGGGCTATGTACATTACATACAATAGTTCTTTCATTGGTCCAAACATAATCGCAATTTAAAAGCCAATTTTAAAAATTCAAGAACTTGAAGGACACCATTACTGTGTAGCAATTGTAAATATAGAAAGGCTGGTCGTATCTGGTTAAAATTCATTTTTTTTAAAAGAGAAATTAAGAAGCGTTTACGGGGGAATTCATAGTATTTACATAGAAACATAAAGTGCATCATGTCCTGTGGAGACTTTCCGTCGCAGCCACAGGACGAGGGAATTTTACAGAAGCTCTCCTTTTTAGGTCTGATAAGCAGATGTTGAAACTGGTTGAATCTAAATCTTGTAAGCAAGAACTTATCGTGAGTGCTGAAAGTACAGAGTAAATAAGGCTCTGCTGTCAAACATGTCTTAACCATAATACATTTCCTCACACTTACTTTTTTTAGCTCAGCACCCTCCCTCTCTGCCTTCTTGCGCTGATAGAACAACTGCTTGACTAGATCAATGTCTGCCTTCCCAATTCCTGATGGATGTTCAAACAACTCAGGGCGTCCCAACTCAGTAAAACATGTTTTTAAATACTTTAGCCAGGGAGAGCGTAACGCATTCTCAAGAGCCAGAAAATCGTTAACAATCAAGTGTGTAAGGGGGATTTCCTCACATGACCACATTTTCAGCCAACTTAACAGAGGTCGTAGGGAGAGGATATCGCTCAAATACCCCACTCCTAATTCCTCATGTACCATAAAGTTAGAAGTGCAGGCCAAAACACACAAAAGTCGTTTGTAAAACAAATTTTCTGTGGTTTGAAGTTGTTCCCCAACCATATAGCCCCAGAGCTCACTCCCATATGCAGCGGTTGCTACAGATTTTGCATCATATAATTTAATCATAGCAGCCGTTGGTTTTTTACCAAGCTTTGACGCGAAATAAAAAATGGAGGCATTGACCTTGGACACATCACATTTTTTTTTAGCAATTTGCGGGGCCCAAGATAGTTTAGAGTCAAAGAGTACTCCTAAATAGGAGAATGTACTAGAAAAGGGTATAACTGCCTTATCTAGTTTAAAGGTGTATTGTCTCCTTGGCTGTTTCCCCACCTGCATGATGAAAGATTTGGAGTTGTTCACTAACAAATCTCTGTCTTCCATAAACTTTTTAAAAGCGTTAAGAAGCAGTTGAAGGCCTTTTTCCGTTCTTGCTAACAGCACAGCATCATCTGCGTATAGCAGAACAGGGATGCTTCTATTCCCCACTCTTGGACTATCAGATTTCACCTCCCTTAAAACGCCATCCAGCTCATTTATATAAAAATTAAAAAGGAAAGGGGCTAGTATACAGCCTTGCCGTACCCCCTTCCCAGTTCTAAAATCATCGGTTACAGATAATTCTTGGGAATACCTTATATTTGTGCTGGTATTATTATGGAGGTCAGCCAAAAAGTTTATGATGTCATTGTCCACTCCTTTGTCCCTCATGGACCCCCACAGCTTCCCCCTGTTGACACAATCGAAAGCTGAGGATAGGTCCATGAAGGCCAAGTGGACTGTACCCTTTTGGACTTTAGTATATTTACTTAGTATTAAAAAGAGGTTCAAACACTGAGTTGTGGTCGAGCGGCCATTACAAAAACCATATTGGGCAGTGGACAGAATATCATTGTCCCGTGTCCAATCAGTAAGTCGCCGCAGTACTATTCTCCCCACAAGTTTTGCCATGGAATTAATCAGGGAGATAGGCCTGTAACAGAGGGGACTATCCCTATACCCCTTTTTAAATATGGGCACAATGGTTGAGAGCCCCCATGAAGGTGGGCAACCCACCTTTGCAGCTGCGTTGATAACCGCTGCAATAATCGGTGCCCAAAAGTTGGGATCGGATTTAAAAAGATCCGGGGGTATCCCATCCGGGCCTGGTGATTTGCCCGCTGTGAGCCCCTCTATTCCCACCACGACCTCTCCTATACTAACATCCAAACAAGTATCCCCCCCAAGTACGCCCATAGGGTACCACATTAGTTTCACTTCCCCCATACAGTTGTTCAAAATGTGCTACCCATTCCTCTTTAGTAATGACACATTCTAGCCCTTCCCCTGAATCTTTCACCAGGAAGGGTTTCTTAAGCACCGCCCAAAATCTAGCACTATTTTTTAATGTTTCTGGTTCCAGAATCTCTGCCCAGGCCTCATTCTTCAGTACCTCCTTTCTTGTTGCAATAACTGATTTATACTCTTTACGTGATCTCTGAACTAGTTCCTTGTTTCGGGGTTTTAACATCAAGGCTGTTCTGAGATCACGAGCCGCTTTAGAGCATTCCTTGCTAAACCACTTCGGGCCAACCCTCCCTTTACACGTTAAAGGTTCTGTCATTGATATAGCTATTTTATCAGTTAGACTCTTAAAATCAGATAGAACCTGGGTTGGGTCAGGGTCAGCCGGAGTGCATCTAGTGATAATGTCACTACAGTTAGTTTGGATGTTCTGATATATAAGGGCCGGAGTGCACATAGACCATTTTAGGCGGCGTCTACCATCAGTTACTGTGACCCTACCCTTACTTAGGTTTCGTCTTTCTGGAGCCACCCAGGGCCCCCTTAAATGCATGGTCAAAGGGTTATGGTCACTGAGAGGATTACTGTCTATGGAGAATGAACGCACGAACTCCTGCATGGGGACAGTTAACAACATGTAGTCAATGAATGTTCCCTTCCCATGCCCTTTAAAAGTTGGGGTGAGAAAGCGCTTTAAGGGATCACATAATGACATTGCAATGGTAAGACCATGTTCATTAAGTAAATTATTAAAAATACCCCCCTCAACGGTGTGTTCCAGGTGTAATCCGTTTATTCTGGGGCAATACAGTTCCGTAAGATTTTTCCCTGGAAGGTCACCACAGGGGTGAATGTTAAAATCACCCATAATCAGCAAATTGTGAGAACAGTCCCTCATTGAAGTATCAATGTACTCACTTAAGGTTTCTAAATTGCCAAAACTTGTAACATTATTAATAGAGTTATAAAAATTGATCAGACCAACCTTGCAGTTGCCCGCAGATAAAACTAGACCTTGAATGTCAAGGTTGCTAGAAGGCCTGCTAACAATTGTACATCTCAATGCTACCGATATAAACATTACCATACCCCCCTTTGATCTCCCCCGAGTTACAGGTACAGCAGGTACAAAATATGCCTTATAACCTTCAATATACATATCACATTTTACAGACCAAGTTTCTTGTAAGCAAATAATTTGGAAACCCCTAATGTAAGCTAACCAGCTTTCATCCTGCATTTTGTTTTCTAAGCCCGCCACATTCCAGCATATAACATTATTTTTTGGTGTAGTTGATGAAATCAGCTCTATCTGTTGAGCTGCAGGCGTCTGAACGGTACTCTGACCCTCCGAGACCCTCAGTCAGTCGCAGGCATCCAGCCCTGAGAGCATATCAAAACGGTTATGTAGGGGAACATTGTATCCTCTATTGTTCTGCTTGTCGGCATTAAAGTTTACTGCTGGTGTCCGCCAGCTGTCAACATTTAATGCTGATGTTTGCCACCCATTTTGCCCACTAGTGTTGTTATTATACATATATGGTGTTACCGGACTTGGAGTCTGAGCTTGTGATAAAGGTCTGTACCCACGGGGATTATTAGGGTTTTTTTTAGGTAAGTTCTGGTCGGGCGCGTAAAAGTATCCCAAAGGACGCACACAGACACTATTTGCATTATAGACAAGTGAAGATGCACGTAGCAAGACTGTGGCGACATGTTGGGGGTGCTGAAAGTTGACTATCACGCAGTCCCCCGTGGTTGATTTCCTTGAAGGACCAACCCAATTTACTCTTTCAGTCGATATAATTTGGTCGTAGAAATGAGATGGGTAGCCACAGTTTTTATTTAGCCATCCCACCGTTTTGTTTTTTAGGGAGTCTTGGGGTTCTCCATGAGGTTGGGCTGATACTTCCTCATGGCGCGGAACGATAGTTAGTACCACCACGTATGGGACACACTCAGGGGGGAGATTCACATTCCTCAGTCTGGCCCTCTGTGGGACCGGCACACAGTTGCCTAAAGAGGCCGGTGCCTGCTGAATCGGCTGATTTATTGGGGCTGTGGGAACCACCGCCAGAGCGGCTACCATATTTTCAGGGTTTAACTGCCGATTCTGTTGCACATTCTGTCTCCTGGCGTCAATCTCCTTCCCGCTCCCAACAGCGGTAGTTTTAGTGATTGTTACGCCTGGGACAGGGGTCATATGTCCCGTCACTAAACTGCCTAATCTTTCTACTTCGGACGCTACTTTGTCCAATTTGGACATTATTGGAGTAATTAAATCTACAATTTTGGCCTCCAGTTTACACACTAATATATTTATTAGTGCTTCTAAGTTAGTGTCGGGCAAATTCACACTACCCTCATTATTACTACCCACATTGTTAGGTTCGTCCACAACCTGTTTGCTTGGACTATTAATAATGATGGCTTTAGAGTTATTGGGTTGTTTAGTGTGAATTTTAGTTTTTACAGACTTTCCCCCTTGGCTCCCCTGAGTCTTTCGACACTTCCTCACGGGTCTTTGTGTGGAGTGGACCTCCCTTGACTCTTCTGCTGAGGAGTCCTCCTCCGATGTAACATGCATGACCAAGCACTTCTCGGGGTGCACCTGTACCTGTGCTACTGTGATATGGCCCTCTGTACTATGTGCGGCATTTTCTAAAGTGCCATCTGAGACTTCTGTCGTTTCATTAGATACAGAGTCCAAAACAGGTGGAGGAATTTTACTACCCAATGAAACCCTGCGTTCTTTGTTGATTTGCGTTACTTTTTTTACCATGAAGTTGTCTATGGTGCGCAGGCCCGATGCCGCGGGGGCCACGGTTGAAGCGGGCATATTGACAAGAGGCAGAAAAGTTTTATTAACACAACCTCAATCAATAATTACTTTACAGTACTAAGAGGAAGTAAAAGTGCACTGTTCACAGTCTTACCTGAAGGCTGAAAGGCTCTATGATCATAGAGCCAAAGTCCATGGCCCGTCCCGTCCTCTTCCGGCCACTGAGGGCCAAAGAGGGCCCGCCCTTTGCCCGGGCTTCGCCCGGCGCTCCTGCGACGCGGGAAGAGTCTCGCGCTTTTATCGCTTCCCGGCGCGGTTTGTGGGCGTGGTCCGCTGCACTCCTCTGGCCGGGAATGCTGGGATATGTAGTTCCAGCCCCCTCTCGCACAGGTCCTAAGTGCGGTGGCGGCGAGGGTTCGATGCGGCAGCAGCGGGGCTTCCCTGCCCAAGGTCAGTGCTCCCCCCACAGATGACAAGCAGCGTGATCTGTCCCCCGCTCCACCGGAAGAGTCTCGCGCTTTTAGCGCGTCCAGGCGCGGTTTGTGGGCGTGGTCCGCTGCACTCCTCTGGCCGGGAATGCTGGGATATGTAGTTCCAGCCCCCTCTCGCACAGGTCCTAAGTGCGGTGGCGGCGAGGGTTCGATGCGGCAGCAGCGGGGCTTCCCTGCCCAAGGTCAGTGCTCCCCCCACAGATGACAAGCAGCGTGATCTGTCCCCCGCTCCACCGGAAGAGTCTCGCGCTTTTAGCGCGTCCAGGCGCGGTTTGTGGGCGTGGTCCGCTGCACTCCTCTGGCCGGGAATGCTGGGATATGTAGTTCCAGCCCCCTCTCGCACAGGTCCTAAGTGCGGTGGCGGCGAGGGTTCGATGCGGCAGCAGCGGGGCTTCCCTGCCCAAGGTCAGTGCTCCCCCCACAGATGACTAGCAGCGTGATCTGTCCCCCCCTCCACCGGAAGAGTCTCGCGCTTTTAGCGCGTCCAGGCGCGGTTTGTGGGCGTGGTCCGCTGCACTCCTCTGGCCGGGAATGCTGGGATATGTAGTTCCAGCCCCCTCTCACACAGGTCCTAAGTGCGGTGGCGGCGAGGGTTCGATGCGGCAGCAGCGGGGCTTCCCTGCCCAAGGTCAGTGCTCCCCCCACAGATGACAAGCAGCGTGATCTGTCCCCCCGTTAGTACCAAAAGTGTGCAGAACTGCCAGACGCAATTCACACATGGCCCAGGAAGCTGCTCATCTACAGCTAACTATAGATTAGATGAGAGGTACCTGGTAACGTCCTGAAAATAGTGTTCTATATATTCTTTCACAACGGTGCACAAGCAGAGAAGACTCATCTTACATAAAAGAAGCTGCACCCCTTGGCAAATAGGACATCTGCACCACGCTCTCAGATACTGGAACAACTGATGGGGAAACAAACACATGGGGAGGGACCACAGATCACCAGTCAACTTCTGCTGCTAGTATCTAAAGATCACCTTTGGCACCATCACTAATCACATCAGCACCAAACAGTAATCAACAAGAAAGATCTCTGAACGTAAGTAGGGAGGAGGAACTGTGAACCCATGTTAAAAGTTAGGCTGAAAACCGTCAACATTATCGGCGCCCTCTTGCTCTCCTTAAACCTTTTGTGCGCGTAAAACAGCCGCCATTTTGGACACCATGGCTCCCCCGCTCTCGCTGAGAGCTAGCGCGTCTCTCTCTCTCTCTCTCTCCTAACTTCGCTGGCAACCCCCCCCCCCCTTTTTGCTTGCACCTGCCTTGAGTCATAAACCCCTCCTCGGCACTGCTCTGCCCCAGGCGCTCATCCTGTGCCCAGCGCGACATCTCCCTGCTTCCCCGTCATGACCTCCGGCCCTTTTGATGCAAACCCCTTTTCCCGTGTGCCCGTCTGTCTTCCCGTTCCCAGGCCGACACCTAGCTCTGCCGATACCATACTCTTGCCCCTCCCCATACAATAAGAAGCTTCCCTCCTCAAAGGACCCCCGAGATGATCAAAGCCCCCCCCATCCCACGAGATCCGATCGAAACCCGCACACTCCGTGAATCGGCGGAATACCCAGCTGCGCAATGATCATCACCTGTTGTGAACGGGGCGGGGACTTCCACTGTAGCCTTGCATGGGAACGGGCTGGGAAGGGGGGATTCTGAGGATGTCTTTTCGTACATCAAAGTATCGACGAGAATGTGTTACATGTAATAAAGAGATAAACTCATGTATAAGAGGCCAGGCCTCCGAGATGCAGTTAGAGCACCTCTGAACGATACCTTCTGTCCGTTTCGTTGTGTTCTCCTCCGGAGAGAATAAAAACCTTGTTTCCTGCCTTCCAGTCTCCAGCGCCTGCCTCTTCAATGGTTTAACTTCTTGGTGGGTTCGAGAGGCGACATCGCCGGGCAATAATTAAGGATCTTATATTCTGGTTGGTAGTGCCCCCCAGTTAGTATTTTTCTACAATTGGCGTCCCAAGCGTGGGGCCCATCAGCGACCCATGGATCCAGTGGGAGAGGTCCTGACGACAAAGTGAACGACTGCAACGATCGGGAACGCGTCTGTCCGATAGACCCTCGTCTGACAGCCGATCATCCGAACTTCACTGGTTCCGAACAGACCTCTCTCGAGTGATCTACGGTCCTGACTGGGAACCATCAGGAGTGCCGCGAGGATAACGAAGAAGAGAGGACGATCGGGCGCTGGATTCGGAAGTCAGGAAACTGTCCATGCGGTCCGGGTAAGGTCGTGTTACCACGACAAATTGCGAAAATTTGCTTGATTGTTAAATACTAGTATTGCTCCTTTTTGTTTAATTAGAGATTCACTGTCTGCAAACGGAGAAACAACAGGCTCTCCCTTTGCAAGCAGTGGAGGATAGGTAGGGCAGACAACCGTGCTTATTTTTCTCCCCCACTCAATAGTCACCTGAAACTGAGCTGTTGTTCACAAACTATTGTTTCCTGGAGATTCCCTGTCTGCAAACAGGGAAGAGACCACCCTTTTTGTAGATAGTGAAAAAGGTAGGTAACGCAAATCTTTGCGGACCTACTCACTCTCCCCATTGTTATTTGTCGGTCTTTTGTTATCTTGATCCACGAGGGATTCACTGTCTGCAAACGGAGAAACAAAGGTCTCTCTCTTTGCAAGCAGTGGAGGATAGGTAGGGTAGCAGCCGTGCTTATTTTTTCTCCCTCACCCTATAATTGCTTGAAACTGAACTGTTGTTCGCAAAATTATTGTTTCCTGGAGATTCCCTGTCTGCAAACAGGGAAGAGACCACCCTTTTTGCAGATAGCGAAAAAGGTAGGTAACGCAGATCTTTGCGGACCTACTCATTCTCCCCATTGTTATTTGTTGGTCTTTGGTTATTGTGATCCATGAGGTATTCACTGCCTGCAAACAACGTAGAATAGAAATATTCTGTCCAGTCTTTGCACCTAGTGATAAGATAGGCAGTGCTGACTTTTTAGTCCCTCGTTACGAGCCGTCATGTCTGTCTTCTCCCCACTGATTGGTAGCCTGTTTAGCCCGGACCGCTTATTAGAGATGGACCATCCAGCCCCACTGGAAGGCACCCCTAATAAGGACATGTTCATGAAGCATGGATTGACCGCTATTGCCTATAGTAAACTATGGCATAAATATACAAAACAGGGTCAGGAAAGTCAATGGCCCCTGACAGGATCCTTCGATGATGATAAAATAAAAATGCTAGAAACTGCCGTGGGTAAAAACAAGACAACACCCACTATGCTTGATAGCTTCGGCATGTGGCGAAAAGAAACTGAACAGCGTAAAAAGAAAACTGAGAGTAGGTTGGAAAAAGAGCTGCAAAAAGCAGCCCACCTAGCTGCTCAGAAGCTAAAAAAGGAGATAGAGGAAAGAGAGAAAGCTAAACAGAAACTAGAAAGGGAAACGCCAAGCCAGTGTCCGGTTAGAACCCCCTCCATGCTCTACCCTGACTTGCCCTCGAAACGACAAGCCAATGAGGACCTGCTGTTAGGTCCTCCTATCATCTACATGCCCCCTCCATACGCCCCTTCTCGGCCCCTGGCGCAGCACGCGCCACCCCCAGGTACAATCGAGGGTACCGCCGCAGCGTCGGCCCCAATGGCCTCTGTGCCAGCCGAACCCCTTGTATTAAAACCCACATCAACGACAACGTTATACGAGCATGAGACTCGAGGGGCTGGCCTTGCAAGAATAAACAGGCTAGACAAAGATGAGCGAGCGGGGATCGACAAAATAGCAAGGACACTGGTAGAAAGGAAGGATGATGAAGAGTACATCACAGATATGTTCAGCTCGTATACAGGGAGTCACAGACGACATTTTACCGTACGACTGTGTTATCATGTCTTGAATGCATACGAGGACCGATATCGAGACAAAGGTCCCGAGAGCCTAAGGACTCTGTACCGGAAGGTCGATATCGGGGATGAGGGCGAGTGTGATGTGTCGGACCTCCTTACGCGTACGCTTGAGGTTTTCCGCCACCTCACTGAACGAAAGCCGGGAGCTAAATCCGCGGCCCCCGTAGTGACCGAACCGCCAACCGAGCAATCTAACACCATGATGCCGATACGTGAGGCTGCCCCTTACTGGGTTCCTCCTCGGGGGACGGGGACTCACGATGATGCAAACAACCAAGATGCGAAGGGAAGGGTAGTATACAACTGGGTCTACCAGCCATGGGACCGGCAAGAGATACTGACATTCCGGAAGTCTCTACCCGACCTACGTAAAAACCCCACTGCCTTCTATACTGAATTAGGTACAGCCCTGGGTTCGACTATCATGACCCTGGCTGACATCGACTTGTTCTTCGGGTTATGTCTACCAGCTGATGTGTGGAAGCAAATCCGGAAAGTCGACCACCTTGAGCTGTTCGGACATACCTGGCCACAACTCGATGACTTGGACAAACAACGGGGACCAGGACAAAAGCCGTTGAAATCCATTCTAGACCTCCCAGATAAAATTGTAGAGAAATTAAAAACCCTAATCCCAGAAAAGAAAGTGGACTGGTCGATAGTAACAGCCTGTCGCCAAAAACCCCAGGAGGATGTATCGGAATACTTCTCCCGGTTTGAAACGGTGTTCTCCGATTACAGCGGCCAGGACATGACCACTGCAACCGGACACCATCTGTTTGTCCAGAATTATGTTAAGGGCCTATCATTGGACATCTCTCAGAAACTACAGGCCAGCGAGAGTAGTTGGGCAGCCTCCAAACCTACGGCGATTCTTCAAATGGCCCAATATTATGAACATCAGAAAAATGAGAACGATAGGGCGACAGAGAAAAAGAAGAAAGACTTAAAGGAGAGGGTGATGATTGCCAAACTGCAAGGGGTGACTATAGGACAAGACCAATACCGGGGAAACTACCAGACAAACGCCCCTAAGACTGCATTTCCCCAGGACCGCACTCTGACTCCCTACAGTGGACGCACAGACCTTAGAGATGACCAGTGCGCTTTCTGCAAAGAGACTGGCCATTGGAAATCCCAGTGCCCAGTTCTCCTGGAAATGATCCGGAACAGAGACCCCAGGGAGGTAGCAAACGGACCGAGACCTAGGGGAACACAACGAGGGCCCCCAAATGACGCGACTAATGTCAGATCAAGCAGACAGAATACGTTCGATCGACCCAGACAGAACCAATATCAACAATCTGACTATGACGACACTCACACCTTTGCATAGGACAGCCAAGGGCGAGGGAGGGATCCAGTCGAGCTCTATGTTGACCAGCAGGGCCCTTATGTCACTGCTAAGGTCCTGGGTACCAAGTCTCCATTTCTGGTAGACACTGGCGCAACACGTAGTGCGTTATCTAAACGACTGATTCCAAGGGCACCCTTGTCTGGCTCACTCATAACATCGACAGGTTTCGATGGAACGCCCTCCACCAACCCTTTGTCTGCCCCGATTCTCTTTGACATAGAAAACAACACCACCGACACCACGTTCTTGCTCTCCTCCAATAGCCCTGACGCCATTATGGGACTTGACTTACTGAAACACTTCCGAGCGACGATTAGGTGTTCTCAAGATGGAGTTCGAGTGTTTCTTTACGACAACCCCGTTCTGCTTAAACATTGTTCCCCCCGACACATGTTTTCCATCACCGACGTCGACGCGTCCCTGCTTGACACCCTGCCTCCGTATCTGTGGGCCAAAGCGGATTCGGACGTAGGGCGTATGTTAATTGACCCAGTGCACATTACTGTCCGACCAGACGCAACACTCCCAAAACTCCCACAATATCGGATATCGCCAGAGGGCGAGAAGGCATTGGTAATGATTATCCAGTCATTGATAGACGCAGGAGTGGTAGAGGAAGTGGTTAGCAACGTTTGCAACAGCCCTATCTTGCCCATTATCAAGAAGCAGGGAGAGGGAGATGAGAAAGCATACCGTTTCATCATCGACCTCCGAGAGATCAACAAAGTGGTAGTACCCCAGTACCCTGTGGTCTCAGACATCACCACCATCCTGACCTTGATTCCATCCACTGCAACCACCTTTTCCGTCATCGACCTCAAGAACGCATTCTTCTCCATCCCCATCCACCCAGACAGCCGATATCTCTTCGGCTTTACTCTAAAATCCCGCTCATATAGGTTTTGCCGAGCCCCTCAAGGCTACACGGAGAGCCCTAGCATCTACAGCCAGGCCCTCAAAAGGCAACTAGACCAAGTCCGGTTACCCGACGGGGTGGTGTTGGTACAATATGTCGATGACATCCTCTTGGCAGCCGACACCACCCCTCTAGCGGTTACCGCCACCATTCAACTCTTGCACTTCCTTGCGGAAAATGGCCACAAGGTCTCCAAGAAGAAGTTGCAATTCTGCCTACCCCAGGTCACTTACCTAGGCCACCTTCTGTCCAAAGATGGAAGGAAACTCACCCCTGATCGAATCCAGACCATTCTAGACACCCCTGTCCCTAAAACCCAGAAGCAGGTTCGCTCCCTATTAGGCCTCACCTCCTTCTGCCGACAATGGTTGCCAAACTTCAGCCTCGTTGTAAAACCACTGCTCTCTCTCTTAAACAAAGACGTCCCTTTCCCACTCCCTTGGACTCCTGAGTGTCAAACCTCCTTCACAGAACTACGAGATGCCCTTTGCTCAGCCCCTGTCCTGGGTACCCCTGATTACAGAAAGCCCTTCTCCCTTTACACTCACCAAAGGGAGGGGTGCGCTTTATCTGTCCTGACCCAGGCCATCGGTCCTAAGCAACGACCGTGCGCTTACTTCTCTGCCACTCTTGACCCTGTCGCCAGAGCCTTGCCTGCCTGCCTTCGAGCTGTAGCTGCTGCTGCAGTCTCTATCCGACAGAGTGAGGGGATTGTACTCTCGAATTCCCTCACGGTACTGGTACCCCATGCAGTCGACACCCTCCTGAACCAAACCAAGACGCAACATCTGACGAGTGCACGACTGACTGGATACGAACTAACCTTGCTTGCCCCCCATATCACCCTGAAAAGATGCACCACACTGAACCCAGCAACTCTGTTACCCCTGCCAGAGAACGACCCCAATGTGCACCCCGTACATGACTGCGTGACTCTTACGGACGAACAGACCAGGAGTAGGGTCGACCTCAGAGACACAGCTTTCCCTGACCCCGACGGGGAGTTGTGGGTGGACGGTTCTTGCATCAAACTCTCCGATGGTACCACTTCCGCTGCCTATGCAGTCACCACAGCTCGAACTGTAGTAGAAACAGCCCGCATCACCCAGCGATCTGCTCAGGCAGCGGAACTGATTGCTTTGACGAGAGCCTGCATCCTGGCAACAGGAACCACGGCGAACATTTACACCGACAGCCAGTACGCCTTCGGGGTGGTTCACCATTTTGGGCTCCTCTGGAGGGAGAGAGGATACTTGACCTCACACGGCACACCCATCCTGCACGGGGATTTAGTCTCCGCCTTAATCGAAGCTGTCCTCCTCCCCAACAAGCTTGCCGTGATCAAATGCCAGGCACACAAGAAGGTGACAGACATTATTGGACAGGGAAACGCACTAGCCGACATCACCGCCCGAACGACAGCAGAAAATAGAACGACAACACGTATGTACGTGACCAGGTCACAAGCAGAAAACTGGACTGACACCAAGGACACAATTAGAGACATACAAATGGCTAGCACACAACATGAATTGACTGAATGGGCACGGGTGGGATTGAAAGACGATGAAGGCTGCTGGCGGACAAAAGACACGAACAGATGGTTGCTACCTGATTCATACCTGATTCCCATATTATCCATGGCACACTCCCCAGCCCACATAGGATCAGCCCCCATGATCGAACTTGTCTCCAGGGTTTGGCACAATGACAAGATCCCAGATTCCGCAAAACGCCTGGTCCAACAATGCTTAATATGCCTGCAACACAACCCCGGGAAGGGAACTGTAGTACCCCGGGGGGGATTTGGGGTCCCAAACCACCCATTTGAAGTCCTGCAGATGGACTACATCCAGCTAGACAGATGCCAAGGCCTGAAATATGTACTTGTCGTGGTGTGCGCATTTAGCAAATGGGTGGAAGCATATCCGACCCGTGACAACACCGCTATGGCCACTGCAAAGGTCCTGTTAAAAGAGTTTTTCCCCCGTTATGGCCTCTGTCGTGTTTTATGGAGTGATAATGGCCCCCACTTTGTAGCCAACGTTATCCAGCTCATCCTAAATGGGCTGGGTATCAAACAGAAATTCCACGCAGTCTTCCACCCTCAATCTGCTGGGCTGGTCGAACGACACAATGCCACGCTAAAGCTTAAACTGGCCAAAATAGTGGCTACGACGGGCCTGAAATGGCCAGACGCCCTCCCATTGGCATTGCTATCGATGCGCTCTACCCCCACCCGACATCACTTAACCCCTTATGAAGTTGTCTTCGGCCGACCCATGAGCGTCTGGTCTGCCCCGAAACCAACGTCCATTCATGACGTTCCGGATGTCCTAATGTCTGATTATCTGTACAAATTGACTGAAACTTTGTCTGTCCTTCATCAGCAGGTGCGGCAGGCCATCCCCGATGCTTCCAGGGGTCCGGGTCACGCCATCCAGCCGGGGGACTTCGTGCTGATCCGAAACTTTCAGCGATCAAAGAGTTTGGAACCCCGGTGGACGGGCCCCTGGCAAGTGCTGATCACCACTCGGACCGCACTTCGAGTGGAGGGGAAGAAACACTGGCTGCACGCTCACCACTGCAAAAAGATCTCTCCAGCCCTGGCCACGACAGACACCGTCAACACCCAAGAAGAGCTCCTGAACCGGGACCGACCATCGTTGAGCTGCTACCCTGATACAGAGACACTTGAACTTTCAAAACATCCTGACCCCACTGTGCCATCTCGAGAAGGGTATTTCCTGCGTCGAAAGGAGGGAGCTTCGGCTAAGTAGGCCACGGACTAAGCTTAAGAATCTCAGAACGGTGACCCAAACTACCAAGGGTTGCCTGGAGAGAAGCTAAGACTGAGTCTGTGGTCCTGCCCACTACCGAGCACCTTGAAGACGAAGATGATGGAAGCGCCAGATAAGAAGATGATGGAAGCGCCAAACAAGAAGCCGACTGAGACAACAGGAAATACCCACTACAGAAATCCGAGAACAGACAGGCTCCATAGCTCAAAGACAATTGCACTCTTCATCGTAATCCTCCTCTGTTTCCTCCTCATGACTACGCTCTGGATTATGGAAGAACACGCACCTGCTCACGAAACATTCCTAACCACTACTCAGCCTACCACCACGAAGGAACATTATCTAATTTCACTCTCTCCTCAACTAAGAGAGAGGCGAAAGGAGTTTTGGAACAACTCTTTCGTGCAGCTACTTCACCAGCACAATCTTGCCACCAACGCCACCAACTGCTGGATCTGTGGGTTGCTACCCCATGCCACTGGACATTCAATACCATTCATCCCTTCACCCTTCTCCGTCCACGGCTCCTGCCTTGCCTGGCTGATCCTCCTGCAAGAGAGCTATACGGAAAATGCCACCTCCAGCAGAGCTGCAGCACATTCTTCTCATGGGGCCGGGCGAAACAAGACAAAGACACACTTCTGCCCGCTGAACCCCAGCGACTCAATCCAATTGGACATTCCGGCCAAAGAACGAATTGAAATGCAGGTATTCAACAATCCAACCAGACCCACCTTCTCCTATCTGCGGAAACGAACGGCTGCCACTCTGACTGTAGCTCTGACGGTCATCAACGTCACAGGCCACATGTGTGTAGAAGGACTTGGGACACAGCTGGTGGGTCACAGCGCTTGCCGCTTTACCAGAACTTTGGACTCCACGGATCCACCTTCCTTTGTGTCCTCCCCAAACATGTATTTCATCTGTGGCACAAAGGCCTACACCTGGCTCCCCAAAGGCTGGGGGGGCACCTGCTACATCTCCTTCGTTCTTCCTCCAACTTATGTGGCCCCAGCGAATCACCACAGGCAAAAACGAGCAAAAGACGTTGAGCAAGCCGACTCAACAGGAGCACAGTTCCTCGATGCTATGAAAGGACTCGTCCCCCTCTGGGGCCCGATGGCAAACAGCCGTGCCATCCGACATTTGACTCAGGCAGTCGAGACAACCATGAACATCACAGCGGGCATCTTTGCCAACAACACTGCCGAGCTCCAAGCGGTCCGTTTGGTGGCCCTTCAGAACCGCCTCGTTCTAGATGTAGTTCTGGCGGACCGTGGAGGAGCATGCCGCATTGTTGGGGCCAGCTGTTGTACATACATACCGGACAACTCACCCTCAGTGTACAAAGCCATCGAACATCTTCACAGACTCTCCTCGGAAGTTCACCAAGAGCAAGAAGAATGGTCGCTTGGTGGTTGGTTCTGGGACACCATCAAAAGTTGGGGCTGGAGACTGCTCACCATTATCCTGATTCCCGTAGTTGTAATATGTGGCCTATGCTTAGGAATTCAATGTTTGCCACCTATGTGTTCTTTATGTGCGAGTTGTATTTTTCCCAAAACTGTGGACATTGGAAGCGAACATATGAGGGCATTATACGATACCGAAGTTAGGGATTTGATGAAAATTGACATTGAATAAGCAAGTTGGCTAGATATGTTGAAAAGGGAGGACTGTTAAAAGTTAGGCTGAAAACCGTCAACATTATCGGCGCCCTCTTGCTCTCCTTAAACCTTTTGTGCGCGTAAAACAGCCGCCATTTTGGACACCATGGCTCCCCCGCTCTCGCTGAGAGCTAGCGCGTCTCTCTCTCTCTCTCTCTCCTAACTTCGCTGGCAACCCCCCCCCCCTTTTTGCTTGCACCTGCCTTGAGTCATAAACCCCTCCTCGGCACTGCTCTGCCCCAGGCGCTCATCCTGTGCCCAGCGCGACATCTCCCTGCTTCCCCGTCATGACCTCCGGCCCTTTTGATGCAAACCCCTTTTCCCGTGTGCCCGTCTGTCTTCCCGTTCCCAGGCCGACACCTAGCTCTGCCGATACCATACTCTTGCCCCTCCCCATACAATAAGAAGCTTCCCTCCTCAAAGGACCCCCGAGATGATCAAAGCCCCCCCCATCCCACGAGATCCGATCGAAACCCGCACACTCCGTGAATCGGCGGAATACCCAGCTGCGCAATGATCATCACCTGTTGTGAACGGGGCGGGGACTTCCACTGTAGCCTTGCATGGGAACGGGCTGGGAAGGGGGGATTCTGAGGATGTCTTTTCGTACATCAAAGTATCGACGAGAATGTGTTACATGTAATAAAGAGATAAACTCATGTATAAGAGGCCAGGCCTCCGAGATGCAGTTAGAGCACCTCTGAACGATACCTTCTGTCCGTTTCGTTGTGTTCTCCTCCGGAGAGAATAAAAACCTTGTTTCCTGCCTTCCAGTCTCCAGCGCCTGCCTCTTCAATGGTTTAACTTCTTGGTGGGTTCGAGAGGCGACATCGCCGGGCAATAATTAAGGATCTTATATTCTGGTTGGTAGTGCCCCCCAGTTAGTATTTTTCTACACCCATGCGGAAAGCATTACCCATTCATCCTGTCTCCAACCACCACTGATACGAGTTGCTCAGAATCCAATGGAGTCCAGGATACTCCATCAAGAGAAAGTAACAAAAAAACAGGTAGTCCACTAGATGCAAACACCTTTACTGTTCCTGCTATAGGCTGGTAAGGGTGAACGATTAGTAATACATTTTTAGGCTCAAAACCTCTACAGGAGGTGTCAGACTGGGGAGGAGGGGCCTCCGCCTTGGCTAGTATGGAATGGGGAAACGATAGTAGGAGGATGGCGATATGGAATGATGAAACGATAGTAGGAGGATGGCGATATGGAATGGGGAAACGATAGTAGGAGGATGGCGATGTGGAGAGACATTCCCGATTTCCAGTAGGGTGCTTGGAAGTTAGTGAGCAACATGTGGTGCTAAATATAATCCTAAATTAATGGATTTTCTGGTGAGTAAAATTAAGTTTATGTATTTCAGCTCCGTGTTTTTCAACCCACCCCACCTCTCTAAAGCCCCAATTAACCTTTAGCCATTAATACCTACCCACCCTCCAACACACAACACTACTCAAAAGCTACTTATAAAATGGTCAGTTGTAAAACCTACCTCATGAAGCTGCTGTTGCAGATGCTGGTTTTCTGTTACAATAGCAATCTGAGCTTCTAAGTCCCGATGAATGGATCTGTAGCCAAAGTTTGGTGAGCCAATGAGGGTGAGACAGGGAAGGCTGCTTCCTGGCATGTATAGCCACAAGCCTGCAGAGGATAAAAGAATGGTAGTCTGAGCACAAATCATTAGGACAATGATGGCAGACGGCACACAACAAGGTTCTACAAACAGAAAGGTCACCTGAGCACATAACCAAAGGAATCTACGTGGCAACCTTCCCAGGCAATCTCAGCAGCAAATTGGCAGGGTACTCAACAGCAAATTTGACAAGGCAATTTCAACAAGGGACTTGACAGTGCAATTTTAACAGCAGACACAGGACGGCAAGTACCAAAGCAGGCATGATAGCTTCAACTGCAAACATGGTACCACAATGTAAACAGCCAAAAGGCAAGGTGGTCTCGCAAGCAAACTGTAAGGAAAATCAGAGCAGCAAACTACTGGAGTAGTCTCAACGGCAGGTCGGTACGGTACCTCAGGAGACAACCAGCAGAGAGACCTCAAGAGAAAACCAGCAGAGTAACTCCAACAGCAAACTATTCGAACCTTCTCAACAGTAAATTAACAGGGGAATTTCAGCAGGAAACAAGTAGGGCAATTCAAACAAAAATCTTTCATTGCAATCTCTGATGCCCTATAAATCTTGCCAACCTATTTAATGGAATGTACAATCGAAGAACAATCGAAGTCCCCATCGGATAAGATGAAAACAAAACAGTGTATAAGATATACAAGCAAATATTCCACACATACGGATCTACATACCGACAAACCATGAAGCAATGTCTAAGAATCACATACCAACTTCCACAACTAAACACACCAAACTAAATAAGTTAAATAGAAACACGAACACTCGGAGCCAACACAATTATGCATTAACAAATAACAAAATGATGTGGTAGGTTTCACTAAATTATGCAATAAAATGCAAATCATGCTGCAAGGAATGACTACTGTACGCCAGGACCCAAGGCTAGAATTAGGCTTTATTTTTTGTACTTGAATTGCGCAGCCAATACTAAACTCAAACCTCACTTAACATTTGCATCAGAACTGACCTTTATAAGACTCACCCCACCACCACTTTCGAAGTGGGATGCTAAAACACCATTTGATCTAAACGCGCAAGGATGGTCATGATCTCCTGCGATGTTCAACATCCAGCTTGTTTTCTCAGCAACATCCTTCTGGTAAAAAATAAAGGGCAAACAGTTGAGGCCCATGATACATTTGATAGTTCTGAATGCCTGACTGATTGCCAGACACTTCAAGATGGATGGTACCCATCCTTTGAGGTAAAATGATTGGATGGTCAGGCTGGTTTTAAAATTACACCCATCTCATTGTTTTCATGTTCAGCTTTCACAGAAGGTTCATGTAGTACAAATGGCGGAAAAGGAACGTTCTTTGCACTCTCTTTTTGTAGGTCTTGTACTCCTTGGTGTTTTACAAAGCTGACAGGGCCAATTGCAGAGTTTCTATGAATCACAGGAGTGAGGCAGATCATGTACCCCAAAGATTTGACTGACAGTTCCGGGTCTGGACGCTCAGCAGGGGTTTAGAAAGCTGGCCATCTATCTGATCCAGTATTTGGGGATTTTGATAAAAGGCAGCAAGTCAGAGCAGACTTTGAAGAGACGAATGGGTCCCTGGGTTATGGTGTGAAATGTTTGCGCGACTTTCTAATTGCTCTAGAGCAAAATTGCCAACATAAAGAGGGAAATGCCGTGAGTTCTGCCAGTGGATCGTATCTACCACCACCAGCTCGTGAGGATGGATTAGATGTAAGTGTCTTTGATCAGACTCTTTCTGGGGATGCAGCAACACAGGGCTCTTCAGAGGTTAAAGATTAAGATTCTGATGAAAGTTTTATGTTACGGGATCCCATCTCTCTTTCAAGAGAGAGAATGATGACTTCAACACATGGCATAGAACAGGAGAGCAATATTTTGGACAAGTCTGGGTGCGTGCCAAAGTCAAACAAAAGCAGGACTGACTGAGGAGTAAGGTGTGGGAAGATTTGGGAAAAAGCTGGACCGCACACCCCTTGCTTGCAGCTCCTCCAGGTTCTTTAATGACAGAGTGATTGACAAGGAACAGAAAGAGCTACTCGATCCTTCTGAAGACAGACAATGTGTCAGCTATGTGGTACAAAAATCTCTGAGATACCAGGTCCCATCTCTTGGCACTGTTGACCAAAGATTTCTGGTACTATTGCTTTATCATAGCAGAATATTTGCCAGAAAAGTCAAAGGCAGATTGTACTCTCATCATCTACAAGTTCTCAGCGATTGAAGCTAGCACCTGAGGTTTACTAGACGCTGATGGACTGGTATCATCCATTACATGGGGACCACTTGGATCTCTTTTCTTCCAGGCCAAATGTTTAGCTTTCAGTTTGGTTTTCTTCAACTGAGGGCAGACCTGGACACGATGGCATTAGAAGCATTTATGCAGGATTGCGGCCAATACACACTACACATTTCTGCCTTTTGTCACAATACAGAGTTAGGCCTTACAGGTGAGGGGAAAGAATGTGTAGTTGGTGTTGGTAACACCAAGTTGGAGGTCACAAGTACAGTTTGCAATGTAACTAACTTTCTTTTCCTGTCCTTCAACAGCATCAATGGATTCTGGCAGGAGGATCCATGCTACTGATGATGTGGAAGAGGTCTTGTGTTGATGCCAAGTCTCAGAGATTTTGAGACAGGTTTCAGAGTTCATTCAATGAGCCTGGGAAGAGGGAAGAAACGTGAACTTTAGGTTAGCTTGGTAACAAGTACTTCTTTGGTGCTTGGCGAGAGTTTTGCATTGCATTGGGACACGTTACACCAGTAATGAATTTCTAGGCAGAGTTGGCTGGGAAGAGGTGGTATATGGGTATAGTGGGGATGTTGGCCTACCGGATTGTGAATTCCTTCAAGTCAACCATTTCTGATTGTTATTTTCTGGTGTAAAGAAAGCATCCCTTAATTTGTAAATTGTTGAAGGGGATTTAGTTTACAGCTTCTCCTGAGCAAATGCATTATCAGTGGAACAAGTAACTTAACATCAGTAATGCTCTTTCTGGCCGCATAATCCTTATCTATTTATTATTTCCCAGGCGTCCGACAACATTTTTCAGCAGTACATCTGTGCACTGGTAGGTGCCAAGGTGTAGCTCCACATTGACAATGTTCAGATCTGGAAATAACATGCAAAGCCCACAGAGGTGCCACACCAGCATGCAGACGCCAGTTGCTTTTGAGAATGTCTGCGCACCCAGACGCAGAGCCACAAAAGCAAATTGGCACGATCAGTGTGCAGGTTCTAGACTTAGTATCTTATTAATTGTTAGAGTGCAATCACAGAATGGAGAGGATGAGTGGGTCAGTGAGGAATCTGCTGCTAAAGAGATCCTCTACCAGGAAGAGCATTACCGAAGGTAAAATGTTCTTCTGATAGAGAGTTCTAGCCATAGATTCTTCACTTTTTAAATAGATACCTAAGCATTACATACTTGAAGGTGGGCCTGCGAATAGACTCAAACCAGAAAATCCTGCAGAATCGAGGGGGCAAAATGCCCATCACGGTGGATCTGACTGTCCAAAGACCAAACAATAGTGCTTTGTGACTGTATGGAGGGATGCCCATGTAGCGGCCTGGCAAACATCTAGGACAGGGCATCCGCATGCTAACGCAGGGGTGGCAGCTTTAGCCCAGATAGAATGAGAATGCAGTTCTTTCGAAAGTTGCCTTTTAGCCAGTGCGTAGCGGTTCTCATTGCAGTGCAGGTTCCAAAAGGAGATGGTTTTCTACAGCACTGCCTTGACTTTTAACACGCCAGAGAACCCCACAAAAAGCTAACTCAGTGTTCTCTGGTACAATCTATGTAACAGCTCCGCCCTCTCTAAGGGTCCAAGTTATAGGGTCTCTCCCTCTTATTAGAGGGGTGAGACAGCACATAGACCGTTTGCAGGATATTAGTTTGACCGACTACAGGAAGCTGGCTCTGTATATACTATACCAAAATGAGGTATAGTGTGCACAGAGTCCAGTGGAACCCTAAAGGTAGGCAGAGGGAAAAGTAGATAGCACCTTACTCTCTATTTGTGCTAGTGTGGGCGAGCAGTAAGGCTTTATCACAGCATTTGCTCTCCACACTCAGGCATCAAAGACACTCAAAGACTAAACTCAGACAAATTTGTTTGTATAGAAATATAATTTAATTATATTTATTTTCTAGAACCAAGCAAGCCTCGTACAGGTAAGTGTAAATGGTACTTTTCAAGACAGGTTGAGTAATACAAACAAGCTGACTGAAAAGGACTTTGTCACAGGTTTGTAAATACCTCCAATACAGTGGAAATTACTGTTAGATTACTTTTGATTGCCTTTTAGATTACTTTATGGTTTACTTTTTCTACTCCATGTAATAAGCCTAGATATCACACTGGGACATTTCCTAGAAAAAATGTAAGTAAAGCAGTTTTTAGATATTTGCAGTTTTTCAAGTTCTTATACAAAACCAACTCCACACACAGCAATTTTCACAAGAAAGCAGTCAATGCAGTCCTATGGGAGGGAATGAGGTTATCAGCTTCAAGGTAAGAACGTAAGGTTGGGAGTTGGTTTTCTGGGGTTCGAACCAGGTTTCCCCCAGGGTCAAGGAGGCACTCTTAAAGCACCCTCAGCGGCACTAGGGCGGCCGGGAGCAGAGTGCAGAGGCCCAATGTTATCCAATGGAGATGGGGGGGCTCCAGTTGGTGGCTGCTCACGAGCGGGCCACAAGGTTGTGGGAGCAAAGCTCCTGGTGTTAGGCTCAGGGCAAAGGGGGATCCGAGTTAGCACCCAAAGTACACCCGCAGCAGCGCAGGGGCAGCTGGGTGCAGGGTGCTGTTTTGGCGTTGGGTGCCCTGTTTTCAATGGGGATTCTCTGGTTGCAACAAGGACTGCAGGCTCGGGGAGGAAGATCTTCTGCAGGTGACCACTGGTTGAAGAGGTAATTTGGGATGCTGGGACACTGTTGGTTGGGCCACCCAAGGCCGTGGGATGTCAGGTGCAGGGGTACCTTTAGGCGTTAGGTTTTCTTACCAGCTCCGGTCGTGGTGATCCTCCAGAAAGAGTGCAGGCGTTGATTGGACATGCGACGCAGGTCAGATTTCACCAGGTCATGATTGCCGGGGAGACCGCCGCGTGGTGTTGGGCCTCTCGAACTCGGCCCGTGGCCATTGGGTGCAGAGTGGTGCAGACTTGTGGATTTGGCCGGAGCCATAGTCTGTTGGTGAGCAAATCTGGTGCTCACGGCAGACAAAGTCTTGGGTTTGGAAGGCAGGTCCTTCAGGTTCTTGAGGGCTGCTAGCTGCAGAACACCAGGATTTTGCTGGAGCAGGTTTGAGGTGTAGACAGGCCGGTAGGGCTGGTGCCAAGTCAGTGGGCGTCCTCCTCTTCCTTGTTCAGCACGGCTTTTTCGGTCCTTCTTATGGTCGGTTCTTGTCTGAGGAGGCAAGGTTCAGGGTTGCCCCTAAATACTAGATTTAGGGGTGTTACAGGTAAGTAAAGGTCGGAATGCTCTGGGTACTTTTTCATTAAATCCCACACTGGCATCAGTGTGGGTTTAATGTGCTGAGAAGTTTGATACCAAACTTCTCAGTTTTCAGTAAAGCCATTATGGTGCTGGGGAGTTCATAATGACAAACTCCCAGTACCATGTACTCTTAATGGCATTACTGCACTTACAATATCTAAGAATTGGCTTAGACATGGTAGGGGTACAGGGCTCATGCACCTGTACCCTCACCGCTGGTATAGTGCACCCAGATAGAGGGGTGGCTCACCTATGCCAGGGCAGTGGGTTGTAGGCATGGCACACAGGGATCTGTGCCATGTTGACTCTTCACTTTGTTCTGCACCAACAACACGCAGGCTGCAGTGTGTATATATATATATATATATATATATACGCTCCAATTCCTCTTCGCTTGGCAAAAAGAAGACAATACATATATATATATATAAAGGTACAGGGTCTCTAAGGGTCTCATAATAAGTGCTGCGGCCCTTAGAGGCCTTTCCTGGGGACAGTGCCCTTAGTACCTATGGTACCATATACAAGGGACTGACATGTGGCCATAGAGTGCCAATTGGGTTTTATTGTTAATGCAGTTTAGGGAAAGAACATAGGCCCTGGGTAACTGGTTGGCAGGAACCCTGGGCACACTCAGTCAAAGTACATAAACGGTTTGCCAAAAAGTGTGGATGACCATGCAAAAAGAGGTCAATTCCGCACACCGATGTGAAACGGTGTCACAACTTTTGGTAATAAGGATGCTCACATTCGCAGAATCAGTTTCTCAGGGAAAAGGTGGTATAAGGTGGGTTAACACAGAGCTTAAAGCGCACTCACCTGCTGTGCCAATTTAATGGCGATGAGGAACACTGTCTTGGGGGTGAGAAGCCGCAATGAGCAGCCGCAAAGCAACTGGAAGGGAGTGCGAAGCAGGAACATGAGGACTATGTTAAGGTCCCATAGTGGAATAACAAGAGAGGAAGGAAACAGATGTTGCAACCCTTTTAAAAATGCATTACAGCTGGATATTTAAACAATGATGTGAGATCAGGCAATCACAAAAGTCCAAAAAGTGTCCCTTAACTGTGCCCAGAGCTAAGCCTACTCGGGCAAGGGACAGAACAAACAACAAAACAAACTATCCTTGCCTGGAGGGGGCTATCTGGTGAGTGCCGCAACAAACCACAAATCTGTTCCAATGACAGGCATATGTTTTGGTCGCTCAGTGCCTGGCTACCACGATAACATCAACCACCTCCGGAGGAAGGCCGAAGGGGATCAGCTGTTGCCACTTAATCTCAAAGCATGATGGTGTAGTCTGTGAAGGCCTCGTTGCAGAGCTCGGCCATACTGCTGGACAGCATATCCTCCAAGAGGGTGTCCACATTGGAGGATAGATGCTCAAGCCGAAGAGTTCTGGATACCATACTCTCTGTGCTCAATCGGGAGCCATTATATGCTTTGGGCCTATTGGTCCGGATCTTTCTGTTATATCATTTCTTTCTTTATTTTTTAGATATAATTCATACTTTACTACTTTCACAAGAACTTAGAAAAAACGATAACGCAATCACCCCTTTCAAGTCAAGTGTGATGCAGTACAAAACCACCTGCAATAGTGAGTGGTAAGCACCAAGTATAAAATAATAAATATTCCCCCGACCCAACATATCAAAATTGGGGTCCTGATCTCCTTGAGAACTTGGGGCAGGAGTGGTAATCAGCAGAAAAGAGCCCTAAGCTGCACTTGAGGCAAAACACGTCTCCAAGAGAGAGATGCCTAGAAACTCCAAAGGGAAGAAGCGCTGACATTGGCCGTTCTCGGCTTGGGAAAAGGGATTGAGCCAAGACACTCCTCATTTGCAGAAGCAATCTTGTGCCACCTCCTGGTGCAATTGCCACTCATGATACACTAGCCGTGGACCGCTAAGTTTGTCTACCCTCTCATTCAAAGAGGCGGTCAGGTGGTTCACCACCTGGAAGATCGTGTGGTGGTCCAGCCATGTCCAGAGGAGCAGAGTCTTCGGCCACAGGGTACGTGACCCCCACCAGCCCGATTTGTCGCAATTCCAAATGGCAGTGGTGTCCGTGAGCGCCTCCCTTTGAGAGATGTAAGGCAGGGTTTCCACACCAATTGGGTGGCTTTCTTCTCCAGAAGGTTGATAAGTTGCTGGGACTCTGCTGAAAACCAGAGACCTCTGATCACCACCTCTCCTAGATGGCTGCCCCAAACCAAAAGTGATGCATAGGTCATCACTGTCTGATCTGGGAAGGGTAGGGAGACGGGTCTGTAAAAGAACCAATCACAGTCAAGTAACCACACAACAGATGTATTTGAGTCTCCTCCGAAATCTGAATGTAGTGGGAGAGGTTCCATTGATGTTGGGCCCACTAAGAGAATTCAGATCCTACTGCAGAGCCAGCATATTCAACCCAGTGCACTCGACCAGCAGGATGCAGGAGGCCATCAGTCCCAGCAGTCCCAAAGTTGACCTCCCTGAAATTCAGGACAGAGGCTGAAAGACCAGTATTGTAGCCTGAATGTACTGGACTCTTTTACCTAGGGGGAAACTGAACAGTGCCCTAAGGAGGAGTCAGGTGTAACTTTGGAATATTGATAGTGTACCGCAAAGACTACAGAAGGTTCACAGTAGTCTGAAGCTGGTTGAAGACTGCCTGGGACGAGCCCGTATTCAACAGCCAGTTGTCCAGATATGGGCAGACTGGCACCTCTGACTTCCGAAGGTATGCTGCCACCACAGCCATCACTTTGTGAAATCCAGATGGGTGTTGGTGAGACCAAAGGGGAGCACAGGTAACAGAAAATGTTCCTGACCCAACACAAAGTGCAGGTAGTGCTGATGGCCCAGCAGGAGGGGTATATGGAAATAGCTGTCCAGCAGGTCTAACGCCATTCAGGGTCGAGGGCAGACCAGACCTGGGCCAGGGAGAGCATCTTGAATTTCCCCTTTCAGAGGAAGACGTTCAGAGGGTTCAGGTCTACATTAGGACAATGTATCCCATTCTTGGCCACCAGAAGTAGCAGGAATAACAACAAAGTCCTACTTCTGGCACTTGCACTCTCAACAGCCCCTTTGGCCAAAAAGGCCTTTCACTTCCTTCGGTAAAATGGAGGAGTAGTTCTCCATCCGTCGCTGGGAGGTGGGTGGAAGGTGCAGAGGAGAAGTGAGGAAGGGTAAGTAATATCCCCTGCGAACGATCTGCAGGACCCCGCCTATCTGACGTTATAGCTTGCCAACCGAGAAAGAGTTGCTGGATCCTGCCTCCCACCAGGTGACTGTGTTCCCTTGTGGGCATGCTGAAGAAATTTGGTAGATTGGGCCACAGGTGGCCAGTGGACTGGGCCTGTAGACCATGGTTGGGGGAGAGGGGCAATGGGTACAATGGCCTCTATTGCAAAACTGCTGGGTTCTTTGCAGAAACTGGACATGCTGAAGTATGAGGAAGCTCTAGCAAATCTGCAAAAGGAGCAGTAAGGGTGGTATGGTTGGAGAGGAGGGGCAGGTATTAGCTGTGCTCTACTTAAATTGCTCCAAAGTGATATCAATCTTGTCCCCAAACAGGAAAGTCCCATTGAAGGGCATGTCCATAAGGGAAAACGAGACCGCCTGAGAACCCGAAGGATCACAGTCACGCTGGCCAATGGCTGGTTGTCCAAGCCACAACAAATCGTGAACTTGGCTGCTTCACAACGGCCTCTGATAGACTGAGCAAGGCCAGGTTGGATATTTTCAAGAACACCAGAGAGGACTTGAGCCACTGAGTCAGAAGGTTTGTTGGAATAGCGTCCCAGGAGGCAGCTGCTATTTCCGATCGGCGAGCCAGGCTGGTGGAAGAACAAACGTGCTTCCCAAATGTCTCCACCCATTTAGACTCTGTATCAGAGGGAGTGGTAGGAAAAGTGTTGGGATGACACCTGCTTGTGGAAGGGTGCTCAGACAGGAAGGCAGGTTGCCTGGAGCAGGGGGATGCTGTCTCGAAAATGTGTGTTGACTTGAAGGCCCAAGTAAGGTTTGCCCAAGCCCCCAAGGAGGTAATCTGTTAGAGCTTCATGAAATTGTAAAAAGGGCTCAGAAGAAGTCTGCCCCATCTGTAGAACTTCAGTCAATATGTTAGTTTTGACCTCTAAGATGGGGAGCTAATGACCATGGAATTCAGCCGCCCTAAGCATCACCATGGCATAGGAAGCTTATTCCTCTTTGACCGGGCAAGGAGGTGAGAGAAGGCCAGTTTCCAAGGAGGTATCAAGTCCAATGGCCTCCTGCAAGTCATCATGATGGGGTTGAGTGAACTCATCACCAGTGACCATCATTGTCCGAGTCGGTCATGAAAAGTGAGGGTAGAATCTGTTGTTTTCCTTGCGGAGGTGGCTGACCAAGTGGAGGGAGTAGTGCCTCAACTGTCGTTGGGTGCGGCTTGGGTCGAAGTCAGACTGGTGCCGACTCTGACAAAAGCAGTACTTTGGGCATTGCCTCATCTGGCGTCAATAGATTCGGTCCCGGTGTCAAAGTCCCTGGGACTGGTGTGGAACGTGGCGCCAGAGGCTGGGTCCAGACTGGAGCCAGAGGCGTCATGACCGGTTTGGAGGGTCCAACTGGCGCCATGGGTGAACCCACCAGATGGAGGGCTCTCAACTTCTTGGGGCCCAAAGGCAACACAGAGGGAGTCGGCATGGATATGAATAGCTGCAGCATTACTGCACATAACTCTTTGATTTGTTGTGGAGTTGAAGTCTGCTCTTGAAACTCTGGTTGTGCTAGAACCAGTTGTGGGATTGACTCGGAGTTAGACAACTCCAGTAGCGAGATCAAGAGCCATGGCCCCGCCTCCACGCTTGTACAGATGAATGAAAGTTGCTACGATTTCTAGTGTATTTTTTGGAGCTTAAAGGATAATTTGATCACAGAAAATTGTGGTCTCTGGAGTGGCTTTAGCAACTCCTGAAGCGGGAATGGGACCCAACCTTGGACTTGGACAGTGGCTTAGATTGGTCTTGAAGAGTTTTCCTATGCTTGGTGATGTAGAATTTTGCATTGCGGTCCCGGATGGCTAGCGAGTTCATTGACGTGCATTCCCTGAAGAGCTTGGAGCCGTGACTCGACCTCCAACACCATGATGGGGATCCGTCACAGAAATTGGGCTGGGGCAGTCCCTGCAGGGCCTAAAACCTGTTTAGGGGTTGACATCCCTTTCATACAGAGAATTTGGAAAAATATTGAGTTAAGTTTCTCTGACAGAAAAGAGAGCTCGGGATTTGCATCTGTTGGCGCGGAAATAAACAAACTGATGCCAGGGGTAGGACCTATACAGGGTCCACACCTCATTTACGGAACGGCTTCAGTGCGGAGCCGCATAGCTCCACATACTAGCATGTAGATGTAATGCTGAAAAAGTTTCCAGATCTATTCTGACAAATGGGGAATATCAAAAGGAGAGGAATCTGTAACTAGAAGTCTCTATCAGAAATGGGATGCTAAAAGAGCTCCACATCAGTAGGATAGCTTGAAACACAAACATCTATTAAGAAGATTTTGGGTAAGCATACAAAGTTAATACACTCGATTTCTTGCAAGAGTGCATGTTAAGACATGATTTGAAAAACAACTTACTTAACTTCAGTAACAGTCTTTCTGGTGGCTACTCTATTTAATCTCAGATTCACCTAGTAAATATTCCCCAGGTGTGAAACAAAGCACAAATGTTTAATGCAGCACTCCTGCGTGTCAGTACGTCGCATTGTGTGGGTCCACGCTGACATCATTCTGCTCCGGAAGTGATGGGAGGAGTCGCCTATAAGAGCCCCTCATGTGCCCAGTCATTTGGTTTCATAGGCTGTCTGTGCCCTCAGACCCAAAGTCGATCATCAGGTTGGCATGACCAGTGTGCAGCTCTTTAGATTAGGACATATTTAGATGAAGAAAGTGCACAGTTCACAGAACGGGGAGGTTAGAAAAACATGCGGTTTGATAGACTATCTACCAGAAAGATCATTACCCAAGATAAGTAACTTCTTCTGGTGGATACTTCTAACCTCAAATTCCTCACCATACGAATAGATGCCATGCTGGTACCTCCCCTGGTGGTGTGTGTGTGTTACTTGGCTCAAAGCAAAACGCCAGTAAATGCTTCCCCTTTCAAGGCAGAATAGATTCTATCCCAGCACATGCACTTACCCAGCCTTAGACTTGGCATTTCCCTCCAGACATGACGGTTTTCATAAGGAACTGAGCTGCTCAGCAGCTGTTTTTCTTCCCATGGTACACTGGACTTCAGAAGCCTTGTAATGTTTGCATGTGCCAGACCTTGCAGGTAACAACACTATGCGTAAAATTTAAATATACTACCGTGTTGAGTTCCGAGGAGGCCATAAATGAAAAGGCTGAAACACGTCGACCATGTCTATTGAGTAGTTTGCCACTAAATAAACAAGCATTGGTAATGCATTGGTTTCATCCTATGTAACAAATAGCGAGCTGTTTTCATAATTTATCGTCCAGGAAAAAGTAAGAGCTGCCCGACAGGTAATAAGGAAGTGGAGAGGATGTGGCGCAATTGCCAGAGCTGCTGGCTCGAGTGCTGGGGATCCTGGTTCGAGTCTCGGCAGCGCTGCACAACATCCTTTGATTTTATGCAAATCATTTAATCTCTCCGGGAGATAAATTGTAATATAAATATGCTGCAATAGTAAAAGGCAAAACTTTATGAAAATATAGTTCCACCAAAGCAGATGTTAACAGTATTTTGGCAGCGGGAAACTGATAAGAGACGCAGACTATGAACAAGCATTAGTAAATGCGCGAAAATATGCTACAGCCAATAGAAATGGAGGTAAGGTAAGTGGCAGGCACAGGAACAAATGAGAAGCCAGGATAGAGAGGAGGGGGGATTTAAGTCCCTTTTAGGTTTATATTAAAAACAGGAGATTTCACAAGCACAGCCCAAGCGCTGTTCAGGCAAAACCTAAAAAGGGCATACCCAGAAGTGGTTGTTAAGCAAATTAAGTGTGATTCATTGTGTCATCTTATCCTCACGGCCTATTCTCAAACTACCTATGGACGTCCCATGAACTAAGAACCTTTTTGACAGAATATCACAATGACTAGGCCAGTGTGAGTCTCATGTTTTTTATGAGGTTTCTAAAAAGAATATAAATACATTTGTGCTTTACAAGGTGCACTTATAATCTCATAAATTGCTCATGCATCTATTTTTTTTCATTGGATTGTGCACTTTTAAATAACTTTATCCAGTAATAATTGCTAAATGAATTTGGTTGCTCACTAAAAAGTAATACTATTATTGCAGACTACGTATTTTTTGGGTTAACCGATCCCTTTAGAGAACCCAATTAGGTTGAACATTGCTTTGCCAGGTTCTTTAGGGTCATTCGGGACTCAAACCAAGGAGTACTGCAGGGTCGACAAAGCAAACTGCCCCTCTATATGGACTTGACAGATGAGGCAGTAAAGCTTTCTGAACATATGTACCGATGCCCACGTAGCTGTCTGACAAATGTACAAACAGGTAGTCTGCGTGCCAATACAGCGGTAGCAGCCTTTGCTCTGGTGCAATGAGCCTGCATACCTTCTGGAGGCTGCATCTTCACCAGGGAGTAGCAGATCTATATGCAGAGAACAATCCATCTGGAGAGGATTCACTTTTCAATGCTTTTGAAAGATTTAATGGTCCACCTAATGTTCTTTGGTGTGATCAGTATATAAGCTTAGTGTCCTCTTAAAGTCCAAACAATGAAGTTTCTTTCCTTCCTTAGATGGATGGTGTGGGGCAAGGAATTCAGGAAGGCGGACAACCAGACAAATGAAATGGGGTGATGTGAGAAAGTGGCTCTATATATCCTGGACCAAGATATGGTACAGGGTGTATAGAGTCCCCAAACCCCAGAGGTATAACAGAGGTTAAAGTGTGACCTTACTCTCTAAAGTGGTAGCTTGGTCGAGCAGTAAGGCAGTATGAGAGGACAGTGTAAATCATTTGTTGTACACACTCAGTCAGCAAAAGGTTTCACACACGCAAAGACTGAACTCCAGGCCAATTGTTTTTATATCAAAGATATAGTTTTATTTTTAGAACCAACAGGTATCAAAAATATACTGTTCTTAATATGAGAGGTCTCAGATGAGTACTTTGCAAAAAGGCAAGACATTTTGTAAACACAATAGGTACAGGGGTTGCAGTAGGCAACACAATTCTAAACACAATTTAGCATTGAGCTCAATGGGTTTCTCTATATAAATACAGCTGATTACTTAATAGATTACTCTGGTAGTTCCAGGACTGAATCTAGTTCCAGGACTGGACCCTAGATTCAGTCCTGGGATCTGAGCTGAAAACAGTTTAGTAAAAACGTTTTTGTTATTGCAGTGATTTTTAAGAAATATAAAGCTATTTTAAAAGTTCACACTTAGAAACTTTTCAATGAAAAACTGGCAATGTTATCCAATGGGAGAAAATTCAGGTTGCAGTTAAAGTATGATCTCGTTACTTTTGTAATCCAGTACTGGGCTCCTAGGTCCAACACTGGGGTCTCAACTTAAAACCTGTTAGTAATTACGTTTCAGAATTTGGTATGGTTTTTAAAGAATATTTCAAGTTTTCAAAAGTAGACAGAAGAAATTTTACAGAAAAGCACACAATGGATTCGTATGGAGAAAATTCAAGTTACTAGTAACCCCTGACTAGGATTACTTTTGCAGTTCAGTACTGGTCTACAAGATGCAGTACTGGCTTCTCTCCTGATCACAGTGAGTACTTAGAATTAGGTTGATTTTATGGGAATATTTTAAGTTTTCAAAACTTCACACGTAGAAGATTTTTCGAGTCAAACCAGTCAATGTTATCCAATGGCAGGTAAGTGAATTACTGGTTTCCAGGTGAGTACTCGGCTGGGGAAGTTAGGGTTCTGGGCATAGACTCAGGGGTCCCCCAGGGTCAGGTAGGCACAGGGGCGGCCGGATGCAGAGGTAGTGAGGCCCAATGTTATCCAATGAGGGGCAGGGGGCCTCCGGTTGGTGGCTGCTGGCTAGCAGGCCACGGGGCTGTGGGAACTGGGCTCCTGGTCACTTGCTCAGGGCAAATGGTAGGATAGGGCACAGGATGCGCTGCAGGGGCACTCGGGCGCTCGGTGCAGGGTGCCTTTGAGCCGTCGGGCGCTCAATGTTATTCAATGGGAAAGGTAAAAAGGGAACAAAGACTGCAGAATCGAGGACGGTGATTCTTCAGGTGCGACCACCACTTCAAGAGGTAAGTTGGGATCCTGGAGAAGGGGTAGGTACCCCAAAGGGAGGCACAGGGGGTCGCAGGGTGCAGGGGTGTCTTTGGGTGTCGGGAAATCTTACCCTTGGCTGGTCGCGGTTGGAGGAGTCCCTGGTTCTGAGGCTGCAGGCGTCGTCTGGTTCGTCGAGGAGGGTCTTTGGGCACAGTACTTCGGGTCCCAGTCGCTGGGGGACGTCCTCGTGGTCTTGGATCACTCGGGCATGGGCCAGGCTCGGTGGGTGCAATGTGGGCAGGTCTTGAGCTTCCTGGCTGGCACCAGGGGTTGTCTGTTGAAGCAGAGCCTCTGCTTATGGGAGTCCCGTCTTTAAGAGGGTCAAGGCAGGCAGGTATTCCGGGTGTCCCAAGGTTGCTGTCCGCAGGAGTCGCCGGGATTAAGCAGGTTCCAGGATTGACAGGCCGGTAGGGCTGGGGTCAAGTCAGTGGGTGTCGTACTGTTGTTAGCAGCTGCACGGCTGGTCTTCTTCTTGATCTTCTTTCTTCTTTTCTTATCGGGATCTGAGGAAAGAAGGTTCAGGGTGCCCCTTAATACTAAATTTAGGGACGTTACAGGTAGGGCAAGGGCAGGGACCAATAGGTCCCTGTCCTGGGGTGGGTACACCCCCTAGCCTGCTCCTCTCCTGTGGGAGGGGGGCAGGAGCCTAGCTGTGATTGGGCAGGGCTCCCCATCATCAAGATGGCCGGAGCCCGGGGTAGTGCTTCAACTCGCCTCTTCCACCTGAGAGGGTGGGGTTTGCACAGGCTGCATACCCCTCTTCCGGACGTGGGGTTTTCCGCCAGTCTTCCCGCCAGAGTGGGGTTTGGAACTGGTGGGGGCCAGTTGCAGAGTACAGCAAATGGTCTGGAGAAGCTCACAGAGGCAGCATGCCTTTGAAGCTTCCTCCTGCCCATCCTGTGGGAGGAGACCAGGCTTGGGAGAGCGGGGGGCTCTCCACCTGGGGGTCCAGCACCATGTCTGCTGCGTGGCAGCCTCTGCAGCCACTCAGACCAGATGTGGATTGTAGGTTAGGTTTTCAGGGGGTATCTCTAAGATGCCCTCTGGTGCATTTTACATTAAACCCCACACTGGCATCAGTGTGGGTTTAATGTGCTGAGAAGTTTGGTACCAAACTTGTCAGTCTTCAGGGTAGCCATTATGGTGCTGTGGAGTTCGTAATAACAACCTCCCAGCACCATATACTCTTAATGGCATCACTGCACCTACAGTGCCCAGGAATGGCTCTGGGTACTGTAGGGGCACAGGGCTCGTGCACCTGTGCCCACACCACTGGCATAGGGCACCCAGCTAGAGGGGTGACTGAAGTATGCCAGGGTAGTGGGTTCTGTGGGCATGGCACACAGGGATGTGTACCATGTCGACTCTCTGTTTAGTTCTGTACCTAGACACTCAGCCTGCAAAGGCAGTGTGTGGGTATCCGGGTACAGGGCCCCTAAGGGTGACACAATAAGTGCTGCAGCCCTTAGGGGTCTTCTCTGGTCACCAGCCCCATAGCACATAGGGTACCATTTACTAGGAGCTAATAGGTGGCCAGAGATGCCAATTGGGTTTTGTTTCACTATAGCTTTAGGGAAGGAACACAGGCCCTCGGTACCTGGTTGGCAGGAGCCCAGGGCACACTCAGTCAAAGCACATCAGCAGTTCAGCAAAAAGTGGGGGCATACCAATGCAAGAAAGATGGCACTTTCTCACAGGTGACCACTCTTGGTAGAAAGGAAGCTTCGGTCCTCAACACAAATTGATCCAGAAAGAATGTTGTATAAGGTAGGTTCACAGAAAAAGCCTGTAGCTCGAACGCACGCCTAGTCAATTGTATGACTGAGAAAGACCATTTTCACTGTCATAGGTGTCAAGGGACAACTATGCATCAGGTCAAAAGGGCTGACAGCAAAAAAGTGAGAACCAAGTTCAAGTCCAACTGTGGCATCACATTTTTTGGTAGGACAAATGATGCAAACTTTAAAAAAATATATCATCCCAACAGGTGAATTAAAGAAGGCTAATCAGACAACCGCAACAAACAGGCAGAAAGAGTCCATAAATAGTCTTCGGCATTCCCACAAGGCAAGCCCTTGTTGGGCTAGGGACAAAATAAACAACAAAACTTCAGACAACTTGATTGTACTGGGTAATTTGTGAGATGAAGCACCAAACCACAAAGTTATGCCACCAACAGGCATATATGAGTTTTGTGGAGAAATGCCTTGCTGCTAAGATGACATCAACGATCTCAAAAGAAAGGTCAAAAGAGGTCAACTGCCACCCCTTAATCGCCAAGAATGGAGGTGTAAATTGTGCATGCCTGGGTACAGTATCTTGCTCCTTTCTGTGACAGAAGATCTACCTTAAGCAGCTGCTTTATCGAAGGTCAGATGCTCATGCCCGGGACTTCCAGATACCACACTCTCCTGGCCCAATCTTGTGCCACTAGGGGACTTGGGCCCGGTCACCACTTCTTCAAAATGTGCCACTAGGGGACTTGGGCCCGGTCACCACTTCTTCAACACGTGGGTCAGGAGAGGCAGTGGGAGGAAGGCATACAAATGTCCTGAGCTGCAATCTAGACAGAAGGTGTCTCTCAGACAGGGCTGCTTTGGAAACTCAAAAGTGCTGAAGTTGCGTCTTCTCAGCTGCAGCAAAAAGACCGAATCAGGGTTCCCCCCACTATTGGGGGACACCCTCTGCCACCTCGAGGTGCCCCAGCCACTTGAGATGAGCTAAGTGCTGGTGGCTAAGTTCGTCTACCCTAGAATTTAAAGATCCTGCCGGGTGGTTTAACACCAAAGAAATGCCAAGGTGGTCCAGACACTTCCAGTAGCGTATAGCCACCCGAAACAGGGCCCAAGATTCTGCCCTGCATGTTGCAGTACCAACACACGTTGGTGTTGTCTGTGAACACCTGTGCCAGCATTCCTCTGATGGTGGGCAGGAAGGCCTTCAATGCTAAACAAATCACCCTCAACTCCAACAAGCTGATGTGGAGTGGAGTCTCTACCAGAGACCAGTTGCCTCTGATCTCCACCTTCCCCAGGTGTCCTTCACGAACAAGTAGTAATGCATCCCTGGCCATCACCAGGTCAGGGAGGAGGAAGGAGAGGGCTGCTTCCGTTACTTAATATAAAATACTTTTTTCTGCTACAATGAAGATTCAAGGACAGATATCGTAACTTCCAACATTTCGGCTAATGTATTTACCACACACCCAAATATTATAACAAAACTTTTTTTTACTATACGGATTATGTTAATTTCATCATAACTAAAATATATTAAATGTAAACAAAACACCAAGAACAATTTACCAGGAAGTATTGATAAAGACCTACACCCACCAAAGTGATAATTCAGAGTCCAATGAAGAGTTATAAACATGATCCCTGTTGTCTCGAAACCACCTCAAATTTGTCAGAGGTATTAGTTCTATTTTCACATCCTCCTTGGACGGCGTACAGCAGTGAAGAAATTAAAACTGCTGACATAGGTTTTGGTGGAACAATCCTTTAAACACCCAACCTTCATCAGGACTGCCCATAGTCTAGCAATGGGTTATAGTGGAAGAACTTTAATCCCATCAATTGGCTGTAAGGCAATCCAAGTCAGCTACAAGAAAAACCAGAATATGCAACTTAATGTGTGTTTGAAGATATCTGTAAATGTAGGTTACATCATGAATTAATATACATACGCATGAACAATCATATATATTCCACAACAAATATATATATATATATATATATATATATACTTGAAGATGAAGGATCACAAGAAAACAACAGCCAGCCAGGGCAAAATTCTGGATCCCAAAGGATACAATGAGTCACAAAGAAATAAAATATCCAAGAAAGAAGTGACTCAAACAGATATATTCACCAAAGAACAAAAATATATTTCCACTACAACGTTTCAGCTTCCGCCTTCCTCAGGTAGTTTCAAGATGTTAAGCTCAGTGGCTGCACAGATGACACAGCTGAATTTTCAAAAAGCATCATGAGTGAAGATTCCATTTGGAATGTGGAATCAATGCAGTCCTGAGAGTTCTTGAGATATGCAGTAATCAGGAGGTATTGTCAGTAATGTTCAGTCCATCTGGATGCAATGATTTTAAACGGTAACATTTTATTGAGTTTGATTGATTTTTTTTATATATATATATATATATATATATATATATATATATATATATATATATATATAAATTAAAATTGAGAGAGAGTCCGCTGAATCTTAGAGAAGCTGGTCACCTCTTCCCCTGTCTGTTGTTGGGAGAGTCAATATTATCAAGATGATGCTGCTCCCCAAACATATATAAGACTATATATATATATATATATATATATATATATATATATATATATGTTGTCCTCCAAACGCCCTTGCGCTCAAGTGTGGCACTCGACATCGTCCCATCAGTGTTAGCCTCTTGCAGCCTGCCAGCCTTGCGCCCAAATTTTTCAATACATGCAGCTGACGCGTTTCGAGGCAATACGCCTCTTCTTCATGAGCTTGTGCACGAAGGAACAGAAAAAGACACCTGTATTATCTTGGCTTCTTTTATTGGACCTGCCTTTAGTGGGGCGTGGTTACCAGTTGCACGTCTTTGGCATGCTGGTAATCGTAGTCCTGCCACACCTATCTTCACATGACGTGTGTATATATATATATATATATATATACACACACGTCATGTGAAGATAGGTGTCCTGCAGGTTCAAAGCCTCCATACTGTCTTCAGGGTCTAGGATAGACAGAACCTGGGCTAGCATAAGCATCTTAATTTTGTCCTTCCATAGGAAGGTGTTCATATGGGGAAGTTCTAAAATAGGAGAGAATGCCTCCATCCTTCTTCAGCACAAGGAAGTAGCGGGTCTAACACCCAGTTCCAATCTCCATGGCCGGAACCTTCTCTAGGGCTCTTTTGAACAAAAAGGACTGCACTTCCTGTTGCAAGATGGAGAGGTGGGCCTCTGTCGGCCGCCCACCCTAAAGGTAGTGAGATATGTGACAGGGTAGAAAAGAATGAGGCGGCCTCGGCCCAACTAACAATTTCGAGGAAACATTTACCTGCATTAATGGCCTGCCACCCTTCGAGACAGGGTGCCTGTGTGCTGAAAACCCCCTAAATCAGTTTTGCAGCTGCTAGGTGGTGCAAAGGATCAAAAGGGTTTTGTCAGGGGGCGGACCATACAAGATCTGACGCAAGCATTAGTGGGGGTAATCGATCTTGCTTCCCTACATAAACTTCCAATGGCGATTATAACATTAGATGCCACTAAGGCATTTGATCGTGTAAATTGGATATATTTGGCTAAAGTTCTGGAAAGATGCAATTTGGGTAGGAATTTCTGTAGATCCATATCTACATTTTACCATGCCCCAATAGCAAGACTTTTGATAAATGGTAGTCTTTCAGCACCCATAAAAATCAATAGAGGTACAAGACAAGGGTGTCCTCTTTCACCCTTGCTTTTTGATTTATATATAGAATCATTGGCCGAAAAAATTAGACAAGATCAGCATATTCCATCATTCAAATATAAGAACTGGGAGAAGAAAGTGTCTCTCTATGCTGAAGGCATGATGCTATATACTTCAGATCCAATTAAAGCGATTCCCCTTATTTGTAGTGCTGCTGTTCAGTTTCGGCAAATATCCGGGTACCAGATTAATCAATCTAAGTCTGAATGTATGACCTGGAATATAACTACGTCAATTCCAATTCCAATTTTAAAACATGAGATAAGATACCTGGGGGTACAAATCACGATGGACTTAGAACAACTGCCTGACAGAAATTTGGCGAAAATTGAGAGAGAGTCCGCTGAATCTTAGAGAAGCTGGTCACCTCTTCCCCTGTCTGTTGGGAGAGTCAATATTATCAAGATGATGCTGCTCCCCAAACTAATATTCCGATAGCTTTTAAAGAAGCCAAGCTAAGGAAGATTCAAGCCAAATGGAACACCTTTGTATGGGCCTCAAAGGGCATAAGGATCGCAAGGAAGAAGTTGCGAAGAAAGAAAAGCAAAGGAGGGCTGTGTGCTCCAGATCTGAGATTGTATGCCTGGACTTTGCTAATGAAGGCGGGGATAATGCTATTTGATACTCCAGATAGGACAGAAACAGGTATTATGTTTCAGACAATGATATCAGGAATAAAAGGAGGGACTCAGGGTTTCCTGCTGAAGTTCGGGGATCCGCGTTTTTTTTTAAGAAGGTTTGTTTAAAGATGCTGAGAGGTATGGCTTACGTCTGGGCTAGGGTAAGGAGATCGCTGAGCATCCCATATTACTCTGCTATGGCTCCAATTTGGGAATCACCTGGCTCTCCGGAGTGGACTAAAGATTCCTTGATTACCCCTCTCCTGGAGGCTAATGTAAATTCTTGGGGTCAGCTGATGCCAGAAGGTGTGTTGTTAAGATGGGATGAGATCTATAATCTGACGAACAATAACTTAACCAAGTTCAAATATCTACAAATCAAGAGCTGGAGTCAGGCCAATACACTCGAAATTGGCGCCAAGTCAGCTTTGGAGGATCTTCTGCTGAGGAAGACCAGGCAGATAAAAACATCAATTCTGTATTGGTCTATGCTGGAAGCGGAAGACGGAGACTTCTCTTTGCCTGCTCAACTATGGGGAGACCAAGTTCCGGATGTCGAGATGCAAGAAATATGGCAAGTATCCTTTGACCTACTATACACAGTCTCTCCCGCCAATTTAAAACGCAACCATCTTTTCTCTCTTCACAGAGTATATTGGTCTCCTGCTAGGCTGGCAAAATTTTCTAAAGGTCCGACTCCTTGTTGCCCAAAGTGTAAGCAGGAAAAAGCTGACAACCTTCATATGTTTTTAACTTGTCCTGTTCTAAGCAATTTTTGGGCTACGGTAGAAGAAGGTATGAAAAATCTGTTTAATTTTGATATACAGGTTAGTATATCTCGTTTTTTTTTGCAATTTTTTGGAATTATGAGGAACTTTCTCAAGACATAAACAAATTGTCTTTATATCTAATTATTTTGGCACGCAGAGAAATATGCAAACTCTGGGTTAAAGATACTGCACCCTCATACCTAGATTGGATGAAGGCAATTAAGTATACACGTAACTTAGATAAGGCAGTATGGAATAGAAGGAAGCATTTTTGGATTCCCTGTATCAAATGGCTCAATAGGATGTAAACGCTCTTGTCCAATAAAAACAAAAATAATAAAAAAAAATAAAACCTAAGTCCGGAGGCAGAACAGACTAATGTGGACAAATATGAGGTAATCATAAATACAGTCTAGCCTAGCTCCCCATCGTTTCCCCTTTATCTGATGCCAAGGAAACATCCATGGCACTCTGGAAACCTACGCCAAACCTTGAACTTTACTTCAGGTTGTTCAAAAGCTTATGACAGCTGCAGGTAATGATATTTCAAAACAAGTCTATGTCTTGGATGCATCACTGGTCTTGGGTCTGCAGAGAATGACTAAAGTCCCTAACCTATCCAAACCACTGTACCCTCCCCCTCTGTCCTTTCTCAATTTCCTAGCACCTCCCTCTTCTGGGATTAATCAGAGGGATGTGGACTAATATATTTTCGGCGAACAAAGCAAACACAAGGAGATGATTGTTAGAGCGCTGAAACTTTTCAGACACTCACCCCCCCAGTCTGAGATCTGGATTGAATCCATGATCGTTCTTTAGCTCCCTTCGCCACCCAAGTTCATACTCAGTTATTTGCAAATCAGTCTTGACTGTGTGCCTCGTGGGAACAGTCCAGCCCAAACTGCCAAGCCAGGTCTTCTGCAAATCAGTCTTGACCCTGTGCCTCATGGGTACAGTCCAGCCCAAACTGCCAAGCCAGGTCTTCAAAATATATTTTGGCCTTGCAAATAGCCACCTCCTGTCCCCTCCTTTGGAGCTACTATTAATCTACTTTGAAAAAAGCATTTGATATCATGGACTGGGGCTATCTGGCAACAGTTTTGGAAAAGGCAGGATCCAACCCCGATTCCACGGCCTTATGCAAGTTCTTTACTCTAATCCGACAGACAGAGTCCAGGTCAAAGGAGCGGTACCAGCCAAGTTCCCTATACACCGTGGCACCCGCCAGGACTGTCCCCACTCCTTTTTGCATTGGCCAATGAGCCCCTTGCAAGGTTCATACTTCGGGAGGCAAAAGTGCAGGGGTGGGAATGGACGCTGGGTCATGCGAACGCATAGCGTTTTATGCAGACAACGTCCTTCCTATTTTAACTGGTAGACCCCGTCACCAGTGCCCCGTGATTCCTCTGGATTCTGAATCTTTTTGCAGATGCGTCGGGCTGCAGGTCTACCCTGCTAAAAGAGTGCTGGTGCCATTGGCCCAGTCATGAGTTTTTGTGGACTGGCGAACGCCCATCCTCATACGACGTCTGAACTTCTGTTTTTGGGTATCCAGGTTAGGGTCACCAACTGGCATGCGTGCAAATTCAGGACGGTGAGTGTAAAAATTCAGGACAAAGGGTTAAAATTCAGGACACAAATTCAGGACAGGAGGTCAAAATTCAGGACAAAACTTTTGGACAAAAGCTAAGTTTTACAGACCCATCAGAGGAGGTTGCGCAATAGTATGCAAGTAAGTAAATAGACAACCTTTTAAGCACTAGTCAAAATAAGTTTATATTAGGTTGAAACGATCGCATACGTCACAGTTTTTCAGTATGCACGCAGCTTTGATGAACTTTGCAGGGCTTTTTGTGGTGTTTCATATGATAATCTATATATACATGGTTACAGCACTGGATTGTCCAGTCTGATATTTTGTTTACAATTCATGGTCCTGAGCAGGCATGTTCGGTGAGAGAAATGGTCGGGAAGATCTGCTCGGATAGACATCGTGAGATGTAAAGTGGCACGCTTAAGATGCAGCTAATCCAGATCCAAACATATTCAACCATTTGCAAATGTATCCATCATTTCACTCATCCATCCTTCCAGCCACCCTTTTACTCATCCATCCTCCCTTTCACCCTATCTATTCACACACTCATCCATCCACTCTTCCACCCATCCAATCACTCATCCATCCAGCCATTTACCCTTTCACCCATCCAGCCACCCTTTCACTACTCACCCATCCACCCAGTCACTCATCCTTCCACACATTCACCCTTTCAGTCATCCACACATCCATCCTCCCTTTCTCTCTCCATCTACCTTTTCACTTAGCCATCAATCCTTCCTTCCATCCACCGAACCATCCATCTACTCATTCACTCATGAATCCACCCATTAACCCTATCACTCATCCATCCTTTCTCTCATCTATCCACCCTTTCACTCCTTCACTCATCTAATCTTTTGCCCATGTACCCTCCATCTTACACACTCATCCATCCTTCCGTCCACCCTTTCACACATTTATTTATTTATAAAGTTTTATATAGCGCGTACATGACCCACGGGGGTATCAGAGCGCTTTACAGTACCTGATTATCACAAGTTATACGTACAATCGGGAATCGCATACATTACAATACAGATGAGGTAGACATTGCTGTTTGATTAAACGCAGAGGCAAAGCGCAGACAAAGCCCATGGGGTTGTCAGGGCGCTTTACAGGACGTAATTATCGCAAGTTGTACATACAATCGGGAATCGCATACAATACAATATAGGTGAGGTAGACATTGCTGTTTGATTACAAGCAAAGGCAAGTTGGCTTCTAGGATTTAAAGGTTTAAGATGACAATTTGTTCATGAGAAAGATTTTCGCTTCCTTTTTGAAGGTGGTAAAGGAAGGGATTCTGCGTAAGTCTGGGGGAAGGTTGTTCCAGATCTTCGGTGCGATACCTGAGAAAGCTCTGCATCCAGTTCACTTTTTGTGGAAGGATTGAGGTTTTAGTTGTAGTGCGCTTGCGCTTCGCAATTGTCTGCCACGTCCCGTCCGTTCTAGCTTTTGTGCTAAATAGCAGGGAGTGTTGCTGTGTAAGGCTTTATGTGTCATGCAGGCGATCTTTAGTTGTATCCTTGACTCGTATGGTAGCCAGTTCAAAGCCTTAAGGGCCGGGGTGATGTGGTTATTTCTTTTTATTCCGGAGACCAGCCTGGCAGCCGCATTAAGTGATGCCCTGAGCGGTGCTAGTTTGTATTTAGGAAGACCGCAAAGAGTGGTGCTTCCGTAGTCCAGTCTTGGTAGTATTAGGGCTTGGACTGCCATTTTTAGATCAGACTGTGGGAGGAAGGGTTTAAGTTTCCTTATGATACTCAGCTGAAAGTTGGCTCCTTTGGTAGTGTTGTAGATTTGTTCCTGAATATTTAAATGTTTGTCGATGGTGACTCCCAGGGATTTTGCGGAGTCAATGATGTGAGGGGCGCAATCAAAGGAAGTAAGATGCTTCACCCATGAGTCTATCTTGGGTGCATGATTGGGAAAGGAGATGAGGAGGAACTCAGTTGTTTGGTGTTAAGCATGAGGTGGTTGCCATTGAGCCAACTTTGGGTATTATGTAGAATGGCGTTGAGGGAGATGAAGTCATCTGGTGTAGAGATTTTCAAATTGAGTGTCGTCCACGTGTAGATGATATAAAATGTTTGCAGAGCTAAGTGCATTAGCAAGGGGTTCCATGAGAAGATTAAAGAGGATAGGTGATAAAGCTGATCCCTGTGGGACTCCGAGTGTGACCAAGGAAGGTTGAGAGAATGATTTCTTCAACTTTATTCTTTGGGTTCTGTTGCTTAGGAAGGAGGTAAACCAATGTAACACTGGACCGGTTAGGCCCATCCTTCGTTCCAGTAAAGACAGTAGATTGTCGTGTTTAACCGTGTCGAAGGTCAAGAAGTATCAATAGGCACGATTCATTGTGATCCAGCATTTTTAAGATGTCATCCATTATGTGGGTGAGGGCTGATTCAGTACTGTGACCTTGACGGAAACTGGATTGGTGATTATCTAGGAGGTTGAAGTTCTCGATGTGGTGGCAGAGTTGAATTTGTACACATTTTTCCATTAACTTTGCCAGTGTGGGGATTCTGGATATAGGTCGATAGTTGTTGAGGTCTGTGGGGAGGGAGTTGGCTTTCTTTAGTATAGGTGTGACCTGCCCTATTTTCAGACAGTCCGGTATGGAACCTTGCCTAAGAGAGGTGTTGACAATTTTTGCCCATAGAGGTAGAATGGAGGACTTTATCATTTTTAATACAGATGGGGGTAGGGGATCGGAGAAATGATTGGCAGGGTTGATTGCTAGCAGGGTGCTATAGATTTCTTGTTCAGTGATGGGCGAGAATGAGTGCCAGTTGGCATTGTTCTTTGGTACTCCGGTCGGCAGGCAGAAAAGGTCCTTGATCTGTGAGTAGAGAATTTTTTCTTGGTCAGTAGATACTTGTGGTTCTTTCTTGGATTGAATGTCATTTTCAATGGTTCTAGTCTTTTCTAGGAAGAATTTGGCCAGCTCGTCGCAGTTGGGGGTAGCCGGGTTGCTGAGCTCCACTACATTTGCAGAGTTGTACGATTGTTGTTTTACGATTTCAAATAGCTTTTTAGGACGGTTTATGGCTTGGTTCGGCTGTGTTTTGAAGAAGTCTGCTTTAGCTTTTGTGATTTTTCTGTTGTACATGTTTCTCAGTGCCTTATGTTGGTGTAGATCATGGGTACTTACAAACTTTCTCTCGGGGGCCAAATTTACAGTGTGGTTTGTGTCCGAGGGCCGCACCGGTGGGGGCAGGGTCAGTGGGGGAGGGGGCAGGGCTAGAGCAACAAAAAAACTGACTATGAGGTTGAACACAGGCCCCTGCAGCAGGCGCCTTCGTCCACTGAGCCACCAGACCTGGCATACACACATCTCTCTCGTTCTTTCTCTGTCTCTCTCTCGCTCTCTCTCTCTACCTCTGTCTCTCTCTCTCTCCCTCTGTCTCACTCACTCCGACTGTCTCACTCCCTCTCTCCCTCTGTCTCACTCACTCTGACTGTCTCACTCTCGGTTTCCCTCTCCCTCTCCCCTCCCAGTTTCCCTCTCCCTCTCTCAGTTTCCCTCTCCCTCTCAGTTTCCCTCTCCCTCTCTCAGTTTCCCTCTCCCTCTCTCTGTTTCCCTCTCCCTGTTTCCCTCTCCCTCCCTCCCACCTTCCCTCTGTCTCTCTCCTTCCCTCTCCCTCCTTCCCTCCGTCTCCCTCTCTCTCCGTGTCTCCCTCTCTCTCTGTCTCCCTCCCTCGTGCTGTCTCCCTCCCTCGTGCTGTCTCCCTCGCTCTGCCTCTGTCTCCCTCACTCTCCCTCACTCTCCCTCTGTCTCCCTGTCTCCCTCTGTCTCCCTCTGTCTCCCTCGGTCTCCCTCGGTCTCCCTCGGTCTCCCTCGGTCTCCCTTGCTCTCCCTTGCTCTCCCTCGCTCTCCCTCGCTCTCCCTTGCTCTCCCTCTGTCTCCCTTCCTCGCTCTCCCTCTGCCTGCCTCTGTCTCCCTCCCTCGCTCTCCCTTGCTCTCCCTCTGTCTCCCTTCCTCGCTCTCCCTCTATCTCCCTCCCTCTCCCTCTGTCACCCTCTGCCACCCTCTGCATTTTATTGTTTGTTTTTAATCACTTAAGAGCCCTAGACAGTGTAGTTCCAGTATAGAAATAGCTGGTGTTAAGTGTTCAAACGATCCTCTTTTTCACTTGAAGATCTAGTTTTGGCAATTCTAAAAACAAATAGGTAATTTGTAAAGCAAAGTTTTAATCAAACTTTAATGTTGGCAGTTTGATATTGGCTACAGATGTGCATGATTTTACATATTTGAGCCCATGTGAGCTTAATTCGGAATAGCCTTTAAATTGGCTAGAAAATAATATATTGTTGCTGCTGCACATATTTTGAGTTGTGAGTCTGTGTTCACTCCCCGTATTCACATGCCCCTCCGGAGGACCCTCGAGTTGCTCGGACCACGCTATTGCTGAGAGCCAAGTGCTGAAGGGATTTTTGGCCCAGTTGCTCAGAATCCATTTTAGGATGGGCCCTGGGACATCAGGAGCAAAACGCCTCAAACACTATGATTACTATCTGCACACCATATCGCGCTGGGCGCTTGACCATCGCGCTGCTGCATTTTTAATTGTACCTGTTTTGTATTTTCTTTCGTTTTTATTTTCTTAGTCCTTGTTTTTAACGGACAGACTTCTGCCCCTCACCTGCACATTAATTGGTCTCCCGCACCGCTGGTTTGGCGGATTTGGCTCACGGGTGGCTGTGGGGAACTTTGGGCGCCATATTGGACTGGTGCTGAGGCGTAGGGGACGACAGCTGCGAGCGCTCTAGCGCTCTGTACAGCCAGAGGGACGCCTACTTAAGGCGACCAATCCGGTGAGTCGGTGATTACTATCTGCACACCATATCGCGCTGGGCGCTTGACCATCGCGCTGCTGCATTTTTAATTGTACCTGTTTTGTATTTTCTTTAGTTTTTATTTTCTTAGTCCTTGTTTTTAACGGACAGACTTCTGCCCCTCACCTGCACATTAATTGGTCTCCCGCACCGCTGGTTTGGCGGATTTGGCTCACGGGTGGCTGTGGGGAACTTTGGGCGCCATATTGGACTGGTGCTGAGGCGTAGGGGACGACAGCTGCGAGCGCTCTAGCGCTCTGTACAGCCAGAGGGACACCTACTTAAAGCTCCCTGGGGAGCGCAGCGGTTTCGCGCAGCGGTCGTGCCTTTCCCTGTGCCTGAGTCGTGCCAGAGTCCTGCCCGTCTGCGCCCGTCAGCGTCCCGGAGGCGTTGGGGGCGGCGGGCCGGACTGGGATCTGGCAGCACGCTCCACCGATTGAGTGGATTACTATGCTGCACTATTCGGGTCAGGAGCTTCGCCTGTGGCAACAGACCAGTGGCTCCTGCCGCACGGTATTCCCTGCGCGTCACAAGGGTAAGAGTCGCTGCCCTGAGTGCGGTTGGCGCCCGCAGAAACACCTGGCCTGTGTGCCGCGGAAGGAGGCAGTCAGTGTCAAACATCTGTGCTTGCTGCTTAATACTAGATCTCTCGGTCGCCATGCACAGGATATTTATGATCTGCTGGATTCAGAGAAACCGTTGTTGTTGATGCTCACCGAGACTTGGCTCGGCGAGTCCTCAAACCCTGACATTGCCGCAGCTATCCCTCCGAATTATAATATCTTCAGGCAGGATCGACTGAAGGGTCGCGGAGGCGGGGTGGCATTGTTAGTAAATAAAATCGCCACATGTACCATCATTCCCTCGGACGCGATTGAGGGTTGCGAATCCCTCGCCTTTTCTATCGTTTTATCATCGCACCAATCTATGAAAGGTCTTCTCGTGTATCGCCCCCCGGGGCCCACTGGCACTTTTTTTGACGAGTTCCAGTCGGTAATCTCGTCTCTGCTTCTTACGGCGGAGCATTGTATAGTTGCTGGTGATTTTAATGTCCACATGGACGATGAATCGGATGCCGACTCTATAAAAATGTTGGATGTTACAGCCCCTCTTGGCCTGGTGCCCTATCATGATGGACCGACCCATGAGAAGGGACATACCCTGGATCTGACTTTCTCTACCATCCCCATAGAGATTTATGCACCTATTCAGGTGCTATGGTCGGATCATAGGCTGATCAAATTTAACATTCCGGAGGTCAGGAAAGCTCCCTGTGCCCCTCGGCTGGTCTCCCAGGGATTTAGGGCATTGCATCGGGTCACCCCGGAATCACTGGCACAGGCATGTGCGGCCCATCCCTGTATTCTGACAGGGGATCTAGACCGGGATGCAGAGCGGTTGCAGGCATGGCTCCTGGAGAGGCTTGATGATCTTGCCCCTGTGAGGCCCCCTTGCAAGTTAGATAAACGTGCCTCTGCCCCATGGTTTACCGAAGCGCTGGCGGTGTCACGCCGACAATGCAAGGTAGCGGAGAGAGTATGGCGCGCGAAATATGACCCGGCGGCTAAATGTGCCTACAGGTCTTTGGTGAAAACTTATCATCGAAATATCCTCTCCGAGAAGAAGGGATATTTTGTGAGAAAAATTGAAGCTGCCTCTAACTCCTGTAAGGAGCTTTTTGCCATTGTGCGGGAGTTTATGATGTCGCGCGCTGCATCGACTCAGACCCCCCCCCTGAATCTTGGGTCAGCGCAATTGCTGATTTTTTCACCTCTAAGATCCGACTGATACAGGATTCTCTCCCTGTGCAGGAGTCCGGGGAGCCCGGCCTGGCGGAGAATGTCTTGGCTATCCCGTCTAGTGCAGGCTCGGTTCTGGCAGTTTTTCCCCCTCTTTCTATGGCCTCATCGCTGGATTTGATGTCCTGTCTAAAATCTGGCTCCCCGCGGGATGCCCGTCCCGCCAAGTTTGTGGCGAAAATGGCAGTAGTCATCAATCCATATGTGAACCCCATGCTGAACTGCTCTCTTGCTCAGGGCGTGGTTCCTCAGTCATGGAAGCAGGCGATGATTATCCCCCTGCTTAAAAAGCCCGGATTGGACGCGGAGGTGCTGGCGAATTACAGGCCTATCTCGCTTTTGCCTGCTTTCGCTAAGATTCTTGAAAAACATGTGCATAGGGTGCTTTCCGATTATCTGGAGTCCCATGATCTACTGCACCCCACTCAGTCTGGATTCCGCTCTAATCTCAGCACCGAAACAGCACTCCTGGAAGTTTCGGAGGCTATTAAGGAGGTGCTGGATCCAGGTGGTAGGGCGATGCTGGTGATGTTAGATCTGTCGGCGGCCTTTGACACCGTCCCCCACGAGGGTCTCCTCGTAAGACTTTTTGAGATCGGTCTGAGGGGGACGGTGCTCAATTGGTTTCGTTCGTTTTTGGCAGACCGTCGACAAACGGTCTGGGCCTCTGCCTGCTCCGCCGAGATGCCGCCATTGGGTGTCGGAGTCCCCCAGGGCTCAGGTTTGAGCCCGACTCTATTCAACATCTTTATGACCCCTCTGGCGGCTCTGGCGGAGTCTTTCGGGGCTCAGATCGTTTCCTACGCTGATGACACCCAGCTCCTCTTCACCTGTGAGAGTGGTGCGGACTTTGATGGAGGGAAGATCCGGGGTTGCCTTGAGGCTGTCTTTCAGTGGTTCCAACATCACGGCCTCAAGTGCAACTCGGATAAATCTGAGGTCCTCTTCTTCGGGTACAGCTCAGATCCGGACTGGAAGGTGTGGTGGCCAGAGAATATGTTTCCACCAGCAAGCTCGTCCCAGGTGGCTAAAAACCTAGGGATTAAAATTGACAACGGCCTAACATTACGTTCTCAGATAATCGGTCTCACTGGCACTTGTTTTGGTTTGCTCCGGATGCTGCGTAAGTTTCTTCCTTTACTATCGGAGGAGCATAGGAAGATCACAGTGCAGGCGATAATTGGCTCGAGAATTGACTATTCGAACATTCTTTATCTCGGCCTGCCAGAATATCTGCTTCAACGGCTGCAGGTGGTCCAGAACTCGGCAGCACGGGCAATCTTTGGACTACCTCGACGTGCCAGAGCCTCGGGCCTCCTGCAGGCACTGCACTGGCTTCCCGTTCGGAAGCGGATTATCTTTAAGACCCTGACTCTGGCACATAAAGCTCTGCATGCCTCCAAAAAATGTTGGCCTTTTACCATCCAGCCAGGCCCCTGAGGTCAGGATCCTTGTTCCTCGCCGGGTCCCTCGGGTCAAAAGGGCGCGTATTGGAGGCCGCTCTTTTAGATTGCTGGCTCCCCAGCTCTGGAATGCGCTGCCAGTGACCCTGCGTAGTATTTCAAACCTACTGGCCTTCAGGAAGGGGCTCAAAACTTGGCTTTTCACTTCTTAGCTGCCTCTTCGGGTTTCTTTTCCCCTCTGTCTGGTTTTTTTCTTTGTTTTTAGGTGTTATGTTATGAGATAGGTGTGCAAACCAAAGCGCCGGGACACTCTGAGTAGCCGTGCGCTATACAAAACCAAGTATAACATAACATAACATTTGGCCCAGTAACCCCTGCTTGCCTCGTTGCCCTCTGAAAGGATTGTGACAACCCTGATAGGACACTTTACTGGAAGCCCGCCTGCCCTGGCAATAAACCTTACATGTTGAGGGTGTCCAAACCAAAAACCTACATCTCTGTTTAGCTATTGGTGTTAAATGATTTTTATCAGTTCCATTCTACCTGTTGAACTCTTGATTTTCTGATGGCCATGCATAGTCCAATGTCGAAACAGTGTGTGCCGCATTTATAATGGGTCACTTCAAATATTTACTGGTTTTATTGCACTGCAGGAACGATGAGAACCTGAAACTGCAAAAAGAATATTCTCAGATGTAAAGCATTCATTTATTAGTTGATAAATAATATGGACCTAATTTTATTACTGACAATTTTTGCTTATATATTTCTTTAGTTAACAAGATATCGTTTCGAATTTTCACTCTCAAGTAAAGTAGTTATGTTTTAGGATGTCATTTTGAATGTGCATATCTGATATTCATTAACAGATTACATATATTATTAACTGCATTATACATACTAATTTTACTAAATACTATTAATATATTTGTTTATTCATTATCCTATAATTTATAATCTTACCATTCTATTACTAATATATGGGTTTACTTATTATCCTGCAGTTCATGATCTTCCCATTTAAATGAACTTTTAAAGTAAAAAAATATGCCATCATTCACGGAGTTGAAGTGGGTGAGCCTCTGAAAGTGACAGCTATACATTTTCATGGATTTTGAGTTTCTCACATTTTTGGCAACATTTGAAGAAATAGACCAGTTTGGGTCAGTGCTACAGATTAGATTTACTTCACGTTTATGTTTGAATTGAGGACTAAGTTAAAGCGGAAGTCGCCAGGATGCCGGGCTTTCAAGTATCATAAATGTCTCCTTTTTCTTGGCATGACAACCATGACTGTGATTAATGGTCCAATCAAAAACCGGAGAGAGGCGTCCCTTATGAGCTGAGCATATCTACCATAAACAGCACAAGGGAACAAAAGTAAGTTGTGTGGGATGACCAGTGTGTCTATTGCAATCTATGCGGAAAGATCCCTGCCCTGCTGCCAAGTCAATGTCAACAGATCTGGGAGCAGCCGGTGCCCATTGTTTCGCGGACACCGTGGAATGTACCCGCCGTTGCAGCCACAGCACTGCTTGTTCTACCACATTTTCCAAGCCATTTTTTAGCTTTTTATATAGCGCAAACTCGACCCTAATTGGAGCGCTTTACACGAGCAACAGCTACCTTACACAAGTGCACACTCATTTTTGGTTGGCACGTGGAGATTAAATGATTTGCCCTGAATCACAGGATGTTAAGCCGAGACTCAAGCCTGATTCCCCAGCTCCAAAGTCAACAGCTCTGGCTGTTAGGCCACATCCTCTCCCCTATCAAGTGTGTGTGTTTTTTTTACAATAAAAAATGGTATGTTGCAGTTTGGGATCTCTTATATCTACAGCTCTTGTCTGTAATCGGCAGCATCTCATTGGGGGGGTTCCAGAATGTGTGACAAGGACAGCACCCGCAGAGGGACTGACTGAAGGATTTTTTTAATGACGTAGAAATACGAAAGGCCCCATGTGTGTACCCTGCCTGTGTGTGCCCGGGCTGAGAGATTCCGGGCACACACACACACACAGCCGCACCCGAGCACTTAACAGGTCTTTAAAAGACCATTCGCATGTTAATGAGGCTTTGTTCACCTCTTAGGCCCCTGCAGCCCCAATCTGACTATGCTGGGAATCGCCAGACTCACGCTGCCGCAGGGGTGATTGTTGACGCTCTTTAAAATAATAAAATTAATTAAACACGGGTACCATGTCTGCACGGTCCGCGGGCCGCCAGGGAAGGCTTGCCGGGCCGCTGTTGGCCCGCGGGCCGTACTATGAGTACCCGTAGTGTAGATGATCAGCGAAAGGTGTTGCTTTCCATGCTTGCTCAGCTAGTCTTAATTTGCGTCGGTCCGAGTTAAGATTCTCATTGAACCATGGTTTGGAGATTTTGGTGGAGAAATGTTTTTCTTGAAGGGCCGCTGTGGTATCCAGGATTTCAAGCATAGTGGCGTTGTAGAAATCCGTGAGATCTTGGACGTAGGCCATATCTGCTGATGGTGTCAGGGCGGATTGCATTGGGACATCAGGGCAGCAGTATCGATATTCCTAATATTCCTTTTCCATTGTTTAGTTTTTGTAGGTTGGTTTCGTTTTGGAGTTACCTCACTGTTGATGGAGAAGAGTATACTGTAATGATCAGTCCAGTCACATGGGGAGATAGATTTTAGCGATATGATGTTTCTTTTTGCTATGATGAGGTCTAAAGTCTCCCCCTTGTTATGGGTTGGGCTGTCACAGAATTGCGACAATTCCTGGTCTGCCAGAAAGGATTTGAGGCCGCTTACATCGTGATCGCCGGTATTGCTCCAATGGAGATTGAAATCTCCCAGAAAGATCTGCGGCACTTGTGAGTTGGAATTGACTGTCATGACTTCCATTAGCTCATCGATGATCTTCGGATTGTCACCTGGGGGGTGGTATATTATGTGAAGTTGGCAGATGATGCCCTTGTCGTCCGAGATGTTGGTGCAAAGATATTCACAAGAGGATAAGGAGATGGAGTCTGCTTGTTTAACTGTGATGGTGTTTCGATGAATGCAGGCAATCCCCCCTCCGGGTTTCTCTGTTCTATCCCTGCGAAATATATCATGACTAGGGGGGACCAGTAGGTCAAATATGGGAGCAGAGGAACTCTTTAGCCATGTCTGTGAGGATGATGATGTCCAGGTCATTCGCAAGAATTAGGTCATAAATGACCGTAGCATGTTTGTTAGCCGATCTGCAGTTGATTAGAGCACACTTTAATTTGCTAATCGGGTGAGTGACGGTTGATTGAGTTAAATTGACCTTTGTGAGGTTTTCCCTAATTATGGATCTGTGGTTGTGAGTGGGTTCTCTATGTGGGTTGGGTCGGATGGCTTGGATGGTGCAGTCTAGGGACTTGCTATTGCCAGTATGACTTGTGTATGAGGCGAGAAGGTCGTGTAAGTCATTGTCAGATAGATCATCCATAGATCTCATTGGACCATCCGGGTCATAATGGGAAGGTACTTTACTCTGTGTTATAATGACTGGATGTGGAGTCGTGGATAGGTATCTGCTGGTGTGCTGCCTAGTTTGGTTCGCTGTGGCGCTAGTGGCTTTATTAAAGTTTAGGAGTTCATTAGTGATTGAAGATAGATTTTTCATCTCATCCTTGAGCTGGGATAGACCAAGGGTTAGCTCGTTGAATCGAGCGGTCCAGTCATGGTTAGGGCACCCAATTAGCTGTGTGGGCGAGTGCTCCCCTGTATTGGTAGTTCCTCCATTGTAGTCTGATAGCGTGGAGAGCGGAGTATCGGATTGGGTGGGGATATCTTTGTTAGTTTTTGATGGGGTTGGATGAGCAGGGAGGGTAGAAGGTGGGTCGGAGTGGGGGTTGATCTTAAGAGGGGCTGCCATGAGAGGGGGTGCTGCACGTGGAGGGGGTATAGGCACTGTATGTAGAGTTTGGGTGAGTGGGTAGGGCATCGGGGGTGTTAGGAGTTGGCCGTGGATCAAAGCAAGTGTCGGGTCAGGGGGGGGTGAAGCAGATGGCTTATCTGCTAGTTGGGTAGTAGGAGTGTCAGGGAACTCAATATGGAGGTCGTTATCATCGCTTATGACTGTCCGAATTGAGTCTGAGGGCCCTGGAGAGGTAGAGTAGGCTGAGGGGGACGTGTGGGGAGCATTGGGGGTGTGGTGCATCTTGTCAATTCCTGAGACTGTCCTAACTGTGTCCGGGGGCCCTGGTTTGGTTGAGACAATAGTGGGGGACGTGTAAGTATCAGAGGGTGTGTGGTGCTCAATATCTATGCTTATGGCTGTCCGAGCTATACCTGTGGTCCCTGGTGTGATAGGGTCAGTTTGAGGGGGCGTGTGGGAATCGTTGAGGAGGGTAAGGCGATGGGTAGGGTTCCGTGGAATAGTTAGTGGATTAGGTCGTAAAGATTGTATGTCTTCTGAGAAAATGGGAAGAGCTGAGTCATGTAGGGAATTTCTCTTGCTGTTAGCTGCTCTTTTAAGAATAGGAAAGATCTTGTCTAAGAGAGCTAGGTTACTATCGGAGGCTTGTATGAGGATGATGCCATTATTATAAATGGATATGGTAGCATTCGCCTTGCAGACGTCTGAGGCTATAACCGTCAATTTGATGGCATGAGGAGTTTTCCTAGTATTTGAGATTCGAAACAAGGAGTCATCTGTCCATTCACCCTTTCACTTATCAATTCATCAATCCATCCATCCATCATTTCACTCATCCATCCACCCATTCTCTCTCACCATTCATTCATCCACCCTGTCACTAATCCATCCAGTCACCCACCCATCCCTTTACTTAATCTCTCACCCCCTTTTCACATTAATTGTGAGCTGAGCCTTTGTCTACAGAGTTGTCGACAGAAGAGACTCATCAGGAACTCACCCCTCGCTGTAGTTCCTAAAGCAAAGGGAGGGGTTCAAGATGCCCCTGCACATAGTCAATCTGAAACCTTGGATGTCATGAGTCATGGATGATGCACAGTGCCAGGATGTGAGGTGACTGTGGCATGGTGTTGTTTCCAGTGCTTTAAGTGGGATGACAAAACGGAGTGGTCTCTCCAAAGGGGGTGTTCGATGTAATTAAGGGCGTAGCTTAAAACACCGAAGCTAAAAACCTTTCATCATACATGTGCTAGATGTATCGTTTATCACACACACGCTACCGGAAAGCTGGAAGCATGCTATTGTTCTTCCTGTCAGGAAAAAGCTGAACGTGGGTCTAGACAAACTGGACAACTTGAGGCCTATCTCGCTCCTTCCTCTGCTTGCAAAGGTAGCAGAGAAGATTGTCAACCGCCAATTGGTGGCACATGTGGAAAATTCGGGTCTCCTTCATCCATCTCAATCCGGTTTCCGGGCAGGATATTCCACAGAAACCGCCCTGTTAAGGGCCACTGAAACCATCAGGCAGGGGGCAGACGCATGGCATACTATGGCTCTGATAATGCTAGATCTGAGCGCAGCCTTCGACACTGTAGCGCATTACACCTTGCTGCAGTGTCTCAGGATCTGCTCTAAAATGGCTTAAGTCCTTTTTGACTGGACGCAGTTTCCAGGTTAGGTTGGGTGCTCACCACTCCAGAGACTTTGAGCTACAGCAAGGGGTGCCTCAGGGCTCGGATCTGAGCCCCACGCTATTTAATTTGTATATGGCCCCGCTTGCAGAATTACTGCAGGATTTCGGCGTGGGGGTTGTCTCTTATGCAGACGACACCCAGTTGCTGATCTCCCTATCACAGTCTCCGGATTTGGCTGCCTCTAATTTTAGGACGTGCATGCAGGAGCGTGCCTCCTGGATGGATAAGAACTGCTTGAAATTAAATGGCAGCAAAACGGAGGTGATGGTGGTGGGAGGCAACTCCTCAAGGTGGTCGACTGAGTGGAGGCCCTCGAGCCTGGGTCCCACCCCTAAACCTTGTAATGAGGCTAAAAATCTGGGGGTCTGGGTTGACCCGGCTCTTTCTTATGAAGGACACATAAGGAGGGTAGTTAGCAAGTGTTTTGCTGTTTTGAAATCGTTACGTAAAACACTGGATCTTCTACCGACTGGGGCAAGAAAGACCATGGTACATGCACTCATTACCTCACGCCTCGACTATGCTAATTTTCTCTATCTAGGGGCTACCGTAAAGAGTCTGTGTCGTCTGCAGGTTTTGCAGAATGCCGCAGCACGGCTGATTTTGAACCTGCCCAGGAGGGCAGCCTCTAAGAAGGCTCTCAGCGCATTGCACTGGCTTCCAGTTAAACAAAGAGTGGTATTCAAGTCCTTATGCATGTGTCATCGCATCCTCAATAATGCTGGTCCCTCCTATTTGAGTGACCGGATTACCGAATATGTGGAGATCGTGGAGGTCCAAAGGAACTGGGCTAGTGGTGATCCCCAACTTCAAGAGAGCCAGGATGGGTGGCCGCTCCTTTAGGGTGAGGGGCGCTCAGGATTGGAACAAGCTCCCACAATACCTTAGGCTGGAAAGCTCAGAGCACGTTTAGGAAATCGCTGAAAAACTTTATTAGCTGGCAGCGAGTAGTGGATTTACTGAGGAGTCTTTTGCTGCTTCCTTCTCACTCAGCGCGGGGACACGCCGAGATGGCGTAACCATTGCGCTCTATAAATGTTTTTTTATTATTATTATTAAAAACCTGTGCTTAGCATAGTGTTCCGTCCGACTGGTATTTTGCTGCTTCTGTCATTGCGTTCAGATATATAATACAGCAAGTAAGGTTACACCTACAACAATTTTTTAATCAACAAAATTGGACACTTGTAACACTGCTCAACCTTTGGTTCAGTGTAAATAAGGAAACCCTCAGAGAAGTCAATGTATAGATGGAATTGCGGTATATTTGTTTCATCCGCCCCACATTGACATTCACGCAGTTATCATAGGGTTATTCCTATTTGTGTGTACTGCTTGCCTCAACCAGAGGCACCTCCAGTCTCGAGTGCAGTGTCCAGAGACAAAAAGGATTTTCCCACAAAAAATTATTAAAAATGGAGAAATATGCCAAAAAAAGTTTATTACAAGGCAAATTTCCATTAGTTAAAAAAGGGTTTATATACTAAGTATTGGCCGAGTTACTGGGCCATGCAGTATTGTAAAGAGAAAGTTGTCGACATGTTTCAGCTCTTTGGGCCAGGGGGTCTGTAGAGCTTTCGTCAGGACTTACAAAAACAAAATAAACACAAATGTACACATATAATACTACTCACACAACTTGTGCGGTAATCCCTTTCTCATAGTAATTATATGAGAAGTGTGTTCTTCACGATCCATGGAAGAATGTAAATTGAAACGTTTTAGCTGGTAACATTGGCTTTTGAAATTTTATGTGGGTTTGTGCAGAATCACAGGTAATAATTTTATTAACGTTGGGATTACTCATGAAGGAAGGAAAATAGGGAAGCTATCAATACACCTTATTGAATCTGAGTGGGCACTCGGTAATCACATTGACTTGTATTCAGAGTGATAAGTAATTACAATGTTGTAGGTGCAGACTCAGAGATCTCAACTCACATTCTGTCGGCACCGTTTGATGTGCGTTATGTATTGTGAAACATGTGGGGCGAGGAGATATGTTTGTTGTTTTTTCGGTAGTGAGACACACATTTTTTACAACTATGACCGCTAACTTTTTTTACTCAAAAGTGTTGTTAAGATCTGCCCAACCTGGCTGTGTTAAAGTTAATGGATCTGGGAACGGTCAGTTTTACTTCCAAAACATTCTCATGCTACTGGGTGACTCTAGTCGTGCTGTGGTTAGAATACGTGCCCTATCGTTTTTCTCAAGACAAACAGTATTAGCAGTTTAGAACACGTAGTTAGGTCTTACCTGCCGTGTAAGAATACTCTGCTTCCAGCGGGGGACCACTTCTTGTAAATGCAGAGCTGAAGTAGAGCAGAACAATCTTTAAGTATGGGGAAAGAGGGAATCATACGTCTTACCCGTGATAGAAGTCGGGGATATCGTGCCGCCATTACCCGCGTGGAGGCTATGCTCTAGCCTTGTGCTGACTCTGCCCCCGGAGTGCGGAAGTCGCGTTGTAGTTTCATTTTTAAAGGGGATAGGTCGTTCAGATTTAAAGGCACATTGACAAGTCGTATTGCCTATGGACACGATTGTAGTTAAGAAATTGAGATTCGCCGTAATGGGTCACAGGTTAAGTTGCAATATGTTATCCCAAGAGGATGCTGATTCAAAGCTCTCCTAAAAGGAATAGATAATATGGACACAAACAAGACCAAAGTCTTTCAAAATCTGACAAAGAAGGAACGTTTGGCAATGGAAGATCTGAGTAAAAACGAAGATCTGGTGATAAAACCTGCGGATAAGGGGGGAGGCACAGTAATCCTAAACAAGGCGGGCTATAACCAACAATGTCTGGCTCTCCTCTCGGACACCAGATTTTACCAGAGAATCATAGTGGATCCCACTGAGAGACTCCAGAATACCATATCCATCATGGTATATGAGGCTGAAACTAAAAGGTGGATATCCAAAAAAAGAAGCAGATTTCTTAATGATAAGGGAGCCAGTCACTCCATATTTCTACTCTCTCCCCAAAACCCACAAAAATAGGACACCTCCGCCAGGACGCCCGATAGTGTCCGGAATTGGATCAGTGCTTGAGCCCCTTTCGAAATTTGCAGACGAATTTTTGAAACCTTTGGTTCAAAAAACCCAAACGTATCTAAAAGATACAAGAGATCTCCTAACACAGATTTCAGACATGCCCTTTGATCCTGAAACAATGCTTCTAGTAGGCTTGGATGTGGAATCCCTATTCACAAGCCTCCCCCAAGATGCAACACTACAGATGTTAGAGGATGTCCTCTACTCAGAGGACTGGCAGTATAACACACCGAGGCACTTTGTTCTGGAATGCTGTAAGCTGGCACTCAAAGAAAATTTCTTCAAATATGACGACAAGATGTACCTCCAAACCCACGGCACCTCCATGGGCAGCGCCTTCGCGTCTTCGGTGGCAGGACTCTACGTGAGCCAATTTGAAACACAATTTGTCCTCAACGAAACCAACATGTTCTCTTCCAGTATTATATACTGGAAGAGATACATTGAGGACATTCTTCTTATTTGGAACACTGAACAAGACCTGACAGAGTTTGTCATGGCTCAATACCCTGGACCCCTGGCTAAAATTCACACACACCTCCAGTAATAACCATCTTGACTTCCTGGACCTGACAATTTTCAATGATATGAGAATCTTGCAGACGAAAACATATACAAAACCTACAGCTAAAAACAGCTTGCTGTCACACAAAAGCCATCATCCCAAGCCTCTTAGAGACAATTTGCCCTTTAGTCAATTCTTGCGCCTCAAAAGAAATTGTAGCAAGAATAGTGATTATCAAGAACAAGCAATGGGCCTATGTGAAAAATTAAGAAAGAGGGATTACACCGAAAGAGTCATCAAGAAGTGTAAAAAAAGAGCTGACAACCAACCACGTGAATGTCTCCTCCAAACATATCACAAAGAACCAGTAAAAGATTTAACTACGTGTGTGACTACCTTTAATCCAGCTACCTATGCCATTCAGAAGTTGATTAAAAATAACTGGCATATAGTGAACACTGGACAGTTCGATTGGCCAAGACCAAGGTTCGCTAATAGAAGGACAAAAAACTTAAAGGACACTTTTGTGCACACTCGCCCCAGGCCCAATACCCGATTGCCAGTAACTAACAGTGTTAATATGGCCCCCCTGACAGGACATTTTCCCTGCGGAACCTGTGTTGCTTGCAAAACAGCAACAGCCACAAAAACCTTACAACTAAAGAATAACTTTGTCTGGACACAAAAGCAGTTCACAAATTGTAACTCATCTCATGTTATTTACATGATCCAGTGCCCATGTCAGAAGCAATATATTGGGATGACTTGTCGTAAAATTAAACTCAGGATAGGAGAGCACAAGAGTAACATCAGGTTAAAAAAGAACACTACCAAATTGTGCTCTCATTATTTGGAAATGAACCACACCCCTGAAGAAATGCAGTGGACAGTCATCGAGATGCTGACCAACAAATCTGGCAATGTGGAAAAAGTACTATATGAAAAGGAGCAAAGATGGGTGGACCGCTTACGCACATTTGAACTTGGTTTGAATGACAATATTGCTTGGCACCACTTTGCAAAGTAAGCAGGAATAGAATTAAAACTGAAAAGATGTGAAAATCTGCCCGTTGCATTTGCCTTTTGAAAAGAGGTTCGACTTAAAAGATGTAACCGGTCCTATTTTATATCATATTGCATATAAACAACTAACAATCTTTGAATCAGCATCCTCTTGGGATAACATATTGCAACTTAACCTGTGACCCATTACGGCGAATCTCAATTTCTTAACTACAATCGTGTCCATAGGCAATACGACTTGTCAATGTGCCTTTAAATCTGAACGACCTATCCCCTTTAAAAATGAAACTACAACGCGACTTCCGCACTCCGGGGGCAGAGTCAGCACAAGGCTAGAGCATAGCCTCCACGCGGGTAATGGCGGCACGATATCCCCGACTTCTATCACGGGTAAGACGTATGATTCCCTCTTTCCCCATACTTAAAGATTGTTCTGCTCTACTTCAGCTCTGCATTTACAAGAAGTGGTCCCCCGCTGGAAGCAGAGTATTCTTACACGGCAGGTAAGACCTAACTATGTGTTCTAAACTGCTAATACTGTTTGTCTTGAGAAAAACGATAGGGCACGTATTCTAACCACAGCACTACTAGAGTCACCCAGTAGCATGAGAATGTTTTGGAAGTAAAACTGACCGTTCCCAGCTCCATTAACTTTAACACAGCCAGGTTGGGCAGATCTTAACAACACTTTTGAGTAAAAAAAGTTAGCGGTCATAGTTGTAAAAAATGTGTGTCTCACTACCGAAAAAACAACAAACATATCTCCTCGCCCCACATGTTTCACAATACATAACGCACATCAAACGGTGCCGACAGAATGTGAGTTGAGATCTCCGAGTCTGCACCTACGACATTGTAATTACTTATCACTCTGAATACAAGTCAATGTGATTACCGAGCGCCCACTCAGATTCAATAAGGTGTATTGATCGCTTCCCTATTTTCCTTCCTTCATGAGTAATCCCAGCGTTAATAAAATTATTACCTGTGATTCTGCACAAACCCACATAAAATTTCAAAAGCCAATGTTACCAGCTAAAACGTTTCAATTTACATTCTTCCATAGATCGTGAAGAACACACTTCTCATATAATTACTATGAGAAAGGGATTACCGCACAAGTTGTGTGAGTAGTATTATATGTGTAAATTTGTGTTTATTTTGTTTTTGTAAGTCCTGACGAAAGCTCTACAGACCCCCTGGCCCAAAGAGCTGAAACATGTCGACAACTTTCTCTTTACAATACTGCATGGCCCAGTAACTCGGCCAATACTTAGTATATAAACCCTTTTTTAACTAATGGAAATTTGCCTTGTAATAAACTTTTTTGGGCATATTTCTCCATTTTTAATAATTTTTTGTGGGAAAATCCTTTTTGTCTCTGGACACTGCACTCGAGACTGGAGGTGCCTCTGGTTGAGGCAAGCAGTACACACAAATAGGAATAACCCTATGATAACTGCGTGAATGTCAATGTGGGGCGGATGAAACAAATATACCGCAATTCCATCTATACATTGACTTCTCTGAGGGTTTCCTTATTTACACTGAACCAAAGGTTGAGCAGTGTTACAAGTGTCCAATTTTGTTGATTAAAAAATACATTACTTTGGGGAAAGAAACGGACACACAAAATCCTCATCCCTCCTTGTTGATTAATTGTGTACACCTACAACAAGCCAGAACTATAGGCCTTGCCAATGGTTGTTAGTTGCATAAAGTAAAAAAGCAGAAACCATGGCTTCCTTGAACATAATATTGAAAATGCATCAGTTCTAAAATGATGAGACTGTGAAAGAACTATGAGCCTTTTTTTTTTTTTTAACTTTTCACTGCCTTATTTTGAATACCTGGATTCTCGCTTAGCAGCAAAGGTGCTATGGTACATTTCTTCCTTCTGACAGGATGCCCCAGGACATCAGATCGATCCTGGATCCTGGGTTCTAGTGAAAAACTTTCAGCGAACAAAGAACGACCAGCCCAGGTGGACCGGCCCACACCTCGTCCTTCTTTCAACGAGATCAGCTGTTCGAGTGGAAGGAAAGAAGCACTGGATCCACGGTGTACATTGCAAGAGGGTGCCTTTGCCTCTGCCGTACGACCGGTGGGTCCAGGAGGGTGTCGCCGACTCAGAGACTGAAACTGTGCCTCGTTTTCTGCCTTTCAGTGATGCACGTATAAAAGGAACACTTACTGAAAAAGAGAGTGACAATATTTTGCAACCAGCTGTATCACCGTCAGTTCGATTGGACACTACAGAACCTGAACTCTTGTTCCAAGACCAGACAATACCGGGAAAACAAAGATACAATCTGAGGCCGAGAACTATGAACTAATAAAAAGATATTCCTTTCCTTTGCTATTTTTGAAAGCGCAGCTCTCCCATCTGAGAAACTTTTTTTATTTTTGTTTTTCGAACCACCATCCGGGTTCCGCTGTAGGGTCGCGGTTGCCCAAAGTCTTTGGGGTGCAGCTGAAGACGTTAGGTCGACAGTTCTGGTTGGTCTAAGGGTGTTGCCCTGGACTGACAGAAGCATTCCTTAGCATAGAACACCCAACCATCGTGAGCAGCATATTAGAGAGGATGGAGTTTTTCGAGATGGAGAGACCTGCCAAAGAAATGAACTTTAAAAGCAGAATGTGTAAAATGATGACCAAGAAAAGCTTTTTGATAATATGCATTTTCATGTTATTTAGTGTAATGATATTTTTAATAGGATATGTTTTATTCTCTTTTCAAGTGACATTTGCACTGGTGGAGGAGTGTGGCTCAATGGTTAGAGCGGCAGACCCTGATGCAGAGTTCTGGCTAGGGACCAGGGTTCGATTCCCGCCTCGGCAGGGTCTCGGGCTCAATTTCCTCGGACCTGTTAATTCTCGCCTCGGTGCCTATTCTAATCACGGGCCCCACGCTGCAACTCTGGGCAATAGCTTGCTTAGCCTCCACACCGGCCCCAACAGCGCTAAGGATGCCTGGCTTCACCCTGGGGGTGCCCAGGAGTGGACACTTCACAGGGAAAGCCAGGAGGGGTTCCACAGCGGTATGAGTATCAGCGCCAGGAAGCCGCATAGGCGACACCGCAAGGTGACCGTCTGGTGACAGTGCGCTCTATAAGTACCATGACATTTACATTTATTTACATTTGCACCCACTACATCGCCTATACCTCCTCCTTCTACTATTTCCTCACATTCTTTACAACCCCTTCCTGAACACGAATCCGCTAGGAGATTAGAGTTTATTAATAACTCCTTTGTTCAGCTTTTGCACCAACACCAACTAGTAATGAACACGACTAACTGTTGGGTGTGTGGTCTTATGCCTCACACAACAGATAAAGGTATTCCCTATCTGGTCCTGCCATTCAGCGACAATGGTTCTGTGTGGGCATACAGAACAATGTTCATCTATGCACATGAAGTCTACCCCCTACGTTCTGTAACAGACAATCCTAAGAATAGTGCTCTAGTTAAGGGTATAGTAGATATGATTAAGGAAGATATTTCCTATGAGACTATCCCGAGAGATGAGACACTAGTATACATAGGATGGAACGTGACCGGATATGGAGCTACTCTGAGTGAGAAACAGCAAGCTAAGAGATCTTCCCCGATTTGGATTGTACCCCATCAGGGTCACCTGTGTCTGCAAGGTACTGGCAAGAATCCCAGAGCTCAGTTAGGGAAGAGTATCTGCACTGAAACGTATGTTTTTGCATCTCAGACTTCCCCTTCGTTTTTAGCAGCTAAGGGTACCTATTTCATCTGCCATGATAGAGCCTATACATGGTTGCCCCCTGACTTTTTGGGGACATGTTTTGTTTCGTTCGTGTTGCCTCCCACCTACACAGCAGCGGTAGACTACCACAAGACAAGGATAGTTAGAGGTGTCTTGAGTAAAGAAGACACTGCAGGACAAGAATCTGGAGACTTCGTAAAGGGTTTTCTGCCGTTCTGGGGACCAATGGTTAATAGCAGGAACATAAGGCAATTGACAAGGGTGGTTGAGTCCACAGTAGTTGAAACTGCCGGTGCCCTTAGTAACTTGACTGCTGAGCTCCAGTCGGACCGTCTTATGACCCTTCAGAACAGGGTCGCATTGGATGTCATACTTGCAGACCGAGGTGGGGTATGTAAATTGATCCAATCGAGTTGCCGTGTTTTCATTCCAGATAACGCTCCAACAGTGTACCAGGCCATCTCCAAACTGCATACGATTTCCAAATCTATTCATGTGGATAAAGGAGATTGGTCGTTAATGGGATGGTTCTGGGAACTGATATCGGCCTGGGGATGGAAAATTCTGATGGTCATTGGGATGGTCTTAGCCATTCTTTTCCTGTTCTGTCTGTGCGTGCAGTGTGCTCCTGCAATATGTGGCCTCTGTGCTACATCATGTGTAAGGAAACCTGTATCAAGGGACGAGCTAAGTACTAGGATGATGTTACAGCAACATCTCAATGACTTTAGGAATATAGACCTGGACTCAGATTAGCATGAGGATAGGTTAAATTGCCTATGTAAGGGCAAAAGGAGGGTTTGTGGTTCTGAAAATTCTGGACTCGTGTAATAAACTTTGTCGTAGTATGACGATTTTGGTATCAAAAGACCGAGAATGGCTAGTACACTATGTACAAGCATTTTCGTCATATTCCAGTAACGATTTCACCTCGAAATCGTCATTTTCGTCCTGAACCCTTGGCTTCCATTTTGTGTACGGCAGCCATTTTGTGAGTTGCCCTCACATAGGCTTATAATACAGCTAAATTCGATTCCAAAGGACACGTACACCTTAACTGACTTCTCTCTGACCTGGGCAAGCTGAAACCATTGACCCAGGCCGAACCTGCCCGGCCAGTTCCTTTCCCAGTGGCCGAGCGAGATAGCATCAAGGCACAACATGCCATAAACCTTTTCATCGCACACACACCCTGCCTAATCTTGCTCACACCTGTCCCTGTTTCTTTCTCTACAACTTACTTTACGAGGAGGAGGTGCCAGTTTTATTGGGGGTACACCGATATCGGATGAAAATGTTGGGCCTTGCCGGGTAATTTATTGTGGGCTGAACAAATTGAAATGTGGGCTTGTCATCATGACTCTGCTTTTTCTTTGTAGTGAAAATATGTGAATGGTCTACTGTAAATCTAAGAATGTTTGCCTGAAGCATAATATTTTGTATAAAAAGAGAAGACTGGCTTTGTAAGATTGAGCAGTCTCCTGAGAATATACACGTGTTGTACTTCTAGGACGCCTGTTACTTGGTTGCAGCCAATAAATTCGATCTTTGACTTCACCTAGAAGACTCTGAGTTTCTGTGTCTGAATCAGGAAAGTACTCGAGGTCTTTGGGTGTTGTCCCTGGCACCGCTGGGTTACCGGTTCATTACCGGTTCTGAAAAACCCAGTACCTCATTAGAGGTAGCAAGCTGTGTGTTACCAGAAGTTGGTGACGGGCGCATGCGACAACAGAGGATCTACTCAGTTAGAGGGATAATACTGCACGCATGGGCAGCCTCTCTTGGCATCAGAACACTTGGGCAGACACCTGCAGAGCCAAGGAGAGGAGTGTTTCGTTTATGAATGGACTTTCTCCAATTATTAAGAGAGGACAACTTTATTGTGGAAGGGTGCAGGTAATGCTGACTAATTAGTGCTCGTAACCCCAACTGGCCTGGGTGGCGTGTGGGGCATTGAGGGCCATGTCTCATTGCAGAGAATGCAAAGCGTGGATCGGGGGGGACATTTTAATCAATGTTTTCTGTCTCTAATGCAGGAACCGCGCACGAGAGCCGCCCCACCCACATGGGGGCCACCTGAATTATCAACAGGTATAAGGGTCATAGCACACTGGGGACAGTGTGTTAGGGTCTGGGATTCCCATGCTCTCCCCAGTTGTCATTGCTATACGGGGTGTGGGTCGCGTGCTGGTTTCACTCATGGAAGCAATACATGGATAGTAACTGGGAGCAGGGACTTGTTAGGCAGCCCTGTGCAGAATTGGATGTTCTCTCTTACTTGAGTCTGCGCAATGTGTTTTACGGTACAATAATGGGGGTGTTTGCATGCATTTAATGCGAAAGCAAATGGGAAATGTGTTTTCAGCTCAACAACAGGTTGATTTGGGCATATTATGCATCTCATGTGCATTAATGGATTGTTGTGCCGTTTGTTCTCTAATAATTTATTAGTAGTTTTAACATCTGAGGCCCCATCCACTGAGGGACGGGAGGGGGCTCGGATACCTGTAGCACATCGATAAACCCTTGTTGGGACTACTCCCTTGGCACAGGCTGATCAGTTCAGGATGGTGGAATTTTGTTTTCTTCCCCGATACCCACAGTTATTGTTTAACAACATTAGGCAATGACCAAACAGCAACAAAGTCTTATTTTCCTGTCGGGCTACAGCTCCTAGGTGAATGGACAAGTAACCTCATGGGTAGAATGGTAGACGACCGGGCGGGTCCGCATTGTGGGTACATGGAGGACTTATCTTAGAATCTCCGGTCTCACGGGGCCAGGCAGTTCTGACTGACAGTGTAATTTTGTGATACTCTGTTCCATTTGAGCTACGCAGTCTCATTCAAGACCAGGCACTTTTACGCCCTAGGTTCACTAACCCCACCCAACAGCGTTGCAATGTCAAGCTCCGTGTTTCTTCAAACACATGGCTGGCTCCTGCAGCAGCAAAAAGAAAGGCAACAGCTGCAGCCAGGGTTGGATTGGGGTTGAAAATCGGGCCAAATTTGCATAATGCCTTTCCTCAAATGACTGCTACGGCGTAATCTTATAAAAAAAAAAAAGCGGGGGTAAAAAAAATGTACACGTTAGTTTACACTGCTGAAACACACCTGGAAAGAAGTGAGGCCACTTCTACTCAGGCCCCCTGCCCCCACTCAGTATGTGCACACGTTAATGGGCCGGCCAGCGAGACAAAGGGAGTGATACCTCTGCTCGTTGCTAAACAGGAGGTAACGAGCGCCCATCTGCCTATAGAAAGGCCACTCAGACACCCACTGGGCCGCTGGCTGTTCGAACAATAGAGACAGTGCCCTAATCAGCCCCCAGACTGCTCAAAAAAGCAGCCCACGGCAGGAACTCGGACACCGGCTCCTCGGGCATTGCCTGAATGCCCGCGTTACCAATCAGACGCTGGCTGCAGCCTTGTAATAGCTGCCTGCATCCACAGCTTGTGCTAGAAAGGGTTAGTCTCTGGGCAGACTCTGTGTCGAACTTTAAGGCAAGTTTTAAGTGATCCTTTTACTTAAAATGCTTGTTTGGTTGTTTTTTTAAAGTGTATAAATGCAACATTTTCTCTCTAAATTGCAGAATATGTGGAGCATTGCATTGTGTCCATGCGTACTCAGCACGCAGATATTTTACTTTTGTACTCTCATTGGAGGTGCTAGCAGGGGCCTATTGACGAGGGCTCTGGCACTTGTTTTTTACAAAATATGCACGGGACATATATATCTTCAAGTCTTGTGCACACAAATAAATAATATATGGATATGAACCCGTGCCACAGCACCCCTGCACTGCAGGATGTGAGGGAATTTCTACATTTATTACATGTGCATGAAGATGGGGCATGCAGGAAGATGAATGCCATTACAGACAAAATAATGTGTCTGTTTGAAATCAGAATCCTGTGTGAGTTTAGGAAAGAAGAGAAGAAAACAGAGCCCCCCTTCCACGGACTCATTTTACCTGAAAAACGCACAAGTGACTAAAAGCTGTTCATTTTACATTTTGACTCAGCTTCCGCTTTATACACAAAATAAACAAATTGCACAAATAACAGCTCAAACCCAGGGCCAATGTAAAACAGTTATATAGTTTCTGCCATGTGTAGGGTCTCAGAGCCCTCAAGTTCCTTTCTGGTTGTTTCTTATGAAGGGCTAAGAGCAAAGAAGTCACCAGGCAGTACAGGTGGCTTGGGGATGTATTTTCGACCTGCAAAGAGGAGAGCAAGCAGCCCTAAAGTGAAAGAAGGAGATTTGTTTGAATGTGTAAAGGACATGTGTGCACTACAGTATGCATTCTCTTGACCGGAATGTAGGACAGCAGGGCCTAGGGAAAGAGAGACCGAGGGAGAGCGGGAGCTTGGAGGTGGCGGAGACAGAGGCTGAGAAGAAACTTGAAGGTGGAGAAGGGAGAGACAGAGAGAGAGGAGCCTTGGAGTTGGAGGGAGAGACTGGCAGAGGCCATGGGACAGCTGAAACTTGGTAGCAGAGGAGAGAGTGCAGAGGCTTGGAAGTGGAGGAGAGAGAGAGGCTGAGGGGAAGCTGAGGCTTTGAGTAGGATGAGAGAAAGGTTGAGGGAGAGTGGAAGCTCAGAGGTGCATTATTAACCTTCTTGCTTTCTCAAATTTGCTTGAAAGTGCCCCTCCTTATGCCAGTAGGGCTCGCTCGTTATGCTCACTCGTCACAGGATACTCATCTCCAACTTTTACGCGCCACCACTTTCAAATGTCACCAGCCGCCACTGGGTTAGACATGTTTTAAAATATTTTTTTTTAACTAGGGAGAGAAGCACCTAGAGTGTACAGCATTTGATAGCTGGTATTTAACCATTAGAGCCAAGAGATGGCTTGGGGTATGCTCACAATGGATGTCCCGTTTTAGAGCAGGTCTTTGTGATTATATATTGTGAGTGGAGGGCGACCTGCGCTATATCCCTCTGTAGCTCCATTTTTGTGAATGCTTTAAGCATAAGCCTTGGGTTTCCAAGACTATTTGTCAATCAGCGAGGCTGTTTACCACTGCATCCCACCTAGGGTAGGGTGGAAACAAGCCTCCACGGCCCCACCCCACTCTGGGAGGAGCTGAGAAAGGCCGACCCCACTCTGGGAGGAGCTGAGAAAGGTTTGCGGTGCACACGAGGCTGGCTGTCCATGACGTGATCCTCATGATAAAAGCAAGCAGGCTGCTGTAAAGGTCCGACAGGGTACCCGCAGAGAAGAAATAGATCCGGTCTACTTCTCTTCACCTCATACGTGTTGAGCATGTATAGGGTGACCAGGCGTCCCAGTTTTGCAAGGACGGTCCCTGTTTTTATCCAGCTGTCCCAGACAATTTCAATACATTTAGCTCACGTCCCCGTTTTTAGAGAGGGTCGACTGAAAACGGTGGGAGGTGTTTTTTATGTTTTACGAAGCAGGTATAGTTAGCAGTTGTTTCAAGAAAGCTTTTTTATTAACAGGTAAGATTCTGGGCTTAAAAAACGCATTTTATGTATGTTCTTACTGCCTGTTCTGCAATTCTCTGCTGAGGAACGCTCTCATCGCTTGAAGTAAAATTGTAGTCCTTCTATTTTTGTGAAATGTCCCGGTTTTTGGGTTTAAAATTCTGGTCACCCTAAGCATCAGCGGTAGAAGTGGGCGGGGACGGAAGGGCACGGCGTGCCCCTACTTCTAAAAATAATTTCAGCCCGTTCCCCTACTTCTTTCTTTGAAAAAAAAAGCATCCCGGGACGGAGATAATAGTCCTACTAAAAACGAGAACTTTTTTTTCAGCTTCCAGGGGCTGCTCGCACTTCTCTGTTCAACTCCAGAGGCTGCAGCAGCCCCTCCCTGAGCTCGCACAGACCGAGGGCGGGCCCATTGTCATTCCGATTGAGGCTGATCATCCCCTTTGGAATGACAATGCGCCTGCCCGCTGCCTGCCTTTAGCATATGCCAGTGAGATCTGCATGAGGTGTGATAAAGAGAACGGGGTTTTCCTTTAAACTGCCAGACCCCTTTAACTGGAGGAGAACGTGATCTTAAGCCCTCCTCTGCGATCCTGTGGCCTTTAAGGTGTGAGGCACTGCTCAGGGGAGAAGCAAGAAAATCAAAATGCCCCGAACTTTGAACTACACTTATAATGGCAAGCAGCACGTGATGAGAGTGTGCTTTGCACTCCCTAAAAGAGCGGCCTTCACTGCTCCATCCAACCAAGGGAGTAGTCAGAAAATTAGAATGCCACCCATTTTGCAGTAAACCTCTGATGCACACCAAGCAAAATAAGTAAATGTGCCCATCCTCCACTCGAAGAAGTGACGGGGACAGGAGAAGTGACGGGGGCAGGAGAAGTGACGGGGGCAGGAGAAGTGAAGGGACAGGAGAAGGAGAAGTGACGGGACAGGAGACGGAGAAGTGACGGGACAGGAGAAGTGACGGGAGAAGTGACGGGACAGGAGAAGTGACGGGACAGGAAAAGTGACGGGGGCAGGAGAAGTGACGGGGACAGGAGAAGTGAAGTGACGGGGATAGGAGAAGTGACGGGGATAGGAGAAGTGACGGGGACAGGAGAAGTGACGGGGACAGGAGAAGTGACGGGGACAGGAGAAGTGACGGGGACAGGAGAAGTGACGGGGACAGGAGAAGTGACGGGGGGAGGAGAAGTGACGGGGGGAGGAGAGGTGACGGGGGAGGAGAGGTGACGGGGGCAGGAGCGGTGACGGGGGCAGGAGAAGGGAGGGGGCAGGACTGTTCCCATTAGACTGATTTGCATATGGCTGGGTCCAAACTGGAATGGCATAGTGAGCAAAGAAACAATGGATTTAGGCCCAGATCTCTGTACTGAGGTGAATGTATGATATTGTTCTGCATTCAGTTGTTCTTTTTGCTATATTATGATTGAGCACCTGGCTGGCGACATGAATATGACAGAGCTTTTGTGGGTTTCTGTGAGTCTAGATTCTCCTGAAGAGTTCCTTTCTCTTCTGAGCCCTGCTTAACACATGTGTACAGGAGGAGCCCTGTATTCATGACCTCAATGTTTGAGACAAAAAATAATCATGGATTTCTGAACATTGAGTAAAAGCATTAAGGTAACATGTTGTTCCTGGTTATATTTCACACGATTTACATAAACCTGTATTCCCTATGAGTGTTTGCTTTTTCCTGAATTAAACCTCAAACATGTTTATCCATTGTTTTAATTAAATAACGTTATAAGCTGTAACTGGTCAGTGAAATGCTAAACGTACTAAAAATTGGTATGTTTTGCTATTACTAGTCACGCCCCTGACTCCGCCCACTGATTCAATCTTCAGTTATTCCCGCCCCCTGATTCTCCACCCACAGTTCCCCTACTTTTTTTTCCCCACTTCGACCACTGCTAAGCATGTACCAAGACTCAAGTAGCAAGCAGAAAATGACAGCTATCCCATTACTACAGACTAGTATGGAATGTACATTTGTCACACAAAATGTACATTTGTCACATAAAATCTTCCTTTGTAGAAATGAAAGCAAAGCTGCGTACGGAGGAAAATGCCCTACGTATATTGAAAAACATCCTCTTTCTATGAGGTGCAGTGCGTGGCATTCATGCGTGCATACATGCGGTTATTAAATGGTAAATGGCGCTGCAGCGTTCAGTGTGTGTAGAGCAGCGGTGCAGATGTGATACGGAGGCCACAGTCCAAGCCACAGTCTGAAAATTCACCTAATCTCTCCTCAGGTGCTAAAAAACAACTTGGGCGTATATACAAATATTAAATATCAAACATGCGCGAGTTCGCTTGCTTCTGGGCTAATAGATGGCCAAACCTCTTTTTGAGCAGATTAGGAAACACGTTTCATCAAAGTAAGCTGTAGGATAATTGCAAATCAGAATTAATCACAGTGCTGCGTTAGTTTCAGTATTTGCAGCATGCATTCAATCACGGTTGATCTTTCTCTTGCAGACCAAGTTTAACCTATTCTGGGTATAAGAAGAGTAAATAACTTGATATGCCCCTCGTTAACCTGAATTACTTTATCTTAAGGAAGGCATGTCCATCCAGCTTTGATGTAGATGGAGACAATTACTGTTAATTATTCACACCTCCAAAACATCCCTTCTTCTAATTAGATGAAAGCACTTGAACACCAGCAAACTAATTAAAAAATTAATAGAGATTACAACGGAAATTCACAGGCATCAAAGGTTACAAAGCAATATTGTGTTTCGCTTGTCTGGCGAATAGAGCAATTGAGAATGTGGTTCAACTACAGGCTAGCAAATGTACTTTCATCAAGATCGATAGTGGATGCTCTGGTTTGTTCACCAGTGGTGAAATAGATGGATGGGTGGGTGGAAAAGTTACAGGAGAGAATGTCCGCAAGGATGAGTGGATGTATTCATGAATAGATGAATGTTCCATATGATGGACAAATGAACCAATGATTTTCTAGAAAATAGATAAATGGGTGGATGAGTGAATGGGCGAGTCTCTAGAAGGAAGGATGTATGGACGGTTGTATGTATGGACGGTTGTATGTATGGACGGTTGTATGCATGAACAGATGTATGCAGTGGATGATGGAAACGGATGAATTACTGGAAGGATGATTCAGTGAATGATGCATCGGTTGAACCCCCTCATGTTGTCTGGACTTGCTCACTACTTAAAAATAATCCTGAAGTTTTATGTCTCACCACTTTGAAATGTCACCAGCCACCACTGTTTGGGAACTTCAGTCCAGGCTTGGAGCTGAGCCTAAGAACATCATTTTTAGAGGGATTTGTCAAGTTATAGTCATTTACTTAAGTACTTGAAGAATAAAGTTATTTTCCCCAATCTGTCCAAATCGAATACTCTTTATTGCATGCAATCTCACTTTTTAGGTCGAGCAGACTACTCTCAATGCGTGAGCATTGAGAGTCTGCTACAGACCTAATGTGGCCCGTATTCAGGAGAGTGGACACGACTCAGACGCGCGCTTTTGCAGTCTCAGTTTTGACCGCGGGAGCGCGCGTCTGAGCCGCGCTTGCGCAGACGAACTCCCAGCCCCTGCACACACACAGACACAGACACAGCCAGCCCCCACCCCTCTGCACGCACGCACACACAGACGCTGCCGCCTCCCAACCCCCTGCACACACACAGACACGCACGCATACACACGCCACCCCCCTTACAACTAGAGCTTACTCACCGCATCGCCGCCACTCCGTCCTGACTTCTGCAGCCACTGCGGGGCATCAACTCCGTGGGCGCGGGCTTTGAGGAAAACGGAAGTCCCGCCCCAAGACAGGCGTGACGCTCCCGAACTTCCGTTTTCAGGATGCGCATGCTCGTTACTTTTTGAAAATGAGATCTCTTAACACTCTTCTACGGTGCTACCGCATCGCCAGCCCCTTCTACCGCCGCGCCACCCATTCTGAATATAGGTGGCCCGGCACCTACTACCGGGAGGTCTAATGCCTGGCTAGTGGCTATCTCACTTCAAGGGACTGGTCATATAAAATCCGGCCCGCTACGAGTCCAAAGAACGAAGTCCCCTGCCATCAGCCACCAGCCACAGTACCGTTGGAACAATATTTACTACAGGCACGTGCGGAATCCACAGCCAATGAGCACGTCGGACAATGTAATGGATGTTTATGTTTATGGCAATGGCTTAATATAAATGTACAGGCAGGTCTTTTAATATATTATGCAGTATTGTAATAATGTATTTTCAGTTGCTTAATTATGAACTCACTGCTGTATTCACGGGCCATACAGACCCCTTCCATTTCAAAATGGCGCATCTCATGTTGCTTAAGAGCACCGCATGACAACCATCCTTAAAACAATAGCTGTATACTCTAAGTCATATGTGATACATGCACATTGTGACAAACTGCAAATGTACATATTGTCTTAATTTATGATACACTTTTATAACAATATAAGCAAATAGCTAAATCTGATGTCGAGTCTTGAAATAGACGGAAAGGGGTCTGCCACATCGTTGTTCTATAACGCACAAGCATACAAATGGACAAAAACACTTTCCTTCCTGATATAGGTGAGCCCATTGTTTATTATTAGTTTCAAGAAAGCACGTCCAACTGCACTCCACAGTACAGAGTGTCAGTGGGTGAGTCCAAGATCCCATTAGGCTCCATGCCATCACAGTTTTAACAGCGACACCGGAGATCATAATCACTGGAGCGCCTCAGATCATGTAAACAGTAAGCCTCACTGACCTCTGTTCTACTTTCACCCAAAGGAGTGGCATTTTAAGTAATTCCAACTATTGTCCTCCTCTTTTCTGCATCCCATAGGGGACAGCATATTTTAAAGTTCCCTGGATATTTCCTGTTATGCAGTGCAATTTGTGTTTACCACCAAAAGCATATTTGGTGAGTCACGCTAAGGCCATCTTTTTTTTATGAACTGTTTATGCATTACATACGACTCTGTCTAAAAGGATGACCATGGTACGCACTGTACAATTACATAACAACGCATAGCATATCGCAACAAAACAGAGCGTAGCATAGCACAACAAAACATAGCACAACAAAACATAGCATAGCAAAACAAAGCATAGCATAACAAAACACAGCAAAACATAGCATAACAAAACAAAACCTAGCATAACAAAACAAAGCATAGCATGGCATATCATAACAAAACACAACAAAACATAGCATAGCATAACAAAACATAGCATAGCATAACAAAATAAAGCAAAGCATAGCATAACATAACAAATCATAGCATATCATAACAAATCATAGCATATCATAACAAAACATAGCATAGCATGACAAAACACAACAAAACAGCATAGCACAACAAAACATAGCATAGCAAAACACAACAAAACATAGCATAACAAAACATAGCATAGCATAACAAAACAGAACAAAGCATAGCATAACAAAACACAACAAAACAGAACAGCATAACAAAGCATAGCACAGCATAACAAAACATAGCATAACAAAACACAACAAAGCTTAGCAAAGAATAACAAAACATAGCATAACAAAACATAGCATAGCATAACAAAACACAACCAAACATAGCATAACAAAACATAGCATAACATAACAAAACATAGCATAACAAAACACAATAAAACATAGCATAACAAAACATAGCAAAACACAACAAAACATAGCATAGCACAACAAAATACTATAAAACATAGCATAGCATAACTCTCTCACTAACTGACTCTCCCACTCACTCACTCACTGTCACTAAGACTCTCACTGACCGACTCTCCCACACTCTCTCACTCACTGACTCTCCCACTCTCTCTCACTCACTAACTGACTCTCCCATTCACTGACTGACTCTCTCACTCATTCTCACTCACTCACTCACTCACTCTCAACACATATTGCATTACAAAGGCAATAGGTGTCACATTTGCGAAAGTTTAAGCTATTGGCATTGTAAATGACAATTCTATGAATGTATCTATTTTCAAAACCAAAACATGAATAAAAAATGTGTCATTTACAATGCCAATAGCTCAAGCTTTCCTAATGCGAGACCTATTGCATTGCAAATGCTTGTTTAAAGTGTATAAAGTCTTAAAAGAACATTGTACCCTTGTATATCAAGAACAGACAACTGTTGTATGCATAAACAGCTGCTTGCAGCTCATAATAGATCAACACAGACAGACAATGATTGTATGCACATAACCTATGACTTGGCTTTTAGCTGATTGTTATATATAAAAAAAAAAACAATGCTCCCAGATAGCAGTACTGGCAGGTTCATCTTAGGATGAGCAGTTAAAGGTGCTACTATAATAATAATAATAATAATAATAATAAATAATAATAAATGAGGTTTATTAAGTGCACGACTAGCTCCAACAGAGGTGTCCCGGCACTGGGTTGTGGATTCACAGTGAGGAAACAACAAGAGAAAGGAAACTACGGAAGGTTGAAAAGCCACGTTTTCGGTGCTCTCCTGAAGGCTGGCTCTGGCCCAGTCATGCGCAGGTGTAGGGGGCATAGCATTCCAGAGTTTCGCAGCTCTCACCAAGAATGCTCGGCCGCCTATCCTAGCCTTGAGGAAACGAAGTAGCCTGATGAGTTTCAGATGGATTGTCCTCAGGAACTGGTCTTGATGGTAACTTTGCAATCTATGCCTCAGATATCCCAGGCCCCGAACTCTATAGGTTGCAAGAGGGGGGTTCACCCAATAGCGTCACTGGGACCTGGGTAGGTAAGGCACTGAGAGAAAGGGGTCCCAGTAAACACACACAAAATTATTTGTAAACCACAACTGGTAATTCAAATATATAAACAAAAGAGTCAATCTGCTGACATTGTTTTAATTACAATGAAGCTAAGCCAAAAAAGTGGGTAACAATTGATATTACAAAGATAAAAACTTATTGATTACCGTGCCTTGGGAAGGGGAAGGGGAATGTGCAGTGAGTATAGGGAGGGGTAAGTGACAGACAAAAGGGCCAGAAGGCCACACAATAGTAGATAAACAAATACTCCAACTTCGATATAAATGACCATGGGTTCAATTATAACCTAGAAAATAACAGGCTTCATGGGTGTACTGAATAACACAAATATTGGAATGAAGCTGGAAACACAAGAAAATGGTCGACGTTTCGACCCCTTTATGAAAGCAGGCTTGAATTGATCCCTTGCAGTGGGGTCTTCATCAGGACAGAAGACAGGGACACAGACCTATTTGGTACATGAATTGACAGATTAGGGTCGACTCCCAATTGAGTAGTTAGATAAAACAACTAAGCACATCTGGATAAAAGAAAACAAGACATACCAGGGATGCTCATTTTCAAAAGGCGGAGAAAGAACTACCCCTCTTACAGGGCGTAGGGTCTGGACAGCTGGACCAATCTCTGGTCTCAGAATGATTGCAGTACATGGATAGGTCAATAGCATTGAGGAAGAGCGTCATTCTGGATAGTGAAGGAAAGAAAAAATAGAATAAGCCAATGCCTAACAGATAATATGGCGAAAGGCAGGTCTGAATTAGAGTCAGTGAACTTACAATCTGCGTCATGGTGCAATTCCAGGTAAGATCACAGACGGTATAGGGACAGCCGCCTGTTAGACTTGGGCCTTAGGGCAGGTTCACCCCTAATCTTTTTGCCTTTATTGGTGACCCTGTGTAGTGATTTTTGGGTCTTGGCGCACTTTTTCCCTGTGTCCCAGAGTGAAAGTGCGTGCGTGTAGTATGGCTGGCCTGCCCTCCCATAGGAATGCATGGGGATTGTGTGTGTCCCTGATAGTTCCTGATGTGTGGGGAGTGCAGGCTCGAGTTTAGTATGTATGTACTCGTGAGAGCGAATGCTGCAAGATGGTGTCTGCGGCATGTATGTGTCTAGAAGGGAAGTGCTACTTCTGGACATTGATGTATGTGTGCAGTGAGGGTGCTGGAGGGTGATTGGCTGGAGCTGGCTGGCATGCCAGGCTCCAGGAAGTCTGGATGGGTCTGCCCGGTGGTGAGTGTGAGATCAGCATGAGTAATGTGTGGGAGGAGTGCACCTGGGTCCTGGATGGGCTGGGGTTTTCCCCACACAATGCTGGCTCCGCCCCCCTGTGGTTTGTCTAATGACCCTAGCCTCCCCAGTGAATGAAAGGGGTGGTTGGGCCATCAAGGGTACTCCCAAGCCAGCTGCAACTGGTTTCTCCCCCACCCTGCACCTACAGACAAAGGGATTTACAGTATAAGAAGGGGCTGTGTCCCCATACAATTTGGCTCTGTTCTGCTTTTGGATCCTTGCCAGAGGGGGCTGTTGCTGCTGCTGGGGCCAGGAGGACCGCCACTCTGCTTGTCTCCCTGCCTGGAGACCCAGTGAGCTGGCTCTGGCCCTGCCTTGCCCCCCTGCCTGCATCCAGACCTTGCTGGAGCTTTGCTGTTGTCTGAGAGCGCTGCTCTCTTGCCTTTAGCGCGGTGGGCGCTTTTCCCTGCCCTGAAGCGCTTGGGAGCGCTGTGGATTGCCCCTAGCGCTAGAGAGCGCTTTATTTTACTTATTGCGCTAGGAAGCGCTTTTGCCACCCAGCCGGTGCCCATCCGGCGTTTGCCCGCTAGGATTGCCGATTTGCGGCGCATCGCGAGTGCCTACCTCGCTTCATATTTAATTTCGAAGCCGGAGCCCACCCGGCATTGCCCCATCCTTGGATACTTTATTTTTCACGAGGGAGCCCGCCTGCCTGCCTAAAACGGGCCGCCGCGCTGCCCGCGACGACCCGGAAGTGCTGGAACCGTCAGCCAATCGCTGCGCGGCCCGGGAGAGGCGATCCGGAAGTCCCGCCCCCGGAGCCGAGCAGCGAGGAAGGAAGCAGCCGGCTCTGTCCTCGAGGCTCCCAGAGTGAAAGGGAGCCCCGCGCCGACCAGAAGGGGAGACGCATCCGGCCCAGGAGACCCGGTGAGTGCGGGGGCGTTACCTTTGTGTCCCGAGCGGCCCCAGTTGGCAGAGGGCCGCTCCCACGACGCCCGCATTCTTGTTGTGTGGAGCCCCGAGGCTCCTGGGAGGCATTTCTTCGAGCCCGAGAGGCTCTTAGGGCATTGTTAATTCCCGAGTCCCCCGTGAGGGACTCCAACGACCGCCCTGAGTATAGTTACGAGCCCCGAGGCTCGAGGGGGCATATCTTATTATTGAGCCGCGAGAAGGCCCCCGCCCCAGCCCACATGGTTTTACGAGCCTGCGAGGCTCGAGTGCCAGCATATTGATCATTGAGCCCTGAGAGAGGCTCTGGGGGCATTTTCATTATTTTGAGAGCGCTGAAGCTCTATTTGCCTATTTGCTTTGGGAGCCCCTGAGAGGCTCCTTGCCCACTTTGTTCTTGAGCCCACCTGGCTCCAACGTTGCCCTAACTTTTCCTGCATCAGTTGCCCAGCACTTTGTGGGCAACTGCTACGTTTAGGTTTGTGTTCTGTGCTGCCTGCGCAGACCCCCTGACACTGAGACTCAGGGCATTCAGCCCCTTTCGAGGCCAGTTGGCCTGAGGGACCATTCTAGTGTGGTGCTACGTGCACCCTGCGCATTGTGATTTACTTGTGAATATTGATTCCTGCGCAAATGTTCTACCTGCACCTTTGAATGTGTTTCAATGTTTCATGTGCCCTTGTTTGTTATTACCTTTGCTAAAAGTGACCTGCTTAGGTAATTCTTTGTTCTTTTATTCCCCTTTGCTAAAAGTGACCTGCTTAGAGGAATGTTGATGTTTTATTGCCTTTGCTAAATGTGACTTGCCTAGGTGATTATTTTAGGTTTCCTTCCCTTTGCTAAATGTGACTTGCTTAGGTGATAGGTTTTCCTTCCATAGGTCCTGATGATAAGGTCCTAGTTCCCTGCGTGATTTCCCTACAGTGTTTAGGGTGGCGTAGGAGGTATTTACCCTTTACCAGTAGTGACTGGTTGTGTGCTACATTTACGATTTCTGTGTTACATTCATTATATGTTTATGTGCTAAAGTGTTATACCTACAAGTGCTATTTCTAAAAGTGCATTCCCCTGACAGTGGTCCAGGTGGCCCTGTCTTGTACATAATCCCTTGTAAATCTTGCCCGTGCCTGTTGGCACATTGTAAAGTGTGTGTGTTATCTAATGTGTTTTTATTATTATAATACAAAGGCTATTTTTGATATAACCTTGTGTGGAGTTTCCTTTGTGGTGGGCCTTTGGTTGTTGTCGCTGGGGTGCGCGCGCAAACGCTTTACACATCGCCTCCGAGATTAGCCTTGCTGCTCGCGCCACGTTACCTAGAGGGTGAGCGGGGGTTATCTTGGTGTGTGACTCCCTTGCCCTGACCTTGGAAATGGTGATCCCTGACTGACCTTGGCGCAAGCCTTGGCCAGCCAGAGGTCCCGTTTCTAACACCGCCTAATTGTACTTCCAAGGAGAAGTCACCGCACATCAATGTGTGGATGGATCAGGTGACAGTGGGTCTCTGTAAGTGAACAATCAGAACGTCACCATTAGGACAAGCGTCGGGGACCCATAGCTTGTCAAACAGTCCAACACAGAGAAAAGGGGAGGGGGCGCCTACCGGTAGCCGGAGAAGTCAGGAGCCGAGGTATTCGTTAAATACACTGTCAAGTCTTGTTACTCGATCCAGCATCTGCATGGAATACACGGAAAACAAAGTTTCCTGAGGGTCTCTTCAGAACAAAAGTATTGCCAGTGTCGTGATAAAGGACCATAAGGTAAAGAAAATACCTGATGCATAGTTTCATCTCGGAGATTCAAGCAGAAACAGCGTAACAAAATCCGCCGGAACCTCCTTCCTTTGAATGCGATCACGTGGTGTGGATCGGCATAGAAATGGAGGAAGGCGGAAGTGTATCCCAATTACGGTGTATATGGCGGCCATCATGGAGTGGTTAATTGATCAAGGAATCTCCCCATGTATCCGACGGTGGTACATGTCAAGTCATAATTAATGAGTGACCAGGTGGCATCATACAGACGTCATTAGAGGGACATGTCAACCGTGATTGAAATAAAAATAAAAAATTACACATTTACTATCAGCGCTCGATCATCAATCGTCACAGAGTGACTGCCAGATCGAAACTGAGGAGACAGGTATGCATTGGTATACTTTTTAAAAAGGAAGAGAGCCTGCATTGAGAGACATGGAATATTGGAGTGAATACAGAAAATGCCGAGTTATTGTTAAAGGCATGGTAGATCAATGGGGCTGGTTCAAAGCCAAAACTTTGCAGAATCAGATCATAGATAACCAATGAAAATAATGTGCAATTTGAAAACAATGCATGGCGTACCTGTCTCAAGGCGGTATAGGCCAACTCACACATAGTAACCAAATCTTAACGTTAAGATACAGAATTCATACATTATGACCACCACCCTCATGTGTTGATGTTATAAATTGGCGTACCTGTCACAAGACGGTAAAGACCAACACACTTACTGTTCCCAGATGGTATCAACCACGTTAAATTTATGCATATAAATAAAGGGAACACATATCAGTCACTCGATATACAAAGATCACACCATCAATGGGAACGATTGCGAGATGATACATTGTATAATACAGACTATTAATGAACAAGAACACTCTAATGGAGCAGAGCCAGCTGGGAGAACGAACTGTCATATTCATTGAGGCCATTGTTGATGGAATTAAAGCGAAACATCCATTTAAGCTCCCTTACATTGAGGATGTCTGCAATGTTACCGCCCCTAGGGCCCAATGACACCTGTTCTAAAATAACCCACTTGAGACTTTCTGGAGGGTGTAGGACAGCCTTAAAATGTTGCACCAAAGGTGCACCCTGAACTTCACAGCGGATCTTACTCATATGCTGTAGAATTCGGACCTTGGCTTTTTGTTGGGTCTGGCCGATGTATATCAAGCCACACGGACACACAATGGCATAAATGATGTTAGTTGAATTGCAATTGGTATGAGATCTCATAGGTGTTTTGATATTGAGATACTCAAATTCTTTGGTCTGTATGGTGCTATCACAGGCCTTACATGTCCCGCAACGATAATGGCCTACAATGGGTGGCAAATTCCACATAGTCAAAAGTGAAGGGTCTTCTGGACTCCGTAAGAAGGATCGAACAACAGAATCACGCACACTTTTGGCCTTTCTAAATGCATGAAGGGAAAGTTCCTTGTGATCTATATCATCTGCAACAAGTGCCCAATGTTGGTTGATTGTGCGCTTGATAACATTGCTCTTTGTAGAAAAAGTAGTAACACAGACAATGCGGTCATTCTGGCTGTCGCTCTTGGTCTTAGGGATGAGCAAATCTTCCCTAGGGTTAAACCAAGCGCGTTTCCAGTCTCTTGGGATAGCCCCGTTTAAGGAGACGATTAGATAAATCCTCAGATTGGTCCATATAATGTTCCTTGAAGGAGCAATTCCTTCGAGTTCGAAGAAATTGCCCAAAGGGTAAATTATCACGGAGTGCCCGGGGGTGATGACTGTTGTACTGTAACAGTGAATTTCGTTCGTCCGGTTTACGGTACAGGGTAGTTTTTAGAAAACCCGAATCTTTAAAGATGGTAATATCCAAAAAATCTATTTTTTTGGTATCTGAATGTGTAGTGAATTGAAGATGAGGAGACTGGTCATTTAGCCAATTGTGAAAAGATGTTAGTAGGCTAGAAGTACCATTCCAAACGAAGAGAATGTCGTCGATATATCGCATCCAGAGACAGAGATGGTCTCTGAATGGATTAAGATGATTCAGGACAACATTCTCCTCAAAGGTTGCCATATAAATAATGGCCACATCCGGTGCAAAGGGAGCCCCCATAGCGACCCCCTTTGTCTGGAGAAAAAATTGGTTTTTAAAGACAAAATTTTTTTTTGTCATTGCAAGTCTGAGTAAGGCTATAATAAATTCAGTAGGCACTGCCATGGGGGCAGGGCGCTGGTTCAAAGATCTAGTCATCACGGCTAGTGCTTCATCCTGCGGGATGCATGTATAAAGTGAGACTACATCACACGTAACCAATATTTGATTGTTTATATCAAAGGGAAGATCTTCTACAATGCCGATGGTGTGCATTGTATCCCTGAGATAAGTACTCATGCTTTCAGCGATAGGTTTAAGAAAATGATCGACGTACCTACCCAATGGTTCCAGCATGGAACTACAACCCGAGACGATAGGTCTACCAGGGGGGTCGGAATTGCTCTTGTGAATTTTGGGTGGCGTATATATGGTGGGAAGTCTCGGGTTACGTTGATTGAGATAATTAAATTCATGTTCAGAAAGGAAACCAAGTTCTAAACCTTCCTTAGTTATCTCCAATATTTCGAGAGCCAGAGATGCAGATGGATCAGACCTAAGTCGGTGGTAACTGACTCAGTCATCCAGCTGACGAAGAATCTCCTTCTCATACTTCACCACATCTTGAACCACAATAGCCCCGCCTTTGTCGGTGGGCTTGATGACCACTTTATTGTTGGACGCAAGTGATTGTAAAGCCATTTTCTCTGACCTGCTGATGTTAAATTTCACATAAGTTCTTTTGTCAAGTGTTTGGCAAACATCTCTCCATACTACTGCCTCGTATGCCAAAATTTTATGAGACATAGCATGTGCCGGTGGAACAAAGGAGGATGATAACTTTAGCCCAGTATGAGACTGTTTTTGGATTGGGGGTGCATTCCTAAAAAAATATTTTAGTCGGATCTTCCGAAAAAATTTACACAATTCAGTCTTGACATAGAAGTTGTCAGGTATGTAAGTCGGAACATACGACAGCCCTTTATTAAGCACTTTCTGCTCATCATCAGTCAGGACATAGGAAGATATGTTGACCACAGGAGTGGATGAGGGAGTTGCCCTCACCACCGGTAGGTCTTGCGACGTGTCGTCCGTTCCCCGTGCTGCTCGGGTTGGAATTGTACCTGCTTGGTAGGTTGGCCTCGGCCCACATCCCATGTTGGTACGTTCTGTGATTGACCACGTGTTTGGCCTCTGGGCCAGTTGTTGCCTCTGCCCCGAGGTGGTCTCCAAGCTCCAGGGCCTGGGACTAAAAAAGGATTGAATTGATGTGGATAATATCCAAAGTCCTGGAATGGATAAGTATTGTTAGGACCGGGGTACGTATGGCTCGGACCTGCTTGGTCCTGCTCACCCTCCGAACTGTAAGACGAATCGGAAAAGGTTGAATAATTCCGCCGTCCGCGGAAGGAACTACGGCCTCTATTCGTAAATCTGCCTTGATTATCCCGACGATAATAATCGTCCTGCAGATACGGATAAGTCTTTTTCTTATCGTACAGCCTCAAATCACGTGCCAATTTTTCGAGTTTCTTATTCTGAGTGACTAATTCAAAGTCCTTAAGAGAAGTATCTAAATTGATAAGGGTTTCTTTAGCAGAAGCAAAACTGGCATGGGCAGAAATCTCGGCCTTAAGTTGTGCAATTTCAGAAGCAATTATTTTCACCTGCTCCGCCGCCGTCTCAACACCCAACACCATCCAATGGCGTGAACAGTTATTAGAGATGTGGCTGAAGCCTTCCCTGAATTTAGGGACTTCGATGAAAATTGCGGGTTCGATCTTAATCTGTAGACCGATAGGAATGATGTTATCCTTAAGATATTTGGTTAGTAGGTGGCCGTGCCACCGGGTTCTAATCAATTTCTTTTCAAGACGTTCTAAGCGAGAGATTTTATCTTTCAAAGTGAAGTCGATGGAAGGGACATCAGATGAAAGAAAGTTGTTACTAGGATTGTCCAGTAATTGGTTGATATATTCCTCAGAGTAGGAGAGAAGCTCACTCTCCACCATGATGTGCTAAACTGTACTAAATAAAAATGAATTGCAAAAAAGACAAAGAAAAAGAACCTCGCAGGCCAGCGCCTGCACAGAGTAGGTTGCAAGAGGGGGGTTCACCCAATAGCGTCATTGGGACCTGGGTAGGTAAGGCACTGAGAGAAAGGGGTCCCAGTAAACACACACAAAATTATTTGTAAACCACAACTGGTAATTCAAATATATAAACAAAAGAGTCAATCTGCTGACATTGTTTTAATTACAATGAAGCTAAGCCAAAAAATAGGGTAACAATTGAAATTACAAAGATAAAAACTTATTGATTACCTGCCCTGGGAAGGGGAAGGGGAATGTGCAGTGAGTAGGCCAGAGTGAGAGCCTTGAACTCGATCCTCCTATTGACGGGTAGCCAAAGGAGGATGCGCAAGCGCAGGGAAATGCGATGGTGGAGCGGCACGTTCCCAAATAATATGGCTGCAGTTTTTTGTATTATTTGCAGCCTGCAGACCACATAGGCGGGTAGTCCTAGATATAGACTATTGGAAAAGTCTAGCCGGGACATGATCAAGGCATGGACTACTGTCTTCCTGCAATCCATTGGAAAAAAGTGAAGACATTTTCTCAAGGCTCTCAACTTCCAGAAGCATGAGGAGGAGACCTGGCGAAACTGGGTCTTACATGAGAGGTCATTATCAAATTTGAACCCCAGATTTCTGGCTGAATCCACCAGAATTGGTGTGTGGTTAAGCTCTGCAGGCCACCAGAGCTTAGCAGGTGGAGGAGCCAGCTGGTTGAAGAATAGGACCTCTGTTTTCTCGGTGTTAAGCTTTAAGCAGTTCTCAGTCATCCAGGCCGAGAAGTTAATCAGGCATTGCCTGAAGTTGACAAAGGCAGCCTCCGAGTGTTCTTTGAAAGAGAACACCAGTTGAGTGTCATCAGCGTAAGAGAACACTCTCACTCCCCATGTCTCAATTAGTGTCACAAGAGGAATTAGGTATACATTAAACAGTAAAGGGCTCAATGCTGAACCCTGCGGCATCCCGCAAAGAAGGGGTTTCTGGAAGGAGATGTACGGGCGTAGGAATACTTGTTGTGAGCAATTCTCTAAGAACGACTGGAGCCAAGCCAAAGTAGTTCTCCTCACTCCCAGGTGTCTTAGTCTCTTTAAGAGAATCGGGTGGGCCACAGTATCGAATGCTGCAGACAGGTCAAGCACCACCAACATTGCAGAGCTGCCCTGGGTCCACAGATTCACACACAGTTTTGGCAACTTCTAGAAGTGCTGTCTCTATGCTATATCCCATTCTAAACCCAGATTGTAATTCATGGAAACGATTTTTGGATTCAAGGAATTCAGAGAGTTGTTTCTGAACTTCCTTTTACAGAATTTTCCTCGGAGCAGGCAGTAGGGAAATGGGCCTAAAATTATTTTCTTCTGCTGGATCAGCATCAGGTTTCTTAAGTACAGGCAGTAGGTAGGCCCGTTTCGAGGCATCTGGGTAGATACCAGTTGTAAGGGAGGAGTTCCAGATCTGATTCAGGGGCAAATTGAGACAGGGGGCAAGCAGTTCAAAAATCCGAGCTGGGCAGGGGTCTGCCAGAGATACCGACTTACAAGTGCACAGCTCCCTTAAAGACTCATCAGGTGGCAGTGGGCTGAATTCAGACCATGTGCCCTGAAGATGAGAGGTTGGTTTTTGCATAAGGGAGGACGTTGAGGGTGATAAGGAGCAGTAGATCATTTGGATTTTTTCCTGAAAAAAGTCCAATAGGTCAGCACAGAGGGTAGGAGAGGCATAACTGTGCTGTCTAGAGCAGTAGGATTAGTGAAACTTTGGATAATTTTAAATAATTCTTTAACTGAGTTGTCCGATAATTTGATTTCGTTAGAGAAGTAGTCCCTCATGGTGCTGCGCTTATGCCTATGGACGTTTTTCAGAGCTTTTCTGTAGGAGCATTTAGCCACGGGATCATAGTATTTTCTCCACGAATGTTCAAGCTTCTTACATTAACTGTTATCCACTCGTAATTTCGTAGAGAACCAGGGGGCTGAGGGTTTTTTTTCTGGAAGATGTCACTGCCCTGAGTGGGGCCACGCTGTCTAAGGCAGAGGTGAGCCACCAATTGAAGCTGGATACATCACTACTTGGGTCACGCGTCAACTGGATGGGGGTGGGGCATTTTGGAGTATAGGGCCCAACGTTTCTAGGGTGACCTTCCTCCAGTTTCTTCTCTTGTTGGAGATTGACCTCGAGCTATACCGTATGGCTTTGAGTCTGAGGCTGAATGAAACTAATAAAAGGTCTGACCAGGTTAGGGGTAGCGGGGCCTCTACTTTAAGGTTAGGATCATTAGAGAAACAAGGTCCAGAATATGGCCAGCCTTAGGAGTATGGGCGGTCACCCTTTGTGTCAGATTTAAACCCTCAAGGGTTTCTGCCAGCTGAGAGACCTTAGAGCAGTTTCCATTATCTATATGGACGTTGAAGTCACCAAGGACAATGAAGTTGGCGTACTTTCCAAGGGATCAGCGACAATGTCGCATACCTCCAACAGGTTGCAAGAGGAGGTGTCCGGGGGTCTATATACCAGGGTCACGGCCACTGAACAAGGTGGGCAAGATTCTGACGCAAAAGGACAGAGCCTCAATGATGCCAATGTGCTCAATTTTTCTAGAGCAGATCTCCAAGCAGTCCCTCATAACAGCCACACCCCTCCTTTCTTGTTGCCACCCAGGTTGGCTCAAGTCATCAGAAAACCTACAGGAACCGCCAGCATCAGGTCGGGGTTGGAGCCTTCCTTCTGCCAGATTTCTGTTAGAAACATGAGATCCCAGGAGTTTGACTCCAGAGCGAGCCAGATGCTCTCTGAATGTTAGTGCTAGTTGCCATGGGCTGTTCCGTAGGGGTCTTTGGTGAGGTCAAATGATCATTCGCCCTATAGTCGTTGACCATCAGCATAAAGAGACATGACTCATGGCAGTCAGTCCCCAGGTCCATCATGCAGACCGATTTGTGCATATTTACAAGTTGATCTCTGGACCAAGCAATATTGGTTGAGGTAGAAAAACAGGTAGCATGGCTGGAGCTGGCCGGGGTCCGGACGCGGATGGGCGCAGACAGGCTTACCTTTGGCGCGCCTTCGGCGCATCTTGGAGCACATTTCCTCAAACTTCTACTGCTTCTACTCAGATTACTGCATTGTTTACCTGATCAGTGGTTCAGCCCTTACTAAGGCAGAAATACTTTAGTCAAAACACTGAAAATACAAAACGGTTTCGTCAGGGCTGGGGCAATCTTTCAGTAGAGAATAGATTTAGGAGTTGATAATATTCAGCATAAGAATAACTTCCCTTCCAAATGACAGTCCTGTCGGTCTTTCCTTTTGCAGAATTTTGATTACCCGCCCTTCCACACCACCTGTTTGCTTTCAAACTTTCTGGCTCCTTTATGGAAGGAAGTATCAGAGGAACTCAGGATGTGGGAACAGTAGTGCCATCACCTCTAGTCGTGACAGGCAATGTCTGCACAATGCCCTCACAATGTGGCACACCTCTGCACTATGAGATGGAGAAAAGACAAGTATAAAGGAGCTCCACGGAGCTTTCATTATTAAAAATAGTTTCATAACCACAAGGAAACGCATACACACAATCCCTGCAAGCACATTAGCTCATCCCCATGAAATCGTTGCTGTGTGATTTGTATGATCCCAGGCCTCACCTTTGGCGTGGAAGGTCCAGCCCTCTCGGCTGTACTCCTGCAGCTGCACCCGGTGCTGCTGCCGACGCCGACAGACCTCTTGGTAGAACTGCTGCTCTATGTGTGTGTAAGCCGCAGGGATGGCTCCAGCCACGCCCTTCGCACCAAAGAATCCATTGACTTCTGGGGATGCCAGGAGGATCTGGTAGTGGGCTCGAGTCCCGAGGACAAGGTCCATGTAGGCCTGGGTGAGGTTAAAGTACCCAGTGGTTAGGCTGACTTTTGTGCCCCTTTCTGCTTCGGTCAGGAGCGTCTCTGTGACAAGTTCGTCTATTTCAATCCCAAAAGGCTTCATCTGTATGAGCGGGTAGATCCAGGTGTCTGGCACCGATGCCTGCCTGCCATCGAGCCGGGCGGTGCTCTCTGTATCGTGGCTTCTACTGTGCTGTTGGAGACGCTGCTTCATTCTTGCAGAATTCACCACCTCCATTAGTCTATGGTTTGCAGCCTTACAGTATTCCTCTTTGTCCCCTGGAAAGATAGACCAAATAACTTTATTAGGCAGTGATCAGCAGTTCAAAAAGAACAGTGAAGGTAACCTAACTTGTCATTCTAGTTCTGCATCCTAGAGATGGGATCTTGACGGAACTCAACCGTAGAGTATTCCTGGCAATATGCAGTGACCCCAGAACACTTGTTTCCCACATTATTGTACAAAAAATCTGCATTAAAGCCACACATTTCAAAGCGAGTCATTCATATGTCACCTCCATAGAGTCCTGCTTTTAGACATGAATAGACAGTTTACGAAACAACAAAACATATATTGCTGCACATAGCTGAAAAAATATAGCTTACCAGGTTAGAACCATGAACAACCATCTATTTCAGTAGAGAAAAATGGAAAAAAGAGAATACCTGCTCAGTTAAAGTGCATTAGGTCAAAAAGAGCACACCAATCCTTTAGGGGCTGATCAGCACTGGCAGTTTGTTACAGCCTCAGTTCTTTTCACATGTCAAAGTATAATCTCAAACTTACTAGTGGAAAATAAGTTACATTTCCTTCTGTAGGGTCCTCACTGGTAGTCATAAATGTACAAGAATGTAGCAAGCCTCGCCCTCATAGCAAATGCCAGTATTTTTCAGAAAGATTTTTATTTAATTTTTATTAAGAGCATACATGACCGCAAGGCATCAGAGCACAGTACATTGCGCACAGATCGCCCATCATTACAATGGTGATCATATAGATCACAGGGTTACATCAAGTTGCATTCTAATTACACAATGTAGAAACTTCGCCAATCATTACAAATGGCGGGTACATGATTAACTAGGGTCAGACTAAAGGAGGACAGAAGATCTTTTTGCCTTGATGTGCTTTTAAGATTAAGCCTCCACCTTTTATTAAGTATCCTCAGTTGGATTGGGACAACATGTGTACGTACATCAGTAGGACAGGCCAGGGCTGCAGACTCATCTCCTAGGTGGGCATGGAGCTGATTGAGGAAATATATAGTACATACTGCCAAGACTTTACCAAAACAAAAAAAAACTGCCTAACTATTGATTCGGCTTCAAATTCTCATCCAAACAAGAACGTCGTTTGCTTTGTGTATTGCTCTTCATGGAGCAGCCTTACAGATTTCAGAAAACGTTCCCTAGCCAATGAGCTGTAGATGCTTTCCCGCTTACAGAATGTGCTTTTGGACTAACAGGCCAAGGCTTGTAAGCCTCTTAACAACAACATACTATGCAAGGTACTATCCAACTAGAAATGTTTTTTGGTTTTAAAAAAATATTTTTATTAAGGTTAAACAAAAACAAATGACATATGCAATCAAGAGACAGTTGGCATATTTCATCATACAGAACAGTTCACCATGTAACACCTGAAGAGTGGTCAAGGGACATCTCGTGATCTTCGTTTTGAATGATAACATTCTAGTTCCACTGCTGGGGACACACAATTCTTCACCTTTTTTTTTTTAAATAGGTTTATTAAAGTTTTTCCATTTCCAGTCAATAAACAATCACAATATTTATACATACAGCACAGTCATTTTGTCTGAGATGCAAAACATAAAAAAGAGCCAAAAGAAAAAAATAAGGATAATCCTTAATCGCCATGAAACCATAAACATAAATTCCAAAGAGGAAACAAAAACAGACAAAAAAAGCTAACTCAATTTTGATTTTAAGCATTCTCTTTCCACCTCATAACAGGTTCACATAAGCGTTTCCCAAGGATTTCACCTTTTTCCCCTTCCTGTCATATATCCCTTTCTCTAAATTATACACTGACAGTAACCTAGCCTGCCATTGATGAAAAGTTGGGGCTGCCTTATCCAACCATGCACTTGCCACACACAGCCTTAAGACTGACATAGCCATGAATAAAAAGTATTGCGAGCCACACTGCTCGTCGGCCCCGCCTACCCCCAGGATAATCCATTCTGGCGTAAGGGATATTTTAATTCCTAGAGTTTGATCCAGGAAGGATCCAATTGCCCTATGCAATGAGTAAAGTTGGAGACATAATGCAAAAACATGAACGATATCCGCCTCTGCACTATCACACCGAGGGCAGCAAAATCCCACCCCATTGAGCAATCCTAGCAGGTGTGTGGTATAAGGAGTAATTTGTTTTATAATGCTGGGCTTGCAGCACTGCTGAGCAGAGTAATGTACGCCCCATCTTGAGAGAAACCTGAAAACTATCCTGGTCCATCTGGAGTTTATCTGCCCATTTCATTCCATATTTTTCCAGATCGTCACTTTTAGGTGCATCTAGCTCTGAGTAAAACCACCAAATAGAGCATTCTGCCCCACCCTCAATTGCATCCAAAATCCTATTTTTACTGAACCCTGCAGAGCCCCCCTGCTTGTTTGTTAAATAACTCCGAAGTTGGAAAAACCTAAAAAAATTATTGCTAGGAATACCATACTTCCCCCTGGAGATCAGTGAACTGCAAAACACCATTAACCCCCATCAAATCCCCCAACTTCTTAATCCCTCGCTGCCCCCAGTCAACCATAACTGAATCTGCGAATATTTCTTCTGGAAGAGATAAATTCCTTTCCATCGGGGTATAGGCGTTAAACCTACCCATTCCCAGTTTTTTAAAGAGTGATGCCCAGATTTTATAAGCTGCCATAAGTGTCTTAAACCTGGTTCTTTTAAAATAGCTGTGTATTTCAAAAAGCAGTTTTCCGCGTTCTCCCCGATAAGAATTGCATATATATCTGTTGATCCTGCCTTAATCTGCGGATCTGAAGTGTCTCCCTCCATCAGCCCACACATATACAGTATAGCTGCAGCCCAATAATATAACTTAAAGTCGGACCCTGCCCATCCTCCCCTAGCTCTAGAGAGAGTCAAAAAACGAACAGCCCTTCTGGTCTTCCCTTGGGCCCAAATAAATCGATAAGGTGTTCGATTGCAACAAACCATTTAGCTTCAAAAATCAATGGAATTGTCCTAAATAAATATAAAAACTTAGGCAAAATAATAATTTTCACCACGTTAGTGCGCCCCACCAAAGACAGGTGTAGGTTGTATTCTTTCAAGGTCTGCTAAGATGTTAATCCCCAGATACACCACCGAGCTAACTACTCGATCATCCTCACAAATCACCTGTCTATTCTGAACTATCTGTGTCTTGGAGCCATTTAACGCATAGACCGAAATCCGAAAAAAAATAGTAGCTTCTCTTTCTACTTACTGAATGGCGATAGTCGGGGATGGAGTCACTATTGCCACGTCATCCGCATTGGCCAGAGTTTTAAAAACTTGGCCCTGAATCCTAATCGGAAGAATCTTCTCATTTATTTCTAATTTGCGAATTAAGGGGTCCATATATACTGCAAAAAATAAAGGCGAACATGGACACCCTTGAAGGGTACCCTGTTTGATCACTACTGCCGAGGTGTACCCTCCATTTATTCTAAGTCGAGCTGTAGGGGATTGATAAGAGTGCCTGGATCGCCTTAATGAATCCTTCACCAATGCCATACCATGCTAAAGCTGACCACAGGAAGTCCAAGGAGACCCGATCAAATGCTTTCTCTGCATCCAAAAACACAACCGCCATAGGGTCTCCTGAGACTTCCGTGGCATCAAACAAAGTAATAACCGTGCGGACATGCTGAGCTGTTCCCCTCCCTGGGATAAAACCATGTTGCGTAGAGCTAACTAACTGCTCAATTCTGTTACACAACCTAAGAGCCAGCGGCTTCGAGTAGATCTTAGCGTCTGCGTCCATTAAAGTGACAGGTCTGTATGACCCTGGCTCCAAGAGTGGTTTGCCCTTTTTTGGAATTACGACAATATCAGCGCCTGCCCCACAATTCTTCACCTTGATATGAATTCCATTTGCCCCACTTTCCATCCCATTTTTTGGGGCACCCTCTGACCGTGAACACCTCCCTCTCCGCAAACACACATTTGTCATATACCCTGGACCACATCCGGAGCGAGGGTTTGTCTGCCAACCTCCATTTCCTCGCTATCTCCCTCTTTACCAATGTGTAACCCAATGTCATGAATTGTTGTTCAGCGTGCGTAAGGTCAGTCGGCTCCCATATATTAGTAGACCCAGTCTAGGTGTATGGGTATGCTCTTTTCCCACGGCTTCTAGGATACTTTCCGTGGCCCCCTCCCATAGGGTTCTCACCCCGGGTATTCCCATATCATGTGGAAAAAGGATGCATTTTGCGGACATCCTCTAAGGCATAATGCATCAGGTCTGGAGCCTATCTTTGCTAGGGTTGTTCCCGTGAGGTAGGATCTATGTAAAAGTTTTAGTTGGATAAGTCTATGCCGCTGTGCTATGGCTGCCTACCGAGGTGAAATCACTGCCGCCTGCCAGTCATAGTCATCCATTGTTCCCAAGTTCACCTGCCACCTCTCTCGAAGTTTCTGAAAAGTGTCCAGTAGATTATTACATCGTTTTTTACATGTGAATGATATGGCCTTTGTAGGCAGAAGACCGTGAAGTAACATGTGCTCCAAAGGGGACGTGTCGGGGATATCCGCCATGTCAAGGATAGCTGTCGTGAGGGCATGTCTGACCTGTAGGTATCTGAATATCTCCCCTCTGGCCATAGAATACGCTCTCTAAGTCTCCCATTGTCACTGTCTGCAAGGAGTTGGCAGGAGTCCTCAGGGATGTGCTAATTGAGTGGCGAAGGCATTGGCTATATCTAGTGGGTGTGTGGCGTGCAACCCATCCCAGAGAGTCAGCTGGGGCACCCATCGCTCCCCCTGCTCCTTACTCTCCAGCCACACCAGTAATTTCCCAGCTCTGTCCCCTAGTTGGTATAGTGTGTGTGCGGTATGAAGGAGGCCTGTATCTTTTCTCTGGTCAGGAACATATATTCCTCCTGTTTGAGCTGCAGTCGGTGTCTAGTGTCGTCGGAGGGGGGCATATTGTGTTCGTCTTCCAGTCTCTTGAGGTCGCTTTCTACCTGGACTATATGGTGTTGCCGCTGTGTAGTGTAACCCACCTTGAGAGCCAGGGCCTTTGATCACTGCCTTGAATGCCTCCCACACCGTTTGCGCTGAGTCCGCTGAGTCTACATTTTCTTTAAAGTAGTTCTGAGTGCATTCAATTAGATCTTCCTTAATGTCTGGGATCTTCAGCAACCAGGGGCTAATGGTCAGGGTGGTGCGCGGTTGTCGCTCAAAAACTGTAAACTCTAGTCACTGGAGAGTGGTCTGAAATGCCCCGTGAGAGAGCCCTGGGGTTCCGAAACTGGCCAAGAGAGCCTGACTGCGTAAGGAAAGAGTCAATTCGTGAGGAGCTTCTGTGGGCGTTGGAATAGTATGTAAATTGAACCTCATCGGGCTGAAGTGTACGCCAAATGTCAATTAGGCCTAAGGCCCCAGCGAACCCTTCCATATGTGTGTGCGGTCGTAACAATAGTCTGGGTGGAGGTTTGTCCCTGCTGTCATCCATCGTCATATTGAAGTCCCCTCCCAGTATTAGTGTACCCAAAGGAATATCTAATACTACCTTCCCCAGATCCGCCAGCGCTTCCCTGCCCATTGCCGGAGGGAGGTACACTGAGACCACATTTAAAGACCTGCCCTCCCACTGCACCTCGGCTACTGAAAACCTGCCCCTCTGGTCCGCCCATGTCCGCCGCACTGAGTGCCACATTCTTTTTGACCAAGATACCTGTTCCCCTGGAGCCTGAGGTGAATTCCGCATGGACCAACAGTTTGTATCCCCATCTTGTAAGGGCCTTGCATTTATTGCCCACCATATGCGTCTCCTCGAGGAGAACCAGGTCAGGGGCTTGCCTTTTAAGGTATTTCTGCACTATTCCCCTATTAATTTTGTCCCCCTTGCCATGTACATTTCACGTCATCACTAATAGTGATATGTCCCTCTTAGCCCCCGCCATCTGTCTTCTCTGGGTGCAAACCTACATAATCGTCCCCATACAGAGAACTGCAATCGATCGGAGGAAAACCCCCCCCAACGTCCACCTGTGTCTACCCTGATGCACACACGATGCACCATTTCAATGACATCCTTCTGCACTGTAATACGACCGGCTCGGTCAATCTTGAAATATGCTCCCAATTTACCTTTGGCACGTGAACTCAAGCAACGCAAACTTCCCAGCCCCCTCCCCTGAACTGCCCTTCCTCCCCCCTCCCTGCCCCCCTGCCCCGTGGATTTCAAACTACCCACCCTCAAACTAGTGCCTCGTAACCTCCCCATTGTGATCTTGGGTGTTGGCTGGCCGCCTTATCCCCCTCACCTTGCCATAGTGATCGTGCTGTACTATGTGATGCACTGTGCCGGTTTTCACCCCTGCATTATAACCACCCATGTGCCGCTCAGTGTCACTGTCTTTGTCCATCAGTAGTCAACAATCAATACCAGTATTTCCCGCTTCCAGGTTCAGTCTGTGCCACTGCGTGTCCTCCTCCCGTTCTCGGCCGAAGGTTTGTCGTCTTCCCTGACTTGCCGGTGTGAACCGCTGGGTGTCCGGGTTCCTCCATTGCAACCTCTTCGCGGGCCCTCGACTCTTCTCCACCCTTCCATCCAGTCCCAGGCTTCCTCTGGTGTGGAGAAGAACCACGTCTTACCCTCCGATTCCACCCGCAGTTTCGCAGGAAATAACATCGCACATTTCACCTCACGACCTCCAGAAAACTCAGTCGTCGTGCCTGGCCCTTTGCGGTACAATCTGGGAAAAAGGTGACCACGCTGTTATCTATCTTCAGTGGGGGATTTGCCCTAGCCGTTTGCAGGAGTGTGTCCCTGTCTCTGAAATTGAAGACCCACGCAATGATTATGCGCGGAGGAGCCCCCGGCTTAGGACGACCTCCCGGCACCCTATGTGCTCTTTCAATGGAGAAGTAATCAGACAGTCTCTTGGGTTGAAGATGTTTGGTGATCAACTCCTCCACGTATAGATCTGCTGCGGGCCCTATGGCCCGTTCCAGAACCCCCGAAATTTGAATGTTATTTCTCCGTGCCCTCCCTTCATAGTCATCCAGCTGTTTAGCCACCAAGGCCTGTTGCATTTGCAGTGCACTGACCTGCTGTTGGCGCTGAGATGTGTCCACCTGCAACGCAGCAGTCACGCCTCCCACATTTTTTACTTGGTCGTCCATTTTGTGAAAATCCGCGCGGAGCAAGGACACCTCCACGGTCACAGAGTCCATGGATGTGCGTATTCCCTAGATGACCTCCATGATGTCGTGGAGTGCGGGGTCCGCCTGTGGGGAGGGGCTACATTGTACATCTAATGATTCTGTTTGTGCCGTGTCCCTTTCCCCTCCCGCCTTGTTCCGAGCATACTTGGCTAGTCTGGTTTGGTCGAGGCTTTGGGTCCTTTCCTACTCGCTATTACAGCAATAGATCTGGTTCCCCGCCTGTGGCCTACCCTGGTAGTCACCGCCGCCTGCCCAGTGGAAGCTGTTCCCTCGGCGGCCTGTCAGGTTTCCCAAGGGCCGGCCACTAACTCGCTTCTGGCACTGGACTGTGAGCAGCGTCTGTTGGTGCCCACTAGGATCTGTGGTTCAGTGTCCCCTCTGGGCGCTGGTTCAGGCCTTAACTTCCCCTGGTCTCCCTTTCACTGCAGCTGGACATCTGTGTGGCTCCCTCATCTCCACCTCCCCGGGCACCGCAGTGTCCCAAAGGCCGTCCCTGATGAGCTGCCGCTTTGATGGGAGCATTTCTGTGGGGGTAGGGCTGCTTCACATGAACCGGCCCTCCCTGCCGATGCCACCACTATTTCCACTGCAGTCAAGTGCTCCGATTGTGCCTCGCTGTACCGTTATGGGCGCTAAGAGGGGGGAGGGGCGACAATCGCCCGGCGAAGCCTCACTCTAGTCTCCAGCCGGGGCCTCAATTTCAATCCATCCGGCCAGGTCTCCTCTCGCCGCACTCCCGCCCCGCACTCACCGCCTCTTTAGTAGCCGATGCAGGCTCCGATGGGTCAGACACTGCCGTCCACTCCTTGAAATTGCGTTTAGGCAGTCTCACTGCTGCAACGTCCAGGGTTCCACTGACACCGCAGTCTGCGCCGAGGCTCCGCGGTCACACAGCCGAACGTCGTGCTGCCACCATTATGCGATCACCGTCCACTGCACGTCCGGGTTTGTAAACGTGGCAGGGCTCCGGTCACCGCCAAACTGCCAATGAAGCCTCGGGATGCAGGCACCTTCCCACCTTAAATTCCGGGCTAAGCATTCTGGTCTATCAGGATATATGTCCGATTTTGCGGCGAGGGCTGAAGAGCCTCACTAAGACACCACCATTCGCATCGGCCGCTAGCCACGCCCCCAGCAATGGTCTGTTTGCTGGACGACGTCTGGTACAGGGGGGTACAAAATTGACAAATGGGTAATCTAAATAAAACTTAAACACAAACATCTAGTGAGTGTAGTGTTTTTCTGCTCGAGCAGAAGGATTGCTGAATAAACACTGGAAGAGAGATAGAGTGATTGATATGGAAGCTAGAGGCATTCTTGGGTAAAAAATGTGGTGCATTCTTAACAAGCAAGTTACTTAACTTCAGTAACACCTTATCTAACACATCTACCCCATCTAACCCCAGATTCATTACCTTAGAGTACTCACCAGGTGTCAGAATGCATCTGAAAATGTTTCTGAGCAGTCACCTTCGCGCCAGTAAGTGGCGTCATTATTGCCGGAATGACATGGGTCATGCCTTTATAGGCACTATCCCAGGGCCGGCGCTAGGCATGGGCAGCGTGGGCGGCTGCACAGGGCCTCGCGCTCAGCCCACCAGCATGGGGCCACGCACTACTGATGTGTCCTGTTTCCCTGGAGATCTGTCACCTTGCAATTAAGGTCCATTGGAGGGGGCCCCCTCCCTGGGCCCCTAGGGATGGTGTCTGTCTGGAGGCATTGGGGAGGGAGACGCTCCCTCAATTGCAAGGAGGCCATTCACAGACCCTGCGGGGGGCCCATTGTCCAGCATTTTGGCGCCCCGACAGTTTTAACTTTTAGACCACAATCAATTCTCACACCTATCGGGCTGAAGGTGTGAGAAATGCTTGTGGAGTAAAAGTTAAAACTGTGGGGGCGCAAAAATGCTGGACAATAGGCCCCCCACAGTGTCTCTGAATGTTCTCCTTGCAGGGGGCCACTTATCTAAATTAGAGGGGGCCTCGCACGTTGCCTTTTAGCCCAGGGCCACGCAAATCCTAGGACCGGCCCTGCACTATCCCATGCACAGACCTCAGTTCACAACTGTTTTTTGCACATCAGAAGCATGGATCCATACGGAGGTAAACAACCAGTGTGCCAGAATGAGGTCCTCAAGGTCAAGGTCCTCTTGAACAAGTCACATTTCTCAGAACAGGGGAGATGGGAAATTTAGTAAGGAGACTGTGGCTAGACCGTCTCTACCAGATAAGGTGTTACCAAAGGTAAATAATTTGTTCACCTGTTAGAGACTTCTAACTACAGAATCCTTACCTTAGAACGGATACCAAAGCAATCTCTCCCTGGAGAGGGTTCGGTGGACTGCTTCACACTAAAACATCCTGGAGGACTTAACAGACCAAATGCCCATCACGCCGGACTGGACTGTCTAGGCAGCAGTGTTTGGCAAACATGTGCAGCAATGCCCACATAGCTGCCTGACATATGTACAGGGTTGGGGCTGCTGGAGCTAACAAAGTGGTTGCAGCCTTGGTTATCGTGGAATGAGCCCAGAAACCTTCAGGCAGTTGCTTTTTGGCCAGTGTGTAGCAGATTTTTATGCAGAGTACAAGCCATCTGGAGGTGATTTTCTTGTGCACTGCTTTGCCTTTCTTTGCCCCAACAAAACCCACAAAGAGTTGATGGTGTACACCACTGGTTCCCAATCTGTGCGCCGCGGCGCCATGGTGCGGCCCCAAAAATAGCCAGGGGCGCCGAGACACAATACTTCAATATCCCGGCTTGTGCAATTACTTGCATTTTGGAAGCTCGCTATCTAAAATATTTTGTTCAAGGTAGATGAAACTCCCTCTTGTACCACTAGATGGCAGTGCGACATGTAAAATAGAACATTACCTGCTCCTGTTTGTCAGATATTGACCCAATTCACACAAACTATGAGCAATAAGGAAATATAAACACTTGCACAAAGGGAAGGCTGTTTAATTCATATAACAAGTAACTGAGCCATTAAGTGAGTTTATTGAAGTTACCAATGTATGAAATTGATGAGGAAATATCTTATTCTTAATCGTCTCCTCTTCATGAATGACTCATGAGATCATTAGCTAAAAGAAAGCTACATGTGCATTTGGGAACTCTGTTTCTTTGAGAATTAATTTACAAGACTGGATTGCATCCTGGTCTGTGGTTAAAAGTGATTCAAGCATGACAATATCGTCAGCAGGAGTTCACTTGAAACTTGGCCTTCAAGTGCTTCCTGTAAACCTTCAAAAATTGCAGCAACTAGAAATATTTGCCCTTTGCTTTGTCAGAGTTCCTGACATTTCTGCACTTTAAGGACACGCACATTTCTTATTATTTATATATATATATAAAAACAAATGTATGTCTGTCTGTCTGTTTGTCCTTATGCATTACTACACCATTCATCCAATCGCCATGAAACTTTGGGAAGTTGAGTACACTCCAGCGAAGGTTTCTGGCATAATTTCTTTTAAATATCGGCCCCCCAGGGCCCTCATAATCTTTCGAATACTGATAAACGTTTACAGTTTCCGGTGCGACTCGCTTTTGCATTGACCATCAACAAAGCACAAGGAAAATAGCTGCAAGTGTGAGGACTAGATTTGGAGAATCCGTGCTTCTTACATGGACAACTGTATGTGGCCAGCTCGCAACGTCGGAAAACCTTCTAATTTATTCGTGTACGCACCAGACGGAAAAACAAAAAATATCGTGTATCCACAAGCACTCGAATAAATAAATAGAATTAAAACACTTTGAAATGTTTTCCATATTAAAATGAATAAGCTTCAATAAAAATGACAATGTAAATTGAATGTTATCATAACAAGTTTCCTTGAATTTTCTTTCTTCTCTTTCTTCTGAGATCGCAGCAACGCACGACGGGTAAGCTAGTTCCTTCATAAAGTAACCCACACTTTTTTAAAAAGAAAGAGTGACCTGCAACGAGCAGCCCAGGTCATATATGGTGGGACTTCTTACTAGTCACACTTTTTCTTCTGTATGAAGATCGCTCAGTAACAATTCCCAACTACCTGGCTAGTACATAGAATAAAGTAGACATAGTAAAAGGCACTCCAGTGGAGATTCAAGGAGGGTGTTGAAGTGGTACCTGCCGCTCAAGCTGTACTTCAGGTGAAGCTAAACAGGGTGCAGATCCTGTTAAGTCTCTAGTTTTAGCTTGTTAGCTGCCTTGCTTGGGTTCTGATGTAATTCCTTATCAGCCTCAGTCCACCTGCTGCTTACCTGGTCGAAAAGACTGTCTTCAAGCTTGCAGTCACCACAGGCTCATAGGTGAGTTTAAAACTACTAAAGCTATCAGTAGCTGGTAGCGCCGTTTTGGGATAGCTGTCTTGCTACATTATATTTTTAAATGTTGCTTGTATGAATTGTTAAACCATCACCAACTCGTACAAAGAGTGGGACTTAAGCATTATACAGATGCCTCTGTACTTCCACTTGTCGTGCTCCAGCAATCGACACCTCCATTTTTGAAACCTGGAAGTTGGTAAAAGTGTATGCTTTTTGATCTAACAAAAACTTTAAAATCAATAATATTTCTCCCCAGGTGCGCAGCGAGACTGGCTGCACTCTAGCAAAGCTCCGGCGTGGTCCCACACACTGGGGTTAATTTATCCGATAAAATCACCGCCTGGCCGGCCCAAACCTGTAGCGAGTGGCCATGGGGCGATGATCCAGCATCGGACCGAGTCCTGAGGTCCGACTAGCCCCGGAACCGCACCGGCACCTGTGCATCCGCCGTAGCCGAGGAGGGAGTCACAGACACGGCAAGACCAGCCAGGCAAATCCGGGGTCGGAACCGGAAGTGAGGGCCGCGCGGACGAGGCATCCCGGAGGTCTGGACGGAGGTGGCGGCGCTGGGACACACAACCAGTGACCGGTCCTCGGCGGCCACGGAGAGGTGGCGACGGCCTGACTGGCTGCTCCCAGACGACGGTAGAGTGGCGAAACAGCAGAGGATTGAGGTCGGCATCCGGGCTGCCATGTTCGGATCGGACACGAGGAGGAGCCCCTCCCCCCCCCCGGCCTGCACTTGCGGAGCGGATCGACAGTGAGGAGAGCGGACCCGGGGGATGTCTGGACGCCTGATGCGCTGACCGCCCACCCGGATCCCACAGAGCTGCACCCGGAGGATTCGGGCACCCAACACCGCCTGCAGCAGCCCCGTGCGGTGAGTGACGCGGCGCGAGGCCTGTCCAGAGGACCCTGAGCCCGGTTGGCACCGGGCGTGGATTCCCCCCTCCTGGCACAGCGGAGCCGGCGGGCTCCGGCTCTCAACGCACCGCCAGCCCGATCCAACCGCTGGGCAGCCGAACCGCCACTGACAGGGCGCCCTGGAGGCTGCGCCCATAACCCACACAATAAGCCAGCGGCGGGGAGGCGCCTGGGGACGCCATCGACCAGCTTGTAGGCCGGGGAATTGACTACCCGAGGCGACCACCACTGATGAGACTTGCTAGGGGGTCCCACTGCTGACTACGTCCACGGAGCCATACAGACTACCTGATGAGGCGAGTGCCGAAGGGGGACATTGCCTTCTGAATACCGCGTGCGCCACCGACACACACAACTGGACACTTGTAGACTCCGGAGCCCTTGAGGTCACGGCATCACTGGGTGCCCGGCACGACAAGGGGAAGACACGAATCCCGAGCTATATACACCCGCGGGGGCAGAGCAACATAGCACATTACCTTGACCGGAAACTGGACCGGGCGGAATCGCAGCCACCACTGGACCACACAGCGACGTGCGCAGCCAGACCCCACGTGAGGCTCCACAGAGGATACGTCCAACACCTCTCACTCAGGGAACACTGACGACATCCCTGCCAGTGGCCCTGGCAATCAGCGCCAACACTGACCACCACTCCAACCACTCTTCCACGAGCCGGATCCCGCCCATGTCTGGAGGTGCGGGGAAACGTACAGGAGTGGGGAGCACGTCCCAGAAGGGCAAAATGGACAAGACGCAGAAGCAGACGGACGCAGACCCGGTAACGGCCAGACTGGACTCGGTGCTGGCAGCCATGGAACGCCTGGAGAACTCCATCCAGTCCACTCGGACGTCCTTGGAGGCGAAAATAGACGGAGTCGCCATAGACCTCACGCACCTGAAGGAGGACCACAAGAAGCTAGCTGAGCGCACCAAAACCCTGGAAACCTCGGTGACTGGCCTGGAGCCTCGGGTTGCCCAGTCAGACAAACAGATAAAAGATCTCCTTAACAGGGTGGAATTCCTGGAAGACAGGGCGGAGGATGCAGAAGGACGGGCGAGACGCAACAACGTCCGCATAGTGGGTTTGCCCGAAAAATGGGAAGGCAGAGATCCGACCAAACATGTGGAGGAATGGCTGCGCACCCTGTTGCCAGAAGGCACCCTCTCGCCACACTTCGTGGTGGAGCGAGCGCACAGAGTCCCGACCAGGCCACTCCAAACCGGCTCTAACCCGCGCCCTTTTCTCATCCGCATCCTGAACTACAGGGACCGGGATGCTATCCTGAGAGAAACCCGTAAACTCGGCACCATACAAGTGGAAAATGCAAATATAATGTTTTTTCCGGACTACACGATTCAGGTGCAGCGCCAGAGACATTCCTTCCTGATGGTGAAACGGAGGCTACGCCAACTAGGGCTTACGTACTCCCTCCTCTTCCCTGCGAAGCTCAGAGTGATAGCAAATGAAAAAACGCACTTCTTTGACTCCTCGGAAGATGTGGAAGCCTGGCTGGACAATGGGACAGACAAGAACACGGAGAGATCGGGAAACCCGAACAGGACAAGGAGACGCAGGAGATCCAAAAGGAGACGTGGCGCCAGGTCACCCTCCCCTACGGCCGGTGGCACCCAACACAGCGCGAGTCCGCCGGAGGAGGAGATACGACGGGAACAACAGGAGGCCCTGCGGATGGTCTCGCAGCTCAGCGGCTCCTCGCCCCAGCGCTCCCCGCCTGCCACCAGCCCTAGGATGTCACCGAGCGACGACGAGGAGGTCTATGGTCTTCCGGACTCACAACTCTCAAAAGGACTGCCGGATATCACCCCACAAACGTCGGACCTGTATGGCTGATGGAGAGCCACACCCCGGCACTCACAGTGCCCTGCCCCACTCTCCCACCCACTGCCCCGACGCCTGCAAATCAACAGTCCTGAAGCACTGGAGGGAGATGACCGGGTGATGTCGAACAGTCGAGTGAGGCGGGAGCATTGACCCAGCTCCTACAGGTGAAGGCGGACGCTGACCACGCAGTAAGTTGAGACTATGCCACACTTGCAGTAGCCTATAGCGGAACAGACGCCCTGTGGCATTCACACCTCATGGGGCACAACATTGCAGGAGTCCCTCTGGGTGGGCGATGGTCACTGGCTCCAAACATGGATAGAGTAGTGACCTCGTGACTTTGGGGACACACTACTTAACAGGCTGTGGGCCCGTCCGATGGCCGCTTGGACCTATATTTCTCCCCCCCCTGGAAGGGCACTCACGCTTTCACGTTCGGCTGAAACTCGTTAGCCTCCTAGTCTGCGTGATGGGCAGCAACCCCCCAGAATGGATTGTTAGTACTTTTTGTAGAATGTTTGGACGGCTGCACGTTTGGCAACCGACCCTATGGTATTTTCCCCAGTTAATGTTAACCTTCCTTCCCCCTATTGTGATATGCTGCATACATGGCCTGAAGAGGTGCTCGCCAGACTTTTTCCGGTGTTATACGGACAAATGTGGGGATGTTCTGGGATTGGACGGTGGAGAGCTCCTTGAGTGGGTGTGCGGAACGGGGGGGAGAACGGGTGTAATTGCTTTGTTGAATACTGATGGCTGAGGTCGTAATGTGCACTTGGAATGTACGCGGAATACATACGCCCTCACGTAGGTACATGATATATTCATACTTGAAGAGGCACAAAGTGCAGATAGCACTTCTTCAGGAGACACACCTAACGGCCCCTGAGGTACATACCCTTGTAGTGTAGTTCCTATTTTCCCAATAGGCTCTGCGCATTGGAATAATACCTACAGCAGTAAAGGCCTAGGCCAGACGTTAACTAGGTCTACTACTGTCGATACTAGACTTAATTTTTGGGTTTGCCAGCGTAGCTCAGAGTTCGCTAGAAACTTTCTCGAATGTTCAAGGAGGAATTAACTTCCCTGATTAGACAAGAAGGGATTTAGTTTCTGACAACCATAGAACATGACAACTTTGCTCTCCCCTAATCAAGAGTCAATCTCAAGAGTCGTGTGAGCACAAGGCAATTATTTTACTCAGTCAGTACGTGCATTCTTAGTCTCATCAGAATGTAGAGAAAAGGAAGAGACGGGCTTATTCAATAAAAGGTGTTATTTATTGATCAGTCTCTTTTCTCATACATGAGAAATGGATCGATATTATTGCAATACTTATAGTTAAGTAAAGTGCATACATTAAAAGCAATAGTATAAAATAATACTGTAAAAACATTGATATGGTTTCTGAGCCATATGATGTTTAAAATGATTAAAATATATTTACATACACATATACATTTGACTAAACGTACTCAACTGGTGTTTCTAAATACGCCTACCCCGTGTACCTGACCTAAGTCTAATGCGTGGGCGGGAATAGAAAGTTACAGTTTAAGTTAAGTTTGTTTTTGCCAAGTGAATAACTAAAGAATTCTCTGTGAGGGGTTATTCAGTTCTGTACCTGGAATTTAGGATGAATGAGGAATGGTATCTCTTTCTCTGCTCTCGATATTCCAGGCTGCCTGCGAGGGCTGCCCAGAAGCGCCGGTGCTGGGTCTCTCGGCTTGAGATAGCAGCGCGTCTCTCAGCGCGTCAGGAAGGCGGGGCTGCGCCAGCGGGGTCTGCTTCTGCTCTCGGCTTCGGCAAGGATGGCTGCTCCGTCTCGTCACCACGCGTGTGTTTGCATAGGGCAAGATCGGCAATATTTATACCTTAAAGGTGCCGAGATCGACGTAAGGATGGACATAGATACGTCAATAAAGATGTCATACGACTTGCTCGTTAGCACATTCTTTACTAAAGTTCTCTGTGAAATCAAAACAATGGCCGCACGGTATTTTCCAGGTTGTCATAGGTTTGATTTGTTATGAGAACGTCGTATGCCTTATCAGGGGCTGGAGGAATGTCGCTTGTCTAATTAGATCTCAAGCGTTATGACCTAATCAGATAACACGTTCCTGTGCCGTAGTGTGACTGCGTCAGATAACGGTATCTGCATCATGGGGGCTGTTCTTGCCTCATGGGCTGACGGTTAGTTAACTTGATAGTTAGTTTAACCAGAATAGGGTCAGGAATAGGGGGATCGATTCAGAACCTATAGGAATACATGACACCCACTCCACGCTAACTATGGTCATATCTACTAATCTATGCATAGTATAACATAGTACAACATACTATAGAGTATAGTGTATACCTTACCACCCCAAAATACATAAATGCATTTTGAAATTTTCAAATATACTGAAAAATTGCAGTCATATCTATTGTATGCACTTAAGCTATGAATGAAATGCAAAAGTAAACACGCATTTGTATGCATTATTGCTTATAGGTATATGAGAAATACACATGAAATGGCTCTTAATATGGCTATACAGAAAGGAAGTTTCGAGACCATTTCATCACATAATAAAATATTTATGAACATCCCAGCGGGCAACTAAAGTTTATAAAGTATCTAAAAATAGAAATCTTAGTTCTCTAGGAATAGTTTCTTACTTTAAGCAGAAGATAAGTGTCCCGAAAATGTTGTAAAATTTGGGGCTGCTAAAAAATTGCTGTCCGTGAACTGGTGGGAAAAATTGTTCATGTGACTTTATTTTTAAAGTTGAAGGCCGAATTCAGGGAACGCCGTGTGCGAGTTTACTCAAAAGTCCCTATTTCTGTTCTGGAGAGAACATCATATCATTCAGGCTTTCGAAAAAACTGTCAACAGCTTCATGGGAAAGTTCCACTAAGTCGGAAATAGGTGTAACCATGCATTCATGCGCATGATTGTCTCCATTGACATTCTGATTTGCATCACTGACAGAAGGTCGTACCTGTTCGATGCTGCTTTCATCTTGACCTTCACTACTCTTCAATCGTAGTGGTGAAGATTCCAGGAATGCCGTCATCAGGATTGGCAGCCTTTGAGGGCAGCACAAAGCGTGAACCTTGGTAGGAACCAACAGTGTATCTGCATCCACTGGCGCATCCGATTGTAGCGTCAGACAGGTGTCTAACACGCATTCTTCTCCGCATAGCAGACACCTTAGTACAGGTAAAACACACCTTTGCCACATTGGTCGAAATGATAGAAACCAAGTCATGTTCAGGTCTCTAAGCCGGGAGAGTCCCAGGATTTTTGATATCCGGTCCCGGTATCCAATGGCTAGGATCGTATCTTCCATTGTCGCGAGAGTTTGATCTGTGACATGGGTTGCCATAACGAAAAATAAGGACTAAGAATAGGATCCCTGCCATTAGTCCCAGGATCAGGGGAAGTCCGCCAAAAATCGAATGGACGAAATCTGGAAAAATACCCAGTATGGCTTTGAATGGTGTTAATGCCATCGAAAATACTGTCTTAAATACCCCTGAGATCCCATTGGTATCAGAAATATTTAAGATTTCGCTCAGGATTTCCGCGAAATGTACGGGGGAATTAGTTGATAATAATGTATGTATCTCTGCAGTCGTCCTTGCGACTTGTAGATCATACGTTTCTTTTGATGACGTGAGCCTTGTAGGCATCTGAAGAAGCACTGTTTTCATTCTGCTTAAAGTATCTATTCGAATAGAAGTAATTTTCAAATTGGGCCATGCCCTTGCCTCCCTGTCTGGGAAGGAGCTGGGGAACAAAGAACATCCACAGCACTTGACCTTCGCAGTCGTAGTGACGAGATAAGGAGTCCCGGGCATAAGACTACAACATCTGCGGTCTACAATAAGAATGTAACTCCCATTATAGAGTCTTTGAAAGAATGGTTCTATTTCAGTTGCAGGTGCGCCTTGCTGGTGACATGAAAGGTTGTATGAATTCCCTTCACAGGCTCCGTGCAAACTAATACCGTTACACAGAAGCGTGCCGCTTAGTGACATAGCACAATTGTTGCCACTAAGAAACACTTTCTGTCCTTTATTACTGACACATGCATGTGAATAGGGCAGGTTCCAAGTTGTTTTAAGGTACCCCTTTCCCAATTTCTCGTACATGCCAGCCTGTATATATTTTTGGCAGTATTGAAACCTGAAGGTTGAGATTGGAATATTTATGATTCCGTGGATTATTCATTCACTGACAGGTCGTTCTGACATTGTCATTGGTAATCTTTCTAGTTTTTCAATGCTCAAGATTGTATAATCAGCACCCTTTTGTGCCATACCGATTTGTCTATCAGTAAGGTTAAAGATTTGGAATAGTGACGTTGTGTTGATTAAACGCCAAGGCACATAGCCTGAACGCAGATTTTGTAACGTCCAGCCAAGCTGTACAATAGAACGCAATTGTGACTGTCCATGTTGTAATAACAGTAAGTCTTGCGATAATATATCGATTGCTGAAGACACAATGCTGTCCAATGAAAAAATTCTGGAGGACAGAGTCATTAACCCATTGTCCACTACAGAAAGTGATTTTTCCAAATTAATACGATCAATTTCCCGTATTCTTTCTGCTGTTTCAATTTGAGTAACCTTCCAGGCCTCATTGTATGCTGCATATACAGAGGCTGCTATGAAACGCTTTTGACGCTGTTTGCGTGGTCCCATTATGAAATCACGCAAGTCAGCACCATCAGTAAGTAAAGTTAGGTGTTGCTTAATTTCAGGCAGTGTGGAAGTTTGTAGCCATTGAAGGCATAATTTGCCCACACTGTAGGTTGTTATTATCCCTGGGTGATGTCTTTGGGGATATCTAGGGTCTGGCCTGGTCATTTTCAAACCCTGTGTTTTATTCAGGAATCTGTCTTGACAGTTATTTGTATCTGTGGGCCAGATCAACCATTGTTTCCAATCAGGATGTGTTCTGTTTTGGTTTAATATATGGTGTACGTCTATCTCTTCATCTGTATCAGAGCTATTGCTAAACATTGTTGGCTTTGGAATAGACGGTTTATTTAAATCTTTGATTTTGGCTAAGCCAAGACAGGTGGTTTGTTGAACAGTGTCATTTAAAAATATCATTTGTTCTGGGATCATGCAGGCTCTAAACAAAGCTTCTAAACCCTGTACTTGCCATTCTTTTGCACCCCAAACACTTTTCAAATCAACATTTTTGTCCCAATAATCAAATCCAAAAGTATTCATTTGTTCGAAGAATGAGTCTGAATAAATCAATTTTGTGTTGGTTATCATGGTTTTCATCCCTGTCTTGTTTGACAATTTAAAATAAAATGTTTCAGCATTACTTGTGTTAAAACCTGAAAAATATGAATATTTGTCATACACGGTTCTAGAGCTCCCTTTTGGAGGTGTAGCACAATGTTCCCATTGATTATAATTTAAAACATTTCTAGGTTGTGCAGATTTATGTAAAAAATGGTTACCATAATGGTTATAGCAATACATACTATCATAATTTGTAGAACCTTGCAAATAATCATGTTTTGTAAATTTAGCAGACATTACTAAGTCAGACATCATGTTGTTAATGCTTTCGAAGTCCCAATCATCAGCAAATGAGTTTGGTTTTGCAAAATCACTCAAGGAGATCTTGATTTGGTGTGGATATTTCAGGATCTCGACCGGACCATAAATTTCATAGTCAGTGTTGTCCCAGGCTACCCCACCAGGTATCGGATAGGCTGTGAAGTTGGCTGAAGAAAGTTCTCTTTTCTCGACGTGTGAAGATGTGTGTGGTTTGAGGATCAAGTTGATGTTCTGACTTGCTGTGTCCATTTTAGCATATTTTCCCTCAATGAAGCGTCCCAAAGTAAATACCATGATGAGCCAAAGTATGAGGATAAATGCACCAAAACCCACCCAAAATTCAATCCATGGAGAAATCAGATATGTTTCTTTCAGTTGTTTCAAAAGTTCCTTCGCTTTGTCTTTAAAGGATTTTGATGATGGCTGTGTCTTTGATTCACTGAAGCCTTCAGAGGAATCATCGAAGTTGATGAAGTACCCGGATGCAGTTCTGTCAATTGTTCCAATTGCTTCAGGATTTTTGTTTCTTGCATTTTCACTTGGTACTTCATTGTAGATTGGTGTGTCTCTGCTAAATGTTTTTATTTGGGTTTTCAGAGGTCTTAGTTCTATTGCATTGTTGCATAGTCCTTGTTGTTCTTCTGTAGGCGTTTCGAATGTGATGAGCCTCTTTGTTAGGACCTCTGTACTGGTAGCAAACCTTGGTGTTCTGCTACTTATTGGGAGTCCACTTGGCCTACCGTTTGTTATCGGCCACATGTTGTGGTTTTACCAGGTCGATGGATACAACTCGGTTCTCCTTTTTTCCAGCAAGTGGCGGTAGTACAACTGATCTTGTCCCGTTGACAGACAAGACAGGAACTGCTTTTCTGTAAGAAGGCCCAAATTCTTTCTTTACCGCGATCTTCTCCCTGACTAGATCCCCGACTTTTGGAATCCAGACAGGTCTTGCCGGGACAGGTGGTGATTCTTCAGTGGTTGTTGGCTGTTGTTTCAACTGTATGTTGCTCAGGTCTTTTCTTGTTTTGTTTAAGTCCTGCAAAATAGCCAAACGGTCTTTGACATCAAAGGTTTTTTCTTTCACCACTGAAGTCTGACTATCAAGGTCAGAGATAATCATTCTAGTTCCAAATAATAATTCGTACGGACTGAATCCCTTCAGAGAATCTCTTGGCAAGTTATTTAGACTACGTTGGACACTTATTAGATGTTTGACCCACCCAGCTCCCGAACCTAATATCCTTTCTATTGTAGATTGCTTTCTGCCTTGGTTTTTTCTTTACACCATCCCGTACCCTCAGGAAGGAAGTGAGAAGATTCCCGCTGGGCTGTGCTCATTTGGCCATGTTTCCCCCCAGGCTGGTGTGCCTGAGTGAAAACAATGGTCAAACGTAACATGCTCTTAGCGTATATGCCATTTAGACTCGCAAATCTTGTATAATAGTCCGGACGTCAGCCGAGTGCTGGTGATCTACATTATAAGTGGAAACTAGCCTGTATATGTTAATCGCAAGCCATTCTTTTTGCTGGTAATATTATCTGCCTTGATACGACGAGGTATTAAACTGCTTCTCTCCCCACTGCGATCTCTGTTGCAGTTTGGGCAGTTTTTTACAAACATGGTGTAGTGCAGGCTCATGCCTGGCCACCAGTACCGTGATTGTAATTCTTCCAGAGAATCTTTTAATTTAAGGTGTCTGAGACCCTCGCCCATGTGTGCGTCTGCGATTAACAAGTTTCTCCTGTCCATGTTTGGAATCACTCTATCCCCCACTCCAGGGATTCGAGCAAAAGGGACGGAGTTTGCATCGATTATGTATGTATAATTGAGTGGATAGTTGATCGGTAACGCTGAGCAGTCGCCTTTTGATGACGTTTTCACCGCCAGCAATGTTTCACCGTCAATGTATTTTAATGTACGCTTTTTTCGAACTACGGGAGCCGATTTAGTGGCTGCCGCTGCGGCTGTTTCAGCCAATGAATTCCCTACAACGTGAACGCCATCACGTTGATGACTCAGTGAGTGAGTCACGTGAGTCTTTGGTAGTTCTTTTTGTAAAAGAGCTATTTGTTCCCAGAGCAGTTTCTGCTTTATTGGTGCATCTGTGTTATCTTTGTAACCGTTTTGAATCCATATCTGCAAATCCTTGTTGTATGATTTGACGCAGTAATATGAATCTGACACTATAAGTGTCGGGAATTCTCGATCCGCATTATCTAGCGCCATTTTCAAAGCTATTATTTCAGTTTGTTGTTCTGAATTAGTTTCTACTGAGTGTGATTTTGTTAATAGAGGTTTTAGTATACCTCCGCGCCACACTTCTTTTGTAATCTCACATGTGGGGTTGTATGCTTGTTCTCCCCAAACGGAGGGTTGAGCATGTCCGTCTGTATAGATTACACAGGCGTAATGTCGTAGAGGCAGAATGTCGATTGGCAGAGGATACGTCTTTTCATATTTTAGATTTTTTAATTCTTCTAGTTCTGGATCAAAGTAGTAGTATACTTTGTCCGTTGTGATTGAATTCACCCATTGTATCCATTCCGGATTCAATGTTATTGTTGGTAAATTACACGGTGTTGTTAGTGCCTCAAAGGCTGATTCTGCTGTTCTGACTGTGATATGTCTATCGTCAGCTATGTCTTTTTCTCTAGCTATTGCGGTTTGAACTGCACGAATGATTTTTTCTGTATTACTGAATTTCTGTTCAGCTTCTGTGTATAAGTGTGATTTGAATGCAATTGGTACCTTTTCTCCCTCATTAGAGGTCAGGTATGTGAATCCGCATCTCCCTGGGATGACTCGAATCACAAGATTGCGTGTGTTATCACGTGTTTCTAATTTTGTTTTAATTAGCATGTCTGTTTGTAAGGATCTCAAAATTTCTGTGTGTGTTTGAGTCCAACTGGATCTTTTAAAGTCTGGTTTGATTAGATCATAAAGGGGTTTGACCCTTTCTGCGTAATTTGCAATGTATGTTCTTCCGAAATTTAGGAAGCCTAGAATTGATTGTAGGTTTTTTAGTGTTTTAGGAGCTTGGATTACGGCACATTTCTCTAGGAAATTGTCTGCCAGGCTTTTGCCTTCACTTGATAACTCATATCCTAAGAATAGGACCGTCAGATGGGCAATTCTGGATTTTTTGAAGTTGAATTTGTACCCCTCTGCAGCGAACCCAAGTATTATGGTGTTCACCCTTTTCAAGTGAGTCTCCAAGTCATCATCTGTTAAGTAAATGTCATCGACATAAGATAATGCTTCATCATCATATAGTTGTAGTAATTCTGTTACTCTCGCTGAGAATACCCCCGGGCTGTTCTTGTACCCCTGGGCTAACCGACAGAATTGTTTTTGAGTGCCATTTACTGAGAATGCAGTTAAATATCTGCTCTCTGGTGCTATGTTTTGACAAAAGAATCCATTGGAGATGTCCAAGGTTGTTTTGTATTTTTTGCGCACTATGTTATTCATTAGTGCAGCACTGTGTGAGTTTTGCACTGCAAAGGTTTTGCAACATGTGTTAAGGTGTCGGTAATCCAAAACTAGACGATATGAATTGTCTGGTTTGGAGACCGGAAACAAAGGGTTGTTCATTTGTGAGGTGCAAGTTTCAATCACCCCCTGGTATTCTAGCTGATCTAGTATTTAATTTACCTGTTTTTTAGCTTCTTGCTTAATTGGGTACTGCCTTTGTGCAGTAGGTTGTGATTTTAACTGGATTTTGTGAGGAGGAGATTCCTCATCCCATCCTACATGATTTTTATATAAAGCAGGTGCTAAGGCCACTGCCCTCTTTCTAGCAAGTGTGTATTTTTTATGAATCGGGATTTGATTCGAGAAGGCAGGCATAATTACTTTTTCGCCATGAGGGCACTCTCTGACAAACTTTGGTGGCCAGTCTTTTTCAGCTAGAAGGATATCATAGCCCTTGGAGAGATTATCCCAAAATAGTCCCCTTATTTTCCTAGTCTTATCTCCCTCTATACGTAATGTTATCTCGTATATCTTGTGGGGCTTGCTAACTCTGGTGTCTGCAGTTTCCACTTGAAGATATTCATTCGTGTCCACTGTCTCCAGATGATTCATAAGGACTTTGCGAGCTATGCTCACCTCTGCTGCGCTGTCTAGCATTGTCTGAGCCCACTCTCCGTTTTTCAGTTGTGTCCTCAGTATTCTCGGCATTGTTAACTACCTTGATACTGGCTACCTTCTTTTTTGGAAATTGTAATTTCTTTTTTAGCTGAGCAGGTTCCTTGTCTTTGGACTTGGCGTGCTCGTCTCTTTGTTCTGATCGTCCTCTTCTTTCCGATTTCTGCGAGGAATTCTGAAAAGATTGAGAGGGACGTGTATCAATGTCTTGATATCTATCAGGTTTTTTAATATTATCCCTATTTCTAAGGTTATATCTATTCCCAGAGGGGTCACTCTGCGGTGACCTTTGTCTTCTGTTTGGAGATTTTTCTCTTCGCCTAGGAGACCTCCCTCGGGACTGGAATTTCTTTTCTTTAGGATTGGATTGTTTGTTTCCATCCCAGTTCTTTTTTGGTGAATTATTATTAAAAAATATTTTTTCTGGACTTTCAGTCAGTTGCGGTTTTACTGGTATTCCACCTAAACTATCTCTACCTAGTTCCTCATAAGATTTTTCTATGATTCTGGCAATTTCAGCTGGTTGGTCTGCTATATCTGTCTCTTTTAACCTTTGGCGGATCGCCACGTGTGCTGCTTCACCTTTTATTTTGGCTAATAATATAGCCGAGACCTGCTTGAAGTCTTTTAGTAATTTCATACCAAGAGTTAAAGCAGGTTCTGGACCGTATTCATCTTGAATTTGTTTTAGCACATCTGGTATCACCGATATGGATGGAACACCGTGCGTTTTTGTGTAGATGGAAGCAAAGACTGTACCCCAAGTGTCGCAGTCCTCTATGTGTGGTGCGATTCCCATTGGGAGACATATAGTCAGAATCCTGTGTTTTTCTAATGGGGTGGTGTCAGGAAACACCGCCTCTATTTGGGTAATTTTCTGTGCCAACCAGAATGGTATCTGTTCCCGTTTTGCCGGAACTTTACCTAGGCAGGATTGGATGTTCTGTGGTGTAATTTTATTTGTGTTTCCCTGGTGAGGGGTCAGCTGTGGAAGTTTAATCGCTGGCTGAATTGTTGAAGTCCGCATTACATACTGAACTAATTGTCTGTGAATTTTTAGTAATTGTTTTAGCTGTATTAACAGCTCAGCTGCAGGCATCCTATCGATGTCTGGATGTGGTGTGTATCCGGCTAAGACAGGCCACGTTGCTCCTGGTCTTCCTAAAGGACCGAGCCTTGTAATGTGATTGTTATGTTTTAGGGCGCCATCAAATAAGAGCAAATGCTCTTGGAATTTGAGTGGTACTTCCACCTCCTCGAAAGGAGTGTACATTTCAGGAGGTTCCTCTATTTTGTAATAGTGGAAGTACTTTGTTACAGCATTAGCTGCTGGAAAATGTATCCATGAATAGTATACCTCTGTCTGCCGATATTCGTGTGCCTCAATTACGAATATGACTGTGCCACCTCTAGGTGTCAGTCCATTTTCTATAAGTTTTAAGGTTATAGATCTCCTTTTAATGACCGGAATGAGTGTTATATTCGGGTCTGCTGCTTGCATGGTAGCATCAGCATCTGCGAGTTCAGTTGCTAATCCAACTGCCTCTCTTTCATCATCACTTTCAGTCATTTTACTGACCGGATGGTATTATAGCTGTTTGCAGATCAGGTTTCTTTATGGAAACAGAGATTAGATGCACAATATTTTGGAACAGTGTATCCTTCAACGTTGACTATACCAAGAACCATACATAGGAGTTCCCTCCTGCGAGGTTTTGGAGGATATAACCTTTCACCCACTCCAGACGTCTTTGGAGTATTTGGGAAAAGGGGTCTGAGTGAGAAAGCACGACTGAGTTACTCTAAATGTCTTACGTTAGTTTTATCGCCCTTTCCAAACGCGTTGGGCGCCATGTAGTGTAGTTCCTATTTTCCCAATAGGCTCTGCGCATTGGAATAATACCTACAGCAGTAAAGGCCTAGGCCAGACGTTAACTAGGTCTACTACTGTCGATACTAGACTTAATTTTTGGGTTTGCCAGCGTAGCTCAGAGTTCGCTAGAAACTTTCTCGAATGTTCAAGGAGGAATTAACTTCACTGATTAGACAAGAAGGGATTTAGTTTCTGACAACCATAGAACATGACAACTTTGCTCTCCCCTAATCAAGAGTCAATCTCAAGAGTCGTGTGAGCACAAGGCAATTATTTTACTCAGTCAGTACGTGCATTCTTAGTCTCATCAGAATGTAGAGAAAAGGAAGAGACGGGCGTATTCAATAAAAGGTGTTATTTATTGATCAGTCTCTTTTCTCATACATGAGAAATGGATCGATATTATTGCAATACTTATAGTTAAGTAAAGTGCATACATTAAAAGCAATAGTATAAAATAATACTGTAAAAACATTGATATGGTTTCTGAGCCATATGATGTTTAAAATGATTAAAATATATTTACATACACATATACATTTGACTAAACGTACTCAACTGGTGTTTCTAAATACGCCTACCCCGTGTACCTGACCTAAGTCTAATGCGTGGGCGGGAATAGAAAGTTACAGTTTAAGTTAAGTTTGTTTTTGCCAAGTGAATAACTAAAGAATTCTCTGTGAGGGGTTATTCAGTTCTGTACCTGGAATTTAGGATGAATGAGGAATGGTATCTCTTTCTCTGCTCTCGATATTCCAGGCTGCCCGCGAGGGCTGCCCAGAAGCGCCGGTGCTGGGTCTCTCGGCTTGAGATAGCAGCGCGTCTCTCAGCGCGTCAGGAAGGCGGGGCTGCGCCCGCGGGGTCTGCTTCTGCTCTCGGCTTCGGCAAGGATGGCTGCTCCGTCTCGTCACCACGCGTGTGTTTGCATAGGGCAAGATCGGCAATATTTATACCTTAAAGGTGCCGAGATTGACGTAAGGATGGACATAGATACGTCAATAAAGATGTCATACGACTTGCTCGTTAGCACATTCTTTACTAAAGTTCTCTGTGAAATCAAAACAATGGCCGCACGGTATTTTCCAGGTTGTCATAGGTTTGATTTGTTATGAGAACGTCGTATGCCTTATCAGGGGCTGGAGGAATGTCGCTTGTCTAATTAGATCTCAAGCGTTATGACCTAATCAGATAACACGTTCCTGTGCCGTAGTGTGACTGCGTCAGATAACGGTATCTGCATCATGGGGGCTGTTCTTGCCTCATGGGCTGACTGTTAGTTAACTTGATAGTTAGTTTAACCAGAATAGGGTCAGGAATAGGGGGATCGATTCAGAACCTATAGGAATACATGACACCCTACGCAGGCGATGGCGGGGCCAGATTTACGCGACGGGGTTCTCCTCTTACGCCAGGGGGGTACTGATATGGGTGAGACCGGGGATCCCGTTTGAAGTTGTAGATTCGCACATAGACAAGGAGGGGAGATTGGTGGCAGTGAAGGGACGCCTAGATGGGCGACCGCTGGTACTAGCGTCGCTCTACGTCCCCAACACAGACCAGCAGGGTTTCCTCGAAACAGTGTCCACGACCCTGGCACATTGGCATGGGATCCCCTGGATATTGGGGGGGGGGATTACAATTGCGTATTGGACACCACACTGGACCGCTCATTCCCACCGCTACCCAATGCACCGGTAGTGGGTGCCATGAAAGCTCTTGTAGCCTGGGCCTCACACTGGAACCTGCATGATGCGTGGCGCCACCGGAATCCAACAGCCAAGATATATTCGTACTACTCAGGAGCCCATACCCTGCACACCCGATTAGACAGATTCATGATCACTGATGACCTACTCCCGTTAGTAACAGAAGCACACTACATGGGTAGGACACACTCCGACCACAATCCACACGTGCTGACTATCTCACAGACAAGCGCTCGCCCCCATGTCCCCACCTGGAGACTGCAGCCAGACCTCCTGCTGGACGCACCCTTCCGGGATTCACTGTTTACTCATATAGTGCATTACTTCGAGGAAAATGCAGGCTCTGCCACCTCTCCACAAATGGAATGGGAGGCGTTCAAGGTGGTCATAAGGGGACAATGCCTGGGCACGCAGGGGAATCTCAAACGACAGGTGGAGAGGGACCTACAGAAGGTAGAGGAGGAACTGAGCCGACATGAACGGGACTCGGTTAGAGGGAACATCACTGGGCTCCAAACTGCGCAGGCGAGTCGCGAAGGATTACTAGAGAGGCTCAGATGTCTGAACTATGCGGCACATGCGACGCGCACACACGATAGGGGGGACAAACCCGGTAAGTTGTTATCATGGCTCATCGCCAGAGAGGACCGGACGAAACCAGTCACGAGAGTGCTGGGTGCAGATGGGACGCCCTTACACACACAATCGGAGATCCATGGAGCGTTTACCGCACATTATAAAACACTGTATCGCTCTTGTCTGCCTGCCCCCGCCCCGGACGCGGAGGAATATCTCAGCCGGGTTACGCTACCGTCACTCAACGATGCCCAACGCGCTGACCTAGCGGCACCCATTGCCGCAGAGGAACTCCGGGAGGTCATAGCGGCGCTCTCCAACGGAAAGTACCCCAGCCCCGACGGACTCCCAGCGGAGTTCTATAAAGCATACAAGGACCTCCTGATCCCTGAACTCATTAAACTGTATGAGACGGCATTGGAAGACTCCTCCCTGCCTCCTTCTCTGAGTGAAGCCACTTTGGTCTCCCTCTTAAAACCGGGAAAGGAGGGGTCGCTAGTGGGCTCGTATAGACCACTCGCCCTCTTAAACACTGACTATAAAATATTAGCCTCCACGCTAGCGAGGAGACTGGCCCAATATACGCCTACCCTGGTCCACCCTGACCAGAACGGGTTCGTACCTACACGCAGCACATCACTCAATATCCGCCGGTTGTTCAGGGTGCAGGAATACGCGAGGGTACCTTGGCCACAATCGGGTTGCATAGTCTTAGATCTGGAAAAAGCATTTGACTCGGTAGAGTGGCCGTATCTCGGAGCGGTTCTGCAGAAGTTTGGTCTGGGCGATGCATATTTGGACATGGTGGGACTACTATACCAAACACCCACCGTTCGGGTCCGGATAGGGAGCCTCCTATCGGACGCCATACAGGTAAGGCGGGGCACGCGGCAGGGCTGCCCGTTATCGCCTCTGCTCTTCTCGTTGGCCATGGAGCCGCTGGCGGAGTTGCTGAGGATGCAGGGTGCCGAGTGGGGCATCCCATTGACAGATGGCGTACACGCGGTCTCACTGTATGCCGACGACCTGCTCCTCTACGTCAGGGACCTCACGCGGATACCCCCGGGGCTCACCGGTGCCCTCCGCGAATTCACAACCCACTCGGGACTGAGGGTCAACTGGGGGAAATCTGGGGTTTACCCCTTTCACCCAGATATGCAGGAGTGCGCAGTGCAGTTAGGAGACACGATGCTGGCATGGTATGCCGGCACCTTCAAGTACCTGGGCATTCACATTTACAGAAATGCGACGGATATTTTGGATGGAAACCTGATTCGGGCCATTAACTCGCTACGGGCCCAGATTCGTTTCTGGAGCACGCTCCCGCTTAATGTCCCGGCCAGAATCACCCTGTCGAAAATGATAGTTTTACCTAGACTCCTCTACTATTACTCGAACATACCGGTGTATGTCCCTGCTCGGGTCTTCAAAGACCTGGAGACCCTTGTGCGAGCACTCATATGGAATGCAGGGAGACCAAGGGTGGCCCTGAAGAAATTGTATGCCCCGACGTCTTCGGGGGGACTTGCGGTCCCGAACCAGGAACATTACTACCTCGCCGCGCAGCTCCAATGGGTGGTGGCCTGGCTCGCGGGTAGAAACCTGCACGACACGGCCTCGGCGACCCCGGCCCTGACTCAAGCGGAGGCTCTCGCAAAGTTCCACCCCCTTAGCGGCGCAACTCGCGAGACGCAACTGCACCTCGCGGTAGCACTACGATGCTACAAGCGTGCACTAAAATTAACCAAGGAAACTACGCCCTACGCCCCAGCCCTTCCACCGGAGGGAATGCCCAGGCCTGGGGGTGTGGTAACTGCAGCGCCTCTGCACGACTGGGTGCAGGTGGGACTTGAGACAATGGCGGACCTATATGACGATGGGACCCTGGTCCGGTTCGAGGGGCTAGTAGAGAATCCCGGACTGCCAGCGGGACAGTTCCTGTTCCATGCATCACTGATCCGGGTCCTAACGAAACACTGGGGTGACATGTCTGAGGAACCCAAAACACACCTCTTGATACAATACTTACACGTTATGGGGGCAGGGTCGCACGTCATACACTGGCTAACACAAGCGTTGAGATCCCACACTACAAGCTCACTACAGTCACTTAGGGACAGGTGGACAACTGACAGGGGGAGGGACTGGTCAGACAAGGAGTGGGAAAGGATCCTGGAAGGACCACAACACATTCCCCGCAACTCGAGGTTCAGAATAATACAGTTCTACATCACACATAGGGCATACCTGTCCCCGGACAAGATCAACCGCTATTTCGGCCTGGATACCTCCAGCTGCCCACGATGCGCGCTGTTAAACGCGGATCTCCTACATATGCTATGGTCCTGTCCCAAAGTACGGACGTACTGGCACGATGTCACCACACTGTTGACGAAAGGGACGGCAATGGAACTTCGTCACGACTGGGACACTTGTGTGCTGGGCCTCCTTACCAGAACGAAACACAACAAAGCCCACACGAGGTTCTGGGATCTGGGACTGATAACCGCCAAAAGGCTCATAACACGTCACTGGAAAGCCGCGGACCCACCACTGACGAAACACTGGAGTGCCTCCCTCATTTACTGGGCAACCGCAGAGGGCACAGTATTACGCAGGGAAGAAACAGCAGGGCGGAGGGCCATACCGATAGCCCAGACCTGGGAGGGCTTCCTACAAGCATTCATTAGGGCCTGCCACGATAAAGGGGTGATGTGAGAAGATAGCATGATAGCCAACTCGCCCCCCCCTCCCCCCCCAATGGAGTGAAGGGACACGTTTGGGTAGGAAGATGCGTGGCAATGGGGAGAAACGAGAGCCGCACACGTCCGGCCATGTGCTACCAACCCTGCAACCCCTCTCTCGCCCCCCGACCCCCCCCCCCCCCCGGCCTCCTCCCCCCCATACTAGCTGGAAGGGACCACACACACAGCCGACTCCAACAGTGCAGCCCCACCCAGAGCCTTGGAGCTACCACACACCGCCCGAACCGCCACCCCACGAGCACTAGATGCCAGCACCCTGCGAGGCCACTCCACCCGGACCTAGCACGTCAGGACTCATACTGCAGCACCCCCTCCCCCCTCCCCGAGTTAAGGTTGATTACACCCCCAATTTCTTTCCAATTTCCCCCGGTTGGGTCAGAGGCAATTGCAGCAACAGTCGCCCCCCAGTTGACCGCGCTGGATCTGCCTTTCTCATGCAAACTTTTTACTTTTTACACACAACGACCAAACACGAGATTGTAACACACATGGCAGCCCCTGCCGCAATCCTCTACCACACTGCGACTACACTCTGAACATACTGGCCGCCCACGACACTTATATACGTCGCCCGGAACCGGGCCTGGTTGGTTACGTACGTAGTTGAGGAACAACACGCTACATCACTGGCCGGAGGGTTGTAGACAGCAGGGGTACAGCTAGCCAGCAGACTGTCTGCCTTGAGGGTAGGCCCGGATATACTGGTAGGATCGACACTGCGTAATAAGCTGTAATACAATGATGGAGTGTCCAATATGGTGAATGCAGTGACTGTCCCCAGGACAGCTGATGGTGCTATTTGCTATTGAGTGTATTTGTTGGGTTTCCAACTGTCGTCAACATTCGCTCAGATATTGTACGAGCTACTCAAATTGTTGTTTCCCCTTTGAACTGCACACACAAGAAATGTAACTGTATGTCAAATGTTTCAATAAAACAGATAAAAAAATAAATAAATAATCAATAATATTTCTCCCCAACCTCTAAAGTCTGTAGTTTAGGTTTTACTTTAACAGCAGTCTTGTGCATTTCCTGTGTATATTCGCAATCTCAAGAGCTGCTGCTTATGTCGTAAACTGCATAACTGTAGCCTTCGTTCTTTCACTAAACCCACCACTCCTTGTCACTCTTTCTAGTTTAACCCTAAGACACAATAAAAGTGAGAACTAATTAACATACTTGATATCAACACAAGTGATATGAGAGAAATGATAAATATATGTAGAACACCAAAACTTTACTAGTGTGGACGAATGGCTAATAGGATCAGAGGGCGTGAGTGTTTGATTTGCTCAAACGCTCCGTCTATCATCCCCTTTTGTATCGCTTTGTTCGCCCTAAGTGTGGCAGGGTATGTTCAGACGTGAGTCCCTTGCTCACTTGGCCACTGGATTCAAGATAGCCTGGCTGATGAGGATTATGAATCCGAAACCGGTCCCAGGATGCTTGTTTCCGGTCCATGGAAGACATGGCTTGGCAGTTCGGGCTGGACTGTTCCTATGAGGCACAGGGTCAGACTGATTTGCATATGGCCATGTCTGAAATGGGGTGGCTGAGTGGGCTAAAGAATGGTGATAAATTCAAACCAGATCAGTTGACTGGGGGTGAGTGTTTGATTTGCTCAAACGCTCCGTCCATCATCCCCTTTTGTATCGCTTTGTTCGCCCTAAGTGTGGCAGGGTATGCTCAGACGCGAGTCCCTTGCTCACTTGGCCACTGGTTTCAAGATAGCCTGGCTGATGAGGATTATGAATCCGAAACCGGTCCCAGGATGCTTGTTTCCGGTCCATGGAAGAAATGGCTTGGCAGTTCGGGCTGGACTGTTCCCATGAGGCACAGGGTCAGACTGATTTGCATATGGCCATGTCTGAAATGGGGTGGCTGAGTGGGCTAAAGAATGGTGATGGATTAAACCCAGATCAGTTGACTGGGGGTGAGTGTTTGATTTGCTCAAACGCTCCGTCCATCATCCCCTTTTGTATCGCTTTGTTCGCCCTAAGTGTGGCAGGGTATGCTCAGACGTGAGTCCCTTGCTCACTTGTGACCGTCCTGACTCGTTCGGAAGCGGTCGCTCCCCACATGCTCCCTGGTCACTTGGTATCGTAGCGCTATTGTGCTCATTGCTGCCATTAACCAATTTGCGCATTGCCCCCATTGCCTGTATTATCATTTGTAGCTGACTGGTATCGTAGCGCTATATTGCATTGCCCTCATTGCTTGTATTATTGTTTGTGGCTGACTGATATCGTAGCGCTATATTGCATTGCTCGCACTGCTTTTGTAATCATTTGTGCCTGATTGTGCCGGTGCCTCTGCCCATATCTTAGCGACATCCCAGACTGTGCCCGAATCTCGTCCTGTTTCACTTTTGTTTTTGCTGCCATCTTGTTGTTGTGCCTCCTAGCCCGTCTCTCCACCCCGCTCCCGCCTCCCAGCTGCTCCTCCCTCGCTCCGCCCCCCCTCCGTCCTCCACTTATGACAGATGCATTTGCGCGCAGCGTCCACGCGCAGCGGATGCGCCCTATGCGCGCCGAGGGCGCGCCAAAGGTAAGCCCGTCTACGCCCGTCCGAACCGGACCGCACCCAGCGCCAGACCCCCTGGTCCCCGCACAATCCACTCCACCCGCATAACGTACGACGCCGCAACCCTCTGCACTCAACACAGGACGTCTCCCAGACTGCTACCAAGCCGTCCCAGGACACACCCATGGACCCTTCACCTGCCACTCCTGCAAGCTAGACTGCATCAGGACCCACACCAAATCCACAAACGCCAAACAGAACTCCGACACTAACCACCTGAAGTGCATCCTGCTCAACACCCGCTCGGTCCACAAACACGCCACTGAACTATGGAACTTACTAGACACCGCATCGCCGGACGTCGCCTTTCTCACAGAAACCTGGATGAACGCCTCATCAGCGCCCGACATCGCCATAGCCATCCCGGACGGCTACAAGATCATCCGAAAGAACCGCACCAACCAAACAGGAGGAGGCATCGCCATCGTCCATAAAAACACCATACGCATCACGACCAGTTCCGACGACAACCTCGCAACGGCCGAACACCTTCACTTCCAGATTCACACCGACCCTAAGACCACACTCAGAGGCACCCTCATCTACAGACCCCCAGGACCCCGCACACAATTCAGCGAAGACATCGCAGACTTCATCAGCCCACACGCCCTCCCCTCCAAAGACTACATTCTACTAGGAGACATCGACTTCCACCTAGAAAAGAACAATGACAGCAACACCACCACCCTTCTAGACAACCTCGCCAATCTCGGACTCAAACAACTAGTAAACACCCCCACCCACTACGCCGGACACACGCTCGACCCAATCTTCTCCTCCAGCAAGTACATCTCCTTCAATCACGCCACACAACTCCATTGGACGGACCACAGCTGCGTTCACTTCAACTACAAAAAAAACACGACCCACCACCACCCACAACCAATCCCCCGCAGAAACTGGAACAAAATTACCACCGACCAGCTCTTCACATCGCTTTACCAAAACCCTCCCGCCAAATCATTGGACCCAAATCAAGCAGCTATCAACCTCACACAATGGATCACTCACTGCGCAGACGAATTAGCACCCTTGAAAAACCATCTAACCAAGCAAGGTAGCAAAAAAGCCCCCTGGTTCAATGACGACCTTAAGAAATCCAAAAAGATCTGCCGCACCCTCGAGAAAGCCTGGCGAAAAAACCCAATCACTGACAACATGACCACCTTCAAGAACGCCACCCGCAAACACCACCAGCTGATCCGATCCACCAAGAAATCAGCATTTAAGGATCGACTCGACAACAACGCCTACAACAGCAAGGAACTATTCAACATCGTCAAAGAATTTACCAACCCCACCGCCGACACCAACGACATCACTCCTTCTCAAGACCTCTGCGACTCTCTAGCCTCGTTCTTCCACAACAAAATCGCTGACATACTGTTGGACCCGGCCTCGTGGCGTGGTCCGCCTCTGTCCCTCCACACCCTGTGAGCGTAGGCCTGCACCCCGAGTCCCCTGCGCAGCCCCCCGTTAGTGCAGCCTGCAACCCGAACCTGCACGTCCTACCCCAGTTAAGCCTAGATCCGCGTGTTGGACCCGGCCTCGTGGCGTGGTCCGCTTATGTCCCTCCACACCCTGTGAGCGTAGGCCTGCACCCCGAGAGTCCCCTGCGCAGCCCCCCGTTAGTGCAGCCTGCAACCCGAACCTGGTCGTCCTACCCCAGTTAAGCCTAGATCCCCCTAGAACCTCGACCAGGCCTGCCTTCCCCGCTCCACTCCCGGCTCCGAGCGCCTAACCTTGCATGCCCCACAAGGCCCGGACGCCATCTTCCCTTCCCGACATCCCTGCCTCCCTGGGCCTAGCGTGACCCCGCCCCCAGCAAAACCCAGTCTCCAAAGGCGCGCCAGTCCCGGCTGGGGGGGTAAAGGGCTCCGGAGTGAGATAAGCCAGGGAGTTTCGATGGCACCTCCAGCCTCCCCTGAGGGGCTGGTTTCTGTCACACCTTTGGCCCTCCCCTGTGGGCCAGTTTCGATCCCCCTCTGGCCTCCCCGAGGGCTGGCTCCAGACCCGCTGGGCGTCTGGGACTTCCCGGACCCATCTTTCAAAGGGATCAAAGAGCCAACCGCCGGACCTCGCCAACGACCAGCCCCCAGGGCATGAGACCTCAGCCTGCGAGGGTCCGGAGATCAAAGAGGAGAAGGACTATAACTGGGCCCGCCCGACAACTAGCGGGCAGTTGTATCTTGGACCTGAAGCCCTGCTGATCTGATCGCGGCTGACCCTAAGAAGAACTCATCTTGAACCTCTGAGCCCTGCTGACGCTGTCGCGGCTCAAGCTGAACTTGTAACCATCGGAGCCCTGCTGACGCTGTCGCGGCTCAAGCTGAACTTGCAACCATCGGAGCCCTGCTGACACTGTCGCGGCTCGCCCTCTAAGACCATCGGAGCCCTGCTGACGCTGTCGCGGCTCAAGCTGAACGTGCAACCATCGGAGCCCTGCTGTCGCGGCTCAAGCTGAACTTGTAACCATCGGAGCCCTGCTGACGCTGTCGCGGCTCGACCTCTCTAAGACCACCTGAGCCCTGCTGACGCTGTCGCGGCTCTCACGAACCTCTCCAGATCGAGCCCTGCTGACCTCGTCGCGGCTCGAGGAGTACTCTGGTCCGGCTGGACCATCGAGATCACCATCACAACCGAGCCGACTCGACGAAGGTGAGGCAGCCAGTACGACCGTCATCCCGTACCCCCCGGCTTGAGGATTGAGAGCTCTGCGTAGGGTACACCTCGTACTGACCCAGAGACTAAAAGACTGTCCCGCTTCCCCCTTCCCGAATCCTCCGAGACTGTATGGTCCCTTGACCACTGTGTATATAAGAGTGCTTCCTTCGTTATCTGCTTATATAAAGAACTTGTTACTAGAATCCAACGGTGTGGTGTCTGTTCGTAGTGTGGTGTGAGCTCAGTGTGTACGATCCTAGACCCGAAGTCCTCCCCGGGGAGGACGTCCCAATCAAGACTCGGCAAGTTCGGTGGGAGAGGTGGATCTTGGGGTGCCCGGGTGAGCACAACCTGGCCCTCGGAGATCGCCCCTTCTAACATTTCCAGCTTTGGCGACCAGTCCACCCCCCTCACCTCCAAACCAAAGCCCCCCTCCGACATCCTTTGCGCCTGGAACCCAATCAGCACTGAACACACCATCCGCTTGATGAACACCATCCACTCTGGCTCGCCAACCGACCCATGTCCCCACCACATCTTCAACAAAGCAGACTCCATCATCGCACCCCATCTCCGAGACGTCATCAACTGCTCCCTCAACACTGCTACCTTCCCGGAAAGCTGGAAACATGCCGAACTCAGCGCTCTCCTGAAGAAACCCACAGCAGACCCCACCGAACTTAACTACCGCCCCATTTCGCTCCTCCCATTCCCTGCTAAAGTCATTGAAAAAAACGTCAACAATCAGCTCGCCGCCTTCCTCGAATCTAATGGCTCCCTCGACCCATCACAGTCCGGCTTCCGAGCCAAACAGCACCGAGACCGCCCTCATCGCAGCCACAGACGACGTTCGAACACTACTTGACAACGGAGAAACAGCTGCCCTCATCATACTGGACCTCTCCACAGCCTTCGACACAGTCTGCCATAGCACCCTGATACAACGCCTCAGCAACGTCGGGATACAAGGAAAAGCACTGGACTGGATCATCTCATTCCTCGCCGGAAGAACCCAGAAAGTCCGCCTCCCCCTTTCAGATCAGAGGCCACTGAAGTCATCTGCGGCGTACCACAAGGATCTTCACTCAGTCCCACCCTCTTCAACGTATACATGAGTCCCCTCGCATCCATCGCGCGCCAACACAACCTCAACATCATCTCCTACGCAGACGACACCCAGCTGATCCTCTTCCTCACCAAAGACTCAAACACGGCCAAAACCAACCTACACGAAGGGATGCAAGAAGTAGCCGAGTGGATGAAGAACAGCCGTTTAAAACTGAATTCAGACAAAACGGAAGTCCTCATCTTAGGATCATCCCCCTCCGCTTGGGACGACTCATGGTGGCCACCGGCCCTGGGCATCGCACCCAAACCAACGGACCACGCACGTAACCTGGGCTTCATCCTGGACTCCTCCCTCTCGATGACCAGACAAGTCAACGTCATCTCATCATCATGCTTTAACATCCTACGTATGCTCAAAAAAATCTTCCACTGGATCCCCACCGAAACAAGAAAGACGGTCACCCAAGCACTTGCCACAAGCCGACTGGACTACGGAAACACCCTTTACGCCGGAACAACAGCCAAATTACAGAAAAAACTCCAATGTATTCAGAACGCCTCAGCCAGACTTATCCTAGACATCCCCCGCCAAGCTCACATATCCGGTCACCTGAGAGACCTCCACTGGCTCCCCGTCAACAAGAGAATAGCGTTCCGTCTACTCACCCACGCACACAAAAGCCCTCTACGACCTAGGACCCAAATACCTCAACACGCGCCTGACCTTCTACACCCCCACCCGCCAACTACGATCGTCCAATCAAGCCCTCGCCGCGATTCCACGCATCCAAAGATCCACCATGGGAGGAAGATCCTTCTCCTACTTAGCAGCCAAGACCTGGAACTCTCTCTCCCCACCCACCTCCGCCTTACACAGAACCACCTCTCCTTCAGAAAACAACTCAAAACTTGGATATTCGATAACGCTTCCCCCCCCTCCCTCAAGCGCCTTGAGACCCTCTGGGTGAGTAGTGCGCTATACAAATTCTAACTTAACTTGGCCACTGGATTCAAGATAGCCTGGCTGATGAGGATTATGAATCCGAAACCGGTCCCAGGATGCTTGTTTCCGGTCCATGGAAGACATGGCTTGGCAGTTCGGGCTGGACTGTTCCCATGAGGCACAGGGTCAGACTGATTTGCATATGGCCATGTCTGAAATGGGGTGGCTGAGTGGGCTAAAGAATGGTGATGGATTAAACCCAGATCAGTTGACTGGGGGTGAGTGTTTGATGTGCTCAAACGCTCCGTCCATCATCTCGTTTTGTATCGCTTAATAGGATCAGAGGAGCAGCATTCATACATATCAAAAGTGGCTCCTTGACAACTAAAATGATTTGTAGGAGAGCACCCAATGCTATTGCCAAATAAAAAAATAAAAATAAAAAAATATATATATTCTACATGCAAACCACAGTGCTGGAGAGTATTCTTTCTGACTTAACCAAATCAAGTTGTTTTTTTTTTAAACAACTGTTACACTTTTTATTTGTTATAAAATGGAAGTACTCCAGAGGCCGGGCTTACATTCCCCCATCCACCAAAAAAAGTAACATAATGGGGAGCCGCGGTCAACGGCCAATAGGTCAGGGGAGCCGCGGTCAACGGCCAATAGGTCAAGGGAGCCGCAGATGGAAAAAGTTTGGGAACCACTGGTCTACACGAAAGTCTTAAGTATGATCAATGTAGAATGATGACACTCTTTTTGGATCCAGGCGGTGGAGTCTCCCCCTCTTCTTTGGAAGGGTGAAGTGGAGTAAAGAAAGACAGCAGCATGATGTCCTGACCAACATAAAAATGTGTTATAACCTTGGATAGAAAGGAGACATGGGTTCCAACGACCAGTTTGTCTGAAAAGAAGGTACTATTCGGAAGGCTGGCTGAGAGCCCCTCCAACTCACTAACCCTCCTGGCAGATGTAATAGCTACGAGAAAGACTGTTTTGAAGGTGAGCAGTCAAATAAGGCAGCTCTGCATGGGCGCAGAATGTGGTCAAAAACTAAAGAACTCAAATAAGGTCCCAGTGGGACATAATGAAAGATGTAGGTGGAAACGTGTTGTAAACCTTTCAGAAGCATGTCACAATGGGTGACTTGAACAACGAGAGCTGATCCAGTAACTACAACAAAGCAGAGATGGCTGAAAGGTACCCTTTAACTGTGCCAAAAGCAAAGCCTTGCGGGGCTACCGAAAGCGCACATAACAAAACTTCAGACATGATTGTAAATTTTTTATTGATTTAGATCTCTTACGAGATCAACAAGTATACTAAATATATGATTCCATCTCTTTGTATAAAATTCTTCTACGAACATGTTAATCTCATTTAAAACATGAATAAAACAGATTTCATAAATGTGTACAATTTATAACAAAAATTAATTTGGTGTGCATTTAAAAAAGCGACCCGGTCAGTGGTGGAGGAGAGGTTGTATCTAAAAACAATGAGTTTTAGAAAAATATTTCTAGCCTCTACTACCCCCTTATTGGAACATAAACAGAAAATATGTGTTAAATCCTGGGTTCCTTGATTTCATTTGTCACATACCCCACTGTCTTCATCTAGGTTACACCAACTTCTTGTATAAGCCTTTAAAGGAAGTAAACTGAGTTGCAGCATGATGTAAATCTTACATATTGTTGAGGGATCTTAAACTCAATTGTAGAGGTGAAAGATTTGTAATGAGATAGCTGAAGGCAGTATGCCTTATCAGGGGAGTGATATTTTTCAAAAAGTGTTTCAAAGTGTGCTGGCACCAGGATTGGAGAATGGTTTCATTGCATTGTAAATATTCTAAAGCGGTCTTAAGTTTGGTTTGGAAAGTATCATATTTTTTCCCTGACTTGGAAGTTTTGTGTTTCAATAAGGCCCTTAAAGAGCTTTCTTCAGTGTGTAATAGTGTAAAAGCTCATCTGATTATGTTGGCTAAAGCTATTGAGAATGTACTTACTTTCGGGAGTTCTAATCGAAGGATGTGTACTGAAACAGCCTGACTCAATAAGGATATTTTACATAATAGTTTGCCTTCGCTGATATTCAGTATGTTCCATCTAGCTATGGTAATATACTCAGTAGCGTAAGTTATGGTTAGTGAAGTTTTTGCCCCATATATTTCTAAAAGAGCTTGAAAGTGCCTCTTGCCCCAGTAGGAGTAACATTTTCTTTGGGAGTTTATATGTGCTACTGCTTTTTGGTTCATCTGATGTAAGTGGGAATAGACTTCTAGGGTTTATGAAAAGACTCGCCCAAGATAGGTATAGGCTTTTGGAACATCGATTGTTGTGCCACCCTATTTCCATTTATATTGGGTATGGTGTTTCCTAACCCCAAATGGAACTACCTTAGTCTTAGATATATTCACCTTTAGGTAGTTTGCTTCAAAATATTTTGTGAGTGGGTGTAGACAGCAGGTCAACTTGTTTTGCAGCACACCAAACCACAAACTCATCCCATCAGAAGGCATAAGAAAACAAGTTACTTACCTGTAACTTTGGTTCTCCAGTATTGGTAACTTTCATAGATTCCCATAGCTTGCATCATTCCCCGTCGTCGGAATGGGAGTCTCGGTAAATAAAAAATAACATAGCAGTAGGTACAAAAGAGAAAGAAAAGGCCTAGGCCTCATCTCATTTTGTAGCCTATCCACCTCTTCTTGTAAAAGAGACCAAACGAATGCAACAACCAATCAGATTAGCCTCATCCCTTAGAACCTTCCTGAGAAAGCCTCAGAGTCTCAGATTTTCATAGCAGTTGTGTAACCATGTAACCAAATATGTTGAAGGCTGAGCTTTCCCAGGGGAGAAGGGTGGGCGCATGGGAATCTATGAAAGTTACCAATACTGGAGAACCAAAGTTACAGGTAAGTAACTTGTTTTCTTACTCCAGTATTGGAACTTTCATAGATTCCCATTGCTTGTATCAGAGTAGTTGGCAGTTAGCAACAATGCACATTTTGTGAAATAAATACTGGAATAACTTTGTATCTATATTCTCATAAGTAATAAGCAGATATTCAAACATTAGTCAGAAAAAAAGATTAGATACAAAATATGCAATAGCAATAACAGGAAGGAGGGTTAGAAGGGAAAGCTCATTGCAAGAGGTTCCTCAGGACTGCTTGTCCCACTGCTGCCTCACTCTGTGAGGAAGAGTACAAGCAGTAATGCTTCGTGAAGTTATGGGCGCTGCTCCATGTAGCCGCCCTGCAAATGTCCTTGATCGGTACTCCAGCAAAAAGAGCAGCAGACGATGAAACTGATCTTGTGGAATGCGCACTGACTCGCTTTTTTAGGGGCTTACCAGCCACTTGATGGCAGTAGTGGATCACACTGGCAATCCAACGTGCAACTCCTTGCTTTGAAAGAGGAAAACATTTGCGAGGTGCACTAAAAGCGACAAAGAGTTGAGTAGATTTCCTGAAGTCCTTGGTGCGCTGGAGATAGAATTTTAAACATCTTTGGACATCCAAGGAATGAAGAGACCTCTCTGCTGGAGTTGTAGGTCGAGGGAAAAAAGATTTTAGAATGACCGGCTCATTCAAATGAAAATCCGTAGGGAGCTATTGAATGAATTTCGGATTTGTCCTCAGAATAAGAGTGTCCCTCTTAAACTGTAAGAATGGATCTTTAATAGTGAGAGCTTGAAGTTCCCCAACCCTCCTGGCTGATATTAAAGCGAGAAGGAGGGCCACTTTCCATGAAAGGAATTTAAGATCCGCTCTATGAATAGGCTCAAAAGGAGGCCTCATGAGCTGAGCGAGAACCAAATTTAGTTGCCACATGGGAGGGGGAGGTCTAATCGAAGGGAAAACCCTAAAGAGTCCTTTTCAAAATTGTTTGACAATTCTTGCTGACCAGAGCGAAGGACCAGAAGCAGTCCGTCTGAATCTAGAGATAGCAGCCACGTGCACTTTGATAGAAGAATGGGCGAGACCTGACTTGGCCAGAGACAAGATGTAAGGTAAGATCTGATGAGGAGCAGATGAGAAAGGATGAATGCCCTCTCGGCGGCACCACAAGCAGAAACATTTCCATTTCGAACAAACGGTCTTGTTCGTACTTGGTGCACGGGCCTGAGCTAGCACCTCATTACATTCTTGAGGGATATCTAAGTTTTGAAACTCTAAGTGCTCAGAAGCCACGTTGTCAAGGGAAGTGAGCTTGAATCCGGATGTACCACTTGTCCCTGGGACATCGTCAATAGAGAGGGTATTGGCCGCAGATGAATTGGATGATCTTGGGAGAGCGGGAGAAGCTCTATGAACCAAACCTGCGTGGCCACGCCAGTGCTACTTGAATCATTGTGCAGGGTTCTGCTTTGAGCTTCTTGAGCAGTCTTGGAATTAGTGGAATTGAAGCAAAGGCGTAAACAAATGCGAAAGCGCATTCCCCAATGACCCTTGATGGTGTTCCCTGCTTGCGAAAAAGTGGCATTTCCTGTTCTCTGGGGTGGCGAACAGGTTTATGTACAGAGTACCCAAACGATTGAAAACGTTCTAGAGAGTGCCCTGGTCCAATTCCCATTTGTGACAGACCGACTTCAGACAACTCAATGTATCTGCTGTCGTGTTGAGGGTACCCGGAAGATGTTCCGCCGAAAGGGTGATTTGGTGACGAATCATCCACTCCCAAATCTTTTGGGCCTCTCTGGAAAGTAGCTGAGACTTTGTTCCACCCTGTTTGTTCACATAGTGCATGGCCGTCGTGTTGTCAGTGCGGACCAGAACAGTGAAATTCCGTAGTCTTGGAAGGAAAGCCTGTAACGTCAGACGAATCGCCTTGAGTTCCAGAAGGTTGATGTGGAGAATGCATTGTTTCCGCCTCCAGTGACCGCTCACTTGAAGGTCTTGCAAGACCGCCCCCCAGCCTTCTAGAGAGACGTCCGTGGTAAGTATCAAAGGAGCTGGAGTAACTGTGAAAGTGAGATCCTTTGAGATATTGTCCTTGATCATCCACCAGCTGGCCGCCTCTTTCATAAGAGGAGTGATGATTATCTTGTCGTCGAACGAGCCTTCCGCTTGGCGCCACTGCATGTCCAGTTGCTCCTGAAGCAGGTGCATACGAAGCCTGCAATGCGGAATTAAGGGAATGCAAGATGAGATTGATCCTAGAAGAGATTTGTATAGGCAAACAGACAGACCGTCTTGTTTGTAATCGACAGGAGGAGGAAATCAGTCTTTTCTGTCTTTCTTCTGATGGAGAAGCCTGGCAACAAGTTGTATCCCGAATGGCCCCCAGAAACATGGCCGACCTGGAAGGACAGAGGACTGACTTGTCCTTGTTGAGTTGAAGTCCCAGATGATTGAAAAGTTTAATGCAACTTTCGACTGCTCTTGTAGTTGCCTGATAAGACGGTGCTTTTATCAACCAATCGTCTAGGTAAGGGAAAACTTCTAGCAATTGTTTTCTGAGAAACTCTGCAACTGGGGCCAATACCTTCGTGAAAATCTGCGGCGAGGATCTGAAGCCGAAAGGCAGGACCTTGAATTGAAAGTGGCTCTTGGCTACTGTAAAGCGTAGAAACCTCCTGTCGGCCAGGTGGATAGGAACATGTAAATATGCATCCTCAAGATCCAGAGTGGCCATGTAATCGCCTGGATTGAGAAGTCGCAAAATGTCCTTAAGGGATACCATCCGAAACAAGAGCTTTATGAGATAGGGGTTGAGCTCCCTCAGGTATAAGATTGGGCGCCATTTTTCTACAGTCTTGCGAACCGGGAATAGAATCCTTTGCCTCGTTGGGACAGAAGAACCGGTTCTATCGCTCCTTTGAGAAGCAGTTGGTGAGCTTCTAGACGTAGAAGGTGTAGATGTTTGGATTCGGTGGCGCGAGGGGTCCTGGTGGGTGGAAGCTGTTGAAACTCTAGTTTTTGGCCAAACCGGATGATATTGAGGACCCACCGATCTGATGTTATGATCATCCAGCTGTGGAGGTGTGGTGATATCTTGCCCCCCACTGTTGTTACAGGGGGTGAAGGAACAGTAGACAAAGCCGGGAAGACCCTATTGGTGCTTCGAGGAATCTTTCCCCTGACGCCCTTGTCGTCCTCTTGAAGACTGGCGAGAGAAAGACGACGATTGGACTTGTCACTGAGAGCACTGGGGTCTGTAAGACTGCGATTGCTGTGAATAGGAGGAATAGCGCTGCTGCTGGTTTCCACCCCTGTACGAAGAAATACCTCTCCCTCTTGCTCCACGGAAAGATACTTAGCAGTATTGCAAAGTCCCAAGGGACTTCACAGTTTCCGTGTCCTTCTTTATATCCTGTAGCGAGTCGTCCACATGCTTTCCAAAAAGCATTTCTCCATCAAATGTCAGATCCAGGATCTTATTTTGAACTTCCGGGCAAAACCAGGTGGCCCAAAACAAACCTTGTCGCCTAAGGACAGCAGCCCCCGCCAAAGAGCGGAAAGCAGTGGTAGCAATGTCCATTGCGCAATCTATAATTTCTGAAGAGGAACGCTCCCCTTTCTCCAGGATCTTCCTTGCGTCCGCCTTTGACCTCTCTGGCAGCTGGTCCAAAAATGGAGATAAGTAGCACCACATTTGGTGATCATATCGTTCCAAAATTGCTAAGGCGTTAGCAGCCCTGACCAGGAGGCTGGACATAGAGGAAAACCTCTTTCCCACATTATCTAATCTCCTACACTCCTTATCCGGTGGTGTGGTATGGGGGGCCGACGGATTCTTTGACTTCCTCTGGGACGCTTGAGAGATCACAGAGTCTGGCTTCGGTTGGCCAACCAGGCAAGCAGGACTATCCTCTGGAGCCTTGTATTTTTTCTACAGCCAAGGAAGAACAGGGATGACAGTAGCTGGAGACTGCATCACCTTTATCCCCTCACTCCATACATGTTCTACAATAGGAATGGAACGGACAAGCTTTCTGTAAGGCTCTTTGAAATCATAAAGAAAGTATTCAGACTGTATGGGAAGATCAAACCATTTGGAAGCCCTTTCCATTAAGTTGTGGAAGCCTCCAATGTCTGTTGGAGGAGAATCCACCGGATCCGGTGATGGTGAAGTGGGATCCGGAATAACACAGTCATAACATTCCCTATCTGGAATTTTTTCTATGCAGCGGTCATCATCTGATGAGTCATCATGCACTGTGACAACATTCTGGTGACGATCTGTTGGTTCCGGGTCCAGAGCTTGTGGAAGTTGTGGAACTACTGTGTCAGAAGAATAGTTTGTATCCACCTCCTTTTGTTGAGGTAGAGGTGGAGGTACCTGCACGGTCTGTTGGTCGGAGGATTGTGATGGAAATCTTCTCCTGTAATCCAACAACATGAATTGTAGATCATTAATAAGTGACGACAGCATGGCTATCATGCCCTGCTGCAACTGTTCTTGAGATCCAGTTTGTGGCAGGTATTGCTGCTGGTCCATATAATAGTCCTCTGAGTCTCAGTCCTGGTATTTTACATGCAATTGGGATGGGCTGTATGCATCCCCATAAGGACCTTCTTCCTCGTCTGAAAATTCCTCATCCAAAAGTAGTGTCGGAGGTAGTGGTGTCACTCTCCGAGGAGATGTCATCTCCGGGGTAATCTGGCGCGTTTTTATTGAAATTTGCACTTTTTGTATCGCCGACGAGGTTGTCTGAGGCGTAATCGTCGACTAAGATTGAACAGTCGACGACAATGGAATGATCGTCGACGGAACAGTCGACTAGCTCGTCGTCAGTACCACTGTAGCTGTTGGCGTCAATATCATCGTCGTCGACACTATCATCGATGTCATCCTAGTCGACATTGTAACTGGAACCTCAGATTGTAGCGTCGACGACGGCACTGAAGACAACGAAGCTCGTCGACGGAGCTGAAATAAATGTCAATTGAATCTTTGACGCCATCGTCGACGTACCTGATGTCGTCGTCGTCGATGGACAGATCTTCTTGTCAGATTTTCCCTCAGGAGGTACTGAAGCTGTTTTTTTAACAGCTTTAGCTTCTCAGAGGGTATAGGTGATCAAGAAGGCCCATGGCTCGCATTCTGAATAGAAAGTACCTCAGAAACCAGTCCTTTCCTCTCCTTTACACCTCAGAGAGTAGATTTGATGGGACTGCGCCTGTCAGACCTATCAGAGGTCTTTTGCAAGGCCTTGGCAGGGGGATCATCCGAAGTAGAAGGAGAAGACCTACCCCTTTTTTGAGATCGCCTCGAAGATGTCGAAGAGGAGGCATCATCACGGTCACTGGATATTGGTTCCTTTCGTCACTTTACCTTTTGTAGCCAGGTAAATAAACGAAGAGAAGGTCCGACAGATCTTGCAGTCTATGGCCTTGTGGTCAGGGTACAAGCAATAAATACAATCTTTATGCTTGTCCTCCACATAAAGCCTCTTCTTTGAACAGGTGGCACAAGCTTTAAATAAAGCCTTCTTCTCCTTGTCTGACATCCTGAAGAGAAAACTGTAGGAAACAGATCAAACACAGACGTTGAAGAGAAATCTGAGCAGAGATCAGTGGAGACTCCCTAGCACAATGTGAGGTAGAACATCTGAGGCTTTCTCAGGAAGGTTGTGAGGCTAATCTGATTGGTTGTTGCATTAGTTTGGTCTCTTTTACAAAAAGAGGTGGATATGCTAAAAAATTAGATGAGGCCTAGGCTATTTCTTTCTCTTTTGTACCTACTGCTATGTTATTTACAGAGACTCCCATTCCGACGACGGGGAATGATAAAAGCTATGGGAATCTATGAAAGTTCCAATACTGGAGTAAATGGGTTTCATTGAGGGTCAAGAGTACATCACACACTGAGAGGGAGGTCAAACACTCAACTGTCTCTGCTCAATCTCCATGCAGGTAGCTGGTGTGTGTGCAAGTTGGTGGAAAACCATGCCCTGTTGCAGCAGGATGTCCTTCCGTAGGGACAGCCTGAAAGGAGGGCCAATGCTCATGCGCAGGAGTTTAGGATACTAGACTCTCCGAACCCAATCTGGAGACACAAGGGTGACTTGAACCCGGTCTATCCTGAACTTCTTGAGAACTCAGGGCAGGATTGGTATCGGCAGAAAGAAAGCCCGAGTTCCACTGGAGACAAAAAGCATCTCTGAGCAAGAGTCACCATGGAAACTCCAGCGTGCAAAAGTGCGAACATTGCACGTTCTTGGTGGTGGTGAATACATCTGACCAGGGTTCTCCCAAGTCACGGGAGAGATCTTGCACCACCTCCAGATGGAGTGTAGTGTAGTTCCTATCATCCCAATAGGCTCTGCGCATTGGAATAATACCTACAGCAGTAAAGGCCTAGACCAGACGTTAACTAGGTCTACTACTGTCGATACTAGACTTAAAGTTTTGGGTTTGCCAGCTTAGCTCAGAGTTCACTAGAAACGTTCTCGAATGTTCAAGGAGGACTTAACTTCCCTGATTAGACAAGAAGGGATTTAGTTTCTGACAACCATAGAACATGACAACTTTGCTCTCCCCTAATCAAGAGTAAATCTCGAGAGTCGTGTGAACAAAAAGGCAATTTATTTTACTCAGTCAGTACGTGCATTCTTAGTCTCATCAGATTGTAGAGAAAAGGAAGAGACGGGCGTGTTCAATAAAAAGGTGTTATTTATTGATCAGTCTCTTTTCTCATACAAGAGAAATGGATCGATATTATTGCAATACTTATAGTTAAGTAAAGTGCATACATTAAAAGCAATAGTATAAAATAATACTGTAAAAACATTGATATGGTTTCTAAGCCAGAAGATGTTTTAAAATGAATAAAATATATTATATACACATATACATTTGACTAAACGTACTCAACTGGTGTTTCTAAATACGCCTACCCCGTGTACCTGACCTAAGCCTAATACGTGGGCGGGAATAGAAAGTTACAGTTTAAGTTAAGTTTGTTTTTGCCAAGTGAATAACTAAAGAATTCTCTGTGAGGGGTTATTCAGTTCTGTACCTGGAATCTAGGTTGAATGAGGGATGGTATCTCTCGTCTCTGGTCTCGATATTCCAGGCTGCCTGCGAGGGCTACCCAGAAACGCCGGTGCTGGATTTCTCGGCAGGAGAAAGCAGCTTCTCTCAGCGCGTCAGGAAGGCGGGGCTGCGCCAGCGGGGTCTGCTCTGCTCTTCGCTTCGGCAAGTATGGCTGCTCCGTCTCGTCACCACGCGTGTGTTTGCATAGGGCAATATCGGTAATATTTATACCTTTAAGGTGCCGAGATTGACGTAAGGATGGACATAGATACGTCAATAAGGATGTCATACGACTTGCTCGTTAGCACGTTCTTTTACTGAAGTTCTCGGTGAAATCAAAACAATGGCCGCAGGGTTTTGCCCAGGTTGTCATAGGTTTGATTTGTTATGAGAACTCCGTATGCCTTATCAGGGGCTGGAGGAATATCGCTTGTCTAATTAGATCGCAAGCGTTATGACCTAATCAGATAACACGTTCCTGTGCCGTAGTGTGACTGCGTCAGATAACGGTATCTGCATCATGGGGGTTTTCTGCCTCATGGGCTGACTGCTAGTTAACTTGTTGGTTTGTTTAACCAGAATAGGGTCAGGAATAGGGGGATCGATTCAGAACCTATAGGAATACATCACACCCACTCCACGCTAACTATGGTCATATTTACTAATCTATGCATAGTATAACATAGTACAACATACTATAGAGTATAGTGTATACCTTACCACCCCAAAATACATAAATGCATTTTGAAATTTTCAAATATACGGAAAAATTGCAGTCATATGTATTGTATGCACTCAAGCTGTAGAATAATGCCAAAGTAATCACGCATTTGTATACATTATTGCTATTCGGTATATGAGAATTTACACATGAAATGGCTCTTAATACAGAAAAAAAGTTCGAGACCATTCCATCACAGAATAAAATATATATGTGAACATACCAGCGGGCAGCTAATGTCTATAAGCTATCTAAAATTTAGAAACCTTAGTTCTCTAAGAATAGTTCTTACTTTAAGCAGAAGAGTGTCCCGGAAAATATGCAAAAATATTTTGGGGCTGCTGAAAAACTTGCTGTCCGTGAACTGGAGGGAAAATTGTTCATGTGACTTTATTTTTAAAGTTGAAGGCCGAATTCAGGGAACGCCGTGTGCGAGCTTGCTCAAAAGTCTCTATTTCTGCTCTGGTGAGAACATCATATCATTTAGGCTTTCGAAAAAGCTGTCAACAGCTTCCTGGGAAAGTTCCACTAACTCGGAAATAGGTGTAATCATGCATTCGTGCGCATGATTTTCTCCATTGACATTCTGATTTGCATTGCTGACAGAAGGTCGTACCTGATCGATGCTGCTTTCATCTTGAACTTCACTACCCATCAATCGTAGTGGTGAAGCTTCCACGAATGCCGTCATCAGGATTGGTAGCCTTTGAGGGCAGCACAAAGCATGAACCTTGATCGGGCTCAACAATGTTTCTGCATCCATTGGCGCATCCGATTGTAGCGTCAGACAGGTGTCTAACACGCATTCTTCTCCGCATAGCAGACACCTTAATACAGGTAAAGCACATCTTTGCCACATTGGTCGAAATGATAGAAACCAAGTCATGTTCAGGTCTCTAAGCCGGGAGAGTCCCAGGATTTTTGATATCCGGTCCCGGTATCCAATGGCTAGGATTGTTTCTTCCCTTGTCGCAAGAGTTTTTTCTGTGACATGGGTTGCCATAACGAAAAATAAGGACTAAGAATAGGATTCCTGCAATTAGTCCCAAGATCAGGGGAAGTCCGCCAAAAATCGAATGGACGAAATCTGGAAAAATACCCAGTATGGCTTTGAATGGTGTTAATGCCATCGAAAATACTGTCTTAAATACCTTTGAGACCCCATTGGTATCAGAAATATTTAAGATTTCATTCAGGATTTCTGCGAAATGTATGGGGGAATTAGTTGATAACAATGAATGTATCTCTGCAGTCGTCCTTGCGACTTGTAGATCATACGTTTCTTTTGATGACGTGAGCCTTGTAGGCGTCTGAAGAAGCACTGTTTTCATTCTGCTTAAAGTATCTATTCGAATAGAAGTAATTTTCAAATTGGGCCATGCCCTTGCCTCCCTGTCTGGAAAGGAGCTGGGGAACAACGGGCGTCCACAGCACTTGACCTTCGCAGTCGTAGTTACTAGATAAGGAGTCCCGGGCATAAGACTACAACATCTGCGGTCTATAATTAGAATGTAACTCCCATTATAGAGTCTTTGAAAGAATGGTTCTATTTCTGTTGCAGGTGTGCCTTGCTGGTGACATGAAAGGTTGTATGAATTCCCTTCACAGGCTCCATGCAAACTAATTCCGTTACACAGAAGTGTGCCACTTAGTGACATCGCACAATTGTTGCCACTAAGAAACACTTTCTGTCCTTTATTACTGACACATGCATGTGAATAGGGCAGGTTCCATGTTGTTTTAAGGTACCCATTTCCCAATTTCTCGTACATGCCAGCCTGTATATATTTTTGGCAGTATTGAAACCTGAAGGTTGAGATTGGAATATTTATTATCCCATGTATTATCCATTCACTGACAGGTCGTTCTGACATTGTCACTGGTAATCTTTCGAGTTTTTCAATGCTCAAGATTGTATAATCAGCACCCTTTTGTGCCATACTGATTTGTCTATCAGTAAGGTTAAAGATTTGGAATAGTGACGTTGTGTTGATTAAACGCCAAGGCACATAGCCTGAACGCAGATTTTGTAACGTCCAGCCAAGCTGTACAATAGAGCGCAATTGTGACTGACCGTGTTGTAATAACAGTAAGTCTTGCGACAATATGTCGATTGCTGAAGACACAATGCTGTCCAAAGAAAAAATTCTGGAGGACAGAGTCATTAACCCATTGTCCACTACAGAAAGTGATTTTTCCAAATTAATACGGTCAATTTCCCGTATTCTCTCTGCCGTTACAATTTGAGTAACCTTCCAGGCCTCATTGTATGCTGCATATACAGAGGCTGCTATGAAACGTTTTTGACGCTGTTTGCGTGGTCCCATTATGAAATCACGCAAGTCAGCACCATCAGTAAGTAAAGTTAGGTGTTGTTTAATTTCTGCCAGTGTGGAAGTTTGTAGCCATTGAAGGCATAATTTGCCCACACTGTAGGTGGTTATTATCCCTGGGTGATGTCTTTGGGGATATCTAGGGTCTGGCCTGGTCATTTTGAACCCCTGTGTTTTATTCAGGAATCTGTCTTGACAGTTATTAGTATCTGTGGGCCAGATCAACCATTGTTTCCAATCAGGATGTGTTCTGTTTTGGTTTAATACATAATTTACGTCTATCTCTTCATCTATAGAGCTATTGCTGTACATTGTTGGCTTTGGAATAGACGGTTTATTTAAATCTTTGATTTTGGCTAAGCCAAGACAGGTGGTTTGTTGAACAGTGTCATTTAAAAATATCATTTGTTCTGGGATCATGCAGGCTCTAAACAAAGATTCTATACCCTGCACTTGCCATTCTTTTGTACCCCAAACACTTTTCAAATCAACATTTTTGTCCCAATAATCAAAACCAAAAGTATTCATTTGTTCAAAGAATGAGTCTGAATATATCAATTTTGTGTTGGTTATCATGGTCTTTGTCCCTGTCTTGTTTGACAATTTAAAATAGAATGCTTCAGCATTACTTGTGTTAAAACCTGAAAAGTATGAATATTTGTCATAGAAGGTCCTTGAGCTTCCTTTTGGAGGGGTTGCACAATGTTCCCATTGATTATAATTTAAAACATTTCTAGGTTGTGCAGATCTATGTAAAAAATGGTTACCATAGTGGTTATAACAGTACATACTATCATAATTTGTAGAACCCTGCAAATAATCATGTTTGGTAAATTTAGCAGACATTACTAAGTCAGACATCATATTATTAATGCTTTGGAAGTCCCAATCATCAGCAAATGTGCTTGGTTTTACAAAGTCACTCAAGGAGATCTTAATTTGGTGTGGATATTTCAGGATTTCGACCGGACCATAAATTTCATAGTCAGTGTTGTCCCAGGCTACCCCACCCGGTATCGGATTGGCTGTGAAGTTGACTGAAGAAAGTTCTCTTTTCTCGATGTGTGAAGATGTGTGTGGTTTGAGGATCAAGTTGATTTTCTGACTTGCTGTGTCCATTTTTGCATATTTTCCCTCAATGAAGCGTCCCAAAGTTAGTATCATGATGAGCCAAAGTATGAGGATAAATGCACCAAAACCCACCCAAAATTCAATCCATGGGGAAATCAGATATGTTTCTTTCAGTTGTTTCAAAAGTTCTTTAGCTTTATCTTTAAAGGTTTTTGATGATGGCTGTGTCTTTGATTCACTGAAGCCTTCAGAGGAATCATCGAAGTTTATGAAGTAGCCGGATGCTGTTCTGTCAATTGTTCCAATTGCTTCAGGATTACTGTTTCTTGCATTTTCACTTGGTACTTCATTATAGATTGGTGTGTCTCTGCTAAATGTTTTTATTTGGGTTTTCAGAGGTCTGAGTTCTATTGCATTGTTGCATAGTCCTTGTTGTTCTTCTGTAGGCGTTTCGAATGTGATGAGCCTCTTCGTTAGGACCTCTGTACTGGTAGCAAACCTTGGTGTTCTGCTACTTATTGGGAGTCCACTTGGCCTACTGTTTGTTATCGGCCACATGTTGTGGTTTTACCAGGTCGATGGATACAACTCGGTTCTCCTTTTTTCCAGCAAGTGGCGGTAGCACAACTGATCTTGTCCCGTTGACAGACAAGACAGGAACTGCTTTTCTGTAAGAAGGCCCAAATTCCTTCTTTACCGCGATCTTTTCCCTGACTAGATCCCCGACTTTTGGAATCCAGACAGGTCTTGCTGGGACAGGTGGTGGTTCTTCAGTGGTTGTTGGCTGTTGTTTCAACTTTATGTTGCTCAGGTCTTTTCTTGTTTTGTTTAAGTCCTGCAAAATAGCCAAACGGTCTTTGATATCAAAGCTTTTTTCTTCTACCACTGAAGTCTGACTATCAATGTCAGAGATCAACATCCTAGTTCCAAATAATAATTCGTACGCACTGAATCCCTTCAGAGAATTTCTTGGCAAGTTATTTAGACTACGTTGGACACTTATTAGATGTTTGACCCACCCAGCTCCCGAACCTAATACCTTTGCCGTTATAGATTGCTTTATGTCACGGTTTTTTCTTTCAACAATTCTGTTCCCCTCAGGGTGAAATGGACAAGAGTACCGCAATGCCACGCCCATGCTGACCATGGCCTCCTTATAAGCTCTAGAGCTAAAAGCAGGACCGTGGTCTGAATGCAGCATGCCAATTGCGTATGTGCCGATAAAGACTCGCAAATCTTTTATAACAGTTCTGGCGTCAGCCGTTCGCTGGGGCCACATCCATATGAATCTCGTGCATGAATCCACTGCGACCAAGATATATTTATAGTTACCGTCCCTTTGTAAGGGACCGCAGTGATCTAGATAAACACAGGCTAATGGTTTATCCGAGATTAGAAGGGGCGTCTGCGCTGGACGTCTCACCGTTGATACTTTCATTTTTTGACATATTTCACATTCTAGAACATAGTTCCTTGTTTGTCTTCTCATTTGTGGCCACCAGTATCTCTGTTTTAATAATGATACTGTGGCTGAGACGCCAGCATGGATAGAAGCAAGCCCTTTGTGTGCCGCTATTATTAGTCCTAACCTATGTTCCATGTTTGGAATTGCCCTATCCCCCACTCCAGGGATTCGAGCAAAAGGAACATTGTTTGCATCAGTTATGTATGAGTATTTTACTGGAAAGCCTTTCGGGAGTGTTTCTATCGGATCCTTTTCTGAAGCGCTGACAGCTTGTAATATTTCGCTGTCTATTTTTGTTTTTGACCGGGTGATGGCAGCTACGGAAGCCGTTTGCACAGCTGCCTTCGCGGCCTCATCAGCCAATGAATTCCCTGCAACGTGAACACCATCACGTTGATGACTCAGCGTATGTATCACGTGAGTCTTTGGTAGTTCTTTTTGTAAAAGAACTACTTGTTCCCAGAGCATTTTATGCTTGATTGTGCCACCTTTCGCATCCTTGAAACCATTCTGAAGCCAGATCTGCAAGTATTCATTGTAAGACTGAACGCAATAATACGAATCGCACACTATGAGTGTGGGGAATTCTCGATCGGTATTTTCAAGCGCCATCTTGAACGCCAGTAGTTCAGCTCGCTGAGCTGTACAATCTCCTAAAGATTGTGTTTTAGTGATTACTGGTTTAAATTTTCCTTCGTGCCAGCGACCTTTAACGATCGCGCACGCAGCACTGTAAGCTTGCTTACCCCCCACTGCGGGTTGTGCTGATCCGTCTGTATATATTATACAGCCGTAGTGGTCTAGAGGCAGAATTTCGGTCGGCGGAGGACATTCAAATTCATATTGGAGAAATTCTTGTGTTTTTAAGTAAGGATCAAATTTGTACGCCACGTCTGTTGCAGCAAGAGAATTAGCCCATTGTATCCATCTCGTATGGAGTGCTTTAGCATTTGGAATGCTTGCCTTTGTTACCGCCTCTAGGGCTGGTATTGGTGTCACGATTATTATTCGTTTACCTTGTGCCAGGGCTCGTTCTTTTGCTATAGCTGTCTGTGTTGCGGTAAGAATTTTTTCCGTTGGGCTGAATTTCATTTCAGCCTTAGTGTACAAGTGTGATTTGAATGCAATTGGTACCTTTTCTCCCTCATTAGAGGTTAGGTATGTGAATCCGCATCTCCCTGGGATGACTCGAATCACAAGATTGCGTGTGTTATCACGTGTTTCTAATGTTGTTTTAATTAGCATGTCTGTTTGTAGGGATCTCAAAATTTCTGTGTGTATTTGAGTCCAATTGGATCTTTTAAAATCTGGTTTTATCAGATCATATAGGGGTTTGACCCTTTCTGCGTAATTTGCAATGTATGTTCTTCCGAAATTTAGGAAGCCTAGAATCGACTGTAGGTTTTTTAGTGTTCTAGGTGCTTGGATTACGGCACATTTCTCTAGGAAATTGTCAGCCAGGCTTTTGCCTTCACTTGATAATTCATATCCTAAAAACAGGACTGTCAGATGGGCAATTCTGGATTTTTTAAAGTTGAATTTGTAACCCTCTGCAGCGAACCCAAGTATTATGGTGTTCACTCTTTTCAAGTGAGTCTCCAAGTCATCATCTGTTAAGTAAATGTCATCGACATAAGATAATGCTTCATCATCATATATTTGTAGTAATTCTGTTACTCTCGCTGAGAATACTCCCGGGCTGTTCTTGTACCCCTGGGCTAACCGACAGAATTGTTTTTGAGTGCCATTTATTGAGAATGCAGTTAAATATCTGCTCTCTGGTGCTATGTTTTGACAAAAGAATCCATTAGAGATGTCTAATGTTGTTTTGTATTTTTTGCGCACTATGTTATTCATTAGTGCAGCACTATGTGAGTTTTGTACTGCAAAAGTTTTGCAACATGTGTTAAGGTGTCGGTAATCCAAAACTAGACGATATGAATTGTCTGGTTTGGAGACCGGAAACAAAGGGTTGTTCATTTGTGAGGTGCAAGTTTCAATCACCCCCTGGTATTCTAGCTGATCTAGTATTTCATTTACCTGTTTTTTAGCTTCTTGCTTAATTGGGTACTGCCTTTGTGCAGTAGGTTGTGATTTTAACTGGATTTTGTGAGGAGGAGAGTCCTCATCCCATCCCACGTGATTTTTATATAAAGCAGGAGCAAGAGCTACTGCCCACTTTCTGGCAAGTGTGTATTTTTTATGAATTGGGATATGATTTGAGAAGGCAGGCATAATTACTTCTTCGCCATGAGGGCAATCCCTGACAAACTCTGGTGGCCAGTCTTTTTCAGCTAGAAGGATATCATAGCCCTTGGAGAGATTATCCCAAAATAGTCCCCTTATTTTTCTAGTCTTATCTCCCTCTATACGTAATGTTATTTCGTATATTTTGTGAGGTTTGCTAACTCTGGTGTCCGCAGTTTCCACTTGAAGATATTCATTCGTGTCCACTGTCTCCAGATGATTCATAAGGACTTTGCGAGCTATGCTCACTTCTGCTGCGCTGTCTAGCATTGTCTGAGCCCATTCCCCGTTTTTCAGTTGTGTCCTCAGAATTCTCGGCATTGTTAACTATTTTAATGCTGGCTACCTTCTTCTTTGGAAATTGTAATTTCTTTTTTAGCTGAGCAGGTTCCTTGTCTTTGGACTTGGCGTGCTCTTCTCTTTGTTCTGATCGTCCTCTTCTTTCCGATTTCTGCGAGGAAGTCTGAAAAGATTGAGAGGGACGTGTATCAATGTCTTGATATCTATCAGGCTTTTTAATATTATCCCTATTTCTAAGGTTATATCTTTTCCCAGAGGGGTCACTCTGAGGTGACCTGTGTCTTTGGTTCGGAGATTTTTCTCTTCGCCTAGGAGACCTTCCTCGGGACTGGAATTTCTTTTCTTTAGGATTGGATTGTTTGTTTCCATCCCAGTTCTTTTTTGGTGATGTAGAATTATTATTAAAAAATATTTTTTCAGGACTTTCAATTAGTTGCGGTTTTACTGGTATTCCACCTAAACTATCTCTACCTAGTTCCTCATAGGATTTTTCTATGATTCTGGCAATTTCAGCTGGTTGGTCTGCTATATCTGTCTCTTTTAACCTCTGGCGGATCGCCACGTTTGCTGCTTCTCCTTTTATGTTGGCTAATAGTATAGCCGAGACCTGCTTGAAGTCTTTTAGTAATTTCATACCAAGAGTTAAAGCGGGTTCAGGACCATATTCATCTTGAATTTGTTTTAGCACATCTGGTATTACCGAAATGGATGGAACACCGTGCGTTTTTGTGTAGATGGAAGCAAAGACTGTACCCCAAGTGTCACAGTCCTCAATGTGTGGTGCGATTCCCATTGGAAGACAGATAGTCAGAATCCTGTGCTTTTCTAGCGGGGTGGTGTCTGGAAACACCGCCTCTATTTGGGTGATTTTCTGCGCTAGCCAGAATGGTATTTGTTCCCGTTTAGCCGGTACTTTACCTAGGCAGGACTGGATGTTCTGTGGTGTAATTTTATTTGTGTTCCCCTGGTGAGGGGTCAGCTGTGGGAGTTTAATCGCTGGCTGAATTGTTGAAGTCCGCATCACATATTGGACTAATTGTCTGTGTATTTTTATTAGTTGTTTTAGCTGTGTTAACAGCTCTGCTGCAGACATCCCATTGATGTCTGGATGTGGTGTGTATCCGGCTAGGACCGGCCACGTTGCTCCTGGTCTACCTAAAGGACCGAGCCTGGTGATGTGATTATTGTGTTTTAGGGCGCCATCAAATAAGAGCAAATGCTCTTGAAATTTGAGTGGTACTTCCACCTCCTCGAAAGGAGTGTACGTTTCAGGAGGTTCCTCTATTTTGTAATAGTGGAAGTACTTTGTTACAGGATTTGCTGCTGGAAAATTTATCCATGAATAGTATACCTCTGTCTGCCGATATTCGTGTGCCTCAATTACGAATATGACTGTGCCACCTCTAGGTGTCAGTCCATTTTCTATAAGTTTTATGGTTATAGATTTCCTTTTGATGACCGGGATGAGTATTATATCCGGGTCTGCGTCTTGCATGGTAGCATCAGCTGCTGCGAGTTCAGTTGCTAATCTAACTGCCTCTCTTTCTTCATCACTGTCTCCCATTTTACCGACAGGATGGTTATTTTGTTTGTTTGCAGATCAGGTTTCTTATGGAAACAAAGATTAGATGCACAATATTTTGGAACTGTTTTTATCCTTCAACGTTGACTAAACCAAGTACCATACATAGGAGTTTCTTCCTGCGAGGTTTGGCGGATATTACCTTTCACCCACTCCAGACGTCTTTGGGAAAAGGGGTCTGAGTGAGAAAGCACGACTGAGTTACTCTAAATGTCTTACGTTAGTTTTATCGCCCTTTCCAAACGCGTTGGGCGCCATGTAGTGTAGTTCCTATCATCCCAATAGGCTCTGCGCATTGGAATAATACCTACAGCAGTAAAGGCCTAGACCAGACGTTAACTAGGTCTACTACTGTCGATACTAGACTTAAAGTTTTGGGTTTGCCAGCTTAGCTCAGAGTTCACTAGAAACTTTCTCGAATGTTCAAGGAGGACTTAACTTCCCTGATTAGACAAGAAGGGATTTAGTTTCTGACAACCATAGAACATGACAACTTTGCTCTCCCCTAATCAAGAGTAAATCTCGAGAGTCGTGTGAACAAAAGGCAATTTATTTTACTCAGTCAGTACGTGCATTCTTAGTCTCATCAGATTGTAGAGAAAAGGAAGAGACGGGCGTGTTCAATAAAAAGGTGTTATTTATTGATCAGTCTCTTTTCTCATACAAGAGAAATGGATCGATATTATTGCAATACTTATAGTTAAGTAAAGTGCATACATTAAAAGCAATAGTATAAAATAATACTGTAAAAACATTGATATGGTTTCTAAGCCAGAAGATGTTTTAAAATGAATAAAATATATTATATACACATATACATTTGACTAAACGTACTCAACTGGTGTTTCTAAATACGCCTACCCCGTGTACCTGACCTAAGCCTAATACGTGGGCGGGAATAGAAAGTTACAGTTTAAGTTAAGTTTGTTTTTGCCAAGTGAATAACTAAAGAATTCTCTGTGAGGGGTTATTCAGTTCTGTACCTGGAATCTAGGTTGAATGAGGGATGGTATCTCTCGTCTCTGGTCTCGATATTCCAGGCTGCCTGCGAGGGCTACCCAGAAACGCCGGTGCTGGATTTCTCGGCAGGAGAAAGCAGCTTCTCTCAGCGCGTCAGGAAGGCGGGGCTGCGCCAGCGGGGTCTGCTCTGCTCTTCGCTTCGGCAAGTATGGCTGCTCCGTCTCGTCACCACGCGTGTGTTTGCATAGGGCAATATCGGTAATATTTATACCTTTAAGGTGCCGAGATTGACGTAAGGATGGACATAGATACGTCAATAAGGATGTCATACGACTTGCTCGTTAGCACATTCTTTTACTGAAGTTCTCGGTGAAATCAAAACAATGGCCGCAGGGTTTTGCCCAGGTTGTCATAGGTTTGATTTGTTATGAGAACTCCGTATGCCTTATCAGGGGCTGGAGGAATATCGCTTGTCTAATTAGATCGCAAGCGTTATGACCTAATCAGATAACACGTTCCTGTGCCGTAGTGTGACTGCGTCAGATAACGGTATCTGCATCATGGGGGTTTTCTGCCTCATGGGCTGACTGCTAGTTAACTTGTTGGTTTGTTTAACCAGAATAGGGTCAGGAATAGGGGGATCGATTCAGAACCTATAGGAATACATCACAGGAGATGCCAATTGTGATCAACAACAAAACACACAAGATGATGGACGGAATGTTGCACAATAGCAAAACATTCACCCCCAGTCACAGATCTGGGTTTAATCCATCATTATTTTGCTCACCAAGCCACCCCAGTTCAAACATGGCCATATGCAAATCAGTCTTGACCCTGTGCCTCATGGGAACAGTCCAGCCCGAACTGCCAAGCCATGTCTTCCCTGGACCGGAATCAAGCAACCCAGGACCGGTTTCTGGCTATCAGCTGTCTTCAGCCAGGATAGCTTGACTCCAGTGGCTTAGTGAGCACGGGTCCCAAGTCTGGGCATACCCTTCCCACATAGGGTGAACAGCAAAACACACAAGAAGATGGACAGAGCACGTGGGTCCCGTTCTCACTAAGCCACTAGAGTGAAGCTATCCTGGCTGAAGACAGCTGATAGCCAGAAACAGGTCCAAGGATGCTTTATTCCGGTCCAGGGAAGACATGGACCTGTCTGCCGCGTTTGACACGGTCGATCACTCCATCTTGATGGACCGTGTCTCAGCGGTAGGGGTCACAAATAGTGCTAAGGATCTTATTTCCTCTTTTCTTACTGACCGAGTACAATCGGTCGCCTTTGGTAACTTCACCTCACCACCTTTTACTCTCCCTTGTGGTGTCCCCCAGGGATCTTGGCTAAGTCCGACACTATTTAACATCTATGTGTCGGACTTGGCGAGGGTCATTAAATCCCATCACCTGGCGGTAACATCCTACGCTGATGACACCCAGATTGTCCTGGCTATTAACAAAAACGGAGATGAAGTGGCTTCTAATTTTAATCTGGGAATGCTAGCAATAAGTGACTGGATGTCCACAAATTGCTTGAAGCTTAACTCCGATAAAACGGAGGTGATGGTGTTTGGTAAGTTCTCCCCAGTCTGGTCACCCACCTGGTCGCCGGCTACCCTTCGACCACCTCCTTCCCCAGTGGCCAAGGCAAGAAATCTGGGAGTCATACTGGACACCAAACTTACTCTTATGCACCATGTTAATGCGGTGGTATCATCCTCATTTTACACCATGAGAATGATCAAAAAACTCCTCCCCTATCTTCCCATGAGCATGGCCAGAACTCTGGTCAGTGCATTAGTGATATCTCGTATCGATTATTGTAACGCGCTCTTAGTAAATGCTCAGGAAGGAGTCATAAAAAAAACTACAGCTGGTGCAGAATTCTGCGGCCAGACTGATCACGGCGACCCCCAAGTACACCCCCATTTCCGGCACCATTGAACAGCTTCATTGGCTGCCAGTAAAGAAAAGAACCAAATTTAAAGCACTCTGCATTGTGTATAAGGCAATCCACTCTCTAGGACCTGCTTTCTTAAAAGATGCATTCTGCCCTTACAATCCTATTAGATCCCTCCGCTCTTCTACTGCCGGTCTCGTACAGGTCCCAAGGACTAAGAAGGTTTCTTGGGGCGACAGATCCTGTATAGTGACCACTACCAAACTCTGGAATAGTCTCCCAAGCCAAATCAAAGCCTGTACATCCCTTCTCTCTTTCCGCAAACAGATAAAGACTTGGCTTTTCAAACAGTAATTATTTCATGGACAAGCATAGAGGACACTCAGCGCCGAGACACCCTCGGGTATTTGTGCGCTTAACAAATTTCCTAAAATAAAAAAATAAATAAATGGCTTGGCAGTTCGGGCTGGACTGTTCCAATGAGGCACAGGGTCAAGACTGATTTGCATATGGCCATGTCTGAACTGGGGTGGCTTGGTGAGCAAAATAACGATGGATTAAACCCAGATCTGTGACTGGGGGTGAGAGTTTTGCCATTGTGCAACATTCCATCATCTTGTGTGTTTTGTGATCAACAAGGCATCACCACCTGAGTTTGTCCGCTTTGTCATTTATGGAGCCCACCAAGTGCTGCACAACCAGGAAGATGTCCTGATGTTCCAGTTAAGTTCAGAGGCACAGAGCCTCTTGACACAGGGTCCAGGAGCCCACTCCTCCCTGTTTGTTGCAGTACCACATGGCGGCAGTCTTATCCATTTACACCTAAATCAATCTGACGGTGATGGATGGATGGATGGATGGGAGAGACGACAGCCTGGGGCAAGCCCACCTTAAACAGCCAATCATCGAGGTAGGGGAAGAATGGAATCCCCAGCCTTTGCCAATGGGGTGCATCCACTGGCATCATATTATTGAAAACCCATAGCATGCTGGTAAAGCTGAAGGGGAGCATAGTGAATTGGAAATGTTTCTGTCCTACCATGAACCACAGGTAACATCTAACATCTGTGGGTATGGTAGGAAGGGAATATGGAAGTATGAGTCCAGCAACTCCAGAGCTACCATCCAGTCTCTTGGATCCAGGACAGATAGAAGTGGAACCAGAGTGAACATTTTGAACTACTCCTTTTCTAGGAAGTGGTTGCAAGGGTGCAGGTCTAGAATAGGACGGAGGCCCTCATCTTTTTCGGCACCAGAAAGTAGCAGGAAGAGCAACCATGGCCTACTTCTAAAGGAGGCACCCTTTGGATGCTCCTTTAACCAGAAGAGCCATAACTTCATGTCGCACAAGCGATAGGTGGTCGTCGGTGGCAAAGGTGGTGGGGTCATGGGAAAGGAAGGGCATAGCCCCACTGGATAATCTGAAGCATGCATTTTGTCAATGTTATCGTATGCCATTGTGGCAGGGGTGCTGTATTCTGCAGCAAACTGGTTGTCCTTGATATTGTGAGGGCATATTAAAGGGGGGTTGAAGCTGCAGCTACTGGGGGAGTGGATTGGGTAGACCTTTGGCGTTAGTTCCCACAAGGTTTGTGGGAGACACTGCCACAAAAGGATTGAGGGGCATGTCTGACTTACCTGAAGAAGTCCTGGATCACGACTACGACCAGCATGAGTGACTCAGAGCAGCCTTAGGACTTCCCTCGCAACTGGGATCTGGAGAGCTACTGAGTCGAGGGCCAGGAGCTTCATGGCTCGTCTGCGAATGGCCTTCATTAACATAGTCTTGCACTACGAGCAGACCCTGGAGTCGTGGTCTGGCTCCAGGCACCCAAGACACACCAATGGGCGGTCTGTCAGACATTTGACTGGGAGAGGCACCACAAGGCTTACATGCGGTTGTTGTTTTAGGTGACATAGTCCAAAAGGATGAAAGGATAAAAAAGACACTAGTGTGAAAATGTTGACAAAGTCACAAAATCCATTAAAAAAATGACTATGGGAGCTCGATCTGGAAACGAAGGAACTAAGATCAGCACCCTGGGGTGGCACTTATATAGGCACTGCGGATGCCACATGGAGCTAAACGACGCTACCTACTGGCACGCAAGAGGACTGCTCAAAAAAAGTTCTGAATCCACCGGTGAATATTCTAAGGTAAGGAATCTGTGGCTAGAAATCTCTGTCAGATACAGACCTATAGTGATGGAAAAATTAAATATTGCTCAATAGCACATAACTCACTAACCTTTGTGCTAGAAGTGATGGCAACCGGAAAAGGTGTCGAAATCTGCCTTATGGACAGGCTCAAAAGGTGGAACTTTTAATTTAGATAGCATAAAGTTAAGTTCCCATGGAAGAGAAGCCTGTTGTCTTGTCATTTTTGCATGGCACACCATCAACCCTAATGGAATTAGAGGAAAAGTGCACACACATGTGTTTGACCAACACACACCACCCTCCCGCCCCTCTCCACAATCCTATCTCTGCACATTTATAGGGTATAGTTATTGTTTCCTCAACCACAAACCCTTTCTATGGTTAGATTCTGGAAGTAGGATGTCAAGCTTATCAGGGATGCATCCATAACAATGGTCTGAGAAGGTAGGATCTGGTGAATTTTAGTTCCTTTCAGAAGGTTCCCTGTTTTTGTCACTATCATCTGATTGATTTTCACACATGTGGTGTCAGCTTCAGTTTGTCTTCCCAATTCTCCTGGTCTTGAATCGATTGGTCTTCCATGCATCGTTGGAGGTATCTCATAAAGAGGCGTGCATTGAGTACCAGATAAATTAACAAAGGTGACTGTTCCCAGCAAGGATATTTGGAGTGTTGTAGGAAAGGAGATTTGCAGCAGGTGTTGTTCTTTCTTCAAAATGGTATCCCCAAAAGAGATGCTTCTCCAATTTCTGTATTCAATTGAGTACCTAAACAGTGTAGGACTTAAATAGGAGGAGTTGTCTATTTTCCATAGTCAACTTGAAGACCTAGATCATAAAAAAGGCTTATAGTGGAGCTGAAGTTCGGTCAAGACTTTTCTGGTGATTGCGCTTTTATTAACCAGCCCCCTCATATATGGATATATGAAAATAGTTTGCTACTTTAAATGAAATGCCACACCCTCATATATGGATATATTAAAATAGTTTGCTACTTTAAATGAAATGCCTCAACTGCCATGCATTTGGAAAATGTCAGTGGTGCAGATATCAGCAAGATGTGGAGTACTTTGAATTGATAATGGACTTTTCCCACAGTGAATATTAGAACTTTTGGTGTTTTGGTATTATATAGATAAGAAAGGAGCAATCATGAACGTTTGTTGAGCCACTGCCGTACTGTTCGCTTGATTGTTAACTAGTTGTCCTTCTTGCAGTTATTCCAGGAAATCGGGTCTACCTACCCAAGTATATATTCCACAAAAGAGGGCAGTGACTCCCATACAGATCGATCATAACTGCCCAATAAGCTGTGCTGCCGGTAGTGTTAAGTGCCATTGCTACTGTAACACATACTTTCTATCCTGCAGTAAGCGATTTTCTTGCTCCAACTATCTGGAGGCACTGATGTTTGTGTAGCAGATGGGCTATTGTTTTTTGTACCACCGACATGCGCAGAGACGGGTTTTGGTTCTTGGCAAAAGTAGGGCAAATCTTGCTTCTATACCTTATATTTCTTTTGCAGGCTAGAAAAAGCCATATTTATGGTTTCAGGGGAGAGAAAAGTATTTTCTGCCAGATCTGCAAATCCTGGAACCAGCAGCAAAGTTCCTCTGGAAGCCACTGGTGTCTTACACTGGTGATGTGTGTAAAGGAGACATAGTTGATGAAGTCAGAGTACATGTTAAACAAGAATCTCACAAGAAATATGGTGATCGCAATTGCATGGGGCTGCAGCATATCTTTTGCCACCCCTGGCTGGCCATCCAAACTGACACAACTGGCTGATCACTCAGCGGGGGCAAGGTAGTGTAATCACCCCATCAATCAATCAATCATGGACATTTGTATAGCGCGCTACTCACCCGGTATGGTCTCAAGGCGCTGGGGGGGGAGGGGTCTGCTACTGCTCGAAGAGCAAGGTCTTGAGGAGCTTCCTGAAGGAAAGGTGATCCTGGGTCAGTCGAAGGTGGATGGGAAGGGAGTTCCATGTCTTGGCTGCCAGGTAGGAGAAGGATCTTCCCCCGGCGGTGGCTTTGCGGATGCGTGGTACGGCGGCGAGGCTGGTCGATCGTAGCTGGCGGGTGGGCGCGTAGAAGGTCAGGCGGTTGTTGAGGTACTTGGGGCCCAGGTCGTGGAGGGCCTTGTGTGCGTGGGTGAGGAGCCTGAACGTGATCCTCTTGCTGACGGGGAGCCAGTGCAGGTCTCTCAGGTGGCCGGAGATGTGGCTGTGTCGGGGGACGTCCAGGACGAGACGTGCGGAGGCGTTCTGGATGCGCCGGAGTCTTTTCTGAAGTTTGGCTGTGGTTCCGGCGTAGAGGGTGTTTCCGTAGTCCAGTCGGCTGGTGAAGAGTGCTTGGGTGACCGTCTTCCTGGTTTCGGTGGGGATCCATCGGAAGATCTTACGGAGCATGCACAGGGTGTTGAAGCATGATGATGAGACCGCGTTGACTTGTCTGGTCATCGAGAGGGAGGAGTCCAGGATGAAGCCCAGGTTGCGTGCATGGTCCGTTGGCTTGGGAGTGGTGCCCAGGGCAGGGGCCACCAGGAGTCATCCCATGCGGAGGGCGATGATCCTAGGATGAGGACTTCCGTCTTGTCTGAGTTCAGTTTCAGGCAGCTGTTCATCCACTCGGCGACGTCTTTCATCCCTTCGTGCAGGCTGGTTCTGGCGGTGGCGGGGTCGTTGGTGAGGGAGAGGATCAGCTGGGTGTCGTCGGCGTAGGAGATGATGTTGAGGTTGTATTTGCGTGCAATGGCTGCAAGAGGGCTCATGTAGACGTTGAAGAGGGTTGGGCTGAGTGATGATCCTTGTGGTACGCCGCAGATGACTTCGGTGGCCTCGGATCTGAATGGAGGAGGCGGACTCTCTGGGTTCTTCCGGCGAGGAACGAGATGATCCACTCCAGTGCCTTCTCTTGGATTCCGATGTTGCTGAGGCGCTGCACTAGGGTGCGGTGGCAGACAGTGTCGAACGCTGCAGAGAGGTCCAGGAGGATGAGGGCCGCTGTTTCCCCGTTGTCAAGCAGGGATCTGATGTCGTCAGTGGCTGCGATAAGGGCAGTCTCGGTGCTGTGGTTGGCTCGGAAACCGGACTGCGAGGGGTCGAGGGATCCGTTCATCTCAAGGAAGGCGGCAAGCTGTCTGTTGACGGTCTTCTCGATGACTTTGGCAGGAAAAGGGAGGAGAGAGATGGGGCGGTAGTTCTTTAGGTCGGTGGGGTCTGCAGTTGGTTTCTTCAGGAGGGCGCTGAGCTCGGCGTGCTTCCAGGTCTCCGGGAAGGTGGCGGTGTTGAAGGAGGTGTTGATGACGTCCCGGAGTTGGGGTGCGATGATGGAGTCGACCTTGTTGAAGACAGGGGTCGGTTGGTGATCCGGAGTGGATGGTGTTCATCGTGCGGGTGGTGTCTTCGGTGCTGACCGGGGTCCATGCGCAGAGGGTGGAGGGCGTTGGTTCGGTGGTTGGGTGCGTGGTAGGTGCGCCGAAGCTGTTGTTTCTATCGGCGATCTTGCGGTGGAAGGACGAGGCGAGTGAGTCGCAGAGGTCTTGCGAGGGGGGTGATGTTGTTTCCGGCGCTGGGGTTAGAGAACTCTTTGACGATGCTGAAGAGTTCCTTGCTGTTGTGGGCGTTGTTGTCCAGTCGTTCTGTGAATGCTGTCTTCTTGGTGGTGCGGATCAGCTGGTGGTGTTTGCGGGTGGCGTGCTTGATGGCAGTCATGTTGTCTTGCTGCCCCTTGCTTATTCCTATGTCTAACCTTATATCTGGACACATATGCACCTATAAGTCACTCCTATGGCAGGCCTTAACAATCCTGAAGGCAGAGTGCTTGGTTTTATGTGAGATGGTGCTCTAGCATGAGCTGAGCCTGTCTGCAGCTTTCGGAACCATGTCCTTATAGCTGGTCTAGGATATTGCCATTCCATATACTTTAAGTGCATTATGAACCTCGCGGTTAAATGCCAACTTTGGTTTGGCTTAATCAAAACATGTTGTGTAAGGTGTCATACGCTTTGGAATACTACCCCCTCGCCAGTCCTGGCGACGGGGGTAGCATTCCTCCCTTCTAGAGGGAGAAGACATGTTACTTCCATTAATCCGGGTTAAAGTTAACCAGAGCCTGGGGCGTGGCTTGGCTGCCGAGCGGAATGGCTGCCTGAAATCGCAGCTCCGCCGATCGAGTGAATTAATCCGCAATTGATCCGCTTATCCTGAACTGGTGCTCGGACCCCGCACACCCCCCGACCTGCGGGGTACATTCGCCCAACCCTGTGGCGAATTGACCGCGGTGTGCTCACGTCCTGCGAGTGCTGGGCGCCCTGCTCTGCGACCGCTGTGAGGCCTGCGGGGAAGCTGCACGCAGGGAGCTCGCGCTGCTACTGGCCGGCCGGAAGTGGGGGTGAGATCGGCAGCGTGTGCGCAGACTGCACCGGCCGGACAATCACAGAGTGGCGTTCGCTGCAAACCTGGGCTGGAGTGTGCCCGACTACGAGCCCTGGCGTTCAAGAAAACAGACACCTTAATACCGGGAGCGGAATGTGCAGCGAGCGCCCGGAGGGAGAGATAGAAACCACAACATAGCGGACGCTGCGGAGTGTGCCCCGATGCCCGCCTTTTATACAGTGAGTGCCCTTTGCAAATTGCTGCCCGACCGCCTGCTGACTTTCCTAACTGGTGAGTCCTCAGACTAACGTGAAACGTCCGACGGCGCTAGCAGCGGACCAGGGGATAAAAAGAAAAGGCGCGACCCGCCATTTTGACCGGGTGACAGGAACTGAGGCTGAAGCTGGTGACGGCTCTAGTGGCAGCGCGACACACAGGCCCGAATAATCACGGGGGCGAACTGGAGGGGCCTGGAGGTCAGTACTGTGTCGCGGTGCTGAGAGACCTGCCAGGACGCGTCGGACCCTGCCGGAGTGCTGTCAGAGGCGGAGACGCTATACACCGTGAGGCGTGATTGCTGTTGGCAAAGGCCTGCTGTGGTGACCAGTATTGTTGCTGCAGACACGGCAGTGTGGTGCCACTCTAGGATAGACGGCCACGGCCGCTGCCTGGCAGCACAACCTGATAGCCCGGGGCAGAAGGAATTAGAGTGGTTCAGGGCGGCTAAAGGCTAGTGCGGGGGAACCACACGTCGCCATGGGAAAGCCTGACACCAGACAACCCAAGATCACGTACGACAAAACGACTAAAAAGACTCCGAACCCGGACGCACTGGACCAGGAGACATCGGGAGAGGCCCGCAATGTGCTGCCGGCAGATGACATAAAGGCCATGTTTCAGGATCTGAAAACAAGTCTGCAAGGCATAGATGGCAAAATGGACGCATTGGCAGCCAGGATGACTGCATGACTAGAAGAATGGATAAGCAAGAAGTGGTGGTCGGAGTATTGGAAACTCGACTGACAGACAGAAGAATGCCAAACAGACCTAGACAAGAAGCTGCGAGGCATGGACAAGGTGCTATCCCTGATACAGATGAAAAACGAGGATTTGGAAGCCAGGTCCAGATGGAACAACGTCCGCATCACGGGCGTGGGAGAATCGTCAGACATTGCGAATATGGAACGGTATGTAGAACAGATGATGAAAGATTTATTTGGAGATGGACTTTTGGCAATGTTCTTGGTGGAAAGAGCGCATCGCACGTTGGGGCCAGTGTCCCAAACCAGGAGCCCTACCGCGGCCCATTCTGGCTCGCATTCTGAATTATAGGGATAGAGATTCTATACTGAGGCTGGCGCGGAACATGGTGGATCTGCAGTACAAAGGCAACCGGATAGCATTGTACCCTGACTTCACTCTCCAGGTACAGGCGGCCAGGCGGGAATTTATGCCTGCAAAAAAGGTGTTTCAACAGACCGGCACGAAATACTCATTGATTTACCCGGCTAAACTAAGGGTGCAGGGGCCGGGAAAACCCACTTTCTTCACAGACGCAAAAGCGGCCCTGAAATTTGCCAAACAACTTGCTATGGACCAGAAGGGACAAGTGGCGGCGGAGGAGCGGGGTGCTACTGAGCAGCTAAGTGACGTGGAATATTGTACTGTGTTAATGATTGCAACAGTCAGAGACACGCTGTATATTTGTGATGGAAAATATTCACTTACAGTTTAATGCCTGGGATCCGCATCCATGGGTGGTTACTGCTTCGTTTGTTCTGGGGTTTAGGGGGTCCTAAAGCACTAGGGATCAGATCCGCGCTCGATCACCCTGTCATGAGTACAGGGTTAGTAGGCCCATACCTGCGTACCCCGAGGGATGACTCCCGAAGTATGGTTCGCCCATCTATTATGGCTGTTCTATGGTTTTGATGGGGCGGGCAGTGGGGGGGTAAATGCACGACCTGATTGGGGGGTTGGAGCGGGTGGAGCGGGTGGAGGGGGTGGAGGGGGGTTTTGCTCTGTTTTGTTCACTCTGTTAACTTCTGTAAGCGCTATGGTGCGAATGGCACCGAACTTTGTTCGTGTTGTGTTAGCTGACGCCAATGCTGAATGCCTGAGGAGGGGGTGGTCGTTGCCACCCTTACTGCTGACTGAGGAGTTGGAACCTATATCCCGCCAACAGATTACATTGTGCACTCTGATGATCCGATTGTTATTCACTTACATTGTCTTGGTACCGTGATGGAATCAAGAGATAGATTAGGAACTGGTGAGACAGCGAACACTGGTGCGAATGCTGCGAATTCATCGATAAACTGTTTATCATGGAATGTGAGAGGAATGAATGATAGGAGGAAAGTGAGACTTGTCCATGCGTATTTATCGCGGAAACACTTCGAGATTTGTATGCTGCAGGAAACACACTTACGCACTACTGATGCTTCACAGCTGAAACACACTAGATGGGGTGAGACAATACATGCCCCATACTCGAATTATGCCAGAGGGGTGGCGATCTTGATCCGCAGAGGCCTGAACTGGGTGACACAACGGGTACTGCGGGAAGAGGAAGGTAGATATATACTGCTGCTGGGAGTCTTGTGTGGTGTCCAGATGTTACTGGTGAATGTGTATGGCCCGAATAGTGACACTCCTGAGTTCTATGAGAGACTGTGGGATAAAATGCGTACCTTTGGCAATGTGGCCATATTGTGGGCGGGAGACTTCAATGTAGTGCTGTCCGATGCGGCTGATAGACAGGGCGCTGCCCGGGAACACCACCCGAAAGCGGCTGAGGCACTGGGAGGCATTATCGAGGAGGCTTCCCTGGTGGACTCCTGGAGGCTGTTCCACCCAAATGCGCGGGCGGGAACTTGCATTACGGCGCACAGGGCCGCATGGTTGAGACTGGACTACTGGCTCTTTTCCAGAGACCTTCATACCTCGGTACTAGAGGCTGTACATTTTCCGAGATCGCTATCAGACCACGCTGACGATTGCCACCGCCACGCAATATATACAACCATTCAGCTGGCGATTCCCATCGCAGGTCCTACTGGACCAGGTCTTCAGGGAAGAGCTGAGAGACAAACTAGAGGAATACTTTACTCTCAACGAGGGGACGGTAGATTCACCTGGGACGATTTGGGAAGCCTGTAAGGTAGTAACAAGGGGGCACTGCATGGCGCTCAAAACGGGAGTACTGAGATCCATTAGGAACACGATAGACGGGCTCGAAAAGGAATTGGCGGCTCTGGAAGCCACTATAACCAGATCACCCACTGCTGCGACCCGTGCCGACTTTAGGGCGAAACTCACCCAGTATCAAGAGGAAGCTGAAAGAGAAGTGAAATTCCTGCATAAATATGCACAGGCTAGGCGATATGGGGAGGGAGATTGCGCTGGAAGAACACTAGCTGCTATGCTTAGGAAACCTAGAGGCTCGGAATATATTCTGCAACTCACAGCTGAGTCTGGTGAGCCTGTCCGGGTGCCGCGGGATATTTTGCAAACTATGGAATTGTACTATGAAACGCTATACACCTCCAAGGTGCGGCCGGATGACCAGGTGGTCTCGGACTACCTGGATACGATAGCGTTGGCGTGGTTCAACAACGGAGCACGCGAGTACATGGATCTGCCAATCACGCAGGAGGACATACGTCAGACCATAGCTGGCATGCCTTCTGGTAAAGCGCCCGGGCCTGATGGTCTCACTGCGTCGTTTTACAAAGAGTACGCTGATATTATTGTGCCCAGATTACATAAAGTGTACATGGAAGCGATTGAGGCCGGGAGCCTTCCACCATCGCTTCGTGAAGCCATGATTATTACACTCCTAAAGCCCAATAAAGACCCCACAAATCCGGACTCATACAGGCCACTTTCCCTGATAAATCTAGACGCCAAGATTTATGCTAAGCTTCTAGCGGAACGACTGAAGCCGATGCTACCCCAGATAGCACTGTCGGACCAGTCGGGATTCGTGACGGGTAGATCCACCTCGCATAACCTGCGCACCCTGTTTGGGTTACTTCATTACCTGGACCCCAAAGTTCAGGCTGCAGCGGCCTTGTTGGATGCCACTAAGGCCTTCGACTCTCTGGAGGGGAAGTTTCTACAGGCGCTGTTTACCAGGATGGGGTTCAGCAGACTATTTAGTCAGAAAATGTGCATCCTCTATGATCGCCCTACGGCTAGGGTGAAGGTAAATGGGCAGGTATCGAGGCCTATACAGATCACGAGAGGGACCAGGCAAGGCTGTCCTTTATCACCGTTGTTATTTGCAATCGCCACTGAACCACTAGCGGCAAGACTGAGACAACACCACACCCAACGCAGTGTTGGCTTCACGTCTAGAGGGCTCTTGGTGTCTCTATACGCGGACGACATAACTATTTTTATGCAGAACCCGGCGTAAAATTTCGACCCACTAATGAAGGAACTGGTGCGCTATAGTGGTTTGACTGGCATAAATATTAACTGGTCTAAATCCGCGATGCTACCACTGACCGACGACACTGCCAAGTGTCAAACGGAATTCCCCATCGCTTGGGTAGAGGATGAGGTGAAATACCTGGGAATCCACATTAGCCGCTCGATACAAGACTTGTGGCTTTTGAACTACAGCACTGCGGTGGACTGGCTCGAGACCAAGGTAAAGAAATGGGTGGCCCTGCCGCTTTCCCTTACAGGGCGTATAGCCATAACAAAAATGGTTGTATTACCAAAATTCCTATAATTATTTTCGAACATACCCTTGCCGCTTACACTCTCCTTCTTTAAACGCATACGAACCGCACTTTTGGAATTGGTGTGGGCGGGCAAACAGCCTAGAGTTCAGTGGAAAGTTCTGACGCTGCCCTTCTGTCAGGGAGGCCTTGCGGCCCGGACTTTGAATTGTACGCCTACTGCGCCCAGTACCTGTACTACTGGCATCACCCGATCCCGTATCAGCCGCATGTGGCGATCGAGAAGGACATATCGGCGCCCACCCCCTTGACCGCGACGCTCTATCGTAAATACAAACGTTCCCCGGAGGACGTGGACACGGTGGAGACAGTGAGATGGGCCTGGCAAAATATTGCGAAGCGGGCGGAAATTACTGAATTATACGCCCCATCCATGCCGCTGGGTGGTAATCCGCTGCTGGGGCCATTGCAGGATGCGGCAATAACGGAGAGAGCGCGTAGATGTGGGCTATCGCTCGCCAGTGACCTTTACCCGGACGACACGTTTCTGACGCTTGACGATATGTGTGCATCGGAAGTACCTACGGCTTCTGAATTGCTCCTCTACTACCAACTGCGTGCGGCATGTAAGGCCAGATACCCAATGTTTCCGGCGGCACCCCCATCGCTTTCAGCGCTGGAGGACATATTAAGTAACAGCTCCTCGAGCAAGCTGATTACCCGGATATACAGAATTACGCAAGACACGGCGCCGTGGATACGTCCGAATTCAAAATCGCAATGGGAGGCAGAGGCGGGAATAAGCATATCGGACAAACAGTGGAAGTTCTGCTGCATCCAACTCGAAAACCTGTCGCCGAATTACAGGCTGAGATTAATTCATTTCAACTTCCTCCACAGAACGTATCGTACACCGGCGCAACTCTTAAAAATGGGGCTGCTATCTGAGGCTAGCTGCTGGAGATGTGGAGAGGAGGGCGCAACCTTCTTTCACCTAACATGGCAATGCACACCAATACAGCAGTATTGGGTAGTAGTGTTTTCGAAACTGGGACGCATAATAGGGGGAACGGCTAGATCCAGATCCACTCATGGCCCTCCTGGGTTTTGTGGCAAACATACCAAGTGCCTCAAGGAAACTAGCCGCATTGTTGCTCTTACTGGCGAAAAGGCAGATTGCCCTACATTGGAAGCGGGGGACACCTCCGACAACTGTGGGATGGATAAACTCGGCGATGTACTGTCGAGATCAACTGACCACATATTGGGAACTCCTTCCTCTGAGATCCAGACCTGCGGATATTTGGCAACCCCTGACGACCTGGCTGGCTGGGGAAGAGATGGACGAGTGATGCGACTGGTGAGGCGGGTGCGCAGCAGGAAATAGGAGATAGATAGATTGCATGGCGGACCGAGTGCTGTATGTGCGGAGGCAGTGAGGAGACGTATGGGTGTTGTGGCGGATGAGGATGAATGAGCAAGCACCGTGGGACTATGTAACGACGGTAGGGGAAGATGCATGACATGGGGTTTCCGGAATGACTGGTCCCCCTACCCCCCCCCGCCCCCCACCTCCTCTTGTACGACACTAAATGTTACTCTGGTGGTGTTGACATATCGCATTTGAATTGACTATTTGTTCACACCAATGCACATAGCGCTGTTAGTTTGGTTGTGTTGCCTTTACGGAATATTATGCTGAACGGATTGTACAAGTGTGTATAAACAGGACCGCAAGACTGGGTCCAATTGATGATTCTAATGCTGCCTGCCTCCGGGTTGTTGGCTGAATAGCGGTGTAAACACTTAAATCACTCAAAAAAAATTTGAAAATAAAAACAAAATTAACCAGAGCCTCAGCATCACAAAATGGATGCTGCTGCCACAGACACAAGTCTGACCTCCTGCTGCTGGGAGTCCTTCAAGCGAGGGAGGTTTGGACAATAGGTTTCCTGTCACAGTGAGGTGCTAGCACCACCCCAGACAGGCTATAGTGTATTGGGGCAGGGAGGGCTGAATGAAATGAGACACTGCCTGGGGCACACAAGGTGTCCCATGCATAGTCCGGTTCAAACCGGTGCTGGGGCACTCCAGCCCCAGCTCTGGCGCAAAACTGGACAAAGGGAAAGGGGTGTAACCACCCCCTTCCTGGGTCCCACCCAAAGGAGGGACCTAGCAGGTAATCCAGCCCCTAGATTTGGTATATAGGTAGGAGCTGAGTGCCAAGACTTTAGATATATCCTGACTGAAACTCTGATACGAAACTCTGGACCTTCGACATCCTACTCGACGTAGAAGACTGAAGAATCTCCTTTGAGGTCATGGAGTGACCACCCTGTGCAAGCAGGCACCATCAAGCGCTCAACGGTTTGCTTTGTCGTTGCTCCCGCCGGAGGCCAGGGCCTATCCATATTTGTGCAACTTTTGTATGTTATATTAAGTTACTTGTTATGCGCTTGTGCTCCTGTTCTCATAAAGAGTTCAGAGGGTTGTTTTAGAAATAAATACATATATATTTTGAATATATAACCTGTGTGGTGTCCTTTTATTTGGTATTAAAAGGATTGCATATGGTTAAACAGCTGGCTTCACATGCCCTCTTGAGTTTAGCCTAAGACTGCTTTTGTCCATGCTACCCCTAGGATAGCTGGTCTATAAGGTTGACTTTACACCCATCACCATAAGGGTTGTTTCGACTGGTGCAAGGTGCTCACTAGAATAGTGATCATCATATACCAGGCCAACTTCTCACAGTATAGAGAAAGGCATATGTGCTGGACAGCCAGAAAGATTAGTACGGGGAAAATACACCAATCCGTCTTATGGTATAAACTTCGGCTACGATGCAGTATGTTTCGACTGCAAAAGGGGAAGTCGCAATATCAAATGACTCAATGGCGATCTGTCCAAAACCGATGGTATTAACACCGGTGATGTCTTCACAGTCGATAGTGCCGGCAATGGCCAGAACTGCTTCACCGACGAACCTGAACTGCCCTTCGACAGTCAACATGGTGCATGAAGCCGGCCACAAATCATGCACTTCTGAAGGTCACACAGGAGCATCAAGTGATGGAGGTGAGGTTTATGTTGCCTCCTTTCTTTTGTTTTCCCCTCCTGGGAGTCCCCATTTGGAGACTGCGGAAGTTCAGTAGAGGACTTACCCTCTCATCTGCCTCCAGTGAGAATCTCCTCTCTTGCTCTGCTTTGAGATGCTCCAACTGTCTTTTGAGGCGTATTCCTTACCAGTCTTTAAAGGTTCTTTTCGACATTTTGTGACGGAACACACTAAATTTCACTCAAAAGCGTAGGTGAGAGACATACTACACAGTCAGAGTGAGGACCTGGGCAGCTTTCTTTCTCCCTCAGGAAGGGCACCTCAAAAAAATGTGAAGGCATTGTTTGCAAAAATCAGATTAGAAATGTGGGAAAACTTGTTGGTTTAGCTTGAGGGACTTAAAAGACATCATGAGAAGGCCAGAAATAAGTACTTACAAAGAAGAAAGTCTCAATGAATTGGGAGAAAATCTTTCTAACGTGTTCTAGGATCCAGTCAGTACGAGCTGGAAAAGGAGAACTGAATGAGAGTACAGTGCATGCTGGGTGAGGGAAACTGCTTAGCCCTTAAAAGAGCAGTGTCCTCTTGTTGTCCCAAGGCACTTCAACTTAGCAGGCATTCTTCTTCCTTTTTCTCTACTGTAATAAAGAGTTGCTCATTTTTCTAACCTGGAAAGCTGACTTTTGGTCCGCTAGGTGCTGCAATGCAAAAAGTTTTATTGTTCCCTAAACTGGCTATTCCAGTGAGAAAAACTCAGTAAAATCCTGCCTGCTGGACTCTATGGAGAAAACATCTAAATGACTTACTTTGAAACGTGGACCCCCAAATGAAGATTTTTCTATTATGCTATGAGGAAAAAAGTGTTCTAGGTTACATGCGCTTTGGCGGGAATATTCCACGTTCAAGTCCATTAGTAAGGATCCTACGATGCAGAAATGAGAGATACGCTGACAACGAAAAATAAAGAAAGAAAATATAATATACATGAGGAGTAACAGTAAAGAAATGTAGGCCTAAAGTTGAATAAGAAACACTGCAGTTACGACAGACCATCTCGGGACTGTTAGTTCTACTGAGTTTCTTATGCAAGAAAACACATATTACCCTCTTCTGCGGTCGAAGAGTACATTCACATAGCTAATAGAACTCAATCTGCTCTCTGCATCAGACCTGAACACAGATAGAAATGGCAATCCTCAGTTACTGCAGGAAATGAGTACTATTGTGTCATTAGAGAGAAGTCAATTACCCCTATGAACAATGTGTTGCATTAATGCCAAGTGTGAGAAACTGGTTTCATGCTTAAGGGGGGTGGAGTCCTACTCGAGCAAAAGCCACCATCCTTGTCAGGGTGAACACCAAAAAGTCACTAAATTTTCCTGTGCTTAACCATCTGCTAGCTTGGCACAAACGCAGTCAGGCTTAACTTGGAGGCAATGTGTGAAGTATTTATGCAGCACTTAAATAGCAATAAAGTGAAAACCAAACACAAGGAAAATCCCACACCAATTTAGAAAAATATTTCAATAAATTATTTGACACCCAAATGATACAAATCCAATCAGTAGAACCGAAGTAGGAACTTTTAAAGTTTAAAGAGTAAAACACTGCCTAAAGGATCAATGCGCCATCAAGGACATCTAATCATGTAAGACTGGGAAAAAGACAAAGGTTATGGCCAACAGCGACGGAGCACAGGTCGGTACACAAAGTGAATTGGGCCTGATCTCCACTGACCTTTGGACTTAAGTTCAGCGGGGTAAGACATATTTCTATGTGCCGCCTTAGTCTCTTTTATGGAAATCGAAAATCTCCAGTGGGACGAAGCTGCAGGCTGTAGCAGATGAGGGCTCCACGAGGCCAGATACTTCTGGCAAGTAGTTTAGGGTCTCCTCTCGGTTCTCAGAGCACGTTTTGGCAGGAAATGTTTGAAGTCCCTAGTTTTTTATTTGGACTATCTAGGGACCTTTATCACCAGTTCCAAGGGTCCAGGACTAGTGAGGCACGACTTGGAGAGTCAGGACTCACTCAGACTGGGTCCATGTTTGGGTTAAAGATGGTTAGAGCCAGTTTGGTACTGGAGGCTTTGATCAGGAGGCCAGCTAACTAGCCCTTGGAGTCATTCTGGAAGTCTTGAGCTCAAGCAGGAACACAGTTCTCAGGCAGCAGGGCAGTTCTCTGAGGGCACAGGAGAGGCTACAGTTAGCAGGGCAGTCGTCTTGGTGTAGCAGGGCAATCCTCTGACATACACAGCAGGCCACAAGCAGCAGGGTAGTCCTCTGAGTGTCCTTCCACAGGTTGAGGAAGTTAACAACTGTGGGTCTGACAACGCTAATTTTATACCTGGTGCCCATTTTGAAGTGGAAGAAAGTTCTGGAGTTTACCACCCACAGAAGTATTTGAAATTTCCTGCCTCCCTGCCCTTGTCCCAGTTTTTCTGCATGCACAATAGGCTAGTGTGAAGTTCTTTGGGTGTGAGCTGAGGCAGCGTTTTTGAAATGTAAGTAGGGCTGTTTACAGCTTTGCGCCCCCATCGTGACTTGGATGGGCCATCCTGCCAAACCCAGACTCTCTATTATGTGTCTGTCTGGGAGGAATAAGAAACAACCAATTACAACTAGTCATGTGGCCCATGAAAAAGGCTGCAGGCACCAAATGGTTAATACAAGAAAATGTCAACTTTCTAAAAGTGGAATGTTCAGAAATTAGATTTAAAATCAGACTTTAGCAAAATTCCAATTCCATAGATCCCAAACATGACATTTCTACCTTCTCCCAAACAAAGGTAACTATTTATTAAATGTAGTAGGGTAACCCAATGGTGGCCTATGAGAGGGGAAAACAATTTTTTTTTTCACTAACTGGACATGTAAAACTTAAAAGTACATGTCCAACTTTTTAAATACAATGCACCTTGCCTAGTAGGCTATTTAGGGCCTACCCTATGGGTGCCCGGACCCCGTCCCCAGTTCAGCGACTCCATCGCCGACTTCATCAGCACGCACACCCTGACCTCCACTGACTACATCCTCCTCGGAGACCTGAACTTTCACCTTGAGAACAACGACAACAACTCCACAACCCTGATCGATAACCTTGCCAACCTCGGACTGAAGCAACTCATAACAACGCACACCCACTGTGCCGGCCACACGCTCGATTCAGTCTTCTCCTCAAGCCCGCACGTCTCCGTCAGCCACACCACCAAATTCCTCTGGACCGACCACCGCTGCATCCACTTCGCCTGCAGAAATCCACCACACACCACCGCACCCAACAGATCCCCCACCGCTGCTGGAGCAAAATCACAGAAGACCTCACTCTCAGCCCACCCACCGAACCCTCCAACACCGACGACTCTGCCCACGGCCTCAGATGCTGGATCGAGGACTGCGCCAACACCCTCGCCCCGCCGAAGAAACCCCCCCACAGAGACACCAGCAAGAGGGCCAGCTGGTTCACCCCAGAACTCCTTGCCTCCAAGCAAGCCTGCCAGAAACTAGAGAAGGAATGGCACAATGAACAAACTACGGACAGCCACGCAGCACACAAGGACGCCATCCGCAACCACAACCACCTCATCAGGGCGGCCAAGAGGACCTCCTTCAAAGACCGCCTCGACAACAATGCACACAATAGCAAGGAGCTCTTCAACATCGCGAAGGAACTCTCCAACCCCAGCTCCAACACCAGCGACATCCCACCGTCACAAGCCCTGTGAGACTCCCTCGCCACCTTCTTCCACCGCAACATAGCGGACATCCACGACAGCTTCAACACCCAGACAGCCACAACAGACCATCCGTACACCATTGACCACGACCCCCTGCTAGCCTGGTGTCAGCGTGAGCGTCTATGACACCATCAAGACCATGAGCACAATCCACTCCGGCTCTCCGTCAGACCCGTTCCCGCACAACGTCTTCAACAAAGCAAGCAGCTCCATGGCACCCCACCTGCACAATGTCATCAATCTTTCCCTCAAGACCGCAACCTTCCCAGAGAGCTGGAAACACCCAGAGATCAACGCCCTACTCAAAAAACCTAAGGCAGACCCAAGAGACCTCAAGAAGTTCTGGCCCATCCTTCTGCTCCCCTTCCCGGCCAAGGTCATCGAGAAAATCGTCAAGACAGCTAACCTGATACCTCGAAGAAAACAGAATCCTGGACCCTTCCCAGTCAGGGTTCCGCAGCAAGCACAGCACAGAGACAGCCTCATCGCCGCCACCAACAACATCAGGACCCTGCAAGACAGCGGTGAAACCGCTGCACTCATCCCCCTAGACCTCTCCGCCACCTTCAACACCTTTTGCCACCACACTCTACACGCACGCCGCAGGGATCCGAGACAAGGCTCCTGAATGGACCACCTCCTTCCTATCCGGAAGAACCCAGAGCGTCCGCCTCCCCCATTCCATTCCAAACCCTCCGAGATCATCTGCGGCTTACCTCCGGAATCCTCCCTCAGCCCGACACTGTTAAACATTTACATGGCCCCGCTCGCACACGTCACCCGACAGCACGACCTCAACATAATCTCCTACGCCGACGACACTCAACTGATCCTCTCCCTCACCAAGGACCCCATCGCCGCCAAAGCCAACTTCTACGGAGGAATGAAGGCCGTCACCGACTGGATGAAGATCATCCGTCTGAAGCTGAACTCGGACAAGACGGAGGTTCTCATCCTCGGCTCCAATCCTTCAGCCAGGGACGACTCCTGGTGGCCGACGGCACTGGGGGCAGCCCCGACACCCACCAACCACGCACGCAACCTGGGAATCATCCTAGACTCAACGCTCTAAATGACCAAGCAAGTCAATGGCGTCTCCTCCTCCTGCTTCAACACCCTCCGCATGCTCCGCAAGATCTACAGATGGATCCAGACAGATACAAGAAAGACAGTCACCCAGGCCCTCGTCAGCAGCAGACTCGACTACGGAAACGCCCTCTACGAAGGGAGCCCCGACCAAGCTCATCAAATGACTACAACGCATCCAAAACGCCTCGGCACGACTGATCCTCGACGTGCCACGACACGGCCACATCACCCCCCACTTGAGAAACCTGCACTGGCTCCCCATCAAAAAGATACCCTTCAAGCTCCTCATCCACGCACACAAAGCACTCCACAAGACCGGCCCAGCCTACCTCAACAGACGGCTCCCCTTCTACATCCCCAACCATCAGCTACGCTCTGCCGACCTCTCACTCGCCACTGTCCCGCGCATCCAAAAAACCACCACCGGCGGGAGATCCTTCTCCCACCTCACTGCCAAGACATGGAACACCCTCCCACTGAGCCTACGACAGAACCAAGACCTGCTGACCTTCAGGAGGATACTCAAGACCTGGCTGTTCGATCAGTGGCGGCCCCCCCTCCGAGCGCCTTGAGACCCTTGCGGGTATGTAGTGCGCTTTACAAATGATTGATTGATTAATTAATAAGGAAATGTGATTCTTGGTGAAAGGATTATGTTGCCAAGTCAAATTGGCAATTACAGGCTGCAATTGCAGACCGGAGACATGTCTTATGGGGTTACTTAAGTGGGTGGCACAATAAGTGCTGCAGACCCACTAGTAGAATTTAATTTACAGCTCTGGGTATATGGTATTCCACTCTACTAGGGTATATGTAAATTAAATATGCCAATCAGATGTAAGCCAATTTTGCCATGAGATGGAGTCAGCACAAGCACTTTAACACCGGTTAGCAATGATAAAGTGCAAAGACTCCTAGGTTTGGTGGTGACCCTGCAGGGAGGGCCAATCCAACACCAAGCTACAGGTAGTGCTTTCTGCACTGTTGGAGTTGGTTTGAACTTTTTATATAGACTTTGCTTGAATCCAATCCCCAGGGAATCAGCTACAAAATTGTTTTATGCCTTCTTACATACTGTTGTTGTCTTTGGTGTTAAACCAATGTTATTCCTTCCTCATGGAAGCAGTTGCCTGTAGCTATAAACTCATTTGAGGTTGGTTTACATTTCTAGCAGTTCTCAGCGCTGAGAAATATGATATTCCATCCTCAGACTACATGAGTTAGAAACTCATGCGTCAGCGTAATGGCGGACCCAGCTTGAGCTCCGTCGCATCGCGGAACTCTGCCTCATTTATAAAGCTTCTTATCCGGCTGCCAAGAGTGCTGAGCGTCGGCTTTGTTTTCCCGAGGATGCAGTGAGTTGGTAGACCGCTTCTCGGGCAACGGGATACATTTGCTGAGCAGCTTTCACTTCTCAACTTTTTCTCCTGTGAGACGCGAGCGGCCGCCATTTTAGGTCGCTGCACTCGAGTCTCATTTTCCCTTCACACGCTGCCATTTTCTGCTGTTTTTTACTGGGAAATAATGTTTTTCAGCCATAATGATGCCCTTTCTTTGATGCCATGACTGCATTAATCTTTTCCTTGCTTTTCTTGGAGGATTTGGAATGCTTTTTACATTTTCTCCTTTGCCTCATTCCATAACTTTCTCTCCTGCCAGCATTCTGAGGCAATTGAGCAGTCCCTCTATCTAATAATACTGCCATTCACTTTCTGAGGGAAATTACTTGTGTTTCATCTGATACTTGTTGATTTTTGGAGAAATTCTTATCAAGCCTAAATGCGTGCTGCCTCCTTACACAAGCGCTACTGTTTTCTGCCGTTTTTCATGGGAAAACAAGTTGACATACATGCTGCCTACGTTTCTCTGCTTCAGTAATGCCTTTTATTGCTGCAATGATTGTATTCACCTTCTCCTGGCATTTCCTAGCGGATGTAGACTGTTTTTGACACAATGCATTTTTTCCTCTCCCTCATTATATATCTTTTTCTCTTGCAATGTCCAGCATTCTGAGGAAATTGTGCAGTCCTATGGTCTAATGGTGCTGCTATTTATTTTCTGAGGAAAATTACTTGTGGTTCATCTGGTACTTTTGCTCTTTGGAGGAATTTTTCAATATTAGTCTACTTTACATTACATATAACGGTCATTATATCTACACTAGTGTTGAGGTGCTCTACAGCATTAGTTGCTCCTTCCCTACTTTTACTCCTGCTGGTTATTCCCTGTACACACTACAATGGCTAATGACCCTCACACCGCTAGATCTTCTATATCTGGGACAAAACCGAAAAGACATAAAAATGACCCACCTTCTCCCATTCATTCTTCTCAGAATCCCATACTAGATTCAATATTGGATGAGGTCCGTGGTCTTCAACCATTTATGTCCACGACAAAAAAAAAGTTAAAACAGATTGAGGAGAGATCGATGGTTATGGAAGGTAAAGTTCTGGAACTGGAACAACGTGTTAGCGATCTGCAGGATGTCTCTTCTAAGATACCTCTACTGGAACAAGAAATTGTCAATCTAAAACTCCATGCTGAGGACCTTGAAAACCGAAATCGCAGCAATAATCTACGTCTTTATGGACTTCAGGAAAACATTGAAGGTGCAGACATGGTATCGTTTCTTTAAAAATTCCTTCCAGAACTTCTTGACCTTCAACCGTCAGCAAGTCCCCTCAATATACAAAGAGCTCATCGACTGGGCCATCTATCTCCTAACGCTACCAAACCACGTGGAATCATCATGCTTTTTCTCGAATTTACTGAGTTGATGCATGTGCTGAAGGCTGTAAGACTTAAACGTCGTCTCATTTGGTCTGGCAATAATCTTTTCATATCCCAGGATATCTCTAATGCAACAAATGCTCGGCGCAAAGAATTTCTTGCTTTGCATCCTCAAATGAGTCACCTCAACATCCAATATGGAATCCTTCATCCTGGTCTCTGCAAGATTACACAGGGTGGTCGGTCACACTCCTTTGATGACCTGGAAAAACTTAAAATGTATCTTCAGAATTTTTCATCTAATGGAATGGATACCACTACTTGATTTCTCAATTTTTTTGGCATACTGATTTATCTCCAGAATATATCTTCACTTAATGTTATCACTTTATATGTTTTTACTTCTCTTCTTGAAGCTCTATTTTTCTTTCTTCTCCTGTATACTTATTGCTGAGGTCCGTGCCCACTGGCGTCACCATGCTCCTCTGTTTTTGTCTCCTCTCTTTTTTACAGTTCTTGCTGCTATGCCTTGATCTGTTCATTTGCTTCTTTCTTCTGTTTCTTTTCTCTTTTTTTCCTCCTCTCTTTCTTTCTCTTTTGTCCTCTTCTGCTCTATCCTTTTCTATATACTTCTCTCTTCTAATCATCCCTATTTGTTCAATATTGTCCTTTATTATTTCTTTATTGTTAATGTATCCTGGTAATGTGGGTCTTTCTGTAGTATTCTCCATACATAATTTTTTCTTGTGGTGTGTTTTCTCTTGTAGTTATATCATTGAAGTGTATCAGCTCCAGCTATGTTATACCCTCCCTTCCCTCTATTATGTGTAACTTTGTCACGTGGAACGTCCGTGGTCTTGGGAGTCCAGTCAAAAGGCAAAAGGTACTATCTCATTTATCGAAACTTAATTCTCATATTTCTTTTCTTCAGGAAACTCATTGTAATGATGTGGAGTCTCAAGTTGAAAAGGCAATGGGTGGGCCAAGTTATTTTTTCTCCTGCTTCCAACAAAAAGGGGGTGTTGCTATATTGTTTCATAAAGCTTTGGCAGTACAAATTTTATCCACACAGAATGATGCTGATGGACGATGGGTAATGGCAAAGATTGTGGTACAAAATAAAACGTTAGTTTTGTTAAATATTTATGGACCTGTTAAGCCGGATCCTAAGTTTTGGAACGATATTAACATTCTACTTTATTATTGTTGCTGGTGGTTTCAACCAATGGTTAGATCCTTTCTCCGATTGATTATCCAATTGTAAATTTCAACCTGATAAATCTCATAAAGCTTTTCAATCGGCCATTGCCTCTCGTTCATTGTATGATGTTTGGAAGACTTGTAATCCTGATTTACTTGAATTTACTTTTTTCTCCAATGTACATCACACCCGTTCTAGGATTGATTATATTTTGACCAGTAAATCCTAGCCCCCTTTTATCCAAAAATCTGAAATTGGATCCATTTTTATTTCGGATCATGCCCCTGTTCACGCTGTTTTGGACCTATCACTTACCTCCTCTCAATGTAGCCGATGGAAACTTAATACTTTCTTATTATCAGACATGGTTTTTATCAAAGAAGCTACCACTTTTATCAATGAATTTTTTAGTATCAATGACCCATTGGATACATCTGTACCAAATAACTGGGATACTTTTAAGGCTGCGCTCGTGCCTTCACCATTTCTTATGTATCGAAAACGAAGAAATCCACACAGAAGAAATATGAAGATCAGCTACAAAAACACAAAAAGCTTAGAACATACGTATTTTACTTCTCGATCATCTGATGCCCTTCATGATTTGCTTAAAGCAAAAACGGAACTTAACAAATTAGCAACGATTGAAGCATTTAATATTTTGCTTAAAATTAAATCTAAATACCATGGAGGACAAAATAAAGCAGGTAAAATGTTAGCTAATTATTTAAAAATTAAATCTGAACGTAAGACTATTGGCCCTGTTTTTAATGAATCCACTACAAAACTAGTATCGTCAGACGAAGACATTGCTGAGGTCTTTCATGACTATTATAAATCTCTTTATTCTGACGATACATTTCCCACTAATCAAAATTTAAACACCTTCTTCTCAGGTCTCCCGTCCCCTCCATCTTTACCTGATGAATTTAACGCATTGGAGAAAGACATCACTCTTCAAGAGGTAACTAATACTATCAAATCACTAAAAAAGTCAAAAGCCCCAGGACCCGATGGCTTGTCTGTAGTGTTTTACAACACCTTTATTTCAATCTTTGTCCCCAAGCACCTCCAACTTTTTAACTCCTTTATTGCTGACGCAAAAGCATCTGGTTCTTTTATGGATGCCTTAATTGTTATAATTCCTAAACCTGATAAAGATCACTCTTATTGTAAAAATTATCGCCCTATATCGTTAATTAATTATGATTGTAAAATTTTTGCCAAAATTCTCGCATCCCGACTTGAAACTATCATTCCTCTTTTGATTAAAACTGATCAAGTTGGTTTCGTGAAGGGCAGATTGGCATCTGATAATGCTCGGATGTTTGCTAATATCATTTCTTATGGCAAAAAATGTAAATCTCCCCTTGCAGCCCTGTCATTAGATGCTGAAAAGGCATTTGATCGTATTAATTGGCAATTCATGTTTCAAACTCTCCAATGGTTTGGTTTTGGGCCCTCTTTTATTTCTTTTTTTATGTGGCGAAGTGTGACTCACTGGTTAGGAGAGGCAGACCTGGAAGCAGAGGTCAGCCTGGGACCAGGGTTCAATTCCCGGCTCGGCGGGGTCTTGAGTCCTAAAATGTCCATGGACTCGACAATTCTCGCTCCGGTGCCTACTTGATTCACGGGTTCACACTCTGCGACTCTGGGCAATAGCTTGCTTAATCTCCACAACGGCCCCTCGCGGCGGGATGCCTGGCTTTCACCTTGCGGATACCCTGCTGGGGTTATCTCACAGGGGAATACCAGGACAGGTTCCCTAAGCAAGCGCTTAGAAACCGCTCGGTGATTTGCGCTATATAAATTCCTGTACATTTACATTTATATCAAACTTTTGTATTCTTGTCCTCGAGCCAGTATTTTTTTTAATAATCACTTCTCCAAATCTTTTTCTTTGTCCAGAGGCACAAGACAGGGATGCCCCCTTTCCCCTTTATTATTTATCCTATGCCTTGAACCATTCCTGGAGCGCATTCGTATTAATTCTCAGATTGCTGGCTTCAAACATAACTCTGTAGAAAATAAAATATCTGCATATGCAGACGATATACTGATTTATATGTCTACTCCTGTTGAATCTCTCCCCCATTTTTTGAATGAAGTTAGATTATACTCTAGTATTTCTGGTTACAAATTCAACCTCTCAAAGACAGAAGTCTTGCCCTTAAACTCTACATGCTATCAGTTTATGTTTAGTGACACTAATTTCGCCTGGTGTCCTTCTAAAATTAAATACCTTGGCATTTGGTTTTCGTCTTCCCTAAATGATACAATTAAATTCACGTTTACTGCATTAATAAATAAAATCCAATCGCTCCTCCTTACTTGGTCACCCCTGTATCTTTCCTGGTGGGGCAGGTTAGATACCATTAAAATGATGATTGTACCTCATGTTTTATATACATTGTCTATGCTTCCTATCAGAATTCCCAATGCATATGTTTCTAGAATTAACTCTACATGTACAAATTTTTTGTGGAACAATAATCACCCAGGAATTGCTCTAAACAAACTCAAACGTCCTAAGGATGAAGGTGGTGTGCGTTTCCCAAATTTTAAAGCTTTTCATTCAGCTTTTTTGATTAAACAATCTTTTGCATTAGCTTATGATTTTGTGGACATTCCTGTTCCCAGTTGGGTCCTTTTTGAACGCTCCTTATTTAAAGATTTCTCTTTTCAACATGTAATCTTTATGTCAAACTGCACCTTTTTGTCCACTAGTCCGGTTTTAAATACTCCCGAACTTTATTATATAACACTTTTTCTAAGGATTTTACTCCACTTCAATGTTTTTTGTCCTCCACTGTATGGTATAATAAATTTCTTAAATATAAAGGTAAATCATTTTACTACAAATACTGGAAAGAAAAGGGTATTATTTTTGTTCATCAGTTACTGCACAACTACTCTATTGTATGGATGTTAGGTGTGTCCCTAGTCATAAACTCATCAGGACCGCTTAGATGCTTTAGTAACCAGCAGCAGGAAATTAGTACCACAACCTTGTAAATGTTCAAGAGCTAAAATATGATGGCAATCCCTTGTTAATGCTAAGTTTGGGACAGATCATGGTGTTTGCCCATGCTTGAAGTATGAACAATTAAAAGTTGCTTAACCCCTTCCATGCTGCCGCGATTCTGCTCCTGTGCTGAAGATTTCAACGCGGGTGAGGTCATGACGGTCCCCAGCCGTCATCAGCACACGAGCACTGTAGTGCATGACGGCTGGGGGCCATCATCAGCATGCAAGGGGTTAAATGCTCTAAACTCAAGCAAAGAACCATTAGGTGCTGTAAAGCCTTATAGCTACAAACTCATTGTGTCTTCTTTTTATGGTGTCCATAGGCATAAAGTGACATTGTACCCCCAACCTCACCTTGGTATGGGTGCAACATTCCATCTTTCACACGCACTGTATCATCTGGCTGCAGCTGCAATGACAAATCTCCAACAGTGGCCACTAGCTCCGTGAAAAAATTGGCAACATCACGGCAGTCCCGTAAGAACATATATCGATCCTGACGACTTGTGAAGTACGAGTCACTGAGATTTGCTCTAAATAAAGAAAAACAGTATTTAAAGTAAACAAACTTGTAGTGAGACACACATATAGTTTAAATGTTGTGGAAATATGCATACACCACTTTGCAGTTATGAATTTCAGCATCTGTGACAATGTTGCACATTTGGAGCCTGTCCATACAATCCCTCGGCGCACACAGGGAAGAAGCACATTATAATTTACTTGTTAAGTATTAAGTGGAGCCAAAATAAGGTTTCTGTTTCACCTCCCCTCCCAGGGCTCTAGGTATAATTTCATCTTAAAACAGGGTTATAAATTGAATCAACATATGGTCAAAATTAAAGTTTCATTCCTATTGCAGCAAATTAACAAGACCAATTTCACAAGGCGATGAGAATACACAAGCGGCATCATAAAATGCTACACACCCTAAAAAGCTACATTCTTGACCTTGTCTTCCCAACATTACCAATAATCCAATGCAACCCACCCATATCCCTGACCTGGATTGGTCACTTTGTCATCTGACTCCTTGTTCAGAATCCTAACAACAAACCAAAGTCAACACAGAGGAGAAGACCAAACCTTCAGATCCTTCGAAGACTGGTACTCTAAGATTTTTAGTGACAATAAACGATCCATCTGCAGACAGAAAAGAAAATGGAAGAAAAACAGAACTCCCAATAACCTCATAATACTGAAGTAGCTCCATGCAACAGGCAGACAGCTTATCACATTAGCCAAAGCAATGTACTTTACCATTACCATCAATGAAGCCACACACAGCAGGGACATAGTTTTCAAGACAATCAAACCATAACCCTCTGCCAGATCCACCTATTCCTCACTCCACAGAAAAGTATAATGGATTCAACCTCTTCTTCAGTGAAAAAAACAAAGAAAATCTGACAACACATTAGCAACACCAAGCCTTCATTATATACACCCACCCCTTTATGCAGACTCCTGCAATGGTCCGTCCTCAAAGCCCTAACATCGATCTCGCCAATACTCAACTCCCTTCAAACCATTTTTTATAGGGATGATGTCTTACCCTTGTCCTTTAGCAAAGTGATTTATGGGGACGCTACTTAACCCCTAATAACGATTTTCAATGCCTCCCTCACTCAAGGTATCTTCCCAGAAGCTCTTAAGGCAGGCCAGATTTTCTCACTCCTTAAGATTTTTTTTTTTATTCACTATACCCTGATGACCTCATCACCTACTGGCCCATCATTGAAAAAACAAGCTATGTTTGACTCTAAGAGCACAACAATGCTCACCATATCATGCAGAACTACCACTCTAGCTTCAGCTGACACTACACCACAGAGACTGCTACCTTACAAACCATGGACAATGCTCTCTCGAGCAAAGATGTAGGTGAACCCCTGCCTTCCGATACTGCGAGATCTCTCAGCTGGCTTTTAAACAGTTAATCAGCAAGCCCTCAAATATACCCTAGACTCTAGAATGGCATCCACTGTCTATGTCATTCACTGGTTCGCCTACCTTTCCAATAGATATCAGTTCATTCACATGGGCACCTACAGGTCACAAAAGATCCCCATCATGTATGGAGACCCCTAAGGTTTCATACGGACTCATGTTATCTTCAACCTTCATATGGAGCCTCTTGGTGATTACTCACAGATAACAGCATGAAGATTCCCCAATATGCTGCTGATAAAAAAACTCTACAGAAAAGTTTTTTCTGATTCAGACATTCACCACCTCAGACACTCGTAGCTGTACTTTGCCTCCGTGTGATTTGAGCATCGATTGTTTCCCTGCTTGTTTGCTGACCCAAGGGACCAAGAAGGAATTGGAAGCGCCTGTGAGGCTGTTCTACAACAGGGGCAGGGACTGCGAGACCCAGGCTGCAGCGCAGGACCAACAGAGCGCACCTGGAGTCTCTTCCCGCCCCTGCTCCTCACTGATTGGCTGTTTGTGTCAGAGCGGCCTGTGATTGGCTGCCCACTTCTCTAACAGCTCGCGGCCCCCGCTTCGCGGGAGCCGCTCGTAGCTGTACTTTGCCTCCGTGTGATTTGAGCATCGATTGTTTCCCTGCTTGTTTGCTGACCCAAGGGACCAAGAAGGAATTGGAAGCGCCTGTGAGGCTGTTCTACAACAGGGGCAGGGACTGCGAGACCCAGGCTGCAGCGCAGGACCAACAGAGCGCACCTGGAGTCTCTTCCCGCCCCTGCTCCTCACTGATTGGCTGTTTGTGTCAGAGCGGCCTGTGATTGGCTGCCCACTTCTCTAACAGCTCGCGGCCCCCGCTTCGCGGGAGCCGCTCGTAGCTGTACTTTGCCTCCGTGTGATTTGAGCATCGATTGTTTCCCTGCTTGTTTGCTGACCCAAGGGACCAAGAAGGAATTTGAAGCGCCTGTGAGGCTGTTCTACAACAGGGGCAGGGACTGCGAGACCCAGGCTGCAGTGCAGGACCAACAGAGCGCACCTGGAGTCTCTTCCCGCCCCTAGCTCCTCTTATAAATACAATCAGCTGACGCTTAGCGGGACGCTTAGCGGGACGCCGGGCTAAGCCCGGGCAAAGGGCGGGCCGTCTGTGGCCGTCCGTGGACGACCGAGGACGGGACGGGCCCCCCCCTCTTTGGTTTCCTTTTTCTCGGATCCTGGTTTCCACTTAGCCTTTATTTAGCGAAATATTTGTAGTTGCATGTGTTCTCATTCATCTCCCATGAGTTTACTGGGGATCCATCTACAACAGTAATATCCTCAACGATATCTGCGACGCTACAAGAGATTTACAAATCTTAACGACGATCTGTAAATAAATGGGTTTTAGGAAATTGAGATCCCGGACAGTATACATGAAAAGAATGGGTACTGAAAATGCAGTACGAAATTCCACTGATAAAGCTATAAAACAAGGTCGTTTAACCCATACACCAGCAATTAGTGCTTATTTCTCTGCACTCTTGCCCAAAGAGAATCCAGATCTACAATCGCTAAGTAAAGAAATAAAACTTAGTGTAACAGATTCCGTTGGGGACATTGAAACTACTCCAACGAAACCTAGTCTACAACTCAAAGAGGAATGTCTGGAATTAGACCTAAGCAACAAATTATCAAGTACCCCGAAAGATCTTCTTTTCTCAGATCATGAAACGACCAAACTGGAAATCGTAACACCTATAAAAAGCAGAGGGAGTGTAACGTTACTCGACGATACAAATATCAGCAAACAAAATATAGCGATAGAGAAAACAGATCCAGGAACAAATAACAGTATTCAGTTAAATACCTCCTCACCTATCGCTTTGCTTGAACTTTCCATGGACCCCTTCAATCTCAAAAATAACAATAATACTGCTGATATGGCTCCTCCAGTGTCTAAAGCTCTATTTTCTCTACAAGAGATATTGGAATCAGTTCTCTCATTTCTCGGAAACATTCTTGAAAACTCCGACCAAACTTTGGACGTCCAAATAGGCATCTTAAAGCATTTGGTAGAAGAAAAAAAGAAAAAAGATTCTTACGAAGCAGACAAAATCAATATGTTACTTAAAACCAATCCTGAGCAACATGACATATTAAAAGTCCATAAAAAAACTCAAGAGAAAAGAATGCGTGACTTTGGTACTCAAACTGTAGATATCCAAACACAAGAAAACCATAAAATCGATAATCCTAATGATTCAGTGATATATTCTTTGAAAAAATTATTTAAAGAAAAACATGAACAAAAAATAAAACATTTCTCAATATTCACAAAAACCAATGGAACGAACAAGCTTACTAATACAAACTCATCTGAAACTCAGGAAACAAGAATAAATACCAGTAACATATTGAGTGAAGGAAATGGAGAAACGCTAACCACTAAGAAGCAGGAAAATAACATAGTAGTTGGGAAAAGAAGGAGGAGAAAACCGGAAAGAAGGATCCAAAAACGGAAAAAACGTAAATTAAAATTTCAAAAATCTGTTATTTTACGTAATTCTGAAGAAGTACAACGTGACGCCACAACAGAGTCCCAAAATGTAGAAAAAAGTGCAACCAGTAAAAATCCTGAAAATATGGTGTCTTACTTGGATCCGACAGTAAAAGAGTATGTTCCTACCAGACATTTTATGCAATCAGATCAAAGCAATAACAATCTCTTAGAAGAAAATAATAGTTACTATAAAAAGGGGGAAGGGCCTCCCTCTAAAACTCTTCAGATTGAGGAACTCTTTCCTACTGATTCGGCTCCACTCAATAGAGGAAGGATTATAAATTTATTACGTCACATAAGATCTTTACATACAATGGCTAGTAATGAAATTGATCTTGTGACCTTCCCCAAAAAAGAGAATAATAAACTGTCAACTGTAACTTTTTGGTCAACAGTTCTTCCAGGCATAATACTCAATGAGAAAGAGATACTCCACAAACATGGATATGATGTAATGGAAATTGCAGAATCAAAGGCTTATAATACCTCCAATGGGTATAAAGCCCAATTACGGGCTATCTCCAACTCACAAGTCAATAAATACCAGCGAAATAATGGCATGACTGAAGATCGTGACACCATAAATCCAGGAACCCACTCTACAGGGCATGGTAATGATAATCTAAAAATTCTGGTGAATAAAGGCCATAGGGCAGTTTGGTACAAACCTGTCAAGGAATCTGAAGAGAACACTACTATTGAGTCTTGGGCTTGGGTCTCTGAGACTCTGAATAGCAACAAAAACCTTAACATCAAACAACATTCTGTTTAGCACGGGACTAAGAATTATATCTTGGAACATCGCAGGCAGAACTAAAAACAAATTGTCCATGGTCATGAGAAATCCGCCAGATATACTGCTTCTACAAGAAACATGGGAAACTGTATCTTTCACGTCTAAAGGGTATTATGTATATGAAAATCTAGCAATATCCACCAAACGAGGACATGCCAAAGGTGGCCTGGCCATTTTGTTGAGGGAGGATTATCTGTGGGCACAGGAAATAATAGATACGAAATCTGAAAATTTGCAGTGCATTCAAATCTTCGTAAAAAAACATAGCACTGCTTCAACACAGGCAATTCTACTTTTTAATGTCTATGCTCCCCCTGGGAAAAAATATGATACTATATTCCTAGATATAATGGAAAAAATTATGCATATAATGGAAAATTATTTCTATTCATCTTTTATAATTGCAGGCGATTTTAATAGTAAAATTTCCAACTCCGAAATCAACAGGTGGGCAAAACTATTTATAGAAGAAGGTCAGGAAACTATAACCCCTCAATTCCCTGAGGGTATACTAACCGACAAAAGAGGCAATAACTAATCTAAATGGACTAATACTGAATGGCACTGTTGAGGGGGATATCCCAGCAAAGTACACTAGACGAGGTCACGGGACTCTATCCATCATAGATTACATCATAAGCAGCATGGATCTGCTGGATACTGCTTCGTATCTGTCTAACCACTTCTGCCAAGAGAGTGATCATGCACTTATGCAACTAACAACAGATTGGATACCAAAATCTTCCCAACCCAGCCACATTATATATCATGAAAGTACTGTCATGATAAAAAGCGAACAGAGATGCATCTTCTGGAATTCCTCGACCCTGGATAAAATCATGACAAAGATCGATCATTCCAAGCTTCTAGCGAAAAGATTCTCTAAAAATCCAATAGAAAACTTTGAATCTATAATTAAGGATTTTAAAAACCTCATACTAAGTATGGTATCATTGGGTGCAAAAGGTAATGATAAAAAGAAGGGAGGAAAAAATGTATGTACCTCTAAGAATTCTGAAGTAAAGAAAAAATTAAATAAACTTATACGCGCCCAATATATGAATTTTTCGCCTACTATAAAGAAGGAAATAAACAGATTGAAAAACCAACTGAGGCGCGAGAATCAAAAGGAAAAAAGAGCTTTAGAAGATCGAAATTGGGTCGATATTCAGATTGCTGCAAATAAATACAATCAACGTAAATATTGGTCCTTAATCGCAAAAATAACTGGAACAAAGAAGAAATTACAATCCATCCCGGTCCCTCCGAACGACTGGGAACTATATCTCTCAGATCTCTACAAAGCAAATTTAATAAAACTAAATGTAAGTAGCAAGGTCATGAATGAAGAAAAAGATGAGAGTTTTTTATTACAAACTACAGCTATCTCGGTTGAATTTAATATACGCAAAGCGAGAACTACAGGAGCCTCTGGTCCGGATCAGATTCCAATTAAGGCGTTACAAGTCGCACCGAAGGAATGGAGCAAGTTGTTATGCCCTCTTTTTAACTACATCTTCGAGAGCGGCCATGTACCAAAATCTTGGCAGGGGAGCATTATTATCCCAATCCATAAGAAGGGAAGCAGAATCCAAGCCGGAAACTACCGACAAATCGCACTCATGGATGCTGTTGGAAAAGTGTTTGCAGCAGAGGTACTAGACCGCCTGAAAGAATGGGCCTTTTCGTTGGGTCTGATACCCATGTGTCAAGCAGGCTTTAGGCCTAAGCATTCGGTAACAGATAATATCGCAGTTATCCAGGTGATCCTTGACAAATACATTACTCGAAAAGCCCAGGTGGTCTATGCTGCATTCATCGACTATTCAACGGCATTCGATCGGGTAGATCGACCAACTTTATGGGAAAAATTAAGGAGGCTTGGAATCCAAGAACAACTGCTACAAGTAATAATAAGCCTACATACCAATACCTGGTGTCAAGTCCAGATGGGGGGCGAAAAAGGACTTACAAAAAGAATCAAAACAGAGAACGGATTAAAACAAGGGTGCCTTTTAGCCCCGCTCCTATTCTCCCTCTACTTAAGTGACCTGCCTCATCAACTGCAATTTGGCTCTAGTTTACCTCCGAAGATAGCCCAGCAAAGTATAATCTCACTACTCTATGCTGACGACATAGTACTACTAGATCTTACCCCTTTTGGACTGCAAGCATCATTGGACATTCTGTACAAATACTCGAAGGAAAATTATCTAGTACCGAATATACAGAAAACTAAAGTGATAGCCTTTTCGGGAAGAAAACAAAGTGCCAAGCATATCTGGAAGATTGGTGGAGATAAAATAGAAGAGGTAGATAATTATCCCTATCTCGGAAGGATCCTCTCCAAAAACTTGACAAATTCAATACAGGTATCAAACTTACAAAGGAAAGCTGATATACACGTCTCGGCTCTCTTGAGACTTTACAGTGCAACAGGGAATAGACATTTCTCTGCACTGTTAAGCACATACAGAGTAAAAATACCACCTGTACTATCTTATGCGACGGAGTATATCCCCATAAAGCAATGGGTTTTCATGGATCGAAAAGAAGGGAAAGTTCTAAGAAGGATCATGAAAGTTTCTGATGCTGTACCTGTTCAGGCACTGAGATTAGAACTATCAATCACAAGCTCTTATGCCATAGCTATCGCCAATGTAATCAGGTGGGCCTACAACCTGTTACATGCGAAGGAGAACACTCTAAGGTCAGTGTTGCAAAAAGAGTCTTTTGGGGTAGAGTCTAAAAAACAAATCTTTTTGGAAAACTTGTCTGTAGCATTTCAATTGGCACAAATTAACACAGAAATGCTGCTTACTTGGTCGCCGACACAACTAAAATTGTTCTTAAAATATTTTACCCCTAAACTGAGCTATGAATTGGACTGCCTACACTGCAACAAATTAGCCACCTACAAGCCGTTTGTGGATGCACTTGAATACAAGCAAAGTCTGCCTTATATTGGGTTCACCTTGACACACGGCGTAAGGAGAGCGATTAGTATGTTCCGATTGGGCATTCTACCAGTATTGGCATATACCTCAAGATGGCTTCCAGGTGGATCTCCATCATGCTCATTGTGTGCAGGGGGTGACCAGACTATAGAGCATTTACTACTTGTGTGTCCTAATCATAAAGTAATCTTAGCTCGTACAAGATACCTTGATCCTATATTTCGCTCCTGTAGAATTACAAAGGGGAGAGATCTCTTAGTTTTGTGTAGTCAACCTTTGAATGAATTTGTTTGCTACAATCTGTACAAATTTTTAAAACCATTTTTATCTTTGTATTAATACAATTGCATTTTTATACATGTAAAATGTAAATAACTTTTTTGTGGTCCTCTGACGAGTACCAATACAAATAAACTTTTTGACTTTGACCACCTCAGACACTGCCTAATCATCATCCAGACCCGAATATCAACTGCATCCCTGAAGCTAAACCCACCCAAGACAGAATTTCTGTTATCTGCCAGAAACACCAAATAATATTACAAACCTGGCTAAATGACATGACACCTTCAAACCCCACTGCACTACAAGTAACTTGGATACCATCTTGGACGCCAACCAAGGAACATGTTGGCAAAAAAACAAAAATGGCCTGATACCGGCTCCTGCTTCACATCGCACCCATCCTGACAGATTTTCATTAACAACCTTTGCCTACCTGCACCATATTTAAAACCAGCGGCATCATTTACAAAGCAATCATGACCAACACCTCAGCATATCCTGCAGACAAGCTCACCATTTGTAGTGGTTCTCAGCACACCTGCAGCCAGGACACCAAACAGCTGACCATTCATCTCTTTAAAGAGCACTATATCACAATGCATCAATTATCTCCAACCCAGCTACCTCTCCTAATGCTTGCAGACGTTATGCTCATCTTTGACCATGTGCAGCGCTCTCCTGCCTTTTTGCTAGGTTCCCGCAAAAGAAATACCATATGGATGCAGACATTTAACAGGAAATGAAGTACAGAAACCTAGATATTTATATTCCCAAGTATAGACAAACTGTAATTCAGACAACATAACACTTTTGTTCTAAAAGTCTACCATACAATGAACAAAAGTTCCAGTTTTTTCTGGTGTTCTTTCTTGCTGCACGTTTGTTAGTCCAGACTAAGAGCCTTAACTAGAGTTTGGTAGAAGTCCTGCCTGCTCTATTTAGGGCATCTACAGGCCATATGTAGTTTAAATATAGCAGAAAGAAAATCTTCAGTTGTTTGGCAGATGTCCGCATCCATCACATGCTAAATAAGTCCTTTAGTCTGGGCTAATACTCTGTCAAAGAGAAATAATACAACTGGAACTCAGCTTATTGCATGCTAGAATAAAAAATAAAAAAAATATTGTTTTATCTTACCTTGCTTCTAAGATTGTGTTAAAATCTTTAAGTGAATTGAAATATATAGATCACCTTTACACTTGACTTTCCTTCTTACATTCTGTTACTATCACTTGCCATATAGCATAATAAAAAGATTACTTCATAAATGGTGTGGGTGAACAAACAGAGCATTGTGCCACTCTATGGATGTCATATGCACTTTGGTACTGTAGAGCAGCCTTGTGAAGCCTTCGGATACATTGCGTTAATAATGTCCTGTTCAGCCATTTACTTCAACAAACAGCCCTCTGGCCTCAACCACAATTGCTACAAAACTGTGTCTGGAATAAGGATTGCTTGAGCTGAAGCTATGATAGTTTGTAGTCCTCGGTCCATGTTTGAGCCATTGCTATATCCGGAAAGAACGCCATTAAATAGTGATACATTTTCTAGAACAAGGCCCAGAAGTCAGAATGCTAGATCCTCAGGCACCAAGGACTTTGTCAATGTACCAACGCAAGACAAGGCCAGCAGGACTGCAACCACCACACAACCAAATGAGCAATATTTAAGTGAGATGTCTTTCAGGAAACAATGTATCCTAGGAGACACTTCAGAGACAGTAGTTTGTGGAAGCCAAATCTGAAAGCTACACCCAAGAACACTGGGAAAAATGTGCATATTTTAAAGATTTTAAAATTAAAATCTGATCCTGGGGTATTTTATTTATTTATTTTGAAGGTTTTATATAGCGCGAACCAGACTCTTGCGAGTATCAGAGCGCTTTACATGACAAGTAGAAAATATATATTACGATATAGTGAGTCACGCAATAAGTAAGTACTAGATACATCTAGAACAAGACAAGGCAGTGCGATGCTAGTGCAAAATGGCAAAGATAAACCGAAGGACGAATATAAGTGAGGAAAAGCAAGTAATAAAGTACAGCGAGTAGAAGAAATAGTTCACGTGGATTGAGCCATGAGGATAGCTTTCACTTCTCTTTTGAAGGAAGCCGGGGAAGGGTTCATTCTAGTTTCACTGGGCAGAGCGTTCCATATCCTTGGAGCCATACCGGAGAAGGACCAGTTATATGTTTTGTTTCTTGGCAAATCGTTGAGGTTGTAGGAGAAGAGTCTTGGCACTCCTGGAAGCTCTGCTGCCCGCTGAGAGCACCAGTTTCTGAGCTAGGTATTGTGGGGTGTTGTGGTAGAGAGCCTTGTGTGTCATACAAGCGATTTTTAAATGAATTCTGGCTTCAAACGGTAGCCAGTTGAGGGCTCTCCGGTCTGGGGAAATGTGGGCGTTTCTCTTAGAGCCTGTAAGGAGTCTCGCAGCTGAGTTGATCATGGCTCTTAGCGGGGCAGTCGAAGACCTCGGGAGTCCGCATAAGGTTCCTACTCCATATTCCAAGCGAGAGATAAGGCTTGAACAGCTTGTTTGAAATCGAAGGCTGGCAGATAAGGTTTCGGTTTTCGTAGGGTCTTTAGGTGGAAGTTGTCTCCCTTTGTTGAGGCATTGATGTGTTTCAGCATTTTGAGGTTATTGTCCAGCGTTACCCCAAGAGATTTTGCTGAGTCGACTATGATCGGTTGTCCATTGAGAGCTGTTAGATGCTTCATCCAGTCTGTGATAGTTCGAGTTTTGTTAGGGGGGCGATTACAAGGAATTCCGTTTTGAGGGAGTTAAGTTTCAAGTGGTTTTCGACCAGCCACATTTGGGTTTTTTGTAGAGTGGAGTTGAGTGATTTGATGTCGTCCAGTGAGTGAATTTTGATGTAGATTTGGGTATCGTCAGCATACATGTGGAATTGTATCTTGGAGAGGCTGAGAAGATAAGTGAGGGGTTCCATGAAAAGGTTGAAAAGGGTGGGAGAGAGGGAGGAGCCTTGAGGAACTCCCAGCGTGACAGACGAGGGGAAGGACAGGGATTGGTTGACCTTGAATCTTTGGGATCTGTTTTGGAGGAAAGAGGTGAACCAGTTAAAAACACTTCCAGATAAACCCATTCTGTGTTTCAAGAGATTCAGCAGGTTGTCGTGTTTGACTGTGTCAAATGCTGATGACAGGTCGAGTAGGATTAACAGACAAGCTTCATTTTGGTCGAGGATTTTTAGAGCGTCATCTAATACATGTGTCATGGCTGACTCTGTGCTGTGACCTGCCCTGAAACCAGATTGAAATTGGTTCAGCAGGTTGAAACGATCAATGTGACACTTCAGTTGTATGTTAACATTTTTCCAGGAGTTTAGCTAACATAGAGATGTTGGAGATCAGGCGATAGTTATTAGGGTCCGTGGGGTCCGCTGTGGGTTTCTTAAGGATAGACGAGACCTGCCCCGTTTTCAGCGTGTCTGGAATGGATCCTTGCAGAAGGGAAGTATTAATGATCTTGGTCCAGAGGGGTAGTAGGAGAGGAGTGAAGTCTTTTATGTAGTTTGCCGGGAGCGGGTCAGAGAAGTGATTGGATGGCTTCAACGCGTTTAGCGTTTTTAATATGTTATCTTCACTGTAAATGTTGAAGTGGGACCATGATGCATTGTTTTTTAGTTTGAATAGTGGGAGATCATTAGCTGGGGCAGCAGCAAGGGACAGTGATGGGCTCTCTTTCAGGCCCGAGATGGATATAAGGTCCTAAGATATGAATTGTAACTACAGCAAAGATAAACAGAATGGTAGCTGCAATGATTTCCAAAAGCAGAAACAACATAAGTACTCCAACATATTCGCAGTATAACCTTATAGTAAACCCTCATTTTTCTATTTACTAAGTTAATCTTAGCACTTGAAAGAAAAAGCCTAATATGAGTTTCAGAGATGGTTCACACCTGCATACCAGTTTGGACAATAAGACTTTAAATTGAATAGAAACGTCTGCTAGTCTCGTGACGGCTAGCAGTTGGGCTTTTTAAGATCAGCAAGTGAAGTCTGAATATCTCCACAGTTAGCCATCAGCAAAAATAGATGATGTGATTCTGCCTGGCCTGTCTCGTCTGTGCCCCTTCTCACGCTGCGCTTAGCTTATATAAGATTTAGTCGTTTAACCTTTCGGGTTTAACAACTAACAATATGTGCCCTAACACCCATTTACTTATTTTCATTCCAGCAAGACTGTGTTCTTTAAATAATAATAAACTAAAAACACTCATAATAATGGAGATCAGCTGCCTTTTATCTAAAGCTATTGGTAGTGCTTGTATATTCTATTTGTCATATGGAGTAAATACATGCAAGTCATTTAATGTTTCCTCAAATACCGCAAGTCTCCACAGTTATAAACCCACTTGTTTGATGGTATAAACTTATTTAACGTGTGCCAGGAATGCCCAGATCTGTAGTATCTAATGTCTAAAAGGTCGTCAAAAAACAGTAACACGTATCCGTAATGGAGAAAACTATGTCCCTTTTTAAACCTCCATTGTGCTGCGAAGACTGCAAGAAGGTAATCATAAATATTCTAACATGGCAGTCGCAATTCAGAGAAATTGCACTGAGTGGTCTAATTACTGAATTCGCATTTCGTCATCACACACGCATGCACTAAGTGCTGCACACTTCAACCTAAATTCCTGCACGAGAGGTAGTGTTTTTCCTATGCACACTAAAATATAGGCCTATTGGGGGAAATATTCACAGGCGAAGATAATAGTCCCTTTTCAGCACATTAGCAGTCTTCATTCCTACTTGTCAGAAGAGTCAGTAGTGCCTTTGAGGAATTCTTGCTGAAACGCGGAAGAGATTTATTTATAGGAGATTAGTGGCTAGTGAAAAGAACTGTCTTTCATTAGTGCATGAATAGCCTTCGTTCTGGTCTGTTGAGAAGCTTGTGAGTAGTGTTTTAGAATTACTCCAATCAGTGTGATGAAGAGATTCTGGTTAAGGAAATTAATGGCTCTCAGTGCTTTCATCTGAACTCTCCAGTATCCATTTTTGTGTGCTTGACTACCTGATACTAGAGTAAGTGACTAGTCAGGGATTTCATTCAATTTAGAAGGAGACTATTTTTATGAGAGAACTTTTCAAATATAGGCTCTTACATCTTTGATGAGCCAGCAATGGAAAGTATTTAATAATATCACTTGGACTCCTAAGAACTTATTTTTAAAAGAAATAATTAAACCTTCAACAAAACTAAGCATCTATATATCTATATATATCTATCTATATATATCTATATATATCTATATATATCTATATATATCTATATATATCTATATATATCTATATATATCTATATATATCTATATATATCTATCTATATATATCTATATATATCTATATATAGATAGATATATATATATGCAAAAAAGAAGGAGAGAACTCTGGGTAGGTCTCAGTTTAGGTGGAAAGCAGCTCCTGTTAGAGCACTCTCAACACCAGCGACACTCTAGATCTACTCTCCTCAAATATCTGTTTTTCTATCAAAGTTTGTAATGAATATGCTACTTACCAGTATGCATCCGTTCTTGGCATGTAGGGCTGCTAACATTCATATCTATTGCATAGATCGCCGCCTAGTGTTGGGTCCGGATGATTGCACATTGTTGTCCTGGAATAGTCTTCGAAGTATCACGAGATAGGTGGCTCCTCCCCTGGACTACAGTACGCATGGGCATCGACTCCATCCCCAGATTGTTTTGAACCATTGTGGCAGAGATGGAGTGAAATAGTGTAATAGGATGTCCATGCCAATGATGAATGCAAGAGAGTATCTGCAGCCGCTACGGGCACCGGGGAGGAGGGCGGGCGATATGAATGTTAGCAGCCCTACATGCCAATGACAGATGCATACTGGTAAGTAGCATATTCAGTTCGAGGCATGTGGGCTGCTAAATTCATATCTATTGCATAGAATACATAGCAGTCCCTCCATTAAGGGCGGTTGCCCGTGCCAGCTGCAGAAGCTTGAAAAAGTGTCTTGAGAACAGCCTGTCCTACAGCTGCTTGCTGTTTGGAATGCACATCAACACAGTAATGTTTGGTAAATGTGTGTGGTGTAGCCCATGTGGCTGCTCTACAAATGTCTTCCAAAGGAATGTTCCCCAGGAAAGCCATGGAGGCCCCCAACTTGCGTGTGGAGTGCGCCCTTGGGGGTATTGTTAAAGTACGCTTAGCCTTTTGATAACAGATTTGAATGCACTTAACAATCCATCTGGCTATTCCGGCTTTGGAAATGGGGTTGCCTTTGTGCTGCGTTGAGAAGGCAACAAAAAGTTGTTGTGTTTTCCTAAAGTGTTGCGTTCTGTCAATGTAGTACATTAACGCCCTCCTAACGTCCAATGTATGAAGCATTCTTTCCGCTACTGTCTGTGGGTTTTGGAAGAATGCGGGTAGGTTAATAGTTTGGTTGATATGAAACTGTGACACTACCTTAGGAAGGAATTTGGGGTTAGTGCGGAGCACTACCCTGTTTGAATGTATTTGGATGAATGGCTCTTGGATTGTGAGCGTTTGCAGCTCACTAACACGTCTGAGCGATGTAATAGCAATGAGAAAAGCCACTTTCCATGTTAGAAATTGAATTTCGCAGGAGTGCAGTGGCTCGAAAGGTGGACCCATCAGCCTAGTGAGGACCACATTGAGGTTCCACACTGGAGCTGGTGGTGTTCTTGGAGGAATGACTCGCTTCAGTCCCTCCAGGAAGGCTTTAATGGCAGGCACCCTGAAAACAGAGAGATGCTACCTATTCTGGAGATAAGCCGCTATGGCGGATAAGTGTATCCGAATGGAAGCGTACGCTAGATTGCATTTGTAAAGATGTAACAAATAGCAGATGATGTTAGGAATGGATGCATCTAGCGGGTTGATATTGTGGTCTGTACAGTAAATGACAAACCGCTTCCATTTTGTTGCATAGCAAGCTCTGGTAGTGGGCTTTCTTGCCTCCCGGATGATGTCCATACATTCTGGAGGCAGGTTGAGGTAGCCAAATTCTAAGACCTCAGGAGCCAGATCGCCAGATTGAGCTGTTGCGGATCTGGATGCTGAATGTCTCCATGGTTCTGCGTCAAGAGCCTGGATGTGAGATGCAGCCTGTGATGCGGTACCACGGAAAGTTCTAGAAACGTGGTGTACCATGGTTGGCGTGCCCATGTTGGAGCAACCAGGATGAGATTCATCGAGTGTTGCTTTAGCTTTCTTGCCACCAGCGGAATGAGAGGCGCTGGGGGAAAAGCGTACGCAAATTTGCCTGACCAGTTCATCCATATCGCATTCCCGTGCGACTCCGGGTGAGGGAACCTGGCGGCAAAGCTTTGGCATTTTGCGTTTTCCCTTGTGGCAAACAGGTCTATCTCTGGATGACCCCACTGCTGGAAGTACGGGTGGAGTACTGATGGATGCATCTCCCACTCGTGCATTTGATGGCTGTATCTGCTGAGCAGATCCGCCATCTGATTGTCCTTGCCCGGGAGGTGTTCTGCCATGAGGAAAATGTTCCTCTGAATGGCCCACTTCCACATGCTCTGAGCCAGATGAGGCAGCTGTGGCGAGTGAGTGCCTCCCTGTTTTTGGATGTAGTACATGGCTGTCATGTTGTCCGTCCGGATCAACACGACTTTGTTGCACAGATGTACTTTGAAGGACTTTAGCGCCATGAAGATTGCCATCAATTCTAGGTAGTTGATGTGCAACTTCTGTTGCTGGGTGGACCACAGTCCCTGCACAGTGTAGTGGAGCACATGGGCTCCCCACCCTTGGAGAGATGCGTCCGTCGTTAGGATAATCTGTGGCACTGGCTCTTGGAACGGTCGTCCCTTGCAAAGGTTGTGTGGATTCCACCAATGCAGAGAGTTGTATGCCCGACCAACACTAGGTCCGTTAGTTGTCCCTGAGCCTGTGTCCACTGATTTGCCAAGCATTCTTGGAGCGGACGCATGTGCAACCTCGCGTGTGGGACTATGAAGATGCAGGAGGCCATCATGCCTATCAACTGCATGAACACTCTCGCTGGTAGGGAGTGTTGCGGTCTGAACCTCTGGATCAGCGATTGAATGTTGTCGATCCTGACTGGGTTTGGCTGAGCCATAGCAGTCAGGGTGTTTATTGTCGCGCCCAGATTCTGCCGCACATGGGCTGGTTGAAGGTGCGACTTTGGGTAGTTTAGGGAGAACCCCAGACTGTGAAGGAGGTGAATAGTGTGGGACATGTCCGCGGCGCACTGTTGTTCCGACTTTGCTTGAACAAGCCAGTCGTCTAGGTACGGGTAGACATGTATGTTCTGCCTTCTGAGGTGCGCCGCCACTGTCGCCAGACACTTTGTAAACACTCTGGGGGCAGTAGTCACCCCGAAGGGTAGGACTTTGAACTGATAGTGCCTGTTTTGAATGGTGAACCCGAGGTATTTTCTGTGGGATGGGTGGAGTGGGATGTGGAAATAAGCATCCTTGAGGTCCAAGGTTGCTAGGAAGTCCCCTTGGTTTAGCAGGGGAAGAATTTGTTGCAGTGTCAGCATGTGAAAGTGTTCTGACAGTATATACATGTTGAGAGGGCGTAGATCCAGAATGGGTCTGAGGGATCCGTCCTTTTTTGGGATGAGGAAGTACAGGGAATAGACTCCTGTTCCTTCCTCCTCCACTGGTACGAGCTCGATTGAGCCTTTTTGCAGCATCACCACAACTTCCTGCTGCAATAAGTGCAAGTGCTCTGCCGACATAGGACGGTGTCTTGGGGGAATGTTGGGAGGAGTGGATGTTAACTCCAAACAATAACCGTACTGGATACGTTTTCTCACCCACCTGTCCGTGGTGATGGACGTCCAGACTGGCAGGAACTGCTGGAGTCTCCCCCCGACAGGTGTTGGATGGTCGGGGGGCAGTGACAGAAAGTCACTGTTTGTTGGCGGCAGAGGAACGGGAGTTGTTGTTCCCTCTGCCCCTGCCTTTGGCACTGTTACCTCTGTAACCCTCTCTACCCTGCTTGGGGTACGAGGATTGTGCACCACTTTTTGCGAATTGTGTTTGTTGACCCAATTGTCCTCTGGTAACACCACGTGCTCCTGAGCGACGAAAAGTGCTTCCCCTGAATTGTTGAGACTGAAGCGCCCCCATGGACTTAGCAGTCTCATTGTCCTTTTTAATCTTTTCCAGGGTGGTGTCAACATCTGGACCAAACAGTCTGTCTGGATTGACGGGCTGGTTGAGTATTGTAGTTTGAATATCGGGTTTAAATCCAGATATGCGAAGCCAAGCTTGTCGCCTTAACATGACGCTAGTGTTAATTCCCCTAGCCGCTGTATCAGCCACATCAAGTGCACACTTTATTGCTGCGTTTGAGATGAGCTTTCCCTCTTGTATGAGCATTTCGGCCCCTTCCTTAAACTCATCAGGTATGTGTTGAAGGAGCTGTTCTAGGGTGTCGTAATGCGCCCTATCGTATCGTGCCAATAGTGCCTGTGTGTTTGCTATACGCCAGATATTGGCAGCCTGCGCAGCCACCCTTTTGCCGGATGCCTCAAGCACTTTCGACTCCTTGTCTGGGGGAGGAGCTTCACCCGTTGTTTGGGAGTTCGCCCTCTTGCGGGCATTGGCGACCACCAACGAATCCAGAGGCAACTGTCCCCGAATATATGCAGGGTCTCCAGGTGCTGGCCTGTATTTCCTCTCGATACGTGGGTTTACCACTCTCGCCCTGGTAGGTTCCTTAAAGATTTCTGGTGCATGTTTAAGGACACCTTTGAGCATAGGAAGTATTTTAACTGTTCTGTCTGAGACAGAGAAAGTGTCAAACAAAAAATCTTCCTCTACCGGGTCAGCATGCATGTCCACATCATGATTTGCCGCCGCCCGCTCTATCAAAGCATTAAATGCTGCTGAATCCTCTGTTGGTGATGTACGTGCCCCAAACCCCTGTGGATCTTGTACCACCTGATGTCCACCTTGGTCCCCAGTATCGCCATATGAGTCCAGTTGAACATCAGGGTCATTGTCAACTGGGAAATTGTACTGGTCATCTTGGTCATCATCCTCTCCACCCGATTGGTTGGGGGAAGGTGATGGACTCCTTGGTGGTGGCAGAACAGGTTCAACAAGGGCAGGAATGTCCTGTGCCGGCCTTTTCTTTTTCAGTGGAATGACATAGGATTCCAGTGGTTGGGAAGTGATTTTCCTTTTGTAGAGGGTCAATTTCCCTGTTTGGGCATCGATGTAATGCTCTGATTGGTCTTCAGAGGCTTGATGTCGATCCAAGCTTTTGTGCGTCGAAGTTTCCGACGTGTCAGCGATTTTCGGCACCGATCTGGGTGCAAATGCCTTCGGTGCCACCTTAGGTGGCAGAGAGTAGAGAAGCTTGGTCGAGGTCTTCGGAGGTGTGTCCACCGATTTCGGAGCCGACGGCGTGGGAGCCGTTGACGACAAAGTCTTCTCCCGAATACGTTTGAGGGAGTCGGTGACCTGCTTAGTGAAGGAAGCAGAGGGGTTAGTAACCGACGGCCGATGTTCGGTTGCGTCGGAGTCCCTCGGTGTCGACGAGTTGTCCGTCGACGAATCTTCATTTCTAACGGGTCACGGCTCAGTTGTAGCCTTTGGCGCCGACGCCGTTGCTGCAGATCCGGCATCTTTGTGCCGACGCGTAGTGCCTCCTGTCTTCGGGTCATGGCTTTTAGTTGACTTTGACTCGACTGTGCGCTTACTGGTAGGCGCCGCAGTGGCGGCCGAAGGCGTGTCAACAGTCTTCGAGATCCGCGCCAGAGCAACTGTGCTTGACACTTGATGGACGGCCTTCTTAGAGGATGGTTCCTTGGGCACCTTTTGCGGCGCTGTCGACTCGACAGCCTTCTTCGATTTCTGTGGGCCGGAGGGCGACTGAGTCGATGAAGGAGCAGGCTTCGCTATTTTTTGTTGGACGTCGGCCATTTTAGGTTTTGACGAATCCGATGGTTTCGGTTTAGTTTTTGATGGGACGTCGGCCATCTTTGGTGCCGTCGAATCCGAAGGTTTCGGTTTCGATACGTGTAATGGCGGCTCCGCTTGAGTGTCCGTGGCCGGGCCAGAAGGCGGGGCCGGGGATAGCGGTGCCGGGTCGTGGGTAAGGCCGAGTGGCGATCCCGTGACCTGAGCCTGAGTCATGTAGCTTTCGGGGCATAGCTCTTCCTCTGAGCTATCTTCCGCGGCCCCATAAACTTCTTCGTCGTCCCCTACCTCCTCGACGTATTCAAGGTCCAGGGCCTGTCCTTCGACTTGTTCTTCGGGCTCTGCCTCGACCTCCGTCGACGGTGGAGAAATCTGAAGATGATGGCTACCGCCTTCTTCTGCGGGGTCGTCGAATATGTCGTCGGGTGCCGGGGCCGCTCGCTGGGCCCCGAGGCGCGCCGCGCGCCGATGCTTGAGCGTCTTCTTTGACCTGAATTTTGAACAGGCCATGCAGTTTTCCTCGTTGTGGTCCGGCGAGAGGCATTTATTACAGACCGGATGCACGTCGATATGTGGATATTTGGATCCACAGACGGGGCAGAACTTGAACGGGCTCCGCTCCATGTTAATTTCGTCGGGGTCTTGCTGCGACGAGAAGGCCTCGATGTCTGAAGAATTACTCTACTCCGCAGAAGTCCGGCTCAGAGAGTCAGAGGATGCTCGAGACCGTACGCAAACAATACCGACGCAGGTAACGAAGGCCTTTTGGCCTTAAGAACAAAGTTTTTCGGTTCCGACACGGAGACGTCGAAACCACATCCGAACCCAATGGCGGAAAAAAACAATCTGGGGATGGAGTCGATGCCCATGCGCACTGTAGTCCAGGGGAGGAGCCACCTATCTCGTGATACTTCGAAGCATCTTCCAGGACAACAATGTGCAATCATCCGGACCCAACACTAGGCGGCGATCTATGCAATAGATATGAATTTAGCAGCCCACATGCCTCGAACGCATAGGATTAGCACAGTGCTATCCACGCCGAGATAGAAAATGACAAAGTCTTTTGCCATTTAAACAGAAAAGTCTTTAAGCATAGGACTAGTATAGTGCAGTCCTTGCCGAGCTGTAAAATAACTACCCAGAGTTCTCTCCTTCTTTTTTGCATAATTTATGCATCACTCTATGCCTGAAAGGGTTTTGTTTTGACTTAATACTGGGTGCTCCCTTGTGTCTGGACAAAGCTATACCTCTCTGAAGAGCTCTAATTAGAGCGAAACACTGCGTCAGGGGTTGCTTTTACTCATTTCAGGTTGGCTTGAGTTGGTATATTACCAATTCAAAGCTGTAATATTGTGCCTGGAGTGATAAATAGCTTTTGTTATTTTACAGCTCGGCAAGGACTGCACTATACTAGTCCTATGCTTAAAGACTTTGCTGTTTAAATGGCTCTAACAGGAGCTGCTTTCCACCTAAACTGAGACCTACCCAGAGTTCTCTCCTTTTTTGCATAATTTATGCGTCACTCTATGCCTGAAAGGGTTTTGTTTTGAGATTATATATATATATATATATATATATATATATATATATATATATATATATATATATTCCAAGTTCAATGATCCCTGCACCTCCAGCAGCCGGCTTGGCGAACAGAGACCACACAAATCCCAAGTTTCAGGCAAGGATGTTTATTGCAACAGACTTGACAGAGCTCACGGTCTGACGTGTTTCGGGCAGTTGCCCTTGCTCACAGATAGTCTTGCTCTCTTATGCCGTTTTTTATATATGCTAAGGTGAACACCCTGTGATAATAAACAAGAAAGAAATACTTCGTGCATATCGGCAATTTGATACATGAAACAGAGGGAATGCAATCTTTGTGTCATTAATGGGCAATAAATCATGTACTATGAGTAAATTCATATTAGGAAACTATATGCAGGCATAAATGCGCACAACAATTGCTGGGTGTAAATACAGTATGTCTTCACAGTTCTAAATGCATACATATTAAAACCAGCAATGTATATATGTTGTGCTAACAGTCCTAAAAAACAATGTGGCTTCATGTAGTTATTTCTCTAATGGACTCGATGTTGTGTACCGCATTTGAGGAACCTCTTTGGTAAGAAGTTAATTACCAAACAAGTACTTGTGCAAAAAAGTGCTAATAAATGTAAACATATGATATGTACAAAATGCAATGTGCAAATTCCCGCAACTCAATGTAAACATGTAATATGTGCAAATTCCGCAAATACTGGTTAAAATTAATACTTTTCCAATAAAAATAAATATCCATAAAACGGTACAAATTACAAATACAGCTGTTTATCTAATTTAAATTATCTATAATCTCTAACAAAGAGACAACTTTAAGATCAAATAAAGCCATATTGTAATAAAATATTATTCATTTTACTACAAATTATATACAATGCTGTTGGACTGTGAATGGTCATGCCTGTTACCATAAATAGGATCATGAAACATGAAGCTAAATGACAGTACCTCTGAATGTGATATGTATTCCTTAGTGCTGCACGAATATTAAAATGTGACAAAAACTAATGATAAAAACCACCATTGCGTGAAATAATTTGAAATCCAATCTTGTTCATGGTTGTTTATAAGGATTCATATTATTAAAATATGAAAAACCTAAAAAAGCATTAAAAATAGCAAGGAAAAGTTAGAATGTATCGCTAGGGAGGCGACTACTGAACAGCTATATCAATTAATCAATTTTTGGCTTAATGCTGTATAGGAAACATGCACGCTACCGGAATGTATCTATAGAAAGTGATATAAGTTCTCCGTTGTGTTTAACCCATTAGGCACTTTGCTGTCTAATTCCAGGATAGTCCTGGATTCTAATTGTCTCAGCATCTTGTCCCCATCTCCCCCTCTACGGGGTTTGGGGACTGCAGTTAGTACATAGTAATTGAGACATTGCAAGTTATCATGCACTAGTTTGAAATGTCTCGCGACAGGATAAGTACTGTCATTGTTAACAATTGCACGTAGATGCTGGAGAATTCTGACATGCATCTGCAGCTTGGTACTACCAACATATCGCAAGCAGCAGGTACATGTCAGAACGTAGACAGCATATTCCATCCTACAGTTAAAGTTTCCTTTAATAGGGACCATATCGGGACTAAACGGAGTAACATAATTCGCGGTGTTAATTCCAAATCTGCAGGCCCTGCAGCTGGCATACTTTACAAACCCCGGCCGGGGTTATAACCACATATGTCCTTTCCTTAAATCCGGAAATGTATTAGTTATATGGGTTCGCATCGATAGGTAATGGTAGGACTGCTCGGAAGTTGTGGTGCCAGAACCCCATCAGTAAGAAAAAGGGGCCAACTTTTAGTTAGAATGGCTCTGATCTTTCTCTCTTGGCAATTGAACTTAGTAATGAACCTGGGAATGGGATCATTATTGGTGCTTGCGGTGTCTGAGCTACGGACCTTTTCTGTATTTAAAAGTGATTCCCTAGATCTAGTATTCATTTTAGATACTGCTTGTTTAAGCACCTTATCACTGTAGCCTCTTTGTTGGAACCTGTTAAGGGCCTCAGTGGTACAGATTGCCAAGTCCTGTTCAGTGCTGCAGATCAGTTTTAACCGGAGGAGCTCGCCATATGGGATGTTGTTAATGATGTGTTGGGGATGTACGCTACTGGCGTGGAGTATTGAGTTTCCTGCCGTGCCTTTTCTATGGAGGGTAGTTGCGATTTGACCATCTGTAATAAAAACCTTAACGTCTAAAAAATCAACGTTATGTTTACTAATGTTGTGCGTAAACCTAAGGTTTTCCTGATTGATGTTGATCTGGTTGATAAATTCAATCACACTTTTTTCATCACCCCTCCATATTAAAAAAACTTCATCAATGTAACGCATCCATTGTACAATATGTTTGGAAAAAACATCATTGTGTCTCCCCATGAGGACCTGCTTCTCCCATCATAAATATTCTAACATGGCAGTCGCAATTCAGAGAAATTGCACTGAGTGGTCTAATTACTGAATTTGCATTTCGTCATCACACACGCATGCACTATGTGCTGCACACTTCAACCTAAATTCCTGCATGAGAGGTAGTGTTTTTCCTATGCACACTAAAATTATCTATTGGGGGAAATATTCACAGACCAAGATAATAGTCCTTTTTCAGCACATTAGCAGTCTTCATTCCTACTTGACAGAAGAGTCAGTAGTGCCTTAGAGGAATTCTTGCTGAAACGCGGAAGAGATTTATTTATAGGAGATTAGTGGCTAGTGAAAAGAACGGTCTTTCATTAGTGCATGAATAGCCTTCTTTCTGGTCTGTTGAGAAGCTTGTGAGTAGTGTTTTAGAATTACTCCTATCAGTGTGATGAAGAGATTCTGGTTAAGGAGATTAATGGCTCTCAGTGCTTTCATCTGAACTCTCCAGTATCCATTTTTGTGTGCTTGACTACCTGATACTAAAGTAAGTGACTAGTCAGGGATTTCATTCAATTTAGAAGGAGACTTTTTTTATGAGAGAACTTTTCAAATTTAGGCTCTTGCATCTTTGATGAGCCAGCAACGGAAAGTATTTAATAATATCACTTGGGACTCCTAAGAACTTATTTTTAAAAGAAACAATTAAACCTTCAACATAACTAAGCATTTATCATATAATATATATATATGTATATATATATATATATATATATATATATATATATATATATATATATATATATATATATATACACACATATATATATATTATATATTACACATATATATATACACACACACACACACATATACACTCACATATATATATATATATACTCACATATATATACATTGTGTATATATTATATATACATATATATATATATATATATATACACACATACACACATACATATATACACACATATATATATACACAGACACACAGATATATATATATATATATATATATATATATATATATATATATATATATATATAGACACATTTACACACATATATTAAAACAAATAAATAAAAAACAATGGAGAGGCTACGTCTCAGACATTTACAGGTTATTGTGACTAAATCTAGACAGGATTATTAATGTAAAAATTACCTTGTAGAAAACTGTCAGTGTTATCTAATTGTGTCCCTAGTAATTGCGTTGTAATGTATTATAGGTACCTTTCAAGAATCAACCTATATGGAGGTGATAACCTGTAGAGAAGATCCACCAGACGTATGAGGCAGACTCTCTTTTATCCACTTCCCCTTCCCTCTGCTAAAGTGTGTGACCGATTGGCAACCTTAGGTCACATGCATGGCGGTGTGGACTGAACAATAATCTACTCCTGTGAAAATCGTAATCTGGCATCTCTTTAAATTTGTAGGTGCTGACAGCAGTAAAATGTAACACTCCTCTCAGATGAGTTAAATGTTCTGGCTTCAAGACATATCTAAAAACATGGTTAATTTCTGAGAAAGCAGAGTTAGGGTTTGCTCAAAGGTTTTGGGGTTTATTCAGATAGTGAAAGTTAAGTCTGTAGCCAATCTGCAAAATCTGGGGACTCTAAGAGCCTAATAGAAAGACCACAGTACAGATGGAACTTGTGTAGAGAAGAAAGGCAACCTATTTCATTAAGTGCTTATGAACTATACATAATGCCTTGAATGCCTTGTGTTGGTGCATGGGTAGACAGTACAGAAGAGTCAGAGCAAGGATGACGTGGTCTGAACAGCTAAGAAAAGATACTCCAGGGAAAGTCAGTTATAGACTTGACATCTAAAGCATAACATTCACGGAAGGTGGGAAGAGTAACCCTCATGGCTGGCCTGCACAACTCTACCAGCAAGACTACTAGGGGAAGTGTCCATATACCTAATGAAGAGAGCCCACCTTATTTCCAGATCGTTGTGGGGAGTCATTTATGTCAGAGAAAAGCTGGAAAAAGTCCTATTTAGCGCTGACCGATGTGGAGGACTTTTCTGCATTTAATTTTTGGGCATTAATAACAATATGCAGAGTGTAGTTATACACATGATTATACATATGTACAGATAGTGTACTGGTGTGATTGAAAAAGGTTTCCTATGATGTGTAGAAATGCATGTTTCTGACCGTTATTAACGAGACCTCAATTTGGGCCTAGCATCCATCTTTTCCAAAATGAATGTCTCCCTTGTAATCCCACTGCGCATCTCGCTGTTATTTTTTTCAGTACAGTCAAGCAGAATAATATTTGTATATTTCCATTGTCATTGTTCATGCTGATTAACAAAACTCAGTTACCAAACTGCAACTATTATTTAAAGGTATTTCTGCTACATCACTGTACTCTATTAATTCAAAATAACTTCTTGTAGTTCATGTATCTAGCTTATTCCACCATCTCTGGATGACGACAGCGTACAGTGGGCATAATTATTCACATTGTGGGATACTGCTCAGGTGTTAAGGCTGCATGACTGTGCTCTGATTTGCTGTGAATGTAACATTTTCAAACATACCACGACGATTCTGCAATTTTGTTAATTTGTGTGTGAAAATAATGCATAAAAGCCCTCGATTTTGGGTAGAGGGTGAGTGGGAGACTTTCTGTTCTACTAAGGGGTCTGTTTCTCTCTTGATTTTGCTGTCCATTGTAACTTAAAATATTTTTGATTTTGAATTGCTCCCTAATGCCCTTTTTGCTGAGAGAAGTCATGGCACTGACTCTGTACTGTATTTCTTATGATTTTTTGGAATTAATCATTTAAACTATTCCACTGATCTAGAACTCAGTTACTGAGTGGGCCCATTTAGTTAATTGATCATATTTCTGATTTTTGATGCGCTGGGAAGCATCTTGACTTGGGGATACATTACCTCCTGAAATTAGGGTTTAACACGGTCTCAGATTTATGAAAACTGTGGATGTTCTGCTGAGGTAAATTTTGTGACAAAAAAGTATAGAGTCCCCTGTGCCCACATTAATGATTTCTTCAAATTGTGCACATAAAATACAACTTTACTTTCCACGTTTTTCAATAAAACTCGCCTCGGTCATAAGCAGTAATATCAGAAAGGAAACCTTTATATGAGGCACATTAAATGTTGAAAATGGTGTGATAGAGACAACACAACTGAGGCACAATGGCATACCGTTTTTACTTGAGATATTTCTAAGCACCAAACAAAGCCGGTTGAGTTCCATAATAAATCTGAGAGCTCTCAACAGATTTATGAACAAAACAGAAAATCTGAATTTAGTTCCTGGAACAATTTTAACTGCAGCAGAAAATTGGACTAGGTCACAATCCCGACCACAACACTCCCAATGCCAGTGGTAAAAAGATACTTTTGTTTTGATTTGAGAAATGGATATTAGTTCAAGCTGATTGTTTTGCTCCGAGATCAATATGTCGTGTTTTTACCAAGTTTTGACAACATGAAATGCAGGCTCATTAGTGCCCACACAACTGGATCATGTAGGATGCTTCCCTAGGCATGAGTGTTGACTGCGTGATTTTTCTAAAATAAACTTGCAAAGTCAAGCTTATGCCAAAAAACGTAATATAGTTCAAATAACATTAAAGGGCATCTCGTTGAGGAAGGACTTTATATGTACTGCAAATGCACAAAATATAATGGAGGTGGACCCTCCTTAATGACCAGAAAATACACTTAATGCTGTTATTGGAAAGGCTACTGGGCAATGTGGCTTTGTTTACACTGTTATAATTTCCTAGTAACAATGCAGTGCATACCTGCTGATCGATTTTGCCCGGTTGGCATTTGGGCGCTCTAAAACGTAATAATAAGGGTTGAAAAACTTATCTGGGATTCTCCTGATCGTTGGGAAAGGAATCTAAACCCTATGCATCTGGAGAGGATATCCCTGGAGGACAGCCACGGTTATGCAGCATGCCCTCTTGAGGGGGTATCACAATGTTTGATCGTTTCAGCAGCAGAGGTGGATTTCCTGGACACAGGGTTAGGCACACAGTGTGAGGGGCAGGCAGAGTTGGCTTCCCATTCATGTAGCCGTACAGCCCTTGTGGTAAACCCACACGCATCACCTGCAGGCCTCTCACTTGTTACACTGTATATCCAGTTGATGACAATGTAAGCAGAGCAAGGCTGGAATCCGGGAGACTCGAAAAGTTCTTAACCAAATGCATCTCAAAACGACATCAAGGACCTAACTCATCGCTCCTAGCTTGTCACAACAGGCAACATGCATATCAGACTCTGGCTCCTAGCTCTTTCCCTCTTGGAGCAGCCTCTACCATGCAGAATAGTTGAGCAGTGTCACTAATGGCACCAGGCTCCTTTCTCCTGGGATCAAGCTCTGACAGAGAGAAGCCTTTCCTGAGAATGTGCAAAAATCAGAAACACTAGGAACAATCGTCACAAAACTCATTTCCCTATGTGCAGGATTCACAATACCCAGTCTCCTAGCTATTTATACAGCCCTGAGCCAGACTGGTTCCTTCCAATTCTCAAAACGTTGGGGATTAGGAATGGTTCTTTAGGAGTCACGGTGCACTATTATTTTTTCTTTTTCATGAGATCGAAGCCATAGTTTGGCCATAAATTGTATGGAAAAACAGTATGGCCGGTTTGTTGGTACTATCTCTTACTTGTTAGATCGAGCCTAGCGGCAGCGCGCATGCACTGCTTGCTCTACAAGGCATGCAGTAGTAGAGTCTGCTGTGGAAGCCTTGCCTTCTCTCCGCTAATATTTTGATTGGCTGGTGTCATTGTCCTTGGTAAATGCTGGCTTCCGATTGATAATGAGGCTTGTTAGTCCCTCCTTGTTACCACCCTGTCGCCATTTGTTACCTCCAATGAGAACTGGATCTTTTACTTGTGGCGTAACACGGTCACCTTCATAAGTCTGTAAGGAGGGTACCTTGGATTGGGAATAATCAAAAGAAATTTAAAGGGGACTGTGTAGTCTTAAATTTTGTTAGCGCAGAGACACTTCCTAATATCCTTAATAATATTTTCCCACCTCAGCGTAGAAGCGGTTCTATAATCCCGCTTACTCTGAAATTTTTTTATCATAAAAATCACAATGTGACTTCCCTTAATTTGCCCAGGCCGAGAAGACAGTCAAGAGTCACCCATTGGGGGGGGGGGGAAATAGACTTAGATTTAACAATGATCGCCCACATTTAATGACTAACTTGGGGACAGGGCAATATAATTTCCCGACTGGGCAAAGGGCTAGAACCCCGGGTCCAAATTGGCACAACATAAATAGGTGGGGAGTAAGTACCCCAGGATTTGATAATGGAGGATATGGACATGGCTATATGGCCAGGCCGGGTAACGAACAGCTCTTGATGCGCCCCAATACCCCACAGCCTGTGTGGAATACAGTAGTGAATGGCTGGGGCCAGACAGCCACCCCGTTTGATTGGGGGTTTGGTACAGGGAACAGGTACGGTGTTTTGTCCAATTTAAATGATTGTGACTGACAGATAGAGGGTATGATCCCGGGAAATAATGATTTTAACCAGCAACAAGAACGGAATAACTTACTCATTAATAGTTCAGATTCCGACGAGTTCATCCCCCTGATAGGGCGGGGAGAACAAATTATACCTAGACATGATCACCCTCCTATGTCATATTTGTCTGAGCATTGTGTGATTCAGCACATCGCAGAAGTTAAGCTGCAGAGACCACCGGAAGCTGGTTCAGATGATTTAACTCAACCAATGTTCAATAATGCAGGGATTTTGGCAAGGTATTCGGAGCCTATGTCAGCTAGAGCCCCGTGCAAACTAATAAGTTGGAATATAGCAGGGTTATCTGGTAAGCGACAGGATAAGTTGTGGTCAAATTTTGTTTTAGGTCACCATATTATTGCGCGCCAGGAAACCTGGGATACCTCTGTGAACCTTTGGTGGGATGGGTTCATAAGCTTTACCAAACCTGCTGTCCCCAGTTGCATGGGGAGGGCTAAGGGAGGCCTGTTGATCTTGTTCTCATTAGATTTAAAGGGTACCTTCAGGGAGATTAGTACCAATTCTCCAAACATTTTGATGGTCGAAAGAGTGACTACTAACAATATTAGCAGAACTATTTTTGTAAATTTCTATAATTCAGCGAATTGCGACCACAGAGGTCAAAACATCACTGGATTAGATAATATTTTAAATCTGGCCAGTCAGAATACTAAGTTTGATACCGAATACATTGTATTAGGTGATTTTAATATACACCCTTGTAACCTGTTTTGTATGAAAAACAGTATGGAAAGGGATAATGGAATAGAGGGACCCCATTTTGAACATACTATAGAGGGTGAGGAATTGGAAGATTTTCTTGCTAATTTCGATCTTCACGAACCAGATGGGGGCACTAGACTGCCAACCTTTACTGGTATTGCCCAAGGCACAACCATAGATTACATATTCATATCTGTGGGAAATATGTTGGAGTACTTATGTTGTTTCTGCTTTTGGAAATCATTGCAGCTACCATTCTGTTTATCTTTGCTGTAGTTACAATTCATATCTTAGGACCTTATATCCATCTCGGGCCTGAAAGAGAGCCCATCACTGTCCCTTGCTGCTGCCCCAGCTAATGATCTCCCACTATTCAAACTAAAAAACAATGCATCATGGTCCCACTTCAACATTTACAGTGAAGATAACATATTAAAAACGCTAAACGCGTTGAAGCCATCCAATCACTTCTCTGACCCGCTCCCGGCAAACTACATAAAAGACTTCACTCCTCTCCTACTACCCCTCTGGACCAAGATCATTAATACTTCCCTTCTGCAAGGATCCATTCCAGACACGCTGAAAACGGGGCAGGTCTCGTCTATCCTTAAGAAACCCACAGCGGACCCCACGGACCCTAATAACTATCGCCTGATCTCCAACATCTCTATGTTAGCTAAACTCCTGGAAAAATATGTTAACATACAACTGAAGTGTCACATTGATCGTTTCAACCTGCTGAACCAATTTCAATCTGGTTTCAGGGCAGGTCACAGCACAGAGTCAGCCATGACACATGTATTAGATGACGCTCTAAAAATCCTCGACCAAAATGAAGCTTGTCTGTTAATCCTACTCGACCTGTCATCAGCATTTGACACAGTCAAACACGACAACCTGCTGAATCTCTTGAAACACAGAATGGGTTTATCTGGAAGTGTTTTTAACTGGTTCACCTCTTTCCTCCAAAACAGATCCCAAAGATTCAAGGTCAACCAATCCCTGTCCTTCCCCTCGTCTGTCACGCTGGGAGTTCCTCAAGGCTCCTCCCTCTCTCCCACCCTTTTCAACCTTTTCATGGAACCCCTCACTTATCTTCTCAGCCTCTCCAAGATACAATTCCACATGTATGCTGACGATACCCAAATCTACATCAAAATTCACTCACTGGACAACATCAAATCACTCAACTCCACTCTACAAAAAACCCAAATGTGGCTGGTCGAAAACCACTTGAAACTTAACTCCCTCAAAACGGAATTCCTTGTAATCGCCCCCCTAACAAAACTCGAACTATCACAGACTGGATGAAGCATCTAACAGCTCTCAATGGACAACCGATCATAGTCGACTCAGCAAAATCTCTTGGGGTAACGCTGGACAATAACCTCAAAATGCTGAAACACATCAATGCCTCAACAAAGGGAGACAACTTCCACCTAAAGACCCTACGAAAACCGAAACCTTATCTGCCAGCCTTCGATTTCAAACAAGCTGTTCAAGCCTTATCTCTCGCTTGGAATATGGAGTAGGAACCTTATGCGGACTCCCGAGGTCTTCGACTGCCCCGCTAAGAGCCACGATCAACTCAGCTGCGAGACTCCTTACAGGCTCTAAGAGAAACGCCCACATTTCCCCAGACCGGAGAGCCCTCAACTGGCTACCGTTTGAAGCCAGAATTCATTTAAAAATCGCTTGTATGACACACAAGGCTCTCTACCACAACACCCCACAATACCTAGCTCAGAAACTGGTGCTCTCAGCGGGCAGCAGAGCTTCCAGGAGTGCCAAGACTCTTCTCCTACAACCTCAACGATTTGCCAAGAAACAAAACATATAACTGGTCCTTCTCCGGTATGGCTCCAAGGATATGGAACGCTCTGCCCAGTGAAACTAGAATGAACCCTTCCCCGGCTTCCTTCAAAAGAGAAGTGAAAGCTATCCTCATGGCTCAATCCACGTGAACTATTTCTTCTACTCGCTGTACTTTATTACTTGCTTTTCCTCACTTATATTCGTCCTTCGGTTTATCTTTGCCATTTTGCACTAGCATCGCACTGCCTTGTCTTGTTCTAGATGTATCTAGTACTTACTTATTGCGTGACTCACTATATCGTAATATATTCTGTATATATTTTCTACTTGTCATGTAAAGCGCTCTGATACTCGCAAGAGTCTGGTTCGCGCTATATAAAACCTTCAAAAAATAAATAAATAATCTTAAACCGGGTAATTTCTTATCGCACAGTTCAATCACACTTTAGTGACCATAACCCAGTTGAACTGGAAGTAGCGTGGGGAGGTCATATGGGTTTATCCCCGTTGGCATTTAGCTCTGGCCTCCACTTGAAGACTGCAGATCAAGGTAGACGCCTGAAATGGGCTAAGGTGGTACCGGAGGAATTTTATGCTGAAAATTATGTTAAAATTAGGGATAACGTGGAGATTTGTAAAAATCCATGTGCCCAGGGCAAAGAAATTGTCGATGCATTTGAGGGGATATGTGGGCAGGTTTCACAGGACCTCATAGCTAAGACAAAAAAAGGAACTCCAGGGACTAAGCGCTGGTTTGATCCAGCTTGCTCTAATGCACATAGATCACTGCTGGCAGCCCTTAAAAACACTCCAAGGGTAAAAAGCGAGATTAGCAGACTTAGGAAGATCTATAAGTTAGCTGTCAAAAAACGGAAAGACACTATTAAGCAAGAGGCCTGGGACAATCTCATTTCGGTAGCAGTTCTGAAAGACAGCAAAACATTTTGGGAGATCGTCAAGCAGCCCTTTTTTTCGGATGACAGCAATGATTCTATGGATTGTGTTGTCTCCGAGGATAAATGGCTGTCACACTTTAAAAACGTCTATGGGGACACTGTTGACGCGATGTATGATGTCCCGCTGAAAATTTCAGCCACCTGCCCCATCTTTTTTAATCGAAATGAGGTGGAAAAAGCTATTTTGGCCACTAAAAAGCATAAGGCACCGGGCCCTGATGGCGTGCCTGCTGATTTTTTTCAGTATTCACCAAAACTCTGGGCTGAAGTTTTGGTAAACGTGTTCAATGCCGTTAATGGTGGACTGGCACCTGCCTCCTGGGATAATTCTACTATTGTTCCAATTTTTAAAAAAGGCTTGCGGGATGACCCAGCCTGCTATAGACCCATATCCCTCCTTGATTCTTCAGTGAAAATTTTAGGTAGAGTTCTTTTAACAAGGTTGAAGGAAAATGTAGAGCACTGTGGTGGGTTGGCTGAAATCCAATATGGTTTTAGGGAAAGAAAGGGCACTATTGAACAGTGCGTCAACTTACATATGCTCATTTCCAAATATACTGTAGCCAAGGAGGGGTCCGTATATCTTGCATTTATGGACCTCTCCTCGGCTTTTGACCTAGTCAACAGGTCGAAGCTGTGGGCCATTTTGCTGGAGATGGGTATTGATGAGGCCTTGGTCTCTTTCATAGCTACCCTGCATCAAGAACTCTCTTCTAACGTACGCATGACAAATGAGGGTAGGTGTACCACTTCATTTAGGTCACTAAGGGGGGTGCGGCAGGGCTGTATCTTAGCCCCTTTACTCTTCACCATCTATATTAATGGCCTGGGTGCACACCTGTGTGGCCAGGAAGCCGACGTCCCGCGTGTGGGAGCAATTAAGATCCCGGCGCTCCTATACGCGGATGACGCCGTGCTGATTGCCCGCACAGGTGTTGGCCTCCAGTGCCTTTTGAATGCATTTGGTTCGTTTGTGGAGAAACTGGATCTTAAAATAAACGTAACCAAGTCACACACAATGGTGGTGGGCCTAGAGTGTCGCAAGAAGAGAAGTAAAACATTTACATGCAGGGGGGACACAGTCTCTAGGGTATCTACATTTCCCTACTTAGGCGTTCTGTTTGACCAGAAAGGGTCCTGGGGGCCGCAGGTAAGAGCTAAGAGGTTGGCTGTTATCAGGTCATCTTCTGCGCTCCTGGGCTTTGCTGGTAGGCTGGGGGCTAGGCCCATGGAAGCTATATTGAAAATTTATAACAGTAAACCCGTAGCCATTGCCTTATATGGTTCCGCATTGTGGGGCTATGTAAATGTGGAACCAATCCAAAAAGCGGAAAATAGATTTATTAGATCCCTACTCTCTGTTCCCCAGTCGACCCCGACGTATTCAATTCATAAAGAAGTGGGCCTACAATTTCTTTCCGATAAGCTGAGTATGGCTCCCCTGATTCTCTGGTTGAAAATGTGGATGAATGAAGATCTCCCACTGAATCATAAGATCATGTCTGACGTGCTGTCCTTGGATAGATCTAAGAAGATTCCTTGGATGGCTTATTTGAGTAAGGCTTTTTCGGATATTGGGTGGCCAGATCTTTTTTCCTCCCCCGAGAATATTAGGTTTCAAGATATTGATTTTGTTAAAAAGTCATTTCTCGAGAGGAAGGAGGCATGTCGTGAAGAATGTGAACTGGTAAAACCGGCAGTGAGGGCCCACTGTTTATTGGTCAACTCACTATCATTTGCTCCATACCTTGGCTTTGTTACAATTCCCTTTCACAGGTTTCTTTTAATTAAATTTAGATTTAATTTGGTACACTTTTACCTGGGTTCTTTTAAAAATTGGCAGAAACCAGAATCGGCTCCCCCCTGTAGCTGTGATCAGTTCTCAGTGCAGGACACGATACATTTTGTTATGTTTTGCGGGTTGTTTTCAGAACCACGAAAAAAATATTTGTTGCCTATACTTAAAAAGGCCGGCTTTACTCAAGTGAGACCAGCCATGCTTTATTTACAACTATTACCCAACCCGTATGTTACTTTTTGCATTGCCAGTTTTCTGGTAGCTGCCTCAAGGGCGAAAGTCGCCTGTCATGATTAGTTTTATAGAAAAGTGTGTTTTATCTCTTTTATTCTTATGTACAAACGACATGTTTTTATTGCAGATTTAATTGTTATCCATGTAATGTTTTTTCTTTTATGTAACTAGGATAGTCTTATATGAAATGTATTGTATCTTTTTTTTTTTACTTTGTATGGCTTTTGAGTAAGCCGAATAAAGTTATTCTGACTGAAGTCTGTAAGCACTTTTTTTTTTATTTTTATTTGCAGCGTGGCCCGCTTACACTTTAGCGGCCGTGTTTATTTATTTAATTAATTTGCCGCGCTTGCGGAAAGGGACCTTTTCTACTCACTAATCTAACAAGCATTTGCAATTAAATAGGTCTCGAATTTACGAGAGTTTGAGCTATTGGTTTATAAATAACAATGACTTGTTTCTGTTTTTAAAACAAATAAAAGACATTGGCATTTACAATGCCAATAGCTATTACTAGCGTAAATGAGAGACCTATTGCATTGCAAATGCTTGTTTTTTCTCTTGCAGCTTTGTTGCGTTGCCGCCCTCATCCTTCTATACATATATACTGTGTTTTAACTTTTAAGTAGGAGTTCCACTTTTAAAGGAGCAGAGTATTCTGCGAGGCCTCTCCTGAAAGAACAATGTTCCACGTGTGAACTAATGTACAGCAACAAAGGCCTGGGTCCTCGAAGCCACAATTATCTACCCACCATTTAAAAAAAATTCTCAATGCCTTCATCTGCCCACCATTTAATTTTATTTGCCTAGGCCCTTAAAACATACCTACAAAGAATCTGAAGTGACGTGGTACAGAATAAACTCGAGTAAAACCTAAGGGGGTCAGCTGAGCAGGACAACTGGATGTTGCTCAAGACTCATTCCAGCTTTAATTGAACTTGCAAGATAACTGCATGAGTAAAACCAAAAATACAAAAGCGTGAGAAATGAAATAAAAGAAAAATAATAACCAGGATTGAACATATCTTATCTCGTTCAAGAGCGAACTGAGGGATGGAATCTGGCATGCTTGTAAGGGCACAGCCAAGCTGCCCCTAATAGGAGAAAATATACTTTAGTCCTAGTACCCTGCAGTACTTGATGTTACACGTTTAAAGAAAAGAGAACTTAACAGAGAAAACATTTCCTCTATAGCAAGGCGTGTTCAGACAGGAAAGGAGATCACAGGGATATGCTTGAATGAAGGTCTAGTTTCTGCTTCGGCTTGATGAAAATTTCCTCAGAGAATGGATGCTAAAGATATCTGTGAATTTGTTCTAGGGGTTTTGGGCACATTTATATGGCAAACAAATATGCAACCAGGTGCACATATTAATGGGATGTTCTGATCTAGTTAATACACCACAAAAAACTGTTGAAGGTCAGCTTCTGACAAGTGCAATACTAGCATACTTTAAATGTACTATGTACCGTGACAGCAATTATATAAACAGGTAGAATGCAACATTGAACATTACAAGGGGAGAAGGTCCACTGTTTGGAAAACAAAACCGAAAGAAAAAAAGGCAGCTTGGTGCCAAGATGAAATACAGAAGAGGAACCCACAGGAACAGTAATAGTAATGAATTCCATAGGTGATCTGGATGTTCAACAGCTTCTTAAGGAGTTTTTGGGTGGTGCTGGCAGAGTGGCTACTGTAGTCGAGTCTGCTACGGACTAGCGTATGGGTGACCGTTTTCTTGGACTCGGTAGCGATCCACTTGAAAATCACCTGAAGCAGGCAGAGTGTATGGAAACAGCAGGACGAGACGGCATTGATTTGGCGGGTCACTGAGAGAGAGGAGTCCAGGATGATGCTAAGGTTGTGTGTGTGGTCCATGGGTGTAGGAGGGTGTTCCGAGCACTGTTGGCCACCAAGAGTTGTCCCAGGTAAAGGAGGTGGAGCCTAGGATGTGAACATCGGTCGTGTCTGAGTTGAGCTTGAAGCAGCTGCCGATCTAGGTGGCAACTTAATTCATCCAGTTGTGAAAGTTGCTCTTGGTGGCTGTGGGTTCATCTGTGAGGGAGAGAATCAGCTGGGTGTCATTGGCGTATGAAACTATGTTTAGTGCGTGGCTTCTGACTATGGCTGCAAACTGCGCCATGTAGATGTTAAAGATGGTGGGCTCAGGGAAGATCTCTATGGGTTCGGAGTAGAACTGTGGAAGTCTGACCCTGTGTTTAAGTAGTAGATCCATTCTAGGGCTTGGTCGTGGATGCTGGAGTAATAGAGTCTTGCACAGAGGGTGTGGTGGAAGACTGTCGAAGGCGGCTGAGAGGTCCAGGAGGATGAGGGCTGCAGTTTTGCCTCGGTCGAGAAGTGGGCTGATGTAGTCTGTAGCGGTATCAGTGCTGTGATTTGTTTTGAAGCAGTATTGGGATAGGTCCAGGATGTGGTTTGTTTTGAAGAACTTTGAGAATTGGGCGTTGATGGCCTTCTCAATGACATTGACCTTGAAGGTGAACAGAGAGATGGGTCTGTAGTTCTTGAGGTCTGTCTGGTCAGCAGAGGGTTTCTTCAGCAGGGTACTGAACTCTGCGTGTGTTCAGTCTCCAGGGAAGGTGACTGACTCGATAAAGCAGTTGATGGAGCGGCAGAGTTTGGGGCGATGGAGGTTCCGGCTCTGTTGAAGAGGTGGTGAGGGCAGAGATCCGAGGGGGCTCAGGCATGGATGTTATTCCTGACCCCAAGGGTGTCCTCAGAGGGTAGGGTGGTCAAGTTGGACAGGCTCTGCTGAAGTCTAGAGCCAGTGGTTGCGGGTGTGGTGGGTGAGTCTTGGGTTGCAAAGCAGTCTAGATCTCCTTGATCTTGCGGTGGAAGAAGGTGGCGAGGTTGTTGCAGAGGCCTTGAAGGGGGTGGGGGGGATCATTGCTGCCTCTGTGCTGTGTTTGGTGAATTCTTTGACCACGGTAAAGAGTTCTTTGCTGTTGTGTGTGTTTGCGCTGATGCATTTCGGTTTGGCTGTTTTCTTTAGTGTTCTGATGAGGTGGTGGAGTGCGCTGGCAGCGGTTCTGAAGGCTGTGTGGTTTGCCAAGATCTTGCTGCTCCTCCATCTTTTCTCGAGCCATCTGCAGGTGCGCCTGGGCTCTTAGAGGGCGGGAGAGAACCAGCTGGCTTTCTTGGTGGGTTGCTTGCCTGAGGGTTTCCTGAGGGGAGCCAGTGTGTAAGCGCAGTTGGAAATCCAAAGGTGGAGGTTGCGTGCTGTGGCGTTGGCATCCGTGGAGGTCGGTGGGGGGTTTTGCTGAGGGAGATGGGAAGATGGACTTCAGTGACCTTGTTCCAGCATCTGTGAGGATAGTGGTGGGCGTGGTGGTGTGCGGTGGGATTGGTGAAGGAGAATTGGGCGCAGTGGTGGTCGGTCCAATGTGCCTCGGAGGTGTGATGGACAGATGTTGCTTAGGGAGAAGATGGGGTTGTGCGTGTGTTCTGCTGAGTGGGTGGGAGAGGTGACCAGTTGTTTGAGTCCAATGGTGGCAAGGATCTCCAGTAGGGATGCAGTGTTGTTGTATTCGCGGTTGTCCAGGTGGAAATTGAGGTCCCAGAGGAAGATGTGGTCAGTTGAAGCAAGAGCATGGTATGCTATGGCTTTGCTGAGGGATAGGGGGCGGGGGTCCTGCAGGTGGGGTGGGGTTCATCGTGAAGAAAGCGACGTGGGCGGGGTGGGGGACGAGATGGAGTCGAGCAGTTCCATGATCTTCATGGTTTGTCTTGAAGGAGTGGGTTTTGAGTAGGATGCAGCTGAGGCGGTCGGGACCAGCTCTTGTAGGTCGTGCAGTTGGTGGGTCTGGTGTGCAGAGGCAGGCGAAGGTGTGTTTGCGGCAAGTGAATGAGCCCTGGGTGTCATTCGGCAACTCGAGGTGGCAGGGGGTGGAATGTCAGGTGCGGAGGGTGCTGGCATCGTATGGGAGTTACACACAACAGGGTTGTACCCATAAAGTCAAAGGAACCTGGGTGAGTAATCGTTGTGGACAATGGGGTCCTAGACTTGAGGAAAGCAATTAATATAAAGTATACAAATATTTAGAAGAATGGATAGAAACAACAAATCAAGAAGTACAGTGTTTTTATTCACAACGCACCTGTATTACCTTTTTATGGTTAGACGATATGTATCAAAGAGAACATTGGTATTCTTTCATTAATTAATGTGCCCACATAGGAAAGAGGGGAAGGAGGGCAAGGTAGAATTAGAAATAGTTGTGACTCACTTTTCATTAATTTGTGACATAAACAGCATACATTTAAATTCATGTATATGTTCTATTGGATGGTCCCCATCAATCGGGGCCGCAACGGGATATGCAAAAATCAAAACATTGTATGTTACAATCAAGCTCCTAAGCGGCTGTATATATCATGCTGATGGTAGGAGTTGATAGGGTAGATAGCAGTCTACGTTTCGACCCAAGGGTTTGTAGGGTAATTGATCCTTACAGCGCGGGTCTTCATCAGGACGGGCGGGGGAAGGGGGGGTGCAAACCTCCTAGGGTTGAAAAGGAAAGTTGGAAACTAATTAGTCATGGCGGTTTCTACAGAGTCCCTATCAGCCGTAGCGGATGGACCGCTCGGTAGTTACGTTAAAAACTAAAAATACTGAGGACTATACAAGTGAAAAGAGCCACATACTGTGCTCTCAACATTAAATTGAATCATGATTACCTGCCGCAGTTGCGGGTCGGGAGGTATCGGATGCGGCAAAGTGCACTCCGTGGATAATCTGAGGGAGCGAGAGGACTAAGTAAGGATCGGTTCAATACGTTATGGATGATCGTTACAATACGTTATGGAAGATGCATAACATGTTAGTGTGGCAATGATGTTACCTTGTTGTTCAGGTAAACGGCTGGAATTATTCATTCAGCTGCCCGTATCTAGAAAAAGGGTGAAGTGGGAGGGTCAGTAAATACTTGGGGAAAAAAGGGTTCGGAAGTCTTTCATATACGACATGGAGGTCGCATGTAGAGCTTACCCGTTCAATCGAGTTTCTTCGGCTTATGGGAGGCTCTCGCTCCCTCAGATTATCCACGGAGTGCACTTTGCCGCATCCGATACCTCCCGACCCGCAACTGCGGCAGGTAATCATGATTCAATTTAATGTTGAGAGCACAGTATGTGGCTCTTTTCACTTTTATAGTCCTCAGTGTTTTTAGTTTTTAACGGAGCTTGATTGCAACATACAATGTTTTGATTTTTGCATATCCCGTTGCGGCCCCGATTGATGGGGATCATCCAATAGAACATATACATGAATTTAAATGTATGCTGTTTATGTCACAAATTTATGAAAAGTGAGTCACAACTATTTCTAATACTACCTTGCACTCCTTCCCCTCTTTCCTATGTGGGCACATTAATTAATGAAAGAATACCAATGTTCTCTTTGATACATATCGTCTAACCATAAAAAGGTAATACAGGTGCGTTGTGAATAAAAACACTATACTTCTTGATTTGTTGTTTCTATCCATTCTTCTAAATATTTGTATACTTTATATTAATTGCTTTCCTCAAGTCTGGGACCCCTTTGTCTACAACGGCATCGTATGGGTGGCAGGTCCAGGAACCATGGCCCGTGGCATTGAGGCGGTCCATGCGCAGACGGGCTTGCCTTTGGCACACTGTTGCTGCCATTAAGTAGAGTTGGGATGGGGAGGGCTGGACAGCTGAGAGGCAGGAAGCAGCGCTGGAGGAGTGCGGGTCCTGGAGGGGATGAGCAGCGGCAAGGGCGGAAAGCACAGAAAGGCACAGATTGAGAGGAGAAATAGAAAAAAAGAAAAAAGAAAAAGAGCAATAAACAGACCCCCCAGGATATAGCGGCATGCATTAGCTTTTGTAAAAATGCCGCGATTTCTACAAAAGTGCCGATTTCGTGGGCACTTTTGTAAAAATCGCTGCATTTTTACAAAAGTGCCGATTTCACGGCAAACCGCGAAATCGCGAAATCCTGGAGGCTCTGAATAAAGCCATCAGCAGAAACAGGAAATTAGAAAGCTTAGAGACTCACAACTGGACCACCAGAGGATGAGACTCTAGCAAGTGCCGGCAGGTGGAGAAGGGTCATGAACACACAAGACCTGGAAGCATAAGGGGCAACAGCACCCACGCAGAGCTGTGCAGTGGGAGGAGCAAGGCACTGACAAGGTCAGTGAGATCGCACCTTGATCGCGCAGTGGCCGCCATTAAGTAGTGTTGGGAAAAGAGAGGGCTGGACAGCTGGGAGGGGCAATACCTCGGATAACACTGCCTCAAGGGCAACACCACTTGAATCAACAGTAATAGATAAAGGTTTCCCAGGTTGATACGTACTGATTAGTGGGGCACTGGAAAGCCCTCTAAATTTCTCAAAAATCTAAATTTTGTATCTAACCCCATTCAAATGTAGTGTTTTTCTTTAATGAAGCATGGAGAGGCTCTGCTTTGGTGGCAAAGTTCTGAATAAATTTAGCATAAAAGTCACTCATTCCAAGAAACGCTTGAAGTTGCTCTCGGCCTCCTGGAGTAGACACCTCTTCACTTGCTTTGACAAACCTGGATGATGATTAATGCCCTTGCCTGATATCACGACAGATATTACACTCCATGCACTGCAAATCTGCACTTATATTCTTACAGTCTCAATCCTCTTTCCTTCAGAGCTACAAGCACATAATTCAGTGACTAGGGGGTGAATATTTGACAATGTTCAATATTCAGCCCATCGTCTTTTTGTGTTGCTATGGACCTCCAGAAATATTACAAATACTATCCTCATGGATGGGAAGAGGGGCTATAATCAAGATGAAGGTCCTGCCAAGAATGCCTTCCAGGTGATACGCTTCTCCGTAGTGCCTGGATCTGTTAAACCATTCCAACCACTAATCGGCTTTATCTGGCAGGGAAACAGCTTAGAGTCACTAGCAGATTTCTCTACAGACCAACCTCCTATGAGGAACTGGCACTTTCAAACCTACTTCTACACCTATGCACACAGATTTTATTCCTAGTAAAGAGGGCGAAATTTGAAACGACCAAACAGTGGTGCATCGTGGGCTAATTAACATTAGGTATCCCTCACTAGTTGGTTCTATGGCTTCAGAGAACCAAAAAAAGTTGGGGTATTTAGTACTCGCCCAACACTAAAAGAACCCTGGCGAGCTAGGAAAACAGAGCAAATGCTACAAACTCAGTACCTGCCCCACTCTATTTTTATCCATTAGCTACAGTTCAGATTTTACCCCAGCATATGTTGTCATATAGCTCCTGTATATCCTTATATCGTGTTAAGTTAGCATAGGTACATTTGAGGTTTAAACGCCATTTTTCTTTCTTGCAACTTCTGCACACGACACTTAATTGTTGACTTAGCTTTCAACCTAGTAGTTTGCCGTGGTTTATGTGAGAATAATATGTTATTGCTCTGATATCAGCTTTGCTTAATAAACTATGTCTGCACGAAGAGTGCTGAAGTTTCAGGAACAACACGATATGGAATTGTTATGAGGTCTGATCTCCACGCCTTCATAGTCATAACACAAGTGCAGCCTTTGCCAACTCTGGCTTCAGGCGGGATTGATATTGCTTTGCACAAGGCACATAGAACACACTTGATGCGGTGCACATGCAGAGAGAGCTGTTGTATGCTGATGTGATTCCTTCATGCTAGGACACTAAGGTATGGGCCCGCCCTAAAACAACCCAAAGAGACCTTCTTAGCTAATAATGTAATATATGTGTTAGGGAGGGTGAGATATAAGTGTTGTTAACTCTTATTCATTACAGCATGTTAACATGCTGTCACCATTCGCTTTTTATGTCTTAGTAACTATGCTGATAATTTTGCTACTGATAATAAGTATACTTGTATTATCTGAGATACTGCGCCTGAGAAGACGGCATTAGTAAATAAACATTTCAAATGCACATGTGTCTTCTTTACTCCATGTTCTGGTTTGTAATGATAATATAACGAAAGAGTGTTCATGAGTTCCACGTACCCTGAGGTACTATAAGTTCATGTTCTGGTTTGTCTAAACATTGGGAGTTTGAGACGTCCTATGAGACACTGTAGCTAGCTCGGTAAGGGGTGAGGTGGTTGCTAAGGTGAGTTTTGGGACACCCTAATTCGCCGAGGTTCCACTCCTCTGTGCACAGTTCTGTGTGAGAACAGAAACCCTGTGACATGGCGCCCAACGGTTTCGGTGGTCTTATATCATGACACTCGAGTAGTATATCGTTCATACCTTAACCCCTTCACCTCCGTTTCCGGAAAGCGGGGTGTCGGTGAAACCTACCTATTTTTTGGAATAGGTTTTATTCAAGCTTGATATTTTCTTAAACGGTTTCTTTGAATTACTACCCAGTTGTGCTACAAAGTATTCTTTGTGTTTTCTTGTTTCCAGTGTTGTCATGGCGGCGGTGGCTATTGCGCAGCATAGTCGCGTAGCGGTACGCAACCATCTTCAGACGTACCAGGTCCCAGTAGATGGGATGGCTGTGATTTTCGTGGTATGTGCAGATCCGGCGTTTCCTTACGAGTTGTTTTACTCTTGGGTTACGTTTCCGGCTGTGGACGCTAATTCTGGTTTGTTCCACTCCTACACCGCCTCGGATGTCCCGGCTGAGTATACACCGTACAGGGCATTGGAAATACCTATTGATCATTGGCAGCATCGAGTTTGGTTTGATGGCGCCCTCCCCCACTCTTTCTCCGCAGCGAGGTTAGGTCCACTCTCAATTCCAGGTACAAATTGGCCTGCGTTGGGTGGCTTTACCCCGCACCCGAATCACGGCGCTTGTACCCTGCAGGAAATTCGTAGGCTGCATGTTGTTTCCATTTCCGTGATTCGTGCATTAGTGCAATACATCGGTCGCCACCTGCCTGGTGGTCCCCAGGGGGGTGCGGCCGTTCCCATCGATCGAGGCGGATTACCTGCTCTTTCCAGTCCTTTATTAAATAATTTACCTGGAACTAACTTACCTGGAACTAACATTGATGAGACAGACTATGCCTATCCCCCTGATTTGTCCATACCTGACCTGCAAGCACGTTTAGCCACAGACTCCAGATTTTCTTTTGACTCTGTTTCTCTTGCCTCAAAGGAACCCTCTCGTGTTGCAGTTTATGCAAGCCTGTTTAAAAAACATTTTTTGATACCGCCTTGGACTTACATTTGGCTAGTCCTTGTTTCGATTTACCTTTTTATGTCAATAGGTTTTGTGTTTTATTTTTTTCGAATCATCAATGGACATTATGTCGAGGAGAGAACATGCATTACTCATTTAAATGGAACTTTGGCCCCACTTTCCTCTTCACATTCTACACACAGATTAAAAAGAGACTTGACTTTGGTTAACATCACAGCATGGCCTGTCCTTGATGGAATCGTGTGGGATGCAGTTCGGTTTCAGATTCATGGCCCCACGGAAGTCGTTAATGTTCCTAATGTACTTAGAGTGAATATGGGGGATGTGGTGAAACAAAACATTCGTTCTGATGACTGGGATGTTAATGCTGTGGAAAGTTTGTTTTCTGATTTAAAATACTATGCTGCCTTTGATGCTGAGGATTTATATTTAGAATCTGCGAATTATGGTGAATTGTTCTGTTACCAACATTATGGCAATCACTTTTTACACAAAACATCATCCCGAAGGGATGCTGTTAATTTTACTCAGTGGGAACATTGCCCAGCACCTACACAAGGGAGTTCAGAAACGTTTCTCAAAAAGTATACTTATTTCACTGACTTTAACCAGTCCAATCCCGAGTCCTTTTATTTTAAATTTCACAAACAACCACTGTCCAAGGTTAGACTTACCGATACAAAATTGTTGTATTCGAAGGCCTTCCTAGATCAATTAGTTACTGGAGGCTATGACCTATGGAAGGAAACAATAGACCTTAAATCGGTTTGGGGTTCAAGGGCCTGGCAGGTACAAGGCACTGAGGCTTTGCACCGTGCATGTCTCATCCCGAATCATATGTTGTTTTTAAATGAAACAATTTCCCAGACCACATGCTTTGGATTGGCTACAGCTAAAAGGTTAAACACTCCGTCTTTCCCGGAGTTGGAGGAATATGATGGTTGGAGTAATTTTACTCAATTGTCAATTAGAGAATTACAGACTCTGCTTCTCAATTCCTCCTTTAACATTTCCAATATGAATCCTAAGGGTTGGCTGCTTTGGCACCGTAGTGCAGATTCTTGTCAAAGTAGATTTTTAAATTTAACTGAAGGTTTTAAGACTGTTAGATCTGATCCCCGATTTGACTTGGGTCATACTGTCACCTCGTATTCCGTAGGCAAGTTGTGTCACAATTGGCTGAAGCATTCAACTTTACCTGCGGTAAAGAATCACCTTTCCAAATTGAATGCAGAAGTGGATTTGAATGATTTCATTAAAGGCCCGGCTAGTGGCAGGTCGAAAAGGTGGTTATATGGGGTTTACAATGAAATTTGGAAGCTATCACAGATTGAGGCTGCTACACGCCTTAGGGCTATTGATCAGGCTAATCTTGAGAAAGTGCTTGCAGTTGTTGACAATAGCATTAATGTGCTTTCCTCTAGAATTTACACATTGGATAATATTGTGTCGTCAGTTGTCGATATTGTGCATGATGAAATATCTGTGTTATACCATGGTCAGAATCAATTACGATCAATCATGCAGTTTGCGTGGACCCTTCAAACTCTGAAAATGGGTAAAGTACCCTGGGGTTACATGAACGTTTCTTCTTTATTTGCCCCTTTTAATTTGACTGAGAAACAACGCTTGCTTTCAATGCGTGATGCTTCCTTTTCTATGTTACATATTGAGAGGTTGGAATCTTTGCCTTTTTCCGTGGCAGAAGCCTCTGCTGCAACGTGGCTTATCCACGGTTTAATAACACTGCCTTTTGCTTTATATAAATTTTCAAATTGTATGAAATATGTGCCAATAGGTCGTTATGAACCTTTGGGTAGCGGTTTCCTTCATGAAGTCTGGTCACTCCCATACACGTACAGATGTTTTAAGGATGAACAGGAGGTTTATCTGAATGGGGAGGAGTGTACTGAGACGCCAGATCATTCTTTAATGTGTCGACACATACAGTTACACGGTTCATGCAACAAGGACAGGCCGAATATGGCTTGCGTTTTACAGGGCACGCCTGTTCCTGCTATCATCCCCACGTTTAAATTATTAGGGAATGGAAGTTATTTAATGCTCAATAATGAAGACTGTTGTGGGTTAATTAAAGGTATCCCTTTCATAGTTACAGTAAGTGAGCGGGTTATTTGCTGTAGAAATGTGCTTTACCCTCCCACACATGAACATAGAGATTCTTCCATCTGGCCAAGAATACCAACCTTGGGAGCAGAATTCAGCGGCATGGCAAGAATAAGAGCTCTTTTGTCCCAGAAAGAGGTGGCCTTGAGCTCGGCCCGTGAAACTTTCGTGCTTCACATTGCTAACACACGTACAGAAGTTCAGGCTCTATTAAATACTGATTTGCCTTTGCATTTCGGAGCAATGGTTCGTACTATCTTTAACGCATCCTCCACAAAGGGCCTATCACATTTTTTTAAAGTTGTTAGCAGTGGTCTCGTGACTTCCTTTGAGAAAATTTTTGGAGTCATCCCTGCTTTCTTCCATTCAATCTTTTCATCCTTGTTTGGAGGGTTCCCGTTTTTACTTGCACTAGCGGCTGGCGCTCTGGTGGTTTTCTGTCTTTTTAAATATGGATGCCCATCCTGTGCAAGACCACGCGCAACTGCTGCTGACGCGGTTCCGCAATCGCATGCTTGAATATTATGGCACACTGCCGTTGGCGACTTTGAGCACGGCATTTGGATTATCTTTTCGATTCTCCTATTTCACCTGTGTCCAACCTGTTTTTCACTGCCTGACCTGTGATTTCCAGTGGGCCATTGATTTGTGTCTCTGCGGACCGGTTTCTCCTGACGTCGATTTTAATCAACTGATTAATTAATTAATTAATTGCAAGTTTATATAGCGCTAGGATCGACTCCCGGAGGAGTATCTCCGCGCTTCGACCGCTGCGAAACCCTTCCTGGCTTCCCTGAGAGATGGTCCCTTAATGGGTACCTCCAGGGTGAGACCAGGCATCCCCGGCGGTCTGGTGGGGCCGTTAGTGAAGATGAGGCAAGCTAATGCCCAGAGTTGCCGAGTGTGATCGCTGATCAGAGTGGACACCGAGGCGAGAGAATTATCGAGTCCGCTGACCCTGGTCCAGAAACCTGCCGCGTCGGGAATCGAACCCTGGTCCCGGGCCGTCCTCTGCTCTCGGGTCTGCCGCCTCTAACCAGTGAGCCACACCACTTCACTGATGAGTCCTATCATTGCTCACGCGTTGGTTTGTTCTGACGAGAGGATTATGGCCTTAGCAGTGGCGCATGGACTAATTGGTCCCTGGGATGTGTTGTCGGCAGCACAGAATTTCTTGGAACTGAGTTTTCTTGAAAACCCACCGAGCTGTCCTCTGATGGTTATAGAGGATCCGGTGCTGGAAGAACACGTATGTTCCTTTCGTCTTTTAAATTGGATGGCTGAACTGTTTTCGGATGAGGACAGTGACTTCCTTTTGGAGGCTGTTGCTACTTACTTTTCATATACAGTTTTGTCATAGACACTGCTTCGGATTGACGTGCTGATTAATAGCATTTCATTGATTTTATTGACTTATTTGTCAATAACTTTTTGTTTTCATTTGCCTATTGGCTTGAGCCACGTTATATTTTTGGGCTATTTTTTAGCATTACTTTTTAAAGTTTGGTTTCGACTCATGCTCGTTTACTGTTGAGTTCTGCTCTCATGTGATGGCACTTCTGTTATCATATTTAGTCCGTTCTCGGATCATGGGGGGGTGTCATATAGCTCCTGTATATCCTTATATCGTGTTAAGTTAGCATAGGTACATTTGAGGTTTAAACGCCATTTTTCTTTCTTGCAACTTCTGCACACGACACTTAATTGTTGACTTAGCTTTCAACCTAGTAGTTTGCCGTGGTTTATGTGAGAATAATATGTTATTGCTCTGATATCAGCTTTGCTTAATAAACTATGTCTGCACGAAGAGTGCTGAAGTTTCAGGAACAACACGATATGGAATTGTTATGAGGTCTGATCTCCACGCCTTCATAGTCATAACACAAGTGCAGCCTTTGCCAACTCTGGCTTCAGGCGGGATTGATATTGCTTTGCACGAGGCACATAGAACACACTTGATGCGGTGCACATGCAGAGAGAGCTGTTGTATGCTGATGTGATTCCTTCATGCTAGGACACTAAGGTATGGGCCCGCCCTAAAACAACCCAAAGAGACCTTCTTAGCTAATAATGTAATATATGTGTTAGGGAGGGTGAGATATAAGTGTTGTTAACTCTTATTCATTACAGCATGTTAACATGCTGTCACCATTCGCTTTTTATGTCTTAGTAACTATGCTGATAATTTTGCTACTGATAATAAGTATACTTGTATTATCTAAGATACTGCGCCTGAGAAGACGGCATTAGTAAATAAACATTTCAAATGCACATGTGTCTTCTTTACTCCATGTTCTGGTTTGTAATGATAATATAACGAAAGAGTGTTCATGAGTTCCACGTACCCTGAGGTACTATAAGTTCATGTTCTGGTTTGTCTAAACATTGGGAGTTTGAGACGTCCTATGAGACACTGTAGCTAGCTCGGTAAGGGGTGAGGTGGTTGCTAAGGTGAGTTTTGGGACACCCTAATTCGCCGAGGTTCCACTCCTCTGTGCACAGTTCTGTGTGAGAACAGAAACCCTGTGACAATGTGTTGAATGAGTTTCGCCAAGGGAGAAAGGACAGATAAGTAATGAAAGTCTCCATGTTCACAAAAGCACTTTAAGTCATTAAAGAAGAATATAGCTTGCTGGAAACAGGTCAAGCCCTTATATCTGTAGTGGAAATGTCAAAAGCAACAGGGGGCGTTGGTGGAGGGGTTACAAGGAAAAACGGACAAACTTGCTAAAGCACTGCTGGACATGGCTGATACTGAGAGGAGCCTTCAGGGAAAGAGAAGAGGCTTTCGCAATGCAAACGTCAGAAGCGGTGGGTCTGGTTACACCGGTACTTGCGTTCCTGGGGAGGAGATCATGGTGCAGAATGCATGCAGAAGTATAGTTTGCAGAAAGGGAAACAACACACTGTAGCTTGAGTAGTGATGCCGCTAGCTATCCGTGCCACAGGGGGTAAACAGGAGGTGCCGACCTTCAGGAACTAGATGGCGTGGCTATAGGGCACACTAGCCATGGAGAGAGTTACCTTTATCATTCAAGGAAGACTTGCGCCATTCCTGAATATCTTATCAAAAGTCTTCAGGAAACTAACCTGACCTCACTCCAGCAAGGTGCTACACTTAATCCTGGAATCCCTCCCACCACCAGTTAACTGGTGTGTCTTCTCTGCAGCAAGAACCCTAAAATATCGGGAGCACACACACAGCCTCATGAAAGGGACTTGGTCCCCTAAGGTGGGGGTGTGGAGGACGGAGGGTGGAATGGGTGGGAAGAATATGTAATCATGGTTTGTATATCTACTGCTTTCTCAGGCATTGCCTCCTTGCTGACCTGATGGTTCTAGGCAATGTGTACAGGGGAAAAGAATAAACCGTTAAACATACACAGCAAAAATATCAATGTAAGCCGTAATGTCATTTTGATTGACATAGTAACTGCAATGCTAATATGTGCAAAATCAATCAAAACAAAGTATTTTAAAAACCGTAACAAAAATTAATCCGTCTACTACTGCAGGTCGTCAGTAAGGCCTCCCCAAAGGCAAAGAGGTGCAGATTGTGGCTTTGATCCGGCCCAAGAAGTGGGTCTTGTGAGTTATCAGTTGGATGAACTTCTGCTCTAATGAGTTATTACTTTGGAAAGATATTTTTGGGGAACACAACATGAAGGTGACTTGTTAAGCTATCGAAACTTTTAAGCTATCGAAAGCATTACTTGGATCATTCAAACCGAGGTACGATCCATTTTACACAAGATCATCAGAAACCTATCTTGACAAACAACCTCCCTTTTTATGCCACTTTGGTGCCAGCCACCGCCACCTATGTCGGTCTAGAGCTAGCATGTCAAACAGTGTGTGCACAACAAAAACAAGCACGCATTGTAACAGCAGACACTCTGCAGCTGTGGGTATAGTGAAAGACTGTGTGCATCCCTTGCTCTTTGGCATTTGAAGTCCACGTTAATGTATGTATTCCCGCTCTCTCACTCACCCGCTTAGGATAACGTTGTCATCGAAGAGGTAAACTTTGATATGCTGGAGGCCGATGGTCTCGTTGAAGCGCTCTGGAGTCAGGAGCCGCAGCAGTCCCCGAAGGCTTGGAGTGTGGAAGAGAGATACTTGGACACGTTCGGGGAACCTCTGCAGGAGAGGAAGCAGCATGGTGCGGGAGTTCTGTCGTCCTAGAAGACAAGTGAGGGAAAAGAGTGGTGACAAAGCAACGACTTCACAGCAGTTCCTACCACTCGCTCATTCATTGGTCTACTTAAGTGTGATGGCACCCAATCACAGACTCCAGTAAATGAGGATGACCTTGGTCTAGGCATGTTTTGTATGCAAAGAAAATTTGAGATCGAGTAAAAAAATTTTTGGGAAATGAGGCAAAGGCCCTTTCGTATCAGCGGAATATGTGAGAAATGCATGTAAGACAACCGGCTGTGCAGGGTTCGTGTTAATGTGTGAGGAATCAGGATCAGATAAATGTGCCTTGAAGGAATCTTCCGGCCGCTGATGGGGCGAAGCGGGTCACAGTCTTCTTATAAAGAGGAGGCAATGAGATTTCCATTTTAAGTGAGCTTCTAAGGCAATGCCTGCTATGCTTTCTAAAAGTGTGGGGTGCCTATGTGAGGCACATGCAACAACCACTATGGAGGGACGAAGTACACCAGAGTTCAACAACATCTCTCTCTCGGATGAAGGCAACATCGAGGTTCCGGTCTAATGCCTGCATAAGACTGATAGATAAGACTGAACTTGTGCATCTCATTCATGCCAGAACTCTGTCAAAACCTACTCTTCACCTTATGAGGTCTGTCTTCCATAAGGTCTTTCTCCTTCCTTTCCCAGACAACCATGTGGTTTTCATTGTGAGTCAGAAATGAAGATCAGGCAGGAAGCTGGTGAGTGAGTAAGCATGTTACGGATAGGCACACGCAGACTAAGCTTTTGCAGGAAGCTGGTGAGTGAGTAAGCATGTTACGGATAGGCACACGCAGACTAAGCTTTTGCAGGAAGCTGGTGAGTGAGTAAGCATGTTACGGATAGGCACACGCAGACTAAGCTTTTGCAGGAAGCATGTTACGGATAGGCACACGCAGACTAAGCTTTTGCAGGAAGATGGTGAATGAGTAAGCATGTTACGGATAGGCACACGCAGACTAAGCTTTAACAGGAAGATGGTGAGTGAGTAAGCATGTTACAGGTAGGCACACTCAGACTAAGCTTTTGCAGGACGATGGTGATGGAGTAAGCATGTTACAGGTAGGCACACTCAGACTAAGCTTTTGCAGGACGATGGTGATGGAGTAAGCATGTTACAGGTAGGCACACTCAGACTAAGCTTTTGCAGGACGATGGTGATGGAGTAAACATGTTACGGATAGGCACACGCAGACTAAGCTTTAACAGGAAGATGGTGAGTGAGTAAGCATGTTACAGGTAGGCACACTCAGACTAAGCTTTTGCAGGACGATGGTGATGGAGTAAGCATGTTACAGTTAGGCACACTCAGACTAAGCTTTTGCAGGACGATGGTGATGGAGTAAGCATGTTACAGGTAGGCACACTCAGACTAAGCTTTTGCAGGACGATGGTGATGGAGTAAGCATGTTACAGGTAGGCACACTCAGACTAAGCTTTTGCAGGACGATGGTGATGGAGTAAGCATGTTACAGGTAGGCACACTCAGACTAAGCTTTTGCAGGACGATGGTGATGGAGTAAACATGTTACGGATAGGCACACGCAGACTAAGCTTTTGCAGGAAGCTGGTGAGTGAGTAAGCATGTTACGGGTAGGCACACGCAGACTAAGCTTTAGCTAACAATATCTGCCTTACACATGCATAGATCAGTCCAGGGACGTCTAGAAAAACTAAGGCTGATGCCACACCATCAGCAAAACTCAACTCCAGCTCCAAAGTGTGTTCACTTACACACTAATACACTAATATAATTGGAATGGCAGCTCAATGCTCAAGGTAGTTATTGGGCTTAACTTTAACTGACTGGCTTCTAAAATAACATGCACTTGCCTGCGGCCCTCAGAGCACTGTCCTTTTTGCGCAATCTCTACCTTAGGAAGAAATGGTTAAACTCCGAAGAAATGCCCTGAAGATTGAGGCCTCGGGCAGCGGATTGTTTGGGTGCAATTAGGACACGGGATTAGATCGAACATGTTTCTAGGAGATGCTTCTGAGATTGTTTAGTTTATTTCTTGTGCTGACCTTGAAAACCAGTTTTCACGCGTACAAGTGGTTATATGTGATGTCAGCAGTGATCTTTTCAATGCTGTAATTTATAATATCATTTGACACATGTTCATAGTCATGGACAGTGCCCTGGAGATAAGGTACTGTTGCACTTGCAAGCATGACTGCTACATTTCTGTGGTTTTAGACTGAAAATAGTAACCACAAAACACCCTAAAATGAAGTTTCTTTAGGGGAACTTTTGTGCATTTTTAACAACTTTTCTTTGGTCATACGAGTTCTTACGCATCTCTTGAAATGCAAGTATTTCAATTATGTATTCACTGTGGCACAGTTTCACTAACCTTAAAATATCTGGCACACACTGTATAAATCCCAGTTCTAAAACGTTAAGTTACATGCAAAACTTTCAAATGCCCCAATGTTATTTAATCAAGCCTTTTTGACTGCTTCATGTAAATCTTCCCTTTGTGATGTGTCTGTATGAAATCTGAATTGCCAGCACAGGTTTTTATGAGGAAACGGTATATCAAGTTCCAATCAGGTTCAACAAGAGGGCCAAAAGTTGTTAGCTGCTCAACTATATTTGACGCCCTTTTAAGTTTTGTGCGCCCCCTTATGAGAGATGCAGGAAACTTGACAATCCAAGAGCAAGTTACACACACTCAACGTCTACCACATTGTTTGAGGAAAGCAGTTTATTATATGATGTAGTTGTGAGACCTCACCCTGTAATAAACTCACCACCTGTACTAGGTCCAGCCAGATTGGTTAGCTCAACCCTGGGTAGCTATGTCTCTGAGTAGTCAGGATTCATTAAAGGAACAAGTGTAAAGCAATGAGAAGTACCAAAACAGTCACATAAGAAAGAAACCAAAAATAAAAAACAACAACATCAATTTATAAAGTTAGGTTGCATTTTTATCTTCAAACAGACACCTCACGACCAACATCCAGTAGAAGGTCCATAGATATGAATTTTTAAAGGAACAATAAATCACTGCTTTTTCCTTCAACAGGATAACTCACTAATGGACCACGCTTGCGGTCAGACTTTGAAAAACTTTTATAAAGTTTCAAACTACTTCTCCAGCTCACTTTCGGCGACCAACTCTGGCAGGGAGTGAGTCACAGGGGCCAAAGAGGCTGAGTTAGACTACTTTGCAGTCAAAGCAGTCTTCAGTCCATTTCCAGGCTCTATGGGGGAACCACCATAGACTAAAATGGAGTGGTCCTGATGCAAGGGATACAGGATACTTAAGATGGAAAAGGATACGGAGGATGCAGCGTTGGTGATGGGTGAGGGAGGTACAAGGTTATTCTTGGGCTACTCCTCGGTCCACAGTCACTGGGAGGCAACTTTGGCCACATGGGTCAATGTCCCTCAAAGTTCGGCCAAAGACCAGTTGCCACTAGTCGACTGGTTTCTAGCTACAGCCAAACCAGCGTATCCCTTTAATTGGTGATAGTTTTTGTGTTAGGCAACCAAACTGCTCTCAGATGACTCCCCTGGGTGCAGCCAACTCTTGCGCAACTTTTGAGAGATGGTACTCAGTCTCTCAGGCTGCACTTTGGCAGTGAGCGGTGGTTAGGTGCTCACAGCTATCACTCACCAAGGCAGGCTACTTCAGCCTTTGTGGCCCTGTAGCTGTAATAGGAAGTCATCCAGCTGACTCTTGGAGTCACTAGTGTCTGGTGCTCGGGGAAAGCAGTTTATTATATTATGTAATTGTCTTGCTTTTCCTCAAGCAAGGCACTACATGCACAGTCCTCTCTTTGCTAGTCTCAGTCGCAATAGGTGCAGTCCAGTCTTGGTGCAACCTCTTTGCAGAGTCCAGGGAACAGCATGGTAGTCCTCCTTCGGCCCACTCTTCAGTACAAAAGTGATCTGAGGTTTGGGTACCATCAAATATCAGTCCTCAATAAGGGCCTTGGTTTTGTCCCCACCGACCAAATTGACAAATTCAAAACACGATGTGAACTAAGTGAGTTCTTAAGGAAAATCCGAATAAAAACATTTTTTAAGGGGAAGCTCCAATCGGAAGCTGACCATGAACACACAAACTTACAAAGGAGATCCTCCTTCAATCCCTCTTGTTCTACAATGCACCCAGAGATATTTGCATTAGAGGAAGCAGTTATTAATGAGGTTGAACAGCTACAACCTAGGAGGGATGCTTTCAATAATCTCAGCAGAAAAGAACGATAAGCTTTAAGATCATTGAGCAACAAGCCCAACATTGTGATAAAACCAGCAGATGAAGGCGGAACAACTGTTATTCAAGATCTGGACAGTTACAGAGAATCATATGCATTATCCTACTTTCCGATGAAAGACATTATAAAAAACTTCAAAAGGACCCCACCACACATCTACAGAAATGGTATCCGAGATCATTAGTAGAACGCAGAAGAGGGAGTGGATATCCAAGAATGAGATGGACTTCTTGAATACTACGGACCCGAGGACTTCGCTGTTCTACACTATCCTGAAGATCCACAAGGTTAGGCCCCCTCCACTTGGAAGACTGATTGTCTCCGGGATAGGTTCAGTCCTAGAACCCCTGTCCCAGTACATGGACTGGTTTCTACGACCACTTGTTCCACAGATCAGGTCACATGTTAAGGACACTAAACATCTCCTTAACCGCCTATCTGATTTGGAATATGACCCTACACAAGAAATGATGATGTTTTTGGATGTGGAGGCATTATATACCAGCATCCTGCAGGAGGAGAGCTTACGGGTCTTTGAGAACATACTACGCACACACGAGTGGCCCCAGCAGGCTTATGACACTCAAGCATATGACTGACTGAGAACGTAAGGTTTGAAGAGCAGCTCTACTTGCAGAAGCACAGGACTTCTATGGGCAGAACTTTTGCCCCCTGCATTGCATGCCTGTATATGAGCCATCTGGAAGAAGAGCATATATGGACTAATAACTCACATTCCAATCATATCTGTAGTTGGCTGAGGTACATCGACAACATCTTGATTATATGGCATGCTGATTGGGAGAGCACAGAAGCCTTTGGAGTATGGTTCAACCAACTGAATCCCTTCCTTCGTTTTACCATGTCCACTCATAATTCCAAAATATTGTTCCTGCATGATCAAGGTCGAGGCAGTTTGTGAGTGTGAAATCTGAGAGTGACAAATAATGGAATGAGTTGTGTGTAAGGATTGGGAAAGTTGACTGGGTGGAGATGAAGCCAGGCAGAGCATCAAGCTAGTATTCCAAATCTAGGGGTCCTTACAAAGTTAAAGCTGCATTTGGTTGATGGGTGGAGTTGGAGAATGGCAAAAGGTGGAACTTTAGATGCATGTCACTATATCAAAAAGGAGGCAAGTGTAGTAAACAGCTAGATGTGGATGAGGGTTGTAGGCTCTGATGTTTATGTCGGATGCAGATTTGATGGGTGCTGGTGGGAGCGCTTCTACATTTCAGGAACGTGGATCTGGGAAGGAGTCAAAGGGTCCTAGTTCAGGTTGTGAGCCACATGGGGATAGTCCTTGTTCTCCATGGAGGAGCACACATAAGTAGTGGCCATAATAGGTTAAGAAAACCACTCGTTTGGTAGGGAGATGATGTTCTCTAGACTGATCACACCACCCAAAGTGGGTTACAAAATGTTATTCTCGTTACATCTGAGGTGGGACCGATCTTTAATTCCTTTCTTTCCATGTGTCTGTTTCTGTACTTTCCTTATGTTTTCACTTTTTATTTTCCTTTTGTTTTCTCATTGTGTTTGTAAAGAAAGGAGATTTGTTGTAGCTTTAAGTTCTGATAGAACCATACATGTGGAAAAATGTTCAGAATGTTATTTTCTTTAGTTCTATAAGAGTGAATTGGGATCTAGCTGGCTTCCAGGAGACCTCACATGGCTCTGCTGGAATGAAGACTTCACTTTCATATATTTGTCTGTTTGATTATTACTAGTCACTCTTGAGGACTACCCTGTGAGGAACAGTCAACCACATAGACAATCCCCAAACCATACAGTAGGCCTGGGTCAGGTGGGTCTTTATTGAGGAGAATGTGCTCTTGTCAACACTATCCTCCCGAATGGTTGTGGGCACCTTTCCTGAGTGCTAAACTGAAAGCTATAAAATTGAAAATCTCAAAAGTTACTTTTGTTGATACTCGCCACATATATCTGCTGCCAGAGGAGGAATTACTCCTGATAAGGACACCACCTCGGACGCAGAGGGTTACAGAGCAAATGCAAAAAAGTTGATATTCTACTATCAGTGCTTTGAAAGACACTCTTGGTTTTGTCTGTCCAAGCCACAGTTCCTGTGGCAGACATTTATGCCTTGGTGGCCTCACCCCCTTATATCTAAAGGGGACAGTTGAGTGTCAGTCTGTAATAAGGTAAGGCTCAAATAATCCTTGCATCCTATATGTAGGTTTTCTGATGTTTTCCTTCTTATATATGTTGAACATTCATAAGGCTTTAATTATGAACTCAACTTCTCCAAGCAGGACACTAATAGAAGAACCATCAATCTAAAATAAACTGCCTCAAATGTCTTATTTCTCTAGGACTTGGGGGCTCCACCTTGAGAATAAGAGTTAAAGCGAGGAGTACACAAGCTACAATGATGCAGGTTGGAATCTTTAACTTGACAGCTTAGCCTCAGCTGAAGTCCAGTAGCAAGAATCTTATGGGAAAAGACCACACTGAGGGGACAAGGGTGAAATTAACTGTCAGTTGAAAAAAGCCATGATTATAGTGTTGAGGACAAGTGGTTTGGGTATCTCTCCCATATCAGATGTGACAGAAAACCTTTCAAGCAAATTTAAAAATTGGTATGAGTACCCACCTCTAGATCCTCGTGTGAAGTCCAAAAGTATAGAGATCTGAAGGTCAGAGGACACACCCTCATGCAGAGAGTTCACAAGTGCTTCATGAAGCGAATCCACCTAATGCAGAAGGGCAAAGGGTGATTAGTGCAGGCAAGGGAAAAGGTGGAACAAATCACTGGGGCACTTTAAGAAGGCAAAAGGGGAAACTAAGGGACAGAAGGCAGCATGGGCATTCATGGGTTGATTGGGCAAGGCAGAAATGTTACACCCTAAGGTGACATCGAAGCAGAATGGGATTGTTCGGGTTAGAACCAGCGGACACCTGAGAGTTTCAGAGACACAGTAGACATACTGAGGCAATTATCAAAATAATTGTGGGTCTGTAGATGATTGTATTGGTGGAATACCTAACTAAAATGTTCATGGACAGTCACTAGTATGCTAAATAAAAAGTCTTAATAAGGTTTGGAAAAAGACAGGTGAAGGTACCTTGCAAAAAAGCATAATCAAGTTACAACCATGGTAGAGCAGTGTAATGCTTAGGGGAACTCAAAGTCAATGGCATGGCACTGCAGGAGTGTTAATGTTGGGTGTTCCTAAGGCATCCAAGCAAGCAATATAGTGTGAGGGCCACATCAGGCTACTGCTGGAAATGCAGCTGGGAGCTCAAAGTGCAGATTAAGGTGCTAGGTGCTACTTGGATGTTAAAAAAAACCAGAACAAGGAAGATCGGAAAACTGGCTGCCACAGGGTGATCTGAGCACAGGCTATGTGAATGCCAGGCTATGACAGTGAGAGTGCAAGACATCAGAAGGTAGGGAAATGTTTTGAGGTCAGAGTTGGTCATGAGATTACAAAAGATCAGAATCTATATCTCAGGACCACTGGAAGACCACAGGTTAGACGAGAGTTCTGCAAAAAAGTCAGTTTGGGTACTGCTGGAGGGCTCACAGCACAAGATGGGGTACAGCTGGGGAAATAGGTTGGTGCAGATCGAGGTCTTGTTTGGTGACCAAAGAACAGTTCCACGATTGTCTGGCAAAACAAAGGGTGGGAGTTCAGAAGGAAAAACTTAAAGGACGAGAGGACATTCCATACACAAGGAGCTGGGTGCAAGGGATCTAAGTGATATGCGGGAGCAAGACAACAACATGGTGCTGAAAAAAAGAGCAGCTGAGATGCCATTCACTCATGACCTATGAGCCTCATACCACATCTCCTCAACTGTCTCTCACCCAGGGTTTCACATTGCATCAAACCCTGCCCATCTCATCAGCCCAAACTTACCTCCCTCAACCCAACCCAAGGTATCAATTTGTCTGTACTCTTATTTCTCAATCATGAGTTTTTCATTCCCCCCCTTATGGCTGCCAACCCTTACAGCCAAAGATACATTCCACATTACCTACCAATTCCTGCTCCATAGGGCCTGTGCCTAGGTACAGGGAGGCCATCACCACTCGCTTCTTAGCTGCCTTGATTTGGGCCTGTAGAGATGGTAAAGCACAGAGTGTTTGATCTAATCATTCTTTTAAATTATTAAAGATACACTTAGGACAACCATATAACAGTCTGCAATCTGGAACACACCCCGTTCACATCTGGATTAAAACGTTTAGCTTTGCTAGTTTTGATGTGATAACTTTTAGTTTTTTCAGATTTTTCACATCGAATGTTATTGGACATCTCTTGTGCATGGTGGCGGATTGGATTGGATATCCCGATACAGGAGAATAGGTGAAGACTACTTGGGACTTGAGTATGACGACTGGTGCTCTGTTGGATTACGAACTCCTCCACTTTGGATATACATAAACTGTGACTGCTACAGTGCCTTTTGATAGTATCTTTGCCCTGAGGAAGCTCCCTATGTGGGAGTGAAACACGTTGGCCGATTTGAATTGAATGCTTTTTAAGAAGAAGAATTTGAAATATAGAAGTGAATTTTCTAAAAACTTTTGGCGTGTTGGACTTTGTGAGCTGCGCACCCCCACTTGTTATATTATTTATAAATGTTATTGTTTTTCAATTAAAAACAAAAAGCAATATTTGCCAGGACACGTTACAAATAATGTATAATGCACCACAACAGTACATAGTTAATAGATTAAAAATCGACAAGCAAGCAAATACATATAATAAATAGGATGAAAATGACCAGCAAGCACCTACATTTTTTAAATAGGTTAAAAATGGCAGGCAAGTACAAATAATAAACAGGTTAAAAATGACAAGCAAGCAAGTATAGTCTGAGTGCAAAATATATTCAAGCATATCATTAGACAAAAACAGCTTCTAACTAGCAAACCACAATTAAGTTGCACACCTACACCAAGCGGTCTTATGTGGTGCACTACAGTAGCCAACATCTTCAAAGTTCACCTCAGTAGTTCCAAATCCCGCCCAAGACGATTCATGCATGTTTATTTATTACCACCCTCCAGATCCTCATGATAAATCATGGGGCTATTTGACGCATCTGTGTCATCATTACCACTTCCATACCATATGGAACATTTCTGCTCCTAACTCCACACATTTTGGAAATCTCGCAGCATCAGTCTCATAAAGCCTATTGATCTTGCCAGGACTAAGGTAAGCTCTGTGCAGAATATAAAGATTAATTAATTTGAACCTGGCATTGCGAGAGACAGAAGGTATATGTGCTAAGATCCTCCCCCTCGCCATATCAGTAATCTGAAGCTCTAGGTCCATCTCCTATTTCTCTTTCAGGTCAGTGACTGTGAGGGAATTAGGAACCCGTGCACGATATTATACAGAGCAACTGACACACTTGGGGTGCTACAGGCTAATATACTGAATTCTTCTTTAAGTCTTCAAACATGAGCAATATTTAACCCCAGTACAAATACTCTACACAATTAATCCCCTGTGAGAGCACAGCTGGCCAGGGGCTCCACTGTGATGAAGAATATTAAGGGGAGATTGGACACCCTTGCCTAGTTCTGCATCCCACATCGCAAGGTTCAAATACAGTTCTGCCACTGCGAACCCCCGCCTTGGGACCCGTATAGAGAAGACTGATTCAGCGAATGAACGCAGAACCCAGCCTCATTAGAGCCATAACTTGATACAAGAATTCCCAAGACTATCAAAGGCCTTCTTAATGTCAATTGCCTAGACAGCAGCTAACCGCTTATCCAGAAATGTCATCCTTCAGAAGTGAGATTAGCCTCTGGATAGTAAGTGCCGTACTATGCCCAGGAATAAAATTAGCTTGAGCTATACGAATCAAAGTGGCATATGGGGCAGTAGTCGGGTCACAAGAATTAGACTAAGAATTTTATAGTCCATATTGAGCATGGTCAAAAGATGGTAGGCACTGACATCTGTGGAAAGGAGACAAGGTTTCAGGAAATGGATGTCTAGAACTTCACATGTAGACACCAGTAGATGGCCGGACTTTAGAGCTGCAGAGTAAAGTTCTAATAGTTGTGGTGTCCAATTTGCAGCAAAGAACTCCACAGGTAGGATGTCCAGGAACTTTACCGCGTGCCATTTTTTTTAATGGCAGCTCCAACTGCTTTGATTGTAATACACCCCCCTCCCCCTCCTCCCCCAACCCCCCAAAATCATCTGCATCTTCCCGCGAGCGTACCCGCAGAGAACGCAGGTACAGAAAACCCTCAATATCCTGAAGTTGTGGCCTGGGTGCTGGGGCGTAGAGGGATGTATAAAACTCTTGAAATCTAGCGTTGATGGCAGCTTGAAAATATAAAGGTTCACCTGGGTCACAGTGTAACTCTAAGGTCAAAGAACCTCTTATGGGTATGTTACCAAGTCACCCATAAAGGTAACATGTTTTATCATGCTTAGTATGAGCACAAATCAGATATTCCCTGTAATCAAAGCAGCGAAGTCTCTCACTTCGAGCTGCCAGCAATTCCTTTGCCTCAAGCAATAGATACTTAAGAGCAGGGATACATGGTTTTCCTTGTACACGATTCTGAAGCACCTTGTCATGAGCCTCTACCTCACCTACCAGTGTTCGACACACCCCAACCGCTACTGCTATACAAAGACCCCTGATCACGGTCTTAAAAGCATCCCACTCAGTCAAAGGTGATGTAGCGTGCCTGCATTGTCAGTAAAGTAAGCACTTACTGCGTCTCCAATATTATTTTTTAAAGACCAGGTCATCCAGTACCTCCACCCGCAATCTCCTAACCAGAAAGCAAGGTCACTCGCGCTCCCAATTTAGAGAGAATAACACTGGTTATGATCTGAAACAGTTCGGCACAAATATTCTATTCCACAAGCTACACCACGGACAGTCGGTGCATAAAAAGGTGTCAAGCCGAACAAAAGTTCATGCAAGCCTGAATAAAATGAGTAGTCTCGCATTACAGGGTAAAGTCATCTCCAATAGTCTACCTACTGTCCGGGTCATCAGGGAATCTCCCAGGGACAGATGTGAAGGAATCTGCAACAGTTAAAATCCTCACCCAATAATATAGTCGGAGTCAGGTAAGGTGCCAGGATCCTAGACAGATCAGCAAGAACTCCCCCACCACCGTCCCCTGGCCTGCATTGGGAGCATAGATTCCAACAATAGCAAGGTCACATCCTGCCAACCTCCCAGAGATGACCAAGTATCTACCCTCCAGATCTACAAGTTCAGTTGTTGTCAGACTTACCCAAAGCTAAACAACTCTGGCAAAAGCTGAATAAGTTGTGGTATACACCTGGCCCGCCACCTCTTGCAGAGAGCCAGTCCTTCAGACCTAGTAAGATGGGCTTCCTGCAGCAGGGCTTTGCGAGTTCCCCGCCTCTTAAGGTAGGAATACACCTTGTATTTTTTGTACATACTATTAAGACCCCGGGCGTTCCAGGAGATACAATTGTACCTCATGGAGTCTCCATGTCATGTGGAGGACATCTAGAATGGGGACCATTCCTGCCCACATGACAGATGCTCTACTTTCTGTCAATAATATCCAGTAGCAGCAGGCAGAGTAAACTCTTTAAAAATCCCACAAACAAATACAATCAAACCAACTCCCCATCCCCAGGACCAATAGCAAACGACTCGCCATCCAAACCAGTTGGAAATCATCCAACTGGCAATCATGTATTACAAAACGAAAACACAGGAGGCTACCGAGACGCCCCATAGAACACAATCAATAAGATACAAAACAGAATAATCACCTTAAGATTGGACCATGCATACAGGATAATCACCACAAGATTGAGCCCAGCATGGCAATTAGTTCAGCTCTGCAGTATTCACGTTAACATTCTACCAGCTCCCATGAATAACCAAACCATCTGCAGAATATAAACAGATGTCGGTCATTACAGTATTCTTGTTAACATTCCACTAGCTCTCATGCATAACCAAACTAAAGTAATTCTTTTATATTATCTCATCTGATGTGCCTGGGGTCATCTTTGGCAAGGATTCAGCAGATCACAGAGATGAGACAGATATTTGATTAGAATCCAAGTCACGTGGTTCACTTTCTCCATTGGCAGATGGCGGAGCGAAGTCCGTTCTCCAAAAGGCAGCAACTGCCTCCACAATCCACCGGCATTCATAATGGGCTTGCTACTGAGCTGAAGGGGCCCCCTAGGCACTTTTAGCTTCTTTCTGAAGTGCTCACCAGCTATGCTGTATATTTTTCAGAGCAAGGTTTTCTTTTCGAGGAACAAGGCGGTCTATACGTTTCGATAGGACCTATGATGACATCAAAAATTGCGCCTCCTTGCCTAAGGTCACCCTCAGTCTGGCAGGGTACAACTAGGATATGTGATGCCTAGTAGGCAGAGGTGCTTTTTGTAATTAGTAAAAGTTAGTTTCTATAATTCACGTATGAAGTTGGGAAAGAATATTATTCTATGATTCTCAAGCAACATGTCTTCACGGAGTATGACCAGAGTGAGGATATGATCTCAATCCCTATAGTGCAAACGTTTCACCACTATTGGTCGGGGGAGACGCACCAGGCATTGGGGGCTTGAGGGGATGCGATGGGCTCATTCTAAGGTGTAGTAAGGAGAAAGGCTTTCCGGAGCCAACTTTTCTTTAATCCATTTCTCAAGAAAATCAATCATGTTGGTAGCAGTGTCCTCAATACAATCCTGAAGTCCGATGATACTTATATTATTCAGACACGTTCTATTTTTTGCATCTTCAGCTCTGGTTTCTAAAGTTTTAAACTTCCTTTCCATGGGAGATTGCCTGTTTTGCACTGTAGTAATTTTGGGTGCTAGGTACTTTATAGCACATTCAGTGGAGGTGACTCGCTCAGCTAGTCGCCTGGGATCATATTGCAATAGACCCAAGCCTGCCACAATGAAGTCAATTTTTAGTTCAAGCACTTCTCTAGAGGCAGCAATAGCCCGAAGGACTGTGTCCATAGTAGGGCCTGAGTGCTCTCCACTCCTCGTCTGGGGATATGTTGGCTAGCTCTTGAGAGCCCAACACCTGGTTGGAACCAGACTCCAAAGCCTCCCATTTCTTGTTGACATTACACATGGTGTTAATTACTCAGACTAAATGAAGAATCCAGTTAGGGATCCGAATGCCATGAAGGTCTTGACAGGTCAGAAGGAGTAGTTACCCAAGCAGAATGCGCAATGCTGTCGGGGCCGGTATTATTCTGTACCAGTCTTGTCAGAGGATCTAGAATCTGGATAATGTGTAGAGGGCAGTGTTGTCTGGCACTCAAGCAGAAAGGACGTGGGAGCTGCCAGGACAAAATGCAGTAGCTTGGGTCGCATTCTTGAATGTCTGGTATCAATTAGCAAAAGGAAAATGCTCACAAGCCCTCAGGGATTACTTAGTTTCACTTAATATAGTTTCCAGCTGCTCATAAGGCAGGGTCTCGGGGAAGGTGATAAGGAGCTGTTGGATTACTTTGATATTCTGCTGCAGCTTTTAATGGCAGAATTCATAAGTACCCCATTCCCTGGTAATCATTCTGGAGAACTGGCTCGGAGAATTGCTCCAGACGAAGACGCCGTCTCCCCCTCTCACCAATCTACCTCTGACAATGAGAGCAGCAGCCTCAGGGGGACAGTAGAGAGGAGCTGGAAATCTTTAAGTGAGCGAAATTCGCAAGTATGTAAAACTGCACGAGTAGTTTGCACCAACGTTTTAGAAGTGTGCAGGTCACTGAAAATATAGTAAATTGCCAAAATTGCCAGGTCTCAGGGCAGAGGAGGTGGGATAGCCCTGATAGTCGACAAAGGTTTTCCCTGTGTTCAAATCCCTACCGATGATAACTCGGGATGTGAATCTTTGGGACTTTCTCTATCTTGGTCTCCCCATCAGACCTGTGCAGGGCTTTTGGTCTATCGACCCCCAGGACCTCTGGGCTCATTTTATGAAGACCTTCATACCGCCGCTTCGGCTATATGTTTAAAAACAGATCAGTGCCTTCTGTTGGGGGATTTTAACATTCACATGGACATGAGTTCTGATGCTGATACCATCAAGCTAATGGATGTAACTGCCCCCTTAGATCTTATTCCTTTTGTTACTACATCCACACACAATAAAGGGCACACCCTGGACCAGGTTTTTTCTACAACCCCCATTGTTGTATTGCCCCCTGAACCGGTTTTATGGTCTGATCATTACCTCATTGAATTTCTGCTCCCCTGGACTAACAAGGTCATTACTCGACCCTCAGAGTGTTGCCGTCAAACGTCAAGAGCTTTCAGCCGAGTATCACCGGACATGCTAGTTCACGCCCTCACTTTACATCCCTGCCAGCTGTCTAGCAGCATGGAGGTCGATATTGACCGCCTGCAGTGCTGGCTAACTGAGCGTTTTGCTGAACTAGCCCCTGTTTCAACTGTCCGCAAAAGCTGTACTCGGGCATCCGCTCCTTGGTTTTCAGCTTCCCTGGCTGCTCTGCGCCGTAGCTGCAAAAAAGCAGAAAGAGCTTGGTGCCGTCAATATGACCCCTTGGATAAGATCACTTATAGGGAGGCCATCAAGGGATATCACGGTAGCATTTTGGTGGAGAAGAAAGCTTATTTGGCTCGTAGAATAGAGGCTGCTGGTATGGCCAGTAAGGAAATGTTCCTTATTGTCAAGGAATTCATCTCTCCTAGCTCGGCTTTGCCCACACACCATCATTCCGAATCCTGGGTGTCTCTTATGGCCACTTTCTTCACGTCCAAAATAAAGACTATCCAAGACTCATTTTCTCCTTCCACTCTGGTGATCCCCTCTGATATATATGCCCCTTTCTCTTTATCTCTTCCGGTCGAAGGTCCGGTTCTGGCTACTTTTCCTTCTCTCTCCCTTGCCTCCTCTTTGGATCTGATCTCTAAACTTAAAATCGGGCTCTCCACTTGATCCTTGCCCAGCGAAGGTTCTGGCAAAAATGGCTTCTGCCATCAATGAGCTTATAAATCCTGTGCTCAACTGCTCGCTGGCTTTGGGAGTGGTTCCTCATGCTTGGAAACATGCCTTGATACTGCCGCTTCTGAAGAAGCCAAATCTTGACCCTCTGTTGCACGCCAACTACAGACCTATCTCCCTCCTCCCGGCTTTGGCGAATGTCGTGGAGAAGCACGTTCACACCTCTCTTGCAAACGTCCTTGAGAGCATTAACATCCTCCATGATACTCAGTCGGGCTTTCGGGCCAACATGAGTACGGAGACGGCTCTGCTGGAGGTGACGGATGCCATCAGAGAGGTGTTGGACGCAGGAGGGAAGGCCATGCTGATTATGTTGGACTTGTCGGCGGCTTTTGACACCGTTCCCCACGGCAGTCTCCTTTTGAGACTCGGGGAGATTGGGCTACGGGGAGCGGTGTTTAACTGGTTTAAGTACTTTCTTGCCGGCCGCCAGCAAACGGTCTGGGCCCCTCCGTTCTCCGCTGAGATGCCACCTCTCGAGGAAGGGGTGCCGCAGGGCTCTGTTTTGAACCCTACATTATTTAACATCTACATGGCACCCCTGGCACCTCTAGCGGAGTCCTTCGGTGCCCAGATCGTGTCCTATGCTGATGACACCCAGCTGCTTTTTACCAGCCAGAAGGGGTCAGACTTTGATGGGGGGCAGATCAGAGGCTGTCTGGGAGCAGTCTTTGATTGGTTCGAATGGCACAACCTGAAATGCAACTCCGACAAGTCGGAGCTGCTGTTTTTTGGCTGTCCCGCAGACCCAAGATGGCAGGCCTGGTGGCCGCTGGCTATGTTTCCCCCCGTAGCTGTGTCTTCCAGAGCCAAGAATTTGGGGGTTCAGATAGACGATGGTCTTACCTTGAAGCCTCAGGTCTTGTTGGCAAATGCTTTGGCATTATTAAGATGCTGCGAAAATTTCTGCCTCTGTTGGCTTTTGGTCATCGGAAGGTAACGGTCCAGGCACTCATTGGGTCACGGTTGGATTATTCCAATGTTCTTTACTTGGGCCTGCCGGAGCTTCTTTTTTCCCGCCTGCAGGTCGTGCAGAACGCTGCTGCTCGAGCCATTTACGGGCTCCATCGCAGAACTAGTGCCACTTTTTTATTGAAAAGTCTTCACTGGCTCCCTATTAAAAAACGCGTGACTTTTAAGGCTCTCTCACTGACCTTCAAAGCGCTTCACGGCACTGGAGTTAAATATATAAGAAAGCGTTTGGCATTCTATTTGCCTACGAGGACGCTAAGGTCAGCTTCCTTGGCTCTGGCCCAAGTCCCCTCCATCAGACGGGCCAGGATCGGTGGACGCTCTTTCCGCTACCTGGCTCCCAAGCTTTGGAACGCCCTGCCAGTGTCCATTAGACTCAATGCGAGCCTATTGGGTTTTAGGAGGGAGCTAAAGGCCTGGCTCTTCGTCCAGTAGGTTCATTGCTCGGTCCCCTCTTTCCCCAGATTTCTGCCTCCTGTTTTTATTAAAGCGCCGGGACACTCCCTGGAGTAGCCGTGCGCTATATAAAAATATCTTAACATTAACATTAACAAAATAACGATCTGCGCCCCAGTTTTAAAGTGTGCAAATCACTTAATGCCAATATCGGCAACACTCCCCATCCCTCCCACAGCAATATCCAGGAGAAAAACAGACAAATCACCTTCTTTGTGGAGAAAATTGCTGCAGGTTTATTTACATAACAAATATGCCAACATGGTTGGTTATCTTTCGGGCGATCCCAGGGCAGGCAGCCCCTCGCCGCCTGCCCACCTGATGAGCCGAATTACACTGTGGCTCTAGCCAACCGGTGTTTGCCAGATTTGGGGGAGGGGATAGCCCCTCCGCCCGGTGGATCGCCAGTCCACCCCTTTACTCACACCCCCAGAAAGGGGGCGGACCGTTGCAGGCAACCCCCGGTTGCTCAGGTCCACAACTGCCAGTAGGACTAATGGGGCACCGTCGCTCCTCCAGGGTCCCACGCGAGGACCTCCCTGGGGATATTTGGCCTTTGCACTCTTGTGATGCTCGTGCAGAGGGTACTCCTCTGTACCTTACAGCCTCTGGATCGCCCTGTAACTCCGCCTGCAACACAACATAATAAGTTAGATAAACACACCCCCAACCCCTGCTTGTACGCCAGGTAAGTGGTGGGGAGGGAAACGGAGTCAGGGCCGCAGAACAAAGAGGGCGACCAGTGGGCAGGAGAGGTATAAGTACCTCACCCCCCGCCCCCATCCTGCCCAGAAGTGACGCGGGCATGTGGACCCTTGAGGGTCCCAAAACACTGGGCCGCTGACTCGTGTGCTATTGTGTGGCACTAAGGGGGCCACCCTCTTAGGAGGGCCCTGCTGTGGGCCCGGGGAAGCCCTACAGAAATCAAAATAACATTGCTTTGCTTGCCTACTTTAGCGTGCAAGTCGCTGTTTAAACTGCCACAACTGCGATTCGCTGTTGGCATTTCTTTAAATCCCCTGATGCAATAACGAGAACAGCAGCCTCAGGGGGGAAGTAAGGAGGATCTGGGTAATCATTAAGTGTGCAAATCACTGAGAATGTCACAAGAATGTAAAACTGCACCAGTAGGTTGCATCAACGTTTTTTTAAGTGTGCGGGTCAGTGAAAATGTAGTACATCGCCAAAATAAAGATCTGCACCATAACTTTAAAAAATGCAAATCACTGAAATCAAATTGCTGTTAAAACTGCTACAACCACGATATTTGCAAGCGTGCCAATTACTGTTGAAATTTCGTTTAATCTTGAAAAGAAGCAAGGCCCGAAATAGACCAGTAGATGGCGCTGTTGCCTTAACCAAAGACATAAAGACACTCTATAACCCATGAAACTTGCCCGTGGATGTCAAAAGTTCCCCAATTCACGACGTGGAAGAAGGCGCAGTTCACATTCTTTGAGGTAAGGAGACACCAAGTGCTGAATTTCATTCAATGCGATGCCTGGAGATTAGGCGATAAAGCATAAAGCTTCAGTGAACTGTATTGCTCTTGCAATTGATGCCTCAGTAGAACTCAAATTGATGTATGGAATGTTGGTCTATGTCAAACATTCATCTCCAATAGAGAAATCTGGGCTTTAATCCATCATGTTTTTTTGCTCACCATGCTATTCCAGTTTGGACCCAGCCTCAGTCTTGACCTTGCTCCCCAAGAGAACAGTCTAGCCCAAACTGTCGGGACAGGCACTCCCCGGACCGGAAACAAGCATCTTGGGACCGGTACTAGGGTATCACCCCTCATCAGTTAGGCTACCTTGACTCCAGTGACATGGTAAGCACGGACCCACATCTGGGCATACCCGTCCCACTAGGGGTGAAAAGTGCTAAAAGAACAATTGATGGACAGAATTTGTTATTTTCGCTTTTGTTGCCCTAAGTGGGAAGGATATGCCCACATGTGGGTCCCATGCTCACCATGCCACTGATAAGGGGTGATACCCCAAAACCGGTCCCAGGATGCTCGTTTGTGGTCCAGGGAGGACCTGGCCTGGCAGTTCGGGCTGGACTGTTCCCACTGGGATTAGGGTCAAGCCTGATTTGCATATGGCTTGGGTGGCACGATGAGCAAAAAACGATGGATTAAACCCAAATCTGTAACTGGGGGTTAATGTTTAAGTCATTCAGCTTTTGCCTCAGTAGAACTCTGTGCATACAGTGCCACTGTAAACACACACACACCATGTGCTGAAATGTGAAAATGAAAAATACATTAAAAACGGCACTAAAAGCAAAACGCAAGCCATATTTAAATGGTGAACTTTCCTTTGGACGCTGTGTTTTTAAACACCAGGATGCCTGATGCAATTCCCTCTATCAATGGATCAACCGTCCCACACAAGCCGAACTGCATCACACTAGCCTCTTCATAAGGCACAAATAGTTTGGATTACTCCAAACAAGCAGATGAAGGAGTCAGCCCCCTGTCTCCTCAGTCGCTTCTATTAGACCTCCAATTCCATAGCAGGCGCCCACCTAAGTTATCTTGACTAGCTGGACAAGCTATGATAAAGGCAGTCGTAGTCCACCATCTTAAGACCAGGCACAACTATCAGAGAGTAGAAGATAGCGGCCACACTATGTACATGACACTCTGACTAACATCTTGCTCATGAGCCACGAGATCATAGGATTAAGGGGTCATGCGAGTATTCATTTAAACTGGTCTAAATATGTGATCTTCTTGCTTGTAGGAAGCAGGCACTTTATATAGCACACCAAAAAGCGGTATACTGTGCAAAGAGTCTCGGTATTCCCTCATAAGTGGACAGGCCTTGCTCTAGCAATCCCAAGGTGCTCTTCAAAAGGGTAGTGTGGTCGAGCAGCCTTAGGCTTATCAGAGTGGAGGGCTAAACATCTACAATACACACACACACACACAGTCAACAAACAATGAACACAACTCAATTAGGAGATCCACACAAATTTATAAAAATAACTCTTATCTTATATAAGTTTATGCACCAAGATAATCAAAATCAGCTAAGTGTGTTTCAGGACAGAAATACTTTAAAGTTTGAAAATTCGAAGCAGTGCAATTTTGAAAGGTGACAATGTTATCCCATGGGGAAAAACCATACACTCATACTGGTACTTCAAAGCAGCTATTGGACCAATATCCTGTACTTCAGGGCAAGTATGAAGCAAGGTTCCATGCAGCACCAACAGGTCACCTCAAGCGGCACTGGGCGGCCGGGTGCAGAGGTGCTTTTCAGCATTGGGTGTCCAATGTTATGTTAAGGGGGAATAAAATGTACTACATTCTGGCAATTCACAGTGACTTACAGGACCAATCTCCTGTACTTAAGGTGAGTAGGGGGCAAGGCCCAAGGCTACCCCACCAGGTCACTGCTGAGGTGTCTGGGTGCAGAGGTGTTACGGCATTGGGTGCCCAATATTAGTCAAAGGGGGCAGGGTTTTAGGCCTTAGGGTGGGGTAGGGGTAGTGTTATGGGCAGCGCTGGGTACGTTTTAGGGCTCAGTGTGGGGGAGCTGGGGTAGGTTTTGGTAGGGGGCAGGGTTTTAGGCCTCACGGCGGGAGATGGGGTGGTCGTTTTAAGGGCAGGGCAGGTTTTAGGCCTCAAGGCGGGGGCAAGGTAGGGGGTATAGGATTTTAGGGATTAGGACGTGGTGGGGAGTGGTGACCTTTACCACGCATGTCCCCTTAGTAATCATGCCTTTACAACAAAATTGCGTGGTTAAAACGCATTAGTGGTTGGGACAGCACTGTAGAGACATGTGTGGTTCAGCCCCACATGCCTCTGTCATACAAAGCCGAGTCACCTGCAGTCAGGGGTCTGCACAAGAGGCCGTGTCAAGGAGTCTCCCTCCTGGCAAACCCAAGGTGGGCTTCTTCACTGGAGGGCTGGTGGACCACACTGGCACTGTAGGCCCACTTCAACTCTGGCTTGGAGCGACGAATGCAGTGGTGCTGACCGGGGCCTGGTTTATTTGGCCCGGAGTCCTCAGAGTTTTCTCTTTGGTACCTGCAGGGTTCTTGGAAGCAGCTCTGCTGCTCCATGGGAGTTCCCAAGTCTTGGCATTAGTGCTGGGTGTCCTCCCAGCCTGTTGGAGGAACAGCAGCTTACAGGATGAGTTGACTTTGAAGCAATCGTCCGGAACAGCGAGCAGGGTTGATGCCAAATCAGTTGCTTCTTCCATAGTTCTTGCTTTTCGCTGCTTTTCAGTCCTCCTTCTAGGTCAGCAGGATCTGATTTCCTGGTGCCAGCCAGCGGCTGCCCTTAATACTACATTTAGGTGTGTTAGAGGAGTGTAGGTTAGTAGCCAATGGTCAATATGCCCCCTATATTATCACTTCCTGTGGGAAGTAGGCATAACCATGTCCCAGAGTTCCTAAGTTTGCCATCACGAAGATGGCAGACTTCTCATTTTCATCTTTACTTCAGGTAGCCCACCTTAGAGGTGGAAGAAGCCTGAAGGTTAACACGCCTCTCGACTACTAATTTTCCCTCCTGTCTAGGTGCCAAATGGACCCTGGACAGGGGTGGTCGGCATCCTTTCCGGAGAGAGAAGCCAGATTTGCATACCAAAGACGGCAGGCTCTTTGAAGCTACCTGCCATGGAATGCTAATTTGCAGGTCGTCCTGAGTAAGGGGGTGTAAACACTCAACCCAAGCAGGCTTTGTTCCAGACCTTCATGAGAGCACATTCACTCACCATTAGTGGTCAGAAACGCATCTGTGGTGGCAGGACCAGTCAGTCAGCACACCAGCAGTTGATAGGGTTTAAGGGGGTACCTGTAAGGTGCCCTCTGGGTGCAGGTATTAAAAAATCCATCACTGGAATCAGTGTGGGCTCATTAATAGGAGATGTTTGATACCAAACATCTCTAGTGTCAGTGAAGCCATCATGTAGCTGGGGGAGGCGACTCGTTTTTGACCAGTGTTCGGCAAAAGTACTTAAAAATGGCTTCCCTGGTAAATTGAACCGGCAGTAATTGAACTGACCAGCACAGGAGCATATCTGCTCATGCAGATATGTCCACGCGTAATATAATGCACCCTGCCTCAATGCTGTAAGGCCTGCTGGAGGGGTGACTTACAAATATTCATGCAGCGTTACAGAACCTGGGAACAGAAGTGTTTGACATGTTGCGTTTTCACTTTTTAGAACACCTTGTCATACAGCCTGTAGTGACAGTCTGTATATGTTTGGTGCTGGGTCCCTTAGAGTGGTACAAAAGGGGGTGGTGATGGACGGAGCATCTGAACCAATCAAACACTCACACCCAGTCAACAGATCTGGGTTTAAACCATCACTGTTCTTTAGCCCACTCTGCCACCCCAGTTCAGAAATGGCCATATGCAAATCAGTCTGACCCTGTGCCTCATGGCCTCTAGCAAACAGCCTAGAGTTACATTAGAAACGCAGACATTACCCTTAGAGCAGACCGAACTCTGCACCCCTGACATGGGCCTGTATTACCATTGAGCCCAGGTGCAGTTCGCCCATTTGTGGCTGTACACTCCCAGCCATACTGAGCTGTTGAATCAGATAGCTTAGACACCTGAGAACCACTCTGTAGCTACCTAGCCAGAACCGTCCTGCAGCAATAGATACTGTGGCCTGCACAGTGAGGGCCTGGGATAGGCTGCACCTACGCGCTCACATTAACTTTACGTACTCTGCGAGCATACCACTAGCTGGTCACCCTGTGCTTCCCGCTGCGACTGATGGGGATCAGCCATCAGTTAAAATGACTGCAACTCCACACATTTGGCAACTTCTACTCACAGTACAAAAGGGGGTGGTGATGGACGGAGCATCTGAATCAATCAAACACTCACACCCAGTCAAAAGATCTGGGTTTAATCCATCACCGTTCTTTAGCCCACTCTGCCACCCCAGTTCAGACATGGCTATATGCAAATCAGTCTGACCCTGTGCCTCATGGGAACAGTCCAGCCCGAATTGCCAAGCCATGTCTTCCCTGGACCGGAAACAAGCTTCCGAGGACCGGTTTCTGGCAATCCAGCCGTCTACTCACAGACGCAATTCCTCACAGTACAACATATACTCACAGACCCACACCAAACTAGGGTGACCGACCGTCCGTAAATTTCACGGACAGTCCGTAATTTTCACCCTCTGAAAGTGAAAAAGCGTTTATTGTTCAATTATTTAAAATCATTACAATATGCTAACTGTATAAAAATAATTATCTAAAAAGTAAGCGCAAGTTATATTCCCTCAACTTGTTCCTCCAGTCAGTTAAACGTAAAACCTTCATAACATGACATTAGGACTATACAGTTTAAAAACAAAGTGCATTAATGTTTTTAAATTGAGGGTGTGTCCCTCTGTCCGTTGTCCGTGACAACATCTTTAACGGACGCCATTTGTCCGTAATTTTGCTGATTTTGTATGACAGCCAATCATTTTGTGGCTTTCACTCGTGAATTATTGCCCAAGAGGTTGTGTGTAGAACCTAGGATTGTCTTGAAAGCCTTCAGCCAATCCTAGTGCACCAGGCGCCACTCAGGACTGTTTTCATTGGCACCGATGCTTCAGGGCCAATGAGAACAGCTTTAGGGCACCACCCTTATATTACTTTAGTAGTGCAGAAGCACACTTTCGGTTTTGTTTGTAGGGTCCGACTCCTGCATGTTTGGAAGAGTGACCTCGTTTGCCTGCAGACTCTCTCAGCCCCAGTTTTTGGAACATATTAACAGCCATGGTCTTAATCGTTGCCCTTTGCTAAGAACTTCTCAAGTGGTCGGTAAATTTAATAAATGTGCTTTTTACCATTCATTTACGTGTGTGTGTGCATTTATTTCCAGTTCATTTAAGTTTGTCTGCTGTTTTCACAATTTCCCCTAGTGTGCTCTTTCCTAGGCTCTCTCTAGCTATCTCTCGCCCTTTAACCATTCGAACTACGCCTCATTCTTTAGATAAGAGGAACGCTTGTTAACGAGGTGAGGGGCTACTGGGCCGAAGTTGATGACTTCAGTCACTGTCTTCCCCAATTAAAAGGAGTCACGAGTTATTGGGTCTGACTCCAAATCAGGTAAATCATGTTTGCTATTGAATTACCAAGTTCAATTTTACATGCGTGTCCCGATTCGAGGCCATGTGCCTGCACATTCAACAGAAGTCGGCCGGCGCTCCAGGCAGAGTGTAGAGAATGATTCTTTGGACGTTGATAGGGATTAGTTCCCACCGCCAGCAACAAAGCAATATCACTTTTTTTGAGCGTTGTAACTATTTATTTAAGGACGGAAATCGGAAAGCAGAGCAAGTTCCATGTTTAGTAAGTTTTTTCCGCAACTCGTTTCGGTTAGGAGCTGCAATTATGCAGAAGTACACCAATAAAGGCTCTTCTAGCACCATCGGCCAAGTGATGGGTTTTTGTATAATAACTCGCCTTCGCCGATAGACGTAACTTCAAGTTAAACATGCAGCGGGAATCTTTCTTCAGAGGAAGGGGGGAAGGACTAGACTCGCCCCTCTCTGTGAGCAGGAGAGGCAGTTACAACTCCATTTAGAAAACGCCCAAAAGCCATCCCTGGGTATTTAGATGCTACAGTGCATATAGAAAGACCCTTCGCTCCCAGTGCAATAAGAGCTCTAGGACATGGTGCAGTTTTTGGACCATTAAAGGTAAAATGCTTACTAATATTTCAAAGTTAAGAGTGGATAGATTCAGCAGAAGTTTTGTACCAGGCTTAAAACGTATTATCTGAAGACGGGTTTGTATTTGCCACATTTTTAGTGCCAAATTAATTTATTAGCCAATTTACGCAAGTTGGTGTTATGCCAAAGCTTACAAAGGCAATAGCCTATAATACACTGTGTTGTAGTAAGAGTGCTTCATGTCAGATAGAGCAGTTGCTCAAAATGATAATTCTAAGGAGTATTTACTCGTCATTTAATCACTGATAATAGAGAGCCCAGCTGATTTTTAGGTGATTTATTAAGATGTTCAGCTTTTTTCCACTTATCCCTTTGATTTGATTTTGTAGGAGTATTAGTAATCCTCAGGACTGCTCGACCACGAATGTATGTACCTCGAAGAGTCACAGATACATGCAAGGCAAGAGACTATGGATGCATGTAATATAAGGAGGCCACTGGTGCATGCATTTTGATTTACCACTGATGCATGTACTGCTTAAGGCCACTGCTAGAGGTCCAAGATGGGACTACGGATGCTGCATGCACCCAGCACCCCTTTTTAGCTTGGAACATGTTTTACTCAGAATGAATCAAGTGATGCAAATGCAGTGAGTTGCAGTTTTTAGATAACAGCCCATATGAAAAGTGAAACTGCAAGTCCCAGAATACATTTTCACACTGCTGGCAAAAAAAGTCAGTTTTGGCTAAACCTATCACACTGGTTTCCTTTTTTAATGCATGGATAACCACTAGGACATCTCTCCTAACTGGGGGATCATTTTGTATGATTGAGATCTTAACTGTCAATTTGGTGACTTGTGTTTACGTTATGTTCAACCCATGTAAGGTGGCCCCATTAGGAACCATCTGCTCTCTGTTATGTCTATTGCAATATGCAATTCTGACTTTTATGTCCTGTGCCTAGCCATGTATATACACTCTATCATCATACTATGAGCGAGAAAAAGACATCGGAAGTAGGTGAAAGAATTTCCATGAGTTCATATTTGAAATCGTTTTGAGACCATTAGATAGCACAAAAGGGATAATTTCAGAAACATCTCATTGCAGGGATGTAACTGCTATTTTCAGCTCTTTATACAGTGTCACTCAAAATGTCACAACCTGAAAGCTTGGCAGCTGTGGGTTTCTTGTTGTTCAAGTGGGTGTAATTTCTGATATTTATAGGTTTACCTTGTCTTCATTGCTTGATTTTACTCGCGAGAATGTGTCTCTCATAGTTGTTGAATGTCACTCATAATTTCACTGAGATTATGAAAATGTCACACATAAGCAATCAGAAACCTTGGCAGCTATGCAGAAACACATTTTTTTACTGTCTGCATTTCTGCACCCAATAAAGCTAAAATCTGGAGAACAATATCCCATCTAACATGAAATGGGCCCCTTAGTCTTCCTGAGAGCAGGAGCAAAATATCATATCGAGATCACAGCGTGTTATTCCGTACATGGTGTTTATGATTCAAGAAACCTCATCAATGGTTTTTTCGTCTCTAAAGGTGAAGATGTTGAGCCTAGCAGTGAATAAATGATGCTTGCTCATCCGGCCTTGGTTTGTCCTTTATCAGCTATTGAGCGGATGATAGTTTGTCTGGATTGAAAAACAATATATGAAAAAAACTGTTTCGGTGGGCACCACTCAGCTCTAGTAGAATTCCCTGCCACTTGGATGTGGTTGGGCGAAAATATTTGATGCCGTTTTGCAGATCTGTAACTGAAGGAGTCTCAACTGACTTTCTTACCTGTTCTATCACTTTTTCACCTATTTCACCTGTCTTTCACCCCTCTTATAACACCTTGTCTGTCTCTTTCGCAGCAGTTTTACATCAGGTTCATACCTCTCACCTTTCCTCCTTCCTCTCCCCAGATGTTTTTTCCAACCACTCTCAATTGTCTCCCTTCTGTCATTTGTACTTTCTCACCTGTCTACTACCCCACCCTTTCAGCGGTCTTTATAACCTCTCTTTATCACACCTCTCTCACATCTGTCTCTCCTCTCTTCCTATCTCTCTTCGGCATCTGCCTCTATGTAGATCACAACTTTCATACTATCATCCCATATCGCCACTTTTCCGTCTGTCTCTGATTCGTAGCTGTCTCTTTGTCACCTTTCTTCGTGCACATCACCTACCGCCGTCACCTGCCTCATTCTTTTTCACGTCTATATTTCACTAACATCTGTCGCAATTCTCTTATGTATTTAATCCCTCTCTCTATCAAACCCCTATCTTTCTGTCTCTCACCTGTCTCTCTTTAGTGTACTCTTCATGCTCTTCCTTCCTTATTTTCCCCTCATAGTTTTTTCTCTTTTACCCATTTCTCCCCCTCTGCTGTACTTCTTATTTCTTGCTCCCTTCACGCGCTCTGGGGGTGAAGGAATGACAGAGACTATCTTTTACTAGGGTTGGTTCCACTTTCAGAAATAAATAATTGTTTTGCAAGTGTGTAGCTTAGCTTACACCCTGCTGCTGGTTAGAACTTTCATGACTTTACTTTCAAATGATGTAGGTGAGAGGTACAGAAAGTAAACAAGGCTCATTGGAGCTTTGTATCACTCCTGTTTCTGACACCACCCTTACTCCGCTGAGACCAGGGGGTCACCGTTGCACCCATAAATGATGCCCATGGCAAAATCTTGAAAGTTCAAGAACACTTCAGCGGGAAATTCTATGTCAAGGGAGTTCAAGAACACTTATGCGGGAAATTCTGTCAAGGGACGGGCGCTCCAATGTTCCAAGTACTGTGGGTGGGAGTGCTGCTCTCGTGGCTATTTCTTTCAACAACATCACAGTCTTATCATTTAGGTCGGATGCAAGTCATATAAGGTTGCGTTTCTGGTTGAGAACTGTGGGCAAAGACAGTCAGAACTCTCTGGGGGGTGGCAACCCACAGAACAAGCATTTACAATGCAATAGGTCTCCCAGCATTAAAGTTTGAGCTATTGGCATTGTATATTACAATGTGTTACATTAATTTGTTATCAAACTCTGAATTGTTGTATAAAGATGATTTGCAAACTGTCAAATGTTGCTGAATAGTAAGCAACGTTGTGAATAATATTGTTTGCTAGTCATCCTTGGATACCAGAGTACTTCACTTGAGGCAGCTCACTACTCTGCACTCACTACTCTGCACTCACTACTCTGCACTCACTACTCACTACTCTGCACTCACTACTCACTACTCTGCACTCACTACTCACTACTCTGCACTCACTACTCACTACTCTGCACTCACTACTCACTACTCTGCACTCACTACTCACTACTCTGCACTCACTACTCACTACTCTGCACTCACTACTCACTACTCTGCACTCACTACTCTGCACTCACTACTCTGCACTCACTACTCTGCACTCACTACTCTGCACTCACTACTCTGCACTCACTACTCTGCACTCACTACTCTGCACTCACTACTCTGCACTCACTACTCTGCACTCACTACTCTGCACTCACTACTCTGCACTCACTACTCTGCACTCACTACTCTGCACTCACTACTCTGCACTCACTACTCTGCACTCACTACTCTGCACTCACTACTCTGCACTCACTACTCTGCACTCACTACTCTGCACTCACTACTCTGCACTCACTACTCTGCACTCACTACTCTGCACTCACTACTCTGCACTCACTACTCTGCACTCACTACTCTGCACTCACTACTCTGCACTCACTACTCTGCACTCACTACTCTGCACTCACTACTCTGCACTCACTACTCTGCACTCACTACTCTGCACTCGCTACTCGCTACTCGCTACTCGCTACTCGCTACTCGCTACTCACTACTCGCTACTCTGCACTCGCTACTCTGCACTCGCTACTCTGCACTCGCTACTCTGCACTCGCTACTCTGCACTCGCTACTCTGCACTCACTACTCACTACTCGCTACTCGCTACTCGCTACTCGCTACTCGCTACTCGCTACTCGCTACTCGCTACTCTGCACTCGCTACTCTGCACTCGCTACTCTGCACTCGCTACTCTGCACTCGCTACTCTGCACTCGCTACTCTGCACTCGCTACTCTGCACTCGCTACTCTGCACTCGCTACTCTGCACTCGCTACTCTGCACTCGCTACTCTGCACTCGCTACTCTGCACTCACTACTTTGCACTCACTACTTTGCACTCACTACTTTGCACTCACTACTCACTACTTTGCACTCACTACTCACTACTTTGCACTCACTACTCACTACTCTGCACTCACTACTCTGCACTCACTACTCGCTACTCACTACTCGCTACTCACTACTCGCTACTCACTACTCGCTACTCACTACTCGCTACTCACTACTCGCTACTCACTACTCGCTACTCGCTACTCACTACTCGCTACTCTGCACTCGCTACTCTGCACTCGCTACTCTGCACTCGCTACTCTGCACTCGCTACTCTGCACTCGCTACTCTGCACTCGCTACTCTGCACTCGCTACTCTGCACTCACTACTCACTACTCACTACTCTGCACTCGCTACTCTGCACTCGCTACTCTGCACTCACTACTCACTACTCTGCACTCACTACTCACTACTCTGCACTCACTACTCACTACTCTGCACTCACTACTCTGCACTCACTACTCACTACTCACTACTCTGCACTCACTACTCACTACTTTGCACTCACTACTCACTACTTTGCACTCACTACTCACTACTCACTACTTTGCACTCACTACTCACTACTTTGCACTCACTACTCACTACTTTGCACTCACTACTCACTACTTTGCACTCGCTACTCTGCACTCGCTACTCTGCACTCGCTACTCTGCACTCGCTACTCACTACTTTGCACTCGCTACTCACTACTTTGCACTCACTACTCACTACTTTGCACTCACTACTCACTACTCACTACTTTGCACTCACTACTCACTACTTTGCACTCACTACTTTGCACTCACTACTCACTACTTTGCACTCACTACTTTGCACTCACTACTTTGCACTCACTACTCTGCACTCGCTACTCTGCACTCACTACTCACTACTCACTACTCTGCACTCACTACTCACTACTCACTACTTTGCACTCACTACTCACTACTCACTACTTTGCACTCACTACTCACTACTCACTACTTTGCACTCACTACTCACTACTCACTACTTTGCACTCACTACTCACTACTTTGCACTCACTACTCACTACTCTGCACTCACTACTCTGCACTCACTACTCTGCACTCACTACTCTGCACTCACTACTCTGCACTCACTACTCTGCACTCACTACTCTGCACTCACTACTCTGCACTCACTACTCTGCACTCACTACTCTGCACTCACTACTCTGCACTCACTACTCACTACTCTGCACTCACTACTCACTACTCTGCACTCACTACTCACTACTCTGCACTCACTACTCACTACTCTGCACTCACTACTCACTACTCTGCACTCCCTGTAGTGTGCTGTCTCCCTGTAGTGTGCTGTCTCCCTGTAGTGTGCTGTCTCCCTGTAGTGTGATGTCTCCCTGTAGTGTGATGTCTCCCTGTAGTGTGATGTCTCCCTGTAGTGTGCTGTCTCTCTCTAGTGTGCTGTCTCCCTGTAGTGTGCTGTCTCCCTGTAGTGTGCTGTCTCCCTGTAGTGTGCTGTCTCCCTGTAGTGTGCTGTCTCCCTGTAGTGTGCTGTCTCCCTGTAGTGTGCTGTCTCCCTGTAGTGTGCTGTCTCCCTGTAGTGTGCTGTCTCCCTGTAGTGTGCTGTCTCTAGTGTGCTGTCTCTAGTGTGCTGTCTCTAGTGTGCTGTCTCTAGTGTGCTGTCTCTAGTGTGCTGTCTCTAGTGTGCTGTCTCTAGTGTGCTGTCTCCCTGTAGTGTGCTGTCTCCCTGTAGTGTGCTGTCTCCCTGTAGTGTGCTGTCTCCCTGTAGTGTGCTGTCTCCCTGTAGTGTGCTGTCTCCCTGTAGTGTGCTGTCTCCCTGCAGTGTGCTGGTGTGCTGTCTCCCTGTAGTGTGCTGTCTCTCTCTAGTGTGCTGTCTCTCTCTAGTGTGCTGTCTCCCTGTAGTGTGCTGTCTCCCTGTAGTGTGCTGTCTCCCTGTAGTGTGCTGTCTCCCTGTAGTGTGCTGTCTCCCTGTAGTGTGCTGTCTCCCTGTAGTGTGCTGTCTCCCTGTAGTGTGCTGTCTCCCTGTAGTGTGCTGTCTCCCTGTAGTGTGCTGTCTCCCTGTAGTGTGCTGTCTCCCTGTAGTGTGCTGTCTCCCTGTAGTGTGCTGTCTCCCTGTAGTGTGCTGTCTCCCTGTAGTGTGCTGTCTCCCTGTAGTGTGCTGTCTCCCTGTAGTGTGCTGTCTCCCTGTAGTGTGCTGTCTCCCTGTAGTGTGCTGTCTCTCTCTAGTGTGCTGTCTCTCTCTAGTGTGCTGTCTCTCTCTAGTGTGCTGTCCCCCTGTAGTGTGCTGTCCCCCTGTAGTGTGCTGTCTCCCTGTAGTGTGCTGTCTCCCTGCAGTGTGCTGGTGTGCTGTCTCCCTGTAGTGTGCTGTCTCCCTGTAGTGTGCTGTCTCCCTGTAGTGTGCTGTCTCCCTGTAGTGTGCTGTCTCCCTGTAGTGTGCTGTCTCCCTGTAGTGTGCTGTCCCCCTGTAGTGTGCTGTCTCCCTGTAGTGTGCTGTCTCCCTGCAGTGTGCTGGTGTGCTGTCTCCCTGTAGTGTGCTGTCTCCCTGTAGTGTGCTGTCTCCCTGTAGTGTGCTGTCTCCCTGTAGTGTGCTGTCTCCCTGTAGTGTGCTGTCTCCCTGTAGTGTGCTGTCTCCCTGTAGTGTGCTGGTGTGCTGTCTCCCTGTAGTGTGCTGTCTCCCTGTAGTGTGCTGTCTCCCTGTAGTGTGCTGTCTCCCTGTAGTGTGCTGTCTCCCTGTAGTGTGCTGTCTCCCTGTAGTGTGCTGTCTCCCTGTAGTGTGCTGTCTCCCTGTAGTGTGCTGTCTCCCTGTAGTGTGCTGTCTCCCTGCAGTGTGCTGTCTCCCTGCAGTGTGCTGGTGTGCTGTCTCCCTGTAGTGTGCTGTCTCCCTGTAGTGTGCTGTCTCCCTGTAGTGTGCTGTCTCCCTGTAGTGTGCTGTCTCCCTGTAGTGTGCTGTCTCCCTGTAGTGTGCTGTCTCCCTGTAGTGTGCTGTCTCCCTGTAGTGTGCTGTCTCCCTGTAGTGTGCTGTCTCCCTGTAGTGTGCTGTCTCCCTGTAGTGTGCTGTCTCCCTGTAGTGTGCTGTCTCCCTGTAGTGTGCTGTCTCCCTGTAGTGTGCTGTCTCCCTGTAGTGTGCTGTCTCCCTGTAGTGTGCTGTCTCCCTGTAGTGTGCTGTCTCCCTGTAGTGTGCTGTCTCCCTGTAGTGTGCTGTCTCCCTGTAGTGTGCTGTCTCCCTGTAGTGTGCTGTCTCTCTGTAGTGTGCTGTCTCTCTGTAGTGTGCTGTCTCCCTGCAGTGTGCTGGTGTGCTGTCTCCCTGTAGTGTGCTGTCTCCCTGTAGTGTGCTGTCTCCCTGTAGTGTGCTGTCTCCCTGTAGTGTGCTGTCTCCCTGTAGTGTGCTGTCTCCCTGTAGTGTGCTGTCTCCCTGTAGTGTGCTGTCTCCCTGTAGTGTGCTGTCTCCCTGTAGTGTGCTGTCTCTAGTGTGCTGTCTCCCTGTAGTGTGCTGTCTCTCTCTAGTGTGCTGTCTCTCTCTAGTGTGCTGTCTCCCTGTAGTGTGCTGTCTCCCTGTAGTGTGCTGTCTCCCTGCAGTGTGCTGTCTCCCTGCAGTGTGCTGTCTCTCTCTAGTGTGCTGTCTCTCTCTAGTGTGCTGTCTCTCTCTAGTGTGCTGTCTCCCTGTAGTGTGCTGTCTCCCTGTAGTGTGCTGTCTCCCTGTAGTGTGCTGTCTCCCTGTAGTGTGCTGTCTCTCTCTAGTGTGCTGTCTCTCTCTAGTGTGCTGTCTCTCTCTAGTGTGCTGTCTCTAGTGTGCTGTCTCTAGTGTGCTGTCTCTAGTGTGCTGTCTCTAGTGTGCTGTCTCCCTGTAGTGTGCTGTCTCCCTGTAGTGTGCTGTCTCCCTGTAGTGTGCTGTCTCCCTGTAGTGTGCTGTCTCCCTGTAGTGTGCTGTCTCCCTGTAGTGTGCTGTCTCCCTGTAGTGTGCTGTCTCCCTGTAGTGTGCTGTCTCCCTGTAGTGTGCTGTCTCCCTGTAGTGTGCTGTCTCCCTGTAGTGTGCTGTCTCCCTGTAGTGTGCTGTCTCCCTGTAGTGTGCTGTCTCCCTGTAGTGTGCTGTCTCCCTGTAGTGTGCTGTCTCTAGTGTGCTCTCTAGTGTGCTGTCTCTAGTGTGCTGTCTCCCTGTAGTGTGCTGTCTCCCTGTAGTGTGCTGTCTCCCTGTAGTGTGCTGTCTCCCTGTAGTGTGCTGTCTCCCTGTAGTGTGCTGTCTCCCTGTAGTGTGCTGTCTCCCTGTAGTGTGCTGTCTCCCTGTAGTGTGCTGTCTCCCTGTAGTGTGCTGTCTCCCTGTAGTGTGCTGTCTCCCTGTAGTGTGCTGTCTCCCTGTAGTGTGCTGTCTCCCTGTAGTGTGCTGTCTCCCTGTAGTGTGCTGTCTCTCTGTAGTGTGCTGTCTCTCTGTAGTGTGCTGTCTCTCTGTAGTGTGCTGTCTCTCTGTAGTGTGCTGTCTCTCTGTAGTGTGCTGTCTCTCTGTAGTGTGCTGTCTCTCTGTAGTGTGCTGTCTCCTCTCCTAGAGTGTAGTCAGTCTTCCGTGCGTAAGTGAATGTCGGCCACTTGAGTCAATGCCTTGCCATCCTAATGCACATAAGTGTCTCCCTAATTGAACATGTCAGTGTCTCATCTCCATTCTGTCCGTTTCCAATGTCCCAGTGTACTGCATGCGACTCCTGTCCTAGCGGTCACCGTCTCTTGTTCCAGTGTACAATGGTGTCTTATTTTCCAATGCTCGCACCAGACCTAAACAAGGAATGAAAGCAGATAGCTTTCTGTCTTGGAGTAAAATAATTGGACTCTAAGACAGCCAGGCGCCTTATATTTCTTGACAGTACCGCAGTTATTTGTTCTGCGAAGCGCAGCCAGGGATTGGTGCAATATCCAAGCAGTAAATGACCTGTCAGTTAAAAGAACACCCCAATGACTATTCCTCCCTGGGGCGGGTCCTCTAGTGAGGGCTTTGCTCCCCCAGTTTGGTTGTTTGAGCTGTGTCACAAAGTATCCCTAGATGAAATAGGTTTACTAAATATTCCCACCCGAGGAAAGACACACAACCTGAAAATGCGAGGATAGGGCACCTGTTCAGCAGCCCAGGGACTGCTGAAACAATGTCTCTCACCTGGTTCTCGCACGACAAATAACACAAGTAAATCATGAAATGATAGAAACCCCTATGAACTGCATTTAATACTGCTTCCTGCAGTGGGAAAATAACGATAATTTAGTACAACACCTACGAGGAAAAATAAATTAGATATTTACTAAGTAATCTTTACACACTAATCAGTACATAAGATGTGCATCTAGTAATTGTATACATTCTTGTTCATCAGTAAACTAGAGCCCAGTGAAAAGTGCAGTTCCGGGGTAGTGTCCCAAAGTTCCCTGTCCCCATTGTGCACCCCGGATGCAATACCTTGAAAGTTTGGACCTGTTGTTGCACTTACTACCTGATAGTGGAAGGTGCTGTAAAGTCTGCAGCAGAGCTAGCTCCCACAATGCAGGTTGGATGCATGGTTTGTAAAAGCTGCACTCTCCCAAGTAATGATGCTGTCTGCAGCGCACATAAAGCGACAATTTTACAGGCTGCAGCTTAGCACAGCATTCACCTGCCAGACTATGCCGCTTTTATCTGCAGGATATCGCTGAACATACTGGGGTGGCAGATTTCATTGGGGTAGAATTGGACGAACTGGGCATTGGTCAATGAAAACGTGAATGACCTCCATTATAGAATGAGTGTAGCTCTGATCAACATTGCTGGTCCTTCGTAAATAATAAGAAATCGTTTTCTAAGTGTTACAAAAGAGAGCGGAGAGCATCTTTAGGCCGGGCATTCCTTCTGGGCGTGCTAGCGGTTCGATTCTGTTGACTGGAGATCAGAATCAGTCATAACGTTTGAGTTTTCAGTATATTTGTATTTCCGAAGGGGCAGTAGGTCCGTGGTTTCCTGTTGCTGTGGGCTGGAGTGCTGAAATGAGGTCTGCTGCTGACACGGAGGAGGACGCTACTGCGCGCGCACTCCTAAAAACGAAACCTATGGTGGGGGCGGGACTTCCGTTTTGTGAAGCCCGCGCCCACGGAGTGCCTGGAGGAGCAGTGGTGACGCGCGGGCTCCCATGCCCGAGGGAGAGCCCCGCGGTCGGAGGCTGCACAAGTCCGGAGTGCCGGTGAGCGGGGAAGGGGGGGATGCCTGTATGTGTGGGTGTGTGTGTCTGTGTGTGCGACGGCGGAGGGGTGGGGGGGATGTCTCTCCGTGCGTGTATGTATGCTTGTGTATGTGTGTGCGCATGCGTGCAGGGGGAGGTGTGCCTGTGTATGTTTGCGCTTCCCAGGAGACAGCCACGGCGAGCGCGTTCGCGCGCGCGTGGCCTGCGCCGATCGCCTTTTGCGAAATGCACGCGGCCAGGTGCTGTCTCCTGGGAAGCAGAGTCAGCGACAATAGATCTCTTGGCGGACACAGCGCTGACGCGCTGTTAAACGCCAGGAGACCTAAAAATGACAGTCCCACAGACCTTCTGATGAATACTTATTCTCCATTCTCTACTATCTTATCTCAAGTGCAGTGATGTGGAGAACAGAGTACAGTAGAGACAGACAACAATTCTTAAGAATGAAGAGTCTTTTGAGCTTGCACAAACTAGACACTTCAGGGCTATGGTCTGGATTCATGCCCTTTTGGTGCCTTGCCTGTAATATACCATTGCGCGACCTCCTTCGTAGTGTCTGTAGAACGTACCTTTGTCCCGAATTTCTGTCCTGAATTTTGACCTTCCGTCCTGAATTTTTACACTCACCGTCCTGAATTTACAACCATGCCAGTTGGTCACCCTACACCAAACCCTGCTGAATGTTTTCACATTCCACGCTGTCCTCCAGGACACCATCCAGAGACTGATGCTCCCTGCACTAGAGGGTATCTAGTCCGTCTGCAGATAAACGAATAGCTGGCTTACATGCCACAATGCAGGAGGAATCTCCTAAATGCAACCCGTAGGCGCACCTCGCTTAGACCCCCTCAAATTCCAGAACAGCTACTGCTGTTCCCAAACCAGTGCTCTTTCGCTGAACTGCATATTACATTCATATATAGAACACATCGTACACCTGTTCAGTTATATGGGCGGGCGCACGGTGTTGATGATGGCACGCAGCCACCATCTTACCCCATGCATGGGACTGCCCCACAGCAGCCCAATACTGGTCTGGCGTATTTAACCCCATCGCCACGATAGGAGACTATTGGATTGCCTCCAGTGAAGCCCATGCATGTGTTTCATGGTCCATGCACCGGGAGCTTCCTGCTCACATACGAGTATTGATGTCTTCTGCTATACATCAATTATCCCATCGGCTGGTTTCAATGTACATTCATGTATCTCAAGCTACCAGCTGTGCTCAGCACTTTGCTACGTAATTAGCTGTGGCGCCATAGAATTCATGTCCTCTGTATTGTGAAACCTTTCCCTCCCTTGCTGCGCTGTTCCTCTAACCAATAAAATTACAATATATATATATATATATATATATATATATATATATTTTTTTTTTTTTTTTTTTTTTTTAAGAAGAAGGTTTCCCGACCTGTTCCGCCCACTCGCTACCTTTAGCACCATTACTACAGGTAACAATGCTACTCGGAAACTTCAGTCTGGATAGAGGTCGCGGGCTCGCGACTTAGAAAAAGGTGATTTCCTTCTGTTGCACTGCTGGTGTGGCGGGGCTAGCAGCACTCTCTTGAAAGACGAAGATTCCGCAGCCTTTCAGAAGACCGAAGGAAGCACAAGGGCACGCGCTGCGCAGAGCCCGTGGCTACATGTCTGTCGACTCAACTTTTCACCTGCGAATCACTTTTAACATTGATTCCCCTCAAGGGCACTAAAAGTTTCCTTATTCAAGATAATCTGTTTTAGATTAGAACAACGATTTGCTTGCATGGCACAGAGTTCAACCGCGAGGGATAGGAACAAAGCACACCTCCTTCCAATTCACGGGTCACATGGCCATGATCCTATGGCCACTACTATTAGAAGCCACATGCAGTTAAAAGTGTCGAGTTCTGGGTTTCTTACCTGGAGTACTTTCTCTCATATTCTGGAAGCCTCCTCTATAGAACAGTACGCAGTTCTTAAATTCAGATTTGAGGTACTGTGGCGAGTTCAGGAGGTGGCATCAGGGATGTTGTATGGATATCTTGAGGAAACACGGAGCATTGTACACAGTTCTGAGTGCCTCACTTGTAGCTTTTGTAGACCATAGAATGCCTCATCTGCAGTGCTGAGTCAAGGTCTGGAGAATCCAACTGGCCCTCTATGTAAATTCAGAAAGACCTTTTTGGAATATTGTGTTAAGTTCTTAAAGCCTCACCTCGAGTCCTGTGCTCAAGACTCAACTTGAGTACTGGTACTGCTTTGAGAGGCCAAATCTCCCATGCGGGGTCCCGTTCTGAAGGCCGCCTCTGTTCTACTGTGTAACACCATCAGCATAGCACCATTCCCTCTCCCACTTTACGCCTAGCTATAGAGAACAGCCGATGAGAGAGCTGGTGTATGGAATTATACGCACCTAAGGATTTACTCTCGCAGATCATCGTTTTCTCTTACAAATGCTCAACCATGGCATATGCAAATGTTGCCATGCAATGCTTCTTGGTTCTTCTCCACTCGGCCTGCTTTTGCAGGCTCTGGGAAAGGAGTATCACGCTTTATTATTAAACATTTATGGGGGATATATTCCTAGTGCTCTGTGCAATCGATTAAGGCCAGTGATCCTTTTAACTTGTTCACCACTACCATATCGCTAGAATGTTATAGACTTGGTCATCAACTCCCGCTTAAAGACACCCGTCCAATTAAATTAAAATTTATTTTCATTTGCTTTCATAAATTTTACTCATTTGACTATCTGAATAAAGAATACTTTAAAGGCTTTTTAATATAATAATACATTGCAATCGAAGTTTTAATGTCAAGTTTGGAAATTAGATCTGAAGATGAATCTGAAAACTAAAGAACTGAATAAAGGAAACTTCAAAGACAGCAAGAAGAATCTACTTCTCTGGAGAACGTTGTTGTTGCAGTTGGACTTACGCGGGAGGGGTGGGGACTTTATGTTAACGGCTCCTGTGGGAGCCAGAGTACTTTAGTTACTATCTGTCCACATCCCAAAGAGCTTCAATGCCTTATGGCAGCAACAGGCATGCTGTAGTGAACATTACAACTCCAGAAACTGGCAGTCTTCGAAGGTCTGGTATGTCACACTAGCAGATGTTATATTCAGGATTATCCGAAAGACCTCTAAACTCGACCAATCCAGCCTTCCCCTTCTTATCTTCCAAACTACTTCGTAGATTTACAAATGTACCTTTTGTAAGCAGTGCTGTAAGCAGTGAATGTTAAATGTAAAGCTATCTAATACCAACTGTTGAACTGATGCTACAGAAAACCAATGTAAATAAATAAAATAAGAATGAACATAGTTCAAATTGGCAAATGCTACTTGAACAGATTAGCACATCTAGACACTGGGATATTTTGAGTGAACTGAGCCTGTGCCTAATTCAAGTCCATACCCATGTTAGACACCGGGGGCTGCAGCAGTACTTAATTTGTAATGCTGCCAATGACAGTACTGTCACAACTAACCATCACACCGATAAAAGTGAGACAATTCAGATTTTAAATATACATTAGAAGTGACATACGTTATGTTATGTTATGTTATGCGTTTTTTATTTGGCGCACAGATGCTCCAGCTAAGGAGCGTCCTGGCGCCCGACAAGGCAGCTGCACAACACAACAAAACAAAAAACAGACAGTGTAAACAGCTAAGGGAATAAAAAGGTTTTCACCGCACGGCGAAAGGAAATCAGATCCCTCATAGCACGAATCGCCGGGGGCAGGGAGTTCCACAAGACCGCCGCTCGCACTCGAAAGGAGCGTCCTCCAGCTCTACTCCGCTTGAAACGCGGCACCACAGCCAATTCTAGGTCCGCAGATCTTAAGGGTCGAGCTGGGGTATAGTGGGCGAGGAGGGCCATGAGAATCGTTGCTGGGGACCCCTTCAAAATTTTATAGGCGACACAGAGGACCTTAAACTGGATCCGCTGAGCCACCGGGAGCCAATGCAGTGACCGCAGGGTACCAGAGGTGGGACAGAATCTGGGAAGGCCTACCACCGCTCTAGCTGCGGCGTTCTGTATCCTTTGTAAGCGCCCGATCTCCGCCTGATTCAGACCAACCAGTAAGGAACTCGCATAATCCAGCCTGGAGGTGACAGTGGCTTGGATCATGAGTTGCCTGGTAGAGGCATCGAAGAACTTAAGCACTGGACGGAGCCCGCGCAGGATGCCAAAGCAGCATGCTGCCGTGCGTTTGGTATGGCACACAAACGTAAAGGAAGGGTCCAGCCAGACCCCGAGGTTCTTAAGCTCGGCGACTGGGATGGGAACAGGACCCAGATCCCCAGGCCACCATCTCTCTCCCCATAGATCCGGCTGTCTGCCAAAGACCATGACCTCGGTCTTGCTAGCATTCAGCTGGAGACAGTTGGACGTCATCCAGCTGGCGACCGCCCGCAGTCCTTGTTGAAACCTGGGAGCATCGACTTCGGCGTCCCCGCTGATCGTAACCGCTAGCTGGGTGTCATCGGCGTATGACACCATCGTCATACCCCATTGCCGGACAACCTCAGCTAGCGGCCTTACGTACAGATTAAACAACGTAGAACATACTATTCTTATAGCTTCGGATGGCAGCTATTAGTAATTGTTGTGTATATTTAGTTACTAAACAACTGTTGTGCTCCTCACAAAATTAGGAAAACAGCACCACCATGCGGCAGGCTGTTATAAGAGCTGGTGTTGACAAAGTGCTGGTGCCGAGCACCGGAAACCACTGGCTCAAATTAAGCACTGGGCTGCAGATATTAGAAAGCTCGGATAGTGGGGAGAGGGTATTGAAGGGATGAGGCATCTCATTGAAGACCGCTAATAAGATTACAACCAAGTAAATGAGAACCCTAACGGCGTTATGCAGTATTTGGTTTTGCTGCGAGAATAAAGTACTTTATTTAACTAAAAATAAGCACTGGATTGGACATTGCGTATTGTGTCTGTTGGCTGACTGCCCATTTCTGAGATGCTGATTACGAGGCTTGCCGTACATGGACCGCCAGACATGCGGTGGCGGCTTTAGGACCATCGGATTAGGACTTTCTGCGTCATTACAGCGGTGGACCATCAGCTGTGCCAGGGAACTGGGGTTCCCTGGCGGTGGCGTGGCAGAGGGGCAATACTTTATGCTGAGCGGGATTGGCGCAGTCCAGCCCAGCATATTTCGAGTTCCTCCACCGCCAGTCTTTTAATGGCAGTGAGCCCAGCACAAAATAGCTGGCAGTGGGGAAACAAAGGGGGCCCTACACGGCCCCCATGCCTCCCCTGCCATAGGGATACATTCAGGGGGGGAACATGTGCCCCCCATCTGCTTGCACTGCCAGTTCCAGCAGGGCATGGACTTAACAGTCTAGGCCATGCTGGAACTATTTTGCCGTCTTCAATGCGGTGCCATTTTTCAGAGTACCGCCATGGGAACGGCAAAAGGCCTGCAGAGTTCAACTCGTAACCAGGCTGGCGGGATTTGCGCTACTTTGGCAGGGCTATGCCAGCACAATCCGGATCAGCCCCGCCAAAGTCGTAATCAGGCCCCGAGATCCTGTCACCTCACACGACTTTCCTAAGAAGCCAAAATGCTCGCCCTCGCTACCCTGAGGCACAAATATGGAAATAATGTACCTGGCCCAGTTTTGCAGACCCACAGTAGGATGGAAGTAAGGACAAAATTGGCAAACTACCTCAATGAACATGGTTGGGGCTCAGTAGCCCTATCTGTCTTATGTCAACCTAAAAACTCCCCATCCCCGAACGGGGACTGGAACCTTCCTTTTCATTGCCACCTTGAGGTCAATTTTAATCTGGGTATGGATGCCTAGAAAATGGGTGCCCTGTTGCTGCAGAGAGAGAACTAGGGCACGAAGTTTATGTGATTAGCAGGGTTCCAACTTAAGTTTGGAGACAATGAATTGTTAGCAATATCGAAACTGTGCTTTCAAACATTTGCCACGTCTGGGTCCACAATCAAACTATCCTCTATGCATGCTTAGACTTCATTGGGGCGACCTCCTCATTATATGCACCATCCCTCCTTCACCAGTCCTTGCCACATACTGCAGCACTAAGAGGTCTGCCTCTCTTCGCCTGCACCCAGTTCATGCACAGGTTCCCATTCCCATGTGATCCAGCTTTCACTCAGCTGCAGTCCCACTAGACCAACATGTCTGTCACTGGCCCAGCACCCCATGTTCAGTGGCTTTTTGCTCCCAATCACTTGCTCCATATTGATCAACAAAGCATTCCCTACATAGTTCTTTGTCCATACAAGCAGTTCCTCCTTCTACAAACGCTTCAGTCGTCGCTCACGAGTGGTCATTTTCATGTGCATTTGCATTTGCGGACAAGTCCTCCGCCACTTCATAAATTTGAATGTATGCTAACACGCCACACTCTATGAGCCACTTCTCACAGTTTCACCCTCAGTGGGTCAGGACTTCAGTGTACATCAGAGACACTACACTCACTTTTAGCAGCTCGTAGAACTCGGCGGGGGAAGAAAGCACCTCCACATGCGAACTGGAGATACCAAACTCTGGCACCAAATTTCCAATCCACTGGAAACGGTGGGCTCCATCGGGGTAGAGAAAGCAGGGTGGAGGTTTCTGGGCTGTGGCTCTTGGCATGGCCGGGGACAAGAGAGGTGCTAAGAGCAGCCATGAGGATCTAGAAGGAAGCAAAGAAGAAAAAATGTACCATGAGTAAGAGATGCATATATATATACACACGTGTGCAATACACAGAACGATCGAATGCAGGAGGGTGCAACTAGAAAGCTACACTTCAGACCTTATATAAAAACGATGCGCACACACATTCTTTTGCCTGGCACCACTTATGCCTGTTATACATACCCTTGGACCTGATAACCACAACTCCATTCCGGTCATTTTGTGCCTGACAACTACCAAGTGCTTGACACACAGAAACCACTGAAGAATTCATCTGCGAGGCTATCATGGGGAAACCTAAAGAAAACATATGCAACCTACTCGCCCAAGGACGGGTGTGTGTGTGCTTACAGTAGATGCAGGGACTGCGTGGTATACCGAGCATGGTACAGCAAGGGGGGGTGGGGGGGACACAGGGGGAAAGGGGCTTTCAGGAAGGCAAATGGCACATGCAACAGGTTTCGGGTTTAGTGGAGGCCAGGGAAGTGATACGGAATGGTGGGGTGTCTGAACAGTCCAAGGGCCATGCATGGAAAGAGTGTTCTCATAAGAACTAGGAAATGGCAACCAGATCTGGAAGCCAACATAGCAAGGGCAGGGAAAATAACAAGGCCTAGGAAGTGGAGGCAGCAACACAAAATAATTAAAGGAGAAACCAATAGGTATGGCTGAGCAAGGTGCATCGAAGAGGAAAATGACTGAAGATGAAAGTGCCAACAAATGGCAAAGACCTGAAGCGTGCAGGTTTGTGTGTGCAACTGAGCAAGGACAGAGGAGAGGCTGTGCCCTGAGGGCACCGACAGATAGGATGGTGCCACAAGGGCAAAGAAGAGTGTAGTAGAGGGGCCAATGGGAGAAGAAAAGGGAGTGCTCGAGCAAGAACTGGGGCAAGTAGGGGAGGAGTACTAGTAAAATAAATGTATTTAGATCAATAGTCTATTAGACAGATTCGTTATAATTACATTTACAATACGGATCAAAGTCAGGTTACAAAAACATCCTAAACTGAAACGGCCAAAAAAAAACCCTACCCACCGCAAAGATTACAACTAAAAAGTGCATGTGATAGAAAAAGCTTATAGTATCCGTTCTGGACTGGATTCCATATTTAATAAGATCGGGGTTTAAAAATAGCCACCTTAAGTATATAAAATATTATAAAATATAAGCAGGTCTTAAATACATATACATCTGCACAATGGGCCATTCAATCTGCATCACAGTTCCCATCCTCATCTAGGAGAGCTCACACTCCATCTTGGTGCACAAAAACTGGGTTTAACCCTTTATGGAATTTCAATATCCTCATTCGTAATCTAGGACTTGGTAACTGAGCGAGTTAAGGATTGCCAACATTCTCGTAAAGAGAGGGTAGAGCTCTTAGTGGCAACGTAGCTAAGTATCTGCGCCTAGATTCTAAGGCGCTCTCTTACTTTAACTCCTTCGTAGAGAGAGGTATGGGGCTTCAATTTTAAAATAATGTAAATTAAGATTATTGGCCATTCGGTGTAATTGTTAGCTCAAACATCTCACCCATCATAATTCACTCGGACATACTTCCTTAGTTCAACACATCAACATTTTAAACTTAGGAGCCATCTCCTGTTTGTGCAAGAAGCGTACAGTAAGGTTTGTCACTATGCTGCTCCAGAAATACAAATTGGTTTCTATTCTTAGAGCTTGCAGCATACGACATAAGGGAAGACCTATTACATTTGTTTAAGCATTTACCTTCTAACTCAGCCTTGTCATGCTTTGACACAAAGCCTAAGATCTCGGCCCCATAGAACAGTTGAGGAAGGACGATTACTTTTATGCAACAAGTACAAGGTCACTTGAACTGCCAAAAAAACTCAAGAATTTATCGAGCCCTCCTACACTTAAGTACTCGAGGTGCCAAAATGCATTTTCCAGTTCAAATTCTTATTGAAGGGTATACCCAGCTGGTTTTTATTTGCCTAGACCTTGCTCACGTAACAGACCCATCCCTTAATCTGCAACTATACACCCTGGAGCCCTGGTGTCTGTGTGTCCCTTTCGGAACAAGATTCAATAATCATTTTGAACTAAAGTAAGCACACTTAGCATTTCATCCTAGTTTGCTTCATTATAAATCTCGTTTCCCTTAATTAATGTGAAATGTTCTGCTCTTATTTAACTTATGTTCTTATACCATTTATTTCTTATATATCTCTTTTTTGCCTAAGCTTCCTCGGTAGTTTTTCATATCAATACACTGGGCACTGATAGGCTTTCTGTAGAAAAGTAGGATTTTTCTTTTATGGTTACCTCCACCTCTTGCCTGGAGGCAGTATGATTGTGCTGTAGTTTGCTGGGATCTTGCTAACCAGGACCAGCATCAGTGCGCTCTCTCCCCCAAAATGGCTTTGGTAGGTACATTGGTACCTCCACAAATGGCTACTGGTGTACCCTTATAAGTGCCTAGTATATGGTACTAAGGTACCCAGGGCATAAGTACACCAGGGGTCTCCCATGGGCTGCAGCATGTATTGTGCCACCCATGGGAGTCCATTTAAACTCTACCATTGCAGCCTGTGTAAGATGGTGCTTGCACCCCTCACAACAGATATAAGTTTCCTTATCTGTACTTAAAACCTACGAGTCACCCCTAAGGTAGGGTAGACCCTGCAGTCCTGAGGGCAGGGTGCTTAGTTATAAGTGGGATGGTGCCCCAGCATGAGCAGGACACCCCTACAAGCCTCGGAATCAATTCTTCAGGCTTTTTAAGTGCGGTCAGCAATTTTAAGACATATAGTGGACATCAGTCATTACAGGATATCTAACTATATAATGGCAGCTCCGAGCCTTGTCATGTTTGGTTTAAAACTCCTTGGAATCATACTCCAACACCGATTCCAGTGTTAGAGCTATGAAACCATGTACCGGGTGGGCTCCTTGAAGGAGCATCCTGTACTCCCTTTACAGCCTTTTAGGTCTGCCAGCAAGCTAGTGCTGCCGCCAACCACAGACACTGTTAGGCCTCCCTGCTGCTGAGCTAAGCTTGAGCAAGGGAAGGTAGAACAATAACTTCCCTTTCACAGGGTGGTGTGACCACCTCCCAGACAGGAATTATTGTATTGGGCTGGGGTGGGGACACTTTCCAGCAACACCAGACTGCATTAAAGGGCACATTTGGTGCACTCCTAGCATACACCAGCTTGAGCCAGTTCAGGAACCCTTAGTTACCACTCTGGGGCAAAACTGGACAAAGGACATGGGAGTATCCTTTCATCTGTTCAACCCCTCCTCTGGGTATTTAAGGGTTCCCCCGTGGGGGGGTACTCAGATTCACCATGAAACCAGACTCACCTCTAAAACCAAGACACTCTTCGACCATCTGGACACTTTGAATTCGCTGACCAAGACTGCATCAAGGAAGACTCCTGCTGCTCCTAGTCTCGCTATTCTGCAAGTATTCTAATCTGCCTCCTCTGTGTCTGTCCTTCTCTCAGTATCTCTAGGGACATGTGGGCATCAAGGACATCCAAAGTAATCTCCCTTGGAGTGAAGGAGTCACTTCTCTGCATCTACAGGTACTGCATCGAAGATGACTGGTCTGTCTGCTTCTCCTGTCGTCCTACGGACTTCCCGAGGCTCAGAAAAGAGGTGGTGCATTACTGGCTCCCCATAGGCCGGGCCTTGCTTCCCTGAAATTTGGTGGACAGTATCAGTCGGAGCCGCTGGGACACCGACATACGATGTGAGACAGCTCTTGTACAGCTCCTGGTCCTCCAAGCATCGCCGGGTCCCCACAGCTACAGCAACAAAGTCCTCGTCAACTCTTCTGAGCTTCCTGCCAAGAGTGGGCATTGTCCTTCCGTGCCTCCTGGGTACCTCGGAGTGGCACAGACTCTAGCCCATCTGCTTGCAGGTGCTCCTCTTCAAAACTCCACCCTTGGATTCCACGGGAATTCTTCACAGACTCCTCCAGTGGCCTATCTTCCAGAATTGCGCATTGTCATCTACGAGAGGGTCCGATGTCACTTCATCCCTATGCAACTGGCTTCCCGGGTGCAGGTAACCTGGTTTCTGGGGTATCTATGGGTGGGGTGGCTCTCTAAGCTTCTGTCCTCCAAAGGGTTTCTTCGGGGTCCTCTGGGAAGGGTCTTTCTTTAAAACTGCAACCGCAACTTCTCCATTGACTTCTATTGGACATACTGCTTTGTTTCTCTTAGCACACAGCCTCCTTGGGATTCCTGGGTACTTAACTTGGGTGGTTCCCGATTCCCCAAGCTCTTTTAAGTCCTTTGGTCCTAGCCCCGTTCTCCATTGAAGTTCGCATTCTACTTATTGAGTATATGGTTTGGTCTCCCCCTGGAGACCAGTGTATACTTGTGTTACTTATAGGATTTCTTTGAAGTATTCTTATGGGTATTATTGATATCTCTAGCTAGGAGGTATACCAAGTGATAGTGGTTGTGTTGTGTTAATAAACAGACTTACTTTTCATGAACACGGTCTGGTGCTATGTCATCTAATCTACACTCTTCATTAAATATGGCAAAACAAGCTGCTTTACAGTCCTTCAAGATAAGCCTGAAGGCTGCTCTCCACAGCTACCCATTGGGAGCTTTTAAGGTTATCAAAAACCATTATCTCCATAAGAGTTGCCTGGATTAGTGCAAGGTACTTCACTCCTGAGTGTGCGCACAATATAACAAGCAAGCATCATATACTAACCACATATATTATCCCCTTAGATATGTTTCCCAAATGGGAAACGGCCACTACAAAGCGGCCGTTTCCACGAAATTCTTTACCACGCATGCATTACAACGCATGCGTGGTTACAACGAGAGGCTTTACCACGCATACCTTTACTACGAAATACGTAGTAAAGGCATGTGTGGTAAATGAAAAGAAAAAAAAGGGGGGGGTTTGGGGGTCTCCCCCATAAAAAAATAAAATAAAGCGTAGGAATAAAAAGGGGGGCTGGGGGGTCTCCCCCCCAAAAACAAAACTAACCTGAAGAGCCGAAGCTGATGCAATCAACGTCGTTAGAGAGGAAACGGAAAGTAACTTCCGCTTCCTCTTAACGACGTACGACCGACGTAACCAAAGAAGATGGAGAGAAGGCGAGTTAAAAGGTAAGGGGCATTTTAGTAAAAAAAAAATATATATATATATATATATATATATATTAAGGGTTAAGGGCAGGGGTAAATATAAGGAGTGGAGGCTAGGGGCATGTAAGGGGAGAGTTATAACCTTTATCGAGAGTATGCCCTCACCATGCATAAATTTACAACGAAAAACGTTGTAAATGTATGCGTGGTAAAGGAATATTCGAGGTAAATGTTATGCGTGGAAAACGAATTCCGTTGTAACGCATGCGTGGTAAAGGCATGCGTTGCAACGGAATTCGTTGTAACGTCATACAATCTTCCCAAATGTGTGAATATGAAAATCGCATGCGAGATGAAAAAAATGCATATCCAACTTTGGTTTTATTTGCCTTTATGGACAATATGGTTTAGATATGCTAACTGCACAAATATTTCCACAAGGGAACCAGAAATGTCCCATTGGCTAAATATATATACTTACAATTATAATATTTTGAGTTGTGTAGAAACTTCCATGAGTTAAAGGAAAGAGGGGGTGATCACTGGGCTTTAAGTGTGGTCTTCCAAATGTATTACCCATTGCAGCTAGAATGCGTAGATGATAAGCAGTTAGCATTACTTGCAGAGATGCAAACCCGGAAACATTGGCAGCCAAAGATGTAGACCGAGAAAATATAATACACTAGATTCACTGATGATAAAGTGAGTAGCTAACTGTCTGGTAGTCACCCTCAATAAACACAAGTTTAAGACAATGAAGGAGAAGCAAAGAGCGTCTAAACCAGGGGCCTGTCCTCTAAAATCTTTAAAGGGGTTTAGGTGTAGCTGAAAATCTCCCATCATTAGGACAGAGGTATTTTTATACATTGGACACACATTGCATAACTGTAGTAAACAAGTGTACCTATTTCATATAGAATGACATACCACCTAGTGCAACTTAAACAGTCACCATTATAATTTCTTCCTGTAGAATGAAATTGGAGTACAGATTTATAACACATGCCTGTATCCATTAACAGTTGGTCTGTAATTGCCTTACTTCTTTTGCAATCTTGGTTGCGATTAGGATTAATAAATCAGCAGAGGGTCTTTGTTTGCAGTTTTCATGCTTCCATAACAATTTGAACAAATACTTCAAGGATAGGTTTTTCCCTATATACCCACGTCTCCTGAAGACAAATAACATTTTCATCTATAACTTTGTTTAAACCTTCAGAGGTTAATAGCTTTCTTAGTTCATGAACACTCCAAGAGAACGTCATGTGGTTACCTTGTGAGCACATTTCCTAATCTTTATCACTTATACTTGAGGGATCTACTTCCTGCTTATGACCTAGGCAGGGGAAACGGCTGTTCACTAGCAGATCTTTATTTCGCCAATCAGTATTACATAGGGGAGAAGTGGTTTGTAAGCTCCCATGGCTAAAACCCACTGTTCTATTTTGCATGTCCCATGGCCTTTCCGTCAAGGATATATGATTTCTACTCAACCTCGCATGATTTTTTAAGAATGCTTTTACTATGCTAGTCTTAATTTGCTCTTGTGCAGTCCTTAGGCCCTGGAGGTTTAATTCTTTTCCTGAATACTATATTATATTTTTACCAACTGCAAATGGAACAAGCTCCTGGTCACCTCTCTTACCTCCTTATTGTGCAGAAAGGCTACCTGTTTATTATCTTTAAAGAAATCGTTTGTAAGGCGGGACAATTTTGAAATGCTCGCAATAGGGGTGTCTAATAGGTTTCTTTTGTTTGGTATTCTTCTCTTTTCTTAAAATATCTAAATACACACCCAAGATTGTTTCCATTACTTTGTGATTTAATTTCGACCCCTCCCTCCTCTAATTTGCTTCAGTTCAGTTGAGTAATTCTTTATACGCTGATTCAAAAAACATCATAAAAGTACAGATATATTTACAAGGTTAAAATAGAATTAATTAAATTACATCTGGAAGTCATCTCGAATTACCAATACAAACCGATAAAAGAATAAAAGAAATAAATACTTAAAAACCACGTGATTAACTGACTCCTCTTGTATTTCTTAACCTCACAGCAAGCCTAAAAAAATTCATAATACAATAGAGTGTCCATGGGTCATTAGCTCTTTGCAGATTGAGTAAAGCCATTTTGGCGTGCCTGAATTTTTCTTTTTTTTAAATTTTTACCAGACATTTACACCGGGGATACTTAAAAAAGGGGCACAGAAGTACAAAGTGAAGGGTGTCCTGCGGAGACCTATTGTCGCAGCCGCAAGCACCCTTCTGCGCAATTGTTGGTGTAAAACCTGCAGGGTCCGCCAACAAGTGTGGTAGTAGGTTAAACCTAAGGCGGGTCATTAGAAATCTATCCTGTGTGTTGTATACCAGGTACAAGTATGGCTCCATGCACTAATTTTTTATAAGACTAAGGGCAGCTACAGATTGTTTGGTTGTTTCCCCCGCTGATCTGCGTTTCACAAAATAATCGGATAACAAATTTAAATTTTTTAGTTTATCCGAGGGTAAAATGAGGTTAGGGTTGATAAACAAATCCTTCCGGTCGATACTCTCCAGGGTGATCTTAACATAATTTAACCAGGGTATATGTAACCCTTTATCCCTGTGCAAGCAGTCTTCCAAGATTTGTCTACCTAAGACTGCCTCAGGATTTGACCAGGTTTTCAGCCATGCCATTATGGGTCTTAACTTGATCTGGTCCTCGATAAATGGACTCCCTAGTTCACTATGTACAATTGCAGGTGAGGTACACTGAGGGACTTTTAAAATCCTTTGCATATATTTATTTTCCTCAACTTGCAGTTGCTCCACATTCACATAGCCCCACACTTCTGACCCATACGTTACTCTTGCACAACCTATCGCTCTATAAAGGTTTAAAACCTATTCAGGGGACCAACGACCCAAACTACGTCCATACCATTTGTGGAGATTAGTTTTGAGCATCGGTCCTCCACTAAGGATCTAAATTGGAGTGCCCCGTCGAACAATAACCCAAAATAGGAAAAAGACTTCACCTTTTCTAATGTGTGGTTCCCTATCCAATATGAGAACCTTTTACACGGTTTAATACCAGCTAGCATCACAAAGGACTTGCTCAAATTTACCGACAGGTCCAAGGTCCCCATAAACTTTACAAAACCATCGATTAAACATTGCAGGCCCCTCGGAGTGCGTGCGAGCAGGACCGCGTCATCCGCGTACAAAAGCACCGGAATATGGCGCGATCCTACTCTTGGGCAGTCCAAGTTTAGATCCAGCAACGCCTGCTCTAGGTTGTTGATGTAGAGCGAAAACAGAAAGGGTGCTAAAATGCAACCCTGTCGTACTCCACTTGTGCAGGGAAATGAATCCGTGTTCCCACCCTCCATGTTGTAACGTACCCTAGCTGTTGTGTCCTGGTGCAGCTCACTCAAGATGTTAATCAGACCTGGGTCAATTCCCATGTCCCTCATCAGGCACCATAACTTGTTCCTATTTACATGATCGAAGGCTGCAGCTAAATCCGTGAAGCCCAAATACATAGCCTCATTGCTGGCTTTAGTATATTTAGTGACCAGCAAATACAAATTAAGGCATTGATCGCTTGTGGACCTTCCTGTTCTGAAACCATACTGAATGTCCGTAATTAGATGGTGTTCTTCAGTCCAGCCCACAAGCCTTTGCAAAATTACCCGGCTCAAAATTTTAGCTGAGACGTCAATCAGAGAGATTGGTCTATAACATTGCGGGTTGTCCCTGTTGCCCTTCTTGAATATGGGGACAATGACCGATTTAGACCAAGAGAGGGGCAAACCAAGCTGAACGGCCGTGTTTAACACTCTGGTGAGGATGGGGGCCCAAAGATCTACTTTACTCAAGTAGAAGTCAGGTGGAGAGCCATCAGGGCCCGGCCCCTTATTACGTGTAAGGCCTTGGATCCCTGCTGTTATTTCTGCAAGGGTGAACTCAATACCTGGACCCTGTTGAGCGTTCCCCCCCCTAATCCATTTCTATATCCCGATTGTGGTTATACAATCCCTCAAAGTGTGAAACCCATTGTTCTGGTAGAATGCTCGACCCGATCTCAGGGGTTTTACTATCCTGGAAGCAGGGGTTATTCACAATTCTCCAGAATTGGGACATGTCCCTTCTTTCTCCCGCCTCTCTCAGATCTGCCCAGGCTTCCGTTTGTAGGGTGGTCTTTCTTTGTTTCAGTGCATTTTTGTACATACGTCTGCACTGAGCTATTCTATAGGAGTCCCTGGGCTTAGATTTTAAACTAAGTTTTAAGTCTCTCAGGGCTCGTGAACACTTGCAATCAAACCACCTCAGCTGCAGATTATTCCTCTTGGGGACTTTTGTCTTTAATAGACCGTCTACCAACATGGTCACTGAACTAAATGCCCCAAGCAGATTACTCCCCTCTATCATAGGGTCTAAACATTCCTCAATCTGAGCCTTCCCTTGCGACAGTAACTTTTTATAAAATGCTTCCCGTCGATTTTTGCCCATCTAAGCCGCATTCCCTGATCAATTACCTTCAGCACGCTATCCGTCAGTGGGCTAAACTTGGTGCGGCCCCACTGTTTAAATGTTAAAATTAGGGGGTTGTGATCACTAAATGCGCTCCACTCAATCCCCACCATACTAATTGATGTTTTTACATGCCTAGACACCAAGATATAGTCTATATGGGAGGAACATCCTCTACCGTTAAAAGTTGGAATGAGGGACCCATCCTCTACTAGGCTGACCAAATCTATTGTATGTTCCAGATCATAAGTCTTTAATAGATTACTAAGAACTAAACCTTCTGTGGAGTGTTCAAAATGTGGGCCCTTCTCCATAGAATATCGGGACCAATCTACATTCAGGGGGAACAAAGTTGGACACAAGTGACAATTAAAATCACCCAAGACTACCAAGGATTTTTCCGTAGCCCCTTTTCTATAGTCTAGCTCCTGTTGGAGTCTGTGGTCTAGTTCCTGTAATGTGGCTTTTTTTCCCTTAACGGTCCCTGCATTATATAGATTAAACAATGTTAATCTAAGTCCCGGTCTTACGAAACGTAGCACCTGAATATTATGTGCTGACCACGGTGGGCTCGTCCATACTCCTTTCATGTTCAGGTCTACATATACCACTAGGCCTCCAATTGCTCTTCCTGAGCTAGCTTTTTGCGCTGGCACAAAAAAACATTTGTATCCAGCCATATGGAAGGGGTTATTATCAAGTGCCCAGGTTTCTTGTAAACTAATTATCTGAAACCCCCCAATGTACTCTCTCCATTCTTTATTGTGGAATTTTCCATCCAGGCCCGCAATGTTCCAAGATAAAATCTTCAACTCCCCCTCAGAGTGCTTTATCGGCCCTTCCACAGACCTTGGGGATGTAGTATAGGTCCCAAGATTCTGTATTGGGGGCTGAGCTGGTGCCACCCTCCCGTTTGCCTCCTGTGTGCAATGTGTTTGGGGGCTATGACACTTATCAGTCTCCTGAGTGATCTCCCTATCGGTGCTTGCCGTTGGGAAATATATTTGACTAGCTGGTAATTTTGGTGATAGTGCATGGTTATTCATCAGCCTCGTGCTTCCACCTTCCCCATTCAATGAACTTATTGCGTCACCCTCCATGTTAATAGACTCCACGACTTGATCCTGATTTATTCGTGGTCAATCATTGTCTTCTAGACTGAATAAGGGGCTAAATCTATTCTCCCAGATTGCAGCATCTTGTTCTTGCGCCGTCACAGCGTTTGTGGCAAACCTGCCCATCCCATTAACAAGGTGCCTGCTCTCTCCAGATGATGTCTAAAATCATAGGGGGCGTGTTGTATGGGGTAAAAGTATCCCAGTGGCAGCATTTTGATTTTACTTGATGATTGAGGGGAGCCACTAGACAGTATGTGTTCCACCAGTCTCATGTCCCGGAAATTCACAATTATACAGTTACCTGCCAGGTCTTTATTTTTCCTGACAATCCAGTTCACCCTTCTAACGTTCATTATTTCTCCACTTTCATTCCCTCCCAACGGTCTGTTTTTATTCAGCCACGCAATTGTCTTATTTTTAAGCTCTGGGTAGGACTCTTTAAATGTAAATGTACAGGAATTTATATAGCGCAAATCACCAAGCAGTTTCTAAGCGCTTGCTTAGGGAACCCGTCCTGGTATTCCCCTGTGAGATAACCCCAGCAGGGTATCCGCAAGGTGAAAGCCAGGCATCCGCCACGAGGGGCCGTTGTGGAGATTAAGCAAGCTATTGCCCAGAGTCGCAGAGTGTGAACCCGTGAATCGAGTAGGCACCGGAGCGAGAATTGTCGAGTCCATGGACATTTTAGGACTCAAGACCCCGCGGAGCCGGGAATTGAACCCTGGTCCCAGGCTGACCTCTGCTTCCAGGTCTGCCTCCTCTAACCAGTGAGCCACACTTCTCCACTCAGGTTGTAGTTCTGGGACCCCCCCCAGAGTACCACTACATAAGGACACGCCTCAGGTGGTAGATCTATGCTAGGTAGGGGCTTTACTACTCTTGAATTGATTTCACGACTTATGTGTTGTACCAGTTTTCCCTTTTGCACTTGTGCTATTAACGTGCTAGGCCCCCCTTCAGTTACACTGGGCCCTCTGCCCTGGCATGATACAACATTCGTGGGTATGGAGGAATCAATAGGTGTTATATCATGCACTACAGTATGTTGATTACTGGCAGTGCGGTCGATTAATGTGGCAGGCTGAATAACTGGGCTAGTAACTGTTGTGGAAATGCTACCGTTGACACTAGCATTCACGGGTTTAACCTGTGTCCTTCTTCTCTTATTTAACTCATTTATAATTGTATCCAGTCTACTAACTATGGGTTTAATCTGGCTCACTATGAATAGTTCTAGGGAGTTTTGTAGGTTTGTGACCACCTCAGCCTTCCAGGATGGGGGACCTATCTGATGGATCGCTAAAACCTCAGTATCCTCTTACTCAGTGAGTCTCTTTTGTAGGATTAGTGACCGGGATTTAGATTTCTTAGGGCCTAGGGTCTTCTGACACGGTCTGCTCTTCTTACTGGTAGATGCTTTCTCGTCTAACATGACTATCCCCTAAACTGTACTAGTGGCTGGCTGTGCGCAAGGAATGTCCTGGGTAAGGGACTCTGCACCAATATGTGGGGAGATAATAGACTCATCAATTATAACCTGTGGTGGAATGGTGCGGTCAGTTAATGGGGTTATTGACAGTCTTCTCTCTGTACGCTCTATTTCATTATTATCTTTCCGCAGCATTAAATCTATCGCAGTGGGCTGCATGTTAAAAGGGGGCAATATATTAGAGTCTTGTACAATTATCTTGGGGGTCAAAGGTATATTTGATTTCACTTTCGTGGCACGGGTATTAACTTTGTGAGCCATGCTAAACCCGCTAAAACGTCCAGTATGACAGCTGCACCAAGTCCCGGATGGCGGTATCTATGCTCAAACTAGTAAGCCCCCCTTGAACGTTTCTTTTTATGGCTTACTGTTTTTATTGGTCCAATGTTCGAGTCGGTAAGCCTTCTGCTCCTTCTCCTCACCAATTTATAGTACTCCAATCAATGGACCAGAAGTGTCCGGGTCCCGGAGACCAAGAGGGTTGGCCCGGCCCGTCGCCCTCCGTCCTCGGACGGCCACAGACGGTCCCGCCGCGCGCATCCCGCGGGACGAGAGGCGTTCCGGTGTTAAATAGCGCCTCCGGGCGCAGCCAGTGACGTCCCGGGTGCACCGCCAGTACCTGGGGCACCTGGGAACTGTGGTCCTTGTCTGTGTGGGGAGGGCTGCAATGGCGATCCGGCCGTTGCCCTCACGGCGCTGTGCAAATGAGCAGATGGACAGGATTAAGCAAAGCCGTTGCCCCCACGGCGAAAGTGACGAGTGCTTTGAACAGAGCGCCCCACTCTGTTTAATATCGGAGAGGTTCTCTGGCATGGCTTATACTACTGATTCTCTATACTCTTTTAGGCTTCCCACTATTCTTGGTTTGGGGCGGTGCTGTTTGAGCATTTGTCATGATCTCTCAAGATTTCGTATCTGATTTAGCCTTGGGGCTTCCTTTATTTAGTGGCACTAAGTTTCCATTCAATACTTGTCTAGCAGGCACTAATTTGATCTTCGTGTGTCCTTCCTTAATCTTATTAATCCCCTTTCTTCGTACTTTCCTCTGCACCTTGGAACATATTAAATATATGCATTTTCTCCTACAAAGTGTCTCTGACATCAACGAGGACACACTTGTCTCCCATTCTGAAAGCAATCATTTTTTCTTTTTATCAACATCTGTAGTCTTCAATTATAGACCGATGGGCTCATATCTATTTTCCACCCTCTTCATTTCCCTCCAAATTACTTTCTCCCCCAATTCGGAGTTCACTTCCTGTTTTACCAACGAGGGCATACAAGAATTAATTTGTGTTAGTTCTTGAGATATGCAAATTAACAGGTCAGTCAGATTTTTTATACTATTGTTATTTAATATTATAGTTTAAAGGATACCATGTTGGGTTTTTACAACAATAAAACACATTTAACCTTTCGAAGAAGGATTCAGCAGATGTCTCTAGGTTATGTGGAATTTGTGGACTTCCTTGTTCAAATGATTTTAAGCCTCTCATTAATGGTAATATATCTACATTTTGTAGCCCAGTTTTCTTCTGCTGAAAGTTTGCCAATATAGAACCCCTTATCTCTTGTGTCATTAGCCATCATCATCTAGGAAATTCAAGCTTTACCCCAAGGTTTTTGACATGCAGGAGGGAGGACAATAAATGTGGTTCTGGGTGATCCAGCACAAAATTAGTTGATAAATATATTCTCTCCGTCAAATATAGCGTTAACTTGATTCATAGAAAAATCCTGGTCTTGCAGTGGAAGAGTCCTTGGGGGTGTACACCCATTCTTTTGTCTGAAGTGCTTCCCTACAAATCCCTTTACTATGGAAGCTAAATTATCAAGGATACTGTCTTGTGGAGAGGCGCCTCCACTTGAAGGGGAATTCATTGAGGCTGTAAAGGCTTGCATAAGTATATCAGTTTTATTTTGACCAACGGAAAATGTTTTTCCTGCCCTCTGTTTTTCCTTTTCTAAGCACTCCCTGGCCCCTCGTTGGTCTCTTCGGAGGAGGCGGCATCCCTTGCACCTTAAATGTACTGAGGTTTTACCAAAAAGGCACTTAAGCAACAGTATTTTTATATGCCTTTGATGGAGGTGGTTGTCTCAATTGGACTTTAACAAGGCCCCTACACACTTCCATCTTAAATCAAGGGCCGCGAATTTAAAGTTATACTAGAAACCTTGTGCTCACATGATTTTATACAGACCTCAGTCTTAAAATACACCCGAGTATCCAGATTAACTGAAAGAAGCCCGAAAGCAAAATATCACTCATCTTCCCCCATTTGTGTTTCACCTCTGACGCTGCCTCCACCCTGGAATCTTTTAATGGATTTTTGGAGACTCTGTGTGCCTCTTCTCTAGTTCTGTATACCACATATAATTACTTTTGCTGTCTTTTAAGAGAGGCGTTTATCTTTTAGGAAGGTCTCTAAACACTCGCCAATTAAGGGTTCTCTCTCGACACCTTCACAGACTCAAATCACTAATTGCTTTGGCTGTGGCTTAAAAGCTCAAACGCCTTGCCATGCAACCGCCCGACCTGGATCCTTGGGAGGAGGGGGCAGACTTACTGAGGAAGAGTTAGCAGCTGGAACCCGCAAAAACAAGGTGAAGTTAGGCAGCAAGTGGGGGTGTCCAGCTGTAGAACACAGTCTTCCCACTGGTTTATTACAGCTGCCCTCTGGTTGCCAAGAAAAAGACACAGAGGCTCTGGGAATTCCAACAATGCTGCCTGCTGTGGTCTCAAATCAGTGGCATCCAGGTCTGCGCCCTGGGAGTGGGCCCAGCTCGCACATGCCAAAGGCTGGCCTGGATACAAGCCAGCTTAGCAGTTCCAGCCCACAGGCTGAGAAAGCATCAGAAAGGGTGGGCATCTAAAACCATGCTTCAGATGTAGCCAAAGTTCCAAAAATCTGGCTTGCAAAATGGTTGATGGGCAGTGAGAGATGCGGTTGGCTCCAGCAGACAGGCACAAGCACGGCGTTACACAGCAACATGTAGCAATTGGGAGGAGGTGACTGGTCACTATAAAGGAGAACATATAGGCTTTGTAAAAGATGACAAGGTATGGTGTGGGCATAAGCTCAAAGGAGCAAGAACAATACATGCGAAAAAGGACAAGGACCGGGAGAGAAATACCAATAAAAGGAGGACAGGTAATTAAGGGTAGGGGCTAAAAGTCAAATCCATTATAGAGGGATATATTAACAAAGGACAAAGTCTAGGTGAGAGCTGCCCGATCACGGGCCAAGAAGGGGCGTGGAAGTAGTGACTAATTAACTGGAGGTAAAGACAATCAGCAGGGCAAGCAACAAGGACTCTACAGTGGTGCGGTATCTAATGGAGTGAAGGCTGAGACAGTGTGTGAATAGAGAAGGATTAAAGGGGGCACGCCTGTGGTGGTGAAGGCCAAACAGTTTAAGGATGGGGAGGAGCACGGACCGTCGAACTATCTGGAATCAAGCAGATTACTCAAGCCCTCACAGACGGGTTTTCGCCCGGGTCAGGGCACGGAGACGGCGATGGTTGCGGTAGTCGAGGAGGCCAGGAAGATCATTGACGCAGGAGGATCAGTGGCAGTGATCCTCCTTGATCTGAGTGCGGCCTTCGATACCGTCAACCACCATACGCTGGTCCAACGGCTCAGGGAACTGGGCATCTCCGGACTTGCACTGTCCTGAATGAGATCATTTTTACACAACCGCTCCTTCCAGGTGGCGGAGGGCAATTACATCTCCAAAGTGACCCCAATACACTGCGGAGTCCCGCAGGGCTCTTCTTTGAGCCCTACGCTCTTCAACGTGTATATGTTTCCCCTTGAGAAAATTGTCGCTCCCTATGGAATTAAACTGTTGACCTATGCCGACGACACTCAGCTCGTCGTATCCCTAAACCAAAAGAATAACACTGCCACCAATTTGTATTCCTGCCTTGGGGATATAACTAGCTGGATGGCCAGGTCCCAGCTAAAATTGAATAGCGACAAAACAGAGATCCTGGTCATGGGCAATCAGTCCCATTATTGTCCAGAGACTCTGTGGCCCCCTTGTATGGGTACACCTCCCATCCCAAAGTCTGACATCAAAAGCCTTGAGATCTGGCTGGACCAAGATCTTACACTTAGTACTCAAGCATGGAAAACGATCGGAGCTTGTTATGGTCTCCTCCGTACTGTCCGCAAAATCCTACCCCTGCTCCCCTTTCAGTCCAGGAAACTCCTGGTTCAGGGATTGATATTGTCCAGATTGGAATATGGGAATGCCCTCATAGGCACCAACAATCATCGTTCGGCCAAACCGGCCCTTAGAGCACTTCACTGGTTGCCAATACTAGAGAGAGTACACTTCAAGGCCCTTTGTATAACTCACAAAATTTTGCATGGTAAGGCCCCACACATTCTCAAAGATCTCATTGCTCCCTATACAACCAACAGAACCCTTCGGTCTATGAACCTCCACCTGGCCTTGACACCTAGGATTAAGAGAGCTCGAGCCAGAGGCCGCCTTTTTTCATATAATGCTTCCAAATTGTGGAATTCACTCCCTCTGGACATACGTGCTCAACCCAATCTAGCCTCCTTCCGTAAACTCCTAAAGACTTGGCTGTTCCCTTAATTCTCCTCATTTGTCCACGCCTGTTATCATCAGCGCTGGGACGCTCACAGGCAGCCATGCGCTCTAGAAATCCTTAAACATAAACAAACCGTGAGAAGTGGGGCTGCCAACACACCTAGCCCTTACGAGATATTAGAAAGGAAACAGGGTAATGATCTGGGTGGGGAATTAATCCAATACGAGAAGAAACAAAAAGAGCCAAGACGGCACAGACAGATGGGTTCTACTACAGCCAGGAGCACCAGTGGATCAAATGGTCAAGGCATTGGACAAGTGGGATGGGGTCAAGAACCAGAGGAGCAGAGTACATTACAGGGGTTGGGCAACAGTAGAATTATTGCGCTGAAACACAGGACTAGGGTGGATTGTGGGGTGAGTGTGTGAAAGAGGGCAAGCACCAACAGGAGGAAGTTAGGTGCCACCAACACAGCTGGGCCTACAGGGCTAGGATATGAGGGCAGGAGGTCAAATACAGTGGAATTGCAGAAAGACGAGAATTAGAAGGCCAAAAGCGTAACATTGGGAAGTAATGGGGCAAGAATCTTAGCGCAAGAACCTCAGTGAAAACACACAAGGGCAAAGAGAGTTCAATAAAAGGGCAGGGAAAGAACAGAAAAAAGGTCAAGCACAATGTCAAACAACCAAACACCTAAGAGGGTGATAAACATACCCAACATTACTGAACGCCCCCCCTAACATGTGCTAAAGCATCTTTTAGAATCTCCCTCCGAATCATAGGTTTTTAAAGTGTCCCTTTGAAAAATGATACAGGACATAGAAGTGTGTGTGTGTGTGTCTGTCTGTCTGTATGAGGAAATGGATCCAATTAGCCAGTGCTGCTGTTCATCCCCACCCCAAAGAGCTTCAATAATTTCAGCCTGGTAGTTGGCGTAGGAAATACAGAAAAATAAAGAACATTTCATGAGGAAGCTGCTCCTGTGTTTCATCGTTTTACTGGACGGACACAAAGTTGCACATTCCAGGAAGATGACCTCATCAGGCTTTTCTGAAAAACACAATGAATCTTCGAGGCAGTTACAACAAAACCAGACACTTCCCAGCTGCACTTCTCCAAAAAAGACAACATTGAAGTCTGTGACGGCAGCTGTCCTGAGTCACTGTGGGTGAGAATACCTACACCACCAGCCAGCTTCCTCTCCAGCCCTGGGTATCACCGCAATGCCACGTCTCACATCTCTGAGTGAGAGTTTGTGAGAGGAGAGGCGGGCACAACTGTCATGAGCCAGTACTCGAGCACAAAAAGCAAGGAGCGGAAAGTTCGATGACCCCACTTAAAATACACATCTCTCATTTTAGTAGTACGGACCCTGAGTTGAATCAGGTGTGTCCTTTTGATTAAATTATGTCATGGTTATCATTCTGGGACCGTTAATTTTCTTTTGTTCACATGAGGGAGAGTATTCTTTTACCTAAAAGCAGCATTAGGCAAATAGCTACAGAAGTTCAGGTTTACCCTTTTCTTATCAAAAAGTCAAATACAAGCCAAAAACTAAATAAACAAGGACATACTACAGCAGGAGGACACTTCTACTGCATCTGGTTAAAACTTAAGTCCAGACTTTTTTATTTCTTATATCATTTTCAATGCAAGATACAGAACACAACAAAAATGCGCATTTTAATACAGTCTCCCATTGTGCTAAACGTCATATCGCCTCATACTCAGTATTATTTTATACCAGAAATCACCCACTTATTTCGACATGTGTTCCATCTAAGGTTCCCCACCTTTATCTCATGAGGAGTTTCAGTGCCTTCATGCAAGTTATTTAGAAGCTATATCCTTTTTTGTGCATCTATCTCATTGCAATATAGTTGGTCACGGTGTTAGTTGGATTGATGATGGGCCATGTAACTCTGGTATTATCTTCACTATGGTTGCTGTTTCAAGGGCGATATTCTGAAGGTGCTGTATGTTGCTCTAGTAAATGCAGTTGTAGTGGCCTCAATATTTGCTTTGATCTGGAGATAGGTGGCTTTCATGAGTAGTATAATTCAGAATTTTCATTGCAATACATAAGGTCTTTGGACCATGTGTTAACAGTGGGAGGAAGACCTTTCCTCCATCTCATCATTTCTTGTCTCTTTGCTAGGAGTGCTAATGCAGTGAATTTACGTACAGCTCGAGGGTACACATTTAAATATAGCTTAGAAGAGGTGTCTGAATGGATGGATGTCTAAGTTGGGATTTTTGTTATTTTGATTAGCTCCCTGGAATATTCCCTGCCAGTATGTGTGTGTCAGTTGACCGACCCATAGCTAGTATATAAAGTCTTTTGTTTCTCTGTCATACAATAGTTACATCTAGAATTGTCTCTTGGGCCCATCCTTAGTAAATGTTGTGCAGTAAGAAGAAACTTAAGGTGAATCAGGCGTTTTCCTTAGTTTGTGAGCATGGTATGTCCATCTTCGCCTGTGACAGTCTACTCGAGTCTTTCTTCCAAGCTTGTCTTACGTGTGTTTCAACAAGCCTATTAGGTATTTGTGTAAGACTAGATAAAAGAGTGACACGTTTACTTCTATTAGTGGTAGAGAGAGCATACAAGGCTGGAGACACTGGTTGCAGCTCTTCGGGGTAAGTCAGAAATATTGTTTAGGCAGGTACTCTCAGTCTGTTATGTTATGTTATGTTAAGTGATTTTGTATAGCGCATGGCTACCCCAGCAACGGGGCGTCCCAGTGCTCGCGGACATATGTGATATAACGCGTATAGAGAGAGTAGAGAGATGGAGGGTAACCGATGCTAGGCTGATTAGATCGAAGAAAATAGCCAGGTTTTGATTAATTTGCGGAAAAGCTGATGATTCGTAGTAGACCGTGCCTGTAATGGTATAGAATTCCAGAGTAAAGGAGCCTTGTGCTTGAATGAGCGTCCTCCCGCTCTGCTCCTGCGAACCCTAGTGGTGCAGGCAAGATAAAGATCTGCAGACCGGAGAGCACGCATAGGGGTGTAGAAAGTGCAGAGTCCCTGCAGTATTTGGGGGCCATGTCTGTAGAGAATTTTATGAGCAAGGCAGAGGGTTTTAAATTGGATTCTCTCTTTCACAGACAACCAATGCAACCGGGCTAGAGCCTGTGAGACAGCAGTATTTCGGCAGGGCAAGCAAAGTGCGAGCTGCAGCATTCTGAGCCCTCTGCAGTCTTTTAATGACCGTCAGATTGGAGCCTACCAGGAGAACGTTGCAATAGTCTAGATGTGAAAGGACCATGGATTGTACTATTATCTGCCGGGTGGAAGGCTCAAAGAATCCCAGGAAAGGCTTAAGGGAGCGTAAACGCCCATAGCAGGTACCTGCCACTCTTTTTGCATGGGAGTCCAGAGCTAGAGCATTGTTCAACAGGACCCCTAGATTTTTTACTTCCTGTTTCGGGGTCGGGGACAGGCCTAATGGAGGGGGCCACCAGTGCTCATCCCACTTCTGTGGATCCCGACCGATTATGTCGGGATCCACAGAAGTACAGAAACACATCTTGAGAGTTTGTAACTGTTGTGACCTTGACATCCTACAATGTGATAAACGTGCCTTCTTTATATAGATCTTAGAGTGTATGTATGTCCGATTAATGAAGTTATGCTTTGTCCTTAGTCTCTAATGTCAACGGGAAGAGAGGGTTTTCTAGAATCGGAGAGGCAGGTGCATATATTATTGAATTACCAACACGTTCATATAATCTTTTCAAGGTACATTTGGAGCTTTTTATTGCACTAGGCGGTCTGTGGAGGGGGTTCATTTTTATCCACACACAGTATGGTTTTTAATTGAGTTGGTGAAGCTTTGGGGTGGTGGGTGACATCAATAGTGCACATGCTGTGCCTGTGAACAACAGTTATATAATTTGATGACAGAAACAGCCATGTCTCCTATATGGCTGTATGAGTATTTCCCATTTATTGCGTAATTATCTTACCACTTACATCAAGCGCACCAACAGCAGTCTTAATTTTTGAAAGAACAATTGCATTAGTGGACTGCCAGAGTTAGGATAAGGAGAATAATATCACCATTGTCATGAGTGCATTTCTCCCAGCTGCAGATAATGTTTTTTTGATCCAGTACTTTACTAGAATAGTTCATGTATATAGTATTACCATCGTTTTTGGGTTTCGCCTGCCGAAGGCTGCGCTCTGCGCAGCCTTTCAGCGCAGGTGAAATCCTATGTCGACAATAAGCACTTCGGGAACGTCCCCCGGCTCTCATTGGCTAGCTCCATAAATGGAGGCTAGCCATTGAGTGCCGGATCTGTCCGTCAAGGCCGGACCAGATTCGGGGGCGTTCCCGAGATTTTTTCCCAGGGCGGAGTTACGTTTTTTCCCGTTCCCTCCCCTTTCACTGAAAGTGAATTCAGATGCGCTGTCCATTCCCGCCCCCTCCGTGTGCCTTTCCGCCCCCCTCGCTGTCCTGTGCACGTTTCCCGCCGTCCGTGTCCTCTCCCGCCCCCTCCCGCCGTCCGTGTCTTCTCCCGCCCCCTCCCGCCGTCCGTGTCTTCTCCCGCCCCCTCCCGCCGTCCGTGTCTTCTCCCGCCCCCTCCCGCCGTCCGTGTCTTCTCCCGCCCCCTCCCGCCGTCCGTGTCCTCTCCCGCCCCCTCCCGCCGTCCGGGCCATTATAATATTAAGAAACAAGGTGTTGATTGAATTTGACGCACAAGAGTTTTGACCAAGGCACCTGGCGCCGGATTTAAACTCTGTTGATCAGGCAAGTAAATGGCTGATCAACATCTAGTCCTTTTCAGTTGCAGGTGGTTGATAGCCCAGAGACACTTGTTGCGTCTTGTGCACGGTGAAATCAGTGCCCGCCATGTTGTGAGAGGACAGAGCAGGGTTGATGGAGGGGAGTGACGGCTGCTCCTCTGATTCACAGCCGGAGCCTCCCCCTCTGCAGAGCTCGTGACGGCGTCGGCACTGCACCCAGCACGGTGAGGAGTCCGAGCCTTGCCCGGGAGAGACAGAGCAGGAGGCGAGCTGCAGAGGGCACGGGGCGCCCCGAAGGATTTCTGCAGCCATGCCAGCCGTAATTGTCACCACCAGGTCAGTCTGCCCCAGCACTCAGTGCTTGTGAAACTAAGCACGCAGCATTGTTGTTATTTTCTCTGGGAACTTTGTCACACTGACGACGCTGAACGGAGTGTTTACTTGCTGAAAGCAGGCTGGGCTCCCCAGCCACCGGTGGTTCTATACACAGCAGCAGCTTGCTTTTTATATGTGCAGCTAGCAGTCCCTTCTCTTTGCCTATTGCTTACTTTACTTTCTTATCCAGAAAGCCAATCTTTTTGCTTGCAAACGGTTCTGGTCCGTTGGCGGTTCTCTTTTGCCACTGATGAGATCGTAGTTGCTTATGCATTGTCTCTGGTTTTGTTTTGGTGGTGTAGTTGTTTCTGGCACTATTACATATATACTCAGACACGGCAGGGTTCCGTCAGACACTGTTATGGTACAAGTTATTATAGGCACTGTCGTATTGAATTTCTGAGAAATCTGAATTATTCTTTGGGTACTTTTGGTCCTTTTCAGGTACTGGGGTGGTTTTGGCCTGACACTCTTATGATTTTCTGGCACAGCACATTTTGCTATGGCACAGTGCTGGTCCTGTTGTGTCACTTGGGTTCTGTTTTGCAGTTTCTGTGTGTCGACTGGCCCTGTTGCTTCATTCTCCTGTCGGAGGGGGTTGTATTCTGCTGCTGTTAGTATGTTGCAGTCCAGGCCCTTCGAACAAACGTCCTTTTCTGGTTCCCACCTAGCCCCTTACGAGCTCTCTTCCTGGTACGGCTTTCCTCCTGTCGTCTCGTACTGCCTGAGGGTGACCTCCTGTCGTCTCGTACTGCCTGAGGGTGACACATGAGAAGCGAGCAGCAAACTGCACACGGGACACTTGTTTATTTCTTGAAGTGACTTCCACTTACAGATCTTGAGCAGCATAGCCATGTATCAGGTGACAGATCTCACTAGCTCCTACCTTAAGAGATCAGATCTATCCCTCAGTTTACACTGACCTCGCAGATCCTCTTAATACATAGAGATCTTTTAAACTATGTAGATTTGGCAGAATTAGGTGTGCATTGCTTTTTACAGGTACATCGAAAACTCTGCATTTATATACCTTGAATGCCCAGCATCTAGAGTAGACCATAAAGTCCCCATTCTGCTGACATGTACGCTGTAATTAATATTTATCTTATTTTAGGAACCGTATCTGTATATGATTGTTGATGTAAGTTTTGGCGGATGTTGGAACGAGCTCTAATGCAGACACAAGGTATACATGTTAAATTTGGAGCAAATTGATTCTTTATCAAAATACTGAAATGTTAATCTCATATTTAGAATGAGCTGAAAATGTAAAAAAAAGATGGTTTGCAGTACGAGCTGCATGTTCCAATGTTCATAGCTTTCAATACGAGGGTGTGTTGGAGACGAGGTTAAATGTCCTCACCTGTGTCATGTTCCCAGTTTGTGGGAAATTGTGGAATCTCAGATCGAAACAGGCATTGACAACACCAGTAAGTCTCAACTTAATTTGCCAATCTATGTAAACACACACATTCACAAATGTATTTCCATGTGCTGCATGCACAAATGCTGTTTATTACATTAAATCCTGTCGTGTTGGCCTTGCCAGTGCTGGGAAAAAGGATTGTTCTCTGTATGGAATACATATAGGAAATAAATAATTGAATGTGACAAGCAGCGCGATGATTGAGTGTACAATTCAAATGCCCTTGTCCCTCATGCATTTCCTGGAAGGTAGAACGCAAATAGGCACTAGCTTGAGGTCAGAGAGTATTACTCCACTGGATGACGCCAAATCCCACTTTAAAGAATTTGTAACAGTACATCTTGCTGACAGATGCGTTGTCAATTGATACCAGAAAAGATTGCTTTCTGTAAATAGTGCATGTGTGGGATAGAGAATTTCATGTGTGATGATTCAGTGTACTTTCGGGTGGATGTAAAGCCCATTCTGCTTATAAATAAGTTATTGGTAACAGTAGGTCTTGGGGACAGCTATGCTGTCAGGCAAGACCTCAAACACGAGCATTAGCAAAGCCAATATATTTCACTCTTGAGACATAGTGGCTTTACTACTGCTTTTTAGCCATTCTGTTCTAGGGGAGTAACACTGATGGCACTAATTGGGTGGGGGGGAGCAGTACAAGGGGTATTGAGGAGAAGCCGTTGGTGACAGTAGGAAGGTGCAGCTGGGGGAAGGAAGGAGCACAGTCTGGGTATGAGGAGGAGAAGCAACGAGTGACCGAAGGAAAGGAGGTGGGATGAAGCAACATGGATGGCAGGCATGGGACATCCAAAGCACAGTGGTATGCAGTAGTGTACGAGGTTGTTATTCCTCCACTATAGTTGTACGCCGTCTTCTTCCCAGTTCAGTGGTATTTGTCCCTCGCAGTTACAATTGCAGCCTCTCTCGTGTAGTCAGGACATAATGCTTCTACTTCTGTGGTTTCATTTAGCTATTTAAGGTACTCTGGGAGTTGTTTTCGTTTGAGTGGCAGGCCGGATACCAATTGTTCAGAATAGCCAAGCACTGGAAACATGGCTGTGCTTGCTTCCCTGCCCCCTGGCTGTGCTTGCTTCCCTGCCCCCTGGCTGTGCTTGCTTCGCTGCCCCCTGGCTGTGCTTGCTTCCCTGCCCCCTCGCTGTGCTTGCTTCCCTGCCCCCTCGCTGTGCTTGCTTCCCTGCCCCCTCGCTGTGCTTGCTTCCCTGCCCCCTCGCTGTGCTTGCTTCCCTGCCCCCTCGCTGTGCTTGCTTCCCTGCCCCCTCGCTGTGCTTGCTTCCCTGCCCCCTCGCTGTGCTTGCTTCCCTGCCCTTTCGCTGTGCTTGCTTCCCTGCACCCTCGCTGTGCTTGCTCTCCTGAGTGGGTGTGTGTGGCTCTGGGTGTGTGTGTGTGGCTCTGGGTGTGTGTGTGTGTGTGTGGCTCTGGGTGTGTGTGTGTGTGGCTCTGGGTGTGTGTGTGTGGCTCTGGGTGTGTGTGTGTGTGTGTGGCTCTGGGTGTGTGTGTGTGTGTGGCTCTGGGTGTGTGGCTCTGGGTGTGTGTGTGTGGCTCTGGGTGTGTGTTGCTGGCTCTGGGGGTGTGTGTGTGGCTCTGGGTGTGTGTGTGTGGCTCTGGGTGTGTGTGTGTGGTAGTAATTGCTGTCTGCTGAGCTCGTCCGTAGGGTACAATAGGTCTCACTTTTGCGAGAGATTAAGCTATTGGCAATGTAAATGACAATCCATTTATTTATCTGTTTTCAAAACCAACACATAAATACAAATTTTGTCATTTACAATGCCAATAGCTCTAACTTTTCCAAAGGCGAAACCGTTGCATTGTAAATGCTTGTTCCTGATTGTTACTCAGGTCTTCTTTCCATAGTGATCGGAAATCTGGTTCAATTCTTTTTGTAACTGGGGTAAGGAGGAACATTTCATGTTTTCTCCAGTTACCCTGAAATCCTGATAATTTTCTAAATAGTATGAAATATCTAATGATAGGTGATTGCTTTAGTTCAGGATTTTTGATGATAGCAGTATATTGTCTGCATATACCGATGCAAGAATTTTTCTACCCCTGAAACACATGCATCTGGTGCGGAGTGCGCTTTCGTTCCAAACGTGTTGCTCCTGGTTGCTCTGTGAGGGCAAACAAGGGAGACCAAGGGCACATCCTCTTTTGTTCCCTTCATCGCCTTTATGCTGCACCACATTTGACCATAAATTCTGTATCTCGTGGAGGGGCGAGTATACAGTAGTTTAACTCCCAGCAGAAATTCTTCGCCCACCCCGAACAGTTCTACTGTCTTAAAAAGAATCAGCAATTCAATAGAAACAAATGCCCGAGTGGCATCTCAGAATACTACTCATGCTTCTACGTCTGGGTTGATTTGTGTATTACTGGAAAAGAGTACGAAGATTGAATGAAATATATCTCTGTAGTATGAATCCCGCTTGATCCCACAGGACTTAGCATCAAGTGTAGGATTCTAGCTGCGAGTCTTATGGCCAGGAGCTTTTGATCTGTATTTATTAAGAACATGGGTCTGCAAGTGTCCTGTTCTGTGGGGGACTCTTCAGGTTTGAGTAATGTGATTAAAGGGTCCTCCTATGCCACATGGGGTTGGGGGTGGGGGTGGGTCGAGAGTACCCATTTGCTTTGTTTCCACAAACATCAGTAGTAAATGTGGTGCAAGAATGTCTAGGTATTCCTTATAGAGTTCCACTGGAATTCTGTCACTACCTGGTGTTCCAGATGTAATTTTTTTTTAACTTCTGACCTGATCTCTTCTACCATGATCGGTATCTATGTATTTTCTGAAAACACATGCAAACCTTTATCCTCTATCCCTCCACTATTCTTCTCAATCCAAATAACAGACTAACATGTCCACCGCTCAAAATACTTTCATATTTTACTATACTAATTCACCACTAATCCTTTATGGGTTTCAGAGTAGCATGCTACTTACCTAAAAATCGCTTCAACATCTCATCAGGGGTAGCAAGTGCTATATAATTACAATACAATACGTGCTACAGGATCATAGTATTGTAGAACAGTTTTAATGTGGCCAGCTGGTTAGGAGTGGTAGGGGCATTCACACAATGCAATAAACACCACCATAATTTCAATTTGAAATTTTTATGGATTATCGCTTCAAATTTGCTCCTCTCCAATAACCTGTAATGCCAGCGTTTTACTCGGTTTTCGCCTTCGCCATATGCTCCTACCAAGGCATATTCTCGCAAGCATTTCACCTCTGTCGGTCGGAACTCTAGTAGTGTTGTGTTTATGTTACTAAGGATAATAGGTCTAAAGTTGCAGTTGGTTGGTTGTTTTACGTTTTGTCCCTAGGCCAGTTAGGCAGTTATGTATTACACTGAGTATACCATGGCATTTTGCAATGCTGTCTTGCCAAATCACAATCTTAAAGGCTTCCAAATCGACCCCAGTAATGTAATTGGAATAAGTAGATACGCATTGAACTGAGCTTCATTACTTGCACTGATCAGGTAGATTTCTTACATTAGTTCTACACCGACAGAATGGTACTTGGTGTGCTTCGTGGAGTATCCTGACAATCCAGGAGAGGAATAGGTTTACCATACAAGCTTTTGCCAGTGTCGGAGACTTTATGCTAGGTGTGTCACAAGCATATTAGTGCCCTGTTGACTACTTTGTAATTTTAAGGGTCTTGGTGTTGTAGTTATTGAATGGATTCCTGCATTGGAAAAGTTGGTTCTCCTATCCCTCCCACACTGAACATCGCTAACTTTCAGCAAATCTCAAGCACATATTCAAATAACATCTAGAAAACATCAAAAAGTTAACTAAAATGTTTGTAACCTTTTCTGGGCCACGTTTCAGGCCTGCTTCATGGATTATCTGCATTGCTTCAAGCTTGGGGCGTCTGAACAAGCCACCATAAATCCCGTCACAGTGTCCTGATCTGGAAGAAAGGGGGGGCAGACTGCATTGGAGCACTAGTTGTGCATCACTTACAGTTTATAATTATATTTGTTAGTGCGTCCATCCTGCTGTGGCAAGAGTGATGTCTTCCAGTTTGCTATGGCATGACAGTGTAAATGCCACATTTACAGTGGAGGGATAAGTTACGCAACAAAGCTCTTTAAGTTTAGTGATGCTGACAGCATGTCCAGCAAACCAGTCTAGTGTAGTATTGATATGGTTTGGCTGTTGACCTGGAATAATTTGTCAAGGCCCTGCATTCCTAAAGCTCAGTCTACTGATTCAGAGAGGTCATGCTTTTTAGTCAGATTCGCCTATTTCTTCTCTGTTCTTGTCCGTAGATCTTTGCGGGTTAATTGTATTCCTCCATGAAACCATGCTATATTTTGAGGTCTGAAAATATCTGGGCTCTCTCTTCTTACATTAGTTTCAGCCATGAAATAAAATGGCACACCACACGTGCTTCATGGAGTTTCTTTAATCTTTTGGTTTAAAATGTTTCCGGACTTCTTGCACCGCATCCATAACACTGAGTCCCTAACTCAGCAGTTAAATATTCTCACTATTATTGGTCTAGTTGGTGGTACCAGCGATATTCTAGGGGCCAAGGATCAGTGTGAACCTTCAACTTGGGACATTGAAGATACCTTAGATCTATCAAAAGCGGTGATACATTACTTCTTTGCCCTATGCCTCCCTTCTGCCTGCCATTGGACTGAGCTATGCCAAGGATGGGGAAAATCGTGATCTTGCATGTTTATCTTCATTTTTGCCCTAAATACTCTCCAGGCTTTTTCTGGAAGTTGTAGTTTATCATTGCCCCGATCCCTTCAATATTGAATATGCGGGTCACTGCAGTATCTATGTGCTCTTTCCGTTTGTCTAGCGGTTGTGACATTTGATTCATGCGTATTGATAATGTATCTATCTCCTTGACAAATTTGGCAAGGCTTTGATGCATTTCATGCAGCATGTGTTTTTGTCCAGTAGCATTGTCATCTTCAGAGTTTACTGGTATTAAGTCACAGTGTATGCATTTTGGTCTTTAGGCTGAAGAGGTGTGAATTTCAATTTCTATTTATTTTTTCATTTTTCCATGGTAGGTGGCCAAGGGGCGAGAGAGTTGAAACTATAGTTGCGATTTCGCAGATGTCAGTATCTCTGCATGGTTATTTATTGGGCTAGATCGGTGCACATCCTGTACGTATTCACAGCACATGTCTATGATAGAGAATCCCTTGAAGTAGCGTGCAAGTAGCCGAACTGCGTTTACACACCCAGTTTTCCATTTTCAGTTAGATCATATAGGGGATGTCGGCAGGAGATAATAGACCATGCCATGCCCCTGTTGTAGCCCATTCCTTTAGATAGTAGCTGAGCCCAGGCGCTGTATCGCTTCACCCGGTCAGGGAGGCACAATCTGCAGTGCACAACTCTGCTTTCGGGACACAGACACCACAGGGCCATGGAATGAGCAGATTGGATTTGGGTCACCTCTCACCAGCCCTGCAGCTACTAGCACAAAAGCTAGCCAGCGCCCTACATCAAACCTTGACTATTCGCCACTCCTCCAGCCAGGACTCAGATGGAAGGCAGGTTCCACCTCACTGACGCTGCAAGATCCGTTTCTCCACTTGTGTCAGTGCCCTCACAAGGGTGGCAGGACAGGGTAATGACCCGCTATATTCCTTGGTTCGTTTCTCAAGGTGATCTCTGTAACAGACTGCTGCAGGACTCCTACACAAATGCTTAGCTTGGCAGAGTAGTGATGAGCATTTTTAGAAGGAAAAAGTTACAGGATGCTGTAGATGGCCAGGAGAGCCTCACTAAAGTGCGGCCATATTGAGCCGCTGTTCTTGGGTGCCATAGCATTAATTTTCAATTCAAATTCCTAACATGTTTCACTTTTTATCAAATATCACCACAAGAACTCAACTTATGAGCATAAACAGTCATTCCAAATAGCAAGTGCTGCTAGTTTGTAAGCATAACGAATTTAAAAGCAAGTACCACTGAATTGTTGCAAAGAAGTACTTTCCAAACTTAACTACTAGGCTGAAAGTTCAATAATCCTTGTGGCACAAAGGTGAGTGGTTGCACTCACACAAACCAGTCCTAATTGACGGAACTTGCTATTAAATTTACAGTTTATGCCACATGTGCATGCTTTTCATTTACTCAGGAACTTAACCAGGTCTGATGAGCACCTCGTTAAACCCACACATAATATTCCCAGCTCAATAGGCCTACAATACCGAAAGTACACTCGCATATGTGCACTACTTAAGACTTGTTCTCTATTCACCATTACAATCATACCAGTGGGTGCAAGAGTCCCTGCATATGAGAAATCTGGACCTGGCTCGAATTACTGGAATCACGCTCACTACATACAGCTTTCTTATAAAGCAAAAACACCAATACTTTTAGCTACTGGGGAAAATATGTATATGCAATATGAGAGGTTAGGGGTAAAGTCTATTTGAAGGATGAGAAGGCAGATTAGATATGCGATATGTATCTAAGTGTTAAAAGTAGAAATTAAAGGAATTTGAGGAGTGATAGGTTGGGTGAAATAGGAGGTCTGCATGTGAAGAAATACAGTCGAAGAGCAGAAGTGTTGGCATGAATGGTCTACAGTGAGTGAGCAGTAAAGCCTTGAAAAGCATCTAAAGGCTTCCTCCAGAAATCAAGGACAACATCCAATTACAAAACAAATAATGTACATTTTGTTACTTGCAGTGTCAATGAGAAATATAAACATACAATGAATATTATGAAGCAGCCATACAAATTCCAGACCAGAAAAACAGTTCTGTGTATCACAGCATTTGTTTTAATTGTAAACGATTCATGTCAATAAGCAAAGGTGGTTTCAATCAAAAAATGGCTACATCGATCCCCCTATTGAGGATTACAATCATCATCAAAACCCCACTATTACATTCATAATAGTCTGCTTCACTCAGTTTTTAAGTCTCAATTTTTGCAGCATCTTTTCATCATAGGCTCGTGCCTTGATGTCTTCCATCTCGTAAAGATCCCACTTACTCTTATTAGTAGGCATTGCTGAGACCTTTATTTTTTATTGCCACAATGTAGTCCCATTTTTTTAAAAAGTAACTTCAAACATTTTAAGCAAAAGAATGAAACCAACTACACAAACTAACTTTATAATTAAAGGGATTAGAATAGAACACCACACACTTCCTTCAATGCTAGCAAACCGGCTCACCAACCTTCCCAAATCCTTTCCCAGTCTCCCTAAACCAGGAACCAACTGATTGCCCCAAACCGGACTCCTCAAGATCTTTTGCCATACAAGAAATATTGTCACATTTGTTATATAAGCACTAATAAACTTACTGTTATCAAGTGTGAATTGGAAACAAAATCAGGATTTGGAACCACCGGACAGCATGGAACTACAACTTTAATTTTCTACACGCTTGGTCCATCCTCCATATGACACTCAAGTTTAATGCTCGTTATAGGAACGCTGCAATGACTACCAAGCACTTCTCTTAGAATTCCTGGTTCCATTATCTCCTAAATGGCCGGCTTCATTCACACTTCTGCTTCTTGTGAATGTTTATATTAACGAGTTAAAGGGTAAACTGCATCTTGTTTTGCAGTAATCTTCACTGGCTATGCACTTTTAATTAATCAAATATTTTTAGCTGTAAAATCCCATACGTCTTCATTTATGGAGCCATTTAAATGAAGAGGAAGGTAATCTTTTGTAAGGAATGGGAACAACAACTTTTTATTCTTGTGATTGTATTTTAAACTCTTAATCCTCATATTGAGTAAGATTTGCAACACCATCCAGAGTACAGTAAATCATGTAATTCATCTAGCAGAGCAAATCCCTTCCTAGTAAGTTAACAGTACTCTAATTATACAATATAAACTGGTGATCATTATCTATAGAAGCAATTTTTATAGGGACATTGACAGAAACCGGATTCCTACAATTTGGACTTCTTTTTCCTAGAGGGGTATGTTTGGGACGTCAGTGGAACAAACTGTGGAACAGGTAGCACCAGTATCAAACGATACGGGTGGCCTTTCACCTCACAGTCTACATAGGGGCCACTGTGGTCTACCTCTAGGGCTGGAAGCATGCAACCTTATTTCCCCAACACATATCATTGCAAACTAGTCGCAGATGGTGCAGATTGGGGAAAGTTACTATTTATTATCAAAGTATTTTGCTGAAATCCTGAACTCTGATAATGCAGTATTTTTTCCCAGGTTTTGCTGGAACAAGTATATTCATATGGAATTGCCCTTGAATTGGAGTCTGTACGGAAGGGGCAAAATTTAGTGCCATCTGATTTGCATTCTCTTGCATCTGGGGAACAAAATCATTTGGACATCAACCTGGATTATGTCTGCTCCAGTGACCAATTTACCTACTGACGTGATGAGCAGTGGTCTTTTTAAGCATCATGATGTTCGCATTCATTCCAGAATTATTCATAAACACTCTACATCTGCCCTACAGAACTGAATTCCCAACCTGTACAGACAACCAGTTATAGCCTTACACATCTACTCCTTGCATTGTGTGTCCAAAATGCGAATTTGCACCATCATTAAAACCAATATTCCGATCCTGGCTCACCATCCTGGGTTTCCACCTTTCTGAAGCGGTTTTGTTTGTGCAACCTTCAGCTTTTCTTTAATTTTTCACTGCTTATCAAAGCAGTCGCTGCAATACCTTGCATATTTGAATATCTCATCAATACTTTTGGTCTGCCAACACATCACACTCTGATTAATAGGACAGCTAAGTTCCGGATGCAAAACCAAAATGAAAATCAATACAATTCCACATGTCTTTTTTTGCAGGATCTTCATCTCCACTGTACTTTCTATAGCTCTGCATAAGCCTCTCATAGTATGTACACACTGATCTTGGCTCATGTGTAGCCTTCAAGTTTTGTCCAATTCACTTCTTTCTCCATTATCTTTTGCTTCAAATGCTCCATTACTGCCCTGTATTTCTCCATCAGAAGAGGAGCTGGACAATTATTAGAAGGTACTCTCACTATTGGCCAAGTAGCAGCTGCTATGCATTAATCCCACAAGCCTTTGGGAACAATAAATTCAAACAACGAATTCAAATGCACCCAAAGCACATTCAAAATAGTCACTAGTCTGAACCTCCGTGTAGTGCTTATACGGTCCCTCTCTTACTTTTGGAGAATTCATCATAAATTCATTCAAAGCAGACTGGGTCAAAGGCATATGCACTTTTGTTTCTCCAGGTATTTCTCTCACAGGAAATTTTTCGACTCACTTGTGACCATTCTTATTTCATTTTCAATCGAAATCTTTCTTTTCACAGCCAACTTCGGGCTCAAAAAGGGAGTTTGAGATCAGTAAATTAGGAAAACCATGAATGCTTATTAGGATATTTAAGTGCAAATCAGAAGGCAAAATATTGTTAGGTTCAATAAATCAATCATAAGGCTCTGAAATCAACTGCCATGAAGTGCCAAGAGTCTTCAAAATAGTCTATTTTTTCGAGTTTGCTCATTGCAGCTTTGAAGTCCTAAATGTAGAGCAAACCAAGGACGTTGGGGGAGGGTGGCCCAAAAAAATAATCTGACTGCACCTCTAGTACAGTGCCAAAGAAGCTTCTCACCCTCAAATGGAGGGCCTTTTATAATAATGTCCACCATATAAATCAATGAAAATCGCAGTCAGCATGGGGCGAGTAAACATAATATAACAACAAATCAAAATACAGCACTATAAAACATTATACAATACCACCATCCTAGCACTATCCCATTAATGAATATTAATTTTCTCCTTCTGACCTAAAGTCATCGGAGGTGCAAATCTGGTTACAGTAACAGTGAAAAGATTAACAGATGAATAGCCTACAGTAAGCAAGCAGGAAGACCCTTGAAAAGCATCTAAAGGCCTCCTCCGGAGTTCACCAAGAGTAGCACGTCAACACAAAACAAACAGTTAATATTTTGCTGCGTGCAGTGTCAATGAGAAATAAACATACAATGAATCCAAACAAATTTACGATGGAGTTGAAGTCTTGTTTGAGACCGGTCAAAAAAACATAGTTCAGCATATCACAGCATTTTCGTTTCAGGCAAACAAGATTAAAATCAGAAAATAGCTTCATACAATCTCTTCAGCAAATTTTGTCAAAAGAAACCACCATGTTCTGAGCCATAATGACCACGTTCAGACCAACTGCAAGTCATCTGAAAAACAAAGCAGTAATGGTCCAGCTGAGGATATTACAGAGAAGATTGCTGCCCCAAAGCTAAAGGATCGCCATCTCGTTTCTTTCCAAAACATGGCACAGACTGAGCTTCCAAGGCAAACCTGTACAGGACCCTGGCCTTGGCAAATGGATTGTGGATCTATGCTGTAACATTACAATGTGGTGAGATCTCGGCTATCCTGTATACTGCTATTTTACTCAATACTTCATCTCCTGCTAGTCTAAAGGGTGGAACCTTGAATAGACTCCTCCCTCACCCTGACCCGCTAAATCAGCACCATCGCCTCCACCTGTAACAACTCCCACCGAATCCTCCACAAGACCTTCAAATGGATCCCCCTGAATGCAGAAAGACCGTCACCCCCGCACTCATAACCAGCAGACTAGACTACGGCAACGCCCTCTACACCGGAATCAACAAAACCCTGCTATGCAAGCGCCAAACTATCTAAAACACCTCTCCCAGACTAGTCTTCTGAACACCTTGACACAACCACATGACCCAACACCTATGAGACCTCCGCTGGCTCCCAATCGAGAAGAGAGTAACCTTCAAGCTACTCACCCACGCCTACAAACCCCTCCACAACATCGGACCCAAATACCTCAACGAAAGAGTCTCCTTCCACGTACCCAAAATGAACCTCCGCTCTGCCGATCTCTTCCTGGCAGAGACCGCACGCATCCTCAGAGCAGGCGGAAGAGCTTTCTCCTAAGTTGCAGCAAAGACCTGGAACGAGCTCCCTGTCAACATCAGATGCTCCCCCACACTGCACACCTTCAGGAAGAGCCTCAAGACTTGGCTCTTCGACTGATCCGGAGCCGCACCCCCCCCACCACCTAACACCTTGAGACCCACACAGGTGAGTAGTGCGCTTTACAAACCCCTTGATTGATTGTGTCTGAATAAAGGGGCATTGGGAAGTCATTTTCTGTGGTGTCCCAGTTGTTGCATCAGTACCTGGAGCTGAGGTTTGGCCTTAGCTCTTCACAGAACACAAGTGTGTTTGTGAATCGACAGAGCTACATTGCACTGGAGAAGCAACACTTTGGTATCCGTCTACTAGAAAGGAAGAGACCCAGGGCTATTACTTGTACTCAAACTTCCTTGAAGCTAGTGAGGAGGTTGTAATCTGTTGTATCAAATGTTGCTAACAAGTCTAGGACAATGAGTGTACCTTCTCCCGCCACCATCAGCAAGCACAGTGTTTCCCAAACTGTGGTTCACGATCCACTGGTGGGTAACAAGCAGATTTTTCGTGGGTCGCCAAAGCAATACATGAAGATGCCTCTAAACTCTAGATTTACCTTTCACATTTGCTGCGCTTCAAAGACAAAGGTCAAATGTCAGGCTAGAACTTCTGACAAATTACTGCTTTTTTTTAACATTGGTATTGGTGTTTACAAATTCCTCTCAATTTGCAGTTAGAAAAGGAAAAGTGAATTAGGTGACAATCTTGCTGAGGTAAAGTGAGTGAAAGGAAGTTGTATGCCATTTGTTTGTGGCACACAACATGTAAATACTGTAAATTAATTTTACAAATTAAGCAGTTAAGAAAGCAGTTAAGAAAGCAAAACTGAAGCAATTGTTTTTTAATTCTGAAGTTTGATGGAAGCAAAGATTTTAATAGGCTCAAAACAAATCAAGACACTTTACTTGGTGACGCACAAATGGTGAGTATTCACTGAAACTATTTCCACACATCATTTATGTGCAATATAGTTGTATCTATAAACTGTATGTCTGTGCAAATTTACTGACCATTGAAAATGTCTGCAAATAATGTGCTGTGAACGAGGATTTAGTTACATTGAAAAGAAATTGTCTGCCTCATGTCCATTAAAGCAAGGTGGGTAGAGAAAGTATGTTGTTCTAAAAAGTGGGCCTTGGGTCTAAAATGTTTGGAAAGCAATGGCCTAGGATGTTCAGGTCTTAAAGTACAGAAACCTGTCTTGCCATCATCAAAGAGATGATTATCATCAAAAGTGGATTGCACGGGGAGGGGCCCTCGAGAGCCCACCGGGAAGATGGACGCCTCATCTTGAGGTTCTCCGGCCGAGGAGCTATATCCTGCATTTATCCGTAACCTGAGAGGAAACTGGGCCAGTCGGCTTCGGCATTGGTCAGTTCTGAAAGGCGCCGTCCTACCCGCACCTCTGTATTTATACAATTAAGGCTGATCGTGAGGTGCTGGTGACGAGGTGAAGCGGGCCGAGTAGACGTGGCCTACCGCAGGTGAGCACTGCACCCGGGACCGCAGCTCGCTTCTGGGGCTTGGATGCGGATCCCCCACCTTGGACTTGTCGGACTGCTCTACACTGCGGTTCCCATGAGAGGGGAGTACTCCTGCAGGCGGGTGAACTTGCGCTCCGGCTGAGGCTACTGCGTGGGCCCAGGCACAAGACTGCTGCTGTACCTGGCTGGGCACCGGGTCTCGGAGACTGCCTGATTGGGTGACAGGGGTATCCGGGGGCGGAGGGGTGTCCTGGGGGGTAGGGTGTCCAGCGGGCTGGTGAACCTGGCTCCCCACTCCCCCGTTTATGTGGCACTATGGGTCATCCGCGCACACGCCCGTGGACAGTGCGGCGGCCCGATAGAAAACAGCAGGGCTTTAAGTGGGAAAAAAAAACTGGGGGTGCCCTAAAAGGGGCGTGGCAAATTTCTTTAAAAGGTGTGGCCTAGCCGAGTAGGGACGTAGTCTAAATCAAGATAACTAGCATTGTGTGCGTAAGAAAATCATTAAGTCGCATCCAGCAAAGGATAATAAAAAAGGCAAAAAAGTATATTTATTAAGTATAAGCCATAAAATACCAAACACTTTATAAAAACATGTAAAAATTATTTACATTACTTAGAAATCTATTGCAGGATTTCCCAAAACCCTTGAAGATATTCACTGTGTCTATTTAGCTGGGGTTTCTCACAACAATTTTCTTCAGCAGACCTTCTACCTTTTGCCAGCCAACTCTTTACATGCAGCTTTGCGTCAAATGTTTCAAATGGAGGACCATTGAGTTTTACACAGAAGCATGAAATTGACTGAGCCCTTCTGCTCCTACCATGCGGAACGTTACTTCAAAACTAAAGTGACAGATGTTTTTCAAAAATGCCCCAGCTGCACTCGTGGAGTCACAGAATCACCCAAAGTAGCGTTTTCCAATATATCACAACAGTAAAACACCTTCTTATTACACTATAATGGATTAGTTGGGACAACTAATGTGTAACTAGAGATAGGGTCAGCAAAACGTACTTAGGTCTCATCAGAGAGGTATAGCTTGGTTCCTATGACAACTAGGCGTATCCGCTGCATTTAGGGAGTCAGCCGCAACATCCAACAAGGTGTGGGAATAATTCTAACATGAATTGCTGTCAAGTTTTGGACTCATGAATCCACTAAAAGCCCGTGCCATCCCTCAATCTTTGTACTAATGCACAGGATGGAAAGTTCCAACAGGTGCACAGGATGGAAAGTGCCAACAGGCCCAGAAATCAGGTGAGAAAGAGAATCCCCCTGTCTTTAGAGAACCAGGGAATGGGAGCAGAAGAGCAATGGCGAACTGGAGCCCACCTCCTTTGCTCAAGAGTCAGCATCCCCTGTCTTGGTGTTACAAGGGGAGGAAAGCTGCCTGGCTGTAGGACTGAGGGCATGTGCTGTACAGATAATACTGGGCATAAAACAAGGAATAGATTCCTTATGAAACAAGCCGTACTGGTTTCAGCAGTGAGTGGTACAACAGTGACCCGGGGGCGTGCCAGGAATCGGACTGAAGGACCCGGCGCACGGCTGCAAACACACCTGTAAGACCCACCAAACAAAGTAGGCAAGAAGCAGCACTACAAAGGGGCATGGCAGGAGAGGTGCTAACGGTGACCCAAGATATAGCGAGGGCAACAATGAGCAACTGCGAGGGCTGATAACCAGATGTGAACTGAATTATAAACTGGAAAGCGATGGCAGCTATTGGGTTAAAGTCCAGAAGAAGTCTTGAATATGGATCTCCCCCAGTGGTGTAACAAAGGCCCCCCGCAGCCCTCACGATGCGGGGCTCCCCAAGCTCTTGAGTGTGGTCAGAGGGAGCCCCCTCCAGGAACTTTGCAGGGGGGCCCCCTCAAGTTTCGTTACGCCACTGACACGAAAGTAGCTACAGGGCGACCTGTAAAGAGAAGGCAGGCCCGCCGTTAACACGTGTGATCATAATCTCCCCCCCGTGCAAACTCCGGTTACCTTAGGATGTGAAGGGGGCTCTGCAGTCCACGCTGATCTCCTGTGAAGCTGCTTTTGCCAGTGGGACGCGCCTCGGCCTCAGGTTCAGGCAGCTCCTTTCCTCGATGACGAGCGGCAGGGAACCCCGGTTGCTAGGGGACGCCTTGTGCCTCTCCAGACGCAACATAGCTCTGCCTGATGAACCTCTGCTTTGCTGGGAAAAATCCTCATTGCTGTGACCAATCCGAGCGCGGCTCAGAAATGACGATCCCGAGCCGGTGAATACTGGCAGGATGTTTTCAAGGCTCCTTCTCAGAGCGGCGAACCCGGCCTCGGGCATACAACACAGCTCGAGGGGCGGCAGTGGAGTCAATGCACACACAGCGCTCGGGGGCAAAGCAGGCGCTCCAAAGTTCCTCAGCGGTGCGTTAATCTGCACACACAGAGCGCAAGGGACTCGATCCTGGGGCAGATCACGTTTGAGGCAGAGCAGGCATCACGACCTTACGCCCCAGCTCTGTGCCGATGAGCACACCGAGACAGAGATCACAGGGGGGCAGCTTCACGAAGGCACAGCGCAGAGACCTACACATCAGCTGAAAGTGTGGGTGCTGGAGAAGGTTAGTATCCCTGAATTCCCAGCTCTTCTTAGGCCCTTGGAGACAGGCAAGCTTCAGAGGGGCAAAGCACACAGCACAGCTCCTAGTCAAGTAAGGAGGACACAGCACATAGCAGACAATCCCTTCCTCAGCAATCACAGCAACTGTAGGTCAGCTCCCAGGCACTCAGCACGGATTCCTTCTTGATCACAAAGTTTCCTAATCTATTTTTACTGGGGCTCCAGCCCTACTTTTATACCCCCAAAGTCTTTGTTCTTCTTGTGTGAGGGGTCCTGGACCCAATCTAAACCAGTTCTGGGTGCACCTCTTCTTCCTTTGTGATTGTGGGCCAGGGCCATCAAACGCACCTCAGGAGGTGGAGCCAGCATTGCGGCAGGCAGGCACAGCCCTAGGTGCTACTCCTCCCACCACTCTACATGCAAATGGGTCTATTCAGCCTTGTGCGGACTCAGCCAGCCTCCTGGAGCCGCCCCAGCCCCTATCACTCACAAACCAGACAGTCGATACACAACCAGGCAGAGGCACACAGAAAGGTTGAACAGGAAAATAGCCACTTTCTAAAAGTGCTATTTTCAAACTTAGAATTTAAAAACCATCTTCACTAAAGGATGCGTTATTAAATTCTTAGTTCAGGGGTACCAGATTCCATATGTCGATCTTGCCGTTATGGGAAGATATGCAGGTAGACATGTCACACAGCATTCCCCATGTTATCCTATGGGCAAGATAGCCTTTCAATAGTGAAAAACAAAATTGGCAGTATTTCACTTTCAATACATGTTACCCACACTAGTAACACCAAACAAAAACCGGGACATCTGCTCACCCTACCTTTGAGGCCCAAAAATAGAGCCCCCTGGAGCCCCCTTTCGAGGCCACCTCCAAAAAACTGAGGGGGATGAACCCCCCACAGCCCCCCGCACTTAAAGCCCTGGAAAACAGGTTAGTGGTTTGGCCGAATATGGCTCCATGCCATGTTTGTTCTTTATGAATGCTACATAAGGAGCAACTTGGGGCTCCCTCTAAAGCCTTGGTTTGGATAATGTCAGTGAAAAAGTGAGGCGATTACAATGCCGCACGTGGTGTGCCTTGCATAGGGAAGGCAGAGCTAAATCTCTGGCTGCGAATTCACCCTCTCGACTATTATTGGGCATCCATTGGACTTCTGCCTTGACTTTCGTGGTGGGCCTGGTTCTGGTGCATGGTTGAGTGGCTTGGGTTCCCGAATACACCACCACGTTGCCTCTGGGGTCGGCCCGTGGGGAGGGGGCCACTTTAGCATGACTGCCTCAGTTTGACAACTCTGTCACTTATGGCGCATTGAGATGCACGGTCACTTTCAGGGTGAGGATACAGAGGCTTTGAGATGACCTGGCATATTGGAGCCCACTGAGGGTACCGGCTTGGCTCTGCAATTGTTCAGCTGATCAAGTGCTGCATGGGCCTGCTTATGCTTCTCGGGTGTGGAGATACGGGGTGAGGCGGGGCCCATGACTGTCTGAAACTCATGAACTGAAGGCCACACAACTTTTTTTGGTGGACTTGTCCTGGGCTTCACACGGTGGACTACTGCTCCCTGCGCACAAGGAGCTTTCTGGCTTATTGGTGGCTGGTATGCTCATGTCTACCCACCGCTGGAGCCACTACAGGGGGGGGGGGGTCAGGACTAAACGCTGCTTTTCATTTTTTTCATTTCTTCCACTCCTCTTCATTGGGCCGACCGTTCCCGTTTGACTACTGCCGATTCCTGAAAGAGACAGGATGGGCAAAACGGACACCAGGCAGTCTAAGCTTTCATTTGAGCAGCGTAGACCTACCAAGGGAGCAGAATCTGCTCCAAAGGCTTCCCACCCGAGCCCATCTGATGGGGATCTGTCCACTTACTTAAATACAAACCATCCATTCCAAATTCTTAAACCTCAAGCAGAGCCTTATCACCATAGGCTCAAAATTGATTTTTTGGCCGACAGGCTAGACCTTCTCAAAGAAATGGCTGATGGGCATGAAGGGCATCTTGATCATTTGGCACAGCGTACGTCAGAGCTTGATGGACACAACACTGTGGGAGAGAAGTTGCTGCAGATGGAGAGGGTATTAGAGCTTATCCGTAGTAAAAATGAAGATTTGGAGGCAACATCCAGATGAAACAACTTGCGTATTATTGAAATCCCAGATTCTATTGCTATGGGCTGAATGGAAGGCTATGTTGAGTCTCCGCTCCACTCCCGTTTTGGAGAAGCCATGTCTGCCCTCCTGGTGGTTGAAAGGGCGTATAGATCTCTTAGTCTACGGCCCCCAGCCGGACGGTCCTGCCCAACCTAACATAGCAAGATTACTAAATTAGGGAGATCAAGTTACCGTCGTAAGATTGGCTTGAGACAAGAAAACTCACTCAATAACAAGGTAATGAAATAACCATTTTACCCGACTACACACTTGACGTTCAGTTGGCCACGTGTGATTTTGCCCTCATCAAGCGCTCTTTTAAAAAAAAATACTGACATCTCTTATTCATTGATCTACCCCACTAAGTTCAGGATCCATCACCGGGGTAAGACACACTTTTTTACTGACCCCAAGCAGGCCGCTAAATTTGTGAAGACCAAACCACTTTCTTCAGAAGGAGGAGTCTCTGAAAATCTGTTTGCGGTGCAAGGCCAACTGAGTGATAATGAATAGCAACATCTGCTTGTTTGCAGTGCTTTTGAGTTTTGGCTCCCTTCTACCGAGTCTGCTCCCATACTGGCTGGCTGCCTGAGAGGTACCAGACCTCTCAGTCGGTCCTCTTCAGCCACTTGACTTCCCGCCTTGGGTCAGGCACTGTAGGGACTCTAGTACACCCCCAAGGGATGATTCTCATGATAAGTCCAGTGCTACACTGTTCTGGGGTGTGTTTGTGCAGTATGCCTCGTTTGAGGGGCTGACGTGGGTGGCAGGGTACATTTGCATTGTTGTTGATTATTTTTCCCCTCCCCCTTTGCACTCAACACTACTTTAAGGTCACTGTGCCCCAGATCCTGCAACATGTCTGATGCAGCTGCTGCAACGCTACACTCCTAGATCCGTACAATTAAATGCTTAACCTTAAAAGGTTGAATAATGCGCGGAAAGCAAGTCATGTTTCTGAATATCTACAGCATCACAACATAGACCTATGCATTCTCCAAGAATTGCACCATACTGATGCTACTAAGACATGCCAGAGTGCCAGTCCGATTGGCTAGTGCCATGCAGTGCTTTACTCCAATTATGCTCGTGGATTAGTCATACTTATATGTAAGTGGTTGCCCTGGTGCACCCTGTAAGTAGCTGGCTCTGTATATACCATGCCAAAGTACGGTATGGCGTGCACAGAGTCCAGTGGATCCCCAGAGGCTTTACAGAAGCTTACGTATATAATACTAATGCTCTCTTTTTTGGTAGTGTAGGCAACCAGATAGGCTTATCAGAGGGCTGGGTTAGGGATTTGTTGTACACACTCAGGCAAGAAATTCTTACACACACTCAATGACTAAATCCAAGACAAATTGTGTGTAAAAATATTTTTTGTATGCTTATTAATTAGAAGCAAAGTTACTTTGTTGCAGTAAAATAAGTTTAAAAAGTGGGCAGTGCATTTTTCGAACAGTTTAATGTTAACCTATGGGTGGAAAACAATCACACAATTTCACAGGTAAATACATGACTTATGAATACAGCCTAAAGGTTTTTGGACCAACACTGGGGAAGGGTCAGACAAAAGTAGAGAGTGCACCACCAGTGGCAATGCAGTGGCCAGATGCAGATGTCAAATTCAGTCACTGAGCCCAATGCTAGTAAATAGAGACTAAGGCACGAAAAGAAGTGCTGGTTGCAGGCAGGTACCCGCGATTTCATGGCACCAGGCGTCCCCCCCACACCCAGCGCCTTGAGGCCCTCACTGGTGAGATGCACACTTGATTAAACCCCCTTATTGATTGACGCCCCGGGGGTTTAAGCAAGCACAGGGGGGCACAAGGCAGCACCAATTATACACCACCAGCAGCACAGGGGTGCCTAGGTGCAGGGTGCAAAGAAGCTGGTGGAGGAACTCTGTTTCACAAAGATGCTGCAGGCTCTGAACAAGAGGCGGCAGGCTCGGAACCGTAGGCTGGACTAAGGTGTCCAACAACTGGGCAGATAAGCTGGCATGTCGATGGATGCCTGGGTGCCATTATCTGGGCTCCCCAAGGTAGGGGACTGAGGATGCAGGGGTACCTTTAGGTGTTGGAAAATCTTCACCGTAGCCAGTCGCGGTTAGGGGGACCCTTCGTGTTGAGTTTCATGAGGTACATAAAAGGTCAGCCACCAACGGTTTCGAGGTCAGGATCGCTGGAGAGACTTCACTGGAATGGCGGGCCACTCAGACTCTAGCCATGCGCGCAGAGTTGGCAGGACTTGCGAATCCAAAAGGCGAGAGAGTCCTAGGTGTGGGTTTCTTTGTCGATAGGCCCACTGCCCTCAGGAGTTATTTGTCTTTAGGGAAGGCAGGCAGTCCTCCTTGGGTTGTGGAGGTCACTCAGCCTGCAGAACGAGTTGCTTCTTCGAGCAGGTTTCTTCAAGGTCCGCAGACAGGCCAGTAAGGCTGGGGCCAAGTCAATTGTCGTCAGGAGGGTTCACTGCTGCATGGCTCTTCAGTCCTTTAGGTTACCAGGAATCGGAGGATCAAGGCTTAGCGATGCCCCTAAATATTCAATTTAGGGGCATAACAGGTACTGGCAGGTAGTAGCCAATGGGCTACTTACCTTTAGAGTGAATACACCCTTGGTCTGTCCTCTCCCTTTGGGGAGAGGGCCTCCTCTAATCTTATTGGCTAAAATAAATCCCACATGGAGGATTTTCTAAAGAGAGGATTACTTCAGCTCGGGACAACTTAGAGGTGGTCCTGGCTGAGAGGGGACACACCCCTTCTGCTTACTAATTTTCCCGCCGACCTTGCGCCAAAAGTGGGGCATGGTCAGGGGGGGGCAGGCATTTCCACTAGCTAGAGAGGTCCTGGCTAGCGTAACAAAGGACAGAACGCCCTGAAAGCTTTTCCTGCTTGGGGGAAGGTGAGAAGCATCTCCACCCAGAGCAGGCTTTATTTCTATCCCACAATAGCCCAAGGCTCCCACCTCAAGAAGGTCAGAAACATGTCGAAGTGGTAGGCTGGTGCAGACCAGTCAGCTACATACCAGAGAGTTGGTCGTTTTCAGGGGCAGCTCTAAGTTTACTACCTGTTGAATGCTAATCGGCCTCGCGGCCGTCGTGGCGGTGGGGTCGCAGCAATCATCCGCAAAGACTTACCTCTCATCACGTCTTCGTCACTATGCCTCCCTGACGTCGAGAATCTTGTAATAAGCCTGCCAACCGAAGCTGGTGCCCTGACCCTCCTCGTCCTATACCGCCCCCCCACTCCCATGCCTCTGTTCCCTGCTGCTCTATGTGAGCAGCTCTCTGCCCTAATGACTTCCTCAGCCCGCGTTGCCATGTATGGCGATTTTAATTACTGGTTCAACCACGTCGATGCTGGTCCCCACGCTACCGAATTGTTTGAGGCACTCTCCAGCCTCAACCTGACGCAGCATGTCCCCTCTCCCACTCACACTGGGGGTAACATCTTAGACCACATCTGGACACAGGGGGTGTCGCTCTCTGGCCCGACTATTTCCCCTTGCGTCTGGTCAGACCACTCACTGATCGAGTCATCTATTCTTGTAAAGGGCCTGGTCAGGCCCCCCCTCCGGCACGGTGGGTCCGTTCGGAACTGGAAGACCCTCGATTCATCTGCCTTCTTCTCCTCACTTGCCAAGACTCAGCCCCTAACTCCCGACACCTTAGATGTCAACATCATGGATGCCAACATCTCACATTGGCTTACGACGGCCAGCGACTTATGTGCACCTTTGTCTTCCTTCTCTCGCACACACTCCAATAAGTCTCACAAATGGTATAACCTCGCTTTAAAACAACAACATCTGGAGCTGCGCCGACTGGAGCGTAGATGGCGGCGCAATTATCTTAGCTCCGACAGGGAAGCATACGTGCTCGCGCGTAAAGCTTATAAAACTGCAATCATTTCAACCAAGACTGCCTTCATTTCCAACAGAATTTTAACAGCCCCCAACAGATCTAAGGAGATCTTCAAAGTCCTTGGCGAATTAACATCGGACGCCAGGACACTCCCGAACCCGCCTCCTTCCTCAGAATCATGCAATGCTTTAAACTCTTTCTTCATCGACAAGATCACCACCATCAAAAACTCCATTCCCCACTCTTTCCCCCCAATCACAGCAGTACCATCTCCTGCCAACACCTCCACTCTCTCTCGGTTCCCCACGCTCGATCCGGAATCCCTTGCTAAACTGTCCATCCGCGTGAAATCTGGATCCCCCAAGGACTGTTGCCCCCCCCTCTGTGCTTCGCGACATCTGTCACACCCTCCCACATTGCATCCTCCCCTTACTTAATTCTTCCCTTAATTCTGGCATAGTCCCCAGCTCATTCAAAGAGGCCATACTGGTGCCCCTCTTAAAGAAGCCAGGCGCCGATCCAGCGGTCCTTGCCAACTACCGCCCCATCTCCCTCTTGCCCTTCCTATCCAAAATCTTGGAGGCTCATGTCACGACTTGCCTCTCGCACTTTATCGAGGAGTCCAACTTCCTGGCGCCCAACCAGGCCGGGTTTAGACCAGCCCACCCCACCGAGGCCGTGATCCTCGCTGTGTTGGACAACCTCAGACGCAACGATGACAGAGGACAACCCCAGGCATTAGTCCTACTCGATCTATCGGCGGCATTCGACACGGTTGACCATAACATCTTAATCCACCGTGTCGAGTCCGCCGGAGTCTGTGGGGCTGCTTTGTCCTGGATTAAATCCTTCCTAGAGGAGAGGTCTCAGGCAGTCAGCCTGGGCCCTTTCTGCGCCACCAGCGTACCGTCATCCTGTGGGGTCCCTCAAGGATCTTCCCTGTCTCCCCTCCTTTTAAATTTGTACCTTGAACCCCTCCTTCACTCTTTAGGTAAGTGGGATATCACCGTGTTTAACTACGCGGATGATTTACAAATTATTTTTCCCCTAACCTCCCCTGATGCTGTCACTAACTTTCAGACGGCCTTGACACACATCCAGCACTGGATGAATCAAAACCAACTCAAGCTCAATCCGGGCAAAACCGAGCTCCTTCTTCCTGGGAGAAGTGCCCCTTACTGGGGCCCTCAGTACTGGCCTATTGAGCTCGGAACATCTCCTTCTCCTGCTGGCTGTGTAAAGAGTCTCGGGGTCCTGATCGACTCCGGCCTCACTCTCAAGGCCCAAGTGAGCGCAGTAACATCTTCCTGTATGTTCCAGCTATACAGGATACGGAAAGTCGCCCACCTCCTGTCGCCTGAAGCCTTGCTGCAAGTCTTAATAGCCCTGGTGATGTCCCGGCTGGATTTCTCCAATTCAATCTATCACGGCCTCCCTAAATCTCAGCTGTCCAGGTTACAGATCGTCCAAAACCAGGCTGCTCGGCTTGTTTTCAAAATCCCTAGATGGCAGTCGGCTCAACCCCTATTACGCCACCTCCACTGGCTACCAGTCAGTGAAAGAATCACTTTTAAGGTCCATTGCCTGGTCTTCAAAGCCCTCACTGGTCCCTCCCCTGCTTTTCTCAAGTCCTTAATCACCCCCTATTGTCCCTCTCGCACTTTGAGGTCTACCCACCTCCAGCTCCTAGCCGTCCCTCGTTTTAAACTCACCAGATCGGGCGGCCGCAGCTTTTCTTGTCTGGCCCCCAAGCTGTGGAACTCCCTTCCACTTAAGTCTTCCTGTTCCCTCCTTTCCTTTAGGAAATCTCTAAAAACACTACTCTTCCCTCATCCTCATTAATTATCCCTCTATCACCCTTCAAATCCGACTAGCGCCAGGAAACTCATGGTGACAGTGCGCTCAAGAAATTCATTATAACATAACATATAACATGCCCTCTGAGTGCATTTTACAATAAATCCAACATGGTCATCAGTGTGGGTTTACTATGCTGAGAAGTTTGATTTCAAACTTCCTAGCATTCAGTAAAGCCATAATGGAGCTGTGGAGTTCGCAATGACAAACTCCCAGCCCATGTACTCAATATGGCTTTACAGCATTTACAATGTCTAAGAATGAACTTAGACACTGTAGGGGCATATTGCTCATGCAGCTATGCCCTCACCTGTGGTATAGTGCCTGCCAGAGAGGTGACGTACCTATGCCACAGGCAGTGGTTAGTAGGCATGGCACATAGGGATGTGTGTCATGTCAACTCTTCAGTTTTAGCTGCTGTTAAACACACAGTATGATGGCAGTGAGCATGTGTTTGGAGAGGGGTCTCTAAGGGTAGCACAAACAAGCTGCAGCCCTAGAGACCCTCTCTGGTCACAATGTCCTTGGTTACAGTGGTACCTTTTACAAGGAACTTATGTATGTGCCAGAGGTGTGCCAGTTGTGGAAACAAAGGTACAGTTTTGGAAAAGAACACAGGAACTGGGAACCTGATCAGCAGGGACCCAGTGCACATTCATTCAAAGTGCATCAGTAATAGGGCAAAAAGTGTCACTTCCCTACACACCTGGAAGTGCTGAGCAACTCCCAGGGTCAGTATGTAGTTCTAGCTGGCATGCTATGTGATCACCCGCTCCCCCCCTTTTGTCAATTTGCCTCTTAGCACAGGTCTGGTGATTAAAGGGCACACTGGACACTGGCACGCTCCTCCGCGGTGGCGACTTCAACGAGGCGCTAGATCAGTCTGCAGACAGCCACAGCAATACTAAAGCGCTGCATGCGGGAGCTGCATCTTTGCTGTGCTCACTCAAGACCAGTAATTGCTTAATTGACCTTTGGAGGGCTGGACACAGCTCAGAGAGAGGGCACTTGCATCACTACTACACACAACACAGTCTCGAATAGATTTCTGGCTTGCACCATGGGATGTCGAGTCATGGAGACATACAGTGGACCATCTGCCGGGTACACTTTCAGACCACACCTTGGTTCTCCTGGAGCTTGTTCGTGAGGTGGTCAGGGAAGCTATAAGTAAACAATTGACCTTGAAATCAACGTGAGAGGAATTAATAAACCTCCAAGTGAATATATATTCTGTATTTGAAAGATCATTGTGATCAAAGCACTTAAAAATAGCTTTTCATCGCATCAAGATGAAAATTTAATTTGACTTCACATGAACCTTTATTTTAAATTCCACAATACGGTTTTTAATATGTCCTGAAGAAGGTGATGTAAACTAGCATTCCCCACCGAAACACTGCGTCAACACTATTTTACTTTGAGCATTGTTTATTATAAAATATTTTTGGTCCTTATTCTGGATGTGTATAAATACATGTCTTTATTCATGTGTATGATTCACTATGTCACAAATCTAACCGAATAGGTATTTAAAGAAATGTGATATGCCAATTGGTGATTTAAGATTATATACACACAACAATATGAAATCAGATCGTCTTTCTTTTCATGAAATAGGTATGTTTTTCAATGAAATTGTATTGTGATTTTACCACTGTTAGTGAACCGAACAATACATTTGTAAGAAATAACTCAATAAAGGAAGAGATATTTTTATATTACTGGCAAGGCAATTCATTTATTTGGTTATTCTTTTTACTTTAGCGGGCTACACATTGGGGCATATATGATTGTATGAATGAGCAGATATAGGGTTGTCTTATAAATATCAATGGGAACAATCTATTATTATTATTGGTCTCAACCCAGCTCCCTTTGTTCTTGAAGGGTTACTCTCTTACTTTTTTTAAATATATACTGTACAGCTCCTCTTGGCAAAACAGTGTGGCTGTGGGGGGAAAACGCTGACTGCTGCTCAAGACTGATTGGTTGCGAGGTGCAGCTTACTGCCAAGAACTACAGGCCTACTGGGAACTAATGCTGATGGTCTCCAGCTCCCAGGATATCTGAACCCAGCTGACGTCCTATTTGACGGTCTGTTGCCGATCAATCGGTAGTCCCCTATGCCCTCCAGAATGCTTGAGTAATACTGTGCTTTTTGCATTGGGTGTGTGGTGTTTTTATGCTCTTTGGGGAAGCACTCGACCTTTGCCATTTCGTTCATTTAATATTGTGGTATATGAAGCGAGCGCTCACCTGTCCCTTCCTTTACCCTGCCCCTTCCTTCTCTGTCCCCAATTCTTTTATTCCTTTTACCACCTCCCCTCCTGTTCCCCCCCCTCCTCCTCCTCCTCCCTATTTCACCGTGGGTGTATAGATTGCAATGCTGCTTATCTTTGACACGGTTGTAATCATATACATAGAAGACTGTACCAACCAGCTCTTGTTGTCTTGCACTGTAGTTTTGACACCGTATGTTTGTTCTTTTAAAATGCAATACATAAATCTGGAAACAAAAATCCACATTCAACAGATTCTTGGAAAAAAGGAGCAATTTATGTTATTAACTCTTTAAACTAGTGTGAGAAGCTGGCTTGGTATATGGTGCACATTTATGTAAGTGGGAACCCTGGACCAATCCAGATGACCCGTATGATGATTTTAGTGGTCTTAGACAACCTTAGAAAGCTCTCCAAGTGGTACCTGTGGAAAGCAGCCTTCAGGCTTAGTCCAGAAGGAGTGTAAAGCAGCCTGTTTTACCAGAACATAATCTTATTGGTACAGGTTAAGTGAAAAAGGACCACAGAGTGTATTTATAAAAATATATATTTAGGGGCGTGTCTAAGATGGCGGCGTGATCGGACGCAGGTCTCCGGAGCTCCCTGCCCGATCCCGCCATATCGCCTAACATAGCCGCAATTCTCCGTTCATTGGCACCCGGAGGTCGGAAGAATCAACCGCCGGTGCTCGGCCAACCGAGAGACGGACGCCCATTGCGCCTGCTGCGAGAGAGCCGCCGGAACCCGGATTTGGCGCCATTGTGCAGTGGCTGCGCCGCTGGACCGGAGGGGGTCCCTTTGGCGGCCACCAGCGGCTCGCTGCCCCCCTGTGTGGTGGGGACACTCCTGGACATCCGGCGAGGCTTCGCTGAGCCCCGCTGCCGCCCGCTCGGGCCCTGGGGGCTTGCCGCTGCACCAGCACTTCTGCCCGGGCCGCCCTGATCCGGCGGCGGACTACGCAAGACCCCGGCTTCTGGCCTACTCGCGTACCGCGAGAGGGCCTGTGCATCGAGCCGGCAGCAGTTCCGGCAGGACGCCGGCCCGCCCCTTCTGCAGCGGACCTCCTCGACTGCATTCCAGGCTGCCACGCACGTCGCCTGAGGCGGAGGCTGCCGCCCAAGCAACCCAGCGAGCGGCCCGGCGGCTGTGCAAATCGAGGCCTCGGCTTCGGGCCTAGCTCACTCCCCCACCTGCCTGGAATTCTCGCCGAGAGCCGACCTGAGCCCCGGCAGGCCCCGCAACTGAAGGGGCCCTGGACACTGCCCCCCTGGTTTTCCGGCAACCCGTGGCGACACAGCTGACCTGGCCGGGCGACCGGAGTCCCTGAGCACGCCGACCCACCACAGGTGAGGAGAGTGGGGAAGGGAGTGGAAGAGCTCGGGGGGCACAACCGAGTCCCCGGCGTACGGACATCCCTGTGGGCCCCCACTGCAGAATCCTAACTGATACCTTTGGAGCGCCTCTCTGGGGGGGTGAGCCGCCCTCCACTCATTGCGGTCTCTCGCCGGTCGGGCGGAGGCTACCACCTTGCCTCTCCCCCCCCCCCTGGGCTTGCGGTCATCTGAAGACATCGGTCCCTGCCCGTGCGCAGACGTCTACAGCCGCCTGGACACTGCCATACCCCCCACTCCCCGTCTGCCTCCTCACTGGTCCCTCTTAGTACACGCGCTCCACTATCCAACTGCCTGTCGGGGCCGTATTCCCTCACGCGCCATGGCAGGACAAAGAGGCAAAAAGGGATCGCAAACTCTCCCTGAACTGTTGGCTAAATCGCAGCCCAAGCCTGGCAAAGACCCGCCGTCCCCTGGGACCGGGAAGGCATCATCGGCGACCACGGATGACCAAATGCCCATCACCAAAGCCTTTCTGGAGACGCTCTTCAACTCGCTACGGGACGATTTCAAATCCCTGCAACAGGAGGTGGCGGGGGAAGTGAAGGAACTCCGGCGGGATGTGGAGGACCTCGGCAAACGGGTGGTCGCAGTCGAGGAGGCTGATCAAGCCAGGAGCTCCGAGATCGAACTGCTCCAGCAAGAAGTCCTGCGACTCACGGACCAGCACCTTGACCTCCAGGCCCATACGGAGGACCTGGAAAACCGTTCCAGACGGAACAACATACGGGTCCGGGGGGTCCCTCAGAAAGGCGAGGGGGCTGATGTCACCGCATACCTGCAGGCCCTCTTCAGGAGCATTCTGGGAGAGGCAGAAGATTTCCACATCCGCATTGACAGGGCACATCGCGTAGGACTGCCTCGCAGAGCCCCAGCCCCACCGCCGGACATCTTGGCCTTCCTTCCGGACTTCCCGCTTAAAGAACGGATCCTCCGGGAAGCCCGGAGAGCTCAGCCCATCCAGTTTCGAGGCCATCCCATTGCCCTATACCAAGATCTTTCCGCCACGACTCTCCAGAAAAGGAAGGACTTCAAGCCAGTCACGGACTTCCTGCGGGGAAAAGAAATCTCATATTCTTGGGGGCATCCCTTTCGAATCATATTCAAATGGAACGGACGGCTACAACAGCTACGATCTCTTAAAGACACTTGTGATCTCCTGGGTCTTGACCAAGTAGATGCTGAACCGGTTTTCAAGAGCTCGCAGGGCTCCTCCAGAGGGGGTTGGCAGACTGTAAGCCGCAGACGATCCCCTCCTCAGCGCTTCAGGCCCGATGCCTCTGTCATTTCCCGGGAGCGTGAGACTGCGGTGGCAGAGGTGATCAGAGAGACCTCTTCCCCAGAGTGATACTGACTCTTGCTTTGGAGATTGTGTATCGCACCCGCTCAGCCCTGACGGCTGGCGGTTCGGGCGGGGGGCCCGGTGAAGCTGCCATCGGAAATGACCCCTTCATTGTTCTTAACCACAATCCTGTGTGCCTTGACGGGATTGGGACTACAGGTTTCCATTTTGTTGGGTTTGGGTGGGGGGGAACTGGGTTTGGGGTTTTGTTATTACGCCGCGGCCTACTACTGTCCTTATTTGCATGTGCTACGTTGCATACTTTGGTGGCTGCGGGCTGTTTCTGGGAGGGATGTTGGGTTAGGGAGGGATCCAGGGTGGGGACCAGTGTGCCACGCTACTTCAGCTTTCGCGCGAAGAGACCCCTCACCAAGATGCATGTGCCGACTTGGAGTATTCACCCACACAAATGGCTCATACCTAGACACAAACAGGGACCATACCATACACTATTCACCGAGAACCGCCACGTGCTCCTTTGACGTGCCTATGGCCCAACCAGCGCTGCATCACACACCCCCTGCGCGATGACAGACAACACCCTTAAGATTATAACACTTAATGTGAAGGGGCTCAACAACCCGATCAAGAGGAGAGCTGTTCTCTCTTACTTGGAAAACTCTGAAGCCGCTATTTGCCTGCTACAAGAGACGCGTCTCCTCCAGAAGGACTGGCACAGAATGCGCTCGCGAGCCTTCCCGCAACAATTCTTTTCCTCCCTTCCAACAAAGAATGCCGGGGTTGCGATCCTAATCTCTAGCTCATTTAGGGGGAGGGTGGGTAACAAGGTGGGGGAAATCAAAGGCCGCCTCCTGGCATACACTCTCACCGTGGGTGACACAACGCTCACGATCGGCACCCTGTACGCTCCAAACACAGGTCAAGAGGCCTTCTTAAAAGACGCCATTTCCGAAGCCCTCCAGACACCACACACACCCCTACTCCTGGGCGGGGACTTTAACATTGTTATGGATACACATGCCGATCGGTCTGGCCACCGCTACGGGGACTTTGGGGCCTTGTCAACTGCCGGGCATGATTGGCTATCCGAAAGGGGCTTGGTAGACCTCTGGAGGGCACGTCATCCGACTGCCTCGCAATTCACGTTCTACTCGCATGTGCACCACACCTACGCCAGGCTTGATCACTTCCTGGGTTCTTCAGACCTCCTTACAACCCTTGAGGACATTACCATCACACCCGCAGCCCTCACTGACCATGACGCGGTGGAACTCTCCCTCGCTCTCCGCGCACCCCGTCGCCCTCGAGGCCCATGGCGCCTCCGCGAACCCTTGCTACAGCGCCCTGATGTCACTAAACGTATTGGGGAATGCATAGACACTTACCTATCTACCAACGATACACCGGGCATCTCAGCGACGGCTCTTTGGGGGGCTCTGAAAGCGGTCGTGCGGGGCGAGCTCATAGCTATTTCGGCTGCGGAAGCTAAAGACCGCAAAAGCAAGAGAGAGGAACTTACGGCGCGGGTGGCGGAGCTGGAACGGGCACATAGTCGCACGTGTGCCCCTCGAGTGTGGAAACAGCTAAAAGCTGCTCGGGCCCAACTCGCCAGTCTGGATACAGACAGGGCGGAGTTTGCGGCTCTCCGCCTACGGCATACTTATTATGTCGGAGGGAACAAAACGGGGCGTCTACTGGCCAGTGCTCTAAGGGCCAAGACCCAACGGGCCAAACTCACCTCTTTGGTTGGCGCCAATGGTGAAGTGCTCACAGACGATGCCCAAGTGGCCGAGGCGTTTCGTTCATACTACGCTTCCCTGTACGGGGGGGAGGAAGTCCCGTCCGGGGATATTGAAGCGTACCTAAATACTGTGGCTATCACAGCGATCCCTGAATCTACCGCGGAAGCTCTCGATGCCCCCATAAGCCAGGAAGAAGTCTTAGCTGCCATCTCTCGTCTGCGCCCCCTTAAATCCCCAGGACCGGATGGCTTCTCAGCGGGCTTCTATAAGCTCTTCAATCGGCGTTTGGCCCCGGTGCTTGCTCGCCTCTTCAACTCTTTCGAAGGGGCGGCTGCCATACCTCCGGACATGCTAGCCGCTGAAGTGGTAGTGCTTCCTAAACCCGGGAAGAAACCCACGCACTGCTCTGCGTTCCGCCCAATCTCGTTACTGAACCTAGACCTGAAGCTTTTTTCAGGCATCCTTGCCGCCCGCCTTGGCCCGTGCCTTCCTGGTCTTTTGGAACCAGACCAATCTGGCTTTGTTCCAGGCCGCCAGTGTGCAGACAATACTAAACGGGTGCTCCACCTTATTGACAAGACGCATTCTCGAGCTTCGGACTCTGCGCTTCTTGCCATCGACGCGGAGAAAGCGTTCGATCGCGTGAACTGGGATTATTTACAACTCGTACTCCGCCGGTTCGGTCTCAGTGACCGTTTTTGCTCGCGCATAGCGGGCTGCTATCATCATCCACAGGCCACGGTTCGCCTGGGGAGCCTGCGCTCGCCCCCGTTTGAGATCCAACGAGGTACCAGGCAGGGGTGCCCCCTCTCCCCCCTCCTATTCGTGATGTATATCGAGCCTCTAGCGCAGAGAGTCCGCGACAACCCGAGGATAGAGGGCATCGACTTCGGGCGCGAACCCCATCCTATCAGTTTATACGCGGACGATGTCATAGCCACTCTACACAGCCCTGCTACTTCTGTGCCTGCCTTCATGGAGGAACTTGACTCGTTTGGGGCTGTTTCAGGCTTCCGCATTAATATCGCAAAATCCCTCATCTTACCTCTAGGCAAAAATGCGCGCCCGCAGGCCCCGACATTGGGTCACCACAGCGGCCTACAGGTGGTCGACCGGGTACCATACCTAGGAATCACCCTGACTCCCTCAACCAACCTCACGGTCTCCACTAATTACGCAACTCTCGTCACCCGGATCCGCTCAGACCTGGCGAGATGGTCCAAACAACCTCTTTCTCTGCTGGGGAGGGTGGCGGCTATAAAAATGTCAGTCCTGCCGCGGATTTTATATTTGTTTCAAACAATTCCCATTGTGCCCCCTGCGGGCACGTTGAAAAACTTACAAGACTTACTGTCTGGCTTTATTTGGGAGGGGAAGAGAGCCCGACTTCACAAACTGCTTGCATACAGGAGCATGGATGAGGGCGGTCTCGGAATCCCGGACTTGGCGCGGTACTTCCAGGCATCCCAACTCCGGTACCTGGTGGAGTGGTACAGACCCGAATCGGAGAAGAGATGGCTCTTCCAAGATAGAGCTATGGCTCAGACGCCGCTGTGGCGGGTTCCATTCCTGGCCAAACACCACAGGCCCAAATATATGTCACGGTCCCCAATCACTCGCACGACCCTACAGGTGTGGAATCGGGTAGCGCTCAAACGCGGACTGACCACTTTCCCTTCCCCTCTCACTCCCCTTCTGGACAACCCTGACTTCCCCCCAGGTGAGGGCCCAGGTGCATTTTCTCAATGGCGGGGCTCGGCGTGCCGAGCTGCGGGACATCTTTTTGACCTGAACGGATTCCTTTCCTTCGACGACATTAAACAAGGATACGGGATAGAACACCCCCACTTTTCCAATACCTCCAGCTCCGACACTGGCTCACAGACCCGAACGTCATTACCCTAGTGGGCCGCCCCATGACGGACTTCGAGAAGTGGCTGCTTACTAAGACCACAGATAAGCGCCTCGTCTCCGAACTCTATAAAATGCTTGCCCCTTCACCCTCCCAGGCTAAATCACCTGGTCAACGGCGCTGGGAGGCTGAACTTGGGAGGACCTTGTCATCCAAAGAATGGGGATACATCTAACATAGAGCCTCACACACTACACGAAACACCAAAGCGAGAGAAACTGCAGTTAAACTCGACATATATTGGCACCTTACTCCAGTCCGATTACACCAGGGAAACCCGAAGCGCAGCGACCTTTGCTGGAGAGGGTGCGGGGAACGTGGTACCTTGACTCACATCCTCTGGGGGTGCCCCGAGCTGGGAGACTTTTGGAAACAGGTCCTGGATGACAGACTCCACTTTCGAAACTGAAGTCCCGAGATTCCCAGCGTACACCGTGTTGGGCCTGCCCAATGCTTTAATGTTTCCCCTCAAATCACTACGCGGCCGACAGATGGGCATCGCTATGCAGGCAGCCACACAACACATCTTGTCACTATGGGGCACTACGACTAAACCTACGCACACGGGATGGCTCCACAAACTGTGGTTCACCCTTGGGATGGAGCGTATCCATGCCACTCTCACCAGCTCCACAGACGCCTTTCGCAAGACATGGCTCCCCTTGCTGACCCTCTTATCCAAGGAGTTCAATGAAATCACCTGCCCCAAGTATCTTAGGGTTTTGCGTCTCACTAGCACCACCGATGACTCCCGGTGACTCTACTACTCATGGCCTCGTCATGCTCCCGCGACTCAATGCAGGTGTCACTGACCTTCATGGGCACACTGGTCGGGGTGGAGGGAGGGGGGATTTTGTGGGGGAGGGGTGGGGGTTTTTGGTTCGTTTTGTTTTCCTTATGTCAATCTTTTGCTCTTCCAAGCATGACATTGCATCGCTAATTGGGCATACCTTCCTTGCTTCACCTGCTGCACAAGGGAAGACATGCTTGTCTGTCCCGCCCGCACTGTACGCTCTGAGTTTACTTTTCTCACAGAGATGTCTTACTATATGCCTGTTAAGAATTTCAATAAAAACACTTTTGAAACTAAAACTAAAATATATATTTAGTATAAGACACTAACTAACACATACAGCTATCTCCTAGCCGGAGATATACATAATGCACACAATACTTTACAATGGAAACATGTAAGTAGCACGAATACACAGTGGTCTCCAGGGGGGACCAAACCATATACTGAAATAGCAGTATGCGAACCACGACTCAAATCAAGACTATACCCAGAAGACGTATAAGTGCCAGGGTCACAAGGAACCACACAAAGTAAGTAACCAGGAAGCCCACGGAGGCAGTGTGCAGAGTGGGAATACGACCACATAGTCAATACAAGTAATTGGATAAGTTGCGGTTGCAATTTTAAAGGAGGACCCTTCCCAGTGGACCCTGAAGAAACACCGTGGAAGAAAGTAGGTTGGAGAACCACCCCACCTGTGAATACCATAGGAACCAGGATACCTACACCAGGGAAGCCGTGTGCATTGATGAGAAGTGGAGTCGGAAACGCAGTCGAACTCAGTGGCGGACTTCAGGAAGATGGCGCTGCTGGAGAAGGTGAAAGTGTGCGGAGGAACCTAAAAGTGGATTCAGGATGAGAAGTACGTGCAAGCAGAGGGGAGAGAGACTATGCCACTTGGAAGTGACTGGGAGGCCCAGAAGACGAATGCCCTCCGAAGTAGAGTGTTGCAGGAGAGCTGACAGTGACTTTGAAACTGCAGCTGTGCAGACCAGGCGATGCAGTGGAAGACCAGGAGACGTGCACGGCTGTCCCATGTCAAATGTCGAGAGTGGAGGGTTCGGTGTCCATCGGAATCACCAAGTTTTTGCGACTGCAAACAACATGGAAAGGGAAGAAGGTATAGTGCCAGAACCAGCAAGGTCCAGGTGACTCACCACAAGCAGGAGAATCTGGGTAGGCCCCGAGCAATGAGGGAAGCTCACAGGAATCAAAGGAGACCCTCAGGAGGACCCAAAGGCCACATGCACTGGAGTCGCAAAAGGACCTCGAGCAGCTCACCAAAGATGCAGGCCCACGATGCAAGTGATGTGGTGAGGACAAAGATCTTGGTCACAGGAGATGCTTGAGGTAGGGGCTACTTGGAGCCCAAAGAACTTGGTGAAAGGAAGCCAACAAGCCTTTGCAACTACACACAGGGGTTCGGTTCCTGCAGCTCCGATGAGGGATACTGGCATCAAACTTTGTGAGAGGACAGTGCAGGCCTCAAGGGATGTGAAGAACCACCACCTGTGTTAATGAGCCTTCCGGAGTCCATGGGAGCCCAGAATCAGCATACCGGCTAACACAGAGTAATGCAAAGGCAAATACCACAATTAATGGTGGCAATAAATGATTAAATTGTTATTAGTCGTAAGAATAGAAACTAAACTACACTATCATTACTAAAAGTCGAGCAGTACAACCTTTTCCTGCCATGTTTGAGGCGCAGTTGCGGTGCCTACAGATACAGGGAAGTGACTCCTTCACTTCAAGGGAGATTCCTTCAGGTGACTTGGATGCCCACAGGCCTTGGAAGGTTCCTGTATGGAGCACATGCACGGACATTGCAGCAGACGAGCAGGGCGATGAGATCAGGAGCAGCAGGAGTCTTCCCAGTGCAGCCTTGATGCCCAGAGAGAAGTTCAGAGTGCCCAGACGGTCGAAGAAGTGGTGTCTTGAAATGAATCTTGTCCCATGATGAATCTAGGTACCCACCCTCAGGTAAGCCCTTAAGTACCCTAAGGAAGATTCAGGGTTCCCTCCCAGGGGAGGAGTCGGACAGTGGAGAGGATACTCCCATGTCCTTTGTCCAGTTTTCCGCCAGAGCGGGAGCCAACGGCTCCCAGAGCTAGTTTGAACTGGACTATGCCAGGAGGTCATCAAATATGCCCTTCAATTAGACTGAGTGGCGCTGGCAGGCACTTCCACCTGTCCCCAATTCACTAAACTGTGTCTGGGAGGTGGTTACACCTCCCTGTGACAGGATACCTATTGTCTGCCTTTCCCTGCTCGAGCTTGGCTCAGCAGCAGGAGGGCAGAATCGTCTCTCTGGTCAGCAGCAGCCATGTTGTGTGTCCAGGTGTAGAAGACTGGTACCGGGAGCACAGAGGGTCTCCCGGAGGAGCTTTACTGTACATGGAATCATACCTCCCACATAGTTTACAGTGAGGGTATAATTCCAACATGTTTGTTAGCAAACATGACAGGATTTCTTACAGCCAGTTTAGAGGTGGTCATTGCGTAATAACGCATGGCCACTATGTATCATAATGGCTGATGCACTTACAACCCCGGAGAATGGACTCTGAACGTTGTAGGTGTGTCCTGCTCATGCAGGGGCACCCTAACACTTCGAACCGAGCACCCTGCCTTCAGAATTGAAAGGCCTGCTTTAGGGGTGACTCATAGGTTTTAAGTGCCGTGACCTTACATATAGGGAATCCTATATATTTTGTAAGTGGTGCTAGCACCAGATTACACAGGCTGCAATGGCAGGCCTGTAGCTACAGTTTGAGTGGTCTCTCATGGGTGGCATAATTCATGCTTCAGACCATGGAGTACCCCTGGTGTACATATGCTCTGTGTAACTCAGTACCATATACTAGGGACTGATAAGGGCACACCAGTGTCCAATCTGGGATGTACCCAAGCACTTATAATACCAATTTAGGGGATAAAGCACAGAACTGGGGTCCCGATTAGCAGGATCCCAGCCAGACCAGTCAGAAACAGCATAGCACCAGGCAGAAAAGTGGGGGTAACCATGTAGGAGGCTCCTACCTTCCTACAACTACGAATTATGATTTATTGCTGTCAGTGTCAAACAAAAATCTGTTCATATTTTGGTTTATATGAGTGTATCCTTCAGTGTCTCTTTCTCTTTTTTCTTGTTGCTTTAACTATTAGCAATAGTAAGTAAATGTCCAGGCTGTGTTGTAGTATGATTAGAAACTGCACTGTACTTTGTCCACAAAGGGCAAAGCAGGATGATTTTTGGTCTATCTTGAACTTTAGTCAAGAATCAGAAGTTACCAGCCATTTCAGTTTACTGAAGAAAAGGTATTGTTGGCACTTCCGTTGTATAATCAATCGGAGAATGGAATGAAAGTTGCATGATTAATGGGAAGAAGTTCAAGAAGCGTCGCCAGTGTGAAGAAGTTCAAGAGGCAGGATGACAGCTAAACAGATCTTTATTTTTTTAAGTACAAGGTACAGCAAAGACCTAGTCACAGGGCAGCCAGAAGCAACTGACTCTCAGTACTTGGCAACCAGAGCCAGCACACTATACATTCTAGATTCCTAAAGGTAGTGTGTTCCATATGAGTGCACCTGGCTAACACAGAGTAATGCAAAGGCAAATACCACAATTAATGGTGGCAATAAATGATTAAATTGTTATTAGTCGTAAGATTAGAAACTAAACTACACTATCATTACTAAAAGTCGAGCAGTACAACCTTTTCCTGCCATGTTTGAGGTGCAGTGCTGCATTTTGGTAAATCGTCAGCATCCACCAGCCATTCCAGTCTGCCAAAGATAACAGCCTGTTGTTAGCACTTCTTTAGAATAAATGTGTGGTGATACCCGCATGATCATTTGTAGTTATAATGAAAATAACAGTTTTATAGATTTAGGACATGTGAATTTAGAATATACAAAAAACTTAGCAGAACAAAAAGTGGATTGCACTTGTTCAGGGAGAGCTCCTGATGTACGGAAGACGTGAGAATACTCAAGGAGTTTGAGGAAGTGTTAAAAGGCTAATGGAGACAAGAGATGGACAGGGGTCCACTGAAGATCTAGAGAGGAGAACTGTGTGAAAAATAATTAGGAGGTTAGGTATGGGTTTGAAACCAACCAGTATCTTGAGTGGAGAGAACAAAGGCAAGGGTGTCATGGCAAGGGAAGTGATGTGGAGGAGCTGAAATTGGTGCCATCTTCTGACTGTTGAACTTTAGTTAATAGGAAGAGCGGATAGCTACTCACAAAGAGCCTCTGAGGGTGGAAAAGGAACAAGCATTGGTAAATGCTTTAGGTTTTGCCTAGGGGATTAATAATAAATTAAGAGGTGGGGGAGCAGTGTATTAGTGTAGGGAGAGTGATGTGAATGCTGTCTGTGCAGGGTGATTGGTGCATGAATGAAGGTCGATAAGTATCTGAATGCAGGTTGAAAGTGCCTCAATGCATGGTGATTCATGTGCTTTCAATGAAGAATGGGAATTGTGTGAGTACGCACGGTGAGAGATATTAATTACCCTCTACAAGGGACAAGGTGTGCTAGTACAGGGTGAGCGGTATCCCAATATTGCAAGTGCAGAATGAGCGGTTTAAGTTCAGGGTGAGAGGTGTGAGTGGAGGGTGTGAGGAATTTAAGTGCTGGGTGAGAGGTATGTCAATGGTGTGTGAGTGCAGAGCCAGCACTCTGTGAGTGGTGGATGAGCAGTATCTGACTGCAAGGGCAATGTCAGGGTGACTGTGCAGAGTAAACAGTGGGTGAGTGTGCACGGTGAGCGGTGTCTGAGAGTAGGTGAAAGGTATGCAAGTGTTGTCCAAAGTTACAAAATGAGGCAAAGCTGTGCTGTGTCCTAATATGACAGCGACAGCTGCCTGGGCACTGCTCACCTCACCCAGGTCCTGGCAAAGCACGTCTTGTCTGTTCTACCACACTTGGCATCTGAACAGTGCAGTGCGGGAAAGAGACAAAAAAAAGAAAAATAACAAGTACAGACGTGTAGAAGTGTGCAGGAAGTGGAGGTATAGTAATGTATGTCACATTGTCTAGGCGCTGATGTATTGCAATGAGAAAGGGTACAATGTGAGGGGTGATTTCCTGTGTGGCAGTGGAATGCATAAACGAGAACGGAGTAGGAGCAGACAAGTGTGGCAGCGAGGGGGAGGAGGTACGAAATAAAAACATTTAGTGAGAGCATAAAAAGCCCTAAGTGTGAAAGTGCAATCACTAGTGTGAGGTGGCTATGGATGTGGCTACAGTAGATGGGGTGTTTACACAGAATAGCGCCAGGTGGTCTAAGAAAGGAGCCCTATTGGGGAGTGGGGTCGCGCAATGAAGAAGGCGCCAGGGAGCGAGGATGGTGCGGGACAGTGGGAGGAATGTTCCACAGTGAGAAAGGTGGATGAGACAGCAGGATCGGGAGATTAAACCCCCACAGGAGTGGATGCAGTGGGGAAGGTGGAGGAGAGACCTGGCGTGGGAGTGAAAAGGATGCAGGAGACAGCTGGAGTGGAAGGAGAGATCGCCATAGGGGAGGAAGGTGCAGAAGATGGACACCCCGGGGTTGGACGGGAATACTACACTGTGAGAAGAGTGCAGGAGACAGCAGGAGTGGAAGGTGAATCCTCCACAGGGGAGGAGAGCGCAGGAGTGGGCAGGCAGGAGTCAGTGTCTCGGTGGCAGGCTAGGCAGGTACCGACGCAGCATGTAGTACAGGTGGGGTAGGCAGGAGCAGGAAGGGGTCGAGGGCAGTATCCAGGGTGTCAGGTGCAAGGGTGGAGCCGTTGCTGGCTGAGAGGCTTTGAACTTAAGCTATCAGCCCTACCCAGGGCTCTGCAGGGGTGGAAGCAAAGACTGTGGCAACCGGATATATATTAGTATTGGTAGGAATGATGTTAGAACCAATAACTAGATTTGAGAAATCAGCAAACACATCAAGTTGACACCAGTGTGTTTGTAAGAATGAACAATGGAACCCATAATAAGATTTAAAAGTTAGCAAACAGATCATGTTGATACCAGGGTCAGATAAAATCATCCGAGAAGTGTAAATCAGAAAATGTGAAAACCACCATAGTCATACCGCTAATGTGTGCAGAATTTAAAAAGCGCATGCATGAATGCATGCCATATATCTACAGTGTGTAACATAAACCTTGAAAACAATGTGAGAAGAACTAAAAAAACAGAGTAACAGTGTGGGAAATTTAGACCGAGTACCCAGTGTTCACTCTATCGCAGTCCCATCAGACTAAGTGTACGATTATAGTGCATGGGTGACCGGCATGTCGGCATCAGTGCCGGCATGTACTCTGTGGTATACTACAGAGCCCAATATGCAACAGAATGGATTTTAGAAACTAGCTTTCTCACAGAATGAACATTTATACAAGAGATGATGAGGTGAAGAGACAATGTGATGCTCGCTAAAACATTTTTTAAACAAGCATTGGCATAGCCAATAGGTCTCGCCTTTGGGACTTTATAACGGTTTAGCCATGCAGCACACTATCCTGGTCCATGTGCTGCTATGGATTGAATACAATTACTACATACTGGGCCATGTAGTGTGGTTCAAGAATACATGTTTGTCTCTGCTGCATGCTTCTTCTTCCTGGTTGGCATTTGGAAATTAAAAGCAACGATGGGAGGGTGGGGGTGAATTGAAAGCAATGACAGGAGGCTGGGAGAGAACTGAAAGCAACAGTGGAATTCAAAGCAACGATGTGAGGTTAGGGGGATTAAAAACAATGGGACAGTGGAAAGTTTTGAAAACATGGTTGCCAAACGAATACAAGTTTTATTTTCTAGAATCTTCGTGGTGATAGAATCCGTGGATGTGCGAGCTCTGCACCGGATCTATTGCAAAATATTCACTCCCTGTAAATTAAGAGGAGTCGGCAGGTTTGGAAGGTTTTTTGTGTAGCATACATAAAATAGTATTTGCTTTCACTCTGGTGACAGAACGTTGACCAATGTTAAAGAAAAAAAAGTATGGGCTCAGGGGCTCGCTTCTCCCGTTCATCTGGCCTTCCTCCTCCCCTCTCCCCCTCCACCCCCAGCATGTGCTTTTGATTAATTGTGTCCAAGTGCTGCCGTTCAAAAAGGGCCCGCATCACCTTGATGTTGGCCGTAAAATGACTAATTTACACTACTGACATTCATTTTCATTGCTGACAATAGCGAGTGGATAATATGTGAAAAGAAATAATTGTGTGTGTAAAGTGGACTTTTGGCAGTAAAAACTCACCGTGAACCCCCGCGTTACGAAATTTACACCAGACACGTTTGCCACATGATAATACCAATGGTGTGCAAATGAACATATTGGAGTTGTATCAGACACGCTTCGCACAAATACTAGTAAATGTATGTGTCTAGTGCTTAGTGGAATAAAGTTAGTTTTCAACCACTCCGTAACTAGATGTGGGTTGACATAAGGGTTATTATGAACATACGAACGGAATAAAGTACGGAAGCCTTACTATCGTAAATGTGTTAGTCATTAGCACAGTAAAGTTATGGCTGCCTCAGAGCCTTAGCTCATAATTCAGCTGCACTTTTAGACGAGCGCGTCAGTGCTGACATCACGATGATGTCACACTCTGCACCGGACTTTGGTTACAGGAAGACAAATATGCACAAATTAGCTTCCTTATTACATAAAACTCTCAAAACTACTCGGGCGCTAGACAGCACTACAAGACGCAAACCAGCGTTTATCGATTTAAATATCAAACAGCCTAATTATGCACACGTGGACGCTTTGACACATCCGCAAACCAACAATACGATTTTAAAAATGCAAAATATGCTCTTGTTAAACTTTCGCCATCGAGATACCTGGAGGCAGCCAACCTTTATCTCTTATTTAAAACACAAGCAATAGCCGAAATTCATTAGTCATTTATTTTCCAATCATATAAAAGGAAGAAGTGGAGGGGGCGCGTTTACTTTATTGAATCCTTGTAGCAGCTTGTGCAGCTGGTGAGAGGCGCTCTTGATGTTTTCAGGGAGCTGCGGGGACGGTCCGGTGGGAACACACTTAATCGAATAAGCTATCTTTGCTGTGGAGATTAACTGGATGGCTACAGCGGCAGAACTCAAAGTATCCGCAAGGCCCATGTCGCAAATCCAAGAAGAAACAAGCGTGCGCCTCGCGGGCAGCAGGGGAAGGGGGGCCTGCCGATTGCCTCGCGGGAGGCAGCGGCGATAATTAATACTAAATGGCGCTGCCGCTCGCAGCTCATAATGGTATTAATTATCGCCGCTCGCTCCAGCGAAGCAATCGGCCCACGTGCACGCGTTGCCATTGAAGGCAATGGAACGAGTGCACGAGTTTGCCTCAAAAAGGGAATCGACGGCTTTAGGTCTCTTTCCTATGCAGCGCATGCGTGCTGCATAGGCGAGACCTAAAAACATGTTTGGAAATAAATAAATAAACTATTGTAGATAGCCAAGCAGAAAATGTGAAATACCTTCAGACCAACAGTACAATATAAAGCCCAGTATGCAGAGAAACCCGTGGAGGAACCTTGGGAGAACTACGCAATTAACCTAATCCTTACACGTAAACATAGCTCAAAATTACTTGGAATGCCATGCATAACCAAAAGGATGGCGAGTACTTACAGCGTTCAGCCCGCCAGGACACATGAAAAGGGGGGGCCCTTGGCCCCCCCGCCCGTATGGCGGCGCGGCGACCGCCTCCCCCTTTAGCGCCTCTCGATGGTGGGGCGGGCCCTCATGGGCACGACCCGCCACCGATTGGCCGGCGGCCTCCCTGACCCGGATACCAGGGTAGGATGTCCGGGTCAGGGGGGGCGTGCTGCGGGAGAGGCTGGGCGGGGGCGTCACCACCCCCACCCGGCCCCTTGAGAATAAAGAGGTGGGGAGTGCCCGGGAGACCCTCTTGTCCCTGGACGCTCCCCCACAGCGTGTTGTGCCCCGCGCTCGGGGCTTCTTTGTAAGTATGCTCCTGGTTTAGGTCTAGGTAGGGGGAGGCCAGATCGTCGGTTAACAATGCTGGCCTGTGGCGGTAAGGTCATGACCGGTGAGCAGCTATTTTAAGGTCTGAGGGGGGCGGGCATCATCCAATGGAGGTTCCCGCCCAGGGGGAGGAGGCCACTGGCCACTCCTAGAACTCCAGGGGCAAGGTAACTGATGCTTCAAAGGGGCGCGGGTTGGAGTAGTCACGCTTTCCTTAGGCTGGTAGCCACCCCGCGCGCGCATACTCATGACGTCACCGGATGGCGCAGAGTAAGGGCCCTCCTTTAGTGGGTAAATGGAGTTCAAGGCGTAGACCGGAGTAATTAACGGGCCCGGCTGCGCATGCGCACATCTCTAGGTGAGGCGCAGCTAGTAGGACCTGACACCGGTTAGCGACCCTGCCATATGGCCAGAAATGTAGGATACAAAAATCAAGATGAGGATGTTAGATTTGGTTAGGAAACAACATGTATTAGAGTTTTTGTTAAGGTTAGCCTCTCAAACTTGTTGACGATATTGTATCTAATGTCCTGCTGATTTTTGTATAAATTGTTGACCATGCAATTAAAACCTTTTTTAATTTCATATCTTAATAAATACGGCCGGGGGACTAGCCCCCGCCTTCCAAAGATAACCAGGCCTCATGTTCATGTTTCTGTGGGTTGGTGTGGTCGGATGGGGGGGGGGGGGGCGGCAGCCAGTCGCTGACCATGTGCACGCTGCTTCCCGTTGTTGTGCGTTTAGATTTCCTGCGTTGGGTGTGCCAGCAATTTCTGCACTGCTTCCCATTTGCAGTGACGTAAGAAAAAAACGCAAGCATCCCCCTTCACCTGCCTCTACCCCGCTTCTTTCATTAAGCATGATGTCTGTCGCCAAACACGGATCACAAAATGGAGCTAATTAAGCCGCAGCCCTTGAGCCGGGTGAGATTTTCGTGAGAAGTTAAAACTAATGACCGATAGGAGATTTAGAAGTGAGGAGTCAATTCGGTCTTCAAACTCAAACGGAATTGCTTTTTAACAAACCTTCAACTCTAAAATAGTACAGTTCTAACTCAATTATCCGTGAAAAGAGGGTTTGTGCTAAAATAACTGTCTTCCATAATTCTTCACATTCAGGTGATAGAGCCCTTTGTTGAAACTAAAGTTAAGTGCTCCGAAGCGACTGTTGGGAAGCTAGTACAACTATGAACTGCAATAAATAAATATACATATCATAATATTGGGACCAGAGCCTTCCTTAACGTACAATGAACAGGAATTCAATGATTTATAAGTATATAAGTAACGCACAGCAAAGAAACAGGAAGGGAAGCCAGCAGGAGAGCAAAAAATGTCGAGACTTTGCAGTGGGCGGGACTCAGTGCTGAATGCGAGGCTTGAAGCACAATGTGTTCCAAGCCACGTTTGTTTTATTATTAAAGGGGAGGAAAACAGAGCTGGCATGCATGCTTAACATGCGTGCAGCCAGGGTGAGAATAATTATATAAATGCGCTGTGCAGGGGATTAGGTAAACAAGCAGGCAAACATATCTGTGCAGGCAACACAAAAAAAAAGTGCCCCAGAAAGGATGGAAACAGTACTTCAGGACGGGAAACTGATAAGAGAAGCACAGAGGCACAAGCATTGCTAAATGCAGTTAAAAGTATGTTACAGCCAATAGAATTGGAGGAAACCTAATTGACAAGCACAGGAACCAAAGACAAGCCAGGAAAGGAAGGAGGCGGGATATAAGATTTATATTAAATACAATAGATTTCACAAGCATAGCGCAAGCGCTGTGCAGGAGAAACCTAAAAATGAATAGTGGAAAAGATAAGGGAACCTGTAAACGAAGGCCACAAGCTAGTATGCTGTTTTGTGTAGTATAGTGTAGTTTGGAATCGGCATCTGACTTATTATTAACCTACAAGCAATTTGTGCGACAAGTTTATAAGTCACAAAGGGCAGGCAGCTCATTGTCAAGTAGAAGGTCAGAATGTCATAAAAGTATTTGGCTGCGGACCACATAAAGCAATAAACAGGATGTGGTAGCGGTCATTTTAAATACATGGTCGAGATTAAAAAGGAATGTACGGCAGCAGAGGATGTTAGATTCAGATAGCCTGTTAGTGAGTGAGCGACAAGCAAATTAATGTTTCTGAGCTGCAGAACAAGTAGTCCTCACAAGGTTTCTCTCCAACCAGACTTTTACACTCATTTGCGACAGGTAAAAAGAAAATGGTATTTTCTTGGTCTGGTACAAAGGGACATCATGCACTGCATTTAAGAGCGATGGAAAAAGGGAAGTTGTAACAACTTGGCTGACGGGGAATTGCCCAAGGAGATATTGGAGAACTTTAGTTGGGAGGCTTAAGTTTTTGGTTAGACTGGGAAGCTAGCTAGGGGGTGTGGCAGTCTGAAGAGTGGAACTGTGCAGGGCAAAAAGTGATTCTATAGTGGCCAAAGCCAAAGTATTTTTTGAGCTATGGTTACAAATCCATAGATGAGGATGTGGCCTTAATGCCAGAGCTACCGACTTTGAAAATGGGAGCAGGTTTGAGTTCCGGCGTCTGCTCAACAAACGGTGATTTTGGCCAAATCACTTAAACTCCTTGTGACTAACAAATGAATCTGAACCATTGTAATGTAGCTTGTATTGATTTAAAGCGTTCCAATGACCTAGGGCAGCATTCCTACTATAGAAAACTGCAACAACAACAAAAATGTTTGAGGGACAAGAGTTCTCTTTTTGTGGGCTGGTGAGGAAACAGCGTTAGACTTGTGCTTTTAATTAAGTTATCTAAACAATAAACTGAAATCTCCCACATAATCACATTTCTTGGCTCCAGAAAATAAAAAGTGCGGCTGTAGAGTAATTTTTGGTCCCAAAAAGGTTAACACATACCCGAGGACATGGCCATTCCTCATTTTTCAAACACCTAAGGAAATGGATTAAAAAAGCTAGTGTTAAGCCAATAAAAACCGCCTTATTGCCTGAGGGTGATTGTTGCGCTTTATAAATCTCAAATCAAATTAGTGAGGAATAGAGTGCTAAGAGTCCACCACACCTTACATAGCATGTCATGGCCCTTAATCTCTGGATAGACTCCAGAACAACTTCTAGTTACCTGTTGAACATGTTTTTTTATGATCGACAACAACTAGAGCCAAGAAACTAGTCAATCTATAAAAGGATGACGTCCTAGCGGTCTGTGCTAGGTATGTATATTTTGGGTAGGGCTAACTATTTCCACTGAAAATCCTGCAGCGCCGGTGCTTGTATGGGTATTGCATGTCTTTTCACTGAAAAGGTAAAAAAGTGGCGAGGTTGCTTTGTTCCTGCTGTACTTTTAAGAAATCGACGAGTGGCACGTGTAATCAAGAAAAGGATTTTGGTTTGCACAGACCGTGCTCTGCTGTCCTGTTCCCAAACTCCTTTTAGATGCTTCCTCAGAGTTTCTGCAATTATCCTGCACTGGTTTGGCCTCAAGCCTGGTAACAGCCTGATCTTGTATTTCATGGAGAACGGCCAGTTGCCTACCAACCATGACAAAAGAACATTTCTGTGGCTCCGGTGGTGTAACCCTTTCCTGGACTCACATATTATCTGATTCACAAACAGCTGTTTGCCTCTGCGTACTTCCTTCAGCATTCTGGGAAAACGCTGCCCAGCAATGATTAAGAATCGCACGCTCTGTGGGTAGGTGGGAGGGCAGTTTAGTGAACGTGAAGGCGGTGTTTGGGGTTAAGGGTTGTTGTAAACTGAGAGAAGCCTGACATCATTTGTATCCTTGCCTCACAATCCCCTTAACACTGCGGTGATGCGTAGGAATGGATCATGGCCAAGCAGCCCGCCTCATTTTAGAGAACGTCAAAGGGCGCTCAATGACTAGACTTGTAGCTCGGAAAGGAGTGCGGGCGCATCCTCCTGCCTGGGGGCCTTATCGATTCATAAGTCAGCTCGTCCACTCCAATAAACAGCAGCACACCGCAAGTATCAGTGGGAAGGAAAGGGAGGGGTGGGGTAATGATTACGTGTTCTAAGTATTCCAATAATAAGTCTTTCAACAGCTTAAGGGGACTGCAATCAGTGCGGACGTGCAACTCCTGGCCGAACCAAGTCACCACCACCTTTTGCTTCGGGGTGAATATGGTGTGCAAATAAGAGAGCAACCACGAGAGAGACGGTTCTTTCAGTAGGATACTACCTAGGCTCATGAGGCTAAGACAATTCCCTGCGAAGAATCCAGGAACACTATAATCAACAAGAACTGGGAAAACTAATAGGTCTTGCTCAGTTGGCTTTTGTGCGGCATGGAGTCGATCAAACCTATTTATATAGCGCAACTTACCACCCGTGCGGGTATCCAGGCACCGATAGCCCTGTTGCGAGGAAGGACTAGTCAGGCCTTAATTCCTTTCTTGAATTCAAGCTGAGGATGATGTCCGGGGGGGGGGGGGGGGGGGGGAGGTTGTGCCAGGATTTTACTCCCCACTTTTGGTTCGGCGGATGCAAGGGTTATGAGTAAGGGGCAGGGAGGCAGTGTGCAGGTGTCCCGAGGGTTGGTGGAAGTTCAGGGTGTAGTTGATGTAGATTGGTCCCTGGTTGTGTAGAGCCTTGTAGTTGTGGATCAGCATCTTGAAATGGCATCTCTTCTGGATGGGGAGGCAGTGAAGCTTCATGAGGTGGGGGTGACATGCGTCCACTTGGGGAGGTCAAGGACGAGAATGGCCGCTGCATTCTGTATGGTCTTCAGTCTCTTCAGGAGGTGAGAGGAGATTCCTACGTAGAGCATGTTGTTGTAGCCCAGCCGACTGATGACAAGGGCTTGAGTGATGGTCCATCTGGTGTGGACGGGTAGCCATTTGAAGATCTTGCAGAGCATGCAAAGGATACTGTGTTGATCTGGCTTATCATGGCGAGTTTGCAGTTAAGGACGATGCCAAGGATGCAGGTGTGGTCTGTGGGTGAGGGTCCTAGTTCGGAAGGCCACCAGGAGTCGCTCCTCGGGTGAGGTGGTGTTCTTGAAGATCGACACTTCATTCTTGTCCATGTTGAGTTTTAGGCAGTTGTCTTTCATCCAGTCTACGACGCTTGCCATGCACCAGTGGAAGTTGTTCATGGTGGCGATGGGGTCTTCTGATAGCAAGAGGATGAGCTGGGTGTCGTTGCTATAGGATTTGAAGTTTAGTCCATGGGATCGGTTGACGCTGGCCAAAGGGCTCATGTAGGGGTTGAAACGAGCCTTGAGGGTCGCCAAAGATGATATTCTTAGATTCTGAGGTGAAAGGAAGTAGGGGGGATTCTCTGGATTCATCCAGTGAGGAAGGAGGTGATCCATTTGAGGGCATCTCCTTTGATTTCAATGTGGTGAAGCCTCTTGATAAGTGTGTGGTGGGATATGGTTTGAATGCTGCGGAGAGATCAAGGAGGATCAGTGTCGTTTATCTCACCAGTCAAGAAGGGTTCTGATGTCATCAGTGGCAGCGATTAGGGTAATTTTGGTGCTGTGGGTGGTGCAGAACCAGATAGGGAGGGGTCCGGAAGATTGTTTCTCTCCAGGTGTTCCGTGAGTTGGTGGCTGATGGCCTTTTTAGGTCTCGCCAAAGCCATTGCTTTGGCGAGATATTTAGTGGGGCTTAAAAAATGCTCCCAAAGTGCGGATCGGGCACAGTGCATGTGTGCCGGGAGCACGCACCATTTGTTCGCCTGCTAATCACTTTTGCGGCCGCTTTGATGTTCTCAGTGAGCCTCACAGCCACTGAGAACATCAAAGCGGCCGCGAAAGTGATCAATCACCATTTGCCATCCGAAGCCCTTTACTGCTTTATTTGTTGGTATTGTGTTCCACCGGAGTTGTTTTTCTGCTCGGAGGCTACATTACTCACACCATTTCTACTCTACACTAAGTAGCCCTCCACCTCTCAATACCCAGTGCTCCCTCCTCAGTTGTATTCTTGATATGTTGCCCTTCATTTGCTACGATGTACTGTCCGCGGTTGACGGTTACGCTGCAAAATATAAATATCCCAGGATGTCCACATGTCTTTCTAGACTAGAGAAACTGCCCCTATTTCCACTGTTTCTTGGTTTGCTTGTTTTACTGGGAATTTAGTATTTTAGAGAATTGCCCCATACGTTCATGGTAGTTTGGGTTTCACTTTTAATGTTACTAGCATATCCACTTAATTGTTACACGCCTTGTTACATGCTTATACCACAGTACATGGAGCTAATTTGTTGCTGAAGTTGACGCCCTTCTCCCGACGTCATATTTTATCCATGTTGCCAAAGGAATCACCTGTGTCACAAGAGTCTAATTTGCCTAAACACACTGCGCACTCACACATTGCGCACTCACACTACTTTCGGCCACCACACACTGCGCCCTCACACACTGAGCCCACACACACTGAGCCCACACACACTGAGCCCACACACACTGAGCCCACACACACTGAGCCCACACACACTGAGCCCACACACACTGAGCCCACACACACTGAGCCCACACACACTGAGCCCACACACACTGAGCCCACACACACTGAGCCCACACACACTGAGCCCACACACACTGAGCCCACACACACTGAGCCCACACACTACTTTTAGGCCAGACACACTGAGCCCACACACTACTTTTAGGCCAGACACACTGAGCCCACACACACTGAGCCCACACACACTGAGCCCACACACACTGAGCCCACACACACTGAGCCCACACACACTGAGCCCACACACACTGAGCCCACACACACTGAGCCCACACACACTGAGCCCACACACACTGAGCCCACACACACTGAGCCCACACACTACTTTAGGCCAGACACACTGAGCCCACACACACTGAGCCCTCACACTGCTTTAGGCCACACACACTGAGCCCTCACACTGCTTTAGGCCACACACACTGAGCCCTCACACTGCTTTAGGCCACACACACTGAGCCCTCACACTGCTTTAGGCCACACACACTGAGCCCTCACACTACTTTAGACCACACACTCTGCACCCTCACACACTCTGCACCCTCACACACTCTGCACCCTCACACACTCTGCACCCTCACACACTCTGCACCCTCACACACTCTGCACCCTCACACACTCTGCACCCTCACACACGCTGCACCCTCACACACGCTGCACCCTCACACACGCTGCACCCTCACACACGCTGCACCCTCACACCCGCTGCACCCTCACACACGCTGCACCCTCACACACGCTGCACCCTCACACACGCTGCACCCTCACACACGCTGCACCCTCACACACACTGCACCCTCACACACACTGCACCCTCACACACTCAGTGCCACATAATTATATGCTATATAATTACACTGCACTCAATGCAACATACACTACAAACAATACACCTCAGTGCCACATAATTACACACCACATAATTACACTCTACTAAATGCAACACACACTCCACACAATACCACTCAGTGCCACATAATTATATGCTACATAATAACAATGCAACATACACTCCAAACAATACCACTCAGTGCCACATAATTACACGACACAATTACACTCTACTGAAAACATACACTCCTCATAGCACTCAGTGCCACATAATTATATGCTACATAATTACACTACGCCAGCAATGCAACATTCACTCCAAATACCACTCAGTACCACATGACACCATTCAATGCAACATACACTCCAAATACCACTCAGTGCCACATAATTACACGCCACATAATTACACTGCGCTCAGCGCAACATAGACTCCAAATACCACTCAGTGCCACATAATTATATGCTACATATTTACACTGCGCTCATTGCAACATACACTCCAAATACCACTCAGTGCCACATAATTACACGCCACATAATTACATAGTTATATGCAACATAATTACACTGCGCTCAACGCAACACACTTCGAGTACCACTCAGTGCCACATAATTACACTGCACTCAATCTAACATACACTCCAAATACCACACAGTGCCACATAATTACACTGCACTCAATGCAACATACACTCAAAATACCACACAGTGCCACATAATTACACTGCACTCAATGCAACATACACTCCAAATACCACTCAGTGCCACATAAATACACGCCACATAATTATACTGCACTCAATGCAACATATACCCCAAATACCACACAGTGCCACATAATTACACTGCACTCAATGCAACATACACTCCAAATACCACACAGTGCCACATAATTACACTGCACTCAATGCAACATACACTCCAAATATCACTCAGTGCCACATAATTACACACCATATAATTACACTGCACTCAATGCAACACACACTCCACACAATACCACTCAGTGCCACATAATTACACACCACATAATTACACTCTACTGAATGCAACACACACTCCACACAATACCACTCAGTGCCACATAATTACACTGCTGAATACAACATACACTCCTCAGAATACCACTCAGTGCCACAAATACACGCAACATATTTACACTCTACTCAATGCAACATAAATAAACTCCACATAATACGACAGTGCCACATAATTATATGCTACATAATTACACTGCACTCAATGCAACATACACTCCAAATACCACTCAGTGCCAGATTACACACCACATAATTACACTCTACTGAATGCAACACACATTCCATACAATACCACTCAGTGCCACATAATTATATGCTACATAATTACACTAAACTCAATGCAACATACACTCCAAATACCACTCGGTGCCACATAATTACACGCCACATAATTACACTGCACTCAATGCACCATACACTCCAAATACCACTCAATGCCACATAATTACACTGCACTCAATGCAACATACACTCCAAAACTCACTCAGTGCCACATAATTACACACAACATAATTACACCATACTGAATGCAACACACTCCACACAATACCACTCAGTGCCACATAATGTTATGCTACATAATTACACAGCGCTCAACGCAACATACACTCCAAATACCACTAAGTGCCACATAATTACACAGCGCTCAACGCAACATACACTCTAAATCTCACTCAGTGCCACATAATTACACACCACATAATTACACTGCACTAAATGCAACACTCAGTGCCATATAATCACACACCACATATTTACACTGCACTCAATGCAACATACACCCCAAATACCACTCAGTGCTACATAATTGCACTGCACTCAATGCAACATACACTCCAAATCTCAATCAGTGCCACATAATTACATGCCACATAATTACACAACACTCAATGCAACTTACACACACTCCTAATATCACTCAGTGCCTCATAATTACACCCTACTGAATGCCACACACTCCACACAATACCACAGTGCCACATAATTTTATGCTACATAATTACACTGCGCTCGATTGCAAAATACACTCCAAATACCACTCAGTACCACATAATCACACACCACATGATTACACTGCACTTAATGTAACATACACCCAAAATACCACTCAGTGCCACACACAACCACATCCACACACAACCAGAAACACACCACACACACACACAACCACAACCACACCCAACCACACACACACACCCACACACACACCCAACCACAACCACACACACACCCAATCACACACACACACCCCCAACCACACACACACACCCCCAACCACACACACACACCCCCAACCACACACACACACCCCCAACCACACACACACCCAACCACACACACACACCCAACCACACACACACACCCAACCACACACACCCATCCACACACACACACACCCAACCACACCCACACACACCCAACCACACACCCACACCCACACCCACAAACACACACAACCACACACACACACAACCACACACCACACACAACCACACACAACAACACACAACAACACACACACATAACCACCCACATAACCACCCACACAACCACCCACCCACACACAACCACCCACCCACACACAACCACCCACCCACACACAACCACCCACACACACAACCACACACACACACAACCACACACAACCACACACACAATCACACACACACAACCACACTGTCAGTGCACACTATCAACAGACACCATCAGTCCTCAGTGCACGCTTTCCCTGGGCACAAACACCACCAGCCGTCACTGCAAGCTTTCACTGGGCACAAACACCACCAACCGTCAGTGCACGCTTCCACCAGGCACACACCACCAGACGTCAGTGCACGCTTCCACCAGGCACAAACCACCAGACGTCAGTGCACGGTTTCACCAGGCACACACACATCACCAGCCGTCAGTGCATGCTTTCACCAGGCACACACACATCACCAGCCGTCAGTGCACGCTTTCACCAGGCACACACACCACCAGTCGTCAGTGCACGCTTCCACCAGGCACACACACCCCCAGCCGGCAGTGCACACTTCCACCAGGCACACACACCCCCAGCCATCAGTGCACAATTTCTACAGGCACACACACCATCAGTGCACACATCAATTGTTAACGCATCCACAATTAACTATTGTAGCAATTGCAGTATGGCACACTTTACTTTTAAACATATTCATCTAAAGCGCAAAATGCCACCATTGCTACAAAAATAAACACAAATTTTTTGGCCTACAATTTATAGGCTTTTGTTGCAATTGGTGTTGCAATATTTAGCAATGCCAATAGCTCTCACTTAATTAATGCGAGACCTATTGCATTGCAAATGCTTGTTTGAGGACTTTGGTGGGAAAAGGGAGCAAGGAGATACGAAGATAGTTCTGGTGTTCCCTGGGGTTGGCAAAAGGATTCTTGAGAAGGGGTTTGACTTTGCATGTTTCCATTCCTCGGGGAAGGTAGAAGTGGTGATGGATGCTTTTGAAGATGGTGGTGAGTGCGTTGCTGATCATCTTGCATACAAGGATGAAGATGTGGTGGGGACAGAGATCTGAAGGTGCTCATGAGTGGAGTTCATGAGGACTGTGGTGTGGTCAGTGGTGAGCATGTGGTCGGGGTTCATGGAGCGATTTGGCGGAGGGTGTTGGAGGTGGTGGGTTGGGGTTCAAAGACTTTGTAGATAGTAGAGATCTTGTTGTGTAAGAAATGGCATTGTGTGGCATAGAGTAGATTACCGAGGAGAGACTGTGCGAGTGGCATTGTTGTGGAGGGAAGTGACACCGAGTTGCGGGGAGCGGCATTGTGTGGAGAGGAGTGGCATTAAATGGTGCGCACTGTGTGGTGTCATACCGAGTGGAGTGACACTGCATGGTGTGAAGTGGCACTGAGTGGAGAGGCATTGGGTGGCATGGAGAGGCATTGTTTGAGTGTAGTGGTATTGTGACAGTGGAGTGGAGTGGCATAGTGTGTGTGGAGTGGAGTGGCATAGTGTGTGTGGAGTGGCATTAGATGAAGTTGAGTGGATTGGCACTGACGTGGAGTGGCATTAAATGAGTTGATTGGAGTGGCACTGTGACGTCGATTGGCAATAATGGAGTTGAGTGGATTGGAGTGTCATTGTGTGGAGTGTCATTGTGTGGCGTGTATTGAATAGCACAGTGCAGCTTGGAGTGGCACTGTGTGGCTTGGAGTGGCACTGTGGTTTGGAGTGGACTGTGTGGCTTGGAGTGGCACTGTGCGGCTTGGAGTGGCATTGAGTAAAATGGTATTGTGTGGAGTAAAGTGGCATAGTGTGGATGAAGTGACAATGTGTGACGCTGAGAGGCATTGGCACTGTGGGGTGGCACCATGGAGTGGGACAGTGTGGCATGGAGTGGAACAGCATGGCATCTAGTGGAGCAGTGGTGTGTGCTGTGGAGTGGTATGAAGTGGAGTGGCATTGTGTGGCAAGAATGATGGCAGTGCAAAATAGTAGCACTGTGTGGCGCGGCGGGACATTGTGTAGCGTGTAATGTTTCATTTCATTTGAAGTATTCTAGGTTTCTATCTTAGAGAAATCCAACATGATTTTATTGTAGCTATTATAACTTTTTACCTTGTGTGGTTTGGAGTTGCTTATTAGTGAAATGTATAAAGAAAATTAGATGTAATGTTCTTTTCCCCCTTTATGGGGTGTCTACTCTATGTAACGTTTAAATATGTTGTTTTCTTTGGGTTAGTGATTTTTCAGTACGTCACCCTTTTGAGTTTGTATGTAATGAGAGCACTTATTTTCATGTATTTGATTTTTTCATTTGTTTCACCTCCGTATATTTATGTATATATATGTTATAATTTGTACAGCCCTGACGAAGTTCCCACGGCACAAAAGGGAACGAAACGCGATGGCTGTGCCTGTGCTAACAGAAAAATATTCTGAATAAAGAAGACGACATTTACTAAATACTTTTCTCTACTGACTTCATTTGAGTGCACCTTCCCTTTGGTCTCTTCATTTTTTTAGTGTGGGTGGAGAGGCAATGTCCAACGTTGAGCGGCATTGTGCAGAATGAAGTGGCAATGAGTGGAGTGGCGCAGTGTGGTGGGAAGGGGCACTGTGTGGCGGGAAGTTGCACTGTATGTACTGAAGTAGCATTGTGTTGCATGGAGTGTAGTTTATTTTGTAGAGTGCAGTTGTATTGTGTGAAGTGGACTGGAGTGGCACTGTGTTGAGTAGCATTGTGCAGAATGAAGTGGAATTGCCTGGAGTGGCACAGTGTGGTGGGAAGGGACACTGTGTGGCAGGGAGTGCCACTGTCTGTACTGAAGTAGCATTGTGTTGAATGGAGTGTCGTTTATTTTGTAGAGTGTAGTTGCATTGTGTGAAGTGGACTGGAATGGCATTGTGTGGAGGGGAATTTAGTGGATGTTGTGGAGTGGCGCTGTGCAAATTGGAGAGGCACTGTGTGGAGTGTTGTGGAGCAGCACTGCACGGCGTGCTGTGGAGCAGCACTGCTCGGCGTGTTGACGAGTAGCACTGCGTGCTGTGGAGCAGCACTGCGCGGCGTGCTGTGGAGCAGCACTGCGCGGCGTGCTGTGGAGCAGCACTGCGCGGCGTGCTGTGGAGCAGCACTGCGCGGCGTGCTGTGGAGCAGCACTGCGTGGTATGTATGGAAAGTTGGCTCAGTTGCCACCGAGTTGCTTCAAAGTCTTGTGCTATATAAATGCAATTATAATACAATAGCTTACCAATTATCTCGAATGCCATTTATATACATATCTGGGGACTCCCCCCTTCCACGGACGCACCTATCCTGAGGATTTCCCCGATATTTCAGTAAGCAGGATTGCCAAGTATATTTAGTAGTGGACCCAAACTTTTATGTTGATTGATTGATTGGTCCTGACATTATTCCCTCCAGTGTCAGCTAGATTGTGCCCCTACAGTGGTCAGGGACATTTATATTTATATTGACATAGATATGCCTCTCCCTAAGGACAGACCTCTATTGGTAGGAGGAGACAAGAGAGGTACGCTTGATAACTACGTCATCCGGGCCACACCTGTAATTGATAGGGAAATTGCTCTTGCAGAGCGGCGAGCGGAGAGACGCCGCTCTGTTGAGTTAATCAAAAATAAGCGGTCTTCCTTGGGTTGTAAACAGCATGCCGTTTCACCTCCACCTGTTTCGATTCACGAGAATGAGGGATATGATGCGCCCCTTAATGATAGCATTCCACTACTTTTTCAAGATCGATCTTCCCCATTGGCTGAAATCAATGACTCAATCATTAATGTCTCAGTTTGCTCTGGTAATCCTAATCCTGATTCAATGATACCCCTGGACACCTCACCTCAGCCAGCCGAGTCTGTCCAAAACTCATTATTAGATGCACTCCTTCATATACCATTACTACAAGCTGAGACTGCTCAAAAAACAAAGGCACCATCAAACCAAATTCCAAATCAAGGCCAGCCACCGAAAAAACGGAGGAAAATGAGGAGTGGTATACAGATTAATAAAAACAAGAATACACATCTAAATTTTGGGAAGAAAAAAAGCTCTGTGTCTAATGTAACCACAACCCCTGAAATAGTTATACCACCTACATTTCCAACAAAAGATCTAGTTAGTGCGGATATAATGGGTAGCTTGGAGCAGTTAATTAAATCATTAATATTTCCGGTAGTAGAGAGGCTTAATAGAATAGAGAAGCATTTGGTGACTATAGAAAAGGCAATAGTGAAGAACAAACTTGTAACTAAAGACCCACTTAAGCCAACCGCACTGCCCCCAATTTCCGTTCTCTCTCAGACTACCACCGCCCAAAAAGCAGTAAAAAAATCACCCAGCATACCCCCAACCCCCGACACCCACTATTTTCCAATTCTGTAGGGGAACAAGTAAAATGTATAGCTAAAGTGGTCCAGGCGGGGGAAAACCAAAATCCTCTGGGAGTGCAAAAGATAGAATGGTTGTAGCTGATACTCAATCATCTGCCAACAGCTCTATACCCCCTCCCTCGGTGACAAAACATACCTCAGATAGACGTAGGCAAATTATTCTTCCCCATGAGGCTGAGCCTTACGTCATAGTGTTAACAGGGGTCCCCGAAATATCCGATGGTAGGTTCGAAAGCCATCAAATTCTAAAAAACAAGACTATGCATTGGATGGGAACACACAGGCCTCTACCTGCTAATCTAAATGGAGAAATTTTACATGTCCGACGAGCGGGATGGCTGGGAAAGAGACCAAAGACAATCCCTGGTGACATAGTCATTATAAACTTTAGAGACTATAGGGCAGTCACCTTCATCAAAGATTGGTACCCGGGTGGGGTTGAAGGTAGTATAAGGGTCAGAGAATTTAACTATTTCTATCCGAAAGCCTTGGTGGGGGAACCGCCCGGAATCCCAAACCGAGACAATAGACTGGGGATGTCTTCACTCTTTAACATACCGATTATAAACCAATTTGCCCCACTCATGGGTCTGGAGGGGGTCGACTGACTCATACATACTAAAGAGGCCGACTCTACAGGGGCGGACAATACCCCCTTGCCACCATTAGAAGATAGCAGAAGGAATAACGAGGAACATCAGGCACAAACATACGGGGAGGGCGGAGAAACTAACAAAGAAGGTGACGTAGGGATGGCACAGGTTAAAGATGATGTTTTGAAAGTTGCAGAGGTCATATCAACGGACACACCAGTAAAAGGTACCAGCCAGGCCCAAGAAATACAGTTAATAAGAGACGAGTTAACAGGCGAGGTCAATCCCAACAGTGATATGAACACTCAAGTTAGTCAATTTGTATTATCATGGAACCCGGCAGGATTGAAATCCAAAGTGAATAACCCTGATTGGCTAAAAGTCATTCAGAAATATAGCATTGTGTGTATTACAGGAAACTTGACTGACTAATGAAATTCATCTATTAGGATATCAAACGTTTAACATCCCTGGGAAGCCAAGCACCCAAGGTAGAAACAAAGGTGGATTATGTACTTATATTTCGAATACCGCTGGTATCAAAGTTATTAGAAATATCCCAGATGATTTCTTTCAAGTGTTATTGGTTAGTTGGCCAGGAGTGAACAAACTTGCTATAATCAACTTCTACAATAATGCCCACTGCAGTTTATGAGATAACATTTTCTCCAGGTTAAGGAAGTGTATAGGGGTACTAGATAAGGTAGGGTCTGGAGACATGGCACTCCTTTGGATAGGGGATTTTAATTGCACTATCTGCACTAATAATGATATGGGCATCTGCCCCTTGAAGGGAAATGACATTGGTGACTCGAGCCATTTTATTCACTGCGGTATTGGGAATAAACTCAACGAAGTGATTTATGAGCTAGACCTGGGCTTTATGAATGAAATCTGTGTAAAAAGGCAAGCCTTCAAGCCAACTTTTATAGGAAGAGGTGTAAATTCGGTAATTGACTTCTCACTTTTGTCACATCGATATCGAGGCTTAGCCTTATCTTGGGATACATTAAAACTTGCCTTTGGGGATCATTATCCGATTTCTATGGACCTGAAAGTAAAGGGAGCGGCCACAAGTAACATAATAGAGTACCCGATACACATAACTCTGGGGAAAATAAATGGGTACTCTCTTAAGTGGGACAAGGTGGATCCCGAAAAATTCCTAATAAACCTACTGTCCAGAGCTTCGGATCATGTGTCAATCTGCCTGAGGGACTTTGAACGACCACAAGTAACTTTAGACTCCTTCGTTGAAATTACTAAGGAGATAAAAAATCTTTTACTGAAACCACTTAAAAAACATCCCAGTAAAAAAAAGGGTTGGTTCAATAAGGAATGTTCTACAGCGCACACACACACCTAAAAGCAGCTTTGCACGAAGCACCAAGATCTGTGGTACATGTCAGAGAGGCACGTAAGCTTTATAGAACTGCCCTAGACATAAGGAGGAAGGAACTAAAGCGGGATCTATGGGAAAATTTACATCTAGCTTGTCAGAAAAACAACATCGCCTTTTGGAAGGCAGTTAACGCACCTTTTTACCAAAACAGAGACAATGACGCAATAGATCTCGTAATGCCAGAGGAGGTGTGGGTTGAACATTTTTCATCTTTGTATAACAACCCTAATCATAGCGGAACCTCAAGTTTAACATCAACTGAAGAGCCCCTCGCTCAGTTTTCCCTGGGAATCACTTTTGACCATAAGAAAGTTCTCAAGGCCATTAGTGATAGTGCATCGGGCAAGGCACCTGGACCCGATTGGGTTCCCATCGATATATATAAAAGTGAGTTAAAACTTTGGGCTCCCCTCCTAACTAACGTTTTGAACAGCATTAACACCGTAGGTTTTATTTCTACATGGCCAGAGGCAATTGTGGTTCCAATTTAACAAGCATTTACAATGCAATGGTTTCGCCTTTGGAAAAGTTAGAGCTATTGGCATTGTAAATGACAAATTTTGTATTTATGTGTTGGTTTGAAAACAGGTAAATAAATGGCATTGTCATTTACATTGCCATTCGCTCGCAAATGTGAGACCTATTGTACGCTACGGACGAGCTCAGCAGACAGCAATTACTACCACACACACACACCCAGAGCCACACACACACACACACACACACACACACACCCAGAGCCACACACACACCCAGAGCCACACACACACACACATGCATGTGTGCGTGCATGCGTGTGTGAGAGAGAGAGAGAGAGAGAGAGAGAGAGAGAGAGCTTGTGTGCGTGAAAGAGAGAGAGAGTTGTAGTGAGAGCGGGTATATCCAGTCAATGAGAGGGAAGGCGCTCCGCGGCACCAGTTCTCATGCAATCTTTTTGTGTTTTAGGTATTTCAAATGCTGTGTTTTTCGTACCGCTGTAATCTACACATCGAGGTACAAGCGTGGAGCATGGAGTAGAGCAGAAAAAGGTGTGAGGGAACACACACACCACCCTAGCCTTTCACAACCACTGCTGACTCCGCAGCTGCAGGAGAATCATTAACAGGCACGAGCCCTGAGCAGCTGGAATGGATGATGCACCACCACTGCTGGAGACTTGACCGGGAGCAAAGGCCTGCCTGCTGTCAAGCCATGGCCCTATTGAAAGCAGTGAGCACCAATAAATGCCTTACCGTGCATAACAGAAGTCAAAAGTGCTTCGGCACTGCACACTGCCAACACCACGCTACCAGTGCTGGAGGCCTGAAGGGGAGCAAAGGGGTCCTTGTATCATACCACAGTCAAGCTAAAAGCACTAGTGACGGTCTTACTGTAAACAGCAGGAGTCAAGGGTGCTTCTGCACTGCACACCACGCACTACCCCCGCCACGCCACCAGTGCTGGAGGCCTGTCAGGGAGCAAGGGGTCCTTGTATCATAATAAAAGCACAAATGAAGGACTTACCGTGCATAGCAGGAATCAATGGTGCTTTGGCACTACACACCAAAGAAAGAGAGAGAGAGAATGCATGAGTGCCTGTGTGTGTGCGCGCGAGAGAGAGGGGGGGAGAGAGAGAGAGAAAGAGAGTGGGCGTGTGTATGTGTGAGAGAGGAAGAGAGAGCGTGGATGTGTGCGTGCATGTGTGTGGGAGCAAGAGCGCGCATGTGTGTGCGTGGGTGTGTGTGAGAGACAGAGAGAGAGTGAATGTGTTTGTGTGTGTGTGTGAGAGAATGTGCATGTGTGTCTCTGTGTGTGTGAGAGAGAGAGAGCGTGCATGTGTGGGTGCATGTGTGTGGAAGGGGGAGAGAGAAAGAGAGCAGAGAGCCTGCATGTGTGAGTATGCGTGTGCTTATAAAGGACATCAAAGTGCCGAAAGGGGAGAAAGAAGGGGTGAGTGCATGCCGAGGTGACAAGAAGGACTGGGCGAAAAGGGAGGGGGGAATGCCAGAAGGGAAAGTGATCACGGGGGGGAAGCACGAGAGTGTTGCACGCGCACCCGCTCACATGCACTGCAACTGTAGCCAGCACAGTGCATGCTGGACACTGAACAGTAAAGGAAGTAATATGCCAACGGAATGCTGATGTAAGGCATTAAAACGCAATATGTGCGATGTTGCCATGATCGGTTTTCTTGAAAAAATAGTTTTATAAAAGAAAGAAAAAAGTACAACATATTAAAACAAACAGGCTCCTTCCAGCCAAAGCAAACATCCGGTCTCCTAGAAGAAACATTCGAGTTTTCACAAACCGTGTACAGCAGGCCAATCTTTGCAGAGTTTACCAGCACAGCCAGCAGAAACGCAATGCATGGAATTCGCCGAGGAATGCACTGTACGCTAACTAAACAAGTGTATCACGAGTTTTAATTTTACTCACCATGTAATAAGCTGTTAAGTTTTTAGAACATTTTTTTGTGCCTCTGATGACGTTTTACAATGACCTGAGAGTGAAGTCTATCGTGATACGAACCCGAGTATTGTTTGGCCCCTCCCAGCCTTGCACCTGTGCTCTTTCTATACTCCTTATTGGACTGTGCGGGCTGTGCCAGTGCGCTCGTATAGCGCTCAGCACCTCGGGATAATGTCTGTGCATAATTCTCTAAACCATATATATATATATAAATACATGCACATATCTACCAAGTCGAGTGTAAACCTTTTAAGCGAACGTTACTTTGCAGAGGTCGGTGTGCGGCAGTTGCAGGGTTAATAATTTGCCGTCTCCTATACACCCAGCAACTAGTGGAATGGCACGGCTGGACGAATGGTGACAGGGCGCAGGGCCCCAGCAGCCCCCTCTAAAGAGGCCACGGAGTGTGGACGTGGGCGCAAAAGATGTGACCTCTTCATTGCAGTTCGCAGCCTCCGCGACTCGTACATTCTACGGTCATGTCTTGTGCCCCGATGTCTGTGTCCGTGGTCTGCAGGGGAGGGCGGTACTGCGAAGAGACCTCTGCCCCTATGAAGTAATGGCACACCGTAAACAATTATAGGAGAAGCAATCGTCTTTGACAACCCCACAGCGAGAACCAAGCAGACCCAGAAGTGGAAGAATACCCATCATTCCAATAATGATGTATACAATATGTGAAGAACATAAAGTAAACGAACCCACAATACTACGCCCTCCCATAGCGCCGGTGAGGGAGAAGATCAGCGCTTTGCTCGACCGCTTTTGTCCCTTCATGTTACTCGTTCCAGCCTCCACACCTTCCCTTGTTAGTGCCCTGCCCCGGCGATGACTAACGCGCCAGGATCACCCTGCCCCGCCGCGGCCTCGCATGGAAGATCCTGGCGGCCTTAGGAGTCATCCCAGGGGCGGCTTCGAGAGCTGCACTAGCATAGCCGCTCTGCTCTGCCCTGCTGGGGGTGGACCAGTACTGCCAGGTTGTCAAATCAAACGGGCCTTTTACTGCTATGACCAGGGCTTTAAGTGGAATGAAACAACTGGGGGGGTCTCTCAAATGGGCGTGGCCAGTGTAATTAGGGGCGTGGCTTTAAAACACTTCGGCTAAAAATCCGTGTTTAGCATAGTGTGCCGCCCCACTTATATTTTGCTGTTTCTGTCATAGCATCCAGATATGTGATACAACAAGTAACATCATACCTACAACAAGTCAGGACTATTGGCCTTGTCAATGGTTATTTGTTGCATAAGATAAATAAGCTGCAACCATGGCTTGTTACATATAATATTGAAAATGCTTCCAATTAAAGCCCTGGTGACCCTACCACAATATTGCTGCTCTTGCGTTTCAGAAAGAGAAGAGAAATCCAGAGAGAAAATTACTCTCTTTAAAGGATTTCCCTTCCCCCACAAAGCTCACCTGGCATGATGTCATGCCGTAACTTCTCCACTAGTGAGAAGTGAGCAGTGTGGGTATCTCACATCGATGTGCCTGCTGTCTCGAAACGGGTCTCTATCAGGCTGTCTTGCACCCTGGCACTTTTTTCCGGACTGCAGTGTGCAGTCCAGAAAAAAAGGATGCCTGTGCCAGGGCTCAAAACAGAGCCCGATAGAGACCCGTTTCGAGGCCCCCTTAAAAAAACTGCCGGTGCTCAGACCCCTTGAGACCCGGCCCACTTAAAGCCCTGGCTATGACCCCGTCTTTATCTATAAGCTATCCAGCCCTTCTTTCCTCGTCAAATTCAGGTGAGTGCAGCGCTGATGCTAGTCGGGTACCTCACTAACCACAGCGCCACACCAGCTTGTTACTGTCTGCAAGCGCTTTGACACCTTGTCGGCACTAGAAGACGATAAACAAATGCTCTATACACAGGCCATGACGTCGGACACCTCCTGCTTTTTAGTGGTTCATGACCGACTGCTGGGAGACGGTTCGTGTCGGGTGTATCGGGAGCAGTTTAGGGGGTAATGCCAAATTACTGACTGCTCAGGTCTCCGCTGCACCATGGATTGTTTAATTAGCGTCTGGGTGCTATACAAGAATAACTGGGGTATGGCCGAAGAGCTCGAGCACGTGAGGTTTAAAATCTTAAGTGATTAGAAGTTAGTGTTTTTTTGTCCCTTTTTTCCGCGCAGTGAAGGCTTCAGGCTCCACTTGACCAGAGCGCTACTGATTCAGTCAGTAGCCCAGCGGGGTCTGGCTGTGGCCCACCCACTGTGCCCCTTCCTTTGTCCGTGGTGTGCAGGGCCCCTGGGCGCATTCAGCATGATAAAAGGTACATACGGAGTGGGTCAAAGGTCGGCTCCTCCAATCGGTTTTTGAGGGAGGAGTTGATCGGGGGCCCTGGAACTGTTCATAGTTTACCTGAGATCGAAATGTAATTCCGATGCCGAGCTTCACTGATGGAGGAAAACACACGACTGGTAAGGCCGATTTGTTCTTGAGGCAAGAGAGGTTTGATTATGCAGCCGGCCTATTGATGGAGCTTGGTGATGTGAGTGTTTTTAAGATGTTTATCTGCGAAAACTTGTATAATCTTTTTGGACTGCTTTTACTGCAAGCCGCGGGAATTGTCTTCTCCTCTCGTGGCTGAGGAATCATTTGGCACCGCCTCAAAAGGGTGGCATTGTATGGCGGGTTACAGTTTTTGAGCTCGAGGCTCTACCCCCCTTTCTTTTAATTTTAAAAAGGGCAGGAACGGGCTCACGGATAGCGGGAGGGGGGGCGGGAACGGACAGCGGGAGGGGGCGGGAAGGCCGCAGGAAAAACATGAAGCACACGGAGGGGGGGGCGGGAACGGACAGCGGGAGGGGGGGTCGGGAAGGCTTCCTCCGTTGACGGTCGGCCGCGGAATGGCCAAAACAAACCTGGACAACAACAAAAAATAAACCCCGCCCACTGCCGCGATGACGATCGGAAAGGGGTGGAGAGGGAAAAAAATCGCGGGAACGCCCACGAATCTGGTCCGGCCATGACGGACAGATCTCTGTTCCAATGGCTAGCCTCCATTTATGGAGCTAGCCAATGGAACAGAGGGGCGGATTCCAAGCCACACTGTTTCTAACATTAGATTTCACCTGCGTGAAAAGCCTGCGCAGTGCGCAGGCTTTCACTTAGGCGAAACCTAAAAAGGGCAATAGATCATTCTAAACAGGCTCCAAGATTGGTCCGAAGAAACAACATCAAAACCCCTCTCCAGTATGGCTTTCGCCAAGGGAAAGGCACAATAGAGCAGAGTTTAAATCTGGCTCTGCTGGTTGCAAAATACACAGAGGCAAAGCATGAAAGTCTACACATAACATTTGTAGACTTGACCTCTGCCTTCGATTGTGTAGACCACATAAAGCTTTGGGACACGTTGAAGAGCTTAGGCATAGATAATAAGATCATAGCATTCATTAAGGAGCTGTATAGAAACGCTGGGGCTAGAGTCAGGTATGGCAGAGACGGCCAATACTCAGGAAGGTTTCACATTAACAGAGGTGCGAGGCAAGGGTGCATTCTTGCACCCTTCCTTTTTATATTATATATAAACACAGTGGCGGAGCACTTGAGGAAGTTTGTTTGATTACCCACTAGTGGGGGGGGGGACTACCATACCAATCCTCTTATATGCGGATGACGCCGCCATAATATCGCGGACATCCATCGGCATGCAGAGGGCGGTGGTGGAATTTTCCAATTACATGAATACTCGTGGGTTAACAATTAACGTAACGAAGACTTACTCTATGAGATGTGGCCCCTCTAGAAAATCCCCCAAATCAATCTTTTTAAATCAGAAAAAGATACAAAACACCGCTACTTTCTGCTACCTGGGAGTAAATTTTGATAACAAGGGAAATTGGGCTAAGGCGGTCCATGCTAGAAACCTGGCATTCAGTAGAGCCACCGGTGCGTTAAAAAACTTCGCAAGCAAACTTGGTGGTCGTCCAGTCAAAGAACGTACACAAATCTACAAGGCTAGGTGTGTCTCCACTGGTACATATGGCGCCGGAATCTGGGGTTTTACAAATACCAAGCAGATACAACTGACTGAAAACAATTTCATATGGTATCTGCTCGCCACGCCAAAAGAGCCATAGAGAACTGGGGTTTTCCTACATTGAGGACACGATTAAAGCCAGTTCCCTTCTCTTGTGGCATAACATTTGCACTACCCCGGAAACATTATTGAATAGGGAAATTGTTTTGGACTGCCTAAAGCTAGAGGAGGTGCGAAATATCAAAATGGTTGCACCACGTGAGAAACATGGCTATAGACATTGGCCACGAAGAATATTTTAAAGACCCATTGTGCCTGGAAACCATCTCTCAGCGCATCCTCAAAAAGTCCATAATGGAACATCTGGCCAATAAAAGGTGGTTGAGCGAGAAAGGAAAACACACCAACAAACTAAATGGCGTTCTCACTCAACAGGAAGGAATGAAACTTTACTTAACTATCGAGAATAGTCCTTTTTCCAGAATGTTACTGACCAGGTTTCGGGCTGACACTTTTTTCCGTCTAATAACATTTCCTAACTGCAACGACTGGGCCACACATTTGGAAAAGTGCCCCTGTGATGGGTCTTCGAATCAATCAAATATTCATTCTATTCTCTTTTGTCATTTTTATTTGGCCCCTAGGAAACAATTTCTAAAACCTATATTTATTAAATGGGGTATTAGAGGAAGTTGTGATGCGTACTGCAAATTGAAGTTACTAGAGACTGTGTTTGAGATAAAGGCAGTGGCATCCTATTTGAAGACTATCATAGCTCTCAGAAAGACCATGTAATCTTTAAACGAATCTTTGTACTCATGTTTTTATTTCTTTAAATGAAATCGAGATACGAGACATTCTCCATTTTAACTACTGTAATAATGAAATTTTTCTCTTGTCTTTTAAAGGTTTTATTTATTGGTTTTTAAAAAATGTTATAATTGGAATGTAATTCTGTGCTTTTATGATTTTCTTTGCAAAATCGAATAAAGCTATTTTGAAATGAAATGAAAATACATATCTGATGCTTTTGATCCAATGCAGGAACTGGTTAGTATTTAAATGCTTATTCAAGAACTGGTTTGTTTATAAAGGAATGTGCTTTAGACCGGGAGTGGGGGACTAGTGGGCGAAGGAGCAATACATATTGTACCAGTTGGGGATAAAGACAATGGAGCTAGGTGGCTGCAGTGTTGTGGAGCTACAAATATTAACAAGCATTGGCATAGCCAATAGGTCTCGCCTTTGGGACCTTATAAGTGTTTAGTCATGCAACACTTGATATTGTTGCACCAAGGATATTGTGCTGGATAACTAAATACTTATAAGTTCCCAAAGGCGAGATCTATTGGCTATGCCAGTGCTTGTTGCTGATGTGTTTGGGCTTAAACTGGCACTAATGAGCTGCAACTAATGCCCAGACAGTCTTATCAAGTTTACAAATGTCAAAATAATGAACTACTATCTCAAAATGTGCCACAAAATGGCGCATATTTTGCCTTTTCTTTCTCCCTAATTTACTCAACCCTGCCGCATAATTTGGTGCTCCTCTGCCGCATAATTCCAGTCGCCATGTGTATAGTTCACAAAGTAAAAATACAGCGAAAGAGTGTGAATTTGTTTGAGCTGTCTGGCGGCATTTACTTGTTTTTTTTTGCTTTTGAAAGCTGTTACAACATGAACATGAATGTGTTAAACTAATGGTTGCTCCAGTTTGAGGTGAGCCACAGAGAAATTATTTTGAATAAAATAATTTGATTTAAAAAACAAAGCTCAATGCGGAACCGAACCACGATCATCATGAGGACTGAAACGGGCCTGTATTTGCCCCTCTACTAAACAACAAACTTAACTCCTTGTCTCAAAATAATGCAAAAGAAAATCATTTTGTATGGGCGTTTTGTGGATGTTAGAATAAAACTACAGTCATAATTTAATAGTGACATAAAACGCAAGTCTACTGCAGTGACTCCCCAGAGAGCCTGTGCAGGATTTTATGTACTGCAGGCTGAAGTGAAGGGCTGAGTGTGAGGAGCTACCAGGTTCTTGCAAAAAAAGAAAAAACTTTTTCAGAAAGTACAAAAAAAATAAAGTCAATGTCGGATTCAGAATGTAAAAATACAATAACAAACAACTTATTTGGGTGTCTGCTGGACGTTTAAATGCCTTTCAGAGCTTTGGAAAGAACTGCACTTACAATAATATATCAGAATCACAAAGGTTATTTTTCAAAGTTAAACTATGGTGAAATTCTTTTGAAAAAACGTTGAACGAACCAGGATCATCATGAATCAAAATATACACATTACGTGTGAACTTCATAACCCAAATGAGGCTGGGGATGAAAAAGGATTAAAGAGCAAGAGATACATACACAGTCCTGTACATACATTATGGTCTTCCTGTCAAACAATCTTCAGTCCTTAAATGCAGTCAGCGTCGTCGCGGGAGAGTGCAAATTGGAGGAGGTCTAGATGGAAAAACTTAGGAAACTAAGGCGTTCGCAAATGTACGAAACAACAAGCATTGGCTGCACGGCTCTGAAACTGACGCAGCCGCGTCAGCGAAAGTAATGAGGAAGCGAGTTGCGAGCGCGAGCTAAACCAAAACACGCGTGAGGTGATCGAAAGTAATGTGCATGCACGCGAGGCCAGAAAATTACTCTAGTAGCACTTTAAAAAGCCCCTTACTAAAAGTCGAGCAAGCAGCGCATGCACTGCACTAGGCTCGACCTAAAAAAAACCTTTTCCAAACAGGAGTCGGAGACGTGCTTAGCACTCAACCATGACAGAGTAACAATCACCTTGTAGTGAGAGGAGGCAAACACAACAGGCTTTTGGAGGTTTGAACCAAAGATATTCCAGAGTTCAAAATCAGGGAGCTATACGAGGACTCTCTGAGAATCTTAGGTGGGATATGGAAGAAGCAACAATTGGAATGTGGTGATGGAAGGGGGAAGAAGCAACACGGAACGGGTGGGTAGGGTATAGGGGAATCGAAATAGTACCATAATCACAGCGTGAGCAACAGACTGCACCATTCACGATTAATCAATCTGTACTTGGTCCATGCTCCACAAAAAGGAAAAGTGACGTGCAGCATGCGCTGGCCAATAAGGAGGCAGCAAAGAAGAACGACAATGAGACCAGTGAATGGTAAACAAAGGGCAGACTCCAAGACACTTACACTAAACAATACCCCTCACAGCAATAGTGCATGAACCATCAGCAGATTAAACTTAAAAATCAGAATGGCTGTCTGCTCCCATACAACTCATGTCCCAGCGAGTCCTGAGCTGTAATGATATGGAGGACTCTCATAATGCTATGCTCCACAGGAGCTGTTTTTGTCACACATTTGTGCAGTTACATCTTAAAAATTCTCCTAAATCATCAAGTTTGTGATGTAAATTTAACATCTGACGGCTCTTAAGTCTACATGGACAATCTTCTGGTGTGCAGTTGGAGCTGCTGATAGTCACTTGCTGGTTGCAACACTCCAGGCAATCGGATTGTGTTATAAATCAGTGTAGACAGTTAACAGCTTCGACTCCCAAGGCTCCCAGGGATGAGGAAAGCAATGCACTCAACTTTCTTCACAGGGAGGTTTCGCAATTCAGATGGTCCACCTGCAGGAGTCTCCCCGAGATATGTGCTGCATACCGAACATTAATCCTACTCTTACTCTTTAGCTCACTTCCACAGGTTTTATTATTTTTCTAGGGAAAAAGTGGGCCAAAGAGAAATGCTGATGCACTCTGCATTAAAAGGATTCCTCAGGTCTAAAGAGATCTCAACATCAAGGCACCACTGATGAAGGGAGACTGCATTCCAATAGCAGGTATGTGCAATTATCAAATCGGGTGGCAGAACACCATAGAAAAGGAGGTGCCCTGCATCCACTAACAAAGGCCCTGTGAGTTGCACCTTTCACAACAAAGATTTTGACATTTCTCCCAGCAGTGTTACGTTGCTTTAACTAAGCCTTTGCCACCAGATGATGATATGCAACGAGCACTTGCAGAGCTTCAGGTCCAGTTTCAAGAGACACTGGAGCGGTTACGGTCATTTTTCAATCCCTGTAGTCTAAATCTATATTCTCAATTTCCAAGGATCTGTCAAAGTATGATAATCTTTTAAAGTTAATCAAAACCATATAAAAACGAATGCAAATCAATAACTTCTTTAAGTACCCAATGTTTTACAAACAAAAAGAGATTTTTTTTTTTTTTTTCATACAGCTACACATGCTGATGATGTGTGGTTAATCATATCCACTACTACCATTATAAAGATGAATATTTCTAGGCCACACATGCCTTTTTCTGTGCGTCCAATTGCTGTTTTAGAGAGTTTGGTGACAGCCAGGTGCAGAGAACTTGCACTTCATTGTGCCCATGTGTTGAGGATTCCTTGCTTGCCGCCAGCTCTAAACATCACTTTACGCAAAGGCTGCGTCTGGAGAGCAAGCATTCCTGCAGCAAAACCACTCTACGAGAGATCCTTGTGCGTTGCACAAACCCACTCAGTAAACGTCCTTCAATAACTTTTAGTTCTACCCTAGGAAAGGTCCAGGTTTTTAATTATAATTATCTTCTTCAATTTCACAAATACTCTGAATAAACGATGAACAGGGTCGTTAAAACATAAAAGAATGGTGTCTTTGCACGACCAAAGGCCATGATGATGTAAAGACGCTACCAAACATCTTTTGGGCTCACTGGAGCAAGTCAGGCAGCAGCAAGTAACATGGGCTAAGCTTTCGCACCTGTAGGTGCAGAACTGACAGCTGTGAGCTTGCTGTTTATATTTTTACGCTTTCAACTAGGTCACATAGCACAACGCAGAAGCGGAGATATTGCAATCTCATGACCGGGACATATGTCTGTAAACCAGATGTTCCGTGGGGTCATAAAGGATATTATTAGCTCTGCCTTAGGCAAGCCTTTTTCTTTTTTGACAATACCAAAAAATCCATACATACTAGATCAATCTTCTTCAGCTATTGTTATCTTGTAGCGCCATTCACATTGTTTCCCATCCACCAAAGCACACAGCAAGAAGCAAAGGGTCAGACGATTTTAAGCCTCACTTCTGTATGAGTGACGGCATTTTACTCAAGCACAATGTCGTTATCTACACAGAAAATAGCCCCTTACACTATCAGTGACTGGTGAGATAAATGTGTTATTTTTTTTTAACTCAAACTTTAGGTTTAATGGATGTCTACTTTAAAAACTAAAAATAAAAAATAAAAAAAAAACTAAGATCGGGGACTGCAACAGGTTCACATGCTCTGTCCTGCATAAAGGGTCGTCGAAAATGCACGGCGACTCACAAGTTACAGACATCATAACGAGACGGCTCATGAGCAGAGTTAAAAGAAAACATCCAATTATGTCAATTAATTACAGCTTTCAATAAAAATTATGAAAATTAAGTTTCGATGACCTCCGTAGCAGACGGTAAACAGACAGTCGGGTGCTATGCTGATGTGGTCAGCCACTGCGATAGACTTACAATTACAGTCCTTTCTTTGTCCAAGTCCTGCTCGCTTAGTCACCATCAGCCTTGGCTCCTGAAAATGGGCAACAACAGAAGAGCTTTGGCATATCATCTTCATTAAAAGAGCATGCTCTCATCGTCACCTTCAGCCCTGACTACTGAAAATGGCACCAGGAGAGCAATGGAAGGTCATCTTCATTGAAAGAGCATGTTTTGTCTTGTCTGCTAAAATTTGCAAAGTCATTTTGTTCAAAGTTGTGGAAACTGCTAATTTCTGTCACCAATATGCACATCCAAGGTAACAAGCATTGGAAATGCAATAGGTCTCGCAATAACGCGAGTCTGAACTATTAGCATTGTAAATGATAATGCCCTTTATTTTTGCGTTCTGGTTTTTGGAACATAAATAAAAGGCTTTGTCATTTACAAGGCCTATAGCTTAAATTTGCGTTAAAACGAGACCTATTGCATTGCAATGGTGGTGGTGCTGCTGAGTTTTCTCTGAATCTGCACCCACAATCTGCACCCACAATCTGCACCCTGAATCTGCACCCACAATGTCTGAGTGGCGTTGCGTGGCTGAGTGGCGTTGCGTGGCTGAGTGGCGTTGCGTGGCTGAGTGGCGTTGCGTGGCTGAGTGGCGTTGCGTGGCTGAGTGGCGTTGCGTGGCTGAGTGGCGTTGCGTGGCTGAGTGGCGTTGCGTGGCTGAGTGGCGTTGCGTGGATGAGTGGCGTTGCGTGGATGAGTGGCGTTGCGTGGATGAGTGGCGTTGCGTGGATGAGTGGCGTTGCGTGGATGAGTGGCGTTGCGTGGATGAGTGGCGTTGCGTGGATGAGTTGCGTTGCGTGTGTGAGTGGTGTTGCTTGGGTGAGTGGCGTTGCGTGGGTGAGTGTGGTGTTGCGTGGATGATAGTGGGCTTGCGTGGGTGTGAGTGGCGTTGCGTGTCTGTAAGTGTTGCTGTATGGGTGAAAGTGGCACAGAGACTTTGATGTGGCCTGGCGCAGGAGAAATGCTGCTGCTGCTAATTAAATACAAGAGTGGCCGGGAAGCGGCCGGGAAACACAAGTACGGCCGGCCACATAATTAGGGGAGGAGAAGCCGCACAGCACACGCTGGGAGAAGCCCTTTGATGTGCTGTGCGGCCGCGATGCGCGCTCTGTGCTGGGGGAGGGCCATTAGCCTGAACTCGCGGCAAGATCAAACGAAGGGTGGGAGGGACATTGAGGAACAGATGGCCATGAAAGTGTATGGGCCAAAAGCGCGTGCCTGTACGTGCACTCGAAGAAAACGCCACGGAAAAAAGCGGTGGTTTGACAATCAGTTCGAGCACTTGAATTCTCGCCATTTCCCATTCCTTCGGAATGGTAAAGGACGAGACCTAAAAACTGTATGGTTTCTTCTTAAGTAGCGACTGTTCATCTGTAGGAATGCAAACAAAAATGCTGCTGCTTTTTAACCAGGTGGGCTCCTCATAGAAGCAGCTGTTGCATTTTCCACAGCCTGGTAGCATGTAACAGAGGGTGAAGTTTAAGATCTGCTGTACAATGCATAAGTGTCTACAGGGAAATGGTCCAGCATATCTGATTAATAAATTCTCCTGGTATACACCGACACGCTCTTTGAGATCCAGTGAGCAGGCATTGTTACAGATTCCAAAATTTAGCAAAGTGAGACAAGGGGGAAGATCTCTTACGGTTGCTGGTCCAACTTTGTGGAACAGCCTCCCACTGTATTTGAGACAGTGCAAGGATCACCTTCCTTTTAGGAAGCAATTAAATTAAAGACATTCCTTTTCCAAAATTGACTTATGTTTATGGTTAGGGTCCGCTAGTTGCTTTTTGGCTGCCAAAGGCGCGGAGATACTCCTTCGGGAAGTGATCCTAGCGCGGTACAAACACGCAAATAAAATAAATAAATAAATAAATAAATAATCTCGCTAAACATAGAGCTCTGTAGTGCATGTCTTTAATCAGAATGCAACCGTTAACTAACTGTACGCATTGCGTCATCAACTTTTTTTAACCACACCCAGACATGTCCAAACAATGTCATTTCTATGGAGTCCATCAGGGACCAGAAGTGTCCCGCTGTACATATGTGCAAAACACTACATTTCTCTGTTAAATGAATAATACAAATATTAGACATACATCATAGTTCGTCAATAAGTCGAAGCGCTTCAACCAGTCTTCCTGACCTAGTCATGTGAGCTTGACGAAGCAGAGGAGCAAAGCCTGCATTAAGCACCAGGGTCACAGTGGTAGGCGTTGGAGCTGTGCTCTCTGGACTCAGGTGGGCAGGTCTCATTTCTGATATCTGTAGCCAACAAACATTGAGGTAAGTGCCTGAATTGGGACTAATCTCTGGTTATGGACTTGCCAGGATGTTGAAATGGTCACCATATGTCCTTTGATCGTCACAACCCTCAGGAGTTCAACAGCAAACGGAGCATCAGATTTACGCTTCCATATCTGCTTGACCAGGACTCTATCTCCTTCCTTGAAAACAGGGTCATGAGTGCTTTGGCGTTCATCAGCATAGATCTTCATCCTGAACTTGGGTATGGAATCTGTCATATGGACCTTATCTGCAATGGTTGGCTTAGGAGTGGTCCACTGCCGCAATTAGGTTCCCATGGCTCTCCCAAACATGAAGGTGGCAAGGCTTTCACCTGTAGTGGAATGGGAAGTTTATCTGTAGGCACACAGGGCTTAACATATTCCAGATTTGAGATCACTTCCTTCTAGCATAGAGAGCTGGTCTACTCTCTTTAGAGTTCCCATAAAGTGTTCAACGCTGTTGGCCTGTGGCCTGAGGGAAGTGCTTTTCTGATGTTTGACATTCATGTTAGTAAGAAACTCTTAAAATCTCAGCTGCTGAATGGTGAGCCGTTGTCGGACTTAAGAATGGAAGGCACATTGCAAAAATGTAATTCAGGGTTCCAATTACTTTGTCACGTGTGGTTGACGATAGCTCTTCCACCAGTGGAAATCGGGAGTACTCCTCAACAACTACCATTAGATGATGTCCATTGCTTAGGGGTCCAAAGAAATCTTCTGCAATCCTCTCCCACACTTGCTTGCTGGAAGTACAATTTTAGAACCTTGTAATATAATGCCTTCTTGTGTGACAGCGTTCACTGCTCACATTTTTAAACCGTTGGTATATAAAGTCATCCGCAAGAGGTCTAAAGTGTTTCTCCTACGACTGCTGAGTAATGTCTTTTTAGAACACATAGATCTTGATCTGTATTTGTAGCAGCAAGAATTTGCTTCTTTGAAAGAACTGCAGGTATGCTTGACTTGACTATGAAGTTAACTTAGCCCTCGCCCACCTTAGATGCTGTACTGTAACACATTGTACTGGCTTCCGTAAACAATAGTCTGCAGGATTTTTAGCTTTCCCTGGTCTGTGCACAATAGTGTAATCATACTTTTGGAATCGCAATTCTCACCTCTTGATGTGAGCGGGCATTTTGACTTTCTAGTTCCCAAAAATGGTGAGTAGAGGTTGGTGGTCATTGACATGGGTGAAATGTTTTCCCTCGGAGGAACACATGGAAGTGTTCTCAAGCCTACACCACAGCCAGACTCTCTCTCAGGTTGTAAGCAAGCGTTTTTGGTATGCGACAGACTCTGGCTCGCAATATCCACAATGTGCCTTTGAGCATGATTGTGTCCAGTGTTCTGGGCAAGGATCGCACCAACCCCACTGGACTGGCATTTAATACAATCTCAGTACGAAGTTTTGGATCAAAATAAGCAATTTCAGTAACATTCTCAATTACATGTTTGATTTTCTGAAAGCTTCGGTCCCATTCAAGAGACCACTTGAACACAGCATTCTTTTTTGCCAGGTTTCTCAACGTGGCACTGACTGTGGCAACGTCACAGATCTACCTTAGAACAGTAACTGGCCATGCCAAGGAAAGATCACAGCACTGTTGCATCTTGCGGTGGGGTAGTAGACAACAAGGCTTGCACTTTAGCTGGATCTGGTGTCATTCCTGTTTCTGAGAAAATAAGCCAAAGGAACTTGAGGTTTTGTTTGGTGAAACTCACACTTTTCTGCAGTCAAAGTAAGACCTGCATCAGTCAGCAAGCGGCATACTCCGGTAAGGGCTGTGTCATGTTCCTTACGATTGACCCCAAACACCAGAATATCATCACTAATTAAAAGTATGTGTGACAAGCTGCAATATGCAGCTATTTACATCTTGAAAGAGTTCTGAAGCTGAAGACACCCCAAAATGTAATCTTTTGTATCTTAAATAAATATTGGTCGAAAAGGAGGTTAATGTACCTGCAATTTTCATCCTATTCGAGTTGATGGTATCTCTTATTCAGATTGAGACAAGAAAAGACTTCAGCGCCATTCAGCTGGGTAATCACATCTGCAATGTGCAGACTTGGATGTCGTTCTCTCAACTGCCTTGTTAGCTTGGCGCATGTCAATGCAGGTGCACACTGCACCTCCACTCTTCTTTTTTTAGACACTACCACTATGGGTAAAACCCATGTTATTGGACCAGTAGAGAGTTAATGTCATCATGCTTCAACAACGTTTTCAGTTCTTTCTCAACAGCTTCTTGCAAGTGAAAGGCAATTTGACAATGCCGTTTAGTAACAGGGCAAAGGTCTTCATTGATGTGAAATTGCACTTTAATGGTCTTAGGCTTTCCTAGTCCATGAAACAATGATGGGAACTGACTTACAATGTTTGCATGTGCATGTATGTTGTAAGTGGTGATTTCGCTTGGACTTGGACTCTTCTCTGCATGAAGCCAAACCCACATGCTCAAAAGTTCACAAATCGACTTCATTGTGCAGCTATCTTCCTCAACGTCGCTCAACAGTGATGTTGAGGAACCTTTGGAGGATCAATTATTTCTGGAACTTTCTGGCATCCATTTTCTCTTCTCAATGAGACACAGTTGCTTTCTCTTTGCAAACCGTTACAAAATTATTTTCATTCTCGCAACCACTGAATGTTTGCCCTATGGCGGGATGTTTACCTTTGTGCAGAAAGGTAACATTCGCCTCAGAAATACAATTTCTTTTTCCTCTGAGACATCATTTTATGGCCTTTAACTTTGTGTCTCTGCTTACTTTTCATGTTCAACGCTGATTCACTCAGAGCTACTCCAGATTTCATATCAGTAGCTTGTCGATCTGCACGTTCTTCTGCTCCTGCGGCCATGAGCACTCTATCCAGACTGACTGTCTCACGCAGCATACTCATCTGAGAAAGTTGGAAAGACAACCATTGATGACTGAGGCAAATGGTTTCTACCTCACTGAATGAACGTTTGGTGGGGGCCTCCAGTCTTTCAGCAAACTCATCCATTGTTTCTCCAGCTTGCTGTCTAGCTTGGTTGAAGATGTACCTTTCCTAAATCGATGCTTGACATCAGATTGAAATGGATTCCCAAAGCAGCTTTGATCAGACGGTAAGATTGCATCAGCTTCTGGTATTTTCTTTAACGTCTCTTTCACACAGTCACCTGCAAAGTTCTTTTGGTATTTAATAATCGTCATGTCATTTGTTTCTTCTAGCACATCGATGAAATAGTTACATTTCCTAATTCAGGTAGTCCATCTGGTGCCAATTTTCTGCTTTTTAGCTGTACTGAATGGAAGCAGCGGTTTCAAAAACATGGCAGCATCATAATGACCTGCTGTCGAGAGCGGTGTTTGCTCTGGCGACTGGGGCTGCCCACTTGGATCTGATCCTTTCATACCATCCCTAAACTCCAGCCACTGGCTTGCATTAGCGCTGTCGCAACCGCCATGATGTCATAGGGTCTCTTTTTCATCTTTGTCGGTAAGTTACAGCTTTGTATCTTGCATAGGTTCTCTTCTGTTCAAACTCTTCTGCAACGTACCTAGTTTTCACTGCCTTTTTGAGTTTCATGACGGCTGGATGATCCTGCTGTTGGCACACTTTCTGCACTTGGCAATCGTGACCCCCGCAACCATCAGCAAGCCATGCTAGCCGCCGATGCCAACTCATCACCAGTTGTAGCGTCCTCCCCAGTCTGGTAGCATGCAAATGACCACACCACACCAGAGCTCAGTATTGCATATCTTTATTCCTCAGAGTGCAACAGTTAGCTAACAGTATGCATTGTGTCCTCAATTTTATTAACCACACCCAAATAATTACATCATTTCTACTAAGTCCATCAGGAACCAGAAGGATCGTGCTACACATACGTGCAAGAGACTACAGCTACTATGGCTTTAATTAATACAGAATTATAGGCAGTGGGGGCTTAGCATATCTGAAACAAGCATTTGCAATGCAATAGGTCTCGCATTAATTAAGTTTGAGCTATTGGCACTGCTAAATATTGCAACACCAATTGCAACAAAAGTCTATAAATTGTAGGCCAAAAAATGTGTATTTATTTTTGTAGCAACGTGGCATGCTGTGCTTTAGATGAATATGTTTAAAAGTAAAGTGCGCCATACTGCGATTGCTACAATAGTTAATTGCAAATGCGTTAACAATTGATGTGTGCACTGATTGCTGGTGGTGTGTGTGCCTGTAGAAACTGTGCACTGATGGCTGGTGGTGTGTGCGCCTGGTGGTGGTGTGTGTGCCTGGTGGAAGTGTACACTTCCAGCTGGTGGTGGGTGCGCCTGGTGGAAGCGTGCACTGACGGCTGGTGGTGTGTGTGCCTTGTGGAATCGTGCACGGACGGCTGGTGGTGTGTGTGCCTGGTGAAAGCATGTACTGACGTCTGGTGGTGTGTGTGTGTGCCTGGTGAAAGCGTGCACTGACGGCTGGTGGTCTGTGTGTGTGCCTGGTCAAAGCGTGCACTGACGGCTGGTGGTGTGTGTGTGTGTGTGTGTGTGCGCCTGGTGAAAGTGTGGACTGATGGCTGGTGGTGTGTGTGTGCCAGGTGGTAGCGTGCACTGATGGCTGGTGGTGTTTGTGCCCGGTGAAAGTGTGCACTGATGGTGTGGTTGTATGTGTGCAGTTGTGTGTGTGTGTGTGTGGTTTGTTGTGTGTGTGTGTGTGGTTGTGGTTGAGTGAGTGGCAAAATACAAAGGCTTCAGAAAAACTGCGCGGACACGTGCCAGCTGGGTTTTAGGGCTCAGTCTTTGCATCACTCACCAATGTCGTCCCTTCAGGGACCCATATCTCACTCCCCATTAGGGGTCGGGAAATGCAAATATCCAGATGACATTTTTATCTGCGTCCACTGCAATCTCCTAACTCCATCAGGCAGTAATAACAGAGTAATGGGCAATGTGCAGATCAAGTAAAAACAAGCAGTTTTTGATGGATTGAACGAGAACTCCATCCCTGGACTGGATCAGAAGAGAAATGGGCAGAGACAGCTGCGGCTAAAGCTCACACCAGCCTCCCAGTCCATATCAGTTTAGTCGCTCATACCTCGTGACTCCCACCCACCCCCGGCAGAGTTTGTTTCTTTGGGATTAGCTGCTGGTGCGCGCTCTAGGGCTAACTGAACTCAGGACTTTAGCACCTTCTAACGGGGAGGTGTGGCCGTCCCAGTGGAACCCGCGTATCCAGCCCCCACAGGGGAACTTATCCAACACCCTCCCTCTCTTCTCCTCTCTACAGGGTGACCGACCCTCCGCAGAACTTGAGTTTGGATACGAAAAGTTCCCCGGTCCCTTTAACTGGGAAGCCCAGGAGGTGAGGGCAGGGCTTAACCAGGACGGACAGACGTCAAATACGGAAGTGGGGACTGGTTTGGTGTGCATGTTCACCTGAGGCGATAGAGAGAGAAGACGAGTCGGAAGAGGAGTATACAGCGGAAAGGAGCAGGAGCTGAGGAGAGGAGTCGAGGAGAAGTGGAGTGGAGCCATCGAAGGAGAGGACGCCAGGAGGCCACCGTCATCTCCAGCCGCCCAGCCACACACCCGGGGGAGGTGTGTGGCTTGCCCAGGTACGGGGAAAGATTGCTAGTTGGGTGGGGAGAAAAGGAGGTTCCGCCAAGTGATTTGGTTTCCCCCGTCCCGGTGTACCCTTTTCCCCGAGCACTGACACCCTTCACTGAATGGTCGCCCCCAGTACTCCACAAGGATTGTTCCTCACTCCTTTTCCCTGTTATTGTGTTGTGGTCCGGATTCGCCCTGACACTTCCCTTTTTGTTTTCTTTACTGCCCGAGGCCATCCCAGAAGGCACCACGGAATCTGACGGACACCTGCCCAGGAGGAGCCCGGAGGGATTCAGGAGGAAAGAAACTTTAAAGACCAAGACCCACCGGACCAGTCGCAGTCGATCACCGCGTCGGCCGGTGCACTTACGAAAAACATGTACTGATTTCCTTTATGCTGCAATAAAACCTTCAGTTACTCGAACGCGTCTCCTGCCTATTCCTCCCGCCCATTCTACACACTTGGTCTGTGGGAAGTGAGAAGCAGCTACTACAAGAGGGGTTGGGCCGATGGTGGAGGGGACAGAGAGTGCAGCAGAGGCAACCACGCAGGAGTGCCGCCCCCACCCCATCACTCCAGGCCTTCTCATATTTAGGAGAGAAAGTATTGCATGTCCCACCCGGACCGCCAGCTATCTTTATTTTTCTTAGCTGTCTGTGTCGCTATATGTTTTTTTATATGCACCCACTCATCCACCTATCAATCTGGCTTGATTTTTTCCTAAGCATCGCATCTGCATTAATACCGAAATGAAATGCAGAAAAAAAGAAAATACACAATTGTATTTAAAAAATAATGCACCCCCCACTCGTGTGGTTTGTGCGGTTGGAGACATATGTTAACACGCTCATATGCAAATGCGGCCATTCAAACACGCTCTCAGGCGGGGGTCGCCGTGTTCCTTGACACATGCGATAGTGCTACTGATGGCGGCGTTAATGAAGAGATGATCGCTAATTACAGGCTGAGGAACCGGCAGCTCCTCGGATCTCCATCCGAACCCAACAGAGAAGCGTGCCCTTCCTTCACTTGTGCATTTAGCTCCTTGAGGGGCCCGTGTAGGCGGCGAGGCGATGGGGCCTCTTCTTGGCCAGGATTGAGTCCCTGCCACTGCTGGACGAAAGGGGCGAAGGAGGGAAGCAGATTTTAGTCCCCATTAAAAAGGACACTGGAAGGCTTGCAGAACAGCAAAACCTCCATGTTGGAAAGCTGTAAAATCACGTAGACAAGTTGTCATAGAACTTCTGGGAGAGGTGGGGGAGGGGTTGAGGTGTCCGTATTAAATACACAGGGCAGCGAAGGCGGCGGGAGTGGTGCTTTGAGGGGGACAGGGCGACACTCACATAGGGTTGGGGGTGAGGCAAACAGACAGAACGTAGAGAAGATTTGGACGCCTACACAGAACATGGTAGTGTTAGGTAGATTATTCATGTGTAGAATGAGCTCTTACTGGGCAACTCACTCTCCATCTCTTTTCCACAGACAATCCACAGCTATCTCTCACCCATTCATTACCTCTTCACCACACACTTCCATTCTGACATATACACTATCACAAGCTGACACCCTCTCTGTTTAACACACACATGCTCTCCCAAGCCACCATTTCTCTCTCAAAGAAACTATCGGTTTCACACACACTTTACAAACTATTCCACACAGTAAGTCCCTCCCTTATACACGCAGTTATAACTTTGTTTTTCTGTCACACAGACAGACACATCGCTTCTTCCACTCCCTCTATCAAGAAAAAGACTGCCGGTTACTCTCACATTCTTGCGGTCTCTTTTTCTGTCTCTCTCACAATCTATCTCTCACGCACACAGCCAGCCACTGTTCCTTCAGACACACGCTCCGGCAGTGTCAGTGTCAGTTTCACACACAAACGCACGGGCACAGGCGCGCTTTACAGAGGCCACGGCAGCCAATACACTGGGCCGCCGTCTGCTGAAGGTGTGGAGCATGCGAGCCCAGGGGTGGGTGCCAATCAAAGCATCAACTTCAAATTGTAACTGAAAGATCAGCCCGGGACCTGGGGGCAGCACATCAGTTAGAGCTCAATAGTTGATCAGATCACATCTGAGGGATTTAGGAACTCAGCGGAGTCTGCAGTCGGAGCGCACAGTATCCTATTTCGGTGCACCTTGTGCTCTGCGCACCCCTCCCACAGATCACGCTCTCGTACTAGAGGACTTCGGAGGAGAGGGGTGCAGCCTGCCTGCTGCCGAGCCGGGGACTGAGGGCAGCATGTCCTTCCCGCAGCTGGGTTACCCGCAGTACCCGAGCGCCGGCCCAGAAGCAGTCTACGCGACAGGGGAGCGCCAGAGACTCCTGGCTGCAGCCGCCGCTGCGGCGGCCTCGGGAGCCCGGGCAGGTGGAAGCAGCGAGCTGGGAGCCAGCAGCCCTGCCGCCCTCACCGCCTCGGTGCTGGGCATGTACGCCGCTCATGGGCCCTACCGGGCTGCCCCCAACTACAGCGCCTTCCTCCCGTACACCACTGAGCTGGCGCACTACTCGCAGATGGTAAGTGTGGGTGCGGGGCCAAAGGAGCAGTTGAAAGTGCCGGGGAGGCTGACGGAAGGGAGGGGAAGTCCCGACTACAAAGGGAACGGGCTGAGAAGGAACAAAAAAAGCTGGGGAGAAAGAAACACACCCGGGAATGCCTTCACCTCAATTTCATGCTCTGCTCTGACTTATTTAAAAGGCAGGGAGTGTGGCTTAGAGGTGGGGGCCGGCCTGCTTTCAAGCTGCGCTGCCGAAAACGCACCTTTAGTCGCCTGGTGCAGTGTCTGGTGTAGGACGAGCGGCGGTAGGAGGAAGGTGTACGGGCTGCATTTTGGAGAGCACCGCTGTCGACAAAGGCTGTGGCATGTGCATGCGTGTGGTATACAATGAGCCTGTACAGCCATCACGAAACCGAAAGCGATCTCTTTTGAAAAAAACAAAGCCGCGAGTGGTGCGCGCGCGCCGATATGCTTTCAATTATCACGCCTGTGTCTGGGCAATTGAAACCATATGGCAGGAAATGTGCGTAATAGGCAACAACAGGCCAGGGGCAGAGCTATGCGCCCGCCTCTGGACTATTGTGTGCTATTTTACAAAACAACACGCAGGGAAAGGCCAATAGCAGGCCGCAAAGGTAAAATCTCACACACGAGCGTGTGCATTTCCCAGGTCCATTTTCAAAACCCAGACAAAAGAACTCATGCTGCGCAGTGTATCGCTAGGCGCGAGACCTAAAAAGGATACTATGTGCTGCGTATCAGGTGCTGCAGAGTGCAGACTAATTGAAAGAAAATTGCCTCCTCAAACTGCCCATGTAAGATGTGAACAAGCGTAGCTTTGCAGCACAGTAGCATGTAGGAAATACATGTATAACTTTGCATAATTGGATTCTTTCAATTCTTAAAACAAACATGGACCTAGCACACAGGAATCCATTTAATCTACAAAGACAATCTGTCTTTAATATACTGAAAGTCCTGGCATGTGCATAGTGTGGGGCCATATCATTTTTATCTTCTGTTTGATGGTCCTGGGTGGCGTTTTTTAGGGTCGAGCCTGTGAGTTCATGCGCAAGCACAAGCGTTTTGCTTGCAAGACATTGTACACAAAAAGGGTTTGGAACCCTTCCATTGCTTAATATTTGTTCATTTTAGAGTCCCTCCTCTTTGCAGCCTCCTTAATTGGCCAAATGTAATTCCCAGTCATTTCACAGCAGCAGGGACCAAGCACTGGTTATTTCACTGCAGCAGGGACCAAGCACTGGTTGATTCTAGTTAATCATTGCCTGTCCGCTGCTCCGGACTTGATTGAGGTGCTATTTCTTTACCCCCCCCCCCCCATTCCCCCTGCCTGCTGCTCTCTCAATAGCGTGTGCGCTTTTTTTCTGAGTGTGATGAGGGTAGGAGGTATACTTTCAAGAGAAAATACTAGTTAAAGACAAAGGAATTCAACACTTCAGAAAGTTTAACTGTTTTAGAAAGGTAAAAAAGGAGTGTTTCCAAAGACCCTGCAGTGTAATGCTCAACCTTCTGCAATCCATTTCCAGTGTTATCTAAAATACTTGACAAATTGCACTTTAAAAGCATTTAAGTGCAGGACACAATGTGTCAGGGAGATAGATGCATATATTACACATAGACCTCTATAGAAGGAGCATTAACCAGCTGGGTGGTGTATTGCTAAATGCACTCATATGTATTGGAATCATCCGATTACCTTGGACTACCAGTATTGTAATTGACTATGTTTTAATTATCTCTATCTTGAATGTACAAAATCATTCCTGTGCACTTGCATTTTGACTTGTGATTTCATGTTGTGGCGCCTAATAGCTTGAAAGTAGGACTATTCGCTATTTCCTCAGCACAAAGCAAAACAGCCTTGCTTGGAACAGAACGTGTGGGATATGCGTTTGAAACCGTGAGAGAGAAATGTGTGGAACGTACTTCTGTGCCTCGGAGTGTAGTGCTGTAGGCAGTGAGGCGCAAATGTGCATTATGTTGTACATCGAGAAATTAAGTTTTAATTAATAGCTTTAACTTTCTCTAACTCCATCTTGAATTCTGACTCTGTCTAGCCTAAGTTCTGCACACAGAAGCAGGCCCCCAGGTTACTCACAGTTCTTTAGGTTATTCACATTCAAGTTGTTTTCCGGTTTGAGGGTGTTTTTTGTATTTGTGAGATGTTCCTACTTTCTTGGGCTTCACTAAGATATGGGGCTGGAACATGTAGTGTGTTAGCGCGAGAATACGTGAGAAGTCCTTTGCCTTGGATGCTTGCAGGAGCCTGGCCAGCACCAGTAAGTTTCCTTGATGTAACGTGGTGCTGTTAGCTCTAGCCAGTTTGAAAATTTGGCAAATTGAGGAAGATTCAATTTTATCTGTCTTAATGTTTGGGCACTGCTCAATTACCTTGGGGACGCTGTGCCGGGTATTATATACTTAAAGAAAAACATGAGGTTTGTGAGAAACAATCGCTTTCTAAACAGCAATCTATTTCAATTCTTCAAATTTAACCACATAAAGGAGGGGACCCCTTTAACGTTACTTTGAGGTCAGGGAAGAGAGGGGAGGAAGAATAACAATTATTAAAGAGCTTCCCTCATGACCTATATGCTTTAAATTATCAACATAGTTTGCTTATTTCATTTTATTCACACACGTGTGTGAATAAAATAGGTCATGAGGGAATCTCTTTAATAATTGTAATTCTTCAAATTTATTCACCACTTCAATTGATGCAAAAGGATAGCCCGGTACAGCCCTCCTGGCTATTGCTAAACGGCTGTAAATGAAAGGGTTGACAGTCAAAACCTGTCCATTTAGGGCTCAATCTTATATACTATGAAGTAAACTGAACAGACATCTGCCTAGATGAGTTCTACATTGTTCACAGATCGGATTTTCCATTATATTCCAGAGGTTTTCATCCTTCAAAAAACATGAATTCACAATATTGGTACACATCAAGTTCAAACTAAACTCAGCTGTGACTGTAATTGCGCAGTTGTGTGCTTCAATTTGCAAGGATGTTAGAAATGAATGATCTCATCAACTGTTGAATGCATGTGTCTAGATGCAACTAGACATTCAAAATTATTATCTGCGAGAAAAGTAACAGTTTTATCTTTACTTTTAATACCATCCCTAGTATCCATGGAATGTTAGTGGCCTCTGACATATTTCCAATTTAGTCTAGACAAACTTTGGTAATCTACTAGCAGGTCTACCCTTTAATAAAAGGTGGCTGGAGTCTCAAATATTTCGTATGCTGGTAGAGAGATGACTGTTTGACTCCCGGTTTCCTGGAGGAATAGATAATCAAACAAAGACAGACATGTCATTTTGCATTTCTTGGCCTCTGGAGAGATTTCCATTCAGCAGTATTCCACAACCATAGCTTTATATAGCATCATGTTTTTTATATAATGTATAGAGTTCATTTGATGTTGTATAGACAAGTTGAAGTTAGACTGTCTGTTCTGGTGGAATCACTTTTATACAACGCTCCTGCTAACCACAATCTTTTTGCTCTCATGTACCCGTCAGATTTATGAAAGATTGAAACAAGACTGTTCTTATTCATCTGATGTTTATATTAGCTGAGAGCTTTTCACAGTTGGGTAACCACCATGGAAGACAGCATCTTTGGGTATAATCAACGGACATATTGTGTTAATTTATTGATCATTTGCAGACCGTTCTATAAATTTAGCCCAAAGATTCCTCTCGGATCGGATTTCTGTGATTCTTCTTTCTTCACAGTAGAAACTCGTTGATGCCCAACAATCTTTCTTAGTTCTTGTGCAAGTTTTTCTGTTGGTTTAATATAGAGAGTGTCTTGAGGTATGAAGAAAGCTAAATAACGTACCGGTTGGGAGTTGGAGACTTATCCACCATTCAGCAAAGAAATGCTTTTGCACCAATAATTCACCTCTTATTAAGTGGCAAGTGTTAATTTAGTATATTCTCGTGTTTCTCCAGGCAAAAGAGGTTTGATGCTACACTGATAATAGAGGAATTTGTAATTGAATTAAGCTGTGGGAGGGTTAACAATTTCAAGAAGTTTCTTCTATTTCAAATAAAGGAAATATCTATACCATTTCCTATTTCCTCTACTTCAAATAGAGGAAATATCTATATTGCTGCGTTGGTAGGACGAATTTATACTTTGGGGAGTTTTGATTGGTATTGCAAGGCTGGTTTAGTGACCTGGAACTCTTAATTTGCATGGTATAATTCCTTACTGAGGGGTCAGCTGTACATTGGTCTATAATATCTCTTTTGGGGGGTTTATGTGTGTTTCGTTAAATAAGATGCATGCTGTGTTTGAATTACCAGGGATCCCCTCTCATTAAACTGCTGGATGTTTCATCTTCTGCAATAACCCTTTCAGTAAATTTAGTTTGATTTCTTAGTATTGGCGGACTTTGAGAGTTAAGCTTAAACTTTTGTAATTCTTTGTTTTATTTGCAAATTACAAATCTCTCTCTCTCTTGGGTAAAAGATTATTGCTATTGTTTTTCTACATAGATTGAAAAACCAGTTTTTTGTTGGTTATTTAGCATTAATAGATGAGAAGTCATAGCACCTTCGTTTATTATGTGCAAATTGAGCGCTAACGGATTATGCTCCCTTAAATATTATCATTACAGCTCATATGCCAATATTCGGGGACTGGAATGTGGAGTGTCTTGCAGGACGATGAAGGGCTAATTTGTCAAACTAAAATCTGTCACACTTCTGACACAGCCACCACTACAGTCTGCACTTCTTGTCAAATGAAAAACTTCTAGGCACATGTCAACGTCTTTTCCTCAGAGATAACCAACAGACAAATTCCAGGATAGTGGATGGCTGCAGTGAATCAGATGTCCACATTCTTATGCGACGTTTGGCTGAGAAAGCATTAGGTCACATCTGTGGAAAAACAGGTATGCATTACAATATCAGCACATTTAAAGAAGGGTTAACTGATACAATGCACTGCTTCTCCCATCTCCTCTTGGATTAAGATGTGAAGAATACTATACATCCAGCACAAAGAACAAAAATCAATGGTGTATATTGGCACGGAGGGGTGGATTTTGCCAGTCAGTCTTCCCATGGAGGAACTCTTAGAAGAATATTTTACTATGGATGCTTGTACAACACCAGTCAGGAGGAATTAAATCACTCTTTCATCAGTTGCCAGGCTTTTATAGTCAATGTGCCCACGTAGACAACTTTACCAGTGGATAGAGAAGAAAGTACACCAAATCATCTGTGTTGAATTGAGGATACATAGGGTACACTACAACCAAGCATATCTTTAGGCATTTACTTAACAGCCCAGGGCACAACAATAGAATATCCCTTTAAAGTGGCTTATAATCTAGAAAAAAGATTGTTGGAGTCTAGTATCTTCTGGCATCTCTTCGATATAGCACCATGCCCTGACAGTCTATCCAAACCCATGGTGAAAGGCTTCTTCTTCTTTGCCTTGACTCATTTGCACAAGACATGTACTGACTATTTTCAGGTATTGTTTGGCTTACATGGACAGATTGTGATGCCCTTTACACCCAATATAGGAAAAATAATAGTGCAACTCAAGCACTTTTTGACAACGAGAAAACTCATCTAAGGATACCCATGGAACTTAGGGTGATTTAAACAGTAAAAATGAGAGGGGCAGAAAGAACCATGTAGGTACTTAGGGAAAATTCCTTTCTAAAACGTAATAGTGGGATTACAGACTGGAACTAACCAGAGAGCATAATGAGAATGAAACATACACAGATGTCCGTGTGCATGTTGATGTAAGATTATAAGAATTAGTACCATGTGTAAAGCACATAATACAGACGGAATTGTTTTGTGGCACTTAAAATATGGGTGTTACTCATGAACTCATTGATTCTCTTTTGAATCAACCTCAGAAAAAGTAAAGCTTGAGTTTGATCTGTATGTAACTATTTTAGCGGCAGGTGCGCAAGCCACAATGCTCTCTTACCACAAGTCGAAAGTGTAACTGCAGAAAGTACAAGAGCTCTGCACCAAGCATACAAACTCTACTTTATAATAAAGCAAGCCTGGGACTCTCAGATCACATACATCAACTGCCTTATGCAACTGAGCAAGTTTGCCAGTGTGTACATTTAGCCAGCACAGACAGCCAAGAAGATAGCTCAAATGGTTACTTTTTCCACTGCAGAATTGTCATTATGCTATATTAAACATGAGTAACTTGATTGTTCGACCTCCTATTGTTATCCCATTACGTTGATAGCAACTTATGTGAACAGCTTCCATTGAGACAAAAGTGAGAATAAGCTTGAATAGGTGAGTCAGATCCCAGTTGTAAATTAGCATGACCTCGGAAAAGTCAAAAGCAAAACTCGAATTTCATTCCTGTGACAATGCTACACGATGTGCATTTTAGCAGGCACATGTTACTATTAAGCTAATTTGAGTCAACATGACTAAACAAAACACAGATCTCATCGGAAAGTGCATTATCCACCAGAGTTTTCTTACCATTATTAGTCCCTGGAAATCGGTGGGCACAAAGATATCTGCAGCAGGGGCCTAAGCCCCATAAAATATTTTAAATTGCAACCGGTTTGTGACCAATTAAGTAAGCTAGAACAGACTTACTGTCATGTTTGTCCTTGTTGCAAATTCTTTGTTGACTATCAGGCTCGGCTTTTCATGACTGCTACTCGTGACTTCACTCCCTTCCTGCTGCCACACTCGACCCCCAACTTATGGGTTCTCGGAGTAAACCTTTTCCAATTACAGAATTGCTGAATCCTATTTCACTATCGAAGAGAATCAACAATGATATTATTGTGACCAAGAACTGAAATAGTTTAAATTCTGGAAAATTGAGATTCCGAAAATATAAGATTGTGAATTAAATATTACAAACTCTGGGGACATGTCCAAGCCGGCAACCAAGATGGCTGCACGGCGTTGAGGCTCCACCAGCATTTCTCCCATCCATGCCGGGTTAACGCTAAACCAGGGACCGACCATCAGCCCAAGTCCCATCCTGGGGACTAGAAGGCAGGTTTGGAGCAAAGGGAACAGCGCATCAGTGAAGGCAACAAGTGGAGCCCAGCATGCCTCTGAGCAACAGGTGCAGTGGGTGAGTCTGAGGCCTGGACACTCCCCCAACAGCGAGGCTCTATCTGGGCAGTGATCGGATCCTGGGTCCTGCTGCACCGGGTGACTGCCTGAGATAGGACGGTGCTGCGTGGCAGCTGGAGGTGAGCGGGCCGTGTTGCCTGATTGGTAGCTAGGTCTGGCCACGGAGCAGACCGCCGCGTGGTGTAGGCGGCAGGTCAGAGACTTGATGGGAACGCGACCGGGGGCAGAGTCCTCCTATTCCTCTGCTGTGGTCTGGTTGTGGCCTGCGCTGGGGGGGCCGAACCGGCTGGCCCAACAAGATCCCGGCTCCCCCTTCATCCTCTCACCATCACCCCGACAGACCACCTCACTGCTCCAAATCCCCCTCATACGACATCACCCAACTGACCCTGCTCAAATGGATCCTGCTCACGACAGACCATGAATAGCATCCACTCCGCAGCACCATCAGACCCCTGTCCACACCACATCTTGCACAGAGCCGCCTCTGCCATCGCACCCAAACTACCTCAGACAATGAACTGCTCCTTCAAGACCGCCACCTTGTCCGACGACTGGAAGCACACCGTAGTCAAAACCCTCTGCGGACCCAACAGATCTCAAGAACTTCAGGCCCATCTTCCTGCTTCCCTTCACAGCCAAGGTCATCGAAAAGGCCATCAACACCCAGCTAGCAAACTTCATCGGAGCCAACAAAATCCTGGACATCTCCCAATCCGAATTCCAAAGCAATCACAGCACGAGACCGCCCTACTCGCCGCCGCCAACGACAACATCCGCTTCCTCCTTGACCAGGTTGAAACAGCAGCCCTCATCATCCTGGACCTCTCTGCGGCATTCAACACCGTCTCCCGCAGCACCTTAACCACCAGACTCCATGATGCTGGCCTCCGCTGCAAGGCCCTTGACTGGATATGCTCCTTCCTCACTGGCAGAACTCAGAGAGTTAGACTCTGTACCTACCTCTCAGAACCAACAGAGACCAACTGCGGAGTGTCCCAGGGTTCCTCCCTCAGCTTCACCCTCTTCAACGTCTATGTGGCCCCCGCGCAACCATCGTCAGGAACCACAAGCTCAACATTGTCTCTTATGCTTATTACCCACAGCTGATCCTCTCACTCACCAATCAGCACAACTTCTAAGAAGGGATGAAAGTCTTCACCACCTGGATGAAGAACTGCCTGAAACTCAATTCAGAAAAGACAGACGTCCTCATTCTTGGATTCCAATCCCCTCCGCATGGAACAACTTCACTCTCGGAAATCCCCCCATCCCGATGGACCACGCTAGAAACCACAGCATCATATTAGGCTCATTACTCACAATGAACCACCAGATGAACGCTGTGTCCTTGACCTGCTTCAACACCCTTTGCATGCTCCGAAAAAGACTTTCAGATGGATCCCAACCGAATCCAGAAAAAACGTCACACACACACACACTCATCAGCAGTAGACTGGACTACGGCAACATTCTCTACACTGATTCAACAAGAAACTCCTTTGCAAACTCCAGATTGTCCAGAACGCCGCAGCCAGACTGATCCTCGACATCTCCCATCGCAGTCACATTACCCAATACCTGTGAGATCCCCCCTGGCAACACCAAACCCGCATACCTGAACGGTCACCTCTCCTTCCACGCATCCAAAAGACACCTGCGATCAGCCCAGCTCTCTCTGGCCACCGTCCCTCGTATCTACAAGACTAGAACGGGAGGGAAGTCCTTTGCCTACCTCGCAGCCAAAACCTAGAACACCCTCCCAATCCACCCGTCTCCCACATTGCCCCAGTTCAGGAAGGACCGCAAGACCTGGCTCTTCGAGTGACCCCAGCACACTACTAGGTCACACCCTTTCTCCCCCCCAGCACCTTGAGACCCTCACAGGCGAGTAGTTGCGCTTTCTCAACCCGGACTGATTGATTAATTTCGGCCTCTCCCAACCTGGTGCCCCTCTGTGGGGTTGGGTGGCGGGGAGGATTCTGGACTGGTACGGACTGTTGGCGTCCCTTGTATTGGGGGGGCTACGGGCAGGGCAGTGTGTGTTAACCCCTCTGTAACTTACTGCCAACGCGGGACAAGCCCGGGCCCTTGGGGGCCATAGACGTCTATCCTTGCCGATATCGCCGCATGACCTCAGAATGGGCAGCATCGACCCCAAACAACGGAAGCTGCCATTTTAACTCAGAGTAGCGCGATGAATCATTCACACTTGCCGGGTCGACAGGAACGGCTGGCGCTGAGCCTGAACATACTCAGCCCATCACCATGGAGGCCCTCATGCCAGAGATGTGTGGGCTTCAGGGCCAAGAACGCTCGATTGACGCACTGGCGGGCAGGATGGACTAAGTAAACGAGTGCCTAGACTGCCACCAAACCAGGATGGAGGGTGTGGTGAAGCGGGTATCTACCCTGCCATGATGAACCGCCTAGAAAAGTTGGAGCAACAGGTCAGGACTGTAGGGTCAAAGAACGAGGACTTGTAGGCCAGTAACATTTATATGATTGGCATTGCGGAACCTACAGCCACGGGAAGGATGGACCAGTTCATCGGACACCTGCTAGCGGAACTGTTTGTCCTTGACGCCTTTTCATCAGCGTTCCTGGTGGAGCACGCGCAATGGTCCTTATGGCCTAGGCTCCCTTATGCCTCCCTCCCTCACCCCCCACCCCAGAGGCCCAGTTTAGTCCGCATGCTGAACAAGCGGGACAGAGACAGCACTGCGCTTGGCGCGTGAACGGCGCGCAATGCAATACCGGGGGGGGGGCCGGGGAAGGGTTCCAATTCCCTTAATCTCGATTTCACCCTGCTGGTTTAAGAGGCACGCCTAAGGTTGCAGGACTGAGAGCCTCTTTGCCTTCGTTATGGTATGTTGTACCCCGCCCGCCTCAGCGTAGATGTCCAGGGCTACGCGCACATGCCCGGCATTCCCAAAAAGGACCAGGCGTTTTGCAAATCATTTGCTAAGGAGCACTGCTCCTCCAGAGGATCTCTACCTGCGCCTTCCCCACCGGACATACATGCCATGAACAGCTCGGAACTGTTCCCAGCGGATTGATGCGACACCTGAGTGGCAGCTGTGCTGTACTGGGACAATGTACTCCTCTCTCCAGTGCGCTGGTGGTGTTTGGGGTCTACCTTACTATCAGTGGTTCTCTGCTCTCCCCGGGATGGTCCTACCCATGGGTGGGTGTGCAGTTGTGGCCCCCCACTGTGGTGGTGCAGTTGTCCAGGTGGGGGTGTCCACCTTTCGGAGTCCCTTACCAATCTCTGTGTATTACGTTGAATCCCTACTCCCAGAGACTGTAAAGATATGCTCACGGAAGTTGCTGGTGAACCGTTGCCACTCCGCCCATTGTGTGTATTACCATATTTACTTGTTTGTATCGATTATATTACTGGGTTGCCTTTGGGAATACCCAGCCTGGGTTGGGGGACGGGGTTGGAAATGGTTTTATTCATGTTTACACCACACTGCATAACTGACTACACCGATGCACTCCGCCAATGACAAACTAATATCATACGATGCCCCCAAATCATAGCCCAAATACCAGAGGCCTGGGGATCCCCTTTATGTCTTGGAATATCAGCAGCATCAATAACCCTCTAAAGGGCAAGCTAGTGCTGCAGTACCTAGTGTGGCATGGGATGAAAATAGCATTTTTGCAGGAGACTCACCTGCCTCCCAGCACTACCTTATCCTATGCCTCGTCCTGTGGTCCACATAGATATTTTCCAATTATAGTTCTTACTCTCTGGTGGGTGGGCATTTTGATTCATTGTTCACTCCCCTTTTCATGTTTATCCTATAAACTTGATGCAGAGGGTTGATACATGGCGGCGATTGGTCGCTTGGCAGGCCACTCTGTTCTGCTATTGAATGTGTATGCCCCTATTACCGACTCACAAGTTTTACCAACTCCCTGTCCCAGCTGTTCGGCAGGACGGACACAGATCATGGACCATCAGTTGAGACCTGAACCTGTGTCTCCACCCGGGACTGGACTCCACAGTCGGGCGCATGTGGCACAACCTCTGGCATCGAAGGTACTGCAAAACATCTGAGTTTTCTTTTGTTTCAAGGACGCGTGGCATCTCCAACACGCCCAGGTCACACCTTCTACTCTGCACCCCACTGTACGTGGTCTGGATTGGACTATTGGTTTCGGTCTGCCTCCCTACTTCCCTGGCTTGGAGCAGTTGAATGCAATCCCTGCACACATCGGACCATTCTCTGGTATGCATGAGCCTGAACGTTGCCCTCCCAGGTGGTGGAGCCTGAACATGTCAGTTCCACTGTTTTGCATTGCTTGACCCAGTTTTCAGTGAACAACTCTGTGCAGCCTTCACTGAATATTTCGAACTAAACACGGGCTCCGTCGCCACACAGGCGACTCTGTGGGAAGCCTTCAAGGCCTATATTCGAGGGGAGGTTGTGGCAAAACACAGTGGAATCTAGCGTGATATCTGCTGCTTGCTCGCCCGTGTAGAGGCAACCCTGCGGTGCATAGATGCCTCCGAGGCGACGGTCCCAAAGGAGCATCTACACCGTCGCTGCGCTCTCGTCCTGGACGAGGTCTGTGAAATTAAAGACCGCGAAGAGCACATCATGGTCCACCGATCCGACAAGGCAAGCGCCCCGGCCGCACACTGGTGAGACTGTTTCACCCACAGCAGGGTCTTATTATATTCCGGAGCTCCTCCTGGAGGATGGCACCAGGACATACCATAATGGTCTGATACTGGAGGAATTGCACCGCTTTTACACCGGGCTCTACTCGCCTCTTCCAGAGGTTCGAGAGACGGTGAGGCCTGGCTGGTTATGTTGCTGAGGTGACCGTGGTCTGGCTGTCTACCCCTCCAGCAGCAGTTTTTGAGCGAGCCCATTACAGTGAACGAAATCGTAGCTGCGATAGATGCCATGGACAGGTCCAAAGCCACCTGTTCCAATTGTTTCACTGGGCAGTTTTATGAGCCATACAAGCAACTGCTTGCCCCCATATTCTAGACCTCTATGCCGAATCCCTGGAGGCTGGAGCCCTACCCCCCTTCTAGGGGGCAATCATTGTCTTACTTACGAAACCCGGGAAGGAACCCCTATGCTGCAAGCCCTATAGGCCATTATCCCTGTTAAATTTTTATAAGATCCTAGCCAAAATCATTGAACTCAACTGGCCCTCCTAATGGAGACCATTATCTTCCCTCTTCAATCTGAGTTTGTCCCCCACCGTTCTACACCCATAAACATGCACATGCTGTTTTCAATCCTACACAGGATATCCCGGGAAGTGCCTTCGGCAGAGACTCCACTCGACGCCAAAAAGGCTTTTGACTCACTCAAGTGGCCCTTTCTATTCACACGCTGCATGAGCTTGGGCTCCCACTGGGGTTCACCTCTCGGATCAAACTCCTATATGTTCAAACTGTGGCCCGTATCTGTGCCAACGACTCTTTGTCCCCCGTTTATGCTTGGCGGTGGCACCAGACAGGGGTGTCCCATTTCCACACCCCTCTATCATTGCCATGGACCCCCTGGTGCGGCATTTGCAGGAAAGACACCTTTGGAGGAGGCTGCAGTTCACCACAAGTCCGTTGCTGCTTTCCGTTTATGCGGACGATATATTGCTCTTTCTTAGGCAGCTGTTGGAGAATCTTTGTCCCGAAGTACACGAAATCCAGTTCTCAGGCCTCTTAATCATTGGAGCAATTTGGAGCTTTTTCCCCTCATGGATGCCACGCACCAGTTTCCGTCTGACCTCCCGCTGCAGTGGTGCACCGATACGGTTAAATATATTGGCATCCACATACACCGAGAATGCGAGCAGGCTGTCCGTCTGAAATATGACCCGGCAATCAGTAGGCTAGCCACATTAATAGAGACCTGGATCAAATTGCCATTGTCCCTGGCTGGGCACATGGCTATTATTAAAATGGTTGTGCTACCCCGCTTTCTCTATTTATTTCTTTACATCCCCATCCCACTTGCCAATGCCTTTTTTGTTACGCTCAGGGGTTTGCTGCTCTGTCTGATCTGGGTGGGTCGTAGGCCACGGATAGAGGGGAGGGCGCTGACGCTCCAATATGACATGGACAGCTTTGACATGCCACATTTACAGCTAATCTACCTGGTGGCCCAGTACCAGTACTCGTACCACTGGTATAACACTGACGCCCATCTACCTTATACCCGAATCGCCCAAGACTTGACGGGAGGTGCCTCTTTAAATGTTGTTCTCTCAGTGGGTGTCCCACTGGACCCGAAGGATAAACAGCCACTGGCCACAACGTGCTGGGCGTGGCGCTGCCTGATGTGCTTGCTGGGAGTGTCTATATGTAGGAATGCAGGAAACAGGTTTAAATTGAGAAGCTTTATTCAGCAGCACAGCATCATAACATAGAGCTTCAAAGTCCAGATGTAACTGACTCAAAGATACAGAATGCATCATCAGGAAAGTTCTGTGGAGAACACAGAACTAGAATAATGAGAACATAGGTCTCATGCCATTAAAGGAGAAAGCACATAATACAGGGTGCAACACATCTCCCTCATAAAATAAAGAAAACATCAAAAGGCAACATATTGTACATAGTCTCGTAACAACATGAGTCTAGCAACATATTATACATAGTCTCGTAAAGACATGGGTCTGCTTTGAATCCGAACATCCTCCTTGATTCTAGAAGCGATAGAATCAGAAGAAGGCCCTGTAAACTGATCAAGTGCAGAACCAGGACAATTTTGAGAATGAGAATAAGCATTTTGAGAATGAGAATAAGCATTGGCTCCATGCTGGATGGGACACTTCGCAACCTTGCTTACATTCCAGACTTTTCCATCTTGTGTGATAACTGAGTAATAAAAACATTCTTAACTTGAATGGGCCTACCATACTTGCTCATGCCCTTGCTAATAAAAGCAGGTTTAAGAATTTTAACCCAATCTCCTACAGCCAAACTATGCTCTCTTGCCTTCCACTTCTTGTTATACCACACAGCAGACTTATTCTGTTTACAAGCAACCCTGTCCGCAATAACCTTGACATCCACGACATCTTTACCAAAACTCCCACACTTCTCTTTGAACCACCAAGGACAAATAACAGAGGCCGGATCCCTCTCTTTAAGAAGTTTGAAAGGACTAACTTCTGTAGTAGTGTGAGGAGTTATACGGTAATTCCAAAGTTTCTCTCTGAGCACATTCAACCAATTTCCCTTTTCCTTGATAGCATCAGTAACAAAGTTTTTTAACACTCGGTTGAATCGCTCAACCTGTCCATTTTCATGTGGTTCATAGAGAGAAGTTCTAACATGTCTGATATTACAAGATCGTAAAAATTATTGCATTTGTGACGAGACCAATTGCACTCCATTGTCTGACACCAAAACAGAAGGGCAACCTTCTCTAGAGAACACTTCCTTAAAGAACAAAATAATGACCTCAGAAGTGACTTTGGAAACAAATTTTACTTCTGGCCATTTTGAATGGTAATCAATGATCACAAGAGCAAAACGAGAAGATTCAGGCAAAATATGAAACGGACCAGAGATATCAAAGGCAATTTTATTCCATGGATATTCAGGCCACACCACTGGTTTAAGGGGTGGGACAAAAACCTTCATCATCTTGTCCTTATCACAACACTCACTGCACTCTCTAACTACACGATCTACAAACCTGTCCAAACCTGGCCACCAAAAGTTCAACCTAATAAGGCGTTTCATGGCAAAAATGCCAGGGTGGGTTTTATGCGCTAACTTGAGTATTAAATCCTGAACTCCAACTGGTGGAACACACTTATCACCTTTAAAGATTAAAAACCCTTCACAGAATAATTCGTCAGCAACATTAAAAAACGGCACCATATCCTCTCTGACATTGGCTTTGCTGGGCCAACCTTCTAAAAGGTATTTCCTTAAAGTAGTTAACTTATCCTCATTTTGACACTTGATCCAAAATTGTTCAGTTATATCCTGATATTGAGTAGCAACAAGACCCTGTAAACTGATCTATCCTCGTCGCCAAATTTTGTAGGAATGCAGGAAACAGGTTTAAATTGAGAAGCTTTATTCAGGAGCACAGCATCATAACCTAGAGCTTCAAAGTCCAGATGTAACTGACTCAAAGATACAGAATGCATCATCAGGAAAGTTCTGTGGAGAACACAGAACTAGAATAATGAGAACATAGGTCTCATGCCATTAAAGGAGAAAGCACATAATACAGGATGCAACACAATACTCCTCCGCTATACCCCTCACAAATAACCACTGCCTCTCCTCACCCTTGCCTGCTACGCACCCTCCACTGTAGGGGACCTCTTTCCAGACAAACAGGTTATCACCTTGGCGAGGACACTCGATTTGCTATGGCTACGCCCCTCAACCGGTTTATCCTACATCGCATCCAGAATACCCTCCATGTCCAAATACCTTCCTATCCTCTAGCTCTGGAAGACTTTCCCCATCTTTCTTTTCTCATCAGCGAAGATAGCGGTGTGCATTTGACCTCGAGGTTCTCCCAAATATGCCTGGACCTGGGGCCTGTGCCAGACACTGGGCTGCAGGGAGCCGGGTCTACAGACCTGCAGCACCCACTACCGGGCGACATTTGGTACTATTGCTGCCTCCAAACTAAACTGGTCTCTCTTAAACCGAAACACAAATTGCTACATTTTAAGTTACTCAGGCAGGCCTAGAGGACTCCCAAGCTTATGGCCAGGGTGGACCGAACCCGCTCCTCCGCATGCTCCAAGTACAGTGTTGCTGAGGCAGATTTTTTCCATTTAGTGTGGCCGTGCCCACACGTTCACGCCTACTGGCAGCAAAGTTTTGTCCAGCTCTCCCGGATGCTGGAGATGGTGCTGGATCTTGCGCTGCTGGGATATGTGCGCAACATCCTGGCGTTTTTCCACACTGGCATTGCTGCTTGCAAAATGTGAGCTTGTGCTTAACTGAGGAAGTGCCTGCTGCCCCATGGGGGCGCACTGGCTTAAGAGCTTCATGTTCTGTGACACGACAAGCGATCAGTGTGCGCTGATGCAACCCCCATGTTCCGCCCAAAGAGTATATGGCAGCCTCTTCGCACATACCTGACCCACCTAGGTGCGCCTCCACCCTCGATCCAAAAAAAGATGTGCCCCCGCCCACTCTATCTCCCCCCCCCCCACCCTCCCAGATTGTTGTACATCATTACTGTTTTTCTGGCCTCTCTGGTACAACTCCACACACTTTTTCCCTACATAGTAACATCTCTTTGGGCAGATCAATGGTTATTGTTCCTCATCTCCATGCACAAGTCCAGGTGTCATTTTTCGTTTTCAGAGTCCTACGGCAGAATATTACTATGCATTATTTATGATGTAGTAATCAGTAGCATATCATGACATGAAATGTGGCATTGACTGTATTTGAAAATGCTAAAGAGTTTAACATACACAATATATATATATATATATATATATATATATATATATATATATATATATATATATACACACACACACACACACACACACACACACACACTATTATATATATGGTTTTATGACAGATTTTTTTTTGAAGGGTCTTAACTGCCCACTAATTACCATGATATCATTTATTGTTGTAGGGCTCATTTTCTGACAATTTTATACTGATGCTTTTAGAATACTGACATTGTAATAATATTTCGACTTATTTAATCATTTATTTAAGTTGCCATGATGGTTAAATGTTTATGATTGCATGAATATTTATTGCGTCTTTTGCACATGTGTATTGGACTCCCACAGGAGGGGATCAATTATGTACAGGCTCTATAGGATCAGGTTCACTACCCTAACATGCAGTGTAACTTCTATGTCTATGATGCACTTTCCACGTGTGATTACTGCACTGTCACTTTAAAAATGAAAAAATGCTTCCGAAACGTGTCATGTGATCAAGACCTCGGAGGAGGCTGAAACGCGTAATGGCAATGGTGCTGGCATTTTCTGAATAAACCCGTTTTCTGCACCATACCTGGATCTCCCTTCTCGTCTTTGGATGCTGGTGGCGTGAAGTGATACGGACACACACAACTCTGTAGAAGGGGAAGTGCCCCAGAGTGTGTGAACTAGTCCAATTCTGTTCTACACATCACTTATCTCCAAGAAAGTACTGCATTTATCCGTAGGCCTATTTTTTTTTTCTGGCAGGTGTGCACGAGCAGCCCTGCCAAGTATCACGCTTCAGGCGTGATTCTAACGCATTTCAGTGTGGTGGTCCGCATCACCGCACTGAAATGAGAAGTCACGCATTTTAGGGCTTGTAGTTCCCAGCTGTAAGCGCTGCAGTCGAGCCTTGGCCTGTTTAATTACTAATAGCAGCCGGTGAAGCTCGCGCAGCTCGACACACTTAAGAGGCTGGATTGTTGAAATAATCACTGCGCATTCGCACTTTCTTGAGGTCACAGCTGCTGCAGCCAATCATGGGTAGTGATACCGGGCGGGAGTTGATTCTGCACTAACTGAGCCTGCTCGCTGTAAAATAAGGACTTCTGTGGTTTTGGAATTAAGCAGTCCGACCCCCGAGGACATGGCGGAGGCCACTGTGGTCTTGACGGCGCCCAAGCAAACCGGCCCAGGACGGTGACCCATGACTGCTGAGCTCTCAGCTGACACTGAGCAGGCCCAACCGAGTTCGGGCTGTCAGGCATGATCAAGCGGAGGCCCGGGCGACCGACTTGGAATGCAGCTGCTCTCTCTGCAATCACTGCATAAAGTAAGTGTGGGTGGAAGGCAAGTCCTGGACCCATAACTTAATTCAGTGAAGTAACGTTAATTTAAAGTTCCAGATGTTGCGGTTCCCGTAATTTAGAGACTCTGCCTGCCTGTCTATTTAGTGATAAGAAATAATATTTACTAAATGTCCTGGATAGTGGCGGGGTAATCTTTGCTACTCTAAACATGCCTGGTACCGTTGAAGCGAACACTTTCTATGTAAAAAAGCACATATTCTGACAGTACTGGCTTCAACCTTTCAGCTCCTGCTTCCGATACAACTTTGAATTTCCTAGTCTCGGCTTTCTCCTGACCTCAGGACACTCTGTACCTCTTTTCCCGTTGGTTGGCCTCTGGAATATTCCCTCGGCTAGCCTTTAGAGCCATATCTAAATTTCCATTTATGCATGCGACTTTTACTCCCGAGTGTTTACACGGCTCGAATTCTAGACGGTAACTGTGGATGGCAGCTCTTTGTTAATGGAACATGAATACAATCCATTCGGAGCAAATATTTTAATGATGTCTACAAGTAGTGTGCACCATGTTTGTAAGTATTTAAGTTTAACAAGCACCTGCTGTCGCCTTCCTTTCCTCCTGAAATGTTCATACAACAGTAAATATATCACAAAAACTGATTAATGTTCTTCCTGGAGCGCGATCATTTTTTCTAGTGAAAGTTTTCACTGATTATAAAGTAGCACAGCATGTTAATATACCTGCTGCAAAATACGCGATCCATGCAGATCAGGGAGTGCATATAATGAAAATAGGTCAGTGCTTTAGTTAGAGAGGTCATTTTTTTACTCGGAGTGTATAAGTTAAAATCCCAGTTTAGAACATGGAGCTAATAACTGACATAAAAGAGCTGGAGGCAAACTGGAAGGTAGAGATCAGGTCCCTATGAACACACCCCCCCCCCAGTCTTTCATTATTATGTTGCAAAAAGGGGTCATTTCAATACAAAACGAAGTTATTATTAAAGAGAACCCCCAACCACGGTGTAACGCTTTGAATTCTGAGTTTGTTGCTTCTCCAGACCAAGTACTCATAAATTATACTGTCTCTCAGTATGGATGACCTGTCACTCCTACACTTTGTAGTTCTCTGTCTTAAGTAACATTCCTTTACACTGATTTACACATTTTGAATGAGTGTATGTGTGTAATGTGTGTGTGATGTAAAGTGCTCTGACACCCTACACCCGTATGAGTGGCGCTATAAACCTAGTTAAATGCATCTGAGCGAGAGTGGTTATAGAGAATGGAGGAGACTGTGAAAGGGGTGGTAGTGAGGGAATTTGCAGCGAAGGTGGTCATTGGGGGTCCAGCAAACAAACAAGCCGGCCCTGGATATAATAATATACGTACAGCTGACAACAAGGCAAGTGCTCTTCTGCAATGGCCAAAGTCATACAACTAGGTGACTCCACTGTTGATTGAGCATTCGTCCAGTATTAACAGGCCTGAGATGAGCCTGGCTGACTGTACCTTATGTGTGCCTCAGTCTCACTGTCCTGAGGCTTCCCCGACCGATCAGGATACAAGGGCACTAGGTTGTGCCCTTCATTTTCTGGTGCTTTGCAGATATGTTTTAAGATTGTTTTAGGAGTTTCTAGTTGCTCAAATGGGTGTCATTTCTGATAATTGTATGTTTCCTTCGTATTCATTGCTTGATTTTGCTTGCGAGAAAGTGTCACTCATAATTGTTTAAATGTCACTCATAATTACACTGAAATTATGAAAACGTCACACACAGCAATCTGAAACCTTGGCAGCTATGCACGAGCCTGGTCTCTGAAAACAGTCATGATTCAGTGACGGGCACTGTGCGAAGCTCACACTGGCTTCAGCCTCAACTCAAGGGCTCTCAATCATGCACTGTTATAAACACCAATCGACACTCTGAATTCACACAGACACTTTGATGCAACTCAAATTAGAGATTAAATATATAGAGGGCTCCCAATCCCTACTCACCCGCTTTAAAGTCGCAATCTAATTAGAAAACTGAGTTTTTGTACGGCGTGCGTTTGCATCTGTTTTGGGTAGGAATCTCGTTCCCAGTAGGTTCTGAATTGTTGATTAACATGCAACCACCAAAAAAGACAATAGCTGTAACAATCACAAATAGAACTGAGAATTCAAAACTTCCATTAACAAATGCTCCATGAATAAACTATTATTAATTTATTCACGGTACAGTAGACTATTTGACTTCCGGAAACTTACAGTCCTTTCATTTTTCAGCCAATATGTTTTTCATTCAATACTTGGCGCTCAGGCCTGGAGATTTTCAAGGCTTGGATATAAACGGTAATCCCCATTATGAAAGTCTCAATTTTTGTGTGGGTCTTAGTACATAATACAGTCTTAAGAGTTCTGATGGTTCCCTTAATTTGGAACTGATGGCATTTAGAACCGTCTTGGCACATATACTATCTTCCTTATACATGTGTACACTTTCTATTTAGTTATGTGACTATATATTACTTTACTTCTACTGTAGAAGAAAAAAATACATGACTCTCGCCAATGCACTACTCTGTCTTGTCCTAAACCTCTCTCAATAAATCCTCTGCCTCCACTCTCTGACTCATCCCAAACTTCATTCTAGTACTATGATTACAAAATAAACTTTGAGACTCTTTCTCCCCCCCCCCCCCCCCCCCCCATCATCCCTCCTTGGCTCACCCGAAACCTCACGTTATCTCCCAAGCAACCTTTTCCAACCAAACTCTTCCCTCATGTATCCCTTCTTTGCCTCATTACAAACTTTGTTTTGCTACTATGATTTCCCTAATCTCTTTCTAGAGACTCTTCCCTCCTCCATCTCTCGTTTTACTCATTCCAAGCTTCAACTTACTCCTGTGATCTCCCAAATAACACTTTCTAGACTCTTCCCTCCATTATCCTATTCAATCCAACTAACAGACTTGCATGTCCAAACCTCAAATTAACACATATTTCCCTATACCAATCCACCCACTAATCCTTTTTGGGTACCGGACCAGCGTGCTACTCGCTGAAAAGCGCTCTGACACCTCGTCAGGGGCAGTAAGCGCTATATAAATTCAATTACAATATAGTTTCAGTAGTCTCTCTCGGCATGTGATCGATGTGTGTATTGGTATGAGCTTTTTTTACATGGTTTGCAGGCAGGTTTAGGACGAGACCTCTGAAGGAAGCTATGTACGCAGCCTCCTTCAACAAGCCAGGGATACTAGGAATGAGGCAGAAAAAACATCATCCAGTCCACTGGACATGACAATTCAAATGGTGTAGGCCTGAAAGTAAGTTTGGGAATCCGGAAATGAAAGAGAAACATATGACTGCCCACAGACAGCCAGGGAGACCCCTTCTGCAGTTTGAAGTTAGCAGCAGGATGCTAAAGCTCACGGTTTATCATTCGTTATCCTTCATAGCAAACGATTGTGGCAGTACCCATCAGGTTCTAAAGAATGCTTTGACATACTATAAACATTGCCCTTGAGCAAATAAATCTGCAATATTCTCTCAAAGAAGAGCCATAACTAAATGTGTCTGCCAACTTAATTTTACATCATTGAGAGATGAAACTATACACAAATAAAATCCTTCCCAAACTATAAACCAATTACAAACTAGTACTAGTATGGGGTATGCCATACATGCAAACTGTATACAGATCCAAGTAGGTTAACTGTCAAACTCCATCAGTTTTACAGTCTCCTTGTTACACAGGTGATATTTGGATAGAATGAACATAATACGTTCCTTCTTTCATGTGCTCTTTTTATGGTCTGGCTTGACCGCGCAGTTGTTGCCAGACAATTATGCAAGAAAGAATCACCAGGAGAGGGCTTTGGCTCCGGTCACTTTGCGCTTCAGGAGTACATGTTTTGATTGGGCAAAAGTTGAGTGCTTCCACAATAAAGCGCTTGCTCTCCACATAGCTGAGATCATTTTGTTCATTTATCCCCTGCCTGAAGTTCCACTTTCAGGGGCACAAACAAGAGTGTAATGCAATAACTTATGGTGTTTTTCTCCAGCACGAGCAAAGATGGCAAAAAGGATCAGTCATTAACCGACATGGGTTTTTTGGTCTGACAACTGACCTTTTAACCTAAGCCTATATTATTATTCTACAGTTCTTTGCTTCCACACAAATACCTATCCATTCCCATGCTATCTACTTGTAATCCATCACATTACAACATTATTTTAAAGCCAGGCCTTTTGACATTATCCCATGCTGATTTGTCTTATTGCTAGCTAACATATTGTTCATCTAATATTTTCGAAGCAACACTAAACTAAATAAACCACCAATAGGCATGTTAAATGAATTAGCCCATCCGATACCAGTAAGACTGAATGATTTCTCTAGAATCACACCTTTCGGTAAAATGGCTCTGCCAGGATTCAAACCAATGCTCCTGGTGTTGAGCTGTGCAGCAAAGCCAATGAACTCCATCACTGCTTCTCATTCTTCTTCCATGCATTGCAAGATAAAATCGAATTATAAAGTATTTATCTAGTGTGTACGGTAAATGGGAGATGGCTAGTTGAGCCGTGTGGAATTATTCCGAGATCCATTGCCTTTCCTTCGACAGTGTTTTTTTTCGTTTAACAAAAATACACCATATCAGTTCTTGTCAAAGTCATATCCCTGACTTGGGCGTGTACATTACTCTACTAATCAGTTGTACCTTCTCTGGATGGGGTTTGCTCTAAATTGGCCTGGCTATCTGTTGATACCCAGTCTTCACAGTTATGGTCTGACCACTTTTTGTTCCCCTCACACTTAGAATCCCTCAGAAGATCCAGCCTCATAAGTCAGCCCCCGAACCCCAAGGAGGGCATTATTGGGCACAATTAGCTGGCAATCCCAAACTAGTAATGTGTGCCCAGGCTAATACCCCTGAACTGACGGGGAATACAGAATCTGATTCTCACCTGTTTCACTCTTGGATAACCAAGATATGTAACGCACTTTCTCCTCCTGAGAAACCAAGCAAGTAAAGAAAACCAAAAACTCAGAAGGCTCCCTGGTACATGCCTATGTTGGCACAAGCACATTTGCTATGTAAATAACATGAGAGGCAATGGAGAAAAATGTATAAGAACGAACAAAAAATAGTGTTCAAAAAGTAGTAGAAAGCTCTATCATCAGCAGATCAAATTGGCGAAAAAAAATATTTTACTAATAAAATACAGGAAGTTAATCAGGATCAAAAAGCTATCTTTTCAGTAGTGAAGTCTCTCACTAACCCTAAAGGGCAACTGAGAGAGCTTCCTGTCTCGCAAAAATTGTGTGATGACATCTCAGCATTTTTCGAGGAAAAAATTCAAAAAATTAAAAGAGAATTCCTAGTCACTCCGGTCACGGATCAAGATTCTATCCCAGACCGAGTTCTAGGGGACACGGCCAGCTCTATTTGAATTTTTGAACCTATTTCGCTAGAGCAGACTCGGGAGGCCATAGAACGATGCAAAACTGGGTCACCGCTGGATGCTTGCCCCCGATGATTCTTCAGAAATTTATAGATACAGTCAATCCCATTGTAACTCTCATAGTTAACTATTCCTTAAATACAGGTGTTGTTCCAGAAGCTTTCTTTAGTCAAACCGTTAAAAAAGAAACAAAGTATTGACCATTCGGTGTTGTCAAACCTCCGGCCTATTTCTCTGCTCCCCTTTTTAGGTAAAATAACAGAGAGGTTTGTCCAGAAGGTTTTAACTAAATTCATTGAAGGTTATAACATCCTTCACCCGCAACAGTCGGGATTTCGCCCAAAGCACTCTACAGAATAAGCTCTCTTAGAGATAATGGACACCCTAAAATGATTGCCGACAAAGGTAGGAAAGCGGTTTTGATCCTTCTAGACTGGTCAGCTGCGTTTGATACAATTTCACATAACATCTTGTTGAAGGGTCTCGAACGCAGCTGCATTTCAGGCATGGTGCTGGAATGGATCAAATCTTTCCTTACTAACCGCAGACAAGCGGTTACGTTGGGGACGTTCCTTTCAGCAGAGAGTAACATAATAGGTATCCCTCAGGGCTCTTCATTTAGCCCATTGTTGTTTAATATTTATATGACCCCGCTTATCTCCCCGATTGGATCATTTGGGATAGAAGTTGCATCATATGCAGACGACACCCAAATGATCCTTTCAGTAGACAACACCACCTCAGATGCTGAATCTAATTTTAAAAGTTGCCTAGCAGCGGTTCTCCAGTGGATGAGGAACAACCACCTTAAATGTAACACAGACAAAACAGAAATCCTCCCGGTAGGGAAGGATGTTCTGTTTCAGCCTGGTAAGTGGTGGCCTGTGGGGTCCAACCCCAGCCAGATTTGGTCAAGGTGGTAAAGAATTTGGGAGTACAATTTGATGCAACACTCTCCTTTCTCCCTCATGCCACAGCTGTAGCAGGGCCATGTTTCAGCATCATTAAATTGCAGGCGTTTTTTTTTTAATTTCTCTCACTAGTAGCAAGGAAATCAGTGGCAGTGGCCCGATTCTCTCACGTTTAGACTATTGTAATAGCCTGCTCGCGGGAGCTAACAAAACTATTTTTAAGAAACTACAGGTGGTACAACATGAGGCGGCACTATTGTCGCTCAAACTCCCACAAAGATCTTCAGCATCTGAAGCATTAAAAAGCCTTCACTGGCTTTTGGTGCACAAGACAAGAGAGTCCTTTTCAAGATTCTCCTGATCACCTATAGAGCCAGGCTTAATCTAGGACCCAAGTATCTTGCAGCACGATTTGCGCCTTGTATCACAACCAGATCTCTCAGGTCATCATCAGCGAATCTGATTAAACCCCCCACTTTTAGATACAAACTGAAAGGGGGAAAAACAGGGCATTCCTTGGGACTAAAGCCTGGAATTTACTTCCACCATATTTAAGGCTATTTAACTCAGAAATTCAATTTAGGAAGGTCCTGAAGACCTGGGTTTTCACTGCCCGAGACGAACTATGTCTCTCCCTCATATAGGGCCATATGTATCAACATACCCTTTTGCGATTCCTAAATAGCGATTTTTAAGGAATCGCTATTTAGAAATCGCAAAATGGTATGTATGAAGAAATTCGCTATTATTTAGCGATTCCTTAAAATTCCTTAATTGCGATTAGCAAATTGCTAATCGCAATTAAGGAATAATTTCCCATTAATTTCTATGGGCCAGGAGGCCCATAGGAATGAATGGGAAATTATTCTCAATTTGCGATTCGCAATTTGCTAATCGCAAATTGAGAATAATTTCAAGGGTGCAGGGGTGTCTCAAGAATACCCTGCTGTACCCCTGAAAATGACATGTGTGCGCATATGGCGCACATAGCGTCACATGGCACCATTGGATTTTCAAAAAAATGCTTTTTTAAAAGAATTTGCAACTTACCACCAACTAGAAGTTGGTGGTAATTTGCGATTCCTTAAGGGCAGTTTGGAATTTCTTTTTTCCTGGATACATTTCATTTAAGGAATCGCAAAATTTGCAATTCCTTAAATGCAATCGCAAAATAAGGAATGGCAAATTTCGCGATTCCTTATTTTGCACCCAAATTATTTGATACATACCATTTTGAGATAATGGGTTCGCAAACGTTTGCGAACCCATTTGGCCTAGATACATATGGCCCCTAGTATCTTTATGGCTCACTCGCACTTCCCTCCAAGATAGCGCCAGGATACTCCTCACGGAGTGATAGTCGCACTCTACAAGTATCGAATTAAAACGCTAATATTCACTAAGGGAGTTGCCAAGTGTGCATACAGGAATCGCTCACTCTGTGAGACAGCAACCGACAGTATCCACGAATTGTCTGCTGACAATATGGTAACTTTGTAGCAGAAGGACCTGGGGTGAGTGTCAGGCCATTCTAGCGTCCAGCCCATTCCCATCAGTTGCTTTTTCCACTGAAACTCCGTCCAAGTGTATCCCCAGACACTGGCGTTTCATTTTCAAGTTACGTCTAGAACTGCCTGTGCAATCAACCTCCTTCTTGGTGGTTCGTCCACGCTTCAGAAACATGATACCACCCCTCCGCTTAAACTACGCCACTATGGTGACTCAAGCCTTATGTTACACACCTCCTTTTCCTTCAACATTTCTAAGAACGCATTTTGATAAACCATCAACCCACTAATGTACAGTTATTTAAGCCTTAATATTCCAACTAAAGAAAAAGAACCAACGATCGAAAAAGTTCACCATGGTAACAACTAGTGCTTAACAACGGAGAGCGCAACTATCACGCCTATTGTTGTCTTAAAAAGTTTACAGGTATAGTAGTCTCTCCAACTATTATGAAATTGGGAATGCAAATGCCTATTTACTTGACAGCTCTGTGAATTATCTGGCATCTCGACATTGGTGGAATGCCTAGCAGCCTCTGACTAGGACCCTACGATCTTATTAGTTTCTCTCCACCGCTGGTCCTCTCATCCTACACGCACGCTCACCTTCGACCCCTCTCTCTGCTCCGGCTAAAACGTTCTGCTAGACGTCCAAGCAAAGCAGGAAGCCCGAGCCCAGGTAGCCAACGCCGCCGTCTAAGGAGGCCGGGGGCCGCCATGATAGTACAGGAACCACGTGAGCGTCACAAGGTCAGCGGTTCGCAGAGCCATTCGCTGCCCTGTTGGAATAGTCTTAACCGAATCCAGATTTTGCAGTCTGAGTGGGGTCAGGCTTAAGAAGTCACCCTTAATATAAAGCCTTGTTTGAGAGGGAGCAAAACTCAGATGACTCCCAATTTTGAAGACAGAAGCTACACACCCACGGCAGTGAAAGACTCGCGAAGAGTGCCCCCTCTAAGATGGCCGCTGCGTGAAACGTCGGAGAAGCTATACATACAGCAGACGGACGAATACTTAACCCTTGCGCAGCTGATAAGGTACTACATAGAAATTGCCCAAAACGTTGAAAACAAACGAAATTGGTGTATTATCTTTGCATAGCCTTGGTTGACAATATGTTGTCGGCATATATACCTACCAAGTTTATAGACTGCTTAATGTGTGGCATTTCCATTGTTTTCATGTGTTTATATTTGACAGTCAAATACCTTATGAATTACACTTTGAGTGATACTTTACCATAAGTAAAGCCGTTATGCCCACGCAGTATTATACATTTCAGAACGGAATGAGTGACACCTAAAACAAGTATTTACCTTTGTTTCATACATATCAATAGACCCGATTCAGGCGGGGATTTGAAGTTTCGATTTTAAGTATTTTTGGGGGATTTAAAATACAGACCCGATGAAAGTAGTACATAGGTCAGCAATCTGAAAACTTTTATACTGAACTTTATGTCTGGGTAGAAATGTAGGGGGGACTGCAGCATCATGTTTGCTGCTATACAAAGTTAGATAGGTGGAAATTGAGGAGTACTTACAAAGTCTGTCTATCTACCCATGATGGTTTTGTGCGCAGATTTACAAAGGCCAAAAAGACACTCTTGTTTTTAACACTACACTCTTCTAGGTTTAGGTCCGTGTATATATTTGAAAAAAAAAATTCCAGCCCTTTACTGAAACAAGCATTGGAAATGCAATACGTCTCGCAATAACGCGAGTCTGAACTATTAGCATTGTAAATGATAATGCCCTTTATTTTTGCGTTCTGGTTTTTGGAACATAAATAAAAGGCTTTGTCATTTACAAGGCCTATAGCTTAAATTTGCGTTAAAACGAGACCTATTGCATTGCAATGGTGGTGGTGCTGCTGAGTTTTCTCTGAATCTGCACTCTGAATCTGCACTCTGAATCTGCACCCACAATCTGCACTCTGAATCTGCACCCACAATCTGCACCCACAATCTGCACCCACAATCTGCACCCACAATCTGCACTCTGAATCTGCACTCTGAATCTGCACCCACAATCTGCACCCACAATCTGCACCCACAATCTGCACCCACAATCTGCACCCTGAATCTGCACCCTGAATCTGCACCCTGAATCTGCACCCTGAATCTGCACTCTGAATCTGCACCCACAATCTGCACTCTGAATCTGCACCCACAATCTGCACTCTGAATCTGCACCCACAATCTGCACCCACAATCTGCACCCACAATCTGTACCCACAATCTGTACCCACAATCTGCACCCACAATCTTCACCCACAATCTGCACCCACAATCTGCACCCTGAATCTGCACCCTGAATCTGCACTCTGAATCTGCACTCTGAATCTGCACTCTGAATCTGCACCCACAATCTGCACCCACAATCTGCACCCACAATCTGCACCCTGAATCTGCACTCTGAATCTGCACCCACAATCTGCACCCACAATCTGCACCCACAATCTGCACCCACAATCTGCACTCTGAATCTGCACCCACAATCTGCACCCACAATCTGCACCCACAATCTGCACCCACAATCTGCACTCTGAATCTCTACTCTGAATCTGTACTCACAATCTGCACCCACAATCTGCACCCACAATCTGCACCCACAATCTGCACTCTGAATCTGCACTCTGAATCTGCACCCACAATCTGCACCTACAATCTGCACCCACAATGTGTGAGTGGCGTTGCGTGTGTGAGTGGCGTTGTGTGAGTGGCGTTGCGTGTGAGTGGCGTTGCGTGTGTGAGTGGTGTTGCGTGTGTGAGTGGCGTTGTGTGTGTGAGTGGCGTTGCATGTGTGAGTGGCGTTGCGTGTGTGAGTGGCGTTGCGTGGCTGAGTGGTGTTGCGTGGCTGAGTGGCTTTGCGTGTGTGAGTGGCGTTGCGTGTGTGAGTGGTGTTGCGTGTGTGAGTGGCGTTGCGTGTGTGAGTGGCGTTGCGTGTGTGAGTGGCGTTGCATGTGTGAGTGGCGTTGCGTGTGTGAGTGGCGTTGCGTGTGTGAGTGGCGCTGCGTGGCTGAGTGGCGTTGCGTGTGTGAGTGGCGTTGCGTGTGTGAGTGGCGTTGCGTGTGTGAGTGGCGTTGCGTGTGTGAGTGGCGTTGCGTGTGTGAGTGGCGTTGCGTGGCTGAGTGGCGTTGCGTGGCTGAGTGGCGTTGCGTGTGTGAGTGGCGTTGCGTGTGTGAGTGGCGTTGCGTGGGTGAGTTGTGTTGCGTGTGTGAGTGGTGTTGCTTGGGTGAGTGGCGTTGCGTGGATGAGTGGCGTTGCGTGGATGAGTGGGGTTGCGTGGATGAGTGGGGTTGCGTGGATGAGTTGCGTTGCGTGTGTGAGTGGTGTTGCTTGGGTGAGTGGCGTTGCGTGGGTGAGTGTGGTGTTGCGTGGATGATAGTGGGCTTGCGTGGGTGTGAGTGGCGTTGCGTGTCTGTAAGTGTTGCTGTGTGGGTGAAAGTGGCACAGAGCCTTTGATGTGGCCTGGCGCAGGAGAAATGCTGCTGCTGCTAATTAAATACAAGAGTGGCCGGGAAGCGGCCGGGAAACACAAGTACGGCCGGCCACATAATTAGGGGAGGAGAAGCCGCACAGCACACGCTGGGAGAAGCCCTTTGATGTGCTGTGCGGCCGCGATGCGCGCTCTGTGCTGGGGGAGGGCCATTAGCCTGAACTCGCGGCAAGATCAAACGAAGGGTGGGAGGGACATTGAGGAACAGATGGCCATGAAAGTGTATGGGCCAAAAGCGCGTGCCTGTACGTGCACTCGAAGAAAACGGTGGTTTGACAATCAGTTCGAGCACTTGAATTCTCGCCATTTCCCATTCCTTCGGAATGGTAAAGGACGAGACCTAAAAACAACTTGGGGGCATATCAGCAACGGACGGCGATAAATAATGCAAAGCGCGCCTAACGCTTTTGTATTTATCGCAGTCTATCGCTGGAATTTATCACCCTGTTAGCTCGTTATTAACAACGCATTTCTCCAGGGCGATGTAAATTCCAGCGTTAGCGGGGAAATCGCCGTTTTGCAGGGAACATCGCTGGTTTTCCAGCGATGTTCCCTCCAAAACGGCGATATGCTTGATGATACGACCTTGTGGTCGTAACACAAGAATCCACCCCCATGTTAAACATACATGAGTCAGGATTTTAGCCAAAACTGATGTCTGCTAAAATGCGTGGGATGCCTTGTAAATATCGCGATGTGCACATCAGCGATATTTTACAGATTGTACTGCCCAGTGACGCCCACTTTGCATCTCATTAGAGATGCAAAGCGAGGCATTGGGAAAAAGGGTGCTAACATGCGCTACTGCATGTTAGCATCCCCTTGTAGATAGGGAGCTAATATTATCTCCGCTTTTTTGGCTTTTAAAACCAAAAAAGCTGAGATAAGGCCCTTGTAAATATGCCCCTTGATGTTTTGGGGAATTTAAGAAAAGCATAGTGTATTTGAACTCCAGTCAGGTGCGTTACTTGTAAAACAATTAGGCATCCCTCAAACATTGGAAAATCTTAGCTCTTTTGCTCCAAACTGAAAGCCCATTAACGTTCCAAGAGGACATATTAGAATGCCATCTTGGAAGAAAGGATTAGAGCTCGTTGGGAGACAAGTAAATTAGCACATTTCAAATATAGTGAGAATACGGGGAAGCTCCTGGCATGGAAAACTAAGGCTGAATTAATGAGAAATTAGATCAGAGAAATAAAATGTAGACAGCAGGGAACAGACTAGTAGAATCTAAGGAGGGGAGCATACTTTAGTAGAGTTTTTCAAGTTATTATGTACAGAGGATTTGAATCTGGCATAGATTCAGGTCAATGAATGGTTGGAAGGTCAGTCAGTTAGGAAATTCTCAGCATATGAGAAGTAAACTCCTTATGAGGAGCTAACACCTAGTGAGGTTATGCTGACTATTAATAAAAGCGAGAGAGGGATAATAGCCAGACCTGATGGTCTTCTAAATACATTTTATCTCAGCCTAAGAGACAAACGTAGGTCCTGATATGACCAGCTCTTTGCAGACATTTTGGATGATGGAACCCCACTCCTAAAATCTTGGGAGGAGGCAGTTATCATATTAATCTTAAAACCAGAGAAGGACCCGCTGATGTGTGAGTCTTATAGGCTGATCCGCCTCTTAAACTGCAAATATAAGCTCTTCATAAATTTACTACTGAGAGGCAGGGGAAAGGAGTCTGAGGACTAATAGCAGAAGACCAAAAGGGATTTGTGAAAGGAAGGCTTATGCATGATCTAAGTCACAAGTTAATAGGTTTATAGACTTGGCAGTAACAAATAAGGTTCCCCTTGCATTTATAACGCTCAACGTTACTAAGGCGTTTGATAGAGTGAACTGGCAGTATTTGAATACTCTCCTGGCCCATTACAATCTGAGTGACAAGTTCTGTAGAGTTATACGGGGTATTTATAAAGATCCCAAGGCTACAATTCTGCTGAATGGTGACCTAACCTCAAGCTTTAAGATAACAAGAGAAATAAGACAGGGCTGCCCACTTCCCCCCTACTTTTTAATTTATATGTTGAACCCTTTGCTGAAAAGATTAGGATAGAGCAGGGGATTAAGCCTGTTATATATTGGGCATGGAAGAAGAAAATATCCTTATATGCAGATGACGTAATGGTTTATACGGAGGAACTACTCCCCACATTCAAAAACTTGGATTACTTGATAAAATCAAAGTTTGGTAAAGTGTCAGGATAGGAGGCTAATCCACTAAAGACAGAGGCCATGGTGTAGAATATAGAGGATAGTCATGAACTGATAAAGAAGGAATTGAAATATCTGATAAGAAAGATTAGTAGTTCTCTAGAAAAACTTGCAGAGCTACATTTTATAAGACATTGGCAGAAACAAACAGACTATTACTTAGCTGGTCTCATCTTACCCTAACAATATTTGGGAGAACAAATCTGATAAAAATGTTGATCCTTCCAAAATTAAATTTGAACTCAATGTGATACCCCTTCATTTTGAGAACACATGGCTGAAAAAGCTTCATGGGAGAGTAAATTCCTTCATATGGGCTTCCAAGGGGGCAAGAACCGCAAGAAAAAATTGCGTTTGAAATATAATAAAGCGGGTATTGTGCTGCCGGATTTCGAACTGTATGCGTGGGCTTTTCAGCTAAAACATTTTAAGTCTCTGCTGACAGAGAGGTGTGGGTTAGAAGGTGACCAGTTATGGGGTGTTTTACTAAATGGACTGGAAGGAGGAGAGTCAAAATGTATGTACAAGGGGGGTGTGGCTTGATAAAGTGTCAGGATATGAGGCTAATTCGCTAAAGACCGAGGCCATGGTGTGGAATATAGAGGATAGTCATGAACTGATAAAGAAGGAATTGAAACATCTGATAATACAGATTAGTAGTTCTCTAGAAAAACTTGCAGAGCTTCATTTTAATAAGACATTGGCAGAAACGAGCAGACTATTACTTAGCTGATCTCATCTTCCCTTAACATTATTTGGGAGAACAAATCTGATAAAAATGTTGATCCTTCCAAAATTTAATTTCCTCTCAATATGATACCCCTTCATTTTGAGAATGCATGGCTGAAAAAGCTTCAAAGAGAATACATTCCTTCATATGGGCTTCCAAGGGGGCAAGAACCACAAGAAGAAAATTGCGTTTGAAATATGATAAAGCGGGAATTGCGCTGCCGGATTTCAAACTGTATGCAAGGGCTTTTCAGCTAAAACATTTTAAGTCTCTGCTGACAGAGAGGTGTGGGTTTGAAGGTGACCAGTTATGGGATGTTTTACTAAATGAAGTGGAAGGAGGAAAATCAATATTTATGTACAAGGGGTGGCGTGGCTTGGCACAGACTAGGACGGTCCACTACGCAAGAGCTCTGGGAGCAACTCGGAGACAATAACCCCCTAATATCCGTTATATATCAGATCCTGCAAAATACATTCGGTGCAGGACGCTGCGGAGTGGCAAAGGCATATGCTACCAAAATTTCGGCAAACTCCCTGCCCCTGAGAGACCCGCTTGTTAACGCTACGAAGTAGGGCCTGGCATCAGGCCCAGTTGAAAGATAGAGCAGATCGGTCCGCGTTGATTCTGCACTGGAGCTAGCTGAGACCACAGAGGAAGTGTAGACATCAGTGGCACAAATAACAATTGGAACAGGATAAAGGGCTGGGCTGACCGCTGACAGAACGGATACTGATGCAGTAATGGTATCTGAGGCAAATCCGGAGCTGCGGGGTGCCGGAGTGGGACAGCGCAGCAGACGGGCTGACGAACGACAGATGCACGGGGTGGCTGAACGGACCTGGGGCCACACTCCCCGCCCCTGAAACCCCAGAGGCACCTCCAGGAGATTCATGCGACGAAAAAGAAGGCCCGGTAAGCTGCGAGGTAGGAGCCCTGAATTTATAAAGAGGCTCGGGAGTGGGACGGAGCACACAGCCTGCTGAAAACCGGCTGGGGGAATTAATTTGGAGCTGAGGGAAGTGCTCGACATAAGCATATAGAGTGGAGCAACTGCGAGAGATGGGGTGGTAGTACGGGGCTCTGCTGGACTGGCAACCGCCCTCCTTTCAAATATAATTGACTTACTCAGCTGGGTTTGGACCACTGGGACCCTGAAGTGGTGACTGCCTAATAGTCTTCAGGGCTGTGTGAGGCAAGGAACACATACGCCACGACAACGGGTGACTACAGGTGCCTAGTGTTCACCCTCTATCATTGAAAGCTAGTAGGTGGGTCCTGGAGAGACATAGTATAGGGGACTTCTACACAATTATACTGCACAAGTGCGGCTTCACTAACTGTCGCCGACCTTCAAGTGTGTATGATGAAGCCAAAAGGTATGGACCCCACCTAGACCAGCAAAATGGATAAATATGCTGTGTCTAGAGTGGGACTAGAGGTGCAGAACCAGCAGAATGAAACAGTAGAATCGACAGAGCCGTCACTTAGCGCCATCATGGCAGCCATAATGGACTTGAAAGGGACTATCGAGCCAAAGCTTGATGCAGTTACAATAGACATGAACCGACTGAGATCAGATATACGTAAAATATCAAACAAGGTCCCCACAGCTTAATTGAATATTAATCAGCTACAATCTAAATCAAAGAGACTAGAGGAGCAAGTACAGAAGCTCACGAAACAACAAACGTATATGGAGGCCAGATTGGTGGATCTGGAAGGGCGCGCCCAAAGAAATAACATTAGAGTGGTGGGAGTCCCTGAAGTGGCGGAGGGACCGAGATTTGATCTGTTTCTCGAGGATCTTATACTCAACCAATTGCACCCTACTACTCCACCAATTGCACCCTAAGTGTCCACATAGGACGACTGTCCCAAAACCAACACCAGGCGCGCCGCCGCATACAATAACTGCCAGGATCCTAAACTATCGGGACATGGATGTCATTCTACAGCCAGCCCGCTCACATGGCGACCTCCAATATGCAAACGGTGTGAGGTCGTTTTTCCCACACTTCATGCTGAAGGTCCAGCGCCAACGTCGGAACTTGAAAGAGGTAAAACTAGAACTGCGAAACAAAAATGTCACATATATGATGTCGTATCCAACGAGGCTCCAAGCGATATCCGAAGGGAAATCGTGGAATTTTAACACCCCAGATGAAGCCTGGGAGTGGCTGTAAGAATGGCATACAAACGGTTAAACAGCTCCACCGGCCCTGCAACAGGGACGGGCAAGAGATTGGCAATGGGGAGACGCGACAGAGGAGACAACTAGGCAGGTTGAAGATGGGGCTGGGGTAGGAGAGTAAACTGGTGTATTTATATTCTGCACTCTACACCAAAGTGAATTAAACTTGAACTGCTGCACACATGTCAATGATGAAAGAATAATCCAAATATATATTTTACAAATTACTTTGCGCTTGTGGGGGGTGCGGGGGACTAATGGATGCATTGAATATATAATTAACGGGACAAAGCAATAGTCCTATTTAAAATAGAGGATCTGAAACGGATTAGGATTGCGGCCCTACTCAAAGGCATTGGCCCACCCTTTGGAAGGATTGTTTTTGGGGTGAAAGGCACTCTGCAAGTTGGGGAGGTGGGAGTTTTGAACCCACAGAGCAGTGTAGCAGGGAGGGGGGAGTTCTACAACAGGGGTTCTTGTTAAATTTTTCTAACATGTTCTTACTTGACCCAGCCCTATTAACCTCACAGAAACAGACACAAGATAGGGAGGTAAGGGAACGACTCACCCTACATTGTGCTAAACGACACAGATCGAGATACCACCGAGATTGGCAAAACGACCGGTTCATTTCATGGGCAAAACTCAGGTGGAACACATTATGACAGACCCAATGACAGCAGTTCTCTAAGACTCATGACATGGAACATCAATGGGCTCAGAAATAGGATAAAATGCACCGTAGTACTACAATATTTATGGAGGCATGCAGGGGACACATCTAAAATGTCATCATTATAAAGCACTAGACACATATGGTTACTCTCTACGTGCACATGCCAGGTACATGTCTGACTCAAAGGGGGGGATACTGATCAGGTCCTCCCTTCCATTTGTTCCAAGTAGACTTTAGCAAGATCAATTAGGCAGGTTTGTCGCAATGACAGGAACATCGGAGGGCATGGTCATTAACATCTGTTCGGTGTATATACCACTGAAGCTTCACACCGACACCTTGCCTGCGTTGAGCGCACTACTGTTCTTATTACCAACAGGCGTTCTCCTAATGGGCAGGGACATGAATGCTACCCTTGACCAGAGATGGGACAGAGCATTGAGGTCAGACAGAGGACCAGGTGCAGAGCCTTTACTTGCCTTTGTGGACACAATGGGACTGGTAGATATAAGGCGTGAACATAACTCAGGGATAAGACAATTCACCGTCTACTCGGTTGCACACAGAGGATTCTCCAGTTTACATCATCTCCTGACACGCACCACAAGTGCCAGCCTATTCCAAGACGTGACTCATAGGGCAAGAGGGATCTTGGATCACTTGCCTGTTGAAGCGCTGCTCCAGGGGCCCAGCAGAGACAACACACTACCTCCCAGCTTAGACCCCTGGCTTTTGCGGGATAAACAAGTTAGAGACAAGATATGAGGATGGACGGAACACTATTACCAAGACAACATAGAATGGTCGACTTGACCTGCACCCTATGTGAGGCCTACAAAACAGTGATAAGAGGATATGTCAAGGCATTGGTGGGAGGGAGGTGGAAGGAACAAACACTACAGTATAAGACCCTAGTGAAAGAGATCATAGAACTTGAAACAAAGGTATTGAATAATAACATCCCTGATCCAACTATTAGCTAACAACTCCGATTGAAACTGCTGAAAATCAGAGACATAGCGGAAGACAGGGTACAAGCGCAGGCAGAAGCTACGCAAAAATTACTCTATAATATGGGCGATAAAGCCAATAAGAAGATGGTCTGGCTGGAAAAAAGAGACAGGGAAAAGAGCTGATCCTGGAAATCCGTATGCCACAGGGGCGGTTCACAAAACGGGGCGGGAGATAGCCCCCGCATTCACACATTACTATGAAGCTCTATACACCTCTGCACCAGCCAGAACCGGAAGCGTTTGCGCAGAACTCCTTAAAGATATTCATATTCCCACACTACCAGTTGATGTGTGTAGAGAATCGGAGAAATACTTAACAGTTGAGGAAATAACACAGGCTATCCGCGAACTACAAGCTGGCAAAGACGCCGGGCCAAACGGCATACCGGACGAAATGTACAAGGGGGATGCCACAGCGGTGGCAAAACATATGCTTAATATGTCCCAGAAGGCAGCGAAATTGGGCAGGCTACCAGAGTATCAATGAAGTGCCACGATAGTGATTATACCTAAGATAGGTAAGTGCCCCGAAGATTGTCACTCGTACCGACTGATTTCACTCCTCAATGCGGAAGTTAAGGTACTGGCGAGGGCCATTGGGCCTTCGCTTCAGGGAGTGATAACCTCCATAATACACCCTGATCAGTCAGGATTCATGCCTCACAGAAGTACCAGACTTAACCTGAGGCGCTGGTACGAAGTCCTGCATATAACCACAAACATGAAGTGGGAGGATGTCGCTGCTATCGCTGGACGCACGGATGGCGTTCAATAGTATTGAATGGCACTATCTGTTTTCTGTATGGGAGAGGTTTGGGAGAGGTCCAAGGTTCCGGGCCTGGTACAGGCTGTTTTACACAGATCCTATGGCGTGGGTAAACGGGACAGAATCCCGTCCCAATGCCCTCCACAAGTGCACGAGACAGGTATACCTGCTGTCCCCATGCTCTTTGCCATACCGCTGGAGTATTGGCTGCATGGGTCCCACAGGACCCAATAGTAGCGGGCATAATGGGAGAGGGTGGCTGGGAGGAAAAAAATCTCTTTATGTGCAGATGACATTATACTATACGCCATGTGCCCCCATTTCACCATAGGACGATTGATCCACGTTTTTCAACTTTTCGGTAGCTACTCCTGATACCAAATCAAGTGGGACAAGTCCCTCCTGTTTTCATTGTCCGGGGCAGTCCCATCCCTCCCGCCAAGTGGAAAATCCCTCTTAGTAAAAAACAAATTTAAATACCTTGGTATACAAATATCGAGGAATGAAAATGAGTTCCTAGCTGACAAATTACTACCGCAGCTAGATAGACTGCAGAAAGATGTAACACATTAGCAACATCTGCCAGTATCCCTGTGGGTAGGACCGCCCTGTTTAAATGATGGCACTACCTTGGCTACTATTGGTCTTACAAAATACCCCTTATAGAAAACTGGCCGATTTATTTTGTTAGATAGATGGTGAAATCCAAAAACTGTTATGGAATGGAGGCAGCTCCAGGACTGCTCTACATAAGCTTAGAGGGGGGTATTTCACAGGGGTCTGGCAATCTCGGACATAAAAAAATACTACTGTGCTGCCCATCTGGTCACAGTTAATGACTGGGTATTTACTGGATGGGGGAACCAGCCTCCTGGGTAGACCGACAATCAATAGGCCAGAGGGGGTATCCTGCAGTGTTATATCTCAAACAGTTAGAAAGGCAACTGACGCCACATACATTAATGGTGGTGTGTATCTTGAGAAAAGCCACAAAATTCCTCGGATGGGGGAATAGGGTGACTTGAAGAACTCCATTGTGGGATAGCGATCTCTTGAAGGAGGTAGGGAACCTAAAGGGATTTAAAAAATGGGATCAGTAGGGAATGGACCATCTCAGGGACGTTTGGAGAGGTCAGGCCATTATCTCCTTAGATGCTTTACAAGCAGAATACTAGATGTTCCCAGCCGAAAGTTACTGCAATCTACAGTTGGGAAACGCACTGCGGGCCCACATACTTGAGGGTGAGCAGTTACCAGGCTGTGCACCTCTGGAGGATAGACTATTGTTGGACCCAATGCCGGAGAAGGCTACCTCTCTGATCTATCGAAAGATTATGAATAATGCGTCTGACCCACTGACCGCCCTCCGAGAAGCGTGGGAGACTGATGTTGGACTGTTAGAGGATGATGATTGGTTGGAGGCAATACAAAACCCTCAGGAGGTCGCCATAAGGGCACTTATCCGACTTATTCAACTCTGGTCCTACATAGATCTTATTGTTCTACAACACTAATGCATCGATTGGGTCCTTCCGACTCGTATCTGTGTGCCAGGGGGTGTCAAGAGAAGGGGTCATTCGTCCACATTCTATGGTCCTACCCAAAGATTCAGAAATACTTGGGTAAGATAACATGAATAATATTGGAAGTAGTGGGCCAGAACAGTCTCCTGGAGGCTCAATGGCACATACTCTGTGTGACGGGGGAGACAGTCCGACAGAAACATCTTGATGTGTGTCTGATGGTCCTTGCCACAGTAGCAAAAAGGTATATAGCAAGGGCTTGGGGGGAGGAGGGGTGGAACAACCCCTATGGGTGATAGATTGGAAAACAGATCTGGCCCTGTGTTGTGCGGCAGAAAAAGTGGTATTCCAGAGTTGGGGTTGCCAACGGAACTTGGATAAGATACGGGCCAGTTGGTGACGTGCAGGGGATATTAAGGGCTTAGATGTTGGGAAGAATGTGAATGGGCCGGGGATAGGGCTGGACTGAGAGCCCAAAGAAGCCCTGGCAAATGTTGTCAGGCCTGCCCCCTCTCTGCATAGTCCGCCTCAGGCAGCTCCGTTCGGGTGCACTGAGGCTTGTATTTTCATTGCACTGCACTGTTGGCCTACAGTGAGAGCAGCCCCGAAAAGTGAATTGCCCCCCTTAAGAAAATCAGCCCCTGGCCTCCAGCCAACCGGGGAAACTCCTGATGCCCAGTATGGGCCCTCAGGCCCTCGCCGGGTCAATAATACTGTGATGGTATCAAGTGCCAAATAGGTCAAGGGTCCGTGACCTACCTGGGACACCAAGTAGGGAGCGGCCACGTGGCTCCCCTCCAACCCAAGATTGACGCCATCGTGGCCTGGGAGCCCCCGGTCATCCAGACAGCCGTCCGAGCCTTCCTGGGGCTCACTGGATATTATCGGCGCTTCATAAAGAACTATGGGAGCATTGTGGGTCCCCTCACTGAACTGACCTCGAAGAACCGGCCACCGAAAGTACCATGGACACCCGCGTGTCAGGTGGCCTTCGAGACTTTGAAAACAGCCATGTGCACCGCCCCTGTGCTCCAAGCCCCTGACTACAGCCGGGAGTTCGTAGTCCAGACCGACGCCTCGGAGCACGGCATTGGGGCGGTCCTATCTCAGATTGACCCCGAGGGGATTGACCATCCTGTGGCCTTCATCAGCCAGTGGCTGCTGGCCAGAGAGCAGCGATGGAGCACCATTGAGAGAGAGGCCTTCGCCGTCGTGTGGGCCCTCAAGAAACTCAGGCCCTACCTCTTCGGCACCCACTTCCGGGTCCAGACTGACCACCGGCCCCTGCTATGGCTGATGCAGATGCGTGGCGAAAACCCAAAGCTGCTGCGATGGTCCATCTCCCTCCAAGGGATGGACTTCACTGTGGAGTATCGCCCTGGCAACGACCACGCCAACGCTGACGGCCTGTCCCGCTTCTTCCGCCTCGACGAGGAGAATACCCAGGAAGATGGGTGACTCTCCCCGCCTTCAGCTGGAGGGGACGTGTGTTGGACCCGGCCTCGTGGCGTGGTCCTACCACTCCCGCATGGCGGGCCCGGGACGACATCGGCCTCCGTCGACCCGCCGTCGACCCCCCCTGAACACGAACCATCGACGAGAGCAGCCCCCTGGCAACCCCCGGCTCTCCCCCCTGGGACCCCGGCGGACCCGGCTCGCCAACTCTGCTGGTCTGGCGACCTTGCCAGGCCACCATTTCCGGCCCGACTCCATCTTGGGCCCATCACGTCCCGAGCACGTGGCCGCAGCCATCCCTGGCCCCGGCCCCAGCGAAGCCCCGACATCGAGGCACCAAGATCCTCCCAGGTGGTAGAGTGGCCACTTGGCGGATCCCGGAGGAGGGGAGTTTCGATGGGCCTCCAGCCATCCCCGGACGCCTGGTATCGATCGCCCTCCAGCCTCCCTGGGCCCTGGCTCCACCCCCCTGCTGGGTGTCTGGACACCTTCATCCCGGCCCCTCTGACCCCCAGGCGCGAGGGTCCGGACATCAAAGGACTCCAGTCCTATATCTGGGCCAGCCCTGGATTAGGACTCCAGTTGTATCTTGGGGTCGAAGCCCTGCTGACCCTGTCGCGGCTGATCCTGATCCGAACTCATGCACCTGGAACCTTCGAGGCCCTGCTGACGCTGTCGCGGCCTAACTAAGCTGAATCACCTTCGAGGCCCTGCTGACGCTGTCGCGGCCTGACCAAGCTGAACCACCTTCGAGGCCCTGCTGACGCTGTCGCGGCCTGACCAAGCTGAACCACCTTCGAGGCCCTGCTGACGCTGTCGCGGCCTGACCGAGCTGAACCATCTTCGAGGCCCTGCTGACGCTGTCGCGGCCTGACCAAGCTGAACCACCTTCAAGGCCCTGCTGACGCTGTCGCGGCCTGACCGAGCTGAACCATCTTCGAGGCCCTGCTGACGCTGTCGCGGCCTGACCAAGCTGAACCACCTTCGAGGCCCTGCTGACGCTGTCGCGGCCTGACCGAGCTGAACCATCTTCGAGGCCCTGCTGATGCTGTCGCGGCCTGACCAAGCTGAACCACCTTCGAGGCCCTGCTGACACTGTCGCGGCCTGACCAAGCTGAACCACCTTCGAGGCCCTGCTGACGCTGTCGCGGCCTGACCCCTTGAACTATCCACGCACTAGTTGGTGCCAAGACTGTCCCGCTACCCCCTTATTCCCGAAACCACGACTTTATGGATCCCGCGATCCCTGCCTGCTAACCTGCTAAGAATGTGCCTTCATTTCTTATATAAAGATACTTGTGAATATTCCGTCATGTGGTGTCCGTCTGTAGTAGTGTGATTGCTCAGCTGGTACGATTGTAGGAGAGGAGCCTCGCCAAGGAGGCCTCCCTACGGCGCTCGGCCTATTCCATAGAGAGAGGTGAGTCTCGGGGTGGGCAGTCAGACATCTTCTGTCTCCCCTGGGGTCGCCTTTCCAACATTGGTGGCAAGCGACGGGATCCGAGCCCGCGCAAATCGTACAGCGAGTAATTCGCCACTACTAACAGAGACCCACAACCACGATGACTACTAACCTCTTCGCCTTCTTCTCCCCCTTCCCCCAGGGCTGCAGCAGCGAACTGGCGGGTCGGAGGCCCGGTGGTGCCGGGGCGCTGGTTCATGGGGCAGAGGGGGTCACTGGCATAGTGACCGGGCCGCTGGCATCTGTGGCAAGTAATGTTCGGGCGGGGCCCCGGCCGTGCTGGAGGGGGTCCTCTTCTGGTCAGGGTTGGCGAAGGTTTATTCTGGGGGGACCCCCGAGGCGGGCTCCGGCCCGAGGCCGATGGGAAGTCTCGGCTCCTGTTCTGGCCTCCTCCGCCGCCACGCTGGCGGGGGGGCCCCTGGCCGTTCCGTCCCTTTTCTCCTATCGGGGTCCGGGGGACCCGGGTGCTCACCCATCGATCAGCCTCGACGGCGAGTTTTCGGGGCTCGGTCAGCTTGCTGTCGAGGAGATGCTGTCTGAGCTCGACAAAGCAGTTGTTGGAGAGGTGCTCCCAAACGATGAGGTCGAACAGCTGCTCGTAGGTGGACACTTTGCTGCCCTTTATCCATCCTTCCAGGGCCCGGCTATAAAAGTTTACGTATTCCACCCACGTGGTACCGGGGATCTTTTTGCAGTCTCTGAACCTCTGTCGGTACATCTCGGGGGTGAGGCCATACCGGGTGAGCAGGGCGTCCTTCATGTGGTCATAGGAGGACATCACTTCTTCGGCCAGCTCGAGCAGGGTGTCTCTCCCTTCGCTGACAAATCTCCCCCATAGGCCGGCACCCCAATCTTTTCGCGGGATGCGGTGCGCGGTCATGGCAACTTCATACGCCTTGATCCATTGCTGGATATCGTCATTCTTGTAGTATTCCTTGACGAGATCTTTGGGAATGTGGACCTTCGGGTCGGCAGGAGGTGGAGGGTCCCGGGTTATCGCGGCGCCAGCCTCTTTGTTCTTGGCCTTGATCTCTAGTTCTTTGAGGCCACGCTCGTGTTCGTACGTGAGCTTTTTTTCTTCCAATTCCCTTTGCCTCCGCCTCTCTTCCAGATCTCCTTCTAATCGTAGTTGCTCAATGGCCATTTTCTTTTCTGCTAATTGAAGTTCTCCATCCAGCCGGAGTCAGTCAAGCTCTAGTTCATGGAGCCGACTCCTCTCTCGCTCCCGGGCATCTTCGTGGGAGAGGCCCGGTTCTCTGTTGGCGGTTCTTTCTTCCACTGGGGCTATGACCGTACTCAGGGGTACTTCTAGGATAATGTCATCGTTAGCCTGGGGTGGGGTCGCTCCGGTCTCCACCCACGTTTGCAGCGCATCTTTGAAATCGTCTTTTGTGCTTAGTCCGGTGGTAGCGATACCCAGGGCTTTGCAGAATTGTTTGAGTTCTTTATGGGTGTACTCCTCTAATCGTTCCTTCTGGAATTATGTGGTCGTTCCGGTTCCCTTAGTAGTCATCGTGGTTGTGGGTCTCTGTTAGTAGTGGCGAATTACTCGCTGTACGATTTGCGCGGGCTCGGATCCCGTCGCTTGCCACCAATGTTGGAAAGGCGACCCCAGGGGAGACAGAAGATGTCTGACTGCCCACCCCGAGACTCACCTCTCTCTATGGAATAGGCCGAGCGCCGTAGGGAGGCCTCCTTGGCGAGGCTCCTCCCCTACAATCGTACCAGCTGAGCAATCACACTACTACAGACGGACACCACACGACGGAATATTCACAAGTATCTTTATATAAGAAATGAAGGCACGTTCTTAGCAGGTTAGCAGGCAGGGATCGCGGGATCCATAAAGTCGTGGTTTCGGGAATAAGGGGGTAGCGGGACAGTCTTGGCACCAACTAGTGCGAGGATAGTTCAAGGGGTCAGGCCGCGACAGCGTCAGCAGGGCCTCGAAGGTGGTTCAGCTTGATCAGGCCGCGACAGTGTCAGCAGGGCCTCGAAGGTGGTTCAGCTTGGTCAGGATGCGACAGCGTCAGCAGGGCCTCGAAGATGGTTCAGCTCGGTCAGGCCGCGACAGCGTCAGCAGGGCCTCGAAGGTGGTTCAGCTTGGTCAGGCCGCGACAGCGTCAGCAGGGCCTCGAAGATGGTTCAGCTCGGTCAGGCCGCGACAGCGTCAGCAGGTCCTCGAAGGTGGTTCAGCTTGGTCAGGCCGCGACAGCGTCAGCAGGGCCTCGAAGATGGTTCCAGGTGCATGTGTTCGGATCAGGATCAGCCGCGACAGGGTCAGCAGGGCTTCGACTCCAAGATACAACAGGAGTCCTAATCCAGGGCTGACCCAGATATAGGACTGGAGTCCTTTGATGTCCGGACCCTCGCGCCTGGGGGTCAGAGGGGCCGGTATGAAGGTGTCCAGACACCCAGCAGGGGGGTGGAGCCAGGGCCCAGGGAGGCTGGAGGGCGATCGATACCAGGCGTCCGGGGATGGCTGGAGGCCCATCGAAACTCCCCTCCTCCGGGATCCGCCAAGTGGCCACTCTACCACCTGGGAGGATCTTGGTGCCTCGATGTCGGGGCTTCGCTGGGGCCGGGGCCAGGGATGGCTGCGGCCACGTGCTCGGGACGTGATGGGCCCAAGATGGAGTCGGGCCGGAAATGGTGGCCTGGCAAGGTCGCCAGACCGGCAGAGTTGGCGAGCCGGGTCCGCCGGGGTCCCAGGGGGGAGAGCCGGGGGTTGCCAGGGGGGCTGCTCTCGTCGATGGTTCGTGTTAAGGGGGGTCGACGGTGGGTCGACGGAGGCCGATGTCGTCCCGGGCCCGCCATGCGGGAGGGGTAGGACCACGCCACGAGGCCGGGTCCAACATTAGCTAACAACTCCGATTGAAACTGCTGAAAATCAGAGACATAGCGGAAGACAGGGTACAAGCGCAGGCAGAAGCTACGCAAAAATTACTCTATAATGTGGGCGATAAAGCCAATAAGAAGATGGTCTGGCTGGAAAAAAGAGACAGGGAAAAGAGCTGATCCTGGAAATCCGTATGCCACAGGGGCGGTTCACAAAACGGGGCGGGAGATAGCCCCCGCATTCACACATTACTATGAAGCTCTATACACCTCTGCACCAGCCAGAACCGGAAGCGTTTGCGCAGAACTCCTTAAAGATATTCATATTCCCACACTACCAGTTGATATGTGTAGAGAATCGGAGAAATACTTAACAGCTGAGGAAATAACACAGGCTATCCGCGAACTACAAGCTGGCAAAGACGCCGGGCCAAACGGCATACCGGACGAAATGTACAAGGGGGATGCCACAACGGTGGCAAAACATATGCTTAATATGTTCCAGAAGGCAGCGAAATTGGGCAGGCTACCAGAGTATCAATGAAGTGCCACGATAGTGATTATACCTAAGATAGGTAAGTGCCCCGAAGATTGTCACTCGTACCGACTGATTTCACTCCTCAATGCGGAAGTTAAGGTACTGGCGAGGGCCATTGGACCTTCGCTTCATGGAGTGATAACCTCCATAATACACCCTGATCAGTCAGGATTCATGCCTCACAGAAGTACCAGACTTAACCTGAGGCGCTGGTACGAAGTCCTGCATATAACCACAAACATGAAGTGGGAGGATGTCGCTGCTATCGCTGGACGCACGGATGGCGTTCAATAGTATTGAATGGCACTATCTGTTTTCTGTATGGGAGAGGTTTGGGAGAGGTCCAAGGTTCCGGGCCTGGTACAGGCTGTTTTACACAGATCCTATGGCGTGGGTAAACGGGACAGAATCCCGTCCCAATGCCCTCCACAAGTGCACGAGACAGGTATACCTGCTGTCCCCATGCTCTTTGCCATACCGCTGGAGTATTGGCTGCATGGGTCCCACAGGACCCAATAGTAGCGGGCATAATGGGAGAGGGTGGCTGGGAGGAAAAAAATCTCTGTATGTGCAGATGACATTATACTATACGCCATGTGCCCCCATTTCACCATAGGACGATTGATCCACATTTTTCAACTTTTCGGTAGCTACTCCTGATACCAAATCAAGTGGGACAAGTCCCTCCTGTTTTCATTGTCCGGGGCAGTCCCATCCCTCCCGCCAAGTGGAAAATCCCTCCTAGTAAAAAACTAATTTAAATACCTTGGTATACAAATATCGAGGAATGAAAATTAGTTCCTAGCTGACAAATTACTACCGCAGCTAGATAGACTGCAGAAAGATGTAACACATTAGCAACATCTGCCATTATCCCTGTGGGTAGGACCGCCCTGTTTAAATGATGGCACTACCTTGGCTATTATTGGTCTTACAAAATACCCCTTATAGAAAACTGGCCGATTTATTTTGTTAGATAGATGGTGAAATCCAAAAACTGTTATGGAATGGAGGCAGCTCCAGGACTGCTCTACATAAGCTTCAGAGGGGGGTATTTGACAGGGGTCTGGCAATCCCGGACATAAAAAAATACTACTGTGCTGCCCATCTGGTCACAGTTAATGACTGGGTATTTACTGGATGGGGGAACCAGCCTCCTGGGTAGACCGACAATCAATAGGCCAGAGGGGGTATCCTGCAGTGTTATATCTCAAACAGTTAGAAAGGCAACTGACGCCACATACATTAATGGTGGTGTGTATCTGGAGAAAAGCCACAAAATTCCTCGGATGGGGGAATAGGGTGACTTGAAGAACTCCATTGTGGGATAGCGATCTCTTGAAGAAGGTAGGGAACATAAAGGGATTTAAAAAATGGGATCAGTAGGGAATGGACCATCTCAGGGACGTTTGGAGAGGTCAGGCCATTATCTCCTTAGATGCTTTACAAGCAGAATACTAGATGTTCCCAGCCGAAAGTTTCTGCAATCTACAGTTGGGAAACGCACTGCGGGCCCACATACTGGAGGGTGAGCAGTTACCAGGCTGTGCACCTCTGGAGGATAGACTATTGTTGGACCCAATGCCGGAGAAGGCTACCTCTCTGATCTATCGAAAGATTATGAATAATGAGTCTGACCCACTGACCGCCCTCCGAGAAGCGTGGGAGACTGATGTTGGACTGTTAGAGGATGATGATTGGTTGGAGGCAATACAAAACCCTCGGGAGGTCGCCATAAGGGCACTTATCCGACTTATTCAACTCTGGTCCTACATAGATCTTATTGTTCTACAACACTAATGCATCGATTGGGTCCTTCCGACTCGTATCTGTGTGCCAGGGGGTGTCAAGAGAAGGGGTCATTCGTCCACATTCTATGGTCCTACCCAAAGATTCAGAAATACTTGGGTAAGATAACATGAATAATGTTGGAAGTAGTGGGCCAGAACAGTCTCCTGGAGGCTCAATGGCACATACTCTGTGTGACGGGGGAGACAGTCCGACAGAAACATCTTGATGTGTGTCTGATGGTCCTTGCCACAGTAGCAAAAAGGTATATAGCAAGGGCTTGGGGGAGGAGGGGTGGAACAACCCCTATGGGTGATAGATTGGAAAACAGATCTGGCCTTGTGTTGTGCGGCGGAAAAAGTGGTATTCCAGAGTTGGGGTTGCCAACGGAACTTGGATAAGATACGGGCCAGTTGGTGATGTGCAGGGGATATTAAGGGCTTAGATGTTGGGAAGAATGTGAATGGGCCGGGGATAGGGCTGGACTGAGAGCCCAAAGAAGCACTGGCAAATGTTGTCAGGCCTGCCCCCTCTCTGCATAGTCCGCCTCAGGCAGCTCCGTTCGGGTGCACTGAGGCTTGTATTTTCATTGCACTGCACTGTTGGCCTACAGTGAGAGCAGCCCCGAAAAGTGAATCGCCCCCCTTAAGAAAATCAGCCCCTGGCCTCCAGCCAACCGGGGAAACTCCTGATGCCCAGTATGGGCCATCAGGCCCTCGCCGGGTCAATAATACTGTGATGGTATATCCATACTTGTGTTCTTGGCACTACTGTTGAGGTGGGATCTCCTGTATTTTGTGTTTTTCAATGCTAAGGAATGTTCACCTTTCAGATGCTAGGTATATGTTTAATAAAAAGAGTTACAAACAATTGAGGTACAGATTTGGGACTAAAATTTCTGCAGGCGGCTGCTCAACTGTGGACTCAGATCAGGCGAATAACTAATCTATCATACTATAGCAGGTATGCTCCAATATGGGATAGCACGGGCATCCCGGAATGTTTGAAAGATAGGCTGGCTCTAAATCTGAGAGAAGCTAGCATTAATGAATGGGGCCAGATCTTTCAAGATGGGGAACTTTGCTTGTGGCATCAGTTTCAGTGCATAACTAAAAAGATGGTGTCCAGATTTGAATTTTATCAGTTAAAAAGTTGGTCCCGAACTATGGGTGGAGAGAAGACGGGTACAAACGAATTGGAGGAGCTCTTAATCAACAGACCACACCTAAAGAAGGAGGTGGCAGCCTGGTAAGGCTTAATTTTGAATCCCTCTGACAGGAATTAGTGTATGCCCACTTTCCTGTGGGGTGAGATAGTACTGAATACAAGGATCAACCACCTGTGGCAAGGATCCTTCCCCTTTTATATAGAGTGGGTAAACCGGCATATCTTAATGGAGCCATCTGTTTTCTCGTCACAGAGTTTTTGGTCACCCAAAAGGCTATCAAAATCGAAGGGATCAGTCGATAAGTGCGGTCTGCGAAATGCTGATGATATCCAAATGTTCGTACTTTGCCCAAGTATGCAGAACTTCTGGAAAGACGCTTGTAAGTTTCTGAAGGATCTTCTTAACGTCCAAATTCATGTAAGCCCAGAACTAGTATTTTTTGGGACATCGCTGGAGGTTGGAGACCTGCTAGGTCATGGTAGCAAATTGTTGTTTTATTTGATATTTTTGGGGAGAAGACAGATCTGCAAGCAGTGGATACAACCAGTGCCCTCCTCTAAAGTCAATGGTTGGATTTAGTGTTATTTGTATTCAGGATAGATGTAAGCAGACCCTTATCCAAAGAAGTTGCTAAGTTATGAGCCCAGTGACTGTCTGGCTGAGAAGGGGCAACAAAATGTAATTCCAGACACAAACAAGAAGTCAATGAATTTGGCTAGTCCTTCGATTTGGTCCAATAATTACAGCTGTTTGATGACATGACATGGTAGTGGGGCTCTTTTCTTATTAAGGCCAAAGGTATCTCCGTGAGGGCAGAACACTATGGCAGGAGGATAGCTCAGAGGCCAGTTGGAAGTGAGTAATGGCAAATGAAGACACAAAAAAATAACTAAGTAAATAAATAATGCAACAGTCAATTCTGACGCCTCAGATGAAGATAATATGAGTGCAGAAGTCTTTCCGCATAGAGGTCCGCAGTAGGCTCATCACTGAATGCCCTAGTCCTTCACTACAGGGAAAAGTGGCTATGACTTCAGACATTAACACCAAGCTGACCACCTTCTTGGATAAATGTACAAAGATCCTAAACAAGGTATTTATTGATAGATCTTAGAAGGTGTGCCAAGACAACACCCTGGACATGTTTGGTCCACTTTCCAATATCTTAGATTTGGCCTTTCCGACCAAGAATCAAGGTATTCTGATTGATCTGGGAAGGTTGGGCCAGAGAGACAATTGCTTCCTAGGTATTGCCAACTATGCATTGTCTGCAAATACCGCTGTTCTATCCAGTTGATATATACCCTAACGTATGCAAGTGAGCAACAAATGAGACATGCCCCTTAGCGAGAAGCCTTTTGCTTGGGGACCTTTTGGAAAAGAGGTAGAATAATTTGTGAACACCTGCACAACTCTTAATTATGCCCAAGTTGCTCTAAAAAGGTTTTAAAACCTCATCTTTTCATCAGTATTGGAAGAGGCAGGGGCCGCTCCATCAGCCACTTATCCTAACAGGCTCCTTCTTTCAGAGGAAACCCACAATTTTGAGTAGCATAGGTTGATGATCAAAGGGTAACCCCCTTCTTCCCTTAAAGAGGCAGAGGGTATAGATGCTGCTTTCCATGACAAGGCTTCTGTGGTCAATTATCCAATTCTTCTTTTCAAAGTAAGTTATCAACCTTCTTCCTCTATAGACATAGTAGGGGAATCTGTCATTATATTAATACATTTGAATAGATCACGCAAAGATGCGTAGATTCTCCAAAGTGTGTTGGGTTACCATCTAAAATTTTATGTGACCCTTCCCATCTTGACAAATACCCCAAACAGAGTCCCTTTTCAATGAAGAAACAATATTTCATAGATCAAGAAATCACTTTGTTGATTTCGGACACAAGCCATCAGATAATGTCTTACCCATGGCAATGGTTTCCTCAGCAACATTTTCCTTGTGGCAAGAAAGGCTGAGATCTTTCCCTAGTAATCAATCTCAAGTTATGTAATACGTCGATGATTTAGACATTTAAAAAAAGAGGGGATATGTTTTTTGAGAGACCTTTTATGAAAAGGTGACTTGATGGTCCGGGTGGACCTAAAATATACTTATTTAACAGCTCAAATGTTTCCACCATGTTTACATTTCATGCTATTTCAATGGAGACAGACAACATACACGTTTTTGGATCTGCCATTCAAACTCTCTTAAACTCCTTGCTGCTTTCCTAATTTGCTTAAAAGAGTTACAGAATTTTTGAAAGTTTGTGCCATTTGTCCAATCATTTTTTTAGACAATATTCTGCTCATGGTGCCAGATCCCAGCTCTTCAAACAACAGCTACATTTGCCAATCTACCTGTTAGATATCTTATAATATGTCAAGAAATCTTCAGACCTCCACTTTGCGCGGCGAAAGAAGAGACAGACCCCACGATATCCAGGCAGGTTATTTATTCACAAGCCTTCAAAATGCAACGTTTCGAGTACTGGCGTACTCTTGTTCACACACCACATTTGTATTTTTGTTTTTCTTTTATGTTGTTGGTTCTGACCCCACCTATGGGCCACACCTCCCACACGTGCATCACATGATCCAACTAGTAGCCCGGATTGAGAAATTTAAAGCAACAATGCGCCACTATAAATATACTGAATATCAGAGATATTGGACAATGTCACAATAATACATTTAAAATAAATAGCGATAAACATGATGCTGCTAGTGTCAATTCCACCACAGTAAACACTGTTTGGTAGTTGCAAACATATATATTACTGTATAAATACATTAATGACTTCTTGTTGTATCTTTACTGCCTGAATGCAGATAAATGATCCACTGATTGATTTAAAATGATATGCCTGCATGCATAATTCATAACTCAATGAGCTAAATATGTCAGTGGACCAATCAAAGTATATACACATAAAATGACATTGTGAGCAAATTTAAATGCTAGGCCTGACGCAGTATTGTTGAAACTTAAAGCAGAGCTTAGCTGGATTATGTACAAAAAATGAATTACCCCTAAATGCACCTTGGTGTACAACCGTGACTATAAGCTACAGTCCTATATATTTATTAAAATTTATACATTTATAAATTTCATTCTTCATAAATATTAAGACCTATTTACTAAAATTTATCTACAATAATAAACAAGTGCTCCTATATATTCACAGTGTAAAATAACCCCCCAAAAATAACCAAATACTGTTTAAAAGACCGCATTGTTTGAAAACATAAACAACCAATCTAAAAACGGTAGTAAGACTGCAAGTCACCATACTAGAGTACAATTTTTGTACTATCTTGATGTATATCTTGTAGATTACTCATATGTACTCCATTATAAAGTGCACAGTAAAGAATTGCTGAAACCTCCATCATGGGGGTGTGATGGCCTAATTGTAATGTGGATGCGATTGAACATACATTCTACAAAAAATTGTGCAAATCCTCCGTCGCATTCAACCCGTTGGGTTGTTTGCTGTCAAGCTTGATTATGTACCGCGTCTCCAATCTGCGTAGTAATTTGTCGCGGTCGCCACCGCGTCTAAGAGGGGCAACAGCGTCAATTACATAATATGTAAAACAAGACAGATCCCTGTTATGTCTGATGTTAAAATGAGGTGCCACTGGATCCGCCCCATCGTGATTGACAATGGCGCGTAGGTGCTGCAATATCCTGACATGCACCTGGGCGCCGGTACTGCCCACATAGCGCAGACCGCAGGTGCATGTCAGGACATAGACAGCAAAATCCGTGCGGCAATTGTAATTGCCATGGATGGGTATTTCCGTATTGGAGAATGGAGTACTGTAATGGGTGATGTTTTGGCCATATTTACAAGCTCGACAGGAGAAACATTTATGGAAGCCTTTGCCTCCAAACCACTCATTAGCCCTGAGAAGTTCAGGGCTGGATTTGACCAGCTTGTTGTGCATGCTGACTGCACGTCTTATAATATGTGTTCAATCAAGATAAGTCAGAGCTAAATTCATTGAACCAGATGACTCTCCTGTGGTTTGCCGTAGTCTCCATCTAGACTGCCCCACCCCTTCCAGTTCACAAGATTTGCACTATAAAGAGAGAGATCCACAAGGTCTTGACAAAAGAAAAAGTAGCACTCGATGGATTGCTAGTCTGGTGGGTCTTCTAGCCTCTTCCATTCAGGCAATTGTTCAAGGACCACTACACTATTGTGCTGTTCACAGGCTTAAAATCCTTCACTTTCCGAAAGGCCTCTCATGCTCAGGACCAGATCAGTTGTCAACTGAAGTGCAGCAGGAACTCCAATGGTGCCTCAATTACTTGGACACATGGAATGGGAGAGTTATTTTTGGTCTCACTCCAGACATGGTGATAAAATCAGATGTCAGTGATTCGGCTGGGTTGTGACATGAGGAGGAATGACAATAGTGGACAAGTGGTTCAAAGACGAACTATACCTCCTTATCAATTGCCTTGAACTGCTGATAGGATCTTTCAAAATCCTTTGTTTTTTCTTTCAGTCGGTTCACTGTTGTAATCTTTTAAAGATGGACAATGTCTCAGCAGTGTAGTGCGTTAACTGACCCGAGGAAAGAGATCTCGACTACCAGCGGATATTAACAACAGTTTGTGACAGGACTGCCTGACTCACATTTCAGTCCTAGTGATACATCTCCCAGGCATGAAGACCAGTGTGGCAGACTGGAATTCTCATCTCCACTGGGATTCCAACAGATGGAAACAGAATTCATAGGTGTTTCCCAGGATAATGTAGAAATGGGGCCCATGTCTTATGGACCTTTTTGGATCTCGTCTGACCTTCCAATTACCATTAACTTACAGCTGGAGACCAAATTCCTCAGCAGTGGCGACAGGTACATTCTTACGATTCAGAAAAGGGGGTGGTGATGAACAGAGTGTCTGAATTAAGCAGACCACTCTTACCCAGTCCAAGGATCAGGGCTTGATCCATCACCGTTATTTATCTCACTGCCCCATCCCAGCTCAGAACCTGGCTATATGCAAATTAGTCTGTCCCTGGCCCAGTGCATCATGGGAACAGGGCAGACCAAACTACCAAGCCAATTCTTCACCAGAAAGGAGACAAGCTACCGGGGACCGGTTTCTGGCATTTCAGCCTCTTCGGCCCGGCTTGCTTGAATCCTGATGGAGCAGTGAGAAAGGGACTCATGTCTGAGTATACCCTGCCACACCTATAGTGGCCAAAAACGATTCAGAAAAGGGGGTGGTGATGAACAGAGTGTCTGAATTAAGCAGACCACTCTTACCCAGTCCAAAGATCAGGGCTTGATCCATCACCGTTATTTATCTCACTGCCCCATCCCAGCTCAGAACCTGGCTATATGCAAATTAGTCTGTCCCTGGCCCAGTGCATCATGGGAACAGGGCAGACCAAACTACCAAGCCAATTCTTCACCAGAAAGGAGACAAGCTACCGGGGACCGGTTTCTGGCATTTCAGCCTCTTCGGCCCGGCTTGCTTGAATCCTGATGGAGCAGTGAGAAAGGGACTCATGTCTGAGTATACCCTGCCACACCTATAGTGGCCAAAAACGATTCAGAAAAGGGGGTGGTGATGAACAGAGTGTCTGAATTAAGCAGACCACTCTTACCCAGTACAAAGATCAGGGCTTGATCCATCACCGTTATTTATCTCACTGCCCCATCCCAGCTCAGAACCTGGCTATATGCAAATTAGTCTGTCCCTGGCCCAGTGCATCATGGGAACAGGGCAGACCAAACTACCAAGCCAATTCTTCACCAGAAAGGAGACAAGCTACCGGGGACCGGTTTCTGGCATTTCAGCCTCTTCGGCCCGGCTTGCTTGAATCCTGATGGAGCAGTGAGAAAGGGACTCATGTCTGAGTATACCCTGCCACACCTATAGTGGCCAAAAACGATTCAGAAAAGGGGGTGGTGATGAACAGAGTGTCTGAATTAAGCAGACCACTCTTACCCAGTCCAAAGATCAGGGCTTGATCCATCAACGTTATTTATCTCACTGCCCCATCCCAGCTCAGAACCTGGCTATATGCAAATTAGTCTGTCCCTGGCCCAGTGCATCATGGGAACAGGGCAGACCAAACTACCAAGCCAATTCTTCACCAGAAAGGAGACAAGCTACCGGGGACCGGTTTCTGGCATTTCAGCCTCTTCGGCCCGGCTTGCTTGAATCCTGATGGAGCAGTGAGAAAGGGACTCATGTCTGATTATACCCTGCCACACCTATAGTGGCCAAAAACGATTCAGAAAAGGGGGTGGTGATGAACAGAGTGTCTGAATTAAGCAGACCACTCTTACCCAGTCCAAAGATCAGGGCTTGATCCATCACCGTTATTTATCTCACTGCCCCATCCCAGCTCAGAACCTGGCTATATGCAAACTAGTCTGTCCCTGGCCCAGTGCATCATGGGAACAGGGCAGACCAAACTACCAAGCCAATTCTTCACCAGAAAGGAGACAAGCTACCGGGGACCGGTTTCTGGCATTTCAGCCTCTTCGGCCCGGCTTGCTTGAATCCTGATGGAGCAGTGAGAAAGGGACTCATGTCTGAGTATACCCTGCCACACCTATAGTGGCCAAAAACGATTCAGAAAAGGGGGTGGTGATGAACAGAGTGTCTGAATTAAGCAGACCACTCTTACCCAGTCCAAAGATCAGGGCTTGATCCATCACCGTTATTTATCTCACTGCCCCATCCCAGATCAGAACCTGGCTATATGCAAATTAGTCTGTCCCTGGCCCAGTGCATCATGGGAACAGGGCAGACCAAACTACCAAGCCAATTCTTCACCAGAAAGGAGACAAGCTACCGGGGACCGGTTTCTGGCATTTCAGCCTCTTCGGCCCGGCTTGCTTGAATCCTGATGGAGCAGTGAGAAAGGGACTCATGTCTGAGTATACCCTGCCACACCTATAGTGGCCAAAAACGATTCAGAAAAGGGGGTGGTGATGAACAGAGTGTCTGAATTAAGCAGACCACTCTTACCCAGTCCAAAGATCAGGGCTTGATCCATCACCGTTATTTATCTCACTGCCCCATCCCAGCTCAGAACCTGGCTATATGCAAATTAGTCTGTCCCTGGCCCAGTGCATCATGGGAACAGGGCAGACCAAACTACCAAGCCAATTCTTCACCAGAAAGGAGACAAGCTACCGGGGACCGGTTTCTGGCATTTCAGCCTCTTCGGCCCGGCTTGCTTGAATCCTGATGGAGCAGTGAGAAAGGGACTCATGTCTGAGTATACCCTGCCACACCTATAGTGGCCAAAAACGATTCAGAAAAGGGGGTGGTGATGAACAGAGTGTCTGAATTAAGCAGACCACTCTTACCCAGTCCAAAGATCAGGGCTTGATCCATCACCGTTATTTATCTCACTGCCCCATCCCAGCTCAGAACCTGGCTATATGCAAATTAGTCTGTCCCTGGCCCAGTGCATCATGGGAACAGGGCAGACCAAACTACCAAGCCAATTCTTCACCAGAAAGGAGACAAGCTACCGGGGACCGGTTTCTGGCATTTCAGCCTCTTCGGCCCGGCTTGCTTGAATCCTGATGGAGCAGTGAGAAAGGGACTCATGTCTGAGTATACCCTGCCACACCTATAGTGGCCAAAAACGATTCAGAAAAGGGGGTGGTGATGAACAGAGTGTCTGAATTAAGCAGACCACTCTTACCCAGTCCAAAGATCAGGGCTTGATCCATCACCGTTATTTATCTCACTGCCCCATCCCAGGTCAGAACCTGGCTATATGCAAATTAGTCTGTCCCTGGCCCAGTGCATCATGGGAACAGGGCAGACCAAACTACCAAGCCAATTCTTCACCAGAAAGGAGACAAGCTACCGGGGACCGGTTTCTGGCATTTCAGCCTCTTCGGCCCGGCTTGCTTGAATCCTGATGGAGCAGTGAGAAAGGGACTCATGTCTGAGTATACCCTGCCACACCTATAGTGGCCAAAAACGATTCAGAAAAGGGGGTGGTGATGAACAGAGTGTCTGAATTAAGCAGACCACTCTTACCCAGTCCAAAGATCAGGGCTTGATCCATCACCGTTATTTATCTCACTGCCCCATCCCAGCTCAGAACCTGGCTATATGCAAATTAGTCTGTCCCTGGCCCAGTGCATCATGGGAACAGGGCAGACCAAACTACCAAGCCAATTCTTCACCAGAAAGGAGACAAGCTACCGGGGACCGGTTTCTGGCATTTCAGCCTCTTCGGCCCGGCTTGCTTGAATCCTGATGGAGCAGTGAGAAAGGGACTCATGTCTGAGTATACCCTGCCACACCTATAGTGGCCAAAAACGATTCAGAAAAGGGGGTGGTGATGAACAGAGTGTCTGAATTAAGCAGACCACTCTTACCCAGTCCAAAGATCAGGGCTTGATCCATCACCGTTATTTATCTCACTGCCCCATCCCAGCTCAGAACCTGGCTATATGCAAATTAGTCTGTCCCTGGCCCAGTGCATCATGGGAACAGGGCAGACCAAACTACCAAGCCAATTCTTCACCAGAAAGGAGACAAGCTACCGGGGACCGGTTTCTGGCATTTCAGCCTCTTCGGCCCGGCTTGCTTGAATCCTGATGGAGCAGTGAGAAAGGGACTCATGTCTGAGTATACCCTGCCACACCTATAGTGGCCAAAAACGATTCAGAAAAGGGGGTGGTGATGAACAGAGTGTCTGAATTAAGCAGACCACTCTTACCCAGTCCAAAGATCAGGGCTTGATCCATCACCGTTATTTATCTCACTGCCCCATCCCAGCTCAGAACCTGGCTATATGCAAATTAGTCTGTCCCTGGCCCAGTGCATCATGGGAACAGGGCAGACCAAACTACCAAGCCAATTCTTCACCAGAAAGGAGACAAGCTACCGGGGACCGGTTTCTGGCATTTCAGCCTCTTCGGCCCGGCTTGCTTGAATCCTGATGGAGCAGTGAGAAAGGGACTCATGTCTGAGTATACCCTGCCACACCTATAGTGGCCAAAAACGATTCAGAAAAGGGGGTGGTGATGAACAGAGTGTCTGAAATAAGCAGACCACTCTTACCCAGTCCAAAGATCAGGGCTTGATCCATCACCGTTATTTATCTCACTGCCCCATCCCAGCTCAGAACCTGGCTATATGCAAATTAGTCTGTCCCTGGCCCAGTGCATCATGGGAACAGGGCAGACCAAACTACCAAGCCAATTCTTCACCAGAAAGGAGACAAGCTACCGGGGACCGGTTTCTGGCATTTCAGCCTCTTCGGCCCGGCTTGCTTGAATCCTGATGGAGCAGTGAGAAAGGGACTCATGTCTGAGTATACCCTGCCACACCTATAGTGGCCAAAAACGATTCAGAAAAGGGGGTGGTGATGAACAGAGTGTCTGAATTAAGCAGACCACTCTTACCCAGTCCAAAGATCAGGGCTTGATCCATCACCGTTATTTATCTCACTGCCCCATCCCAGCTCAGAACCTGGCTATATGCAAATTAGTCTGTCCCTGGCCCAGTGCATCATGGGAACAGGGCAGACCAAACTACCAAGCCAATTCTTCACCAGAAAGGAGACAAGCTACCGGGGACCAGTTTCTGGCATTTCAGCCTCTTCGGCCCGGCTTGCTTGAATCCTGATGGAGCAGTGAGAAAGGGACTCATGTCTGAGTATACCCTGCCACACCTATAGTGGCCAAAAACGATTCAGAAAAGGGGGTGGTGATGAACAGAGTGTCTGAATTAAGCAGACCACTCTTACCCAGTCCAAAGATCAGGGCTTGATCCATCGCCGTTATTTATCTCACTGCCCCATCCCAGCTCAGAACCTGGCTATATGCAAATTAGTCTGTCCCTGGCCCAGTGCATCATGGGAACAGGGCAGACCAAACTACCAAGCCAATTCTTCACCAGAAAGGAGACAAGCTACCGGGGACCGGTTTCTGGCATTTCTGGCCAGGGACAGACTAATTTGCATACAGCCAGGTTCTGAAACTGGGATGGTGCAATGAGCTAAAAAACGGTGTTGGATCTAGCCCTGATCTCTTGACTGGGTGAGAGTACTCTGCTTAATTCAGAGACTCTGTCCATCACCACCCCTTGTTGTAAATTATTTTGTCCACCCTAAGCGTGGAAGGGTATACTCAGATGTGAGTCCCTTGCTCATTGCACCATCAGGATTCAAGCAAGCCGGGCCGAAGACGCTTGAAATGGCAGAAACCGGTCCCCGGAAACTTGTTTCCTTCCCAGTGTAAGAATTGGCTTTTGTAGTCTGGTCTGCCCTGTTCCCATGATGCACTGGGCCAGGGACAGACTAATTTGCATACAGCCAGGTTCTGAAACTGGGATGGTGCAATGAGCTAAAAAACGGTGTTGGATCTAGCCCTGATCTCTTGACTGGGTGAGAGTACTCTGCTTAATTCAGAGACTCTGTCCATCACCACCCCTTGTTGTAAATTATTTTGTCCACCCTAAGCGTGGAAGGGTATACTCAGATGTGAGTCCCTTGCTCATTGCACCATCAGGATTCAAGCAAGCCGGGCCGAAGACGCCTGAAATGGCAGAAACCGGTCCCCGGAAGCTTGTTTCCTTCCCAGTGTAAGAATTGGCTTTTGTAGTCTTGTCTGCCCTGTTCCCATGATGCACTGGGCCAGGGACAGACTAATTTGCATAGAGCCAGGTTCTGAAACTGGGATGGTGCAATGAGCTAAAAAACGGTGTTGGATCTAGCCCTGATCTCTTGACTGGGTGAGAGTACTCTGCTTAATTCAGAGACTCTGTCCATCACCACCCCTTGTTGTAAATTATTTTGTCCACCCTAAGCGTGGAAGGGTATACTCCGATGTGAGTCCCTTGCTCATTGCACCATCAGGATTCAAGCAAGCCGGGCCGAAGACGCCTGAAATGGCAGAAACCGGTCCCCGGAAGCTTGTTTCCTTCCCAGTGTAAGAATTGGCTTTTGTAGTCTGGTCTGCCCTGTTCCCATGATGCACTGGGCCAGGGACAGACTAATTTGCATACAGCCAGGTTCTGAAACTGGGATGGTGCAATGAGCTAAAAAACGGTGTTGGATCTAGCCCTGATCTCTTGACTGGGTGAGAGTACTCTGCTTAATTCAGAGACTCTGTCCATCACCACCCCTTGTTGTAAATTATTTTGTCCATCCTAAGCGTGGAAGGGTATACTCAGATGTGAGTCCCTTGCTCATTGCACCATCAGGATTCAAGCAAGCCGGGCCGAAGACGCCTGAAATGGCAGAAACCGGTCCCCGGAAACTTGTTTCCTTCCCAGTGTAAGAATTGGCTTTTGTAGTCTGGTCTGCCCTGTTCCCATGATGCACTGGGCCAGGGACAGACTAATTTGCATACAGCCAGGTTCTGAAACTGGGATGGTGCAATGAGCTAAAAAACGGTGTTGGATCTAGCCCTGATCTCTTGACTGGGTGAGAGTACTCTGCTTAATTCGGAGACTCTGTCCATCACCACCCCTTGTTGTAAATTATTTTGTCCACCCTAAGCGTGGAAGGGTATACTCAGATGTGAGTCCCTTGCTCATTGCACCATCAGGATTCAAGCAAGCCGGGCCGAAGACGCCTGAAATGGCAGAAACCGGTCCCCGGAAGCTTGTTTCCTTCCCAGTGTAAGAATTGGCTTTTGTAGTCTGGTCTGCCCTGTTCCCATGATGCACTGGGCCAGGGACAGACTAATTTGCATACAGCCAGGTTCTGAAACTGGGATGGTGCAATGAGCTAAAAAACGGTGTTGGATCTAGCCCTGATCTCTTGACTGGGTGAGAGTACTCTGCTTAATTCAGAGACTCTGTCCATCACCACCCCTTGTTGTAAATTATTTTGTCCACCCTAAGCGTGGAAGGGTATACTCAGATGTGAGTCCCTTGCTCATTGCACCATCAGGATTCAAGCAAGCCGGGCCGAAGACGCCTGAAATGGCAGAAACCGGTCCCCGGAAACTTGTTTCCTTCCCAGTGTAAGAATTGGCTTTTGTAGTCTGGTCTGCCCTGTTCCCATGATGCACTGGGCCAGGGACAGACTAATTTGCATACAGCCAAGTTCTGAAACTGGGATGGTGCAATGAGCTAAAAAACGGTGTTGGATCTAGCCCTGATCTCTTGACTGGGTGAGAGTACTCTGCTTAATTCGGAGACTCTGTCCATCACCACCCCTTGTTGTAAATTATTTTGTCCACCCTAAGCGTGGAAGGGTATACTCAGATGTGAGTCCCTTGCTCATTGCACCATCAGGATTCAAGCAAGCCGGGCCGAAGACGCCTGAAATGGCAGAAGCCGGTCCCCGGAAGCTTGTTTCCTTCCCAGTGTAAGAATTGGCTTTTGTAGTCTGGTCTGCCCTGTTCCCATGATGCACTGGGCCAGGGACAGACTAATTTGCATACAGCCAGGTTCTGAAACTGGGATGGTGCAATGAGCTAAAAAACGGTGTTGGATCTAGCCCTGATCTCTTGACTGGGTGAGAGTACTCTGCTTAATTCAGAGACTCTGTCCATCACCTCCCCTTGTTGTAAGGTACATTCTTACAGCATTGAAAGTGTTTGAATTATGCCTTTCCCCCTTTTTCCAGGATCTTGAGAGTAGCCATCCAAGTCATGAAACAAAGAGCAGAATGGATTCTAATTTCGCCTTTATGGAGAACTCAGAGTTCATTCCTACTCTACCTGGAATTATTCTGCAGACAGTCTTTCATTCTTCCAACTTTTCTGACTCTAAAATTGGACCCAGTCGGTCAATAACAACGATTGATCATACAACATCAACAGAGACTGATGGCCTGGGGGCTTTCAAGAGGCACTGGTATGCTCTAGGACTTTTGGAACAGGATCCCAACCTCATCAACAAGGCATGGTCTGGATAAACCGACCAGAGATATAAATCAGCTTGGAGCAGATGTACACACTGGTGTGTGGTACTTGACTTGGATCCTATGGCAGCAGATGTAACCTTTGTGATAAATTTCTTGGCAGCCTTAGCAGCCAATGGACTCTCTTATAGAACAGTAAAGGCGTACGGCTCAGAAACTCTGCTGGTGACTCGGAATCAAAACTTTGCCAGTTTAGGCATTGCAAATCTCACCAGGTAATATTTAAACACAAAACTCTAAAAAGTATTAATTTCTCCATTAATATTTGTAACAAAATCACAACTAAAATCTTACTATAAGGTACAAATCTAATTTTTTATTTTGATAAGCCTACCAATCTATGTGTACCAGTTAAAATCATAGTCATAAACATTTAAAAAATACTCCTTCCCCAGCTCTTTTCCAAAATGATGTCCTGACTTAGGAGCATGGGAAGATATTTAACCTTAGACCAATTAATAACTCTAGAATTTAAGTAGAAAATCTCAACTGGAATTAAATGACACAAATTATGGCCATTATTCTTAAAAATATCAACTCAGTGATACAACATTTTGACAGTTTCAACATGGCAGCTACTGTAATATGTATGTAACAACATGAAAGATGGACTCCTCACCTCGCTATGATTCAAAATGGTGCTAGCTCAAGATGCTATAGAGCTCAATGGAGACAGGAACCGTAGCGACTGTGAGATAGCAACCACAGTGACAGAGAAGAACAAGGGGTTTAGCCCAAGAAAAGAAGGTAACAAAGACTCTCCCACAACACCTGGAGTATTATCTGTTAATAGAATTGATGAAAATACCTATTTTTGTATCGCGCGTAAACTCACTTAGAGGCTTATTGGCCCAACTTAAAATTATTTCAAAAAAATCAACAATTTGTTATGACCCTGCTGCAGTACACCTAAATAATATTATATACTTTAACTGTAGGTTGTGCCTTACGTCAGGAGATCAGTATTTAAAAAATAAAAGGGACCAGAAGTGTGATGTTAAAATGAACTGCGCAACAGTAGAAGCTATATTTCCCAAAAAATTCTACCATCAATAGATTTTTAAAAATAGAGTGGTGACAATAATGATAATAAAATATAGACTCTAGTATGCCAGCGCACCAAATACGATCTTAATAATAAAAAATAAGAGCATGATAAATAATAGCACGAAAAACCTTTGAACACATAAGTACTTTTGAAAGGGAACTACTTATTTTTGTCACAGTTTTTATATTAGATGGGTTGACTAAAGGGGGGGGACACATGGTGTATATTATCACTTGATTCTAATGATCCTCACAACTAGGTGTGCCCATTGAAAGGGACTGTTTGACACTTCTTTTCTTCAATGATATAATAGCCTTGAAAAAGCCCTCGGCTTGTCGGCCATTTAGGGGGTGAAATACATGCTGGCTGACTCACACAAAAAGTGGAAACAATATTATGTTCAAAACGTTATTACTTGACAAACTCTGAATCCAAAGAAGGACAGGGAATAACTTAGCAGCAAAAATATCAAGATGGGATGAGACATGGCTGACTACCATTAAGGGAATAACTGAATACAATGTGGTAGTAAAACTATGAGACTGATCAAGTAATTACCAGAAGACAGTGGGAATTAAATATACTGGATATTGTTGGAAAGACTCTGATCACAATAACCTTGGAAAATAAACACACCAGAGACATATGGGATATTTATATCAAGACTTTAAGGTTATGTAAGATGTTAAGAGAATTGAATAATATAAGAAACATAAAATAAATTAAGAAGAAAATCTAATTGGTATAATATTTGACAAACCATCACACTATATAATTGAATTAAAACAAAAAATTGTATTTTCATTATTGATCAAAAAAGTAATTTTTGGGAACAATACACTTGACACCTTTTCATAGTTTTTCTAATGTGTTTTATGTGCGTTGTAGCCTGTGGATCTACACAGAGCGTTAATGTATGTATTTACTGTAACATGGTTGCTAATGAATAAAAGCCAAATAGAGAATTAATAATCCTCACATCTGTGTCTGTAATAGAACTGAAAATGCTTGTTCATGTTTGTTATAAACTTTTTTATTTCTGGCAGCATCGCCTTCCAAGGACACTGCTATTCAAGGATCAGCAGGCTACTTTATTGCACACTTTTTTTTGCTCCTTCTGAAACCTCACTAATATCAACAGAGATGAACAGCCACTGCACCAAGGAACTGATACTTTGAATCTAAGTGGAGGAGGTGTTGCTGTTATTTCTTATGACCAGCGTTGATATGTATACCAGCGTTGCAGTATTTTTGCATATTTGTGGAATTCATGGTTAAGCCATCCAAAGTGTAGTTTAGTTATTTAGAACATTTAATGTTAGCACTCATTATTTGTGTATAGTTCTTTGGACTATGGCTCAGTCGAGTAGAGTGGGTTTTTTCTGAGACAAAGGACTTTGATGTTCATTTTCAGCATACATCCTTTTTGTAATATTGAATGTGTCCATTGGTTATGCAGATATTCCTATACACTGGTTTGGAGCGAAATACAATCAAGGTTGGGAAAGTTTGGGCCGGGGAGCACGCGAAAGGCATTGCGGGATCATGCTGTAAAAGTGATAAACTGTTAGGTTTCTCTTTAGGATACAAGTCTGGTGTTGCTTGTAACAAAGCTGTGTTTCGCTTCTTTTTTATTCATCTGGGGCACCTTTTGCTAAAGCGTGTTAGGCCTCGAACCTGTAGTATTAATGGAAGGCAGGCACAACGGATAAGTGGATTGGGAGTATCAGTGTTGTCTCTCAGAAGCAGACAGTGAGTGAGAGGTCAGACTCAATGATCACTCTTTAGTTTCTTACTCATAGTGGATGTCGTAGAGAGAGATTCCGAGAATCAGTTGGTGGTTCTCACATTACCAGCAGTTTGGGAGCTATATTTTGGTTGAGATGAGATATAGTTGATTGAATAGCATCCATTTGTCCACAGATTTGATGTGGTATTCGAGATCAGTGAGATTTTCAGGTCCAGAATAATATTGATGTTGCCTGTGTAGTTGTAGGAGGATAGGTTGAAGGACCTGAGTTTCAATAATAGGCAGAGGTATGTATTGAAGATGAGTGGAAACAAGATAAAATCTTGTGGCACCCATAGTCAGTTCTGAATGGAGTTGACAAGTTAAGTGGTAGTGGGATGATGCTTGTTCAATCAGAGAGATAGGAGGATATACATCCTTGTACAGTTTCTTAAATCCATAGATCTTCTAGCCTTAGTGATAGGGTGGAGTGGTCAACTGTATCAAAGATAGCAGACCGTCCAAAGCGTAACAGGTAAGCAATTCAATTCAATTCAATGTAAACTTTATTTCGGTCTTTTAGACCATAAAAGCACATAAAAAAAACGTTCCCATCATACACCTGATCAACGGTTGATTTTAACACACGGATTTAGGTATTAGAAAGCACAATTTCAAGATCCATTCTTAATATATAATTAAAACTAATTCCGAATAAATATAATAAAAGTATTTTATAACATCAAAAGTAAATACGTTAAAAACTATTAAAATCCTTCAATCGCCCTCCTCATAATTACAATCTATCAGTTATTTGATATCTGGCAAGCAATTCAAATTCTATCATCTGTGGTCTTGAGGTCATCCCATGGAGCAATCAGAGCGCATTTGGTTCCTCTGCTAGGGCGGAACACAGTTTAGTGATATTATAGTAGGTTATCTCTCATGAAGGTGGACATCTAAGTGAAAGTTGCTCTTGCATCAACTCATCTAGGAATGGCTCTTTGGAGACGGATAAATAGCTTGCCCGTTTTGCTGATTAAGGTTGATTTCTACATGATATGTCAGAATGTGGAATGTCTTAAAGTTGTTGCACAGGATGACTGATATTAGAGAATTGTTGATGATAGTTCAGGCTGGAATGGTTGCTGTAGTTGACAGTAGGATGAACTTGAGGTGGACATGGGCCCACTAAGGAACCAACTAGCATGCAGATTACAGGGAGTTCACTGAACTGAGCCAGAGGTAACCGTTGTCTGCCCATAGAATGTCATCTTGAGCTTGGTTGTCCTGGAAGAGAGGCTACTGGGAGACTTGTCTGTGAGATAGTGCTTCAGGATTTTTGTGATAATGTGGTCTGCAAGAGCTTCACAGAGACCTTAAGAGTGAGTGATTTTTATAGCACTGCCCATCTTGTTAGGAAATTCTGGATTGAGCTGGAGGAGTTTTCTGGATGTGAACTCAACTTCAGATTGTTGTGTCCGTGGATTCTCGCTGCCTGTGCACCTGAGACTTGTGGTAGTTTGTGGGGTCCCATGACTCAGAAGACACTGTATGATGCTTGCAACTGCAGCTGGGAGAGTCTTTCCCCTGAGCCTGTTTGCTTCTCATGCGCCTGGTCTCCTGGTTGGTGATCCTTCTCTCTTCGAATACAAAATGGAATTCACCTGCCTCAAGGTTTGCACTTGCCTTTTAAGGAGACTTGGCAGCTTTTCTTTTTCCTTTCCATCATGGTTTTTCCTCCATTGGGTTCTTCCTGACTTTCCCAATCCATTAAGTGTCTTGTCATGTTGTTTTTGTTGTAATTTCCTTTTTCTGTTCTTATACCAATCAAAGGTCTCAGATTTGTTGGCGGTGCATTGCAACAAATTTATACTCATTTGCATGTGTCCTTACACAAGAGTGAACAGTGAACAATCAGGATCAGCTAGTGCTGATCCTAACTATTTACTGTTCATTCTTGGGTTTTCTTCACCTGGATTTCGGCATCCTATTTTTTTGGAACACTGTAAAGACTTCAACAGCAAGAAGGTTTTTTCCTCCTTTTGCTTTTTCCTCCTGTGAAGGTGGCAGGTTCTCGATGGTACTTGCCTACCACATATTCCAGTGTGCCCCATTATTTGTAAGAACACAGTTGCTTTATAAAAACATGAGATCTACGATGTGGATTAAATCCTACTGTTAACTGGTGGATGCATACCACAATCTATTAGAGAAGTAATTGTTCTGTTCAGAAATTAAGGTGATTTATCCATGTACTTCACAATAACTGCTGTCCCTGTAGATATACATATATCTTCTGTGGATGATATAATGTGTTGTTTTAATGGTTAATGGCTACCTAGGTTGATAACAATTTAGTTGTCATATAGATGTATACACAGATGTATTAAGCGCAACAATTATTTTACTATCAAGAACTGTTTAAAAAATGATGAAATCAAATAATGGATTGCACTTTTTAAACCACAAAAAGTGGTTGATTTGTCTGATTATAAATATATATATATTTTTGGATAATAAATGTTATTGATTTTGCGAAAAGACAATAGAAGAACATGAACATAAACAGCACAGCACCTTTAGCAGCATAATAACAGGCGACAGTAAAACACTATTATGGTGGTATACATTGCTGTATCTCCCCCCTCCGAATGATACATAAGTTTGGACCCAGAAAATACGGGGAGTCTGATTATTCAACCATTCCCAACAATTTTCCCCAAATTTTGCGATGTTTGGCCGGGCATCCCCTGGCCTCGTATAGTGGCTGTTCTTGTGTGGCGCACCAGTCTACTCCTTTGCGCCATTTGGCTACGTTTAGCAGGACGGGATTCTTCCATGCCATTGCAATGTCTCGCTTGGCCACCACAAGGGCGGTGCCTAAGAAGAATTTGTCTGCTCTAGATCCGTCAAGCCCATCTGTGACTCCCTGTAGTATGTTCAAGGGGTTGTGAGGGACCTCCCATCCCAGCATCTCCATAAGCTCTGCTTCCAGTGCCTCCCAATTCGGAAACATCATTTACAACGCGGTGTTTACACCGCACTACCTTTACAACGATGCCATTACAATGCAAGTCGTTACTACGACTTGCGCTGGATGGCGCTGTTGGATAAGGAATATTGTAATTTTATATTCCAACACCTTTCCTACTGTTACGTGGGCTGGTGTTGGAATATAAAATTATAATAATCCTCAATCCGCGCACACCAACGCAAGTCGTTGTAACGACTTGCGTTGTAATGGCAGCGTTATAAAGTACAGTGATCTAAAAGATCGCGTTGTACTGACGTACATCCCTCCCAATAGGAAGCTATGAGGGGGCAAGACCATACCATATGGAAAAAATCAGCGGGTTCAGACCCACAGTGAGTACAGAATGGGTGTGGCATTAGGCCTGCCCTATGTAGGCGGTCAGGGGTAAGATAGAAGGTATGTAGGTAGTATAGTTGGACTAAACAGAGTCTGGCTGAGACAGTGCTAGTCTTGTGAGCCATCAAAGGGTCTCTCCAGTCGTCGTCTTCTAAAGCACCTAGCCAGGCCGCCCATCTAGTCCTCAGCGGGTCAAGGGAGGTGGGGCTATTGTTAGTTAAGTAAAGATAAATGTGTGATACCCCCTCTCTATGTCCCCCATTGTGATTTAAGCTTCTTGACGTGCCTGTTACTATATGTACGCTGAGGGCATGGCGGAGTTATAAATACTTATAAAACTATGACGGGTGGAGTGAGTGTCTGGTTTGAAGGTCCGAGAAGGAACGTACATGGTTATCGCCCCAAATGTCGCCGAGTTGCGAGATACCAATTAGATCCTTGCCCCGGAAACCCTCTAGGTTCCCCACTTCTCGTAGCCATGTGCCTTGCCAGAGGGGTGTTTTCTGGGTCAGCCTATTCCTCCATTGGCGGCACGCCAGGCCAGCAGAACTCCGCGGGTTACTGTAGGTAAGGTGCTGGGAATGGGTCCCCCGTACATCATAGTCTGGATTTGAGAAAGTCCCAGGTCTTTCAACTCTGTCCTATAGGCAGGGTCGGACCAGCCCCCATTGAACCAATTGTGCAGTATTAGGAGGAGGGTTGCTATGTAATATAGGTACAAGGTTGTCATACCCATGCCTCTGTCGAAGGGTGGAATTTGGCAGCGAGAGAGGGCCATGCTCGATCACTACCCATTCCAGAGGAACTTCGCAATCAAGCTGTCCTACACCCTGAACCAGGCCCAGGGAATATGGAATGGGATGTTTTGAATGATGTAGAGGAATCAGGGAAGAATCATCATTTAAAAAAGTGCCACCCTGCCTAGTGGGTTGAGTGGTAGCGCTTGCCAGTTCTGGAGGTCCTTTTCAGGACTCGCCTATTACATCCCGAAGAGATGATAGGCGAGATTATAGTAAGAGGTCCGAAACATCTACCTAGTTGCGGATCGCGTACAGTTCATGTGAGCCAGGCGCGTGCACATCATCGCCAGCCACATTACACATCACACACCACCATGTGTCTGTGCCTCGGCATCAGACTTCAAAGCCTGGCGCTCCAGAAGCCGCTCCCCGCCCCCCTCAGCGCAATGCCAGAACATCCTTTTAGGTTTGCAACAACCCGCCCCGCCCCCTCCCTCCCTCCTCTTCGTCGCACAACTCGCGTTTATTTTTCTTCAAATTAATTTATCGCACTCACCCCCCAGGGTCTCTCCTTCCTGGTCACTGTTTAAGCACTTCTCTCTCATACTCTCACACACGCGCCCTCGCTCTCTTCCCTTACCAGTGGCTCGTCTCTCGTTTTCTTCTCATCCGTTTTTGCATCCTTGCGCTGTCCCACTCTCTAACCTCCAGTTTTTCTTTCTCTTCTCTTGACCACTCCTTTCAATGTCTCCATTCTTCCCTTCCTGTTTCTCTCTTTCTTGTACTCCCTGTCTCTCACACCCACTTTATTCTATTTGTCTTCCCTCTTCCTGTCAACGTTATATGTACAGCGCCCTCCTTTCCCTTCTGCTCTCTTATAACTTGTTGGTTGATTGGACTACAACAATTCTCCCTCGCAATTAAATAGAAGCCCATTGAATAATTCACTCTCTTGCGTGGCATGGGAGGGTTTTTAACATAATGTATAGTAATTAGAGTTTGCCAAGTTTAACCCCGGCGCACAAGCGTTATTTGCCAAAAAGAGAGGTGTGCGTGGCCCTGGGTGGCAGGCACTCCGATGCGCAGTGAGAGGCGGGCAGGCAGACAGACAGAAAGAGGTAGACAAACAGACAGGAGGAGCGAGAGCGAGACAGATAACAACACTCCATATCAACAGTAGATAAAAACAAATCTCCGACTGTTGCAGTTCTTGTCTTCCACGCCCAACCACCGTTTTCATTCCTTTTTTATTTGTTTTATTTTTAATAAATGCTTCCCCCAGTTGAGCTACTGCTGTGCCCCATCCCGCCCCCCGAGTCGCACCTTCCTGCTCTGCCATTCACTTTTCATCTCGTTCTCGCAAATTCTAGTAGTTTCCTTCTGTGTCCCCACCCACGTCCGCTCCACCTGACTCCGCGCCCGTTCTCTAATCAAAGCCTTATTTCAAATTAATCATCTTCTGGCTCTCGGTGTCTGAGCTCTCTCCATTTCGTCCCCCTCCCACCCGCCCTTGTTATTGCCTTTCTTTGTAATGCGATCCAAACACATTGTGCTTCGTTTCATTTGCAACATGCACTGGCGAGCCATGGGCATGCAGCAGCTTTCGATTTTTGTAACTGCTGCTTTCAAGCTTGTGAACAGAAGCTGCTCGGTTGCAAGTTAAATGATAATTCAACCCCCCACACACACAAACCCACACACACCGCCCACAAACACACACAACCCCACACACACAACCCCACTCACACAACTCCACACACAACCCCACACACACACAACCCCAAACACACCCAATCCCCACACAGACACACCCCACCCTCACACCCCCCACACACACACCTCACACACCTCACACACACAACCCCACACACACAACCCCACACACTCACAACCCCACAAACACAACTCCACACACACAACCCCCCACACACATCCCCCCACACACACAACACCACACACACACAACCCCACACACGCAACCCCCCACACAACCCCACACACACACAACCCCACACACACAACCCCACACACACCAGCTCACACACACACACCCCACACACACCCCCACACACACAACCCCACACACACACAACCCCCCACACACACAACCCCACACACAACCCCACACACAACCTGAAGAACTGTAATCTTCATTCTCAGGGGTCTCACTAATACAAAAGAACTTGGCACAGAAGCTGAAATATTAAAAGACATCTTTATTAAACTTAATTAAGTGAGACAACGTCACACAGGAGCCTTTAGCTCCTGAATGAGGCAGTCTAAAGAATACAGAACACAGAGGTCTTTTATATGCTTAGGATTACAAACTCAGCATAAAAGAAAGGGGCAGTCCTAGCTTCTGCAAGCATGCAAAATACCTAATATGCACATACAAGATCTGCAAAATATTAGCCAATAGAAAAACATCATGTAACCAGAATGTCCCCCTTACATCGTATTTCTGCCCAACCCATAAGTCAATCAATTGCAGCACTTATAGGTCAATCAGTAATGGCAGAACATGCCTGTATGCAGTTAGGCCAGCTGGTGTCTGAGATTGATTTCAAAGCAAGGACAGAGGGGGTTTTTCAACACATTGCAGTCCAAAGGGCAGAAACACTTCATGAATAAAGCAGCCTGTGTAAAGGCAACGCAAATTGATGACAAATGTAAGATGGAGTCAAAATTAAAGAACCTCAGACCCTCCTTTTGCCATTACACAGGCAAATCCTAAAATTATTTTGCAAACATTATGTATTTCAGTAACTATTGACAATGCCAATAAAACAATAAGAATAAGTCTCCAAACACCCATTCTATGCAATCGCATGGGAAATACCCGGAGTCCGTCGAAGCCTCTCTGGCAGACTTCTATTGTCCATCAAAATCCGTTTCTGTTGTTTTCTTCCGCATGGGCCTCTTCATTCAGTCCTTTCATGAAAGAGATGTTTCTCAGTATCCGTTGGAGTGCCTTCCTGGTAAACACTCACAGCTCACTTGAAAGTCTCGATGTCTCAATGCAGTGCACCAATATTTCCTGTGCTGCAGGCACTACAGATAGTGTGCTCTTCATTGATCATAGGCACAGATCATCTCATGCAGACCCAAGTACTATTAATCGGGAAAGAGCAACAGACTGTCACTCTCAGCAACACTTTCAGGCTCCAACACTCTCTATTCAGTGTCAGAGGATGCTCGGGCTGCTCTTCCATTTAATCATAGGTACCACAATGTAGTGCCTTTTTCCAATCTTGGATCCTCCGGTGCATTGCACTTCGTTGGAGCAAAGAAAAGGGGGTGTGTGGCCAAAACTCAGGCCAAGGGGCTCAAGGGACTGCACACTGTCAGAGGTTGCCAGCACATGACAGGTCGCTCTTTTGCACTGAAACTGTGGTTCTGTGGCAAAACCAGCTCCTCCTTCTTTTCTGATGTTCAACGCCTTCTGATGAAGCAAGTACAATACGTTGGAGATACAACTGATGACACGCTGGCGATCGCTGTCTGGGTGCTGGGACTTTTCATCTGTTAGCTGTCACTGATGGGATTGTGGGTGAGTTCCGCAGGTTATTATGACTTAATCCCGCAGAACCTAGTGACGTAGGAAATGTGACACAGTTTCCTTCAATTAAGTACAAAAACAGTTCAGTGTTTTAACAAGGGGATTGCAAGCAGGTGGCCTGCAATCTTCAAAGGAGTGGCCATACGCCATGGGACAATTCTGGTCTAGAACACACTGTCATTCTCAAAGGCAATACAAAGACAAAGGCAGTAGGAAAAACAGTGTCTCTAGCCTCTTCAATTGGGTTTCCGTGTGAGAGCATATCCTCTACCATCTAAGGGTAGATAGCAACATGGGAATTCTATCTGAATGGATGTCCTCACACATGGTGGCATTGTCTAATGGGGCAAACACATTTTTTTTCTCTCAATGATTACATATAGGTGTTCCCTAATTCCTTATCTACAACACCTCAAAAGAGAAATCGCATAATACATATTATCAAGGACATGTAGATACCTCCCTTTTAATAACTGTGCATCAGGTGCACTATACAATACAAAGGCTAATGATCAAATGTGGAAACAAAAGACAAGAACTAGAGAGTCCTGGTATTTCCATTATTAAAACACATCTGGTCCATCAAAAATTAAAGCAGCAGAAAAAAGGAACTAAAAACCAAATTAGAATAGGCATTTAATTTGTCATATTCAAAAAAACGTAAGGTGTCTCCTATTGAGGTGGAAAACTTGTCTTACTATAGTATCAAGTCAGTTAACCAGTCCATCACTACCCTGACAGTCAGACTGGAAAACATCAAAGTAGGCCTAAGGAAAATTCTTTAAAAAAAATCTGGTTATACAAAAGGGAATTATACATAATATGGGGGTCCATGGTACATTACTGCAATCTGGAAGTGTAAACCTGAATAATACACCAACAATAAAAAATGGGCTAACTGGTGAAAGGAATATGGAAAAGGGAAATGGAACTAGGACACAGCTAAAATCCCCAATAACTAGGCACAATGTGACATCAATCAGGGGAGAAATGGCAAAAGAAAAATCTATAGGAAGAACAAGAAATTACTCAGGTGATAGTCAAGTTTGTGACACAATACCAAGAGTATAGGTGATACACAAAAAGTCAAAATAGTACACAAATTTAAACTCTACCGCTGGCCGCTACACCATATACGGTAATCTCAGCTAATGTTCCAATTCCTTTTTCAGGGAAAAAAAAATGAAAAGTTTAGGTCACCTTTAGCAAGAGCCACAACCCAAAACAGAATATTCAGGCCTGCTTAATTTGTCAGGCTTAAAATCCTCACCCTCCTTTTGACAGCAGATCACCAGTTAGCGGAGATTTAGCTGTCAAATACAACTAACTGTGTCGCTGCTGACACACAGGACCAGCAGCAACAATTCATAAAAGGATAAAATGCAAAAATATGTAAAACACTGCACATACACAAAATATCAACTGTTACCAACCATCTTTTGAAAACATGCTAAACCACCCCAATTTCGACGTCCCAAAAACTCTTTCACAGACACTCTGCGTGTCCCGTGCGCCAACACCCTTTGAGGCCCTGCTTTTCCAAGCAATCATTTCTCCATCTGTTTACACTTACTCCTATCCTACCTCACTGACCTTAAGGTCAAAATCTGCCTTGCGGGCTCCTCAGCCCTCTATCTCTTCCTCACTCTTAAGGCTGAATAAAAGACAAAAAAAACCTTCCCAACTCTTTCTAACCTGCAATAACCAACCCTATTTAAAAACACATGATATAGATATTACTCCTGTTAAGGGCTACAATTTATTTCTATACTTAGATTATTAAAACAGTTACTGTGACTAATTCGCAAAACATAATAACACACATACCAGTTTTTAGAACAAATGCTTGTTTGCAATGGTACTCATTTCATCAACCTTAAATGGATGAAGGTCTGAGTTAGGTCCAGCAAAAGTTAAAACCTTCCACCCTGATATTAAACTCAAACCTCTGCACCAGGCACATTTGCTCACTGAGCCAATTAGAAGCAAACCCAAATGGGAACAGCCTGCAAATTTGTATTATACCTAAATGTATGCATTTACTGAAGCCCAAAGCACTTTAAAGCGATTGTAAATGGCAAAAAAGCCCAACTTTTACCCAAATTCGACTTTGATATTTGGGACACCTAAAAATAAAGATCCTACAATTGCATTACTTATTAATCATCCTCAGAATGTTCTTTACAAATTGCAGAGATTGGACATTAGACATATCTCATGCAAATCCTGAGAAAAATTACTTTTTCACGCCTGCGTCAAGTGAAATTCTATATGCTAATGTCCTCATTATGCAGTATACTATAACTTAAATTAAATTATAATGCTAGGAGGTCACAGTATAAGTATTAAGCTTCATGAATAGTAAAAAACGAATTTTGTAGCACTTATCATATTTGATAATTCCACATATTAAGGCTCTGTAATTCCTCGAACAAGGTGGCCTGGCCTCCCCAGGTCATGTACACATTAACCAGTTTTAAACTGTAAGAAACTAACTTCTTCACCCGAAACTGACCTCGCAAAACCAATTTCCCTGATTGATCTTTATCTGAGATTGCCAATCAATGTTCAAGACATCGTTAACTTTTTAGTTTCCTTGGACTTGCCTTATCTTGTTTCAGCATCTGTTACTCTTTCTTTCTTGTTAAATGTTTCTTCATTACATGGGTTAATTATTATTTAGCATCTGAGCCAAGAATATACTTACAGAAATGCTTAAAGAGAGGAAAACCCTTAATTGAAATGTCTTCCTATAATACAAAATAATGAACCTTAGTTTTGAAACCTTTTTAAAACAACATCCTGAAATGCAAAGTTTCACCCGTGCAACTGAGGGCAAAGTCCTGGTTGAATAAATATTCCTGTTTATTTAGCTTGTCTCTCAAGGTTTATAACATGAGCAGCTGGCAGTCTTTTTCAAACTAAAACATATCAATACGTGTTCTATAATATTTTCAGTTCAGCAGGAATTTACTTCAGCTGATCTGTTTGCCTGTTAATATCTAATACAATATATCTAAGGAAAATACTGTAAGTTTATTTATTTTTTGCAAAACACCCAATTTCGTTTTTGGGGCCTTTTTTATTCCTAGTGAATGTGAATTTATATTTTAGTTTTTAAGCATTTAGACATTTTTGCTTAATAGACTGAAAGCATCAAAAAGAAACACAAACACACATTTGAGCTCATTTCAGACATAAACAGAAAGGGGTCAAACACTCAGGACACACAATACGGCACGCTTTAGCCATGCATTTCATAAATAGCGCCAACGCTATTCACTTACAGAAATTGCACTAACGGGAAAACCACATAAACATTTAAACACACATTTAACCCACAAACCAATACTCAGAACGGAATCAAAGGACAGCCCACAGACTGTACTTAAACCAAACCATTTGTAAATACTAGTTGTAAGTCATATTTACAAGAAACACTTCTCAATTGTGTTCCAAAAGACTGCAAAAACAGCACAACAGACTGATGTATGTCCAAGAAGCGAAAATACACTCAATTCACTAGCTTTGACTAGCATAACACCAAAAAACGCTCTGCATATCTTCATTCATAAAATTGCACAGAACAAAGGATACGTGTTTGTATTTTGTCATATTTTAATTCCCTGGGGAAACAGAATCACCAAGGAAGAAATATGTTTGTATACCTACCTATTTAGGTATTCCTTCTAGGAGAGCCGGCTAATTAATTTCACATCACAACATGGTACCTTTCAAATAAAGCAACACATTCTTCTTATGTGAGCTTTTAAACAGGCATGCCAAAAATATTGCAAAATATACAATATTATAATCAATGTAGTGCTTAATATACTTTTCGTACGTGCACCGTTCAACTAAACCAAATAGAGAAAATTCTCCTCATTACCTGTTCTACACAAATTGCAATTCGCATATACAAACCTATACAAATCTAAAGTTGGCCAACACAAATTCCAAAGTTCCAAAGTTACAGTCCTAAATTTGCTAAGACCAGGCATCTTATAGCTCACTAATCTAGCTTCAAACTTCAAGGGGTTATCAAAAACGATATACTCGCAAATATACGAGCCCTTCGGCTTTGGTAATTGCAATAACCAAATCAAAACCAAGAAACCAACCCCTCGGCTTTGGTAATTGCAATAACCAAATCAAAACCAAGAAACAAAACAAAGTCGTGGGAGCGACCCACTTGTACTTCTTATTTTTACTAATCAAAAGGTTATCCAAATTCTAACTGTCAAGTTCTACATGACCTAACGGTCTCTTTGGTTTTTTTTTAATACTCACGCCAAAAAGGTTCTCAGTCAGGAGTGACATCATGTGGAGGATCAAAATTGGGAAGATCAGAAATATACTGGGCTGCAGAAACAAAGAATCTCCAGAATCCCTGTGCACAGAGTACCTCCTTAGTAGAATCCTGTTCTGTCCTTCTCAGTAGATTTCAGTCTTCTGACAAGATCACTCCCACAGAAAGTCACTTCTCTGATGAAGCCCGCGTTGGCCGCGCAATCTGAAGAACTGTAATCTTCATTCTCAGGGGTCTCACTAATACAAAAGAACTTGGCACAGAAGCTGAAATATTAAAAGACATCTTTATTAAACTTAATTAAGTGAGACTACGTCACACAGGAGCCTTTAGCACCTGAATGAGGCAGTCTAAAGAATACAGAACACAGAGGTCTTTTTAGGTCTCGTGACCTATCAATGCGCATGCGCATTGAGAGAAGCGAGACTATAGGGCTTTAAACAAAGTTTACCTAACTGTGGCGATTTGGTGCTGTGCCCGTGGCTTTTAGGTCAATGCGCAAGCGCATTGACCTAAAATGCGCGTGCACATCACCAAATCGCCGTCTGTTCCCTCAGCCGCACTCCTCCCACACCTTTGAAGTGAAGCTTAGCTTCACTTCAAAGGCCCCGGCTGCTTCACACCCTCATGCCGCTCTCCCCGCTCCGCCCCCTCCCCTGCCCGCCGTGTGCATTTCTCCTCCCCCCCCCCCCCTCCCCACAGCAATGCCCTCCGTCTTGTTTCCTTTCTTGTTTTTCTTTCAGGTGAGATATCTTTTCCATCATTTGCGATAATACAGTTCTCATATGCATTTTTTAATTATTAGCAGCATATACACAGGCGCCCCTTCGGCGCTTTTGCTCTCAACCCTACTATCCTGTCAGCCGCATCTCTATAAGTTACTCGAAGCATGGCCTGACATGTGCACAGCTTATTCGGCACCACCATCCTGCCAGACGCTTCTGCTTTGTTCGCCCACCGCATGGCCCTATTTGTGCACATTTTACTTTCGTGCATACCCTTACCCGCAGCCTCTCCTTCCCGACTTCTGCCTTTTCGGGTCTCGCGCTCACCGCAGACCCCTTCACATGGCTCACACCCACCTTTTTTTCAGGTTACCATGCCATTCCCCACCTATCCCCCAGTCATTTCCGGGTAGGACGCGTGCACCCAGTGGACTCTCGGCCTTGGCCCGCTTATTCTGCCAGCCGCTTCTGCTTTGGTCGCCCACCGCATGGCCCCATTTGTGCACATTCACTTTCGTGCACACCCTTACCCGCAGCCTCTCCTTCCCGACTTCTGCCTTTTCGGGTCTCACACTCACCGCAGACCCCTTCACATGGCTCACACCCACATTTTTTTCAGGTTACCATGCCAGGTTACCTCACTCACCCTCAACCCCTCACCCTCACTCACCCTCAACCCCTCACCCTCACCCTCACTCACCCTCACTCACCCTCAACCCCTCACCCTCAACCCCTCACCCTCACCCTCACTCACCCTCAACCCCTCACCCTCACTCACCCTCAACCCCTCACCCTCACTCACCCTCACTCACCCTCACTCACCCTCAACCCCTCACCCTCACTCACCCTCACCCTCACCCTCACTCACCCTCACTCACCCTCACTCACCCTCACTCACCCTCACCCTCACTCACCCTCACTCACCCTCACCCTCACTCACCCTCACTCACCCTCACTCACCCTCACCCTCACTCACCCTCACCCTCACTCACCCTCAACCCCTCACCCCCTCACCCTCACTCACCCTCAACCCCTCACCCTCACTCACCCTCAACCCCTCACCCTCACTCACCCTCAACCCCTCACCCTCAACCCCTCACCCTCACTCACCCTCAACCCCTCACCGTCACTCACCCTCAACCCCTCACCCTCAACCCCTCACTCACCCTCACTCTCACTCACCCTCACTCACCCTCAACCCCTCACCCTCACTCACCCTCACTCACCCTCACCCTCACTCACCCTCAACCCCTCACCCTCCCTCACCCTCACCCTCACCCTCACTCACCCTCAACCCATCACCCTCACCCTCACTCACCCTCAACCCCTCACCCTCACTCACCCTCACTCACCCTCACCCTCACGCACCCTCACTCACCCTCACCCTCACTCACCCTCACCCTCCCTCACTCACCCTCACCCTCACTCACCCTCACTCACCTTCACCCTCACTCACCCTCAACCCTTCACCCTCACCCTCACTCACCCTCACCCTCACTCACCCTCAACCCCTCACCCTCACCCTCCCTCAACCCCTCACCCTCACTCACCCTCAACCCCTCACCCTCACTCACCCTCACCCTCACTCACCCTCACTCACCCTCACCCTCACTCACCCTCACCCTCACTCACCCTCACCCTCACTCACCCTCACCCTCCCTCACTCACCCTCACCCTCACTCACCCTCACCCTCACTCACCCTCAACCCCTCACCCTCACTCACCCTCACTCACCCTCACTCACCCTCACCCTCAACCCCTCACCCTCACTCACCCTCACCCTCACTCACCCTCAACCCCTCACCCTCACTCACCCTCAACCCCTCACCCTCCCTTACCCTCACCCTCCCTCACCCTCCCTCACCCTCACTCACCCTCACTCACCCTCACCCTCACTCACCCTCAACCCCTCACCCTCACTCACGCTCACCCTCACTCACCCTCACTCACCCTCACCCTCACTCACCCTCACTCACCCTCACCCTCACTCACCCTCACCCTCACTCACCCTCACCCTCCCTCACTCACCCTCACCCTCACTCACCCTCACCCTCACTCACCCTCAACCCCTCACCCTCACTCACCCTCACTCACCCTCACCCCCTCACCCTCACTCACCCTCACCCTCACTCACCCTCAACCCCTCACCCTCACTCACCCTCAACCCCTCACCCTCCCTTACCCTCACCCTCCCTCACCCTCCCTCACCCTCACTCACCCTCACCCTCACTCACCCTCAACCCCTCACCCTCACTCACCCTCACCCACCCTCACCCTCACTCGCCCTCAACCCCTCACCCTCACTCACCCTCAACCCCTCACCCTCACTCACCCTCAACCGCTCACCCTCAACCCCTCACTCACCCTCACTCTCACTCACACTCACTCACCCTCAACCCCTCACCCTCACTCACCCTCAACCCCTCACCCTCACTCACCCTCACCCTCACTCACCCTCAACCCCTCACCCTCACTCACCCTCCCTTACCCTCACCCTCACCCTCCCTCACCCTCCCTCACCCTCACTCACCCTCACTCACCCTCACTCACCCTCAACCCCTCACCCTCACTCACCCTCACCCACCCTCACCCTCACTCGCCCTCAACCCCTCACCCTCACTCACCCTCAACCCCTCACCCTCACTCACCCTCAACCCCTCACCCTCAACCCCTCACTCACCCTCACTCTGACTCACCCTCACTCACCCTCAACCCCTCACCCTCACTCACCCTCACCCTCACCCTCACTCACCCTCACTCACCCTCAACCCCTCACCCTCACTCACCCTCACCCTCACTCACCCTCAACCCCTCACCCTCACCCTCACTCACCCTCACCCTCACTCACCCTCAACCCCTCACCCTCACTCACCCTCACTCACCCTCAACCCCTCACCCTCAACCCCTCACTCACCCTCACCCTCACTCACCCTCAACCCCTCACCCTCAACCCCTCACCCTCACTCACCCTCACCCTCACCCTCACTCACCCTCACCCTCACTCACCCTCACTCACCCTCAACCCCACACCCTCACTCACCCTCACCCTCACCCTCACTCACCCTCACCCTCACTCACCCTCAACCCCTCACTCACCCTCACTCACCCTCACCCTCACCCACCCTCACCCTCACCCTCACTCACCCTCACCCTCACTCACCCTCACCCTCACTCACCCTCACCCTCACTCACCCTCACCCTCACTCACCCTCAACCCCTCACCCTCACTCACCCTCACTCACCCTCAACCCCTCACCCTCACTCACCCTCAACCCCTCACCCTCACCCTCACTCACCCCCAACCCCTCACCCTCAACCCCTCACTCACCCTCACTCTCACTCACCCTCACTCACCCTCAACCCCTCACCCTCACTCACCCTCACCCTCACCCTCACTCACCCTCACCCTCACTCACCCTCAACCCCTCACCCTCACTCACCCTCACCCTCACTCACCCTCAACCCCTCAACCTCACCCTCACTCACCCTCACCCTCACTCACCCTCAACCCCTCACCCTCACTCACCCTCACCCTCACTCACCCTCAGCCCCTCACCCTCACTCACCCTCACCCTCACTCACCCTCAACCCCTCACCCTCACTCACCCTCACCCTCAACCCCTCACCCTCACTCACCCTCACCCTCAACCCCTCACCCTCACTCACCCTCACCCTCACTCATCCTCACCCTCACTCACCCTCACCCTCACTCACCCTCAACCCCTCACCCTCACTCACCCTCACCCTCACTCACCCTCAACCCCTCACCCTCAACCCATCACCCTCACCCTCACTCACCCTCACCCTCACTCACCCTCAACCCCTCACCCTCAACCCCTCACCCTCACTCACCCTCACCCACCCTTACCGTCACCCTCACTCACCCTCACCCTCACTCACCCTCAACCCCTCACCCTCAACCCCTCACCCTCACCCTCACTCACCCTTACCCTCACTCACCCTCAACCCCTCACCCTCAACCCCTCACCCTCAACCCCTCACCCTCACTCACCCTCACCGTCACCCTCACTCACCCTCACTCACCCTCAACCCCTCACTCACCCTCACTCACCCTCACCCTCACCCACCCTCACCCTCACTCACCCTCACCCTCACTCACCCTCACTCACCCTCACCCTCACCCTCACTCACCCTCACCCTCACTCACCCTCAACCCCTCACCCTCACTCACCCTCAACCCCTTACCCTCACTCACCCTCAACCCCTCACCCTCACCTTCACTCACCCTCAACCCCTCACCCTCAACCCCTCACTCACCCTCACTCTCACTCACCCTCACTCACCCTCAACCCCTCACCCTCAACCCCTCACCCTCACTCACCCACACCCTCACTCACCCTCACTCACCCTCAACCCCTCGCCCTCAACCCCTCACCCTCAACCCCTCACCCTCAACCCCTCACCCTCACTCACCCTCACCCTCACTCACCCTCAACCCCTCACCCTCACTCACCCTCACCCTCACTCACCCTCAACCCCTCACCCTCACCCTCACTCACCCTCACCCTCACTCACCCTCAACCCCTCACCCTCACTCACCCTCACCCTCACTCACCCTCAACCCGTCACCCTCACTCACCCTCAACCCCTCACCCTCACTCACCCTCACCCTCACTCACCCTCAACCCCTCACCCTCAACCCCTCACCCTCACTCACCCTCACTCACCCTCAACCCCTCACCCTCACTCACCCTCAACCCCTCACCCTCACCCTCACTCACCCTCACAACACATATTGTGTTACAATAGGTGTCACATTTGCGAAAGATAAAACTATTGGCATTGTAAATAACAAAGCTATTAATTTCGCTATTTTCAAAACAAGCACATACATAAAAAATGTGTCCTTTACAATACCAATAGCTCAAACTTTCCTAATGCGAGACCTATTGCATTGCTGTGCTTCTCTCCCCTGCTGCACTCTCCTGCTCTCTAGAGATGTGGCCTAACGACCAGAGCTGCCATCTAAGTGACGTAAATACAAAACATGTTGCATTCCAAATGCTATAGGTGTCACATTCGCGAAAGTTATAACTATTGGCATTGTAAATGACAAAGCCATCAATTTAGCAATTTTAAAAACCAACAAATAAATAAAATATGTCATTTACAAGACCAATAACTCCAACTTTTCTAATGCGAGACCTATTGCATTTCCAATGCTTGTATATGTTTAGGATTACAAACAAAAGGGGCAGTCCTAGCTTCTGCAAGCATGCAAAATACCTAATATGGACATACAAGATCTGCAAAATATTAGCCAATAGAAAAACATCATGTAACCAGAATGTCCCCCTTACATCGTATGTCTGCCCAACCCATAAGTCAATCAATTGCAGCACTTATAGGTCAATCAGTAACGGCAGAACATGTCTGTATGCAGTTAGGCCAGCTGGTGTCTGAGATTGATTTCAAAGCAAGGACAGAGGGGGGTTTTCAACACGTTGCAGTCCAAAGGGCAGAAACACTTCATGAATAAAGCAGCCTGTGTAAAGGCAACGCAAATTGATGACAAATGTAAGATGGAGTCAAAATTAAAGAACCTCAAACCCCACACACACACACCCCACCCCCACACCCCCCCCCACACACACAACACCACACACACACAACCCTGCCCATAACCCCACACACACGCAACTCCACACACACACAACCCCACACACACAACCCCCCACACACACCCCACACCCCCACACACACCCCACACACAACACACACACAACTCCACACACACACACACCCACAAAACCCCACACACACAACCTCACACACAACCCCCCACACACACCCACACACACAACACCCACACCCCCCACACACACAACCCCACATACAACCCCACACACACAACCCCCCACACACACAACCCCCCACACACACAACCCCCACGCACACACAACTACACACACACAGCCACACACACACACACAACCACACACACACAACCACACACACACAACCACAAGCACACACACAACCACACTCAACCCCAGACAACCACACACACACACAACCACACTCAACCACACTCAACCACACACACAACCCCACAACCACAACACACAGCCCCAAACACAACACAACCACACACCCAACCCCAAACACAACACACACAACCCCACACCCACAGCCCCACACACACAACCACACACACAACCACACACAACCACAACCACACACATAACCACACAGACAACCACACACACAACCACACACACAACACACACAACCACACACACAAGCACACACAACCACAACCACACACAACACACACAACCATCTATCTATCTATCTATCTATCTATCTCACTCACTCTATCTATCGCCCTCACTCTATCTGTCTAGCTATCGCACTCACTCTATCTATCACCATCACTCTATCTATCTACCTATCTATCTATCTATCGCCCACACTCTATCGATCGATCTATCTATTGCACTCTATCTATCTATCGCCCTCACTCTATCTATCTATCTTTCTATCTATCTATCTATCTATCTATCTATCTATCTATCTATCTATCTATCTATCTATCTATCTATCTAATCGTCATCTATCTATCTATCTATCAATCAATCTATCACCCTCACTCTATCTATCTATCTCCCTCACTCTATCTGTCTATCGCCCTCACTCTATCTCTCTGTCTATCTATAGCCCTCGCTCTATCTATCGCCCTCCCTCTATCTATCTATCTATTGCCCTCACTCTATCTATCTATCGCCCTCACTCTATCTATCTATTGCCCTCACTCTATCTATCTATCTATTGCCCTCACTCTATCGCCCTCACTCTATCGCCCTCACTCTATCTATATATCACCCTCACTCTAACTATCACCCTCACTCTATCGCCCTCACACTATCTATCGCCCTCACACTATCTATCCGTCCGTCTATCCATCCATCCATCCGTCCATCCGTCTATCTATCTATCTATCTATCTATCTATCTATCTATCTATCTATCTATCTATCTATCTATCTATCTATCTATCTATCGCCCTCACTCTATCTATCTGTCCATCTATCTATCGCCCTCACTCTGTCTATCTATCGCACTCACTCTATCTGTCTATCTATCTATCTATCTATCGCCCTCACTCTATCTATCTATCTATCTATCTATCTATCTATCTATCTATCTATCTATCTATCGCCCTCCCTCACCCTATCTATCGCCCTCCCTCATTCTATCTATCGCCCTCCCTCATTCTATCTATCGCCCTCCCTCACTTTATCTTTAGCCCTTCCTCTATCTATCGCCTCCCTCTATCTATCTATCGCCCTCCCTCACTCTATCGCCCTACCTCTATCTATCGCCCTCCCTCTATCTATCGCCCTCCCTCTATTTATCGATCGCCCTCACGCTATCTATCGCATCACCACAGCATCACTCAGCACCACCACAACATCACTATGCGCTACCACAGCATCGCTGAACGCCACAGCATAACTCGTCGCCAGCACAACATCACTCAGCAATACCACTGCATCAATCTGTGCAACCATTCAACAACAACTGGTTCAAATATGTTCTCTCAATGTTTCAAGCTTTATTACAAATGTCACGAAAAGATAATAATATTTCACTTCTGTTCTTGGATTTTCGTCACAATAAAATACACTGAACATAATCTTTACAAAAGTCATTTACAAAAGTTTAAGCTATTGCCATTATAAATTACAATAACTTTCATTTAAGTATTAATTATTTAAAAAAATTAAAAGCCATTGTTATTTGTAATATCAATACATCTACGTCATGTAAATACAACACATATTGCAGTACAAATGCTATAGGTGTCACATTTCCGAAAGTTAAAACTATTGGCATTGTCAATGACAAAGCTATTAATTTCGCTATTTTCAAAACCAACACATTAATAAAAAAAAAATGTCATTTACAATACCAATAGCTCAAACTTTCCTAATGCAAGACCTATTGCATTGCAAATGCTTGTTGGCTTTTGTGACTAGTGGGGTGATATTAAGTGCCCAGGCCAGCTCAGGGAGTAGAGCAACCCAGTATTTAAATGATTGCCGTCTGATGGGGGTGGTAGACTGCCATTCAAAGCATTCCCTAGATAGATGCAGGGGTAACAGGGTTGATTTTGTTGAGTTCAAGCATAAACCAGAGACTCGTTCGAAGATATGGACTATCTGCAGGCATCTGGGGCCGGATTGGGCTGGCTCTGCGAAGTAGACTAGGACATTATCTGCGTATGAGGCGATTTTGTCCTCATGAGAGCCTTTCCACTTCCCGATCGAGATTTTACTTTGCAAGAAACTGGGGTGGGGAGGGGGGTTTAGTCCCAGCGTTTTTTTGGTTTTTTTGTTGGTACATTGGCCTCACCGAAACATTAACTAAAATAGTCACCTACTGGTACTACACCCCTGAGCGTATTCACAAGGTAGATCCCACACAAAGTCAGGACTGTTGAAGGGGCTGTGGGAAACCTGGCACGCTAGTTCAACTGCTATGGGACTGTGAGCATTTACAACCATACTGGTCTCAAATCCTAGCAGAAGTGGACGAACACCTTGATACCTGTAGGAAGGTGGCTACCTGACTATGGTTACCCCAGATTTATTTCCTTGTGTTTAGCTGGTTTTTGACTTAGTTGGCCTGGTTCCCTGCTAATCAGGGCCCCAGGCTATCTGCTCTCTCTGTAAAATGGATTCCATGTACCCTAGGTACATACCACAATTGGAAATGGACTCCTTGTCAGCCCCTGTACCATGCACTATAGGTGCTCAGGGCATAGGTGCCACCAAGGCCTACCAGGGGCTGCAGCATATCTTTTGCCACCCCTGGCTGGTTCTTAAATTGACACAACTGGCTGATCACTCAGCTGGGGCAAGGTGGTGTAATCACCTCTTGCTTAGATATAGTATACCTATATCTAAACCTATATCTGGACACATATAAACCTGTGAGCCACTCCTATGGAAGGCCTTATCAATTCTGGAGGCAGAGTGCGTGGTTTAATGTGAGATGGAGCTCTAGCATGAGCTGAGCCTGTCTGCAGCTGTCGGGAACAAATCCCTAAGCTGTTTCAGGATAATGCCATACCATATACTATTAAGTGCATTATAATCCTCGCGGTTATATAGCAACTTTGGTTTGGCTTTATCAAAACATGTCGTGTAAGGTGTCATACGATTTGGAATACTATCCCCTCGCCAGTTCTGGCGACGGGGATAGCATTCCACCCCTCTAGAGGGGTAAGACATGTTACTTTACTAAAATGCGGTTGATTTTTAAAAGAGCCTCAGATCCACAAAATGGATGCTTCTGCCACAGACACAAGTCTGACCCCCTGCAGCTGACCGAAACTCAACCAAGGGGGCCTGGACAAAGGGTTTCCTGTCGCAGGGAGGTGTCACACCACCCCAGACAGGAGATAGTGGATTGTAGCAGGGAGGTTTGAAAGAAACCAGACACTGCATGGGGAGCACAAGGCTGCCCCTTGCATAATCCAGCCAAACCGGTTCTGGGGCACACCAGCCCCTGTCCCAGCGCGGCCTGGATCAAAGGAAAGGGGTGTACCCACCCCCTTCCTGGGTCCCACCCATAGGAGGGGACCTAGCAGGAAATCCAGCCCCCTAGATTGGTATAAGAATGGGAGCAGTTCCAATGCACTTCAGATTATCCTGATGAAACATAAGAAACAAAACTCTGGACCCTTCGACATCCTACTCAACGTGGAAGACTGAAGAATCTCCCTTGTGGTCAAGGAGTGACCACCCTGTGCAAACAGGCACCATCCAGCACCTCGACGTCTGCTTTGTTGCAGTTCCCGCCGGAACTCGAGCGACAGAGATCGACGAGATCAAGCTTGCCTGCCTTCTAACAGCCCGATCCACAGTCCCTGCAGAGCTGAGACCCGTGGAGGCGACCGGAAGCGTGGGGCACGTCATCTTGAAAAGACCACGAGACGCTGACCGTGCAGCCCACGAGTGACCCTCGAAGCTGTACACCGGGGTTTGAGAAGCCCCAACCCTGAGCCACTCTTGCACCGAAGTTCAGTCCTCCACACTCGACGAGTGCTGCGTGGGGCCCTTCTGCTTCTTTTGGCTCAACGCGTTGGCCGGTCACTTGCCAGCTGGCTTGTGGCCCCTGTGCCGACGAAAACCGAAATACGACTTGTGATTCTGGTTGCTCCAGATTTACACCAGCTCCCCTGAAAAGGAGCCCCCACTCTGACCCTCCTGGTCCGAGTGAGAAGCAATCTTCCAGTTCCGCGTGGATTGCTTTTGCCAAGTGTTGTTTGCTCTAATCTTGAAGCCGACAGCGCCGACGGCGAGAGCCTTCGTGGGACAGATCGTGACCCGCTCCTGGACGTCGTAGATGCCCCAGAGCCCACGTGACAGCGGAGAGAAGCTCCTCGACAACCACCTGATTGCGCCCGACATTGCCTGGTTCCATCCTGGTTCCACTCTGGTCACTGCTGAGTGACCCAGACTCTGTCCCCTCTGCTTTCAGGTACTTTTCGACTTCGATCCACCTTTGGATCCCACCGGACACTTCTCCTTCACAGCGCCTGCAGCCTCTTCAGCTTCAAGCACCAAGAACCAGCGTGACGAAACCCGACACTACTTCGACCCTGTGCACCCGCTTCCTGTGGATGAGGTAACATTGCAACGCCGGTGTTCCCACACTGGTACACACCTCTAGGGTCTGTGTCTTAAGTTTTGTCTTTCTAGGTTCAGCGGAAGTGTCCTAAAACTCTATTTGTGTAACTTTTACGCACCATTGACTTGCATTGGTGTATGCGTGTGCTTTCAGCACGGATTGGTGTCACTACAACGCATGCTTTTACATCGCATGCCTTTACAACGCGGTTTTTACATCGCATACCATTACAACGCATAATGCTTTTAGGCGCTGGATAGTGAATTATTTAATTTACTATTCCAACTCCAGTCCCCGTGGATAGCAGGGAAGGTGTTGGATAGTATATTAAATACATTCCCTATCCTAGAGCGCCCCCCAGCGCATTGCGTTGTAATGGTTTGCGTTGTAATGGTTGCGATGTAATGGTAGTGCGTTGTAAAAAATTCGTTGTAAGTGATGTTCCCCTTTCAGCACTGCACCCGAATCCCGCGGGCTTTTCCCGACTTCAGCATTGCTTGTCCCGACTGCTCCCAGCGATTCCCTAGGCCCTAGGCCTAACCACTGTTCGATTGGTATCTCTTATACCACTTTCTTAGTATATGGTCTGAGTGGCCCCTCGCCCTCATCCATAATTGTGCAACTTTGTATGTTACACTGTGCTTTTGATTTAACGCTTGTGCCCCTTTGTTCATAAAGAATACTGGGGATTATTTTAAGTAATAAATACATATATTTTTATAATATATACTTGTGTGGTGCCCTTTCATTTGATATTACAGGACTGTGATTGGTAAAACAGCTCGCTTAACACGACCTCTTAAGTTAAGCCTTTAAGGCTGCTTAGTCTATGCTACCATTAAGATAGCTTGTCTACAAGGTTGACTTACAACCAGACACCATAAGGGAAGGCTTGGACTGATACAAGGTGGTTCCAGAATTGGAAACATCATATATCAGGCCAACTTCTCACATTGGTGCGCAGCGGTGCGGATTTGAGCTTGCTGTTGTTTTACCATTGCAATCTTTGTATCAAATTGAAAGATCACATCAAGTACCTTAGGTACATATAAATCAAAAGCTTAGCATATTAAGTTCTACTGAACTTAGTAGTTGTAGATTAAAGGGATTAGCACACCCTGACTACAACTCACTAGCAAGGTACAGTAGGAAAACACTTAGTGTAGGTAAGTGCACCACTTACACCTCACTAGCAGTCATGTCTGGCACAGGTGAGACTCCAAGCTCTCTGCCTGTGACAGTTGACCTTACAAAGGCAACTTCCAGCTATGACAAACTTAGCCACAAAGACTTGTGTGCCTTGTGCATATCAAGAGGGCTAAAAAGGGGCAGAGGTCCCACCATTCCTACCCTGATAGCCATTCTAGAACAGGATGACTTAGCTAAGGCGAGTGCAGCTCCCCTAGATTCAGGAGATGGAGTGAACCCCCCTGTAACTGATACCACTCCAGAGGAGGAAGAAGAAGAGGAGGAAGAGGAGGAGGAGGATGACTCAGATGTAGAGGATCTTGAAGATCAGGATCAGAGGGGTAGCCAGGTTATAGTTGCCAGGCTTAACCAGGCCAACTTAAACCTACTTGGGAATGGAGAGGGCCAGCACCTCCCCAGATCCCAAAATATCATTCTCCCAGGCAACAGAAGAGTGAGATCTCCATCAGGGGACTCTCATATTTCTAGTGCCTCAAGAGAATCTCAGAGAGGAATGACTTCCTCTCAGAAGATAGAGCATAGGGCCAGAATGAGGGCTGTCAAACTCCAGATAGAGAGGGAGGAGGTAGCCTTGGCTCAAGCTAGACTTGCTTTAGCAAGAGAACAGAAAATGTGTGGCTAAGATGCCACTGGTGGCAGCAATATTCCTAGAGAGAAACCCAGGTCCTATGATAGTAGAAACCTGACAAAGATTGTGCCCCCTTCAAGGAAGGGGATGACATCCACAAATGGATGACTGCTCTGGAGAGAGCCTGCATGGTACAGCAGGTTCCTGAGGAACAGTGGGCAGCAATCTTATGGTACTCCTTTTCAGAGAAAGGGAGAGATAAGCTCCTCACTGTCAGACATGAGGATGCTCAAAACTACAAAGTCCTGAAGAGTTCTCTAATAGATGGGTTTGGCCTAACCACTGAACAGTACAGGTTAAGGTTCAGAGACACCCAGAAGACACAGACTCAGGACTGGACTGATTTTGTAGATTGTGCTACTAAGGCTCCGGAGGGTTGGCTACATGGCAGCAAAGTGCATGACTTCACAGGATTGTATAATTTGATTATGAGGGAGCAGATCCTAAGTAATTGTCAGAACCAGCTCTTACACCAGCACCTGGTGGACTCAGATTTGACCTCTCCCCAAGAATTGGGAAAGAGGGCAGATAAATGGGTCAGAACCAGGATTAGGCCTAAGAATCAGGACAGTAACCAGAAGAAGGAGTCTACCAAGCCTCAAGAAAAGGGTGGGGATAAAAGTAAGGAAAAGACTTCCACAGGGCCCCAAAACTCCAAGGATGGGGGTGGGTCCCAAGACACTTCTTCAACTCAGAAAAAGCCTTATTGTCATGTCTGTAAACAGATTGGGCATTACAAAACAGACAACTGTTGTCCCAAGAATGGCAATAAAGAGAATGTACCTCCAAAGCCAGTTCCAACACCTCCTGTTACTGTCAGCAGTAATCCCCCAGGAAGTGGGAGCACACCCAGGAATCTGGGTGGGTTTACTTTTGGAGCACAGGTGGACCCTGGCCTATCCAGGTCCCCATCACCCAATAATCTTGTTTATGAGACTGGCATGGGGTTTGCCAACTTCTCTGATTGCCCAAATACCTTGAGCAAATATAGACAAGAACCCATCATCAATGGTTTGAAAGTTGAAGCTTTTAGAGACACAGGGGCTAGCATCACCATGGTGGCTGACTGTATAGTCCCCTCTAAGCAACTTTTACCAGGTGCCACATACCAGGTAACACACATTGATGGAATCCAAACAAATCATCCCATGGCAGTAGTAAGTCTCAGCTGGGGAGGTGTCACTGGCCCAAAGAGAGTGGCAGTGTCATCAAACGTGCCTGTAGACTGCCTACTTGGTAATGATTTAGAAATCTCAGCCTGGGCTGAGGTTGAACAGGAAACCCATTCTAGAATGGTAAATTCCAATGGAAAGGTTAGTGGGGCTGTAATGGCTACAGCCCCGATTCAAGATGTCCTTCCTGAAAAGGTTGGTAGGGCTGAGCAACTCTCTGCCCCATCTTTAACAGAAGCTCTTCCTGAACAGAATAGCAAAGCTGTAATGATAACAGCAGAAACCCAATCTGAGTCCCCTCCTGAAAAGGTTGGTGGGGCTGTGATGGCCACAGCCCAAACTCAAACTGATATGTGTGTTGTGAAGCCTGAAATGATGGATAACTCCACACAAACTGAGAGCACAGAGGAGGACGAGAAATCTCCCCCTCACCAGACTTTAGGAATGGATCAGCCTCCTCAGGGAACTGATCTTACTCCTGATGAAGGAACTGCACCAGAGGTGGTTGGGCCTAGCCTGACAGAGCCTCTGATGTCAGTGGACCCTTCTCAGGTGGGACCCAGTCTGGAGCAGGTAACCTGCCCCTCTCTACCTTGCCTTAGCCAGCCCAGGGCTGCAGAGGACAAGAAGGACAGTGAGACCCAGAGGGCCCCTGTCAAATAAAGCACCCCCAACAACAGATTAGGGGCACCAGAACTAGTAGGCCTAGTAAGGTGAAAACTTTAAAAACTCCTGAGGGAGCCCCCTTAAAAATAGTTAGGGACCTCCCACAGATGGATTCTGTTGGGCACTGCCAACCCTGGGAACCAAAGGGCCCAAACCTGAACTGTCCCTCCAGCAAGCCAAACAGAGGGACCCAGCCTCCAGCTTTAGGTAGCCAGAGGTTGACCCTGAGAGCACAGTGCAACTCAGTTGAAGAAAGAAAGGCACCCATGGTGGAAGATAATTGGAGGAAGCTGAGCCCTAAATTAGTGGAGCCTCACTTCAATACTCCATATCCAAACCAGCCTTTAACTTTGCTTAAACACACCCAAGGTAGTGATTCCCTATGGTGGAGACCCTCTAATACCCCAAGGGTGAGGGACTGCTTAGTGGACCATGAGACAGGGGGTACCCATGCTAGTGCAGGTACTTCCTTATATGGCCACTCAGGCAATATAGGCTTACCTGGCCAAGGATAGCCTTATCTCCTTTCGTTTGGGGGGGGGGGGTTATGTAGGAAGGTGGCTACCTGACTATGGTTACCCCAGATTTTTTGCCTTGTGTTTAGCTGGTTTGTGACTTAGTTGGCCTGGTTCCCTGCTAATCAGGGCCCCAGGCTATCTGCTCTCTCTGTAAAATGGATTCCATGTACCCTAGGTACATACCACAATTGGAAATGGACTCCTTGTCAGCCCCTGTACCATGCACTATAGGTGCTCAGGGCATAGGTGCCACCAAGGCCTACCAGGGGTCGCAGCATATCTTTTGCCACTCCTGGCTGGTTCTTAAATTGACACAACTGGCTGATCACTCAGCTGGGGCAAGGTGGTGTAATCACCTCTTGCTTAGATATAGTATACCTATATCTAAACCTATATCTGGACACATATAAACCTGTGAGCCACTCCTATGGAAGGCCTTATCAATTCTGGAGGCAGAGTGCGTGGTTTAATGTGAGATGGAGCTCTAGCATGAGCTGAGCCTGTCTGCAGCTGTCGGGAACAAATCCCTAAGCTGTTTCAGGATAATGCCATACCATATACTATTAAGTGCATTATAATCCTCGCGGTTATATAGCAACTTTGGTTTGGCTTTATCAAAACATGTCGTGTAAGGTGTCATACGATTTGGAATACTATCCCCTCGTCAGTTCTGGCGACGGGGATAGCATTCCACCCCTCTAGAGGGGTAAGACATGTTACTTTACTAAAATGCGGTTGATTTTTAAAAGAGCCTCAGATCCACAAAATGGATGCTTCTGCCACAGACACAAGTCTGACCCCCTGCAGCTGACCGAAACTCAGCCAAGGGGGCCTGGACAAAGGGTTTCCTGTCGCAGGGAGGTGTCACACCACCCCAGACAGGAGATAGTGGATTGTAGCAGGGAGGTTTGAAAGAAACCAGACACTGCATGGGGAGCACAAGGCTGCCCCTTGCATAATCCGGCAAAACCGGTTCTGGGGCACACCAGACCCTGTCCCAGCACGGCCTGGATCAAAGGAAAGGGGTGTACCCACCCCCTTCCTGGGTCCAACCCATAGGAGGGGACCTAGCAGGAAATCCAGCCCCCTAGATTGGTATAAGAATGGGAGCAGTGCCAATGCACTTCAGATTATCCTGATGAAACATAAGAAACGAAACTCTGGACCCTTCGACATCCTACTCAACGTAGAAGACTGAAGAATCTCCCTTGTGGTCAAGGAGTGACCACCCTGTGCAAACAGGCACCATCCAGCACCTCGACGTCTGCTTTGTTGCAGTTCCCGCCGGAACTCGAGCGACAGAGATCGACGAGATCAAGCTTGCCTGCCTTCTAACAGCCCGATCCACAGTCCCTGCAGAGCTGAGACCCGTGGAGGCGACCGGAAGCGTGGGGCACGCCATCTTGAAAATACCACGAGACGCTGACCGTGCAGCCCACGAGTGACCCTCGAAGCTGTACACCGGGGTTTGAGAAGCCCCAACCCTGAGCCACTCTTGCACCGAAGTTCAGTCCTCCACACTCGACGAGTGCTGCGTGGGGCCCTTCTGCTTCTTTTGGCTCAACGCGTTGGCCGGTCACTTGCCAGCTGGCTTGTGGCCCCTGTGCCGACGAAAACCGAAATACGACTTGTGATTCTGGTTGCTCCAGATTTACACCAGCTCCCCTGAAAAGGAGCCCCCACTCTGACCCTCCTGGTCCGAGTGAGAAGCAATCTTCCAGTTCCGCGTGGATTGCTTTTGCCAAGTGTTGTTTGCTCCAATCTTGAAGCCGACAGCGCCGACGGCGAGAGCCTTCGTGGGACAGATCGTGACCCGCTCCTGGACGTCGTGGATGCCCCAGAGCCCACGTGACAGCGGAGAGAAGCTCCTCGACAACCACCTGATTGCGCCCGACATTGCCTGGTTCCATCCTGGTTCCACCCTGGTCACTGCTGAGTGACCCAGACTCTGTTCCCTCTGCTTTCAGGTACTTTTCGACTTTGATCCACCCTTGGATCCCACCGGACACTTCTCCTTCACAGCGCCTGCAGCCTCTTCAGCTTCAAGCACCAAGAACCAGCGTGACGAAACCCGACACTACTTCGACCCTGTGCACCCGCTTCCTGTGGGTGAGATAACATTGCAACGCTGGTGTTCCCACACTGGTACACACCTCTAGGGTCTGTGTCTTAAGTTTTGTTTTTCTAGGTTCAGCGGAAGTGTCCTAAAACTCTATTTGTGTAACTTTTACGCACCATTGACTTGCATTGGTGTATGCGTGTGCTTTCAGCACTGCACCCGAATTCCGCGGGCTTTTCCCGACTACAGCATTGCTTGTCCCGACTGCTCCCAGCGATTCCCTAGGCCCTAGGCCTAACCACTGTTCGATTGGTATCTCTTATACCACTTTCTTAGTATATGGTCTGAGTGGCCCCTCGCCCTCATCCATAATTGTGCAACTTTGTATGTTACACTGTGCTTTTGATTTAACGCGTGTGCCCCTTTGTTCATAAAGAATACTGGGGATTATTTTAAGTAATAAATACATATATTTTTATAATATATACTTGTGTGGTGCCCTTTCATTTGATATTACAGGACTGTGATTGGTAAAACAGCTTGCTTAACACGACCTCTTGAGTTAAGCCTTTAAGGCTGCTTAGTCTATGCTACCATTAAGATAGCTTGTCTACAAGGTTTACTTACAACCAGACACCATAAGGGAAAGCTTGGACTGACACAAGGTGGTTCCAGAATTGGAAACATAATATATCAGGCCAACTTCTCACAATACCGAACTGCCAAGATTCCCTGTATACATCCTTCTGGGGTACCAAACTCACTAACATACCCCCTCAAATCCCGAAGTGGACGACAAATAGCGATAGCCTTGGGGACGGCCATTCAAAACATTCTGGTCCATTGGAAAACACCTCGCATCCCTACACACGCTGGCTGGCTCCAACGCTTATGGCATACCTTAGGGATGGAGAAGATCTCCCTTACACTAGCGGGGAAAAACCTTTGGAGAACTGTGGCAACCATTTCTGAATATACTAGCCGAAGAGTTTTGGGAACTCACATGCCCCAGATACCTCCACCTTCTACAGCTGACCACACCTGACCACACCACCAGCCGACCGGCCATCCAGTACTAGGGAGACACTCCTACCCCGATCGAGGTTTTACTTAGCAGTGGACAGGATGGGGAGGGGGGAGTGGGTTTGGTCCCAGCGTTTTATTTTTTTGTATTTTTGGTACTACGGTATGTCTGCTGCCTGGGCTCTGCGCAGCCCCTGATTGGTCACTCTTTGTAATGCCTACTGTCATACTGGCTGTTAAATTAATAAAAAATTTAAACCTAAAAGCACACACTCCACAGATTAACTAGTTGCTCCTTTACAATGTCTCTCAGAAACAATAAATGTATGTCATCTGGAGGCCTCAAGTGATTCCATCAATGAAAGCCAATATTGGCTACCAGGCACCCTTTATCATTGCAGATTAACAAGTTGCGCACATTTACATGTATTTCAGGCAAGCAGCCACCCTAGAGAGAATGCTTATTTAGCTGTCTGCCGCATCCTTGGTGTCACAGCAATGGGGGACTCCTTGCCTTGCATTTCAACTCTCTGAATTAACCGTACCAGGACAGTTGTGTTTTCACGAAAAGTTGGGGAACTGTTTTTCTAAATTAAAAACGTATGGGCACAACGTGCCCATCAGATCCCACCAACTTCGAGTATTGGTTGGGTGGTGGAGTTGAGGCACAGTGTTTTTGGTTTACAATGCTGTTGGGTCTTGGAGCATTTTGGAAGAAAAACTAGGAATAGCCGGGTTAGAACTGAAGGATTGAGGAGTGAAGGTGCAGCGGAGTAAGCTATCAAAAGGAAAACAATCTGGGCCAGTGATTCACTTGCGGCACTCCTTCATGGGTTACACGCTCCCTAAAATGCCTCTACATTGGTGGCATGATATTGTCATATACAATTTTTCCTAAACATAGTTAAAGCTTTCAGATTTCCATTAGCCACATGCCCTCAAGCCACGCTCAAGGCTTAGGAAGCAGAGAGCAGAAATAGATGAACCACAGGTGACAGCAAAATGTAGGCTTTGGGCCAGATGAGAATTTTAGTCAGTGTCTCCACAGGTCCGGCCTGTGGCGTGTACAATGCTGCTGGGTCTATTAAGGGGGCGGCGGGGCCTGATATCATCAGAAAGCCCCTCTGAATGAACAAGAGCCCAACATACACTGACATATATCCTAGTCAAACCTCCAGGGCAGTGTGGGAAGCCCGAGGCGATGGCGTCATCTTGCCGACTCCAAGCTGCTTCTACTAACAGAGGAAGCTGGGTTTTTGGTGAGGGCTGGGAATGGTTGCTTCTTTGCAAGATTTACCCGGTTGTTTTGTATGACGTACCGAGGAATGGAAACAACCGGAGCAAGTCAGCGAAAAAAGAGAAGTAATTAAGGGCTTACCCAGAAACAAAAAAAAGCCTTGGGCAGTTCCCGCGAAGTCCATTGTGGGCTCGAGGTCTGCAGCCAGCACTTCCTGGAACGTAAGTCAGTCGCACCGTGATCCGCGCCCTCGTGCTTTCCAGGCTCTGGATAAAGAAGGAAGCGATGGAACGGGATTTCTCCCTCCCACAGGGTCTTGTTACGGGATGCGGGCGGCGTTGAAGAAGCGCCGTACATGAATGAATGCTCAGAGACGTTCAGTGTATTAATAACGTCTGTGTGGCGCATGAGCCAGATAGAAATTGGGTAGGGGGAGGGGGGTTCCGATTCTCACAACGTAGGTCTTGTTAGTGTCTGACCTCTAGGCTCATGGAGATAGTAACCTTGTCCGAGGTACATAAAGGGATAGTGTCTCAGTCACACGAGTAGGTTTGGTGACACTTTCACGCATTTGCTGCTGTAAATCTTCAATCTCCCCTGAACCCCCCTAATCACCTTCGACGTGAAGGCTCTGTGCCGTAATCAGCATTTCCTGGCTAGCTGTGTCTTTGCCATCTTCTCTTCCAATGTTGCTTCTTCAGGATGTTTCAGTCAAGCAAAGATACTAGGACATGAAAGACTGCTTCTGATTGACCCTTTGTTAGTCGATTCATAATGGATAGGCCTTTATCCACACGCGTGGGCCTCAGCTCACTATGCAACTTTCAATTTACCAAGCCCTTCCGTTGAACTTACGTCACACAAGCCGGCGCAGGGCACCGCAAGGGCATAAGTTAGATTTAGTAATTGTCGCCAAGCAGTGTCAGCTCCTCTGCTATGGCGGAGGATTGTTGCCCCACTGTTTTTAAGCAGTTCGAAGAACAAGCATAAAATGATAATAACTTTGAGTTATTATCATATTATGCTTCGTGCTGCTTTGCAGGCGGACGGATGAGCGGAGCTACTTTACTCTCGGAGCAGGGCAAGGGAGGAGTTGTTTGCCCACTCCTAAGTGTGCCTCTCGGGCCACCCAAAACAGTCATGCGCACTTTCCCCGTTCTCCATGCAGGCTGCAATACAGCCTGTGCGGACAACACATCCAGGCCCCCATTCCCTTGCTGAGCATCGAACCAAGATGTTCAAAACCAATCACAATGCTGCATTACAACTTTGTGATTGGTCAGGGGAGCCTGGGTGTGCTTCTGTCCGAGATGGGGGAGAGCAGGAGGGGAGAGACAGGACCCGGCACAAGTGTCATTTTTTTTTATTTTTATGTTTCAGTATGCTCGACCCACCCTCCCCCACGCAACCCTCCTGCCTCGCCACCGACGAGCCAAGCTTGCCGTCACTGTCGCAAAGTCATCTTGCATTGCTCTGCAAGGCTTGGTAAATCCAGAGTAATGCAAAGTAGCGCAAATCTCTGCCTTGCGTTACTGTGTCTTTGGAAAGTGTTTCATGGGTGGAGTATGGGTGTTCCAATGCATTCACCAATGGATTTTGGCACATTTCCAGATTTACTAAGGTTGGTAAAATTGGGATTGTGTGAAAATGCTACGTTTTCCCAACAGACTCGTAACAAGCAGAAATATCTTTACTTCTTGTTATTTTCTATAGAGGAAAATGCCTCTGAGGATTGTTTTTGTGCAAGATGGTGTCCCTTCCTATGTTCAATAGGTGTCTGGAGCGCAAACCAAATTTCAGTAAATCCAAGCAAAGTCTAATTTGATGTCAAAAAGACTGATTTATTAACAACATTATCATGATTATAAAACATAGCAGATGAGGTTTAGGACAAGCACATTTTTCGGCATTGCTGAAGTTACTGCTCAGCCCAGACATGAATCCTTTCTTCGGGGACATCACTCCTTATGAAGGGGGTCTTGTGAAAAATCGAGTGCTTACAGGTTTAATCGCACATATTAATGGCCGCAAGAAATTGATCAATTCCATATTTTTTGACTCTGTAATTTTAGAGACATACCTGTCTCCATCCAGTAAGTCAAACCAACCGCGTCGTTTTACTGGACAATTGTATGTTTTGTCCTGAGAGTATCATCCTATGTGTTTGTTTGCCCTGAGGAAGTCTTATTTAAGGCAAAACATGTGCTATAGATCCATTTTATATTGTCTACTTGATTATTTTTCATGTACCATCCATTCGCTTGTTCTATTGAAAACCAATATACTAAATATTTGCTATAAAAACCTCATCTGCATGGTGAGCAGAAAGCATTAACCAACTCTGTAGTTATCAGTAGAATTGGGAGTTGTGCAGAGAGAATTCCGCTTGAGGCTCCTGAAAAGATTTACTATAGGAACCTCGCCATATGTCACCCTGTACGGAAATACCTATTAGGTCTCACCCACCAAATCCCCCAAGCTCCACCATATGGTGCAATCATCTGCCCTTCTACAAGGGGGTCTCAAGGGTCGTCCTGCAGTCCCAGCCTATCCACTGCTAGCCAGTTTGCCGTGACTGCAAAAAAATCGGAGTAATCTCCAGCAAACCCAGTGGAATCTGGTCTCTATATAGGTAACCCATTAGGGCCCCCAACCCCATTCTTTTAAGTTCAGGGTGGTATGCTGGGTCATTCCAAACCCCACTCAGCCAATCATTTATTACTATTGGGTGAGATGCCCAATAATAAAATGGAATATTTGCCATTCCAAGTCCTCCATCAAAAGTCGACTGGGTGCATTTACCATAAGCTACTCGAGACAGGTGGTGGCCCATAAAAACAATCTAATTTTAGTGAATAGTGTTTGGAACCAGTGTTGATGGATCCATAGGGAGAGGTATTGGGTTGTATATATTATGCATGGGAGTACAATAATTTTGAATAAGGCTTTCAATGAATCTTGTCATTACAAGGGGGGGCAGGAACAGCTTTTGAGGCCTGACTGGAATCTGGATAGTGTCTCACAATAAAATAGAAACATTTTTACAGAAGGTAACTTGTTCTACTATACTGCTCATACCATCATACATATATATGTGATGGTATGAGTAGTATAGTAGAACAAGTTATTAACCTTTGTTAACTATCTTTCTGGTGGATACTCTATCTAAACGCAAATTCCTCACCTTGTAAATAATCCCCAGGTCTCAGACTGGATCCAGACATTTTCTGAGCTATTCTGTGCACTTCTAGGTGGTAATGTGCAGCTCTGTGCTGACATCACTCCATTCCAGAAGTGATGATGGGAGGTGCATATAAGCACCTTCCATACGCGCTGATGTCCATGGCTTTTGTTATAGCATAGAAGCTGATCATTCTTTATACGACACACAAACCGATTGTGACAATGAGAACTCCAATGTGCACTTTGCATACGTTTAGAAAAACAACACTGGAAACTGAGAAAAGTTAAAGTACCAGCACCGTAAGAGTGTACTTGAATATGTAGAAATAGCATGATTAATACAATAATGAATTTAACATGTTTATTAACAGGTCACCTTATACTTTAACAAAGTCATTATGAAAAATTAATGATGCAACAGCATTTTCATTTCTTTCATTGTAATGCACCATAACAGAATGAAAAGTGGTGCAAAAAAATCATGCCATTTGTTATATGACTGAATCTTTCAGTATAAGTGCTAAACATTATTAGGGTTTTATATTTCTAGAAACAATTTATTTTAATGATTTTTAGGACTAGTTTGCACTTAGGTACTTTTTGAAATTTTGGCTGTAGGTCATAGTTAAAGTTGAACATTTTGTGTAATAATCACTGTCAACGTTACAAGTATCCTCATATATGATATATTTGATTTATTTAATTATGCTTGAACTTAATTAGGAGTTTATTTTACGAAACAAGAAAAGCTAACTTTACAATGCATTGAGTTGCCATTTTCCTTAGGCTGCATTATTTCATAGCCTGGTGTAAAGGACTTTTGATATGTTTCCTCAAATGTTCCTTTATCTGTTCTGTTTGTATGACATTCTTTAATCAACAAGACACTTTTCAGTGCTTCTTTGTATATGAATTGGTGGGAACTCAACCTTTTGATTAAATTTGCAACAAGAAAGTAAGTAAATAGGCTCTTTGTCAACCAACCGGTAAGAACAGATTGGCCAGTTGTTTCTCATGAGCAACATGGGAAAATATGTTGGAGTATCAATTTTATACCTGGTGAATGGAAGAATGGTCACATGACGGTCAGACCATCGTATGGTGACAATAGATGTCACAAATGGACAACTTGGAGTATAAAAAGAGACTTTCCTCAGAGGAGGTAGCCCCCCTTCTCTTCCTTGCCTTCAGCCTGGCTGTCAGGCTATTTTTACATGCCATTTGCCTTTTCCCTTGATGATGAACTTGCCTGCTGGACAATTTGGAGCTGTCTGTTGAAAGACCAGACCTGAACTTTCCTGATTAATACTCCACTCCCCTTGCCCATGCCCACGGACCTCTTCCTTAGTGGACTCTAACTTGATCCCTTGGCCCATGATAGAAGATCTTGTGACCCATCCTCCTGCCTTTGTTGGTGGTAGGAATGTATAACTCTAAAGCATCCTATTATAGATTCTTTTATTTAGAAATAGACTTACTTTGACTAAATGTGTGATTTTATACAACAAGCTCACAATAGATATTCTTAAAATGTTACGTATATGCATTGAATTTGGATCTTTAATACTATAGCCAAATTATCTAAATTTGTTTGGGTTTTTATTGTGTATAATGTTTTTTCTACAGCAACTGTGCTTATACTATCTGATTTCTAAATGCATGATAGAGAGAGTCATGGATTATTTTCAGAATATCGTGTTCTTTTGTTCTTGTTCTGTGTAGCCACAGCGGAGTTCCTGGTTTGCCTAGTTCTTGTCAGACTGAATTTCTTTAGGAGGTTTGGTCTTCCAATTGCAATACTCTATTTCTATGGCATGGTTCTGAGAGTAGTGTATTTGAACCTGATGTCCAATTTGTGAGTTGGCTACCAAATATTGATCATCACAGTGTGGCAAACAGTGGGACATCCTGATTCCTTACCCCTCACTACAACGAAGAAAAGTCCATCTGAGTACCAATTCCACTGAGGGTGAATTATAGAATCTGAGTGAAGTGACTAAGTCTGAAATATATTGTATGGACCCAGTGCTTGATAACGATAAATGCTTCTGCTGCAACACCTTCAAGAGTGTCCTCACACTCGGGTGCAGAGACCATCAGCAAATTAACATGACTACTGTGCAGATCTCTAGATTGAGAATCTACGGTTGTACAGACTCTCCACCAGACAGATTGTTGTCGAAGGCAAGTAACCTGTTCTTCTGATGGATATTTACTCCCAAGGTGGTAAGTCTGTGAACTGGCTCAGACCAAAATTGTCCTGCAGTACAAAGCAGGAAAAATGCCTCCCTCAACAGACCTAACTGTCAAGGCATTAGTGCTTCATGAATGTATGTACCAAAGCCCACATGGCTGCCTGGCAGATGTCCATGACAGGCGCTCCATGTGCTAATGCAGTAGTAGCAGCTTTGGTCCTGGTAGAATGAGCAGGCAAGCATTCCGGGGCTGCTTTTTTGCCAGTACACAGAAAATCTTAATGTAGAGAATAGTCTGATGGGAGATGGTCCATCTGTGTATTGTTTTACCATTCTTTGCTCTGGAAAACCCTACAAAGTGCTGCTTGTCCCCTAGACGTTTCTTGGTATGATCAATATATAGAAACTCAAGGCTCTTTTAGGATCCGAATGATGGAGCCCCTTAGAGGGATGACTTGTAGCAAAGAATGATGAATTGGCCAAAATTAAAAAGGAGTAACCAAAAAGGAAGGAAAGGAAGCTTGGGTCCTCAAAACCAACTAAGCCAGGAAAATGGTGCTGTAAGGTTGATTTCCACAGAGAGCTTGAAGTTCACTCACACATCTAGCCAATCTTATGGAGATGTGAAAGACTGTCTTTAAGGTCAGAAGTCTCAAGGGATATCTGTGCAATGGCTCAAACAGGGTGCACCTAAAGAATGTGAGGACTAAGTTCAAGTCCCACTGGGGCATCATGAAGGGTATCAGTAGAAACACATTTCGAAAACCTTTCAAAAACCAGGTCACAACTGGTGTTTTAAGTATCAAAGGCTGAACTGGCAACCGCAAGAAGGCCAAAAGAGGTGATAAGTAGCCATTAACAGTGCCCGAGGCAAGTCCTTGCTGGGATAGGGAGAACAAAGAACAAAGCTTCAGACAGCTTTGCCTGTAAGTTGTCAATTTGTCGGGTGCAGCACCAGTCCACTAATTTGTTCCAATGGCTGGCATATACTGATTTAGTAAAGGGTTGTCTTGCTGCCAAGTTAGCATCAACGACCTTAGGATGCAGGTCAACACTATTCAACGTGCATAACTGAAACCGACTGCCCTTCTAAGGAACTCCACAAGTTTCTAGCAGAATGCTGCACTCCAGAATGGCAAAATGCAGAAACATCATTTTTGAAAGCCTTCTGTGCGCAAACCTCCTTGGAACTGATCTCAAAAGTTAAAGATAGAAAACTACCTTAAGGTGAGCATAGTTAACACTCACTCAACACATATCTCAACTATGATAAAGAGGGGCAAAAGCTATCTTCCACCACTTAATACCTTTAGTATCATCTTAGATAACGTATTCTAAATTTTCACCAGAAGCAGACCACCAAGATCACAGTCAGACCCTGTATAGATATTCTTTGCACAATCTGCCTAGGGTAGGACCTAGAATTTTACTCACAGTCACAAATTCCCATCATAGAGGCAGACCGGGAAGCAATCTCTGTGTTCTAGAGCAGGGGACTACAGAGGATCTAGGTAAGACTTAGCTCCATTGACATATAAACCTGATACGTCTCTAACATCTTTAATGCATCCATAACTTGTCGAACCAATTGGGGAACGTCTCGCAAAGAGAGCAAGACATTGTCTGCATAAAGAGAAATAATGTGGGTCACATGTTCCACCTTGATTCCGATGTGGTCATTCAGCTGCCGAAACAAACCTGTCATTGATTCCACTGACAAAAGGCCTTTGATTCACCCTGGTGGGACTATATGTCATGAAAGAGATTGGCTTCCAAACAAACTTTATGAAGATGGATTAAGTTATTCTACAGTAGACTTGTGGCTAGGGTAAAGACCAAGAAAATAATATTGAAGCTCAGCCTGTGGGGCGCAGTACTAGATAGTAACACCCCACCAGTACCATGCAATCAAAAGGTAAAATCCAATAACAATGAGGACCTGATTTAACCACGCATAAAACAGCATGTAATTCCCAATTCTGTTGGGTTCAATGCTTCCATTTACCACCGGCTCTCAACAGGTAGAAAATTGAAACAGAGGCTTTTGTGCGATGTGAAAATGCAGAAAGGGGCGTGGAAAGAGCACAGGAGGGAAGGGGGAAGAAGTATTCTGGCAAGAGGAAGAATAGTATGCTTACCCTTGCCAGAAAAGGAGGTTAGACAGGGCCAAGGGATGAGGCATAGCTGCAGTCGCAGCTGAAGCAGAAAGTGATTTTACAGCCATTTGCAACCATTGGCTTTCTTTGGCCTGCCTCTTTAATCCATTGGCTTCAGACTTTGTCAACCATCTCTTTCCTCAGCCCAGCGGAGCATTGATCTCTTACCTAATGCTTTTGGTGGATCGAGTGTATCCTTCCAGATCACTTGAGTGCTTGCATTGAACTGCATGAGGGACTGTTTTACAACTATAACTCTCTCTGTCCACTCCAGCTGTCTCTCTCCAGTATGTCTTGCTGTTATATGGAAAATGTTGCATGCATTAGCACAGTAAACCCAAACCTGTTGGTTTAGTCAATGCTTGCTTTTCGCAGATGTCAGTGTGGGGCTGTGCGCAATGGTCCCCAAGGTTTGTGAGGGTCTAATGCCCTCAGGCTGATGGTCCACCTTTGAGCTGCTTGTAATCTCATCAGTAACATGTACAGTGCACCACATACTTTGGAGCCCCACTGTAACAGAGAACGTGTACAAGACAGTATCCTTTGATGTTGCAAGATGTGTACAGTGGCGGCCGCCACATACAAAAGGTAGTGGGGTGGGGAGAGGGCGTGTGGGAGGGGGAGCGCAGGGGGAGTATAAGAAAGAAGAAAAAACTTACCTTAAGTTGCCGGCTGCGTCCTGTGTCGCATCAGGTGTTTTCTCTTCCGTGTCCCAGCAGGCACTGGGCCTGCATCACACTCCCTGTCCAAACCCGATTGGCCTGAGTGGGCTGAAAAGATGCTCCTCTCAGGTCAGGGAGTCTGTGGGGTTTCTCCAGCCCGGCTGCTCAATGCAGCCATCTGGAGAAACCTAAGGGAGCATGTGTGTTTTGGTAGGCCTGAGATGGGTGGCCAAACACATATGTGCATTTAGAGAGTGCACATAGCACTCCTCCTTCCCCCTCCCATGCCCCGGCCCGCCCCCCCCCCCCTGCACACGCTGGTTGAGGCAGCTGCTTAAAAATAAAACAATAATCAAATATAATTTTATTTTTTAGCTGCTGGCTCTGCCAGTGGGTAAATGCTCCTCCGCCATTGCGGAGGAGCCACCCCTGGATGTTTATGGGTTCAGACGTATGAGCAGGAAGACCCATAATGTGAAGTGTAAAACACAGTTTTGGAGTCTGAGGCCTGAAGATGGCTGTATAGTCAGCCCATGACAGATGATAAGATGGATAAAAGTCTATGCAGCTGTTGTGGGCACAAATTACATTTAGTGTACGCCCTATGGTATTAGTAGGGCTTGGCAATAGCTGTTTCAGATTACAGCGTGCAATTGAGGGGAGAATTTCATGCTCTTCAGACTTGTGAGGTCAGTTGCCTATTACCAATTAACTGAATGTTGTATTTTGTTTTCTGCTATACCATCTAAAAGGACTTCCACAAATTGTGTGGTGGGGAGATTCCTATGCATCAAGAAAAAGTATTGTGCTGTGTGGTATAACATAAAATGTTGGGGCCTCCCAGCAGATTGTGAAGAAGGGCCCCGGAGTCTAACATATCTCGTAGGAATTCATTGGCCATGGGAGGAATGTGGCCCTCCTCTAGGGTGATGGGCCCCTGAATGGTTGGAGGACGCCCTGCATCGCTGGGCTCCAGCGGCGTGCGTTACTTCCGTGGTTGTGCTATAAAAACTCAAAAGCACACATTGATTAAGATGAGATAACAGTGCGGCACAGCCCTCAAATGGGCTAATTTCCATATTAAGTTAGTTTAACGTTTGGCTCAAGAAACATACATTGCATCATTCTCCCCTTTCGAGCGTGAGGCAGCTTCAGAGCATCCTTGGAAGCTTCCCATCAGCCTTCCTCTCCTGAAAAGACCGTGTCCACTTGTCTGCAGGTCAACTACGGCAGCACAGGGTGGAGGCAGGGACTCACTGGCGGCGCTCCCGGGGCAGCACCTGCAGCCTGTGCTGCACTTGTCAAGCTGCTACGCAAACAAACGATGGACGGAATGCTGAATAAATCATACATTCACCCCCAGTCAAGAGATCTGGGTTAAATCCATTGTTCTTTTTCTCACCATGCCACCCCAGTTTAGACCCAGCCATATGCAAATCAGTCATGACCTTGTGCCTCATGGGATCAGTCAGACTGAATTGCCAAGCCAGGTCCTCCCTGGACTGGAAACAAGCATCCTGGGACCGGTTTCTGGGTATTACCCTTCATTAGACAGGCTAGCTTGAATCCAGTGGCGCAATGAGCAAGGTACTCACGTCTGGCATACCCATCCCACTTAGGGTGAAAAGTGCTATGCAAACAAATGATGGACATAATGCTGAATAAATCATACATTCACCCCCAGTCCAGAGATCTGGGTTAAATCCATCATTATTTTGCTCACCATGCCATCCCAGTTGAGACCCAGGCATTTGCAAATCAGTCTTATCCCTGTGCCTCATGGGAACAGTCCAGGCCGAACTGCCAAGCCAGGTCCTCCCTGGACCGAAACAAGCATCCTGGGACCGGTTTCTGGGTATTACCCTTCCTCAGCCAGACAGTTGGAATCCAGGGGCACAGTGAGCAAGGGACCCACATATGGGCATACCCATCCCACTTAGGGTGAAAAGTGCTACACATGCAAATGATGGATGGAATACTGAATAAGTCATACATTCACCACCGGTCCAGAGATCTGGGTTAAATCCATCATTCTTTTGCTCACCATGCCATCCCAGTTTAGACCCAGCCATATGCAAATCAGTCTTAACCCTGTGTCTCATGGGAACAGCTCAGACCGAACTGCCAAGCCAGGTCCTACCTGGACCGTAAACAAGCATCCTGGGACCAGTTTCTGGGTATTACACTTCCTCAGCCAGACAGCTGGAATCCAGTGGCACAGTGAGCAAGGGACCCATGCCTGGGCATGCCCATCCCACGTAGGGTGAAAAGTGCTATGCAAACAAATGATGGAAGGAATGCATACATTCACCCCAGTCAAGAGATCTGGGTTAAATCAACCGCTCTTTTGCTCACCATGCCACCCCAGTTTAGAACCAGCCATATGCAAATCAGTCTTGACCCTGTTCCTCGTGAGAACAGTCCAGACCAAACTGCCAAGCCAGATCCTCCCTGGACCGGAAACAAGCATCCTGGGACTGGTTTCTGGATATTACCCTTCCTCAGCCAGACTCGCTTGAGTCCAGTGGCACAGTGAGCAAGGGACCGACCCGTGTCTGGGCATACCCATCCCACTTAGTGTGAAAAGTGCTACTCAACTAAATGAACGACGGAATTCTGAATAAATCATACATTCACCCCCAGTCAAGAGATCTGTGTTAAATCCATTGTTCTTTTGCTCACCGTGCCACCCCAGTTTAGGCCCAGCCATATGCAAACCAGTCTTGACCCTGTGCCTCATGGGAACAGTCCATACCGAACTGCCAAGCCAAGTCCTTCCTGGGCCGGAAAAAAGCATTCTGGGACCGGTTTCTGGGTATTACCCTTCATCAGCCAGGCTAGCTTGAATCCAGTGGCACAGTGAGCAAAGGTCCTACGTCTGGGCATACCCATCACACTTAGGGTGAAAAGTGCTACGCAAACAAATGATGGACGGAATGCTGAATAAATCATACACTCACACCCAGTTAAGAGATCTGGGTTAAATCCATTGTTATTTTGCTCACCGTGCCACCCCAGTTGAGACCCAGACATATGCAAATCAGTCTTGACCCTGTGCCTCACCGGAACAGTCAAGACCGAACTGCCAATCCAGGTCTTCCCTGAACCGGAAACAAGCATCCTGGGACCAGTTTCTGGGTACTACCCTCCATCAGCCAGGCTAACTTTAATCCTGTGGCACAGTGAGCAAGGGACCCACGCCTGGGCATACCCATCCCACTTAGGGTGAAAAGTGCTACTCAAACAAATGATGGACGGAATGCTGAATAAATCAGGATCAAGATTGATTTGCCTATAGCTCGGTCCAAACTGGAATGGCATGGTGAGCAAAAAAACGATGGATTTAGGCCCAGATCTCTGTTCTGGGGTGAATGTATGACATTGTTCTGCATTCTGTCCATCAATTGTTCTTTTTGCATTTGTCACCCCGAGTGGGACGGGTATGCCCAGGCGTGGGTCCCATGCCCTCCATGCCACTGGAGTCAAGCTATCCTGGCTGATGAGGGCTGAAAGCCCGAAACTGGTCCTCGGATGCTTGTTTCCAGTCCAGGGAGGACCTGGCCTGGCAGTTAGGACAGGACTGTTCCCCATTGGCGCAGGGTCAAGACTGATTTTCATATGGCTGGGTCCAAACTGGAATGGCATGGTTAGCAAAAAAGAACGATGGATTTCATCTCAGATCTCTGTACTGGGGTGAATGTATGAGATTGTTCTGCATTCTGTCCATCAGTTGTTCTTTTTACATTTGTCACCCCGGGTATGCCCAGACGTGGGTCCCGTGCTCTCCATGCAACTGGAGTCAAGCTATCCTGGCTGATGAGGACTGAAAGCACGAAACCGTTCCTAGGATGCTTGTTTCCAGTCCAGGGAGGACCAGGCCTGACAGTTTGGGCTGTACAGTTCCCATTGGGCGCAGGGTCAAGACTGATTTGCATATGGCTGTGTCCAACCTGGAATGGCTTGGTGAGCAAACAAACGATGGATTCAGGTCCAGATCTCTGTACTGGGGTGAATGTATGACATTGTTCTGCATTTTGTCTATCAATTGTTCTTTTTGCACTTCTACAGCTGGGCACCAGGGACAGCTTTAGCGCTGGTGGCGCCCTGTGCTACAATGTTTGTTGGTGCCCCCACATATTCCCTCCCTACCACCCTTTAAGAGTGCCCCCTCAAGTCTTCATAACCACGCTCTCTTTAATTAGTTATATAGCACCTCCTCTACCAGCGTAGGGTGCCAGAGCACTTTACATTTCACACACACATTACACAGAGACAATCAATCATAGGTGTGTAAATCACTGTAGCGGAAATGTTACATAAGCCAGAAGAGTACAAGGTGAGTCGCATGTCACCCATACCGGGAGACAGTATTTAAGAGTGCTTGGTCTGGAGAAGCACAGGCACAGAATTTAAAACATAACCTCATGATTTGGGGTTACATTTAATAATAAGGATTTTTTTTACCGAAATTAAAGCTTTTTTAAACATTAGAGTAATGAAAGACAGAGCAAAAAAATATAATGTTTTAATCTATACCTTGCAGTTTGCATGCTGCTCTTTTGACAGTTATTAGTTCACTGTTCCATGTTAGGACTTTAACATCTACACTCCTAGTAACAAAAGGATCTCTCTGACAAAAGCACATACCTATTTAAACTATATGCACTTTGCAATGTGCATGGTACACATTCTTTGCAGGAGGCATATTAACCCTCTGTGCTACCATAAAATGAGTTAAAACTTCCACTAGACAAAACTGCTTCTCTCTCCAGTAATAACATTAATCACTAGAGTAATCTTGACATTTTTATTGCTTTATAAAAATTGTAGCAGCAGGTGCTTTTAAAACCATAAAATACTTCCAAACAGGGCGCCCCCTGGAAGAGTCAGCACCCGGTGCGGTGGCACAGCTCGCGCCGCCTTAGAGCCGGGCCTGCTGGGCGCTTCGCTTTTCTGGCTAAGGATGTGTTTGTGAGTAGTGTCGACTGGACATTATTTTTCTTTTCTGAGTGTCTTCTTGACACTTTAAACTGTTGCTGCTCCCACTGTTTGGTAAAGGAAGACTTTTGTTGGTTTTCAAAGAAGTGTTAAAGTTAGCCCATTAGCACTGAGATGCTCGCAATTGTATCTTTAAGACTACCTCAGCCCTCTCACCCACTGGGCTGTTTAATATGTGACTGTCTCAAAGAAAAAAGGAGAAAGCCTGGAACTGAATTTTAGTTCACATTTCACAAAACTGAGCTTTGGCATTATGACATAAGATACCATCATCTATTTTTTTTCAACCAATGGCATGTTGCATTTTGTAGCTTGTAGAATTTTTTAACTGTTTCTCCAAGGGCTCAAAACATCACCATACAAAGTTGCTGTTGGCTAAAGTGTCAGAATAGGCCACTTTTCAACTATGTTAAAAACATTAACAAAGTCATCTTGTCAGCCATTTAACATTTTTGAAAAGTCAACTACTCCATTTAAAAAAAAATACTTATTCAACACGTAAATCCGAAAGTAAACTCTGCTCATATATTTTGTGAGCATTCACTTTTTCACTCACATCTTTCATTAAAACAAGCATTGGCAATGTGAATCATTTCTTTTTATGTGTATAACGAGCTTTATAACACAATAAAGGTACACCATGGTTAACAGGATAGGTGACAGTAGTAGAAGGAACAAAGCATGGTCCTTTCACACATACAGGTAACACACTAAAAAGTGAGAGGTTTTAAAAAACTATAGTGTGATGTCCCTAAACATTGGTGCTTAATTTGTAAAATGTTAAGTGTAAGGGCTCTGACCTGGAAGCCATTGCAGCTTGCACCACCCATCGCCCTTGTCATCGCTGCCAAAACAACTACTAACCATCTCTCTCACATGTAAATGCAACAGTTCCGATTATTCCAGGTCCTCAAAGCTAAAGGACTGGCTGGGGATGCAGGTATTAGCAATTTTAATGTATATTGTATTCCTAAACAACCGTTGTTCTGCTCATCTCTAAATTAGATGAGCAGCACCACCATGTGGTACGCTGTTCTTAGTATGGTGCTGACAATTAAGTGCCACCAGAAACCAATTAAGTGCCGGTGCTGAGCACCGGCTCAAATTAAGCACTGCTAAACATACAAGAAGTACAAAACTCCTTGAAGAAACAGCCAAAAATCTTATGGAATCAACATATATTCATATATTTATGTAGGACTATGAACGCTCACCTACCTAGTGTTGTATGCTTCTTCAGTGGGTTCCATATCTTACTTTGGGAAGCATTCCAGAGTAGTACTGGTTACTGGTTGTACAGTCTCCTAGTACGTTTCCCTAGTTTGGGTGCTGGTATGTCACTTATGTCAACGTTTATTTTTTTCCTAGGAAAAATAACAGACCTATAATAAAATTGTATGTGGGTGAGATAAAAATTGGGTTTATTGGTGAGTACTACCACAAAATTATAAAACTGGAGGGCTGGGAAAAGCATGTTTAGGCACTCAAATATTGTCCTTGGGTCAAGCGCCTTTCCATGGAATACACGTATCTCACATCAAATATTGTGAAACTGTCCCTTCTTCCTAGTGTATATTCAGCAGCGTCACCATGGTGGTGGTAGGAGGAGGGCAATGGCGGACATTTCCTCAGCCTGCTTGAGAAGACCTGCCATTGCTGAGGATTTCCCCACCTGCAGCGTGTTTCACAGGGCTAGTCACTGTAATCATAGCATATGCTATGATACAGGTAATGCCCACACTGTCATGCAAACTAGCAGCTGACTGGGTGTGGGAGACAGGAGTGCATCTGCCTTGAGGCTGCGAACCACACACCAAACATCAAATCATCTGCTTCACTGCCAGTGCCAATGACAGGATATGGCGTAATGGTCAAAGCTGCTGACTGAACCAGGTTCGAGTCTCAGCAACACTGTGGGGCAGTGAGGCGGGGCAGGGGCTGGGTGGGGGGTGTAGTGGAGTATGACATATGACGGCAGATATTTCTTTATTTATTTACGTTCACCTTTGCCGTTGTATGTCGGACTCCACTACCCCCCACCCAGCCCCTCCCCCACCCTGTCTTACTGCCTCACAGCGTTAGCTCAGCGAGCCGCCACTGGTCTCAGCGTTGTCTCAACATCCTGGGCAAATTGCTTAATCTCTTTGTGCTGCCAAAAACTGAATGTATCCTTGTGTAACGTAACTGGTGCTCATGTGAAGTGCTCCAATACCTTCTGGTCGAATTTGCGCTATATAAAACTGAAAAAAAATGAGGAAACGGAAGTAAGACAGTTATGGACGCATTCTCCGCAGCCTCGCCTGTGTTGCATCCTTTCTAGAAAAGCATCCCAATGGAGGCTGAAGAGAACAGCTCTTAGCTCATCCTGAACCTTAAGCACTGCTCAAAGTGTCACTGACTGCCATTTTATTTATATTTATTTATAGCTGAAATTCAAACGTTTGCATTAAAAAGTGTATTTTTTTGCTTGCATAGTTTCACCTTACCACCTTTAATAATATCACTAGCACTGAGTAGCCTTTAATACAATTTGTGAACTACACCGTTTTTACCGTGACAATTTTGTTAGACTCAAGAGACAAGTCAGTTGTCTTTTTTCCTCTTTATAAGCTCTAGTTCAATAGATGGAACAACATTATGGCCTATTAGGTCATACACAAGAAAGATTGTTGTACAGTGTGCATCCTGAATTTTATTATTTGAAGGTGCTCTCTGGTGTGATGATCCTGCAAAAGGAGGCACAAGGAAGTAACGTAATCGCCTAGGGTCACACTGATTGGTCAAGTTTAGAAGACAGGATCGAAACCATGTTTCCTGGTTGGATAATGTGCAATTCCGATCTTGCATATGTATCACATTCTTTTCCCCTTCTGTCCTTTCGGCAATTTCATTAGTGACCCCAGTTGTCTTGTTTCCACCATACAAGCTCTATTTTTATAGATGGTCCGGATCAACATTATGACCCAGTAAACCATACAAGAGAGAAACTTATGTACAGTGCACATCTTGAAGTGAATAATTTCAAGGTGCTTTCAAATGTGATGATCACAGAAAAGGAGGCAGGGGGAAGAAAGTAATTGCCCCGAGGCACACAGATTGGCCAAGCAATGAAACTGTGCCTAAAACGAGGAAGTGCAATCCTCAGGACAGATCCAGCAAAATAGAGCTGCACAAGCTTTCCTTGCTTACTTAGCATGAATGGTTAAGGCATGAGTGACATATAGGCTATAGACAGATTTCTGAGATGGGTACTTAAATCGCTGAGATGCATGTATAGGTGGATGAGTGAGTGTCTTGACAACATTCTCGGTTAGGTGATATTCAAGGTCAGCATCCTGAAAGTTCTGCTGCTATTTTTGTCGACTCTTCTATGTTTCATGTATTGAGAAGCAGGCATCACCTGACAGGTTATTGTTGTTTGGAACAACCTCACTACAGAGTAACTAACTATGATCTACTCTGGCAAACAAGTGGCAACCTCTTCTAACAGGGTTGAATGTATGCGTACCAGGCACTGGACAATCCCAGGCTCAGTGCTGCCCCTGGGCAATTTTTTTGAGGGCCGCCAATACAGGGACTTTCATCCCCAGAAGTCCCCTGGCTGAACAATAACCCAGTATATGCAGAGATATATCTGGACACATGCAGATCAATACTACAGGCGAAGGGGGATTCCCAGCTGCCCAACGCAATGGTACCTTCCAGCCTTTCTTTTCCTTGGTACATATAGAGGAAGCTGGCATTTGCAAGGAGTTCCTTTTAGGAACCTAGCCAGTTTCTCTCCAGCATCGTATGACGTAGCGACAGACGGAAACAATTTGAGAAACTCAGTCAAAAAGAGAAGTGATGAAATGTTTACACAGAAACTAAAAAACCCTGGGCAGGCGTGGGGTGAGTTCACAGTTCCCACAAAGCCGGTTGTGGTCGTCAAGCCTTCAACTAGCACTTCACTTCCGGGAATAGACTTTCATAGCAACATGGACAAGGCTTAATCAGTGAAAGTGAAAAACGAACTCGGCTCCCTCATGGTTACCCCACATTAAAAGTGATGAATGAAAGCCGAAAATTGATTTTGATGACAGGAGTTTGAGGAGTTTAGAACCACAGGTTCTTGTCATGGGAGGTTGGCAGCAGAGATCAACAAAGATCGTAGAGGGTATTGATTATTTAATATGTGCTCTATGTGTGCTCAGTGATGTCTTGTGCATTAATAGCATTTTCAGGGTGTATGCGTGATATGTGTGCCACAGAGACGGAAATGATACGGATCTTATACAGACAACAGAGTCTTAAGAAAAAGCTCTTGTGGTTGCTGAGAAGTTTGGTTACCCCGGCAGGAGCAGATCCAGGAGCAATGAGGATTAGTGTCTCCAGTGATGGCGGATAGGGGCAAGTAGTGGTGGGGCGAGAGGTTACAAAAAAAATAAACTTGCATACCCGAGTACGGCCAATCCCTCTCCTCAGCCCTCCCTCTGTTTCTGGCTCCCGAAAGCACACTGGCTCCCAGACTCCCCTAAGCCAATCACGACGCTTGTGTCACCAGCTTGACAGCGGTAGTGTGATTAGTCTGAGCTTCCTGGTTCGGTGCTCAGACAGAGAGTGGGAGCCTGTGCATGTTCTCCACCTGGTTGTGCAATACACCTGGGTGGAGAAATTCTAAGTGCGCATGTCTGTTTGGCTGGCCCAAGAAGGCAGACCAAACCATCATGCGCACTTAAATGCCCCAGCGCTCCTCCCCCTGCTCGTCACATTGCCCAGCCTCGCCCTAACCTGGCTCGTACTAAAAATAAAATGATAAGAACGTAACATTATTAACATTGTGTAATTATCATTTTATTTTTTCTTTTGCGACGGTCCTCTGCCTTAGCGGAGGAGCCACCGCTGAGTGTCTCTGTAAGACCACAAGCGTTTGTGTGTCACCAGACATGTCAGCCTTTTGCTGCTGTAAGTCTTTAACCTCCTGGGTGTCTGCATGAGGGTATGTGTCATTCTTTGCAACCACTAACATATTCTCAGGCACCTTGATATTGCTGGTGTTCTAACTATTCTTCAAGCTCCTGTGAATGCCCTTGCATCTTAGACAAAGGAGTACCCAGAAAAATAAGCCCCCCCCCACATACACACTTTGAACTATATGCCTAGAGCAGGGCCACAGCAATTATGTGGCAGGGAAGGACCAAATAATATGAAAGGGTTGACTAAATTATGCAACCAGAAAATGCAAATTATACGGCATAATGAGGCCAATTTTGTGAAAGTATTACATTTTTACACATGCTAATGCTTTCTGGGCAAAGGTTTCACTTCATTAGTACCAGTGAACCCTCCAAGTACAGCAATAAGCAACAGAATATTGACTGGTCATACTTTACAAAGGGTCTTCAACTGCACTCCACACTAAGTTAAGTTTTTTTTTTACTTTTGATCTTTTAGAGCTAGAAACAAAATAGGTTTTGTTAATATCTGTAGATTAGGCTTCAGATGATGGACTATATGGCAAAGCAATAATTATGAGAAAAATGCGGTGGCTGCAAAATCTCATAATTCCAGCGGCCATGCCTTAGTGGCACTGAGAAAGTAGTGCAAGCAAGCCCGGCACTCTTTTGCTGACTGCCCCAGGGGAATTCTGAAAAGAGTGTTCCAAATGGTATCTTCTACACCTTCCTTCTTAATGAATTTCTTCTCTTCATCTGTTATTCCACCTTGTTATCCAGGTCTTGTGGCTTGGTGGACCAATGTATCCACGGCAGGGGCCTGTGTTTAACCGCATGGTCACAGGTTCAAATCCTGGCAGCTCCACTCAGCCTTTCATCTTCTGAGGTCGATCAAATGAGTACTCTTGAATTGGCTAACAACAAACATCTGCTATTCAGCACCAAGATACCCTTGGGGTAATGTGCACTTGGCAAATACATTCTTCTTCTTGATTGATAGATCCTTCTCTTCAATTTATCCTTCTCTCAGTCCTGCTCTCGATGCATTCACTGTTCTCTCCATCCATCCATTCATCCATCACTCCCTCCTTCCCTTCTGGCATTCCCTCGTTGGCTCTTGTTGCATGCCTTGCTCTACTCCAAAGCTCTATTAGGCTATCCTCTTGTAGAGGTTTCTGTGAGCTTCTATTTGGGGACCAGAATCACTGATCAAATTCAAAAGACCCATAATTAACAGTTTAAAGGTTTTGTGCTACACACACTTCCCAGTGGCACCAGCCCCTGCTTAAGCAGCTAAAGTGGGGGATGCCCATCATCCCAGTAGCAGTCCTATTCCTTTGCGTTCCCTGAAGAGGCCTTGAAATACAACTCAATATCAGAGGACACGATAATTGACTCTACTAATTATAGCCAGTCTTCGAGTATTTGGGAGTACTTTCCCATTACATGTTTCAAACAACCAGGAATTGTGTCGGTGCACATGCACATAATGGCATACGCATGGAAACAAAGGTATCTTCAACACAGAGACCTATTTAGACCCTGGTGAGAGAACCACCGGCCATTAGGGTGGCTGAGATCATCTCCTCCGATACCCTGGCCGGAGTGACACATGCCAAATCAAGAGTTCACCCCCAGACTAGCGGGATCTCTGTGCCATGGCGGAAGCTCCTCTGAAGACATAAAATATTCTCCCACGGTGTGGGGGCCAATATTATTTGTTGCTATTCATTACCTAGCAGAGGCAGGCTGAAAAATGAAAGGACGTTAGGCCGCCCATTCCACATAGGGTTGGTGGTCTGATGCCCCTACTCCGTCAGGCCATTGCAGTAGGTTTTCCTAAAGGAAGCAGGGGCACCACTGTGGGAACAATTGAAGATCTGCATGACTCAAAATTGAGCGGGCGGACCAAGGCTTTGGCCAACAGGGTATTTTGTCACATCTGTGACAGAGTTCATTGTCCGCCAAACTGTCAATCAGACCCATAGTTACTCTTCCAAAGGTTTCTCCGTTTCGAAAGTTAGGACCAGGCAGATACACATAGACCTGAATCAGAGCTACTTCTAGGTCCATTCTTGTTTGCCTCATAATGAAGAGACCTTTCTCAGCAAACATAGTCCTTAGCGCACCGAGTACTTACTCTGCATCAAGGTCCATAGCTCATCATTTCCCTCTCAGCGCACATGGTATTTGCTTGCCCTACCTCTAATGACATACCTAGGCCAGTATTACACATAGTGCCCTGGGGACCCACCAGGCACAGCGCTCACGTTTTGTGCCCCCTGGGCACTATGGTGTTACAGAAGGGGCCGCAATGCCTGTGCAACCCCTTCTGTAAAACTGATAGTGATGGCACTACAGGGGCACCAGTGCAATCTTCAGAGAGTGTTCTCTAATGTGCATGGAGGTGTGGCTCTATGTAAATCAGAGAATCACTTTGCCTCTACAGACATGGGACCAGAGGCAAACATACCCACTGAAGATGCACTGAAAGTGCACCACAAAAAGGTGGTGCAATGTCAATGCGCCCCCTAGAGGAGGGAGGGGGTACCATGCCCCCCCCCCCCCAGACATCCTGTTGCAGCGGGGTGCAGTCACTCACTGCACCTGCCTGCTGGGGATCTCTAACCCCTCTTTAAAGTCCAGGCAGGTAGCTCCCTTCAAAGAGACACAGGGAGCGGCTTTGAAGCTGCCACTCTGTATTTCACTGAATGCGCTGCCCCAGGGCAGCCAGGGTTCAAGGCTGCCATGGGGACAGTGCATTCATTGTAATAGGGCACACTGTCCCTATTTACGTCTGGCACGCCTGCTGAAAGGTGCACCATGGCATAAACAAGGACAGTGTGCCCTATATATAAAAATGCAGGTCTTTTGCTCCCCAAGGTCCGTATTACACATACTATCCTTAGGGCGCAATGGCCATGGGCACCTGCTTTGTGTGCCTCCGGGGCACTATGGTAGTCAGAAGGGCCTGCTTGTGCAGCCCCTAATACTGGTAGTGCACCTTTATATTATGTGCGGCGCCGAACACAGCCGCATATTTTTTCCCTTTTGTTTTGTTTAGAAGCGCCCCATGCGCGCTTTTATGTTAATAGAGGCCACGCCCCTTTCTTCAGACAGGCCGGATCTAAAGAAAGGTCTGCAGCAGCTATTAAAGTGAAACCGCGGCAATGGTGCTTTTACCAAAAAAGTATTTGCAATGCAATAGGTCTCGCATTTGAGAGAGTTTAAGCTATTGTAATTTACAATGCCAATAGCTCAAACTATCGTAAAAGCGAAACCTATTGCATTGCAAATGGTTGTTAGTCCAAGAAGTGTGCCTGTGAATTTAAGGTAACATCACTTCAATCGCAGAGGTTGCTCCTGGAGAAATCTGTCTGTGTACTGGCCCTGGCCCATCCCCTCAGTGAGACTTCTCACTTAAGGGCCCATTAGTATGTCAGGCGGATTGCCACCGCCCGCATGGCGGTGGCGATCCGCCCGACATTTTCGCCTGCCCCATGCCAATTCCCCCCGCCATTTTACTATGGCGGGGGGACCCCGGCGGACGGAAAAACCGTCTGCCGGTTTTCCGCCTGTAGGCAATCCACCCGATTGCCTACCGGGCGGAAAAGATGTTAATGTGGTGGCGGTGTTTGGTAGACACCACCATCCATATTACGATGCATGCGGGGTTTTGTCCATTGCTGCCACGGAAAGGCAGGCGGTTCTCACCATTGGGGGCCCGTAGCGGGCCCCCAGGGATTCTGGTTTGTGGGGAGTGCACATGGGGGGTACCTAAGGTACCCCCCTGCATTTGACAGTACAACGTGGCAGGCACCACACGGTGCCTGCCACGTTGTACTGTCAAATGTACAACTTGCATTTCTGGTATTGTGGCGGTCGGTGCTTTAAGCACCGCCCGCCACAATGTCAGAAATGCGGGTTGCGCCCTCCAGTGTGACGGGTGCATCCTAATGGGATGTGCAGGACCGCCGCATGCATTGCGGGTGGTCCCATTTCCAGAGGGTATGTCCGCCCGCCAAGCTAATTACCCCCTTAATGGTCAAAGTGCTAGCCAAGGCTTTAGCTCCTCTGGGCAGTGTCTTGTGTGAAGCCAGGTTCTTGGGATACGACAGCAGGGCCCACGAAGTCAAGGCCTGAGCCTCTGGGTCTGACTGCAGCAGGTGTGCCTCAGACGCTCTCACTCTCTCATGCAAGTCGAGGAGGATTTCTGTCCCTCTTGGCGTGGAGAGGTCTGCAGGCTCTGGCAAAGCAGGATTCAGTGTTGTTTCTTTCTGACTGTCAAACACTTATTAGCCTTAATCTTTTGTCAGCAACAAAAAGTGTTGCATCCCCATTATCTGATGCACCAACCACTACAACTGATGCAGTGCTTACCCCTCTGTGGCGGTGGGCGAGCCAACACATTAAGGACCTGGCTTGGAACATAGAGCTAATGCAGGAACCAGCCCTGAAAATGTTTGCTATGTAAATTATACAACAAACATTGCTTAAAATATTATAAAGTATCATGCAAATTCAAAAAGTGTATTTCTTTAACATGCGGAAGCTTTGACATTAATACTTCACATTAACACCTTGCCTGCGGTGCCGATTCTCCCCCGGTGCTGAACATTCCATTCGCGGGTGTGGTCATGACGGAACGGTTCCGTCATGAGCACAGCGTGACTGATGCTCATTACGGAACCGTTCCGTCATGAGCATCGAAGGGTTAAAGCACTGCACTGAGAGGTACTTGTTAAAAGTTATAGTTTTTAACACCTTAAGTGCTCATGACGAGCTGAGCTCGTCATGAATTACCCCCGTTGCGAAGGGGCTAGACGTGAATCATTTGTGAACTAAGAGGCAAAACAGTTTTCATTGAAACCCTGCACGTGGCACAAATTATTATTAATCAACAATAGACTATTAATTCAAACACAATGGGTTTTTGTACAATTGGTATTCTGAACTCATATATTTGAAAGCACTTTCATACGCGCAGTGAAGAAAAAGGAGTTTTGGTGAAATTAGATATATGCCTAAAATCACAATTTAAGAAAGGAAGACACAATTAATCCAGGTCTTCTGGTTTCACTTTGTAAAAAACAGCCACTAAATGGTACCAATTTGTCTTTAGTTACATTAAGGCTTTGTTTTTAGCTCTTTATGAATTTTTGTGCAGTTTTTATATTTCACCAACTCAGCCTGACTGAGCTGGAGCTCTTTACTTGGGAACCAGTTATATTACGCAGGGGCACGTTTATTTTTTTATAGGTCTTCGGAATATTAAGAGATTTGCCCAGAATCACAGGATGTTGTGCCAACCCCAAGACTCAAACCTAGTTCCCCAAATTAAAAGTCAGCAGCTTTGGCAGTAATGCCACATCCTGGGTAAAGGGATGGTGCCAGGCAGAAGACACATGATGGCTCAGCTCGCTATGGGATTGAGGTCCCAACAGGTCTTCGCGCTGAGCTTCAGGCTCAAGCCTGGCTCAAGCTTTTCTGTGGCTCGCCCACCTTTACCCCTCAGCCCAAAATCAGTACCCAGAGCACAATACCCCAGTGAAGGGACCAATTAAATCCACTCCTTTTCTTCCATAACAGTCACACCAGCATTCATTAGAGCACACCTTTCATTTCCTCCTGCATTCACCCTACTCCTTCCAGTACTACATAAAATATTTATGGTTCACTTGATTTCAATGAAAGTTCTCTAACATAAAGAGCACAATTGTTCAAGGGCACAGCAGCCACAAAAAACATGAAAGTGTGCCGCAAAACTTCCATTTTGGTGCCACAAAAAGTTCTAATCCAAACCGCATTATCCTTGGGGCCTGACTGACTGGGTCTGTGACCAGTTAGTTTGGTATACTCGTGCACGGGGGCGGGACCCTCGCCTGAGAGCTCCTGACTGTAGCCAGGGGTGCAGAGACATCATATCGAGTACAAAATATCGAGTTGCACAAATATCGAGTCATTAATATCGTGGGTCAGAAATATTGACAGCAAGAATATCATGGTCAAGAATATTGATTTAAGGTAAGTATTATCAATTTAAAAAATATCAAAGTGTTTAATATTGTTTACAAAAATATAGGGGCCCATTACGCTGTCGGGCGGATCGCCACCGCCATGGTGGCGGTGGTGATCCGCCCAACATTTATGCCCGCCCGCCACCCATTTCCCCCCGCCATATTACTATGGCGGGGGGGACTGCGGCGGACGGAAACACCGTCCGCCGCTTTTCCGCCCCAGTCGCCTTGCGGCCGGGGCGGAAAAGGTTTAATATGGTGGCGGTGTCTATTAGACACCGCCAGCCATATTACAATGGGCTCAGTTAGATGCCTTTCCGTGGTGGCGATGCCGCCACGGAAAGGCATGCGGTCTTAAATCTGGGAGCCCCCTGTGGGCCCCCAGAGTGAAGGAGAGGTGGGGGTGCACACGGGGGGTACCTGTGGTACCCCCCAGCATTTGCATACACCTCGCGGTGCCTGCCACTTCGTACATGCATTTTTAGCATTGTGGCGGGCGGTGCTGAGTGCACCGCCCGCCACAATGTTAAAAATGAGGGATGCGCCCGCCATTGTGGCGGGCGCATCCTAATCCCCACCACGGGACCCCCGCCCTTATGGCGGGCGGTCCCAATCCCCGTGAGGATGGCGGGCGTGCAAAGTCCGCCCGCCACCCTAATGACCCCCTATGTTGTTAAAAATTATTGTTTTTATGTTTATGTATTTTAGTATATATTTTATTGGTATGTGATGTATTTTTTTTCTATAAGAATTGTTTGTATTTTTAATATATGTGTTCGATTTGTAGTAGTTATGAATTTTTTTTTATTTGAATTTTGCGCTTTTAGTTACGTAGCGGGTTGTGGGTTTATAGGGAAATAGAGTCGGAAGTAATTTAATTATATTAAATTAATTAATATTTTTCATTTGAATTTTGCGTTTTATCTTCCATACCGGGTTGTGGGTTTATAGGGGAATAGGGTGGGAAGCAGGGCCGGACTGACTACCGGGCAGTTTGGAATGCTGCCAAGCTAGGGGCTGATTTCACTGTGGTGGGGGCTGATTTTTTTCATGGAGACCTGCGTGTGCTTCGAAATAATTAAAGCAAAACGAATTTCGTTTATCACACGCAGGTCTCCATGAACGAAATCAGCCCTCAGCTCAGCAGCATTCCAAACTGCCCGGTAGCAGTCCAGCCCTGGTGGGAAGTAATTTAATTATATAAAATGTATTGATGAATTTTTATTTATTAATATTTGTTTAATTGAGATGTTATAGTGTTAAATGTGTAAAGTAATGTATTATGAATTAATTAATAATTGATTGTTAATTAATTTTATTTAATTAATTGGTAATTCATTATGGTAATTGTGTAATTAATTTTAGGTCTTTAGGTGTATGTTGTGGTGTTTATAGATGTAAAGGGTGGGAAGTAATTTATTTTTTATTTATGAATTTATAGTTGGTTGCTAATTCATTTTAATTAATTAATTTGTAATTAATTTTGGCAATTGTGTGAGAGCGCTAGGTGGCGCACTGGTGAATGGAAGCCTCCTTGTAAGGCTCCCACATCCTGACGACCGATATCCGTTAATTTATCCTTTTATCGGTGTTCAATCAGGCTGAAACTGCCCTCGCCTGTTCAGCGACATCAGCGGAGGCTCCGGTGTAAGTTTGGAGCGGATTGGCCACTGCATGCCGCCGGTGGAGCCGTCCTGACGTGCGGCGGAGATTACCGCCGGAGACACCAGCGCACCCGGACGGCTTGCCCTGTGACGCGAGGTCGGGGCTCTGTGGGCGCCAACTGGGCCCTGAGAGGCGCGAAAACGCCGGAGGACCGCGGAGACTCGGCGGAGGAGGGCGGCGGACCCGATTTTCCCTTCGCGGAGGCACGCTGCCGGCAGAGCAGGTAACGTCCTGTCCCTCTTGCTCCCGGGAGGCGGCTACAGACTCTCTGCCTGTCTCTGCGGGCCCCGGCGCGGCGCGTCTCTGTAGAGCGCGACTCTCGCCCCTGCCATCTCCCCCTCAGGGCTGCCGTGGATATCCTGCTGCGTTCGGGCCCTCTGGAGCCCCGACTTTCTCGACCCTTGCTGCGGGGCCATCCCCGCTGGGCGACTGCACCGCAAGTACCTGGCCTCTCCCAGCACCAACACCGCCGGCGGACATAAACCACCGCTCCGGCCACTGTGCCACATCCTGGTCCTGCGAGTGAATATTGGGGTGCGAGGACTGCTGGCTGGGGACCGGGGCTGAAACATCCTGCTGCGCCATAACCCTCCCCCGCCCTGGCATTGTCAAGAACTTACGCGCACCTCACGGATGGCCCTGAAAGTGCTGACTCTCATCCTCTACAACGTGTGTGCTTGGGGCATGATTACTCGCAGCACATAGGGGTGGTGCTACTCTCATACTCCTTGACGCTCTGGACCCGCACCTCCAAACAACTGCTTATTACTCCTGCCTGGCACGTACTCCTGCAAGGCTTCCACCTGTCCTGCGGCAGCTGACTTATCTCACCGCTGCGTCCAGCTCCTGAGTGTCGTGCAGAGGGACGGCTGCACCGTTGTGCTCCCAGAAGACTGCTGAGTATTGCGCCTGGGGAGCGGGTTATGTCCTAGAACAACAACTATCGCCTACATATATCTGCTGCCTGTGGCCCCCTCCTCCTTACCACGTACGCAGGTGTTGCAGCATATTGGAGTGTGGGTGGCGAGTGGGAGCTCCGTGACCTGACCTGCTGACCAGCGGGACTGTCTGGACGATACGACTTTTGCTGTCCTCCGACTCACGAAGTTCCCTGCCCTTGCTGCGCTGCTAGGATGGGACGGCCTGACACGCGGCAACCGAAGCTTACGTTTGATGCAGCCAAAAAACCAAATCGCACCAGCCCGGACTCTCAGAAACAGATGGAGGCCAACAATCCCTCTGACAACCGGGCGACCACCTCCACGGATACCCAGGAACTTCTTCGTGAAATGCGCCAGGGCTTCGCGACCATCGCGGACAAGGTGGATAGGATGTCATCTCGTATGGATGCGGTAGTCCACAAATTGGAGGTCCACGAGGGGAGACTGACGGAAGTGGAACAACGAGTGTCGGACGTCGAGGACACCTCCGGGCAACATACGGCACGTCTAGCTCGGATGGACAACTTATTGCGCACCATAGCGGCTAAGAACGAGGACTTAGAAGCGAGAAGCCGGCGTAATAATATACGCGTAGTTGGAATTCCGGAATCCACCAATGTGGGTAGAATGGAGGAATATGTGGAGCACCTGTTGAGGACTGCAGTGGGGTCGGAGGCGTTCTCCCCCCAGTTCATAGTGGAGAGGGCACACAGATCCCTGGGGCCGGTGCCCAAGCCGGGCATGAAACCAAGACCTATCATAGCTCGGCTATTGAACTACAGGGACAGAGATGCGGCTTTGCGAGCGGCTCGCTCTTCCAAAAAGTTAGTGTGTGATGGTAACGAATTTACGATTTATCCTGACTTCACACCCGTGGTCCAGGAGGAGCGACGCAAATTTCTGGACGTTAAAACGAAACTTCGGGCCCTACAAATTGACTACGCGTTACTCTACCCGGCTAGGCTGCGAGTCACTTATCAGGCGCGCCAAAAGTTCTTCACGAATCCGCAGCAGGTTGAGGACTTCATTAAACAAGTAAAGCGTTCGGCGCGCCAGCGTAGGGAGGAGGCGGAAGACCCTGCTCGCGAAGACGACCAGATTGAAGATGATGAACACTGACCCCGCTGCCTCTGCACTATTGGATGTTGCAAGGGACCCTGTTTGTGAGTACTGACATGGAATACGCAGGGGGAGGGGGTCTGTGGTTACGGCCTATCTGTCTCCCCCTTTCATGACGACTTGGGCGAGGGCTGAGGCCTGGGACATGCTGGAACTGTATTGTGTCGTCAGGTACCCCCCTCTCTCCCGGCGGCTGAGGTTGGTCTGCCGTGGGCGGCTGCTGGAGAGAAGGGGTTGTTGTGTTGCCACCTAGAATGGACCCTAGCGGGTATTACCCATGCTGTTACTGTTGTTGTAGCAGGGATTGTTCTTATCCCTGGTTGTTGAGGGGAGTGGGGAGGGAAGGGGAGGGAGCTAGCACTGGCGAGTTGGGGTTGCCTCTGTGGGAGGAGGGAGGGGGGGCTTGGGGGAATGTTTGGTTGCTATGTGACTTGTATGAAGTTCTGATACACAAGCAAAATGCCACAGTCCACTGTTTGAGGGAAGCGACTTGGATGATTCCTATTTCCGCTTTGCGATTGGGGAGTATGCATTGCACATTATTGCAGCACAGCCAACTACACCAGTATGGGTGCGGGACCAGATGCTCGATGTAATTTGCTATCCTGGAATGTGCGGGGGCTGAAGGATGCACGTAAATGTAGACAATTGTTGGCCTATTGGGATAGACATGATGTGCAGGTGATTATGTTACAAGAGACTCATATTCCCCCATCTACGGCTTCTACATTTGGTGCGAGATGGGCGGGGGTGAGAGCTTTCTCAAACTTCTCCTCGTATGCCAGAGGTACTGCCATTCTTATTCACCGACATCTCCCATTCACGCTGCAGGGGCAGCTAATTGATAAAGAAGGTAGATATGTCATTATCTGGGGGAGGCTGGGAGGGGAGACGGTTACTATTGCCAACTGCTATGCTCCCAATGTTGACGACCCTCATTTCTTCCACCGACTCTGGGGGGGTATAATGGATATAGGCTCCAGATACCTGGTATGGGGCGGAGACTTCAACGTAGCTTTACACCCGAGAGTGGACAGAGCAGATGGATGCTCCACATACCATGCTAAAGCGAGGGAGTCCCTTGATGGGATAGTTGATGAGGGGGGGTTGATTGATAGTTGGAGACACTTACACCCTGATTTGCTGGAGGGCACGCACTTTACGTCCTACACGGGCACATGGGCAAGGCTAGATTACATCTTCGTGTCCCAGGGTTTAGCCCCGAACATTCTCACTTCTCGACATTTACCCAGAACACATTCCGATCATTGCCCTGTTTTCCTGTCCTTGGATATGCCTGGCTTTCACAAACCCCGTCCACCCTGGCGACTACATCCCAACATCCTAATTGACACTGTCTTCTGCGAAGAACTTAGAAGTGACATAGCAGATTTCTTCCCCCGGAACAAAGACACGGTGGATAGTGTGGAAACGGTGTGGGAGGCGTTTAAAGTCACGGTGCGGGGGTGGTGTATAGCCAAAGGCTCAGGGGTGCTCAAAGATATACAACGAACACTGCGCAGATTGGAAGAGGAGCTTCGGACTTTAGAGACTCGTATGGTGCGGGGGTTAGATGGGGAGGCACACAGTGCGTTCAGAACGAAACTGTCAGAGTACGAAGCGGAAGCGCAGAGAGAGGTACACTTCAAGGGGAAACACTGGCGAGCCCGTGCTTATAATGAGGGAGGGAGACCAGGTAAAGCGTTGGCCATGGCAGTGACATTGGCGCGAGGTTCGAACACTATCTTAGAGTTAACTGCAGCAGATGGGACGGTCCACAAAGACAATGCTGGCATACTCCACACACTCCAGACACACTACGAACAGTTGTACACCTCACGAGCCGCTGGGGAGTTTGACCTGGACGGCTATCTGGGGGATATAGCACTTTGCTGGATCAGTGACGTCCACAGACAGTTTCTGGGGGCACCGCTCGAGTTGGAGGAGGTGCGAGATGCCATAATGTCCCTGAGCAATGGGAAAGCGCCGGGTCATGATGGTCTCCCCGCGGAGTTTTATAAATGCTACGTGGAGATTATGGCTCCGGTGCTACGTGAGGTATTCAATGATGCAATGGAAATAGGGGTACTCCCGAGATCTATGCGAGAAGTCATTATAACATCTTTACTTAAGCCTGGGAAACTTCCCACACAATGTGATTCATATCGCCCTCTGTCGTTATTGAACTGCGACGCCAAAATTCTGGCGAAGGTACTTGCAACCAGGCTTTCCTTACTTATGACCACGATCATATTGCCTGACCAGTCCGGCTTTGTCCCCACGAGATCCACATCACATAACCTTCGCACTGTATTTTCCCTCATTCAAACTGTTCACCCGGAGATTCCCCTTGCCGGGGTTTTTTTGGATGCCTCAAAGGCATTCGATTCTGTGGAATGGGGATTCCTATTCGCAGTCCTGCAAAAGATGGGATTCCCTCCTGTCTTTGTGGCCTGGGTACGGTTACTCTACACATCTCCAATGGCGTGAGTATTTGCGAATGGTCAACTTACTACCGCTTTCGCGATAACGAGGGGGACCCGACAGGGGTGCCCCCTTTCCCCATTACTTTTCGCGGTGGCAATTGAACCACTGGCCTGTCGCATCCGACAGTTACACAAGCCCAGCGCCTTCAATTGTTTTCAGCGCCAACTATCAATTTCGTTGTATGCCGATGATGTCACACTTTACGTTAAGGACCCCCAGGCTAATCTTAACTCGCTGTTGCGGGAGTTCGTTGCTTTCGGATGCCTTTCAGGTGTCTCTATCAACTGGAGCAAGTCCCAGATCTTCCCGCTGACACCAGCAGTTGCCGAATTCCCGCTCGATTACCCGCTTGAATGGTGCACTTCGGAACTACGCTACCTAGGGATACAGATCTCAAGAGACAAAGGGGAGACATTGCGGATGAATTACGGAGTGGCCATCACCAAATTGACTGATTCGGTGACGCGGTGGATTAAACTGCCCTTGTCTATGGCGGCGAGAATCTCCCTTGTCAAGATGGTGGTACTACCGCGTTTCTTGTATATGTTCCTCAATATTCCCTATCCGCCTGGCGCATATTTTTTTAAAACCTTACGCTCGGAACTTATCCGACTGGTGTGGGGGGGAAGGCAGGCTAGGCTCCGCTGGGCAATATTGACACAACCCTATGGAGCGGGGGGCTTTGATGTCCCGGACTTCGAAATATACTACTTAAGTGCTCAGGCGCACTACCTATATCATTGGCTACGCCCAACTGCTTTCATGCCACAAGTGGCAGCGGAGGACTGGATAGCGCACCCGCTGCCGTTGGAGGGAGTGGTGCACGCCCCCGTAGCCGCGCTGGAGATGCATTCGAACACTGTATCCTGCACGATAGAAGCGTGGCACAAGATAGGGACACGATTGCAAACCCCGTTACTATATACGACTCGTATGCCACTAGCCTACCATCCACAGGTGACACTCTTGCGAGAGGTAGGATTCCGACGAATGTGCAGGAGGTTGGGGGTGGGGGTGTGGGGGGATCTATTCCGGGATGGCAAGTTCCGATCTCGAGATGACTTTTTTGGAGGTGGCGGACATACCCCTCTGGAGCTCTTCTACTACCTACGACTCAGGGAAGGCCTGAGGGCCTTACTACCTGATTATCCTCATGAACCCCCCAGCTTAGCCCCGCTCACCGTAGTGCTGAGCAGCTCTGATGGCACACACCTGGTTTCTAAACTGTACAAGTGCATTCGAGAGGAACTACCTGTAGTACCTAGTGCGGCTAGAGTGCACTGGGCGAGTGACTTCGGAAGGGATATCACAGATGCACAATGGAAGTACTGCTGCGATTTGTATGGGGAGGTGATGTCTAGCTGTCGCTTTAAAATCATACATTATAAATTTCTCCATAGGATGTACTACACGCCAGCGCGGAAATTCCGGTTTGGGCTCGCCGACTCGGACAGGTGTGAGCGATGTGGTCGGGAGGGAGCGGACTTCTTCCATTTATCATGGACCTGCCCGCAAATACAGGAATACTGGGCGCGGGTCTGTGAGGGCCTGTCCCACATGATAGGTGCTGCACTGACCCCAGACCCGATGTTATTCCTTCTAGGCCATACTGCGCAGATAGCACGGACAGTTAGAAAGTTCACTAATGTAGCACTACTGTTGGCACGGAGACACTTAGCATGTAGATGGGGCCGAGGCCGCGCTCCTAAGTTTAAGGTCTGGTTGCACGATATGCTATACTGTCAGGAGCAGTACAGTGTGTTTTCAGAACTGGTACCTTTACGCTCGAGACCAGTGGACATCTGGGGTCCCCTGCAGGCCTACCTTCTCGCTAACACATCACAGGGGGAGGAGGGTGCTGAAAATACTGACACGACATACACACAGATTATTTGAATGGCTTGTTCTCATTTCACACTTTCTGACCTGTGCTGGAAAGGGTTTATTGGAGGATTGTTGCAGTATTAGAGATGTATCCGGCATGGAGCCGCCCCTCCAGAAGCTGTGTATTACTTGACTGCTGACCTACCTTTGAAATTTTGGCTGCATGCTTTGCATTGATGTTTTTTCTTTCACAGGCACTGTCTACCACCACTGCATTGACTTTACCTCCCTGGCTATTCTATCATGCTACCTACCTGAGTCAAAGCCCCTGATGGAACTGCATTGTTGTTTAGCTGATGTGTAATACCTCTATCCCCCTATATTCCAGACTGCGGCTGTGCTCTCCCGATTCTGTTATGTCATATCACGCTTTCCTGACTGTATATCTTCCTCAATTGGCCCCCTAAGGCAATGTTCTGAGATACATGTCCTACATCTCTTGTGCTCTTGCGGTTGATTAACTCTCACTCCGCTCCCAGGGTATGGGAGTTCAATGCCTTTGATTGCACTAATACAGGTGTATCGCTGCCGGCCTTGTATGGTTGTAGGCGCACTGCTGTGTATGACTGATTGAATGTTAATAAAAGTTTATAATCCCCAAAAAAAATAAAAAAATTTGGCAATTGTGTAATTAATTTTAGGTGTGTGTAGTGGGTTTTATTGGAGTAAAGGGTGGGAAGTAATTAATTTGTATTTGATTAATTAATAATTGGTTATTAATTCATTTTAATTTATGAATTTGGAATTAATTATGGTAATTGTGTAATTAACTTTAGGTGTTTGTTATGGTGTTTATAGGAGTAAAAGGGTGGGAAGTCATTTGTATTGAATTAATTCATATATCTTTGTTAATGTTAATTATTTGATATTTATTTTGAGTAATTGTTTATTTTTTTGTGTGCTGTTTTTACTTTTAAAGGGGTAAAGGGTGGGTATTCAATAGATTTTAAATATATAATTACTAGTTGTTAGTAGTAATAGTCTTTAATATAAAAAAGTTTTAATTGTGTTTTATTACTTTATATTTTTATTTAGGTGTGTGTTGTGGAAATTATAGTGTTAAAGTGTGTGTAGTCAATTAATTTTATTTAGATTATTTTATGAATAATATTTTTTATTGATTATTAATTATGTTAATTATTAAATTTAATTAAATTAATAATGGTGAAGTGTTTTGTTATGGTTGTGGTGTTATAGGGTAGGAAATAAAAGAAATACATTTGTTTTAATCAATTTTTTTGTTTGTAAATATTTTATTTTAAAATAATTATTTTTTGGGAAATGTATTTATTATTTTATTATATATGGTATTTGTAGGTTTTTGTTATATGTTATTAATATTATAATATGTGCTCTTTTTATATTTTTATTTTTATGTTTTAAATATTGTTTATTAATGTTTATTATTATTTTTTGAATTATATACATTTTTATAAGTTTGAGGGTGAATAGTATTTTTTTTCCTCCTGTATCCAACACTTTCCATACTTGAATTCACTGGAGTTGGAATAATTTTTACCCCTCCGCTATCCAGCACTTTCCCTACTGTTGCACTCGCCGGAGTGGGAATAGTAATTTTGACCTCTCCTCTATCCTGCACTTTCCCTACTGTCTCACTCACTGGAGTTGGAATAGTAAATTTTACCTCACCGCTATCCATCACTTTCCCTACTGTTGCAATCTCTGGAGTGGGAATAGTAATTATTACCCTTTCGCTATCCAACACTTTCCCTACTGTTGCACTCATTGGAGTGGGATTACATTTTTTTACCCCTCCGCTATCCAACACTTATCCTACTGTTGAATTCAGTGGAGTGGAAAAACTAATTTTTACCCCTCCCCTATCCAACATTTTACCTACTGTTGCACTCTTTGGAGTGGCAATAGTCATTTTTACCCCTCCACTATCTAATACTTTCCCTACTGTTACACTCACTGGAGTGGGAACAGTGATTTTTACCTCTCCGCTATCCAACACTTATCCTACTGTTGCACTCAGTGGAGTGGGAATAGTAATTTTTACCTCACTGCTATCCAACTCTTTCCCGACTGTTGCTCTCACTGGAGTGGGAATATCACATTTTACCCATCCGCCATCCAACACTTTTCCCACTGTTGCTCTCACTGGAGTGGGAATAGTAATTTTTACCCTCCGCTATCCAACACTTTCCCTACTGTTGTACAGTTTGGAGTGGAAATAGTAATTTTTACCCCTCCGCCATCCAACATTTTCACTACTGTTGCACTCACTGAAGTTGGAATAGTAAATGTAATTATTTTGCTATCCAACACTTTTCCTACTGTTGCAATGTCAATGGTATTTGTAGAGCGCAAACAATCATCCCCAATGGGATATCACGGCGCTGTCCTGACAATAGTGAGTAGTTAACAGATAACAGAGTGAGGATTATGTTTATTCCGATTTTGGGAAAAGAAATGTTTTAATTGCTTCCTGAAGGACAAGTAGCAGTCTGTTAGTCTGAGTTCTTGCGGCAGCTTGTTCCAGTTGTTTGGCGCCAGGTGGGAGAACGCCCGTCCACCCATCCTGGCTGTTTTCACACGAGTGTTGCTTGCTCTAGCAGCCGTACAGGAACGCAGGTTCCTTGTGGGAGCATAGAATCTGATTTTATTTTTTAGGATGCGAGGGCCCATGTTGTGCAGTGCTTTATGCGTTTGCACATTAGCTTGAAGATAGCTTTCTGTCTCATTGGTAGCCAGTGAAGCTCACGCAGGCAGCTTTTGGCTGGGTCGTACTTTCTTTTATTGCAAATTGCCTTTGCTGCAGCATTCTGTACGGCTTGTAGTTTCGCGAACAGATAGTCCGCCATTCCCACAAACAGGGAATTTCTGTAATCCAGCCTGCTCATTAATAAAGACTGGACCAGTATCTTCCTGCACTCAGTGGGGATCCATGGAAAAACTCGCCGGAGCATCTTGAGTAGTACAAAGCCTTTGACACAGATTGTAGATACGTGGGTTTTCATGCTCAGGGTATTATCTAGAATCACACCTACATTTTTGGCCGTTGATGCTGGTATAGGAGCGGTGCCCAGAGTGGTGGGCCACCAGCTGTTGTCCCATAGGTGTGTATGTCTACCAAACAGCAGAATCTCAGACTTGTCTGCGTTTAATTTGAGACAATGGTTGTGCATCCAATTGGCTAATTCGGTCAGGCAGTTCAATAGCCTATCCTTAGGGTCGTCTTCTTCATCTAATGAAATCATTAGTTGGGTGTCGTCTGCGTAAGAGCAGATCCCAACACCCCACTTTCTCCCTATATCGGCTAGTGATGAGACAAACACGTTAAATAGGGTTGGGCTCAATGAGGCCCCTTGTGGGACCCCATACTTGATGTTCCGGGGAGGGGAGACAAAATCACCCATCCGTACTGACTGTGTTCTGTCTTGCATGAAAGACTGCAGCCACCCTAATGCCTTTTTCCGCGATACCCTTGGCTGCTAGGATTTCCAGGAGTCGGTGGTGTGGGACGGTATCAAATGCCACAGAGAGGTCTAGTAAAATCAAGGCGACTGTCTTTCCCTGATCTACCTTGGTTCTGATATTGTCTGACACTGCCAGGAGTGTTGTCTGGGTGCAATTGTTGGTCCGGAACCCTGTTTGGGAGCTGTCCAATAGATCATTGGTCTCTAGGAATTTGGAAAGCTGCCTGTTGACCAATTGCTCCATCACCTTAGACAAATAAGGAAGTTGGGAAATAGGCCGATAGTTTGCCGGGTTGTGAATATCAGATCCTGCTTTTTTTAGTAAGGGAGTGACTATGGCATTTTTCTAATACTTCGGGAATTCATCAGAATTCAATGATTGATTAAAGACTTTGGTTACAGCTGGGCAGATTATTGGTGTTAGTTGAGAGAAAATATGATGCGGGCATGGGTCCAGTGGGGAGCCTGATTTTACTTCCAGCATAGCTTTACCCACTTCCTCCTCTGTAAAAGGGCCGAATCTAGGACAGCTAGCCAGAACTGGGGATGTTACACGAGGTTGTGGTTGCTTTGATTCAATGTTGGAAAAAGAGGCATAGATCGTATCGATTTTTTCACAGAAATATTCATTAATTTTATTGCAGCCTTCTTGCGAGGGGGTAAGATCCACTGATAGATTAGCCAGGCTGCTTAGCTCTTTGACTATTTTGAATAGTTCTTTTGAAGAATTTTTGCTTTCTGTTATCCTCCGTGAGAAATAGTCTTTCTTTGCTTTCCTAATAGCTTTGTTGTAGAGCACAAGTTCCTTTTTGTATATGGCTCTTGTTTCTAGGGTTTTATTGAGCCTCCAATTGTGTTCGCAAGATGTACATTTCCTTTTTAAAGATTTTAATTCAGGTCCATACCACTTCTCTGAGACTGAGCCTCTCCTTTTATGTTTAGAGAGTGGAGCTGAACAGTGTTCCAGCGCACCCTTGATATTATTCTGGAGCTCTTCTATTTCATTATTAATATTGGTGTTTCCTATGAATACATGTGTAAAATGATTCTGGAATTTTTCCACAGAATTTTTTTTCCAGCTCCTAGCTCATGCTGTTGCTGGGGGCATGGATTTAGAGTGTTTGGTAGGTATTTTAATAGTGAACACAATCATGGAGTGGTCAGTCCAAATCAATGGTTTAATTGCATTGATGTCAATGGCTCCTATATTGGAGAAGATGAGATCTAAAATATGTCCAGCCCTATGTGTTGGCTGATTAATTATTTGTGTCAGCTGTAGGATATCCATGTCCTCCACTAACTGTTTGGTTAATGGGTTGCTGCTGCTATCAAAGTGTACGTTAAAATCTCCTATCACAAGAATATTCTTGTTTTTGAGACAGATCGGTAGTATTTGGGTAAAAAGTTGGGCACTAAAGTCTAAAGTGCTTGCAGGGGGGTTATAAACTATCACTCCCCCAAATATAATATTGGTGTTTACAGATACTGAGAATGCCATTGCTTCATGGCTGTTGGACTGTGTGGGATACCCTAAATAGCAGGGCTACCCCTCCGCCTCTTTTCTTCACTCTATTCAGATTGAGTATTTTATAATCCGCTGGAAGGGCTGTCGTGATGTCTGGGGTGCTATGGGTATCGAGCCAGGTCTCAGTTATAAAAACCAAGTCTGGTTTGGTTTCTGTCAATAGGTCCCACAACTCTATCGCATGCTTGGGTAGGGATCTGGCATTGAGATAGATGCATTTAACGGCCAGAGTTGGGGTATTTTTTATACAGACTTCTGTCCCTGTATCACTTCCCCATTGACAGTGCCGGCAACAGAAAGGGCCCATGGTATCATATGGTCCCAGACGAGCACAATGTGTGGTATTTCTTAGTCCTACGTTGTTCAGACTCCTAAGTTCCGCGCTGGAGTATGAGATAGTGTGGTTAGTATCTTTTGTGAGTAATTGGGCATGGAGTGTGGCCCCTGGTCCCGGCATGTCGCGGACGGGCGCAGACGGGCTTGCCTTTGGCGCACCTTCGGTGCCCCGCCGGCGCCCCCGCTGCGCCCATCCGCTGCGCCTCCTATATGAGGGTGCCATTTTATCTACAAAAGGGCGGGAGGGGCTAAGCACTAGTATGCTAGCTCTTCCTCCCTTTCCTCACCCAAAATGGTGGCCCCGATCAGCCTCTACTCGGCTGTAATCAGGTAAAACAGAGTGCAAGTTCCTTTAAAACCTAGTATTCAGTTTTAAAATAGCAATCAATGTTTAAATACAGGTCCCGGCATTCCGCCTCAGGACACTGTATAATTATAAAAAAACGATTTTCTCAAGTGCAAAACAGTTTGTGCAAATAGCAGTTTTTTAAAACAAATTACAAGCGCTCAGTTTACCATAACACACACACTAGCAGTCAGTGGGGGAATGGTTATTTCTGAGGTTTTTATCTACAAAAGGGCGGGAGGGCAGGAGGGGCTAAGCGCTAGTATGCTAGCTCTTCCTCCCTTTCCTCACCCAAAATGGTAGCCCTGATCAGCCTCTACTCGGCTGTAATCAGGTAAAACAGAGTGCATGTTCCTTTAAAACCTAGTATTCAGTTTTAAAATAGCAATCAATGTTTAAATACAGGTCCCGGCATTCCGCCTCAGGACTCTGTATAATTATTAAAAAACGATTTTCTCAAGTGCAAAACAGTTTGTGCAAATAGCAGTTTTTTAAAACAAATTACAAGCACTCAGTTTACCATAACACACACACTAGCAGTCAGTCAGTGCACTGATTTTATTGGGAAATGTAAGTTTAAATGTTTTTTCATAGGTTAATGTTTTAATTTATTCTAGAATTTGTTTATATTTTAAATTATTTTATATATATATTTTATTTTTATATAATGTTAAAGTTTTAAAATTAATTAAAGATAGTAGTTTATTAATTATTTTAAAGTAAATATATATATGTGTAAAATATTATGTTTGTGTTTTTTTAATTAAGTTAATTAAGTTTATTTGCAATATTTGGTAAAAAGTTATATTAAATGTAAATTATTTTGTTAACATTCATATTTAATATATTTAATATATATTATTGTATTTTATATATATTTAAATCCATATTTTTACATCTATTTTTTTTACATCAATATTTTTGATTCAATATTTTTGTACTTACGTGTGTAGGTACGTGAGTCGATATTTTTGTAGTCTATATTTTTTTTGTTGATATTTTGAAAATCAATATTTTTAACATTGATATTCTATCAGTAAACCGTGGCCGGGGGCCCGCCAGGTACTTTGCAGGGGGGCCCTCTCAAGTTTCATTATACCACTGCTTTAGCCTGCCATGTCCAGCTGAGAGGAGACTAGAAGTAAAACTTAAACAGGAGTGGCTTGTGTCAGTGGAAAAAGGGGGGACGAGAGGGGGTTGGATCGGAACAATGGAGAAAAATTAAATAATAAAAAATAACTTACCCAGCATTGCACTCTTCTGCTCGTCCCCACTGCAAGCACGCGCTCCCAGACTGCCCTGCGGCCAATCCTGAAGCTGCTCTCATTCATGAGAGCAGCTTCAGGATTGGCATGAGCGCCGTGAATATGCGCTCCCAGCCAGACTGGGAGGCTGTGCTTGCTCTCTCCAACACGGCAACGCAGCACGGGTTGGAGAGAGGTTCAACGCACATGGGCAGATTGTCCGTCCTGTTACAGTTTGGCCGTCCTGAGGAGGGCGCCCAAACCATCATGCGCACTGATAACTGTGCCCACCACTCCGCCTGCAGTACTGTCACCCCCTGGCCCTGCACCCAAGACTCGGAACACAGTCCCTTAGACGAAAAATAAAACAGGTTTTAAACCCATTTTATTATCGTTTTATTTTTCAAGTTTTTGAGTGTGCTGTCCAGGGTTGGGGCGATGCTCCTTCGCCATAGCAGAGGAGTTGCCTTTGAACTAGAAGTAAAACAAATTAATAATTTAAACCATTTCCTTCCTGGTTAACAGTATTTTTTTTGCTTATATATATCTGCTTACTATGCTTTATGCTTTTTTATGATGCTCACAATCACTGTGGAAACGGCACTGGCAAGGAAATAAGAGTGAGTGAAAGGAAAGCTTTAGCAGCAGAAATATTGCATCTTTACATTTATTCTGAATTTCAAGTCACGTGACTAGATTTCCCCAGCTCAGTGCTTTAGATCTGGAAAACCTATGCGTAATGGTGGACCATTCCTTTGTTTACCAAGTTAGTGCACCATTACCATGGCGGGTGGACTTTGTCCACCCACCACCGTAACGGAAAATGGGACCGACTGCTAGAGGTGCGGCGGTCCCACAAGGCAAATTAGGATTCACCCGCCACACTGGCGGGCGCATTCTTGCCTTTACCATTGCGGCGGGCGGTGCTGTAAATTGCACCCGCCGCATTGTTAAAGGTGCATGTTGTGCATTGCAATGCACAATGTGACAGGCACTGCGCGGTGCCTGCCACCTTGTGTATGGCAACGAACCCCCACCCGTCCAGAGGCCCCCAACGGGCCCCCAAAGTCAATCTCCTCATGCCTTTCCATAGCAGAACTCCGCCATGGAAAGGCATGCCCACCGCACACGTCATAATATGGATGGCGGTGCCTGCAAGGCACCGCCACCATATTGTGGGCCTTTTCCTCCCGGCAGGCAATTGTGACGATTGCCTGCTGGCAGAAATGCGGCAGACGGTCTGTCCGTCCGCCGCGGCACCCCCCGCCATGGTAATATGGCTGGGGTAATTAGCGGTCGGGCGGGGAGTTATGGAGTGCGGATCGCCAAAGCCGGTCGGGCAGTGGCGATCCGCACGCCATCATAATGACCCCCTAAGTGTGCAGCTGAAAAATAACATTTAGGGTGTGCACAGTCGCATAGAAATCAAAATTTTAATTAAAGAAATGAGTAGCTTGCTATTGTTTGCTCGATGCACATGAAAAGCACCTGAAATAGATGTGATTTCCTGTGGAGACCAAGTTGATTCGCGAGCATAGGGGGTAATGTGTTCTCCCTTGGGTGTGAGAGTTAGCAGTCTTGCGGGCTCATTTTGCATGCCATGCAGGTTATTCCATCGGGAAAGGAGGATACCCTTAAAACGCGCCATTGATGTAATCTTGTCTGGACTTAGTGACTGCCGCTTGCTGTGATATGTCCAATGGCACCAGAACATGGACCCAGCCCTTGACTACCAACACCGAAATCAACAGTGATTAATAACCTCTGCACTTGTGTCATTAGCTCCTACCTTTAACCATAAAAAACATTTTGGAACTCAAAAGTCTGCAGTTTTATTAACACATAATTTAAATAACCCATAGGCCATCCCATGCAGTTATTAGATTATGGCACAGCTACTAAGGCCCTCATTATTAGATGCCTGTTAGTGCCTCTGGTCATTCCGGCCACTGGAGATATCATTACTCAAAATGCTGATGGACATGGTAACTTTTGTTACTAGGCCCATAGACCTTTAATGTGCGCTTCGGCTGGGTCAAGTACTGCTATAAACTCAGTAGATTAAACCAAATGCCTTTTGGAAAAGATCCCTTTATTCCAATCACACTGCCTTTCAATCTTCCTGGTTTAACTTACTAACCAGGAACCAACAACCAAATGACGGAGCAGCCAGGCAGGACTTCTCATGATGATCGCTAAGGCACGAGCTGTGATTGGTGTATGTGTCTTGAAGGCAGCATTTATTTTATTTTTTTCAGCTGCCCTTGCTAATTGGTATCCCTAGGATCTGCAGGTTGAAGACCACTAACCTCATTTGGTTCAATGACCTGGTAATTTTTATAATTTCCTCATAAACACTTCTTCCAACCGAGACAGAAGATAAAAGATACAGGATTACAATGTACCGTTTTTAGGTCCTTCTTAGATACAGATTTAGCTGTTTTGCCAGCCTCTGTAATTTAAAAAATCCTTAATGAAAATTACATACGAATGTAAATACCAAGAGGGTCCTTGGATCCACCCTCTTTATCCATTGGCGTCTTCAGTTGTCAGTCATATTTTGCTTTCGCCCAACACAGAATACAGCAAGGGGCAAGGGGCAATGGGTCAGCCTGATTCTGTATTTTGCCAGATCACGGGCAAAGCCACTTACAAAAACGTGCATGTCATTCGTAATAGGACTGATGGACAAAAGCACTGCCAATCCTCTTTTCTTTGCGTTTCCTACTTTTTGAAAAATTTTAAGTCAGCTCTGTGTATTTAAACTATGGGGCCCATTAGGTTGCCCCCGCCAGCCTGGCGGGGCATTCCGCCTGCCATCCTCACCTAAATGACGCCCCGCCATATTAGTATGGCGGGGGGGAACCGCGGCGGACGGAAATACCGTCCGCCGCTTTTCCTCTCTGCTTTTGCGACCGGGCGGAAAAGGTCTAATATGGTGGCGGTGTCTAATAGACACCGCCAGCCATATTAGCATGGGCTTGTTTAGATGCCTTTCGCCATGGAAAGGCATGCGGTCTTCACTTTGGGGGCCCCCTGGATGCCTGACGCGTTTCGAAGTGTCCCCACTTCTCTTCAGAGGCTTTGGCAGTTATGAAGGAGCACTTGAGGCACCACACCCCTTCTTGCTTAGATACACGCCGTGGATGGGACTTATGGGACGTAGTGCCTCACGTCGCGCTAATGTTCAGTTGGAAACTTTTCAAGCCCACAGATGGAGCCTCGCAGTGTGGAATTCGTGCAAAATCCATACGCTGCTGTCCCATGTTCTCGGCCCGTAGTCAAGACCGCATGGCCCCCGGTTCTTTCAGGGTGGTGCTCCTTCCGCGGCAAGGGTCGCCGCGTAAATATTCCGGCTCCGAAGTACCCAACATATATATATATAAAGGATTTTCTGTGTTTTACTCCTCAGTCCATACCATCATACAGTCCCAGAGGATCATAGGCAAGGCAGCACTCTTCCTCAGCAAAGAGTTTCAGGCACGTTTAAGTTGCTGTGGCATGTACCATTTTTACTTTTTCAGATGTTTCTTCATTTAGTTTCAGAAAAGTGCAACATGCAAGACATCCAGTGCATCAGGAAACAAACAAAACGACCTAAGTATTTCATCTAGAGGCCTTCGTCTGGGTCATGTGATCAAAGGTGCAGGGTGTTTAAAAAGAGGTTGGTAAACCTGCCCTCCCTTGCAATAATATCCCATTTTCTTTTCAGCTTTTTAAAGGAACAGTAATATAAGGCACATTACAGATTGAATATGCTGACAGATGTTTCACTGTGCTCAGAAGTCCATAGTGTACAATCTGGTCAATGATCTTATAACATACTAGAGGTGGATGTAGTCAAAATGGTGGTAAAGTACCCACACAATTATATAATACATTAAACAAAGATGTTTCTTTTACCATTTCTGCGATAAAGTATCAAGAAGAGTTAATCAACCAAGCAGTGTTGTAATTCAAAATTGTGTTTTTACATCCTGTCAAATCATTCATGTCCCACCATGTCCCACACTATGGATATCATAACTCCAAACAGTATTTTTTTAAAGGATATGTATATAAACGTTTGAGAGTGATCAGCTTTTTCAAATCACGGTGAAGTACCTGAAACAGTGAAATATTCTCCCTATTACATATCTTATCAAATTGTTCTAGTTGGAGTTTCATTTCGAGCTTCTAGGTTAGATTGAGTTTTGTCATTAAATGCAATCATTTGTTTGAATGATATATCAAATGCAGAGATAATCAGAGTAACATCCGTGATGAATAAGACTTGTTCTACAAAAGTTACCATTAATGCTGTGAAACACAACATTAAGGAGTATAACAAAAAATTATTACAAATCAAGTACTCTTGTGATTCAGTTGTTCCCAATTAAAGAAAGTTATGCAGTTCAGCATCTGCATTGAGTCCACACGGCGTCTCAGTTCCCTTCAGAATGATCCATTTCGATTCTGCCTGTCTCAACAGGCGATTCCGATCACCTCCTCCAATGTTAAAGGGAATGTGTTCTATTCCATAGAATTTAAGATTGTCATAGACACCTTCATGTGTGTTCCAAATGTGTTTAGCGATGGCATATGCAAAGTCTTTATTTTTGATTGCCCTTAAATGTTGAAGAATGCGAAGCTTCAATTAGTTTGCTGTGCTTCCTATATATTCTTTTCCACACTCGCATTTAAGAGCATATACAACATGGGTGGTTTCACATGTTATCCTCTCCTTGATATTTTTATGTTCTTCCAGTTGAATGTCAATTTTGTGTTGATTTAACCATATTTGCAGGCTTTGCATTTTGGACACTTGAAGAATCCTTTAGCTTTCAGCCATTGCATTTTACTACCACCTTGATCTGTGTTTTGGTAGTGGCTGTGTTTTAGAATATCTCCAAGAGATGGTGCCTTTTTATATGTTATGTTGGGATGAACCAATGTTATTTCTTTCAGATCTTCGTATTAGGATAGGATGCACAGCTCGTGAGTGTGAATTCGTACAATTGGGTTCACCTAGGGTAGCGTAGATACCCCTAAAAACGCCAGTAGTAAGAACGTAAAAAGTGATTCCAGAAGGACACTGGGACCATCCCCTAGGGAACACCTTAATTTCCTCTTATGGACAGAGGATTCCACAACGTTAAATGCGTCAAGTTATTCTTTTTATTGATCAAAAGTTCGTTAAATGTTGATTCAAAACATATTGGTTTAGTTCATATTTTCACTCATTGGAAAGCATGAGTGACACCTTAATTCCTGAGACATCATTATAGTTCAAAATATCCAATGCATTTCGGGCTGTACTATACGCCCTTCATCAGGGAATAATGCTGTAACAAAAGAAATATTCAAAGTCACCACCTTCCATATAACATTATACAGTTCATTCAATTAAGCCTCTTATGATTTCAAAACGTGCATCTGTCCGGTTATACAAAACGAAACATTGTTTGAACCATAAATAAAAAAAGCCAATCAACTATAGATGAGTAACTCACATGTCTGTTGAGTGATTTGGTAACTGCTCAACCGGTGTATTAGCGCTGTTACAAAGAAAAGAGAAACGCGGGTTGTAATGAGTTGTGTAAACGCGAAATGTAAAATGTGGCGTATCTACTGCGTTTTGGTAGATGCACTAACCTGATGTTCGGTAAGACCGGTGTGTTCAAACGTGAGTTGGCCCGCTAGTCAGAGGGTCCGTGCTCACGGCAATTTTAGATTTCTCAATGCAACATTGTTGCTGTTCGGTTAATTATTTAAAACGCGATGCCGATCACGTGGGTAATGAGGTTAGAAAAAAGACTATCGAGCTGGAGTAACTAGAAATAATTACACGTATCGTGGTTTGTACGTGCCAGAGATAAGTGCCATTTTTGAGAAAATGGTGAAACAGGATCTCAGCAAATTAAAATATCAACGACATACAAACAAGAATATAACTCAGAAGGATCTTGATACCCTCAGAAAATTATCACACAATGAGAAAATAATCTGTACCAAAGCAGACAAAGGTGGTGCAATCGTGATAATGGACCGAGCACAATATGAACTAAAAGTTATGGAACATGTAAGAGACACAAACATCTACATGAGACTTGAACAGAATCCAACCACTGAATTTTCACAAAATCTCAAAGAAATCGTGGAAAGAGCATACGAAATGGGAACAATTAATGACAGAACAAAAAAATTCTTGCTGAAAGAAAACCCTAAAAGTCCTTCTCTAAACATGGTCCCAAAAATTCACAAAAACCTACTAGACCCTCCATTGAGACCAATAGTGTCCACTCGCAACAGCATACATGAACCAGTGGGTCAACTACTGGACAAATATCTACAGCCTGTAGTAAAAACCATGGCAACATATGTAAAGGATACTACAGAGTTCTTAACAAAACTGGAGACTATCAGGTTGGATCCTGGCGACAACATAATCTTATGCACAGCGGATGTAAAATCATTATACACCAGCATACCACACTCAATGGGCATAGAAGCCATAGAGAACGCACTCATGAACACAGATCTTGACGTGAATTTTCAAACATTTTTGATGGAACTGATGCTTTTCTCTCTTTACCAAAGTTACTTCAAACACAATGACCAATGGTACCTGCAACTGGTTGGGACAGCAATGGGCAATTCGGCCGCGCCGGTCTATGCTAACCTTTTCATGAAGTTTTATGAAGAAAAGCACATATTATGCAACGAACGATGGGTCAAAAACCTAAAAACTTTCATCCGGTACATAGATGACATCTTTATTCTATGGTCTAGCACGAAAGATGAACTACAGGAGGCTCTTATACAATTTAATCAAGTTGATGAGAGAATACAATTGACCTGGGAAATGTCAGATACCACCATTGCATTCCTAGACGTGAAAATTATTCGTACAGACAAGGGCCTTGCAACTGATCTACACATCAAGAGCACAGATCGTAATAACATGCTTCACTACAGTAGTTTTCACGAGCATAATTTAAAGAAATTCTTACCTTTCTCTCAGATGGCTAGAGTTAAAAGGATAACATCAGAACCCAGCACATCACAAAAAAGATTAAAAGAGATGGAAGACAAGTTCAAACAAAGAGGATATCCACAACACATTTTGGATCAATCAAAATGTAAAATTGACCAGAAAGATAGAAAAACACTTCTACAACCCAGCCAAAAGAATGAGCAAACAAGAATAGTTGCCATTTCTAAATTTTCAACTACAAGCTACAAATACAAAAAGACCATCCTTAAACATTGGCAAATGCTCATGTTAGAACCCGATTTCAACCAGAGTTTTAAAGAACCTCCTCTATTCGCATTTACAAGATCAAGAAACCTAGGAGAAATGATTCAACCAAGAACCTCCATCTCTGAAATCTACCACGGAACTAGACCATGTTATAATTGCGGACACTGCAATAATGTGATAAAAGGAAACAAAATTAACCATCCAATGAAAGGCCAAGAAATTAAATTGAGAGTTAATGCTACTTGTGATTCGTCGAACATCATATATGCCCTTAAATGCCCGTGTGGCAAGTTATACATCGGGAAGACTGAACGTAAGATGAAAACTAGACTCACAGAGCACAAATCTAATGTACGTTTAAAGAACGTAAAATCAACCGTTGCAATGCATTTCATGGAAGCCAAACACAGCATTGCCCAGCTCAAATTCATGATCCTAGAGACTATTAACAAAATAGAAGGAAGAGACAATACAAAATATATTCTCCAAAGAGAGAATTATTGGATTTTCAAATTGTGCACGCAGAAGCCATTTGGTTTGAATGATAGAAATGAATTCTCATGTTACCTGTGAATTATACTGTAAATTTGCCCATGTGTCTTGTAAGTTTGGTTCTCCTGTTTAGCATTTACCACACCCATATTAACGGTCATTTCAATCCAAGTCGTCAATAGCACCACTCACTGGAGCATGTTTCTGGAGACCGCTCCTCATGCTTACCGGTTCGATACCACGTCATCTACTTTTTGTCCTAATTTCCTTTTTATTACCATTTTTTCAGTCGTTTCATACACTTAATTTACAGCGTTCCATTTACTCATCATTTAAAGTTCAGATAAAGCTGACACTTATGTGTGGCACTTATCTCTGGCACGTACAAACCACGATACGTGTAATTATTTCTAGTTACTCCAGCTCGATAGTCTTTTTTCTAACCTCATTACCCACGTGATCGGCATCGCGTTTTAAATAATTAACCGAACAGCAACAATGTTGCATTGAGAAATCTAAAATTGCCGTGAGCACGGACCCTCTGACTAGCGGGCCAACTCACGTTTGAACACACCGGTCTTACCGAACATCAGGTTAGTGCATCTACCAAAACGCAGTAGATACGCCACATTTTACATTTCGCGTTTACACAACTCATTACAACCCGCGTTTCTCTTTTCTTTGTAACAGCGCTAATACACCGGTTGAGCAGTTACCAAATCACTCAACAGACATGTGAGTTACTCATCTATAGTTGATTGGCTTTTTTTATTTATGGTTCAAACAATGTTTCGTTTTGTATAACCGGACAGATGCACGTTTTGAAATCATAAGAGGCTTAATTGAATGAACTGTATAATGTTATATGGAAGGTGGTGACTTTGAATATTTCTTTTGTTACAGCATTATTTCCTGATGAAGGGCGTATAGTACAGCCCGAAATGCATTGGATATTTTGAACTATAATGATGTCTCAGGAATTAAGGTGTCACTCATGCTTTCCAATGAGTGAAAATATGAACTAAACCAATATGTTTTGAATCAACATTTAACGAACTTTTGATCAATAAAAAGAATAACTTGACGCATTTAACGTTGTGGAATCCTCTGTCCATAAGAGGAAATTAAGGTGTTCCCTAGGGGATGGTCCCAGTGTCCTTCTGGAATCACTTTTTACATTTCTTTCAGATCCTCATCTTTTCTCAGAATTTTCCAATGGTTCTGGAGAGCATTTCTAACAGTCTTACTGACAGAATTATATTGTGTGATATATCTCACTTTGTTGGTTTCAGGATCATTATCTGATATTGTGGTTGTTTCTTTGGGGTGTAATAAGGTCTCTCTTTTCCTTTTCAATGTCCTTGATTTCGCATTGTCTAGTACTGCGATGGGATATCCTCTCTGCATGAATCTGGTATATATCAGTCCAACTATGTAAGGAATTCTGTTTCTTCTGAACCGGTCCTACTCACTCTTAAAAAGTCACCATATGGAACACTCCATTTTAGGCATCTGGGATGAGTGCTATTTGCTGACAAAATGCTGTTGCATGCTGTGGCTTTACGAAACAGAGTGGTGCATAACTTTTGACCTTTTATGTAGCTATGTAGGTCTAAGTAGTCGATCTCTGTTTTGTTAAAGTTGTAAGTGAACTGCAGCTGGAACCTGTTTTTATTAAGATTTTTAAGGAAGGAATTCAATTTCTCTGTATTTCCCTCCCAGATTAAAAACAGGTCATCTATATAACGTACCCAAAGTACAATGTTCTCCACCACTTGTTTATTTTCGTCAGACCAGATCTGTTCTGCCTCCCACACGCCCATGGTGAAATTTGCATATGTAGGAGCGAATTAAGTCCCCATCATTGTACCCCTACTTTGTCTGTAGAATTTTTTGTCAAAAATAAAAGTATTATTTGTGAGGCAAAAGTGTAACATTTCCAGTAACATGTTTGTTTGTTGTAAAACATTTAAAGATCTTGACCGAAGGAAGGATTCACAGGCTTCGATTGAATCTTCATGCCTGATCGAAGTGTACAATGATACCACATCTATGGTTATCACTGTATAATCATCCTTCCAAGGGATGATGGCAATTCTGTTCAGGAAATCCATGGAGTCTCGAATGTACGATGGTAAGTTTTGTACATAAGGCAATAAGAAAATGTCCAGAAATCTTGAAGTATTTTGTAAAAGGGAGCCACATGAACTGAAAATTGGACGCCCTGCAGGATTGTCCATACTTTAATGAACTTTCGGTAGTACATATATAGTTGGTATGACCGGATGTTCTGTCATGAGGTAGTCCATCTCATTCTCGTCCAATAAGCCAACTTGATGTTTTGCAGCATCTTATGGAATTTGTTTTTAATTATTGGTGTGGGAGCTTCTTTTAGTCTTTCATAGTTTGCTGGATCATTCAATTGCCGTTTTAATTCCATGTGATATTTTTGGATATCCATGACTACGATGTTTCCTCCTCTGTTGGAGGGTTTTATAACAATATTTCCATCCGATATATAATACTTTATTGTTTATGGTTATTAACCTTCTCAATCTAAAACAGCAGGTACAATTCAACATGGCCAAATTATTTTAAGTTACACAGAAGTAAAATTCAAGCATTTAAAAACAATGAGATATTTTGGATAATAAAAGGCGCATACTGCATATATATATTATAGCACTCCATTGAGGAGAGTAGCTTATTCTATTCAGATTTCTGGATACAATCCCCCCCCAAGTGTTAACATGACCTACAAACAATAAACTGAATGATGGATTAGGATGTACACTATGTGACCAGAAAGGATATCTACAGCTTGGGGACAGTGGTTGGTGGACATGGGAGGACTAAAACTCAATAGAAGGTATTGTGTCATAGAGACTGGTAGCACACATAACTGTGAAAGATTTACAGTGTGATAGAGTCATCAAATGCAATTCATTGCAAAAGAAGTCCATTTCCGATTTGGCTCAATGAATGACTTGCGCCATTATCCACTATGGAAAGTGAGGCAGTCTTCTTTACATCCTTAGAGACTTCCCATCAGTGGGCTTGCTCAAATCCCCTCATCATTACACGCTTTCATTTTGTGGCCTCATTCAAGGTCACCAAGTATGAATGCCCTGCTAACAATTGATTGAGCTGGCAACATGTGATTACTGACAAAAGCAACACAATCTGTCAGAGGCTACTTGTGGCGCTTCGGTTATCCCCTAGAATGTATCTTATTAATCTGTTTGCTTGCTGAATTCACTTTATCACCATGGCAACAGAGTTTGTGGTATGGCCTCAATACAGCAGAACCTTCATGGCAAATACAGATTGGCTGAACTGTCCATCCGATTATGTGCTGAGAGAATATTCACCCCTTCGCAAATCCTCCCACATTCAGCGTTCATTAAGTGCGGGCGAGGTAAAGGGTGACATGTTATGGCGACTCCTCTGTTTTGTTTTGATAAGGGTATAAGACCAGCCTCGCTGCTCCACCAGCCACTCTCCAGCTGCCTTGATTTACCACCTAGTAAAACCACCACACCACTGTGAGAAAGTGCAATTTTTCTTGCCTTGGTATGCCCCCACTTTTTGCTGAACTGCTGATGTACTTTGACTGAGTGTGCCCTGGGTTCCTGCCAACCAGGTACCCAGGGCCTGTGTTCCTTCCCTAAAACTGTGTTGAAACTAAAACCCAATGGGCATCTCTGGCCACCTGTCAGGCCAAAGTAAATGGTACCTTAGGTACCCAGGGCATGGTGACCAGAGAAGACCCCTAAGGGCTGCAGCACTTATTGTGCCACCCTTAGGGGCCCTGTACCCTGACACCCACACACTGCCTTTGCAGGCTGAGTGTCTAAGTACAGAACTAAACAAAGAGTCGACATGGCACACATCTCTGTGTGCCATGCCCACAAGATCCACTGCCCTGGCATACCTCAGTCACCCCTCTAGCTGGGTGCCCTATGCCAGTGGTGAGGGCACAGGTGCATGAGCCCTGTGCCCCTACAGTACCTAGGGCCATTCCGGGGCACTGTAAGTGCAGTGCTGCCATTAAGAGTATATGGTCCTGGGAGGTCGACATTACAAACTCCACAGCACCATGATGGCCTCACTGAAGACTGAGAAGTTTGGTATCAAACTTCTCAGCACATTAAACCCGCATTGATGCCAGTGTGAGATTTAATGTAAAATGCACCAGAGAGCATTTAAGAGATGCCCCCTGAAACCTAACCTACAATTCACATCTGGACTGAGAGGCTGTCTAGGCTGCCACACAAACATGTTGCTGGACCCCTAAGTGGAGAGACCCCCATTCTCCTGGGCCTGCAACAATGCTCATCCTGGGCGAGGTGCTAGGTCTCCTCCCCCAGGATGGGCAGGGGGAAGCTTCAAAGGCCTGCCGCCTCTGTGAGCTTCTCCAGACCATTTGCTGTACCCAGCAACTGGTCCCCACCCTACATCAGGAAGGGGGGTGTGCCAGCCTGTGCCAACTCCACCCCTCAGGTGGGAGAGGCGAGGTGAAGCACGACCCCGAGCTCCAGCCACCTTGAGGATCGGGAGCCCTGCCCAATCACAGCTAGGCTCCTGCCCCCCTCCCACCGGAGAGGAGCAGACTAGGGGGTGTACCCACCCCAGGGCAGGGACCAATACCCTACATGTAACGCCCCTACATTCAGTATTTAGGGGCTCCCTGAACCTTCCTTCCAGAGATCCCAATAAGAAAAGAAGAAAGATGATCAAGAAGAAGACCCGCCGTGCAGCTGCTAACAACAGGACGACACCCACTGATTTGGCCCCAGCCCTACCGGCCTGTCGATCCTGGAACCTGCTCCTGCTTAATCACGGCGACTCCTGCGGACAGCAACCTTGGGACCCCCGGAGGACCTGCATGCCTTGACCCTCTTGAAGACTGGGAGTCCCATAAGCAGAGGCTCTGTTCAACCATACCCCTGGTGCCAGCCAAGGAGCACCAGACCAACCCACTCTGCACCCGCCGAGCCCGGCCCGTGCCCGAGAGATCCACGAGGACGTCCCCCTGGTGACTGGGACCTAAAGTCCAGTGCTCAAAGACCCTCCTTGACGGACCAGACTACGCCTGCAGCCTCAGAACCAGGGACCCCCCCAACTGCGACCAGCTGAGGGTAAGATTTCCTGACGCCCAAAAACACCCCTGCACCCGGCACCCTGCGGCCCCCTATGCCTTCCTTTTGGGTACCTACCTCTTCTCCAACTTACCTCTCGAAATGGTGGTCGCACCTGAAGAATCACCCTCCCCGAGTCTGCAGCCTTTGTTCCCTTTTTACCTTTCCCATTGAATAACATTGAGCGCCCGACGGCTCAAAAGCACCCTGCACCCAGCCGCCCGAGTGCCTCTGGCCGTGCTCCCTGTGTCCTATCCTACTTCCCCATTTGCCCTGAGGAAGTCACCAGGAGCCCAGCTGCCACAGCTGCGTGGCCTGCTAGCCAGCAGCCACCAACCGCAGGCCCCCTGGCCCTCATTGGATAACATTGGGCCTAACTACCTCTGCACCCGGCTGCCCCTGTGCCGCTGAGGGTGTACCAACTTTACCTACCTGACCCTGGGGGACCCCTGAGTCTATGCCCGGAACCTTAACTTCACTGGTTGAGTACTCATCTGGAAACTGATAACTCACTTTCCTGCCATGGGATAACATTGACTGGTTTGTCTCGAAAAATCTAAGTGTGACGTTTTGAAACTCTAAAATATTCCTATAAAATCAACCGAATATCGAATTCCGAGGTACTCACCCGTGATCAGGAGAGAAACCAGTACTGTACCTTGTAGCCCAGTATTGAATCGCAAAAGTAATCCTAACCGGGTTGGCTAGTAACCTGAATTTTCTCCATAGGAATCCATTGTCTGCTTTTCTGTGAAATTTCTTCAAAGTGTCTACTTTTGAAAACTTGAAATATTCCTTAAAAATCATAGCAACTACTGAAATGTAATTACTTTACCTGTGTTACGTAGAGATCCCAGTGCTGGACATAGGACCTGGATTACAAAAGTAATGAGAATGTACTTTACCTGTAACCTGAATTTTCTCCCATTGGATAACATGGCTAGATTTTCACTGAAAAGTTTCTAAGTGTGAACTTTTAAAATGCCTTCATATTCCTTAAAAAGCATTGCAATGACCAGAAGTTTTTACTAAACTGTTTTCAGCTTACACCCCAGGACTGAATCTAGGATCCAGTCCTGGAATTACAAAAGTAATCTACAAAGTAGTTAACTGCATTTTTGTAGAAAAATCCATTGAGCTCAATATTAAATTGTGTCTAGAATTGTGTTGCCTACTGCAACCCCTGTACCTATTGTGTTTACAAAGTTATTACCATTCTGCAAAGTACTTTCCTGAGATCACTCATAATTGAGAAAAGTAGTTTGATACCTGTTGGTTCTAAAAATGAAAAAAACGATATCTTTTGATATAGAAACAATTGGCCTGGAGTTAAGTCCTTGAGTATGTGAAACCTTTTGCTGACTGAGTGTGTACTACAAATGCTTTACACTGTCCTCTGTTACTGCCTTACTGCTCGACCAAGCTACCACTTTTGAGAGTAAGGTCAGCCCTGACTTTAACCTCTGGTATACCTCTTGGGTTTGTGGTGTCTATACACACTATACCTTACTTTGGTCCAGTATATATAGAGCCACTTTCTCACATTGGTGGATCAGCGGTGGGATACAAACTTGCATTTGTTGGACTACTTGGTTACCATCTGATCACACAACAGAACTCATAAATTGCCTATAGAATTCTGAAATAGTTTTTTCCAAAAATACTAAAAGTCTGGTAGGGCCTTGCTTAAGTCCCATTAGAATTTTAGAAAAATAAAAGTCACTACAGCTATAGTAGAGGGCTAGAACTGTCAGGTTAGAATGTCTCAAAAGAACCCTGCTATTAGTGAAGATGACACCATGGACCTGGTGGTTGAGGAGCCCGACCTCATACCCTACTTACACTTGAATTTCAAGGAATTGAGGTCCTTATGCAAAATTAAAAACATAGTCATGGGCCTGCATCCAACCAAACAAGGGCTCCAGGAGCTCCTGGCTGAGTATGCAAAAGGCCACCCATCTGAACAGGGTGACACCTAGTCAGAGGAAGAAGAGGAGGAGGAGGATAATAATAATCCCCCCCCCATCTCTAGGGAAGTAAGGGTCCCTACACCGTTAACTCCAAGAATCAGCTTCTGGGAGCCTGGGAACCACACAGGTGGGCTGGGCCCCAGAGAACACATTGGGGAGAGCCCCAATGAAGAGGACAACTTCTTAGCCAAGTTGACCAAGAGATTAGATCTAGAGTCCAGACTCCTGGCTCTGGAAAAAGAAAGAAAAGAGATGGGGTTAGACCCCATCTCTGGTGGCAGCAATACCAATTATAAGGATAGATAGCAATCTTATGATCCTAAAAACCCCAAATGGATTTTCCCTAAATTTGAGGAAGGTGATGATATCACCAAGTGGCTCACAGCCTTTGAGAGGGCTTGTGATGTCAGAAGATTAAAGAAACCTCTCTGGGGGGCACTCCTGTGGGAACCATTCTCTGGTAAATGCAGAGACAGGCTTTTGACCCTCTCTGGGCCAGATGCAGGGTCCTATGACCTCATGAAGAAAACTCTGATTAAGGGATTTGGGCTCACTACTGAGGAGTAGAGAATCAGGTTCAGGGGGCTCACAAAACCCAGACCCAATCCTGGATAGATTCTTTTAGACTACTCAGTAAAGACACTGGATGGTTGGTTAACTGGACATAATGTGCATGATTTTTCTGGACTTTACAATTTGTTTGTGAAGGAACACATTTTGAGTAATTGCACACATGAAAGTTGCATCAGCATTTGGTAGACCTAGGTCTAATTTCTCCCCAAGAATTGGGAAAGAAGGCAGACCATTAGGTCAAGACTAGGGTGACAAGTACAGCCACTGGGGGTGACCAAAAGAAGGTGGTTACACACCCTCCCCAGGGGAAAGGTGGTGAGAACCCCCAAGATGAAAAGTCTGAGTCTTCCAAAGGGCCCCATAAACCTGGACAGGGGGTGGGTCCCAAACTACTCCCTATGTGCCTCAGCCCTATAGGGGAAAGAACTTTGATCCTAACAAGGCCTATTGTAAGAACTGTAAGAAGTTGGGACATCTAACTGTAGACAAAAACTACCCCTACAACAAAGCCCCTAAGGCACCCAGTACAGTTACTCCAGGGACAGCAAGTCTACAGATGGGATCAGAGGAGTGTCCAGAGCAAATCTCGGAGTACACTCAAGCTAGTCTAGTCTCCTTGGGGGAAATGGAGTTTGCCAATGTAGCTGGGCTACCACCCAACTTGAAGAAGTATTTGCAATACCCCTCTATTAATGGAACTAGAATAGAAGCCCTGAGGGATACAGGTGCCAGTGTCACTATGGTGAAGGATATACTGGTTTCCCCAGAGCAATACTTGATTGGGAAAACTTACCCAGTCACCAATGCTGACAGTGTTACCACTTATTGACCTATGGCCATGGTGACACTAGGTTGGGGGAGGTTACTGGCCTGAAACTAGTGGTGGTCTCCCCACAGTTACCAGCTGACTGTCTGCATGGAAATGACCTGGAAACTTCAGCCTGGGCTGAAGTTGAGCAATTATCCCATGCTGCCATGCTGGGTATTCCTAGACTGTTGTGTGTGCAAACCAGAGCACAAAGAAGGGTGAACAAGTAGCGTTGCAGCCTGAAAGTATGGCCCAACCAACCAAGAGAAAAAGCAAAAAGACTGGGGGACCAGCTTCTACACAGCAAGCCTCTCAGGACCCCTCTCCTCAGGGAGAGGACTTGGAAACCCTAGAGGGAACTGAGCCCATGCAGCTTGAGCCTTACCAGGCTGGACTCCTGGGCCCAGGGGGACCCACTAGGGAAGAGCTGTGCCAGGGTCAGCGAAACTGTCCCACTCTTGAAAGCCTGAGGCAGCAAGCTGTTTCAAAAGCACAGGGAGATGTCAGTGATACCCGCAGCGCTTATTGGGAAGAGGGATTACTGTATGCTGAGGCAAGAAACCCCACTCCTGGAGCCACCAGGAGAGTGGTAGTGCCACAGAAGTACAGGGAGTTCCTCTTAACTTTGGCTCATGACATCCCCCTAGCTGGGCATCTGGGGCAAACCAAAACTTGGGAATGGCTAGTTAGTCTCTTCTACTGGCCCCAGGTGCACCAAAAGGTGAAGGAGTTTGTGAGCTCCTGTGTTACCTGTCAGGCCAGTGGCAAGACAGGTGGCCACCCATAGTTCCCCCTGATACCACTGCCAGTGGTGGGGGTCCCCTTTGAAAGGGTAGGGGTGGACATTGTGGGTTCACTGGAACCTCCCACAGCCTCAGGGAACAAATTCATTCTAGTAGTAGTGGATCATGCTACTAGGTACCCTGCAGCAATTCCCCTTAGGGTTACTACAGCTCCTGCAGTAGCCAAGGCCCTCCTATGTGTCTTCACCAGGGTAGGGTTTCCTAAGGAGGTGGTTTCAGACAGGGGTTTCAACTTTATGTCTGCTTACCTGAAGCACATGTGGAAGGAGTGTGGTGTGCAGTACAGGTTTACTACCCCATACCAGCCACAAACCAATGGCCTTGTTGAGAGATTCAACAAGACATTGAAAGGTATGATCATGGGACTCCCTGCAAAACTCAAAAGGAGATGGGATGTCCTGTTGCCGTGCCTGCTTTTCGCTTATAGGGAAGTGCCACAGAAGGGAGTAGGGTTTTCCCCCTTTGAGCTTCTGTTTGGCCATCCTCTAAGGGGACCACTTTGTCTTGTGAAAGAGGGTTTAGGAGAGGCCTCTCCAAGAACCCAAACAAGACATTATGGGCTATGTGCTTGGCCTAAGGTCCAGAATGGCTGAGTATATGGAAAAGGCATCCAAGAATCTTGAGGCCAGCCAGGAGCTTCAGAAGCACTGGTATGACCAAAAAGCTGCACTGGTTGAATTTCAACCTGAGCAACAGGTGTGGGTTTTGGAGTCAGTGGCACTAAGCGCTCTCCAGGTCAAATGGAGTGGCCCTTACCCTATCCTGGAGAAAAAGAGTGAGTCACTTACCTAGTGGACCTGGGCACAAGCAGGACACCCAAAAGGGCTATCCATGTGAACCGCCTTAAGCTATATCATGACAGGGCTGACATCACCATGCTGATGGTATCTGATGAGGAACAGGAAGCAGAGAGTGAACCTCTCCCTGACCCCCTCTCTTGCAGCCCAAAAGATGGGTCAGTATATGGGGTAGTCTTTTCAGACACCCTATCTGCCCAGCAGCAGTCTGACTGCAAACAAGTTTTGCAACAGTATGCTAGTCTCTTTTCCCTGACCCCTGGTATGATCAACTGGTGTACCTATGATGTGGACACTGGTGACAGTAACCCTGTCAAAAACAAAATCTATTTACAATCAAACCAAGTCAAGGAAAGCATCAGAGCGAAAGTCAGCAAGATGCTGGAGTTAGGGGTAATTGAACCCTCTGAGAGCCCCTGGGCTAGCCCAGTGGTTCTGGTCCCCATACCTCATCCCCAGGGTGGAAAGAGAGAGATGAGGTTATGTGTGGACTATAGAGGGCTCAACTCTGTCACCAAGACAGATACTCACCCCATTCCAAGAGCAGATAAGTTGATAGATAAGTTGGGGCAGCCAAATTTCTCAGTACCTTTGACTTGACTGCAGGGTACTGGCAGATTGGCATGGCCCCAGGAGCTAAGGAGAAAACAGCATTCTCCACCCCTGAAGGGCACTACCAGTTTACTGTAATGCCTTTGGGTTAAAGAATGCCCCTGCCACCTTCCAGAGGTTGGTGAACCAAGTCCTGACTGGGTTGGAGTCCTTTAGTGCAGCTTATCCTGATGATATTGCTGTCTTTAGCTCCACCTGGCAGGATCACCTGATCCCCCTTGGGAAGGTTCTACAAGCCCTGCAATCTGCAGGACTGACTATCAAGGCATCCAAATGCCAGATAGGGCAGGGCACTTGTTGGTGGAGGCCAGGTCCAACCCTTACAGCCCAAGATCCAGAGTATCATGGACTGGGCAGCTCCAACAACCCAGACCCAAGTCAGGGCATTCCTTGGCTTGACTGGGTACTACAGGAGGTTTGTGAAGAGATATGGGTCCATTGTGACCCCCCTCACAGAACTCACCTAAAAAAAAATGCCCAAGAAAGGAAACTGGGGGGGAGGAGCTACGCTAGCAACCAAGATGGCCGCATAAGCTCCCGGCCTCGCCGACCTCCGCCAGTTGCTCACAAATCCTGATGATTATCCTGATTTCTCACCAGACTCCTGTGCAGCTGAAGTGTTCCTGACTCTGAAGGTGCAATCCCAGAAATTCTAGCTGCTTGAATAACAAAGATACGCCGTGTTCCATTCTCGGCCTAACCCAGAGTTGAAGCCGGGGACTCGATTTCTAACCCAGCCGAGTTGGAGTTGAATAACATCGGCCGCGGGACGTGGGTGGTGTCCGGTCTCCCGAAGTTGAGTGTTTCCTGTCCGTTTTAGATGGTGGTTCGGTGGCAGTTTTATCTCGCAGCTGTGGCGGCGTGACGCATCGTTTGCTGTGGTCGGGGATCCGCTGCCCGGAGGCCCCGTTGAGCTCCCGGGGTCGATGGGCTTGGTTCCTCGCTCGCGGCGATGGTGTTGAGACCGAGCTTTTGAGAGTGCCCACAGTTGTCATCGGCCTTGCCTGTGCCTGGTGCCCCGGAGTAGTCGACCTCCGGGGTTCGGGGACCTGCTCGGTCGCTTCGTGAGGGGCGATGGAGCGGGTGGAATGTGTACCGTCGCTGCATACTGTAATGGCCGCAATTGGGGAGCTCCATTCACGAGTCACCGCCATCGTCCAGAGGATGGTCGTAACGGTTGATATCGTCTGCCGGAGACCGGACTCCGACCCTTTGCTGGCTCCGGACCAAGCTGCTTTACCCACGGAGCAAGCTCCAACTGTTACAGAGGGCCCCGCGCTGAAGTCAGACTTTGTATTCTTCTTCGACTCCCGAACTGCAGCATGCGAGCCCGGGACTATCAAAAGTGCATCCTGCCCTACGCCGATACCGCCCAAGATGGATATGGACAATCTTATATTTCGGAGTGAGTTCTCCGGTGACTGTCGGATTGATACGTCGCCCTTTTTCTCCCAGATGGTTCAAACACGCTCTGGCGACCTATTTCTGGTGGGCAGGGAAATCCGTTTGACTTTTGGACTTCGTGTACCGCTATCCTGGTCTCAATCCTTCCGTATTGACTTTGAACTTTTTCTATATTTTGATTCTCCTATTGAGATGGCGGTTCGAGCGGACAGGGCTCCCTTGAAGAATCGTAGCGGCCAGGGTTGACTTTTATTTTTATTGGATGGGTTTGAAAAATGACTTCCTTTGACACGGGATTGTATCTCATAATGGCGCGGGAGTGGGGTGGTTCTTACAAGCTTCCCCCCGTTGGATTTTACTCGTTGCATTCTATTATTCTGGAGATGTGTGGGGTGGGTTGCTGCTGGCGGGGGGTAAGGGAGACCGGGGGCCTGTTTGATATTTCCTCCTCCACTGTTTTCTTTTTTCCTTCCTTTAGGTCTAGTTCCGGGGCGACAGGCACACTGCCAGTGGGGATGGGCCGTAGCCATTGCAGGGGTGCAGGGAGGGGGAATGGGGAGGGGTTTGTTATTTTACCTTGTTTAGTTCTATGGCCCTTTTATTCTCTTTCCTTCTTCTTTCACAAGAGATGGGTCGCTTATCCTGTATCGATTTTCTTACTTAGTCGGGTGTCTAATTTGGTCTTCACTATCCTGAATCATGGGTGGGCGAACCTTGCAGGCTGTTGTCTTGTTAGATTGCTGATCGTTTCTCCTCTCTAATGTACATATCGTTGCTACAGTTGCATACTTCTGTGAATTGATTTCTAGGCATTGGTATACTCGCTCACCTGTCGTTATATTGTATTCTGTGTATGACACCCGATTTATGTAAATTCTCTTGTCTTCTTCAATAAAAACCCTTAAAAAAAAAGAAAAAAGTAAACTGGACTGTTAGCTGCCAAATGGCTTTTGACACCCTGAAAGAAGCAATGTGCTCAGCACCAGACTACTCCAAGCAGTTGATAGTGCAGACTGATGCCTCAGAACTGGGGATAGTAGCGGTCCTATCCCAGATCATTGAGGAAGGCCAAGACCAACCTGTTGCTTTTATAAGCAGGAAGCTACTCCCCAGAGAGCAGCTTTGGAGTGCCATTGAGAGGGAGGCCTTTGCTGTGGTTTGGTCCCTGAAGAAGTTGAGGCCCTACTTGTTTGAAACTCACTTCCTGGTTCAAACTGACCACAGACCTCTCAGATGGCTAATGCAGATGAAAGGGGAAAATCCAAAACTACTGAGATGGTTCATCTCCCTACAGGGAATGGACTTTGAAGTGGAACACCGACCAGGGACTGCCCATGCCAATGCAGATGGACTTTCCAGGCTCTTCCACTTTAACAATGAAGACTCTCTAGGGCAAGGTTAGTCTCATCACCTTTCGTGGAGGGGGGTGTGTGTGAGAAAGTTCCATCTTTCTTGCCTTGGTATGCCCCCACGTTTTGCTGAACTGCTGATGTGCTTTGACTGAGTGTGCCCTGGGTTCCTGCCAAGCAGGTACCCAGGGCCTGTGTTCCTTCCCTAAAACTGTGTTGAAACTAAAACCCAATGGGCATCTCTGGCCACCTGTCAGGCCAAAGTAAATAGTACTAGAGGTACCCAGGGCATGGTGACCAGAGAAGACCCCTAAGGGCTGCAGCACTTATTGAGCCACCCTTAGGGGCCCTGTACCCTGACACCACACACTGCCTTTGCAGGCTGAGTGTCTAAGTACAGAACTAAACAAAGAGTCGACATGGCACACATCTGTGTGCCATGCCCACAAGACCCACTGCCCTGGCATACCTCAGTCACCCCTCTAGCTGGGTGCCCTATGCCAGTGGTGAGGGCACAGTTGCATGAGCCCTGTGCCCCTACAGTACCCAGGGCCATTCCTGGGCATTGTAAGTGCAGTGCTGCCATTAAGAGTATATGGTGCTGGGAGGTCGACATTACAAACTCCACAGCACCATGATGGCCTCACTGAAGACTGAGAAGTTTGGTATCAAACTTCTCAGCACATTAAACCCGCACTGATGCCAGTGTGAGATTTAATGTAAAATGCACCAGCGGACATCTTAGAGATGCCCCCTGAAACCTAACCTACAATCCACGTCTGGACTGAGAGGCTGCCTAGGCTGCCATGCAGTAGACATATTGCTGGACCCCTGGGTGGAGAGCCCCCGCTCTCCTGGGCCTGCAACAATGCACATCCTGGGAGAGGTGCTAGGTTTCCTCCCCCTGGATGGGCAGGGGGACGCTTCAAAGGCCTGCCGCCTCTGTGAGCTTCTCTAGACCATTTGCGGTACCCAGCAACTGGCCCCCACCAGTTCTGACCCCCACTCTGGCGGGAAGACTGGCAGGAAAGCCTACATCAGGAAGGGGGGTGTGCCAGCCTGTGCCAACCCCACTCCTCAGGTGGAAGAGGCGAGGTGAAGCACAACCCTGGGCTCCGGCCATCGTGAGGATGGGGAGCCCTGCCAAATCACAGCTAGGCTACTGCCCCCTCCCACCGGAGAGGAGCAGACTAGGGGGTGTACCCACTCCACGGCAGGGACCTATTGGTCCCTGCCCTTGCCCTACCTGTAACGCCCCTAACTTCAGTGTTTAGGGGCTCCCTGAACCTTCCTTCCAGAGATCCCGATAAGAAAAGAAGAAAGAAGATCAAGAAGAAGAAGACCCACCGTGCAGCTGCTAACAACAGGACGACACCCACTGGCTTGGCCCCAGCCCTACTGGCCTGTCGATCCTGGAACCTGCTCTTGCTTAATCTCGGCGACTCCTGCGGACATCAACCTTGGGACCCCCGGATGACCTGCCTGCCTTGACCCTCTTGAAGACTGAGACTCCCATAAGCAGAGTCTCTGCTTCAACAAGCATAACCCTGGTGCCAGCCAGGGCTCACCAGACCAACCCACTCTGCACCAACCGAGCCTGGCCCGTGCCCGAGTGATCGAAGACCACGAGGACGTCCCCCCCGGCGACTGGGACCCGAAGTCCAGGCCCGCTGCCCCTCATTGGATAACATTGGGCTTAACTACCTCTGCACCCGGCTGCCCCTGTGTCCCTGAGGGTGTACCAACTGTACCTACCTGACCCTGGGGGACCCATGAGTCTATGCCCAGAACCTTAACTTCACTGGTCAAGTACTCACCTGGAAACCGATAACTCACTTTCCTGCCATAGGATAACATTGACGGGTTTGACTCGAAAAATCTTCTGTGTGAAGTTTTGAAACTCTAAAATATTTCTATAAAATCAGCTGAATACTGAATTCCGAGGTACTCACCTGTGATAAGAAGAGAGACCAGTACTGTACCTTTTGGCCCAGTATTAAATCGCAAAAGTAATTCTTGCCGGGTTGGCTAGTAACCTGAATTTTCTCCATAGGAATCCATTGTCTGCTTTTCTGTGAAATTTCTTCTAAGTGTCTACTTTTGAAAATTTGAAATATTCCTTAAAAATCATAGCAACTACTGAAATGTAATTACTTACCTGTGTTACGTAGAGACCCCAGTGCTGGACATAGGAGCTGGATTACAAAAGTAATGAGAATGTACTTTACCTGTAACCTGAATTTTCTCCCATTGGATAACATTGCTAGATTTTCACTGAAAAGTTTCCAAGTGTGAACTTTTAAAATGCCTTTATATTCCTTAAAAAGCATTGCAATAACCAAAACGTTTTTACTAAACTGTTTTCAGCGTATACCCCCGGACTGAATCTAGAATCCAGTCCTGGAATTACAAAAGTAATCTACAAAGTAGTTAACTACATTTTTGTAGAAAAATCCATTGAGCTCAATGTTAAATTGTGTCTAGAATTCTGTTGCCTACTGCAACCCCTGTACCTATTGTGTTTACAAAGTTATTACCATTCTGCAAAGTACTTTCCTGAGATCACTCATAATTGAGAAAAGTATAGTTTGATACCTGTTGGTTCTAAAAATAAAACTACTATATCTTTTGATATAAAAACAATTGGCTTGGAGTTCAGTCCTTCAGTGTGTGAAACCTTTTGCTGACTGAGTGTGTACAACAAATGCTTTACACTGTCCTCTGGTAATGCCTTACTGCTCGACCAAGCTACCACTTTTGAGAGTAAGGTCAGCCCTGACTTTAACCTCTGTTATACCTCTGGGGTTTGTGATCTCTATACACACTGTACCTGACTTTGACCCAGTATATATAGAGCCACTTTCTCACAACCACCCTTATAATTTTCGAACCACTGCTCACAATCAATGTCTAGATCTGTTATTCATAGCACGTGAATCACCTATGGCCTGTTGGACCCTGCATTTTATGTTCTGGGCTCTTGACAACTTGTACCCTAGTTGTGCAAAGTGCATTTAAAATAGCGGCACATGTAGGTGCTAAATACATCTGCTGTGTAAATCTGATTCTTTATCATTTATGCTACTATTGTGTCAGTACTCCACAGTTGGGGTGAGCACAGGCCAGGGAGCGACCAGCATATAATCCATCTCCAGCTGGCTGTCAACGCATCACTATTGGCTGGACCTGATGAAGGGATCTTGGGCTCTCCACCACCTCGCCATCTTGCTTCTAGTTGACCGAAAGTGGCGTCTGAGGCTTGAGTGAATCTCGGCAGTCTCACTTCTGCAGGGACCTGAACGATGTATGTGAGGCCTGAGTAATTCTCAGCCACCTTGTCACCACAGGGATGGGTGGAACAGAGATAGTCAGTGTGCCTCGGACGGAATTCCAGGCATGTGCTCGTGTTAATGCCATTCGACGGCTCTCTATGCATACACCTGGATACTTCTTCACTACTCCTATGCTCTCCCCTTCCTGCCTGTTCCCACAGCCCCTTCCCTCATTCCCTACTCTTCTCTTTCAGCGACACCCAGCACACATTTTCATCTACCCCCGACCACTAGTTCCCCTTCCCTCCTGCTTCCCTCGTGTTTAAATCTCTATTGTGTTCTCATCTACGGTACTCTCCTAGCTAACACCTCTGCTTCTTTATCTTTTCCAACAACTGCCTTCTTGCTACCTCTACCTTTTCCACACCTCTCCCAAGCGCCCCTGCAGGATCCCCCACAGATCTGTCATGCACCGTCAGCCTCCATTCTCTTCTTGTCCCTAGATCAATTAACTCACCTCACACTTCTCTTCTTTACCAGCCATCCTTTTTCCTACACCCATCCACACTCCTTTCCATATCCTCTTAGCAGATGAACATGCTGCTCCTCTCCACCTCATTCATTCCCCCTCCCCTCTCGCACACCTCACACTTCCCCGCCTGCCCCATCCTCCCTTCAAACATCCATTCCTCTCGCTCTCTCTCTCGTTTCCACCCTATTGCCTACACCCCAATCGAAATCTTCAATATGTTCTGCACCTGCTCCCACCTCTTCTCCCTCCACCTACCAATCTCATCAGAACTTGACTTCCCTCGTCTCCACCCTCCACTCGATGCTCGCTCGTCCTTGCCCACAATCTGGCAAGAGTGCCCTCTTCAAATCCAAATCATTAGCTAAGAACCAGTATTACAACCTTAACCTGATTGCTGACGAGACCCGCAGACCCTTCATCATGGAGGCCTCGCTGACAGATAATGCCTTTCCACGCCTGAAAGAAACCCCATAGAGGTAGTAACTAGACCATCCTAACAAAGATCGGAAGGTATAGACAGGGTTTCCAGACACACTGCCCCAGATCACCTCATAGCGTTTTCTCTGCTGCTGCTCGTGGGTGTCACTTTTGTCAGTGCAATTTGATGCCCAGCGCCTCGCAGCCCATTGTGTACTGTACAGATGCAGCCAACATCACGCATTCTTCCTCGAAGCCTTCTGCCACCCTATTACCTCATACTCATAGGTTTTTAACCAATGTGAGCCAACCAGCCATGGACATTCGAAAACCTACTTCAACAGCTTTACCTCACCTCAACTATAACTTTAGACACGAATCTGGAAGAAATGAAGCTACAGCAACTCGTCACTTGTCCACCACTTGGGGGGGGGGGCACTCTCAATGTAATGTTTGCTGACCTGGGACATTACATTTCTTAGAGCCTTACCCACTTCCATGGTGACCACCACAGTATTATACATTCCTTCCTAGCCTGCGACCAACCGCTCTGACACTGGACAAGTTCAACTGCCTGATAACCACCCTCTCAATTGTTTTACTAACGGATCTCTGATGCCCTCAGTCCCATACAAAGGCCATTTTTTACAAGAAATCAAGATCTGCTAAATAGTTAATCAAAGTGTTTGCCAGATTCAAAGACACACACTGAACCCTCAAACATCAATGGAGGAACGGGATAGACCCTCACTCTTAGCCAGTACTACAATGCCACTTAAGAGTCTACAGAACAACAATACAAACAGCCAAATATAGGTACTACTCTACTCACCGCAGCTAAGCCCATTTCTCTTCGTGGATCTCTTCAGGATCATCTTAGAATTCAGCAGCTTTCTCAGAAACAATGTCCCACATCTCCAGCTCTATGACTCCCTAACCAGCAACAGTGCAAAGCCTACTGGCTCCCTGCTGAGATGTTCATCGGCCTGTGGTGCTCACCAGCAATAGTCCAATGCCTACTGGCTCCCTGCGTAGATGTTCATCGGACTGCGGTGCTCACCAGCAACAGTCCAAGGCCTACTGGCTCCCTGCGTAGATGTTCATCGGCCTGTGGTGCTCACCAGCAACAGTGCAAAGCCTACTGGCTCCCTGCTGAGATGTTCATCGGCCTGTGGTGCTCACCAGCAACAGTCCAAGGCCTACTGGCTCCCTGCGTAGATGTTCATCGGACTGCGGTGCTCACCAGCAACAGTCCAAGGCCTACTGGCTCCCTGCGTAGATGTTCATCGGACTGCGGTGCTCACCAGCAACAGTCCAAGGCCTACTGGCTCCCTGCGTAGATGTTCATCGGACTGCGGTGCTCACCAGCAACAGTCCAAGGCCTACTGGCTCCCTGCGTAGATGTTCATCGGACTGCGGTGCTCACCAGCAACAGTCCAATGCCTACTGGCTCCCTGCGTAGATGTTCATCGGACTGCGGTGCTCACCAGCAACAGTCCAAAGCCTACTGGCTCCCTGCTGAGATGTTCATCGGCCTGTGGTGCTCACCAGCAACAGTCCAAGGCCTACTGGCTCCCTGCGTAGATGTTCATCGGACTGCGGTGCTCACCAGCAACAGTCCAATGCCTACTGGCTCCCTGCGTAGATGTTCATCGGACTGCGGTGCTCACCAGCAACAGTCCAATGCCTACTGGCTCCCTGCGTAGATGTTCATCGGACTGCGGTGCTCACCAGCAACAGTCCAAAGCCTACTGGCTCCCTGCTGAGATGTTCATCGGCCTGTGGTGCTCACCAGCAACAGTCCAAGGCCTACTGGCTCCCTGCGTAGATGTTCATCGGACTGCGGTGCTCACCAGCAACAGTCCAAGGCCTACTGGCTCCCTGCGTAGATGTTCATCGGACTGCGGTGCTCACCAGCAACAGTCCAAGGCCTACTGGCTCCCTGCGTAGATGTTCATCGGACTGCGGTGCTCACCAGCAACAGTCCAAGGCCTACTGGCTCCCTGCATATATGTTCATCGGCCAGTGGTGCTCCTCTCCCAGCTTCAATTCCACCCTTCTCATATGTGATCACACAGAAGACCTGTCCTCCCTGCAGTGCTTTAAATGGAAAAAAATAAGTGCAGGTACTCATTAAATTGAGTTGGGGGTGTTGCTAGTGGGTTAAAGGCTAGTGAGACAAGATGATAGAAACACTTCTATTGAGTATTCATTTTGCCATTGACAGTTGTCTCAAACTTTCCATATGTACAGATTAACAGGTACATAGGCGAATAAAGGGTGGTGTGAAGTACTTCTGGGAGCAATGCAATGCACGGAGCTTCTAACCCCTGAATGCAGCCAAGCCATCAACTGTACTATTAGCCCTTCCAGGCTAAGAATCAATGTGTACCAGGACGACAGAGACTGGCATTGCATCATAAATAACAAGTATTAGACGCATTTCTTTTCTGTCCTGATTTTCTTCCTCTCTGATTTAGTTTCTCTCTCACACACAAACATACACATAACCAGGCAAACGCACACAAAGAAGCAGACAAATACTCTGTCAATCTTCACATCTCTAATCTCTCGATCCCTCTCCCACTGACTTCTCTCCCATTTGTATCTATTTCTCTTGCTGCCCCACTCTCTTTACCCCTAAGGTATCCTATAAATCCTCTACTATCACTCTTTCTATTTCTAATTCTAATCTGCCATCTCCATGCCTCTCTTACTCTTTCTCTTACTCTTAATCTTTCCATAGCCGTGTCGATTTCTTTCCCATCTCTGTCTGCACTTACCCCTTCTGTCTCTATTTTTTCCACCTTTAAACTCTCCTCTCCTCCTTCTATCTCTGCCCCCTCACTCTTTACCTTCCTTCACTCCATTCTCCTTCCTCTTCCCTCGGCAGAAGGCCACAGGACTGGAGAGCTTGCAGTGTCAGGCAGTGAGCACTGCAGGGTTGTGAGCATGTGTAGAGTCCAGTAGGGTAGAGGTCAGGGGAAGAACAATACTGGCTTCTGATGGGCAGGTCACTACACCTCCTCCCACCTCACCTGTACTCCAGGCAGGCCGTGTAGGCCATCTCCACCACCTCATCCCTGTCTATGTCCCAGCAGGTGGACAGGGTTGAGGGTGGAATTGCAGAAGCAAGTGAGTAAGGCCTCAGTGGGAGACCAAGCGTTTAATGGCACAGTCACTTATGCAGACTCTCTTCCCTCCCACCCATTCAGGCTGCACACATCACTGTGCCCCTTTAGCCGATGTCCAATACACTATCAAGACGACCCAGCATGGAGGCTCGGCAGGGGGCGGCTGAGGACAATGAGAGCTTCGGGAGCCCCTTACCCCTGCGGCAGACCTCCAGCAGGTGAGAAAATGGCAAACATGCTACCAAAAAAACCTGGCACAGCTGGCCCTCAGGCATCAGCCCAGTGCCCATCTGATCAACCTAGTACTAGTACTCTCCTTGGCCCTGGAAAAGTGCTAGTACTCAGCTTGATATAAACAAGAAGTGCCGGTACTCAGTACCTGTGAGTACCGGCCCATTTAAAGCACTGCCTGAATTACAAAACCTTGTTAACTTATCCAGCTCTGAACGACTGGATTTCTGCTGGACCCTGTTCATCCCTCTCTTAACAAAAATCCTGGGCACGACCCTGCAGCAACTGCTGTTATTAACCTATCATGTGTATCAGGAATATTTCCAAATGACCTCAAAGTCTCTTTAGTCAGATTTGTAGTTAAGGTACCGGGGATTTATCTTCACCTTCCAGGCAACTGTAGACTCGTGAGCAAGAAATGCTGCATGGCTAACGTATTTGAAATAGCAGCATTCCTACAGCTCACAGAGTTGTATGCGTGCATGTAACATATATAGAATAAACCTAGCTCTAAAGCACCTATACACTGTATAGAATGAGGGCTTTTTGGTGGTAATGCAGGCGCGGGGGTGGAGGAAGGAGCAAATGAGGGTAAGCATTAAGGAAAGGGGCTTACAGTGGAGAGAGGCAGTGCTAGGTGAGGCTGGCAGGGCATGTCAGGAAGTGAGGGGAGTTGGGAGTGGGAGTGGCATGGGAAGGACTAGAAGTGGGAACTCTTCAGAGGTCGGTTAGGCTATAATCCACCTCGGTAGTCTGTGATGATGCATTGCTTTAACAAAAGGGGGGGGGGGGGTCTTCTCATGTATGTCCAGATGGAACAGAACCTATCAGATCGTGAGTGGCATAGCGAGCGGATCCTAGGCGCATAGCAGGAGAATTTCTGGTGTCATCTTCTACTTCCTTTGTTTCCTGATTTCCAGTTTGGTGATGCTGTTGAATGCTGTGCATTCTCCACTGCAGATCATCACCGGAGAGGCCAGGCAGGCATATGGGAGGCCAGAGATGACTGACTCATAGTTTGTGAAAGAAAAATATGGCCATCGATAACCTTCTGACAAACTCCTAATTTTAATTTATCATGTGCCATCAGATAATATCATCCCTTATCACCACCAGGGACAACCTTAAAACTGATGCAGATGTTCGACGCAATACATCATACCACCTTCTTTTCTCTGGCTATCTCACATTGGTGTACAAGGCAGGGCCTTGGACTGAATCTACTCGTTCCTCTTGGAGCAAGCCAAAATCAGTTCTGCCCCTCTCGCCACTCTTAAATTTCCTCTCGGATCCACCATCAACTCTCACTACATCTCATCCTCCTTCTTCGCTTTATCCAGTCGAATGGGTGTTTGTAGATCTACTGCCTGAAACTAACACCAGGGGTAAAGCAGGATGAAGTTACAAAAATCTGATCTGACTGCCTGTCTGAAGGAGTTCAAAGCATTAATGATAATAACTTATTATATAGCACGTAGAAGCAACAGTAGTTCGATTTTGCTCTACTTCTTATACTCAACTTACCAACCTCGGAAGGATGGAAGGACGATTGGGGTTTGCGGGATTCAGACTGCGACCCACATATCACCTCATCTTTCAGCAGCGAGCTTGTTACTCACTGGGCCATCCTGCCGGCTATGACCCTGTCATAAGACCGGTGTCTGAGCCTGTAGAACTCTGGGCAAACGTGCAATCTGTATTACAAGTAATGCTACTGTCTCTGGAACCGCAGTTTCTAGACACCACTGCAAACTCACTTAATTTTCGTTTATTTCTTATTTAGGCCTTTGTCTTTCAGGGTGTACTGTAGCTGGACAGTCGAGTCTTACCTATCAAGCTTCTGTTCTGGATGGAGTCTTAAACTCAAGCAGCACATGCATCACTGGACCAGATAAATGTCCAAGCAGTATAACCTTTTTTAAAGCATGGGTAAGACTGCTTTTCTACGAAATACACTTCGCTTAAAAAAATAGGTTTATAATCCCTATCTAATAGTTTCTGTGTAAGGTCACCCATAACTTTGTATTATGTATTGGGTTGCTAAGCTACGCCCAATGTATCTGCCCCAAACCGGGTATATGCTAAAAAGAAGCGAAAGGGCAGTTCCTTCATTTAAAGTAAATACTAATCTACCCGGGACAAGAGTGTGTTTTTCGGTTTTTGCTGGTTCACAGTGAGCAAAGGGATCTTTATTGCCCATTGAAAGTAGTGCTTCGACACAGCTCTGTGCACTGCTCAGTCACCAATCGGTAACTCAGGTGGGACTAAGTTTTAGCACAGATACTTGGTTCTGTGGATGTTTCACACACTCGTGGTCCAGCTACAAGGTGTAAGGAGAAGACCAGATGTTTTCCTTATTGCGGCGCAGTGATGCTGCGGGTGCCACTGGGAGGCTTACAGACTTCAGGGTGATACTAGTACTTGGAGGTTTCAAGTTCAGGACTCAGGTGCAGGTTGAGAAACACAGGGATAGATTTACAATAAACTGACGCAGCAAGTCATTTTGCTGTGCCGTGCTGCTTTAGTTTTGAATGCACAGCGATGCAACATATTTAGAATTTGAGAAACTGTAAAATGAACAGAAAAAAGGAACCTAGCATCAGAAAAACCGTCTGTGCAATTCTTATAGCATATGCAGCTGCACATCTGCCAATCCTCTGCACTTCGTTCTTGTTGAAGCCTCTTGCTGCTGCTTCAGTGGCAGCCCCGATCCTGAATAAATGTGTTCCAAAACTGCTGGGATCCAGACCATCCTTCTGCACTGCCATATCCATGACCCTTTTAAATTGAAACCTCATGAGTGGGGTACCATCTGCATGGATTAACAATGCCCCCCCCCTGTCCCCCTGGCCTGTGCTTCAGAAAAGCCTCTAGGTTGGTGATAGAGCAGCAAAGGTTCCTCTGTGCCTGGCGCAGCACCACCCCTTCCCCGCGGGCCTCCTGATCGGTCTTAGATCTCTTGATTGATGTACACAAGGAGTAGCCTTGGATCCTGACATGGCTAAACTGCAATCCACCCTGCTTATCTTGTTTTTTTTTTACACCAATTCCCCAATCCTAAAGGCGCTGTAGAATGCCAGTAAAAAAGCAGCACTGAACAAGAAAACTTCTGCCTCGGTGTTGCAAACCTGGTTAAGAGCCCCAAGTATTAATGCCAGGATATTAACCCCTATAGGCCGCCTTGGGTCCGTTTGCGATCCTTGCAGGCGCTGCCACCCCTTCAGAGCTTTCCTGACTGTGAAAATATTAGTGGAGTTCCCTCTGCCCCTTGTTTGCGTGAAGAAAGAGATCGCTGCTACATGCCGTCTTGCTGCTGCCATTGAGCGCCCCTCCTCTTTCAATGCCCCCAGGTAAGAGAGAACAGCCCCTTGTCAAGCCACCTCTCCCCCAAAAAATTACACTACGCCCAAAATGCCCCTTCGTATGCCCTCCTGGTCCTGGGTGCTAGGCTAGCTGCCATGAGGTCCGGTAACAATCTGCCAAAGCCGTTCTGGGAAGGGTGTCGGGTTCTCTGCAGCTGCTGGGAGATGTGGCCTGAATACCTACATCTTGAAGCGAGAGAGTGCATCAGCAGCATGATTCAACACCCCTGGGACATGCTAAGCTCTAAATTGCATATTTAGTTTCATGCATAACAAAATTATTTCTTTCAACAGACGAAGGATCATTTTACACCTTGCCGCTTGCTGATTGATGCATTCAACTACTGTCATGTTGTCTGACCAGAAAACCACTGATTGATTCCTTAATTGCTCAGGCCACACCATCAATGCCACAAAGATGGGGAACAGCTCTAAAAACCCAATGTTGCCTGTCAAACCGTTTTGCACACACCATGCTGGCCACCGCTGTGTCACCCACTCAGTACCCAGTATAGCTCCAAATCCTTCACTATCTGCAGAGTCAGTCATTAAACCTAACTCTGCGGAAGATGTGAGCGGACCAGGCCATATTACCGTGCCGTTGAAGTCACGTTGGAATGCCATCCAAATCCACATATCCTGCTTAACCTCGCCAGGCAGCCTGGTGTGATGGTGTTTCTCTTTGAGACCTGACATGGCTTGCGAGATTGTTCCAGAGAATGGCCGTGCCATATGGATGACCCGCAATGCAAAGTTCAACTGACCCACTGTCTGCTGCAGCTGATGCAGCGTAACATTTTCTATTGCCTAGCACTGCTGCACTGCTGACCTGAACTTAGCGATCTTCTCCTTGGGTAGCCGAGAGCAACCCTGAGCTGAATCCAACTCTATGCTCAAGAACTCATTAATTGTGGATGGCCCGACCGTCTTCCCTTGTGCCAATGGGACCCCAAAACTCTGCATGAGCGTGCAAAATTCCCACAGTGCCCCCCCACACTCCTGGGAGCTTGGTGCCCCGAGAAAAAGTAAGTCATCAAGGTAGTGCAAGACATGCTGTTGCCCCATCACCTGTCTAAAAACCCATTCCAAAAATGAACTGAATTTTTCAAAGTACGCACAGGAGACCAAGCAACCCATAGGCATGCCCTTATCTATGTAGAAATTCCCCTGGAATTGGAAACCCAGAAGATGAAAATCTAAAAGATGGACTGGCAACAAACGGAACTCTGACTCAATGTCTGACTTTGCCAGCAAAGCGCCAGGGCCCAAACCCCTGAGCATTTCAACAGCCTGATCAAAGGATGAGTACTTGACGGTGCACAGCTCATCACTAATAGCATCATTGGAAACTTTTGGACACAGTGCAGAAGCACTACAGAGCGCAGCACGCTCACAGGAGCTCGGAAAACGAAATTTTAAAAATTGTGGAATTTTATGTTTGTTTAATTGCGAATAGCTGCCGTTTTGCTGGCTTTTAACTACTACCCACTCACCTGCACTATAATCGTTATTCACCGCGTTTGGAGCGGATCTTTCTCCCCGAAGCAGCACTGCGGCGGCCATCTTGGGTTGGGGGGGGCTGCTCAGAGAAGCTGCACACGGTCTAGTCGTCGCAAGGACGCTAGACCGGTATTTAAAACGGGCCATGTTGACGCGCAGCGGGCACGCGCTGCGGGCTCGCCGGAGCACCGCCGGAGTCACGCCAGAGTCCAGCCCGTCTTCGCCCGTCCGCGCACGAACGGGCGCAGGGGCTGGGACGGCTGGGCAACGTCGTACGTACCCCCCCGAGGAGCTTAAATCCTTGAATAGAGGTGAGTCCATGGTGGACCAGGCGGTGTTAATGCTGCTTAAAAACCATGGTATATCCCGGTACGGTAGGTTTACACCTGCCGTGGGTAAATATCCCACCTTAAAAATAGCTAGTCTTAATACCCGCTCGCTTCATTGCCACCATCTGGAGGTATATAACATGCTTCAGGACAGTGAGATCGATGTCCTGACTCTCTCGGAGACCTGGACGGATGAGAACTCGCTGCCGGACATCATTGCCGCTGTTCCAAGCGGATATGATGTAATGTGGCACAACCGCCCAGGGGGCTCACGGGGGGGCGGGGTAGCTATCCTCTACAGGAAGACCATGACAGTGGAAAAGCTAGTAACAGAGACGATTGACCTAGCCGATTTGATCGGGGTAAAGGTCACTGTACACAATGTGTGTTGGGTGATTTTGTCTGTCTATCGCCCGCCCAAGGCAACCCCAACCTTCTTTGACCTATTTTGTCCTATTATATCTGACTTTAGGTCAAGATATACAAAAATCCTGGTAACAGGGGATTTTAATTTACACTGGGACAAGCCCAACTGGGACTCACCCACGCGTCAGTTAGACACTTTAATGTCTGCATTGGGTTTTAAACAGATGGTGGATGTTCCAACACATGTGAAAGGCCACACTCTCGACCTCATGTGGACTACAGATGCTGCCCTAATATTCAGGGAGGCAGCGCCCTGTGTTTGGTCGGATCACTATTTGGTCTCATGTGAGGTCCCCCTTAACAGTGGGGTTGTTTGCAGCCCACATGGGTCTAGAAAATCGCGGAAATGGGCTGAAGTCAACCTGTTGTCTTTGACTAAGGCTCATCTGGCACCTCCCCAGGCCTCTGAGTCGGACTGTAACCTGGACCGAGAATACTCCGATTTAACGAGATGTATGACTCGGGCGATCGATCAGATAGCGCCAGTGAGAACACAGCAAGTAAAGGGATCAGGGAAAGCTCCCTGGTTTACACCACTCTTAAGGGAAACCAAAACAAAGCTAAGGAGACTAGAAAGGTTGTGGAGGAAATCTAAGCAGGACGTAGATAGGAATATCTATAAGGCCTCCCTCCACCAATATAAAAAACTTATGATCCAAGCTAAAGCGGACTACCTTGAGTCGCGCCTAAGCAAGGCCACTAACATCCAGAAAGAAACCTTTAAAGTATTGGCCGAGCTGAGTAAAAAGCCGGACAATGCTAAGGCCCCTTTTGACTGCAACACCTTCCAGACCTACTTCCTGGAGAAGGTGAAGCTCATTGTCCAAGAGATAGAGAGTGTGGCGGCAACAGGGACTGCGATTAGCCTAACATCTAAAAATGCGAGTGACTGCTCTCTTGATGTGTTCCCAGAGATGGATGCATTAATTTTGGAACAGCTGATGGGCAAAATCAAATCTGGCTCCCCAGCTGATCCGTGTCCACCTGAGATCTTTCGCATCGCGCGTCCCTTATTAGAGGAGTATATCATCTCTTTCCTCAACAGATCGCTAGACATGGGATATCTGCCGAGTGAACTTAAGGAGGCGCGGGTAAGACCCTTATTGAAAAAATTGGGGTCGGATCCTGCTGTGTTAAAGAACTACAGACCCATTTCCCAGCTCCCCTTTCTCTCAAAAATCCTTGAGCAGCATGTTCTTCAGTCCCTGTCCGGCTATCTGGAATCTCACCATCTACTCCATGATAGACAGGCAGGGTTTCGAGCCCACCACAGCACCGAGTTGGTGATGCTCTCGGTGCTGGACGATCTAAGAGGTAGAGCTGACTGTAAGAAAGCGAGCGCCCTGATATTATTAGATCTATCAGCGGCGTTCGACACTGTCAGCCATGCCTTGCTCTTGGATAGACTGAAGAACTTTGGGATTAAGGGCTTGGCTTTTCAGTGGTTGGAATCCTTCCTTATAGGAAGGACCCAAAAGATACAACTGGGGGATGAAACATCTGAGGTGGGGATCTTGGAGTGTGGGGTACCGCAGGGGTCTGCCCTGTCCCCGCTTCTATTTAACCTATACCTGCAACCACTGATTGCTTCGCTAGCTGCGATGGACTGTAAAGTCTTTAACTACGCTGATGATACGCAGCTGCTGCTAAGTATAAATGACACCACGGATGCGCAACTCCAATCCCAGAACATCTTGAGGTTCACGGTGCAATGGATGACGGATAACCTTTTAAAAGTCAATCCTGACGAAACTGAGATCTTGGTTATCCCATCCATTTCTTCACCTTGGAGTGACCTCTACTGGCCCATGGAGTTGGGCCCTGCCCCAAAACCAAGCCTGGCTGTGAAAAGCTTAGGGATTAAACTGGACACCGACCTGTCGATGGCTCCTCAGATCGCATCGGTGGTAGGCAGCTGTATTAATATCATTCGGCAACTGCGGAAGCTATCCCCTATCCTCTCAGAGCCCATGATGCGATCAATAGTGGCTGCCACTATCATTTCCAGAATCGATTATGGAAATGCTCTCTATCTTGGCCTACCGAAAACCCTTACCAACAGGCTCCAGGTTTTGATGAACGATGCTGCCCGATTGATCTTTAGACTCCCCAGGAGGTCTAAAGCCACTCCCCTATTACAAAGCCTACATTGGCTTCCAATTAAAGAGAGAGTGGAATTTAAGAGTTTGTGTACAGCTCATAAGGCAATTTACGGTAAGGCTCCGGCCTATATCAAGGAGCGCCTACAACTGTACTGTCCGGTGAGATCACTTCGGTCCTCGGACTCGCAGCTGTTGACCTGCTCTCGCTACAGGCTAGCGACGAAGGGAGGGAGAGCCTTCTCAGTACTGGTTCCCCAGTTTTGGAACAGTTTGCCTGGAGGGCTGCGCTAGGAAGGAAACCTCCTAAGATATCGAAAGAGCTTAAAAACGCTATTGTTTAGGAGAAGCCTGAGCATAGCATAACCTAAATGCTGCTCTTTGCTCTGACTTTGTTATGTTGTTGTCCTGTACCATCTTTTCCTGGCGCTTAGAGACCTGCAGGTGATTAGGCGCGGTATAAAATTAAAATAACAATAACAATAACAATAACAACAATCATTCAAGGACTGCCCCCTAGGTGCACACAGGTTCTGAATCAACCTATACTCCCCAGATTCTTTTTTAGGGACCACCCCCAGAGGAGAAGAGACAACATTATTTACTGGGACGCAGGTGAACGGGCCTGAAACTCTGCCCAGGCACAGCTCCTTCTCTATTTTCGCCGCAGCCACCCCTGGGTTGGCCCTCAATGAGAGCTGGTTCTTGCACTCGGGTAACCCTACATAATCTGGAGCAGGAATCCTAAAACCATATCTGAAACCTTCTAGTAACAACCTGGCAGATGAAGGACAATTATACTTATTTAACCAAGGGATCAATGCATCTGTTATTATGGGAGAACGTGCTTTAGTCAGAGAAATACCATCAGTCCTGCTTCTTTCTTCCTTTATCCTTTGATTTCTTAAAACACTTGGATTCGGGGTGTGATTTATTGCCACAGAAAGAGCATGAATGCTTGAACTTACATGTGCCTGAAGCCCTAGTGCATGTATGCCTGTTGGAATCCCAACACGCCTGTTTTTTACCTCCCCCACTGCTGGAAATAGTGGGGGGAAATGACCAAAAAGACTGAAAGGACTGGCTCTTGGCACTGTCTTGTGCGACACAACCAAATTGGTCTAGCCATGAAATCATATCAACTTGATCCCATGTGAAACAGAAGCCTTAGCTCTTCTGAAATGTTGTTCATATTCCTTCCAGCCTACCCCACCATAATTGTCATGTGCCCCAGTGATCCTGCTCTGGTATCATGCCATTTCTGCCGCCAAACATGGGAATCATTCTGCCATAACTGCCATGTAAACTGAGACGCCCCTCACCCAATTCCTCAATGCTATACTTCTGAAATTCACTTGCCCACTCCCTCGGGAGCATCCAATTCTTTCTTGGCCTCCTCCCTTTCATTTTCATCAAGCAGCAAAGAGAACATATGTATATAACTCCCCCTTCCAAATTTTTTTTTTCACTTCTTGCGTGACATGTCTTGCCAGCTTTTCCCTGCGGGTGCGCACTTCCCCCACCCCTAACACAGGCAACGTCTGCCGCTTACCTGACGCGGCTGCCCCCACTGGTTCTGCTGGCTTCTCCTTTGCTGGGTCCACACCTGTGCTGCCTGCCGGCAATTCTTTGCTGGCCCCAGTAGGGGTTTGCCCCACCCACTGGAGTGACATGGGTTGGGGGACCCTGCCCTTCCCCTGGCTTATTCCCCCGATGCCCCGTCCAACTGAGCCACTAGCTGCCTGGACTTATCAAGCAAGTCCTCCACGCTGCCAAACATCCCAGCTGCCGGGAACCAGTTCCCAACCTTTCCTAACCAAGGGAGGACAGCTGCCAAACTGGATATCAAATCCTGAGGAACTGGGGGACCCCCCCTAAGGGGGCCCCACCCATGGGGGCAACTGGGGACTGTGGGCTACTACCTGCAGTTCCTGGTTGGCCTCTTGAACCTGATGGAGTATCACCCCACCACTGCCTGGTGGATCACTTCCACCCGAAGGCTCTGGCTTCCCCCCGATTGCCCACGGACTTGCACAGGGGCCGCTGGCTCAATGGGTCCATTCGCTCCCTCACCCCCGGTGCTCCCCTTTCTTAGATCTACTCTTCTTGGGAAGGGGAGGGAATGCTGACTTGGGAGCCACATTGGTCCGTCTGGGTCTGCCTGGAACCTCCTCCTACCCGTCCACTTTATCTCTAAGATCTGCAATGGCCTGCCCCATTTCATCAACTTTCTTCAATCTATCATCCATATCCACCATTTTACGCATCATTGTTTCCATCAAATTCTCCATGCGAGAGCGCTGCTCGCCCCGCTTTGCCTTATGGGCCATTGCACCTAAAAACAGACAAAATGCTGCAAAAACACCCGTGCGGCGTGGTCACTCCCCATGCCGTACGGCTCCTCCTGTGCGCCTGTGACTCTCCCCTCGGCTGCCACTGCCGGGAGTTCGCCGCTGGTGTGCCCCTGGTGACTGTCTCTGCGCTCTCCTGCTAAGTTGTTTTTTCCGCCTGGATTTGCTATTCTGTACTTGTTTTCTGCATTTATAATCTGCTTCATTCTGTTCGGTGCTCCCTGCGCCCCTTGCCCTCTGTGCCCCCCCTCCACGTTTCCCACCGCTGCTCCCCTGCGGCCCCGCCTCCTTTTGCCTGCTGTGTCCATTCCCCTCACCCATTGGCCGCCCCGCTCCCGCCTCCCAGCTGCTTCTCTCTCCCACTTGGCCTCTTATGGAGGTCGCCACGCGGCAGTGGTTGTGACCTGACCTCTGGTCGCTCCCCACGCCGCACGGCTCCTCCTGTGCGCCCGTGACTCTCCCCTCGGCTGCCACTGCCGGGAGTTCGCCGCTGGTGTGCCCCTGGTGACTGTCTATGCACTCTCCTGCTAAGTTGTTTTTTCTGCCTGGATTTGCTAATCTGTACTTGTTTTCTGCATTTATAATCTGTTTCATTCTGTTCGGTGCTCACTGCGCCCCTTGCCCTCTGTGCCCCCCTCCACGTTTCCCGCCGCTGCTCCCCTGCGGCCCGCCCCCTTTTGCCTGCTGTGTCCATTCCCCTCGCCCATTGGCCGCCACGCTCCCGCCTCCCAGCTGCTCCTCCCTCCCACTTCGCCTCTTATGGAGGTCGCCGCGTGGAAGCGCAGCGGACGCGCCAAATTCAAGCCCGCCTGCGCCGGTCCGCGCCTTGTCGGCGCCCAGAGCCAGAACCACAGGACCCCGCGCCCCCCGCTACATCAGACTGCACTACAACTCCAGCACCCTCCACGCACTCAACCCCGGACGACACAACCCCTGTTGCCAGGCCATACCGAAGCACACCCAAGGGCCTTTCACCTGCCGGGACTGCAGATACACCAGCATCCAGCCCGCCAAACCACCAGCCAGCGGACCCAACCACCTCAGATGCATCCTCCTCAACACCCGCTCGACTCGCAAACACGCCATCGAACTCTGGAACCTCCTCGACTCTACCGCCCCCGACGTTGCCTTCCTGACGGAGACCTGGCTGAACGCCACCTTGGCACCTGACATCGCCATAGCCATCCCGCAGGGCTACATGATCTCCCGCAGAGACCGCGCCAACGGAGTGGGAGGGGGAATCGCCATCATCCACAAAGACACCCTCAGAGTCTCGACCAACACCGACAAAACCCTCACCACTGCCGAGCACATACACTTCCAGACCCACACCGACCCTAATACGACCCTCAGAGGAACACTCGTCTACAGACCACCCGGACCCCAACCACAGTTCAGCGACACCTTCGCCGACCTCATCAGCACCCACGCCATCGCCTCCACGGACTACATCCTCCTCGGGGACCTGAACTTCCACCTCGAGAACAACAATGACGCCAACTCCACCGCCCTGATCGCCAACCTCGGACTCAAACAGCTTGTGACAACACCCACCCACGCCGCTGGACACACGCTGGACCCCATCTTCTCCGCAAGCCCTCACATCTCCTTCAACCACACCACCGTACCCCACTGGACCGACCACTGATGCGTCCACTTCACCTTCAGGAAACCCGCCACACACCACCGCACCTAACAGCTGCCACGCCGCAACTGGGGCAAGGTCACCAAGGACCAACTGACCACCACCCTCGCCCTGAGACCACCCACCGACCCCATCGACCCTGACACCGCCGCTACCAACCTCAAACAGTGGATCAACGACTGCGCCAACACCTTCGCCCCTCTCCACAACCAACCACACCAACAAGAAAGCCGCCTGGTTCACCGAAGACCTCCGGACCTCCAAGCACACCTGTCGGAAGCAGGAGAAGAAATGGCTCCACGACCGATCACCAGACAGCCTCGCAGCCCACAAAAACACCACCCGCAGACACCACCAACTCATCAGGACCGCCAAAAGGACCGCCCTCAAGGACCGCCTAGACAACAACGAACACAACACCAAAGAGCTCTTCAGCATCGTGAAAGAACTCTCCAACCCCAGCTCCAACACCAACGACATTCCACCATCACAAGACCTGTGCGACTCCCTGGCCACCTATTTTCACCGCAAGATCACCGACATCCACGACAGCTTCGACTGAGACACCACCGCACCCACCACCAAGACCACCACCCCCGCGACCTCCACCCACACCAGCCGCCTGACCACCTGGTCCAATGTCAGCGACGAAGACACCATCAAAACCATGAACTCCATCCACTCCGGATCCCCTTCCGACCCGTGCCCTCACCACGTTTTCAACCTAGCCAGCACAACCATCACACCCCACCTCTGGAAAACAATCAGCATCTCCTTCAAGACAGCATCCTTCCCGGAAAGCTAGAAGCACGCCAAGATCAACGCCCTTCTGTAAAAACCCAAGGCGGATCTCAAGGACCTCAAGAACTTCCAGCCCATCTCCTTGCTCCCATTCCCGGCAAAAGTGACAGAGAAGATTGTCAGCAAACAGCTATCCCGTTACTTCAAAGACAACAACATCCTGGACCCTTCCCAATCCGGCTTCCGCAGAAACCACAGCACCGAGACCGCCCTCATCGCCGCCACCGACGACATCAGGATCCTGATGTACAAAGGAGAAACTGCCGCCCTCATCCTACTAGACCTGTCAGCTGCCTTCGACACGATTTGCCACCGTACCCTATCAGCGTGCCTCCATGATGCCGGAATTCAAGAGAAGGCCCTGGCCTAGACCACATCCTTCCTCTCCGGCAGAACCCAGAGCATCCGCCTCCCACCCTTCCACTCAAAAACCACCGAGATCATCTGCGACGTCCCACAGGGATCCTCCTTCAGCCCGAAGCTGTTCAACATGTCAGGACTAGGGTGGCTTGCGGTCTAGGGCACGCCCCACTCAGCAGCAGTTACAGTCATCCACCATGTCCGAAGCGTTTATGTGGTAAAGTGCACTGGTTTACTTCAAGGGGACGTTGGTGGCAGAACTGTTCAAGTTTTGTGTATTAATATTGTGTTAAACCTCCTTTTGTCTAAGTACTGTCCGCCAGATGCGTGAGATTTAGCAGTCTGCCGCGTCCGCGAGATGTGTGAGGTTCGGCATGCTAAACGCATCCGCGAGATGCGTGAGATTCGGCATGCTGTCGCATCCGCGAGATGCGTAGGGTTTTCTATTGTGATCGCGAGCGTGGAGAATACAAGGGCGTAGGCACGTCGATGTACGTGACCACACCCTATCTCCTTTGCTCACTATTCTGGATGATTCAGAGAGGAAGCAGGCCTTCCAGCTTGCTCCAATCTTGTTTGGGGTATTTTTGATTATTTCTCCAGAGCAAAGGTTCTGCGATCAGCGATACTTCCATTGGGTGTGTCCTGAAGATAGTTCTTCGTGTTTGAAGGCGAGGAGGCTGTTTCTGGTCGAATTTCGTCGTGGAGAATTTTCTTCATGGGTTCAGAAGTGCAGTAAGGAGAAACATCTTCTTGGGTCCAGATTTGCAGTAAGCCTTTCAGATTCGTAGAGTAGGTCGTACTCTACAGGTAGTAGAAAACTTCAGTTAAAGAAGAATTAGAATACAAAATTCACTAATTGCAAAAACTGTCATTTAAAGCAAAGTTTCTGACAGAATCTAATGTCAAGTCTTGAGTGTTTTTGTGCTGAAATTCAATTATTTTAACTGTTTGAGGTGCATTTAACCATCAAAATTCTCAGAATATTTTGTGACACGTTTTGATTTAACCAGACATTCTTGCAAAGAAGTTTATTTTGAATGCTGAAAGTAAAAGATAGTATTAAAGACGCAAGTTGCTTATGATTGTGATTATGTAAAGAAGATATTTACAGATTTTGGGTCACTACTTTCTATGTGTGATTTCTTAGGGCGTCATATTCAGGAAATGTCTTTCTTTTGAGTTGAATTGCAAAATAGTAAGAAAGAGAATAATAATTTGCAAACATTAATAGGTAAACAATCTTATTCAGAATTTTATAAGAATCAAGAAGCTTTCTTCATAGAATTGGTCAAGCATTAGAAACAATTTTTATTTCTTTAAATTAATAAGAATCAAAAGTATTTTGAGCATCAATAACCTTTCCTTTTCAGATCTCCTTCCCAGCTGTTCCCTTCCTAATTCCCTTTCCCCCCCGCTTGATCACTTCAATATTCTGTGTATTTATTACAATCAGAATTGGAGGTATCGAGAGGTGGGCCCTTATATCATCACATCAGATCCCGAGGAAGACTTTGTCTGACAGAATAGTGAGCCCACAAATAATTTTCCTCCCGATCTGATTGTGCTGCCATAATGGCCACCATGGATGACTTAATGGCTGTCATTGTTAAAATGCAAGCTGATTTAAATGAAACTATGAATGCTACTGCGTTATTGTCTGACAAGGTAGATAATATACAACTTATGAATACTCCCCTTCCAGAGGATGTTCAAGACACTAGCGCAAGAACAAATATATCAGTTACTGTTCCACCACAAATTCCTTTGGCTGCTCCAGAGCGTTTTTCTGGGGACCCTTCTAAGGTACAGATTTTTTTTAACACAAATTGAGTTGCATTTTTCCTGTAGACCAGCAGCATTCCCTACCCCCCAGTCCAGAATTGCTTTTCTTATCTCTTATCTGTCTGGAGATGCTGCGAATTGGGCAGTCCCATTTGTAAGGCAAGACAGCGCGCTATTATATAACTGGCGGCGCTTTGTTGAAGAATTCGAGAAAGTATTTGATAGACGTATTGTGACTTTATCTGCAGATCGTGAATTGTTACAGTTAAGACAAGGAAGTAGAGACCTTATTACATACCTATCACATTTTAATAGACTTGTTGCAGAAACCTCTTGGCCGGAAGAAAAGAGAGCAGCTCTTTTTTATCAGGGATTAAAAGACGACTTAAAGGATGTTTTAGCCCAAATAGACCCACAACCAACAGCTTGTTCGGATTTGATAAATCTAACCTTACGTTTAGATCGCAGACTTTCTGAACGAAGAACAGACAAGAAAAGAGGTGACAAACCTATTTGGAAACATGAAAATAGATCTCGAACTCAATTCTCACACTCTGAATCAAGCCCTGAGCCAATGGAAATTGGAACTCTTAGACAGCCATTGTCAAAAGAAGAAAAAGACAATAGACGAAAAAATGGACAATGCCTTCATTGTGGTCGTAAAGGACATTTCGTGAAAGACTGTATGATGAAACCAAAGGGCAAGTCTTCAAATGTCAGCAAGGCGGCAGTTATTGAAACAATAGAGCAAAAGTCGGAAAACTAATATGCCCAAGATGTTTAGAGGGGGATCTCTTGGGAACCATTGCCTACCCTTCAATAAACTCTTGTGTAACTAATTATAAAGCTCATTTTCGATTAGCAGTGCAAGTACAGTTAACTCATAAAATCTGGCAAATGGAAGTTTTAATTGATTCAGGGGCCACGGGAAATTTTGTAGACCTGGAAACAGCACAACGACTTAGTATAATCTGTGAAAAGAAAGAAACTCCAGAAATAGTTCAAGCAGTAGACGGAAAAATCTTGTCTGGAGGCCCAGTAACAATGCAAACTACAAAAGTAACCATGCTTTGTGAGGATTCCAAAAAACAACATCATAAGGAGGAGGTTCAATTTGACGTGATTCAAGCACCCCAGTATGGATTTATTCTTGGAATGCCATGGCTTTGTCTGCATAATCCTTTTATTGATTGGCAAAAAAGAGAACTTGTATTTCTCTCTGATTTTGCCATTCATCCTGTTTAAAGTCTTTCACGTCAACAGTGAGTCAAATAGCTACTGCTGAGGAAAAGGAAACAGTTCTACCCACATGTTACAAAATGTTTCAAGAGGTATTCAGTGAAGAAAAGGCAGCAGTTCTCCCTCCTCATCGCAGTTATGATTGTCAAATCGATCTCATACCAGGTTCTTGTGTACCAAATTGCAGAATTTATGCTCTGTCCGGAAAAGAAAATCAACATCTGAGACAGTATCTGGATCAGTATTTGGAGAATGGTTTTATCCGCCCTTCTAAATCACCAGCTGCCTCCCCTTTATTTTTCATACCAAAAGCGAATGGGGAATTAAGAACATGCATAGATTATAGGGCATTGAACAAAATCACAATCAAGAACAAATATCCATTGCCACTCATCCCAGTCCTTTTGGATCAAGTTAAAACAGCAGTAATTTATACAAAACTTGATCTTAGGGGGGCTTACCATTTGGTGCGTATTAGACAAGGAGATGAGTGGAAAACTGCATTCAAAACTCGATATGGATTATTTGAATATTTGTTAATGCCCTTTGGCCTTTGTAACGCACCAGCGGCCTTTCAGTTTTTTCTAAATGACGTTTTAAGAGAATTTCTGGATCTATTTGTTATCGTCTACATAGATAATATCCCTGCGCCTGAGTCGTGCCAGAGTCCTGCCCGTCTGCGCTCGTCAGCGTCTCGGAGGCGGACGAGGTAGGACCGGGATTATTATAGTGGCGCTGTGTACTTATGGCTTTGGGTGTATGTTCCGCTCAGATGCTTACCTATTCTTCGTTGGAGCTATTGGCTCTACGCAGTCAGTCTCCTGCCTGCCACCATGTTTTGCCTTGCGGCCGCTCCCTTAAGAGGGGCTGTGTGGCATGTGGCTGGCGTGTCTCAGCTCCGAGGGAGGCCATCAAGGAACCCTCTCCTATGCGCCATTATTGCTCCCTGCTTAATACCAGATCTCTTAGCAGACATGCCAATGATATCTGGAGTCTGCTATCTGGCACTAAAACAACTTGCCTCTTTCTTACGGAGACATGGCTTGGAGAGTCCTCGGGTCCTGATCTGGCGACTTTTTTAATTGACTTCTGCATCCTTTCCTCCGTTTTACAGGGTCACGGCAGAGATACTGTCTGACGCTCTTCAGCTTCATCCATGTCCGCTCGCTGGCAACTTGGAGGAAAATCTAGACTCTGTCCAGAAGTGGTTGGCAGCTAGATTTGAGGAGCTCGCTCCGGGGAAACCAGTCAAATCTGTGGCCAGACATGTTTCGGCCCCCTGGTTTACCCCGGCGCTTGGGCTAATGCGCCAAGATTGCAAGAGAGCCGAGAGACTGTGGCGACGTAAGTATGATCTGGATGATAAAATTAAATATCGGGATGCGATTAGGAGCTACCACAAGCATATATCTGAGGGAAAAAAGTGTATTTGGAGCGCAGAATCGATGAGGCGGAAAATAGGAGTAAAGAACTCTTTCGGATTGTAAAGGAGTTTGTTTCCCCCTCCTCGAGCGCGCCCGTCCACTCGCACTCCGCAGCTTGGATTAACCAGCTTGTGGACTTTTTTATAAACAAAATCAAGTCCATTCAGGACACTTTCCCTGGTATAGATGCTGGATCACCCACAGGTTTGCTGGTGACTCTCCCTTTGCCATCGGTTGAGAAGAATCCAGTTCTCTCGGACTTTCCTCCGTTATCCGCCACCTCCTCTCTTGATCTCCTCTCCCGGCTCCAGTCAGGTTCACCGATGGACCCATGCCCAGCAAAATGCCTAGGAAATATAGCGCCAGCAATTAACAGCTTGCTTAACCCGCTGCTTAATCTTTCCTTGACATTGGGCGAAGTTCCATCGGCCTGGCAGCACGCCCTGATCCTGCCGCTACTCAAAAAGCCTACGTTGGATCCTCTTGTCCATGCTAACTATAGGCCGATCTCCCTCCTCCCTGCTCTGGCTAAGGTTATCGAGAAACATGTACAGCTCACAATCTCCAGCTTTATAGAGAGCAATAACATCTTACATGATTCCCAGTCGGGCTTCCGTGCGAATTACAGCACGGAGACAGCTTTGCTCGAGATCACCGACGCCATCAGGGAGACTTTAGATCGGGGAGGGAAGGCGATCCTGGTTATGCTGGACTTGTCGGCGGCGTTTGACACCGTTCCCCATATCGGTCTCCTTTCTAGACTCTGGGAGATCGGGTTCCGTGGGACGGTGTGGAACTGGTTTCAATCCTTTCTGACCGGCCGTCGACAAGTGGTGTGGGCACCACCTTTTTCCGCAGAAATGCCGCCGCTGGAGGTGGGGGTTCCTCAGGGATCTATCCTGAGTCCCACCCTCTTCAATATCTACGTGGCCCCTCTGGCGGCGGTTGCGGAATCTTTTGGTGCCCGGATCATATCCTATGCTGATGACACCCAGCTCCTTTTTACTTGTAAGAAGGGAGAGGCTTTTGATGGTGGTCTGATCGGGGAATGTCTGGGTGCGGTCTTTGACTGGTTTCGGCGGAACAGTCTGAAGTGCAATTCCGACAAGTCGGAGCTGCTCTTCTTCGGGTGTCCGCCGGATCCTAGCTGGAAGACCTGGTGGCCGCAGGACATGTCTCCACCTGATGTGCCCTCGGTGAAAGCTAAAAACCTTGGTGTGCAGTGTGATGACGGCCTTTCTTTCGGACTGCAAATTGTTGGTCTGACGGGGAAATGCTTCGGCATTTTAAAAATGCTTCGGAAGTTTCTCCCTTTGCTGTCCTTGCAGCACAAAAAAAATCATTGTGCAGTCTCTAATTGGCTCGGGACTCGCCTACACGAATGCCCTGTATCTCGGGCTGCCTAAATATCTGCTGGCCCGCTTGCAGATTGTACAGAACTCGGCTGCAAGAGCCATTTTTGGTCTTCCACGCAGGGCAAGAGCCTCGGAACTTCTAAAGAGACTGCACTGGTTGCCCATTGCTCAGAGAATCACCTTCAAGGTTTTGACTCTGGCTTTCAAGGCCCTCCATATGATCGGCCCTAAGTATCTGGGGAAGCGATTGGCTTTTTATGTTCCGAGGAGGACTTTGCGGTCCGCCTTGTTGGCTAAAGCCGAGGTTCCCCCTATTAAACTTGCCCGGATCGGAGGGCGTTCCTTCCGTTACTTGGTCCCGCGTTGCTGGAATGAGAAAGTCTACCAGTCTCCTTTCTTTTAGAAGGGAGATGAAAACCTGGCTCTTTTCAGTATGATTTCTCCCCCGACCTTTGCGAGCAGCTGTGTTGTGTTCTTCGCCGTGGTTCTCTTTGCCAAAGCGCCGGGACGCCCTTTCGGGTAGCCGTGCGCTATAGAAGAGCCTTAAACATAACATAACATAACATAACATATCTTAATTTATTCAGATTCTGTGGAAAAACATGAGGGACATGTCAAACAAGTGCTAAGAACCTTACAATCACATAATCTGTATTGCAAATTATCTAAATGTGACTTCCATGTTTTTGAAGTTGAATTCTTGGGAGTATTGCTCACACCAACTGGCATGAAAATGACTGATAGAAAAATCCTGGCAGTAGCAGAATGGCCCATTCCAAAGTCAGTTCGAGATGTGCAATGTTTTTTGGGCTTTGCAAATTTCTATCGTCGTTTTATAGATTATTTCTCAGCAGTGGTAGCTCCCATAACTCGCTTATTAAGAAAAAAGGTGAAATTTGAATGGTCTACAGAAGCCAATGATGCATTCCAGAGTTTGAAAAAGGCATTTACAGCGGCTCCAATTCTTATGCATCCTGACGTAAATGAACCTTTCATAATTGAGGCAGACGCTTCAGATGTAGCAATTGCAGCCATTCTATCCCAAAGACATCACAAAACAGGTCAAATGCATCCAGTTGCATATATGTCTCGAAAATTTAATGCAGCAGAACAAAATTATATCATTGCAGAAAAAGAATTGCTTGCTATACTTGAAGCTTTCAAGGAATGGAGACATTATATTATGGGAGCAAAATTCACGGTGACTGTATACACAGATTATAGAAATTTACAGTTTATGAGTTCAGCCAGGATGTTAACTCCACGACAGTTAAGATGGATGATGTTCTTTGCGGAATATGATTTCATAGTAACCTATCGTTCTGGGCAAGATAACAAAAAAGCTGATGCTCTTTCTAGAAAAGACTCTACATTGCATAGATTCGAAGGAGCTCCACAAGCAATAATAGAACCTGACAAAGTAATCTGTTTGCTGAATGCAGATCAATTTCTAGACAACATTCATGAAAATTTTCTTCCATCTCAATGGAAAAACTGGGAGAACAAAAAAGAAAATCAAACATTCAAAGAAGGAATACCATTCCATGGAAAGCAAGTTTACCTGCCTACCAAAAAACTACAAGAAACTGTGTTTGGTTGGCTACACTCCCATCCTATGGCAGGACATCCAGGTCCAAGAAAGACAGTAGAAAAAGTACAAAACTTATTCTGGTGGCCAACTCTACAAAAAGATGTTTCTTTGTTGGCTAAAAATTGTGAAATATTTGCTAGATTTAAGACTGATCATAGTAAACCAAAAGGTTTGTTGCAAGTCTTACCAACACCAGTTAGACCTTGGGAACATGTTTATTTGGATTTCATTACAAATTTACCACAGATAAATCTTCATTCAGTCATTTTAGTAGTTGTGGATAGCCTAACGAAGTATGCTCATTTTATTGCTCGTAAACAATTGCCAACAGCAGGACAATTAGCACAAATATTTCTAACAAATGTTGTACGACTACATGATTTGCCTTCAGTGTTACTATCGGATCGTGGTTCTCAGTTTTCATCTAAATTCTGGCAACAATGGTGTCAGTGTCTGCAAATTACTTCCAACATGTCTACTAGTTATCATCCACAAACAGATGGTCAAACCGAATGATTAAACCAGACATTGAAACAGTATTTGAGATGCTATGTTACAGATTCCAAAAGATCCTGGTTAGATTTGCTTTGGATAGCTGAAATAGCTTATAATACTTCACCACATTCATCTACAGGATCCTCTCCTTTCGAAGCTCTATACGGTTATGTACCAAATACTATTCCTTTAATCTTACCCAAAGATGTGAGTGATGCACCTGCTGTGCAAGATACAGTACAGCTCATGCAAACTGTTCATCGACAAATTCATAAACGTTTACTGCAAAGCAAAGAAAAGTACAAAAAGCAATATGATAAGCATCACCAGTCAGGACCAACGTATGTTGCTGGAGATAAAGTGTGGTTGTCTACCAAGAATTTGGCTTTCAAACACAAAAACATGTTTCATCCCAAATTTATCGGACCATATCCGATACTTCGTCAAGTCAATCCAGTAACGTACAAATTGTTTCTTCCCAAAACCTTGCGGATCCATCCAGTATTCCATACTTCTCTGTTGAAACCGGCTAAGCAGAATGTGACATCCAGACCAGCTCCAGTCTTAGTTCAGGGTAATTGGGAATACGAGGTGCAAGACATATTAGATTCCAAACTGAGCGGCACTAAGTTGTGGTATCTTGTTTCGTGGAAAGGATATGGATCCAAGAATGACTCATGGGAGCCAGCAGAAAACATTCACGCCTCTCGCTTGTTGCGACGTTTCCACCTCCTTCATCTTTCGAAGCCGGGCCCTAGACCGCTCCAGGGAGGGGGGAATACTGTCAGGACTAGGGTGGCTTGCGGTCTAGGGCCCGCCCCACTCAGCAGCAGTTACAGTCATCCGCCATGTCCGAAGCGTTTATGTGGTAAAGTGCACTGGTTTACTTCAAGGGGACGTTGGTGGCCGAACTGTTCAAGGTTTGTGTATTAATATTGTGTTAAACCTCCTTTTGTCTAAGTACTGTCCGCCAGATGCGTGAGATTTAGCAGTCTGCCGCGTCCGCGAGATGCGTGAGGTTCGGCATGCTAAACGCGTCCGCGAGATGCGTGAGATTCGGCATGCTGTCGCATCCGCGAGATGCGTAGGGTTTTCTATTGTGATCGCGAGCGTGGAGAATACAAGGGCGTAGGCACGTCGATGTACGTGACCACACCCTATCTCCTTTGCTCACTATTCTGGATGATTCAGAGAGGAAGCAGGCCTTCCAGCTTGCTCCAATCTTGTTTGGGGTATTTTTGATTATTTCTCCAGAGCAAAGGTTCGGCGATCAGCGATACTTCCATTGGGTGTCTCCTGAAGATAGTTCCTCGTGTTTGAGGGCGAGGAGGCTGTTTCTGGTCGAATTTCGTCGTGGAGAATTTTTTCATGGGTTCAGAAGTGCAGTAAGGAGAAACATCTTCTTGGGTCCAGATTTGCAGTAAGCCTTTCAGATTCGTAGAGTAGGTCGTACTCCACAGGTAGGAGAAAACTTCAGTTAAAGAAGAATTAGAATACAAAATTCACTAATTGCAAAAACTGTCATTTAAAGCAAAGTTTCTGACAGAATCTAATGTCAAGTCTTGAGTGTTTTTGCGCTGAAATTCAATTATTTTAACTGTTTGAGGTGCATTTAACCTTCAAAATTCTCAGAATATTTTGTGACACGTTTTGATTTAACCAGACATTCTTGCAAAGAAGTTTATTTTGAATGCTGAAAGTAAAAGATAGTATTAAAGACGCAAGTTGCTTATGATTGTGATTATTTAAAGAAGATATTTACAGATTTTAGGTCACTACTTTCTATGTGTGATTTCTTAGGGCGTCATATTCAGGAAATGTCTTTCTTTTGAGTTGAATTGCAAAATAGTAAGAAAGAGAATAATAATTTGCAAACATTAATAGGTAAACAATCTTATTCAGAATTTTATAAGAATCAAGAAGCTTTCTTCATAGAATTGGTTAAGCATTAGAAACAATTTTTATTTCTTTGAATTAATAAGAATCAAAAGTATTTTGAGCATCAATAACTTTTCCTTTTCAGATCTCCTTCCCAGCTGTTCCCTTCCTAATTCCCTTTCCCCCCCGCTTGATCACTTCAATATTCTGTGTATTTATTACAATCAGAATTGGAGGTATCGAGAGGTGGGCCCTTATATCATCACATCAGATCCCGAGGAAGACTTCGTCTGACAGAATAGTGAGCCCACGAATAATTTTCCTCCTGATCTGATTGTGCTGCCATAATGGCCACCATGGATGACTTAATGGCTGTCATTGTTAAAATGCAAGCTGATTTAAATGAAACTATGAATGCTACTGCGTTATTGTCTGACAAGGTAGATAATATACAACTTATGAATACTCCCCTTCCAGAGGATGTTCAAGACACTAGCGCAAGAACAAATATATCAGTTACTGTTCCACCACAAATTCCTTTGGCTGCTCCAGAGCGTTTTTCTGGGGACCCTTCTAAGGTACAGATTTTTTTTAACACAAATTGAGTTGCATTTTTCCTGTAGACCAGCAGCATTCCCTACCCCCCAGTCCAGAATTGCTTTTCTTATCTCTTATCTGTCTGGAGATGCTGCGAATTGGGCAGTCCCATTTGTAAGGCAAGACAGCGCGCTATTATATAACTGGCGGCGCTTTGTTGAAGAATTCGAGAAAGTATTTGATAGACGTATTGTGACTTTATCTGCAGATCGTGAATTGTTACAGTTAAGACAAGGAAGTAGAGACCTTATTACATACCTATCACATTTTAATAGACTTGTTGCAGAAACCTCTTGGCCGGAAGAAAAGAGAGCAGCTCTTTTTTATCAGGGATTAAAAGACGACTTAAAGGATGTTTTAGCCCAAATAGACCCACAACCAACAGCTTGTTCGGATTTGATAAATCTAACCTTACGTTTAGATCACAGACTTTCTGAACGAAGAACAGACAAGAAAAGAGGTGACAAACCTATTTGGAAACATGAAAATAGATCTCGAACTCAATTCTCACACTCTGAATCAAGCCCTGAGCCAATGGAAATTGGAACTCTTAGACAGCCATTGTCAAAAGAAGAAAAAGAAAATAGACGAAAAAATGGACAATGCCTTCATTGTGGTCGTAAAGGACATTTCGTGAAAGACTGTAGGATGAAACCAAAGGGCAAGTCTTCAAATGTCAGCAAGGCGGCAGTTATTGAAACAATAGAGCAAAAGTCGGAAAACTAATATGCCCAAGATGTTTAGAGGGGGATCTCTTGGGAACCATTGCCTACCCTTCAATAAACTCTTGTGTAACTAATTATAAAGCTCATTTTCGATTAGCAGTGCAAGTACAGTTAACTCATAAAATCTGGCAAATGGAAGTTTTAATTGATTCAGGGGCCACGGGAAATTTTGTAGACCTGGAAACAGCACAACGACTTAGTATAATCTGTGAAAAGAAAGAAACTCCAGAAATAGTTCAAGCAGTAGACGGAAAAATCTTGTCTGGAGGCCCAGTAACAATGCAAACTACAAAAGTAACCATGCTTTGTGAGGATTCCAAAAAACAACATCATAAGGAGGAGGTTCACTTTGACGTGATTCAAGCACCCCAGTATGGATTTATTCTTGGAATGCCATGGCTTTGTCTGCATAATCCTTTTATTGATTGGCAAAAAAGAGAACTTGTATTTCTCTCTGATTTTGCCATTCATCCAGTTTAAAGTCTTTCACGTCAACAGTGAGTCAAATAGCTACTGCTGAGGAAAAGGAAACAGTTCTACCCACATGTTACAAAATGTTTCAAGAGGTATTCAGTGAAGAAAAGGCAGCAGTTCTCCCTCCTCATCGCAGTTATGATTGTCAAATCGATCTCATACCAGGTTCTTGTGTACCAAATTGCAGAATTTATGCTCTGTCCGGAAAAGAAAATCAACATCTGAGACAGTATCTGGATCAGTATTTGGAGAATGGTTTTATCCGCCCTTCTAAGTCACCAGCTGCCTCCCCTTTATTTTTCATACCAAAAGCGAATGGGGAATTAAGAACATGCATAGATTATAGGGCATTGAACAAAATCACAATCAAGAACAAATATCCATTGCCACTCATCCCAGTCCTTTTGGATCAAGTTAAAACAGCAGTAATTTATACAAAACTTGATCTTAGGGGGGCTTACCATTTGGTGCGTATTAGACAAGGAGATGAGTGGAAAACTGCATTCAAAACTCGATATGGATTATTTGAATATTTGGTAATGCCCTTTGGCCTTTGTAACGCACCAGCGGCCTCTCAGTTTTTTCTAAATGACGTTTTAAGAGAATTTCTGGATCTATTTGTTATCGTCTACATAGATGATATCCCTGCGCCTGAGTCGTGCCAGAGTCCTGCCCGTCTGCGCTCGTCAGCGTCTCGGAGGTGGACGAGGTAGGACCGGGATTATTATAGTGGCGCTGTGTACTTATGGCTTTGGGTGTATGTTCCGCTCAGATGCTTACCTATTCTTCGTTGGAGCTATTGGCTCTACGCAGTCAGTCTCCTGCCTGCCACCATGTTTTGCCTTGCGGCCGCTCCCTTAAGAGGGGCTGCGTGGCATGTGGCTGGCGTGTCTCAGCTCCGAGGGAGGCCATCAAGGAACCCTCTCCTATGCGCCATTATTGCTCGCTGCTTAATACCAGATCTCTTAGCAGACATGCCAATGATATCTGGAGTCTGCTATCTGGCACTAAAACAACTTGCCTCTTTCTTACGGAGACATGGCTCGGAGAGTCCTCGGGTCCTGATCTGGCGACGGCTATTCCCTCCAACTACAATATTTTTAGGAGGGATAGAGTGGGAGGGAGAGGCGGGGGCGTAGCCCTGATTGTGAATAAGAGTGTCCCTTGTTCAATCTTTGCCGTTGAGAACATCACCGGCTGTGAAGCCTTAGGTTTTACCCTTGGGCTTTCTTCCTGTTATACGTGCACCGGGATCCTTATCTACAGAGCTCCAGGGCCTTTTGGCTCTTTTTTTGAGGATCTGCAGGCGGCACTTTCGGTGCCTTGCCTCAGATCGGAGCACTGTTTCCTGCTGGGGGATCTGAATGTCCATATGGACGATGTAGTGAACCCTGATACTAATAAATTTCAGGAGACGGTCGGCCCCTTAGGGATGATCTCTTATATCACCAGCCCCACCCACTTCAAAGGTCATACAATTGATCAGGTTTTTTCGACCAGGTCGATTGAAGTATCCCTCCCACGTCCTGTGCTATGGACTGACCACTTTTTAATTGACTTCTGCATCCTTTCCTCCGTTTTACAGGGTCACGGCGGAGATACTGTCTGACGCTCTTCAGCTTCATCCATGTCCGCTCGCTGGCAACTTGGAGGAAAATCTAGACTCTGTCCAGAAGTGGTTGGCAGCTAGATTTGAGGAGCTCGCTCCGGGGAAACCAGTCAAATCTGTGGCCAGACATGTTTCGGCCCCCTGGTTTACCCCGGCGCTTGGGCTAATGCACCAAGATTGCAAGAGAGCCGAGAGACTGTGGCGACGTAAGTATGATCTGGATGATAAAATTAAATATCGGGATGCGATTAGGAGCTACCACAAGCATATATCTGAGGGAAAAAAAGTGTATTTGGAGCGCAGAATCGATGAGGCGGAAAGTAGGAGTAAAGAACTCTTTCGGATTGTAAAGGAGTTTGTTTCCCCCTCCTCGAGCGCGCCCGTCCACTCGCACTCCGCAGCTTGGATTAACCAGCTTGTGGACTTTTTTATAAACAAAATCAAGTCCATTCAGGACACTTTCCCTGGTATAGATGCTGGATCACCCACAGGTTTGCTGGTGACTCTCCCTTTGCCATCGGTTGAGAAGAATCCAGTTCTCTCGGACTTTCCTCCGTTATCCGCCACCTCCTCTCTTGATCTCCTCTCCCGTTTCCAGTCAGGTTCACCGATGGACCCGTGCCCAGCAAAATGCCTAGGAAATATAGCGCCAGCAATTAACAGCTTGCTTAACCCGCTGCTTAATCTTTCCTTGACATTGGGCGAAGTTCCATCGGCCTGGAAGCACGCCCTGATCCTGCCGCTACTCAAAAAGCCTACGTTGGATCCTCTTGTCCATGCTAACTATAGGCCGATCTCCCTCCTCCCTGCTCTGGCTAAGGTTATCGAGAAACATGTACAGCTCACAATCTCCAGCTTTATAGAGAGCAATAACATCTTACATGATTCCCAGTCGGGCTTCCGTGCGAATTACAGCACGGAGACAGCTTTGCTCGAGATCACCGACGCCATCAGGGAGACTTTAGATCGGGGAGGGAAGGCGATCCTGGTTATGCTGGACTTGTCGGCGGCGTTTGACACCGTTCCCCATATCGGTCTCCTTTCTAGACTCTGGGAGATTGGGTTCCGTGGGACGGTGTGGAACTGGTTTCAATCCTTTCTGACCGGCCGTCGACAAGTGGTGTGGGCACCACCTTTTTCCGCAGAAATGCCGCCGCTGGAGGTGGGGGTTCCTCAGTGATCTATCCTGAGTCCCACCCTCTTCAATATCTACGTGGCCCCTCTGGCGGCGGTTGCGGAATCTTTTGGTGCCCGGATCATATCCTATGCTGATGACACCCAGCTCCTTTTTACTTGTAAGAAGGGAGAGGCTTTTGATGGTGGTCTGATCGGGGAATGTCTGGGTGCGGTCTTTGACTGGTTTCGGCGGAACAGTCTGAAGTGCAATTCCGACAAGTCGGAGCTGCTCTTCTTCGGGTGTCCGCCGGATCCTAGCTGGAAGACCTGGTGGCCGCAGGACATGTCTCCTCCTGATGTGCCCTCGGTGAAAGCTAAAAACCTTGGTGTGCAGTGTGATGACGGCCTTTCTTTCGGACCGCAAATTGTTGGTCTGACGGGGAAATGCTTCGGCATTTTAAAAATGCTTCGGAAGTTTCTCCCTTTGCTGTCCTTGCAGCACAAAAAAATCATTGTGCAGTCTCTAATTGGCTCGGGACTCGACTACACGAATGCCCTGTATCTCGGGCTGCCTAAATATCTGCTGGCCCGCTTGCAGATTGTACAGAACTCGGCTGCAAGAGCCATTTTTGGTCTTCCACGCAGGGCAAGAGCCTCGGAACTTCTAAAGAGACTGCACTGGTTGCCCATTGCTCAGAGAATCACCTTCAAGGTTTTGACTCTGGCTTTCAAGACCCTCCATATGATCGGCCCTAAGTATCTGGGGAAGCGATTGGCTTTTTATGTTCCGAGGAGGACTTTGCGGTCCGCCTTGTTGGCTAAAGCCGAGGTTCCCCCTATTAAACTTGCCCGGATCGGAGGGCGTTCCTTCCGTTACTTGGTCCCGCGTTGCTGGAATGAGAAAGTCTACCAGTCTTCTTTCTTTTAGAAGGGAGCTGAAAACCTGGCTCTTTTCAGTATGATTTCTCCCCCGACCTTTGCGAGCAGCTGTGTTGTGTTCTTCGCCGTGGTTCTCTTTGCCAAAGCGCCGGGACGCCCTTTCGGGTAGCCGTGCGCTATAGAAGAGCCCTAAACATAACATAACATAACATAACATAACATAACATAACATAACATATCTTAATTTATTCAGATTCTGTGAAAAAACATGAGGGAAATGTCAAACAAGTGCTAAGAACCTTACAATCACATAATCTGTATTGCAAATTATCTAAATGTGACTTCCATGTTTTTGAAGTTGAATTCTTGGGAGTATTGCTCACACCAACTGGCATGAAAATGACTGATAGAAAAATCCTGGCAGTAGCAGAATGGCCCATTCCAAAGTCAGTTCGAGATGTGCAATGTTTTTTGGGCTTTGCAAATTTCTATCGTAGTTTTATAGATCATTTCTCAGCAGTGGTAGCTCCCATAACTCGCTTATTAAGAAAAAAGGTGAAATTTGAATGGTCTACAGAAGCCAATGATGCATTCCAGAGTTTGAAAAAGGCATTTACAGCGGCTCCGATTCTTATGCATCCTGACGTAAATGAACCTTTCATAATTGAGGCAGACGCTTCAGATGTAGCAATTGCAGCCATTCTATCCCAAAGACATCACAAAACAGGTCAAATGCATCCAGTTGCATATATGTCTCGAAAATTGAATGCAGCAGAACAAAATTATATCATTGCAGAAAAAGAATTGCTTGCTATACTTGAAGCTTTCAAGGAATGGAGACATTATATTATGGGAGCAAAATTCACGGTGACTGTATATACAGATTATAGAAATTTACAGTTTATGAGTTCAGCCAGGATGTTAACTCCACGACAGTTAAGATGGATGATGTTCTTTGCGGAATATGATTTCATAGTAACCTATCGTCCTGGGCAATATAACAAAAAAGCTGATGCTCTTTCTAGAAAAGACTCTACATTGCATAGATTCGAAGGAGCTCCACAAGCAATAATAGAACCTGACAAAGTAATCTGTTTGCTGACTGCAGATCAATTTCTAGACAACATTCATGAAAATTTTCTTCCATCTCAATGGAAAAACTGGGAGAACAAAAAAGAAAATCAAACAATCAAAGAAGGAATACCATTCCATGGAAAGCAAGTTTACCTGCCTACCAAAAAACTACAAGAAACTGTGTTTGGTTGGCTACACTCCCATCCTATGGCAGGACATCCAGGTCCAAGAAAGACAGTAGAAAAAGTACAAAACTTATTCTGGTGGCCAACTCTACAAAAATATGTTTCTTTGATGGCTAAAAATTGTGAAATATTTGCTAGATTTAAGACTGATCATAGTAAACCAAAAGGTTTGTTGCAAGTCTTACCAACACCAGTTAGACCTTGGGAACATGTTTCTTTGGATTTCATTACAAATTTACCACAGATAAATCTTCATTCAGTCATTTTAGTAGTTGTGGATAGCCTAACAGAGTATGCTCATTTTATTGCTTGTAAACAATTGCCAACAGCAGGACAATTAGCACAAATATTTCTAACAAATGTTGTACGACTACATGGTTTGCCTTCAGTGTTACTATCGGATCGTGGTTCTCAGTTTTCATCTAAATTCTGGCAACAATGGTGTCAGTGTCTGCAAATTACTTCCAACATGTCTACTAGTTATCATCCACAAACAGATGGTCAAACCGAATGATTAAACCAGACATTGAAACAGTATTTGAGATGCTATGTTACAGATTCCAAAAGATCCTGGTTAGATTTGCTTTGGATAGCTGAAATAGCTTATAATACTTCACCACATTCATCTACAGGATCCTCTCCTTTCGAAGCTCTATACGGTTATGTACCAAATACTATTCCTTTAATCTTACCCAAAGATGTGAGTGATGCACCTGCTGTGCAAGATACAGTACAGCTCATGCAAACTGTTCATCGACAAATTCATAAACGTTTACTGCAAAGCAAAGAAAAGTACAAAAAGCAATATGATAAGCATCACCAGTCAGGACCAACGTATGTTACTGGAGATAAAGTGTGGTTGTCTACCAAGAATTTGGCTTTCAAACACAAAAACATGTTTCATCCCAAATTTATCGGACCATATCCGATACTTCGTCAAGTCAATCCAGTGACGTACAAATTGTTGCTTTCCAAAACCTTGCGGATCCATCCAGTATTCCATACTTCTCTGTTGAAACCGGCTAAGCAGAATGTGACATCCAGACCAGCTCCAGTCTTAGTTCAGGGTAATTGGGAATACAAGGTGCAAGACATATTACATTCCAAACTGAGGGGCACTAAGTTGTGGTATCTTGTTTCGTGGAAAGGATATGGATCCAAGAATGACTCATGGGAGCCAGCAGAAAACATTCACGCCTCTCGCTTGTTGCGACGTTTCCACCTCCTTCATCCTTCGAAGCCGGGCCCTAGACCGCTCCAGGGAGGGGGGAATACTGTCAGGACTAGGGTGGCTTGCGGTCTAGGGCCCGCCCCACTCAGCAGCAGTTACAGTCATCCGCCATGTCCGAAGCGTTTATGTGGTAAAGTGCACTGGTCTACTTCAAGGGGACGTTGGTGGCAGAACTGTTCAAGGTTTGTGTATTAATATTGTGTTAAACCTCCTTTTGTCTAAGTACTGTCCGCCAGATGCGTGAGATTTAGCAGTCTGCCGCGTCCGCGAGATGCGTGAGGTTCGGCATGCTAAACGCGTCCGCGAGATGCGTGAGATTCGGCATGCTGTCGCATCCGCGAGATGCGTAGGGTTTTCTATTGTGATCGCGAGCGTGGAGAATACAAGGGCGTAGGCACGTCGATGTACGTGACCACACCCTATCTCCTTTGCTCACTATTCTGGATGATTCAGAGAGGAAGCAGGCCTTCCAGCTTGCTCCAATCTTGTTTGGGGTATTTTTGATTATTTCTCCAGAGCAAAGGTTCGGTGATCAGCGATACTTCCATTGGGTGTGTCCTGAAGATAGTTCTTCGTGTTTGAGGGCGAGGAGGCTGTTTCTGGTCGAATTTCGTCGTGGAGAATTTTCTTCATGGGTTCAGAAGTGCAGTAAGGAGAAACATCTTCTTGGGTCCAGATTTGCAGTAAGCCTTTCACATTCGTAGAGTAGGTCGTACTCCACAGGTAGGAGAAAACTTCAGTTAAAGAAGAATTAGAATACAAAATTCACTAATTGCAAAAACTGTCATTTAAAGCAAAGTTTCAGACAGAATCTAATGTCAAGTCTTGAGTGTTTTTGCGCTGAAATTCAATTATTTTAACTGTTTGAGGTGCATTTAACCTTCAAAATTCTCAGAATATTTTGTGACACGTTTTGATTTAAACAGACATTCTTGCAAAGAAGTTTATTTTGAATGCTGAAAGTAAAAGATAGTATTAAAGACGCAAGTTGCTTATGATTGTGATTATTTAAAGAAGATATTTACAGATTTTGGGTCACTACTTTCTATGTGTTATTTCTTAGGGCGTCATATTCAGGAAATGTCTTTCTTTTGAGTTGCAAAATAGTAAGAAAGAGAATAATAATTTGCAAACATTAATAGGTAAACAATCTTATTCAGAATTTTATAAGAATCAAGAAGCTTTCTTCATAGAATTGGTCAAGCATTAGAAACAATTTTTATTTCTTTGAATTAATAAGAATCAAAAGTATTTTGAGCATCAATAACTTTTCCTTTTCAGATCTCCTTCCCAGCTGTTCCCTTCCTAATTCCCTTTCCCCCCCCCGCTTGATCACTTCAATATTCTGTGTATTTATTACAATCAGAATTGGAGGTATCGAGAGGTGTACCCTTATATCATCACATCAGATCCCGAGGAAGACTTCGTCTGACACAACATCTACATGGCTCCTCTCGCCCGCGTCGCGCAACAGCACAACCTCAACATCATCTCCTACCCCGACGACACCCAGCTGATCATATCCCTCACCAAAGACCCCCACACCGCCAAAGCCAACCTCCACAGGGGAATGAAGGCCGTCGCCGACTGGATGAAGGACAGCAGACTGAAGCTGAATTCAGACAAAATGAAGGACCTCATCCTCGGACACACCCCATCAGCCTGGGACGACTGCTGGTGGCCCACATCGCTAGGCACAGCCCCGAACCCACCGACCACGCACGCAACCTAGGGTTCATCCTTGACTCCACTCTCTTCATGACCAAGCAAGTCAACGCCGTCTCCATGTCCTGCTTCAAAACCCTCCAAATGCTCCGCAGGATCTTCAAATGGATCTCTCTCGTCACGAGGAAAACCGTCACCCAAGCCCTCATCACCAACAGATTCGATTACGGAAACGCCCACTACTCAGGAACAACAACCAAGCTCCTGAGACGACTACAACGAATCCAGAACGCCTCGGCACGACTAATCCTCGACATCCCCCGACGCAGCCACATCACACCCCACCTAAGAGGACTGCACTGGCTCCCAGTCAACAAGAGGATCACCTTCAAACTCCTCATCCATGCACCCAAAGCGCTACACAACACCGGACCTACATACCTCAACAACCGACTCAGCTTCCACACCCCGACCCACAACCTCCGCTCTGCCACCCTCGCCCTCGCCCTCGCCACAGTTCCTCGTAACCGGAAATCCACCACCGGCGGCAGATCCTTCTCCTACCTCACTGCCAAGACCTGGAATGATCTCCCCACCAGCCTACGACGGACCCAGGACCTGCTGGCCTTCAGAAGACTTCTCAAGACCTGGCTCTTCGATCAGAGACAGTCTCCTCCCCCCCCCAGCGCCTTGAGACCCTCACGGGTATGTAGCGCGCTTTACAAATGCCTGATTGATTGATTGATTGATTGATAGGGATGTGTCACCAACTACCCCAACTTAATAGAGCCCGCCACAAGCTTAAGGCACCTTTGGAGCAGACTACACCAACACACCCCACAGCACACCGAGGCCTGGGACACTGACCCGACCCTTACCTTCCAAATCGTAGGGGGTACACAACCGACCTTGAGCACCCACACAACCAGAGCCATGCCCACCAGCTAATCCAGTGGGTCAGGTAAGATTCTCAAACCAGCGTGGCTCCCGGAAGCGCTGGAATGCAGGCCTGTCCATGTCCCCTTCAAAGTCTGCCCAAGTGCTGGTGACCGCAGAAGAAGCCATCCAAAAGAAGAGCACCAACACTTCTGATTGCTGTTGATTGATAACTAGTCCCAGTACACCAGCTGCTCCTGTCAACGAGAATCCAAGGGAAAGATGCTCCTGTTCAGTGCCGCCTCACCTGCTGACTTCTGCCCTAAAAAACACAAAAGAGATCAAGTGAAGCCTCAAAGTGTGGCTGAGGAGCCTTCTATGCCTGCACAGAAAGAGGCAGCTGCCCACGCTGCACCTGGCCGCCCAATGCTGGTGCTAATGCCCCCTATCGGCACTGCAGCTCCCGCTGTTCCCGCCGACTTAATCGCAATGTCCCTTGTTCCCGCCGAGGCTCCAACCTGAAAGACAAAAGAAGAAAATCTGGAGAAGCCTCCTAGCGAGGCTGAGTTGGCTTCTATACTCCTGGGTAATAGCAAATCCCGACACAGCTACCCAACGAGGTAGCGCTCCTGCCGGGTATGCCCATTGTTCCCGCCGAGGCTCCCAACCGATAGCAATGCCCAATGCTTCCACCAGGTAACTGCAAACTCTGCCCCACCGGGTAACTCGGGACGACCACAACCTCCCGACACAGCCACCTAAACTGTACCTCCACAGGGTGAATTAGCCTCTCCCAGGTCTAGACCACTCCTGCATTGTCCTGTGTTCCTGTGCAAACACTCCCAACCAATGGCAATGTCCCTTGATGCTCAAATGCTTCCGCTGGGTAACCGCAAACTCCGCTCCAGCCGGGTAAGTCCAGACGACCGCAACTCCCGACACAGCCACCTGAAATAAAGAAAGAGAGAGAAATTAAGTGCCGCCTCCTAGCGAGGCTGCTTAAGATCTCGTTGTGCAGGCTGTGGGGGCGGCAAACAAAGAGGCTGTTTTCACCGCTCCCCAGCCTATTATTGGCATTAACTCAGCCAGGAGCCGGTTCTAACCGGCCCCCAGCGTTTGGCCAACGCACTCTCCGGAAGTGATCACTATCACTTCCGGGTCACAAGCCGGTGGACCAATCTAGAGTGAGGCGCACCCATCGCATCACTGTTGTGCGCAATGGGTCCGCCTCCCTGTGGCGTCGTCAGGGTTCCGACACTACCGCCATAGATGCGGCGTGTCCGATGCCGACCCCTGCCTTGCTATGCTGCATTAGTACACATAGAAGTTGAAAAACAGCATTCTTTCAATGATTGTTTATGGGTAGGAAGGGAACCCTTCCTGAACAAAAACAATCATTAGAGGGGATTTCATCTATCAATGTGTGCTGCAGAATGCAGCACGCATAGAAACAGGAAACAAAAACTAGGAGAAATTAATACATTCCTCCTCGTTGCGCCTCCCTACGTCTCCCCTGGTAGGCATAGCATTCACACGCATTTCCAGATTGATGATTCCTCGTAAATCTGGAAATGTGTCTCGTTTCGTGGGTGTTGCGTGGGAACACCCACAGCAACACCCATGGAATGCCCCTTTCATGCAAAGTGCTGTGTTTAAAGGGTTCATATTTACAAGGACAGGAAAAGCCACGCAAGGTGGCTTTTCCTGTCCTTGTAACTATGGGGCAGTGTATTGCACTGCCACTGTGTCACAAAAAGTGACATACTGGCAGCGCAGAGGGCATGTAAATCTGCCCCACAATGTCTTACAGCTGTGTCTGTCTCAGAGTCATAAGCAGGCAAACGAGAAGCACATGGCCTACTAGTTATCCTGGTACTTACGATGCTCACCCTCTCCGAAAGTTGGTGCCCTTACACCCAGGAGGTATAGAAGGAGGTGGTGATTGACGGAGAATCTGAACCAATCAAATACTCACACCCAGTCAACAGATCTGGGTTTAATCCATCACCGTTCTTTAGCCCACTCTGCCACCCCGGTTCAGACATGTTGACTGGGTGTGAGTGTTTGATTGGTTCAGATGCTCCATCCATCACCACCCCCTTTTGTACCACTTACACCCCAGGAAGCACACACGGCTTCCTGGAAGAATCAGACTGTCTCAGACTGAATTAGTGACATATCACATACTTTGATTGGCTGCCCCGGGACACCAAGGGTGGCCACCTACGAGGGCGGCCACCCTTAGTGCCATAGGATGGCACAGCCCGGAGCGGTCTAGTGGTTGGGGGGATCATTGATCCCCCTGTGATGTCATTTCCTGTGTCTTAGGGGAGGGGTGACTATTTAGCCCTGGGGGCGAGGGTCAAGCGCCCTCTTTGTTCGCTGGTCACTGCCTCGCGCTGACCCTCGCCCTCACCGGCTGGACACAGAGTGGGTGACTGCCCGTTGCCTTTTAAGGTGAGGAGGGACGTTGTGGGTTTGGTGCAGGGTTAAGGGTTGTTGTTTTTCATAGGGGAGTGCGGGGGAGAGGGTCCGGTCTGCGGGGCCGCGTTGCTTCCCCTGTTGCGGGGTGGAGGACGACAGTGTCGAGGGAGACGGCCGGGTCAGTTGCTCTGTTGTTGCTTGTGTGGGGAGAAGGGGCCGGGGTCTCCGGGGTACCTTGAGCGTCAGGCGAGCGGGCGGGCGAGTACTCCCCCCGTCTTCCACACCCAGATTTTCCCATAACGTTATCTACTTGTATCTATCTGTTACGGACTACGCCCTGATAACATACTAACCCAGGGTTTATTTCATGTTTACCTCTGGTCCTCCCTCACGGCTGCCAGGTATCCTCGCGCCATGTGACACGCTCTCGCAGCCTTTCCTGGTTTTCGCCAGAAACGCTGTGCTTTCTGGGTCTTGTAGTTTTGTTTCGCATGTGGCGTATGGGCAGATAATTACATTGATGCCGAGGGCGTATTGGTATACTAAGCCCCAGGACTGACTGGGCATCGGGCCCCTGTTCCCTCCCTTGGACCCCGGCCGGAGGGCGGGAGGGAGCGGCATCTGCGGGCGGTGCCCCGGGAGGTTTCTCAGTCATGCCTTATCTTGCTCCGGCACCTGTGGCCTCGCGGGCCCTTTGTTCTCGTGGTTGGGGCCCACGCTGGACTTTCTGGGGGGTTATAATGGACGGAGGGTAGTCTCGCCTTCGCGCATGCATGCTAGTCTCGCGCGCACTCCCCCCCCTCCCCCTCGCAGCACCTCGTCAGCAGCGCTGAGGGTTGGGATAGCTTGCCCTGTCGCGATGTTCACACACAGGATTCGGTGCGATGTTATGGACATTATTGGTCACTTTAGGACATCTTGTCACGTTACTGTCCTGGATGCATGCGTTATGTGTCATGTGTATTATTATCGGATCGGCGACTGCTTTTATTTAATTATTTGCGCGTTGTTACATAGCGCGGACGTTACTCGATGGTGTCTTAGCGTTGCTTATTATCTGCCCTGGGCGATCCTGGCGCGGTCTTACACGCAGCAGTCGGTGCGTTGCTACATAGCGCGGACTTTGCCCGAAGGTGTCAGAGCGCTTCTTAATGGGAACTCAACTGACACATGAGTACATTACAAGTGAACAAATTGCAAAGGCGAACGTTACATTAAATGAAGCAATATGACAATCGTAAATGTTGAACTTTATTTCACCCGGGCAATGGGGATGCGGGGGGGGGGCTTTTGACGTTTTTATTTGTGTCTACTGCAGGACAGATGGGAGAGAAGGTCGGCACACGCCAGGTAGCGCGATCATCACCCGTTGGCCTTCTGGGGTCGCGCATGGCCGCTGGTCGGATAGCGCGCATGCGTGTGACAAGCGCGCTCTCCTACCCCTTCCTACTCCTCATGCGACCTTGTTCTTGGCAAGGGGGGCGGGGGGGGCTTGGGGAATTTTATGTGTTGTTTTGTTTTTCAGCACGAGAACAGCAAAGGGAAGGTCGACAGACATGGAGTGATGGGGCAGTGTGGGGTGGTGGGGTGGGTATGAAGTATTGATTATTTTCAATTTCTATCACTGCAGGACTTCATCAAGATGAGTCGGTAGGATTGCACATCATGACGGAAAACGCAAGGTTACGTTGGTTTATCTCGCTGTGGCAGTGGGCCGGCTTTAATGGATACAGTGCTGCAAAATTGCTCGCCAGGAAGTTCTTTTCATTGTAATTATGTCATATTTGCTCTTACTTTGGCTTGTGCGATATGTACTTGCTGTGCTTGAGATAGTGTGCCTTCAGCCGTGTTGCTTCGACTCTGGGGCGGGTGGCTGATGTACACAGCGTGAAGAGCCCTTCCCCCGGGTTCTTTTGCTGACGATGGCGCTGCCTTAGACATGTGGGGGGTGATTGCATTTGGAAGCTTGTAGGGGCCTTACTGTCTTGGCTTCGGAGTGGGCACGGTTTGCATCGGGACAGGGCGGGTATCTGTGCGGGACTGGCCTTTCAGTATGTCGGAGGGGGGGCGTCTCCGGCACCCCTTCCTTGTCTTTGCATGCAGCTTGCGGCGCTCGTGCATATTTCTTACCCCGGTCCGAGCAAGTAAATAAAGAGCCCGGGTTGGGGCCTGCACCAATTTAGGTTGCTGGAAGTGCTCTATCTGCTCAATCTTCCCTGTATGCCCGTGGTCCCTGGAAGCTGGTTCCGAGTAAGGTTGGAGGCTACAGTCCATTTTCTAGTGTGAAAGGTATCAAGACATTACAGCAGTTTTGGATACCATCTGGGGAATCATGTTAAGGTTGTGTTAGTTTCATGCAATTTCGGTATGGCGTCCAGGCATTGGGGAATGCCGGGCGTCTGAGCACCTATGGCTGGCTAAGCAGGGTTACGGGACACATCGTGGATTGTCTTAGCTAGTACGTTTCGGGGCTAGCTTTCCTTCTATGTGTCGTGTGTGTCCGAGCATACGGGGGCGAGCTTGTCCTGGCATAACAACGGGGTGCAAGATTTGGAAATCAACAGGCAGCTTGAGGCAAGTTCCCAATAGGGGGTTGACGCAGGGACAGAGTACAGAGTTGGTCCTGTTTTGGGATGATTGTTTCTCTTTTGCCCCGTGTGGTAATGGCGTCCAGGTGCGGCCATTTTGAGGAGCATTAGGAGTCCGATGCATAGAGGTTAATGGCGTCCAGGTGTGGCCATTTTGAGGGGCAGCGTGACATCATGGTCCGACCCTCGGAGTTTGCGGTTGTGGAAGAGCCAATTTTAAGCGCTATTTGTTATGATAGGCACGTGCGTGGAGATGGTCCGGGGCGATTTCAGGCGATGCAGCCCATTCAGTACGTAGGGAGTGAAAGGGGTACGGTGACCGTGTTTTCCGCCGTCTCGTTGTCTCTCAACGTTATTGTTCGATCCTGGCAGGACACGCTATTACTGCGCGTAGGTAGGCTGCTGACTCACACGGGCTCATATTTAGGTCGGCTACGATTTGGGTCTTAGGGACTTGTGTTCCTTTCTACACCCTATGGAATTATTTACCATCTCCTTGTGATGTACCGCTCGGCCTGCGGGCCGAGTTGCCGGTCGTCACCAGGGAGAAGCGCGATGCTTTTCTAGTAGATTCCCCGGTCCCTGTATGCGCATTTTGGCATTATTTCTGGCGTAGTGGTGTGCACGCCGTGTTCTCTCGCAATATAGTTAGAACATTGATACAGACTCCTCTTCGTCGGGCTGGAAGTGACTTCTACCCGGTGCGTGGAGGCGGCTCTACATATAATGCTGTTGACTCTGAAGCAGGAGAACAGGGTTTGAGCATCAGCCGCGGCTGTATCCTTTGAGTGTGACTTCGTTATGTACATATATTAAGGAATAGCAGGGGCGAGTGCAGGAAGCTGCCACACCAAGAAATGCCAGCGGCAATAGTAACAACATTTCAATGCAACTGGTCTCGCCCTGGACTGTGATTATCACTCGGACCAGGGTTGGCTGCTCAGGCATGGTAGTTACCGCATTCCCAAGTGGGGAGGCTATGTACAAGCAGTTGCGTCCTTCCTTGGGTGGTTTTTGGGTCGCAACGTAACGTCCTCTCATAGTTATTAGGCACCCGCCCTGCGGCGCATAGGGAGTATAGTAGCCCTGGACGGAAGTAGCGTTTTTGGGGACGTTTTATTTTCTCCGACGCCGATGGCATTGCCCGTAGCGAGCTCGATGCCATGTGCAGCATCGCTAGTTTCCCAGGTTAGCGGTTGCGGGCCTCCGCGGTCGTTGTTCACCGCATCTTTTCAGGATTGCCATGACCTCGTGTATGACACCTTCTAGCCACCCTCGTGGCGGACGGCCTTGTGCTGGTACAGGGGGCCGCTCCATTGGTGCCACAGTTAATTAAGGGACCGGGTGGTAATATTTTACAAGGGGTCAATTTCTTAGTATAGTGTAATGTCACGGGCCCACGTATTTCCCCTGGGCCTGCATCTACCTGTTAGTCGCTGATAGTTCCATAGTTGTGCACGATTAACAAGTTATGCGGGGGAACTGGGTTCGAGGCTTCATCACGCTTCGCAGCCCGCCGCAGTTCTCTATCTCATATTCCCTTTTAATTTTGCCTTTATTTAGCGCGTACTCTACTCGTAGGCTTTCAGCCGCTTCACATTAAGGACAGAAGTGTTACACAGGAGCAACTTGTGCACCCTTTCATTTTAGCATGAGTTATGTAACGGTGCATTCCAGGAGGAATAGGTGGCAAGGGTGCAAGTTAAATAGCGTACATGATTAGTAGAGGTATATGGCTGCAGGACGAATAGGAATGGGAAGATTTGCCTTAGTCAAGGGGTATCGACCTTGCTTAATTTTGGGTCCCCCTTTCACAATTTAGAAAGGGCACTGGGAAGTGTTACTGAATAGTGTGGTTAGGGAACGTGGTTGTTGTGATATTCCACTCAAACAAGTGCTCCGGTCACTTCGACTCAGCATTTGGCCATATGACTTAGTGTCAAGACACAACACTTCACTTCTGCCTCTATCCTGGAGGTATGCAAGTGATTGCCCACCCAACTCCTTACGAGATTGTAATTGGTCAATCTAGTTCTCGAACTGACAACAAGGGTCAGCCTTGGTAGCGTGGGGAACATTGTTGGCCCCGGCCTCATTACAGGGTAATGTGAGGTTATTGATGGGGAGGGGGCAGGGCTTCTAATGGATGTGTTAGGTACGAATTGTGCTGGAGAACAGCTCGGCCCACATGGGGGTGTCTCTTGACCCATCTACAGGTATAAGGGTCATAGCACACTAAGGGGGCAGTGAGCCAGGGTCTGGGACACCTATTTTCGCCCCAGGCATCACTCCTGTCCCTGGGATTGGGGCGCGCAGGCTACGCCCCATAGTAACAGTACAGTGGTAGTCAGCTGGTACGTGAGCAGGGCAGGTAGCTCCTGTACATTATTGGGATGTTTTCGCATTTAGAACAACTGTTGAGCCTTGGCAATTCGCTATTCACTAGGCATTAACGGGGTGTTCTCTTGGAAAGCAGTGAAACAGTATGGCCTTTCTTACATCCCCTGTGACACAGTTGATATGCGGGTCTTTTTAATCAACGAGAGTGTCTGGGCATATCATACATCACATGTGCAATAATGGAATGTGTTCTTTGTACAGCAACTGCTACGTCAGTCCATTTCCATATCGGGCACCTGACTCCCAATTTTGTTATATGTCGGTCTCACGCATGTACTCTTCAAGATGGGGATATCCCATTAAAGCAGCCTTAACCAGGTTATGCTTAGAGTTCCTTGATGGTCATATGGGTATTGTCAGAGATAGCAGGTTTCCCTCCTCTCCATGGTTCCCTTCTAACACGAAAGTGTTTGTCATAGTCTTTGCATGCCATTCATAGTGCACCGATAGGATATGGTCTCACAGGGCAGGGAGAAGTGGGGCAGCCATGTTGGGGCGGCTAGCTCGAGTTGGGCTACGCAAGAAAGCGATATGGTAGCTTCTTACTTGGATGCAACTGAATCACAACGAAGCAACATCGACTGAAGTGAAGTGCTCCTTTTGTAAAGTACAGGGAGGCAATTGGCATAGCGGCTATATACCAGGCAATATTCAGCACTTCACCTGATCAAGCTGGATAGCCCTGCAGATTAGGGGGCCGGCATAAGCATCACATTAACTGCGGCATCCTGCCCTACGCTGTGACATCCTTGGGACACATGTTGGCTCTTAGTTGGCCAAGTTAGCGTTTGGTTTGGCTAGTTTTACGTGAAGGGTTCGTTAGGGACCAGGCAATTCTAACAGCTAAAATCAACAAACAGGGGTTGTCACGCAGTGGAGGGCCAGTGGCTAGGTGTTCGCGTAGCTTTCACCTAGATAGTATCAGCTTAGTTGTTTCCAGGTACTATAGTAAGGATTCCTCTGGCAGTGTGCACATCCCCGGAAGTAAATGCGAGGAAGGATTACTTCTCTTATTTGCCAACTTAGATACAGTGATATAGGCGGCTTGTTACAAGCTTCTTAGGGTCCATTGAAGGCCAGGCACAGGGGGACGTCTTGTACAAGTGTCAAACATGAGGAGATCCTCTACACAGTCTTTTAAGCCGACAACAGAACGCAGTTGGCAGACTTAGTTGAGAGGTGATGGTCTTACAATTAGGTTCCCATGGGTTGGAAGTTACATGTCTTTCCAGCGAGGCTAAACATGCGAGGAGTTGGTTAGCCTACAGTAGGGTCGGCGGCAAGGGAATGAACCGCCTGGCGTGACCTTGTTGGTGAATATGTCCCCAGTAGGTCTAAGTAAGGGTGTAAGGCCACATGCTAGACAAGGGACACCATACCAGTGTCAGTGGCGTTGTTACCTGTTAGGGGCGTGTTGGTTGCTGGTCAGCCAGCGGTATAGAATAGGAACAGTCTGGGGGGTGGCACACTTGATGGACACCTGCAAGGCACAGCTGGCAGTTATTGTGAAGTTCATGGGCATCACTGGCTCAGTTCCCTGTCCGGAGGGCGGCAGATGGGAGAAGGAAGTTTGGTTGCATGCCAGCTTGGTGGTGCTGAGGAAGAGAGCAGACTTGTCCTTGCATGAACTGAAAGAGGCCGGTGATTGCAATTGTTGTGCAATAGGTCCTTGGCGCCAATGAGAGTTGGATAGTGTTGCCCGATAACTTGGGAGTAGCCTGAAACATAGGAGAACTTGTTTCATCAGGCTCGGCTGCTACTTGCCAAATGCACTGTTTGCTTTGATGTAGACGGGGTTCATTTCCCCCAGATGATATGACGATCTTGGGTTGATATAGCGGAAAGCACTAGGAGCAGCAGGTTGTACTAATAGGAAGCTAGTAGGTGGGGGGACTCTGGGGCGGCGGCGGCCACACCCAGAGCCATGGCGGGGTTACAGGGCGATCCAATGCAGAAAGGTACAGAGGGGTACCCTCTACAGGAGCACCGGTGGGTGCGAGAGCAGAATTATCCCCCAGGGAGATCCACGCTGTGATGGATCCTGGAGGACCGACGGCGCCCCGTTAGTCCTTCGGGCGGCTGTAGACCTGAGCAACCGGGGGTTGCCACTACGCTCTGCCCCCCGAGGGGGGGGGCGTGAGCAAGGGGCGGAATAGAGGTCCGCCGAGGGGAGGGGTTAGACCTTCCTCCGAAACTGACAAACGCCCCCGCGGTTAACACCCCGGGGGGTTATGGCTCATCAGGTGGGCGGGTCGCGAGGGGCGGCCTGCTCTGGATCGACCCGTAAGATAACCCAACATACATAAGCATAATGTATATGCGAATAAAACTGCAACAACTTTCTCCATCAAACTTGAGTTGTGTTGGTTATTGGTGGAGTGGTGTGTTTTATGATGAAAGGTCTGGGCTGGGCCGATATTGGCACTATGATTGGCTGCCCCGGGACACCAAGGGTGGCCACCTACGAGGGCGGCCACCCTTAGTGCCATAGGATGGCACAGCCCGGAGCGGTCTAGTGGTTGGAGGGATCATTGATCCCCCCCGTGATGTCATTTCCTGTGTCTTGGGGTGAGGGGTGACTATTTAGCCCTGGGGGCGAGGGTCAAGCGCCCTATTTGTTCGCTGGTCACTGCCTCGCGCTGACCCTCGCCCTCCCCGGCTGGACACAGAGCGGGTGACTGCCCGTTGCCTTTTCCCTCCCATCCGCTTACCCTGCTTTCGGGCAGTAAGTGGGGGGGGGTTTGCTATTAATATTACTATCTTTGTGTTGCAGGCAGAGTTACAGGGCGATCCAATGCAGAAAGGTACAGAGGGGTACCCTCTACAGGAGCACCGGTGGGTGCGAGAGCAGAATTATCCCCCAGGGAGATCCACGCTGTGATGGATCCTGGAAGACCGACGGCGCCCCGTTAGTCCTTCGGGCGGTTGTAGACCTGAGCAACCGGGGGTTGCCACTACGCTCCGCCCCCCGAGGGGGGGGGGCGTGAGCAAGGGGCGGAATAGAGGTCCGCCGAGGGGAGGGGTTAGACCTTCCTCCGAAACTGACAAACGCCCCCGCGGTTATCACCCCGGGGGGTTATGGCTCATCAGGTGGGCGGGTCGCAAGGGGCGGCCTGCTCTGGATCGACCCGTAAGATAACCCAACATACATGAGCATAATGTATATGCGAATAAAACTGCAACAACTTTCTCCATCAAACTTGTGTTGTGTCGGTTATTGGTGGAGTGGTGTGTTGTATGATGAAAGGTCTGGGCTGGGCCGATATTGGCACTATGGCCAGTGCAGACGAGGGAGAGAGAAATCGGACAGGCCTGACTCAGTGTGTGGAATTCCAGGGATCTTCTCATCTTTCCACTGCTCACCCTCGACATTGTTCGTGTGATCTGGGGCCGACTGGGCAACGGTGGCAGGCATTCAGTCTGTCTTGCAATGCTCCTTCTGGCAGAGCAGTGGATGGCAGCTGGACTCAGACTCGGGCTGATAAAAGGCACATTTTCAGGACACCCTGCCGGCTGTCTCCTGATCTTACCGCTGTAGCTCTAGCAAAGTCTGTGAAGTGATCTGTAGCCCTGGGAAAACATTCAAAGTTTCCTGCCTCTGGAATCAGCCTTTTGCTTCACAGGTGTGGACAGAGCTCTTCCAAGGCAAAAGCGAGAACCACTGAATCAGCAAGAGATTCAGCTTTTTTCCAGAAACAGGGGGAGTTGAGCTTCACCCAACTGGCTCCTCAAATGCAAAGGTGGCCACAAACCTTCAGAGGGAGATACTCACTTGAAAGTAAATTTCCTTCATGTACACGATTGCTCCACGAGAGCCAACTACCAAGGTGAACTGTCACGCTGAGGTTTTGGGCAATTGCTTCTCCAGCGCTCAAGCCCCCTGATGTGGAGAACTGGCAGGCAGCCCATCTCTTTGTTTATGTGATTAACTAAGGATATGCCCTTGGCAATTAGGCATTGCTTCTCTTAGGCAATAGGCTGGCCTGCTGGCACAATCTTGGTCTAGGAAAGGTGGACACAAAATAACCCTGCTCTTTTTTTATGTGCTTTCGGCCTTGACACGTGCACCTGGTTTTACAATGGTGTCTGGCGGGAAGATTAAAGGAAAGAGCAATGTATGGGAATGGCAGAAATAAGGGAAGCTAGAAGCTCTGTTGGCCACTACACACCAAGAAGCACCCTACAACCTTAAGGGTTAGATCAATACAAAGGGGGCGGTAAATGGGGTATCCTCATCTGTCATGCACCTAAGCACTACTTACACAAACACCACATGTGATCAGAGTGTGCAGAAATGACACACTGCACAGATTACCACATTATAGTGTGAAGATATTAGAGTCACAAGGGTGCAGGTTGTGCCCACGATCATTAATCAGCTGCCACCAACCATTAGATGTGTCATGACTGCTCACAGGGACTGCTGTTACCACTAATGAAGAAAGTACCCCTAAGGGAGCAGCCTATCATCTATCACTCATTTCACGAGCAGAAGGCAAAGACATGAAGAGCACTAATTAGGAGACTTGTACAACAAGTCTACAAAGAAAAATATAAAACGTCAGCCACGTTAAAAGATGAGGAGCAGAATATCACATGGCTGCTGTGCCAGGGAATTTAGAACCTGCAATTTGTAATGCAGTGGCATTGTTAGGGGAGATTGTTGGGCCTGGTGCCCCACCTAATATTGAATTCTCAAAGAAAGGTGCCCCCTCAACATACTTTTTAGGTCCAGGAGCCAGGGGGAGGAACCAAGAAAAATAACATGTACAGATGCTCCTGTCAGACCTATATCAATGTATCTAGTGGCCAACACAAGGCTCAAATCGGGCAGTTCCCCAGAAATCAGTCTAACAATACTAAAATGTACAAAAATATATGACATTTTATTCATCTTTTTCTTTTTAATCATTATAACATATCTTTTGGTAAAAGTATGAACACAAGCATAATTAGGAATTCATTAATTGCCAAATGCAAAAGTGGCATATACAAATATTATTGTTTACAGGTAAAATACATGAATGGATACATGAGTTTAATCCTGGTCATTCAGACAACAAAAGACAGAGACCCCCCTCAAATGTCCTCACATCAAACACCCTCACCTCTCATACCACACTCTCAAAAGCAAAACATTCACACCCATCTCAATATTCTTACACAACAAAAAACAATTACACAAAAATATATAACCACAGAGCTCCATCGACGACCTACGGGGCTGTGCTTCTGCTTCTTAGCTGTCTTTCAGCTGTTGAATCAGAAGTCTGAACTGCGCATGTCAAACAGGCCCCTGTGAAAACACCAGCCAATCCGACATGTGCAGTTCAGTTAACACTGCCTGAACTGCTGCTGTCATGGGATGGGGGGGGGGCGCTCCTATGCACGAACATCCCTGTCTGCAGCAAGAGAAAGTATCTCAGTTTCTAAACTCATTGCATGTTCCACTCCACATACTGCTGTATGCATAGCACTGAGCACAGAAAAATAAGCCTGTCTTCCAGTCCTATAATTCCCATGAATGATTGAAGCGCTGATACACAGTAATGGGCACAAATAACCCCTGTTTAGCAATATCTTTGCCTTTAGTCGTGCTAATAGTGCAGTGTATCTCCAGAGAGATCCCCGTGGCCTAGTGGGGGAGAACAATGGGATACCGATCACCTGCAATTAGCTAGCTCTAAGTCAGCAGCGAACCAACCCTGGGAGCTTTGATGCAGGTGGGAAACTACCTAATACATACTGGCCCCTGCCTCACAGCACGCGTGTACCCTACGGGGCTGACATGTAATTCCTGGCAGTGGTGGCTCAGCCTTTCATTCTTCAGGGATCGATAAAAGGAAAACCACTGAGTTAGGTCATTACAATATATCTCATGAACACTTTACAAAGATGCTTCACTATTCCAGCCTTTACTGCTCCATGAGAATGAATGCATTCGTAGACAAAACTAGCACACCTTGAAAAGATAGAGAAGTTCCTTGCAGAATGACTGCCCTGTCTAAACCACACAGACGTGTACTGAGGGCGGTGGAAGGTGTGTGAACTGTCAGGCCGGAACTATCGGCCCCTTTACCCAACCTGTTGGAGGCTCTTCCGTGACATACCTTTATCCCACACAGGCCGCCCTCCTGTCCCGTCCTCACCCTGTGAGGAGGCGTGTATACTCGAAACATTAGGCAGCAAGTGTTTCTACAATGTTTATTGTAGATCACACGCCCGCCCACCCATACCAACCTCTTGCCTTCCGGACTGCATTTTTCTTCGTCTCTCGGACACGTGTTGGGTAAGTGGAAAGGATTACTGTAGTATATTAGTTTATATATATATATATATATATATCAAAGCTCGAAGGTGTCCACCTTTGAGTAGCACGCGAACAGCAGCTTGGTTTATGTATAGGTGAGGACGGGGATCCACTCATAGACGCCGCTCCGTACGGGATCTGCCCGACGCGTTTCGAAGCTCCATATGCTTCTCTTCAGGGGCTTTAACGGAAGCGGTGTGCGCAACCACCGACCCACTTCTCCATTTTATATGCAACACACCCACCGATGGGAGGCTCAAATGAGACTGTGCATTCTGGGAAGTGTGGTCCAGGAAGCACACAATCAAGTCCTGTATGGACTCCACAAGTGGGCCCGTCCTCTATTCCAAGTACGACTGCTGCTTCACTTTCGTGACCCCCAGGGTACCGGGGTGGTGCATACTCCGCGGCTGGACGGCCGCGTATAAATCAAAGCTCGAAGGTGTCCACCTTTGAGTAGCACGCGAACAGCAGCTTGGTTTATGTATAGGTGAGGACGGGGATCCACTCGTAGACGCCGCTCCGTACGGGATCTGCCCGACGCGTTTCGAAGCTCCATATGCTTCTCTTCAGGGGCTTTAACGGAAGCGGTGTGCGAAACCACAGACCCACTTCTCCATTTTATATGCAACACACCCACCGATGGGAGGCTCAAATGAGACTGTGCATTCTGGGAAGTGTGGTCCAGGAAGCACACAATCAAGTCCTGTATGGACTCCACAAGTGGGCCCGTCCTCTATTCCAAGTACGACTGCTGCTTCACTTTCGTGACCCCCAGGGTACCGGGGTGGTGCATACTCCGCGGCTGGACGGCCGCGTATAAATCAAAGCTCGAAGGTGTCCACCTTTGAGTAGCACGCGAACAGCAGCTTGGTTTATGTATAGGTGAGGACGGGGATCCACTCGTAGACGCCGCTCCGTACGGGATCTGCCCGACGCGTTTCGAAGCTCCATATGCTTCTCTTCAGGGGCTTTAACGGAAGCGGTGTGCGCAACCACCGACCCACTTCTCCATTTTATATTTTATATGCAACACACCCACCGATGGGAGGCTCAAATGAGACTGTGCATTCTGGGAAGTGTGGTCCAGGAAGCACACAATCAAGTCCTGTATGGACTCCACAAGTGGGCCCGTCCTCTATTCCAAGTATGACTGCTGCTTCACTTTCGTGACCCCCAGGGTACCGGGGTGGTGCATACTCCGCGGCTGGACGGCCGCGTATAAATCAAAGCTCGAAGGTGTCCACCTTTGAGTAGCACGCGAACAGCAGCTTTGTTTATGTATAGGTGAGGACGGGGATCCACTCGTAGACGCCGCTCCGTACGGGATCTGCCCGACCCTGGGGGTCACTAAAGTGAAGCAGCAGTCGTACTTGGAATCGAGGACGGGCCCACTTGTGGAGTCCATACAGGACTTGATTGTGTGCTTCCCGGACCACACTTCCCAGAATGCACAGTCTCATTTGAGCCTCCCATTGGTGGGTGTGTTATATATAAAATGGGGAAGTGGGTCAGCGGTTGCGCACACCGCTTCCGTTAAAGCCCCTGAAGAGAAGCATATGGAGCTTCAAAACGCGTCGGGCAGATCCCGTACGGAGCGGCGTCTACGAGTGGATCCCCGTCCTCACCTATACATAAACCAAGCTGCTGTTCGCGTGCTACTCAAAAAGGTGGACACCTTCGAGCATATATATATATAATTTTTTTCCGCACAAGCAAGGGATGCCGCCGTAACAAGATTCCAAGCAAGAGGATATTCTAAATATCATACCACCACGTCCGTCCATAACATACAGACGCTGTCAATCATTAAATGACCACTTATTACAGAGTAATTTCAAGGACCAGCCCAAACAGTTTAGAACCAGTCCCATCAAAGGTTTCTTCCCTGCATACATTGCAAAGCTTGCAAGTATAGCAGGAAAAGAACAAAATATGAAGGAAGACCAAATGAGCCCCGCCCGTCTAGAGAAATTTTGAAATTTCTGAATTGCAACTCTGATTTCGCTATATATTGTTTAGAGTGCCCTTGCCATAAACGATATATTGGCAGCACCATCAACCCGGCGAAGAAACTCATATTGGAACATATGCGGGCGATAACAAACCACGATAAGAATTACCCAGTGGCGCGCCACTTCGAAACCCACCATAATAGTAAGCGTGATATACTCACCTTCTTCTGCCTAGATCAGGTGGATAAAAGGGAGAGGGGTGGAGACCGGATCAAGGCACTGAGAATACTGGAATCAAAATACATCATTGATCTACAAAGCAAACATCCTATAGGGTTGAATAATGACGAGGAACTGTGGGTTCACTTAGAATGACATAGGGAGACAGAACCTAATATTACGAAGTAAACCAGTTCCCATCTTCCATAACTCCAAAGCTGAAACAGAACATATGACATAGGCCCATATAGGACATCATGAACAACATAGATATAAGCAAAACAGCCAGTAAATGAGTCGAAATTGCCCATTCAGGGCTCAACAACTTGAAGTATACCATTACAAAGCTATTAATGTAAAAAGTTACAGGTCGATGAAAAAGTGCAACTTATGATTTGCACTAGCAGGAATAGTGTACCATAAAAACATGGTACATAATAGGATAATGATATGTCTGACACTGCTTTCTAAAATCTATGGCCTTTAGCCTGCATTATAGTGATAAATACGAATTGTAGATATTTTCTAAAGTTAAAAGCGTAACGACAATGCTTTAAGAATCACATATGGTATACACAAGAATATCTATATGAAATGTGTTTTTTTGACATATTTGAATTTTTTTAATCATGCACTTGCACTTTTGAAACCATTGTTTTTAATGAAAATGTTACTTGCAAACTTGTATCTATTGGTCCACTACAAGATGGCCACCGAAAAACATAGTGAGGGTCAGTCCACTCTCACTCTCTATGAGGAATGTGGATGTTATAATGGTTTCCTTTCTACCCACTTGTTGACACTGACGAAGCGAAAAGCGAAACACGTCTGTCGGAGGGGGCAGGGGGTCTGCCAATAAACCTTCTTCACAAATACGACCTTGGAGTGCTGTCTGTTTCGTTTGAACCGACGAAAGTGTGAAAGCATATATATATATATATATATATATATATATATATATATATATATATATATATATATATATATATATATATATATCCTCTATTGCTCCTGTTAGGATATTACAGTTCCAATAAAAGCCTGTCCAGGGAAGACATGGCTCGGCAGTTCGGGCTGGACTGTTCCCATGAGGCACAGGGTCAGACTGATTTGCATATGGCCATGTCTGAACTGGGGTGGCGGAGTGAGCTAAAGAACGGTGATGGATTAAACCCAGATCAGTTGACTGGGGGTGAGTGTTTGTATTGTCAACGCTCCGTCCATCACCACCTTTGGTTTTTCTTTAATCATGTCTACAAGACAACTAGGGTAAATGGGGGCACTTCACACTCTTTTTATCCCTATGTCAAGTGTTTTGCAGATAGGGTCATTTTTTTGCTCGATCCAAAACTGTCTCCCAAGATGCAGTCACAATTCCACAGACCGCAGGATATGATCCATACTGTGTGTTTCTCCTGAAGATAGGATTCCACTGGGCCTGAATGATGGCGGTATTGGTGTATCCAGATAATACAAAGGACACGAGGAAGTCCAGCCTTCTTTTGGTGGCCTTTCGCAGGACTGACAGAGGGACAACACCATCTACTTCTACTGTCAGCAGGTGGGTGAGACAAGAGATTGTTAAGGGTTATGATATCATGCATCTACTGCTTCCTGGTCCAATTAGGAGAAGATCTACTAGGGGGATTGCAGCCTCTGGGGCAGAGATGTATGGTATTCCCATAATGGAAATGTGTAGGACAGCGACATGGTGGTCAGAGGTCCCTTTTGTTAAACATTACAAGTTGGGAATGGATGAATCCATGAATTTGGTTTGGGAGTGTTGAAATCTGCTATGAAGGAATAGCAAGCTTCTGTATAATTCAATGACGTATTAAAGCAAGTTACAATTGTAATGGTGTGTGTGTTGTCTCCATCACTGAAGAACAGGGTTTTTGCTTGCGTAGTTCCTCGCAGGGTAAGAACTCGGACAGGAAGGACATGCTCTGGGATAATGAGATACATTACTTCTCTGTAATGTTCAATATCTGGAGCCATAGTCCTCCCTGTCCCAGTCCAGATCGCCCCAGCCTACCCTGACTCCTTATTCCTCAATGCGACTTGGTTCGAAGCAGTATCAGAAAGGCAGGAGGGGCGTTATGAGTGGAACGTCATGTGTTCTACAATAAACACAGTAGAAATATTTGCTACATAAGGTGTCAAGGAGGCATTCTTCCTTATAGAGTAAGGGACGGGGAGGACCATGGCTCTGGATAATGAAGAATTGGCAGTAAGTAATGTATTAATTCCCTGTCGCGACTGGCCTATAAGGAAGTAAGGAGGGAGGGCGCGACACTTGCTAGCAGTGTCTCATCATTTCCCAAACAAACATTTGAGAGTTTCCTGGGAGCAGGGATATTTCTGGAAGTGTCAGCTGACAGAACAAGGCACTAGATGTCCCGACTCAGGGATGCTCAACTTGCTCAACCCACCCAGCCAATGTCCCAAACAGAAAGGGCCTATCCAGGTTTGAGACTGGAAGGCATTAGAATGCTCAAGGTGAGGATTTCTATTCATATGTAGCAACTCAGATGCAAATGGAAGTCATCAAAATGTAGTTACGCCTGAATAATGTAGCATTTGTGAAAAAGTGTTTTTGGCCCTATACAATGTCATTAGACCCTGGAATTTCAAAAAACACAAATAACAGTGATGTGTACCATTAATATTGTCCACATCTTAAACTGAACTGTAGCTTGATTGTAGCAACTTAAAAATGTCTTCTCATTCCCCTGATGAATGGTCCTCATTTTTATGGTCTTGCTACTTATCAGTAGTAGACAGCATTGTAGCCAATATTGGAGAACCGGGCCTTATAGGCCTAGCGGCGCAGGGCACGCCTGATATCTCCGGGTTCACCTGCCTTATCAGACAGAGACACGAGACACTCTGTTAGGCGTAGAAAATCAGATTTATTAGCTGCAGCTAAGCACAGTGGTCCTAGAAGTACACCAATGGTAAGTTCTCAGGAGACTGCCACTTTACTCTGTGGCGCACAGACTTTTATACCATACATATTTACAATACCCACTCCCAAAACATACAAAACTGACAAATGAGAAAAGTTTGAAAACAAGCTATCGAGTATCTTGTATACGCCCTTCTTTCAGACCCCGTGTTCTCCCCTCCCCTCGAGTTAATCAATGCTATTGCATGTAATTCAATTTGCAGGTGGCAGGACGTATTTTCGAGCCTCAAAGGACAGTTGTGTAACAAGAGAATACACAGAAAGAATAGTGAAGGCCAGATAAATAGGATAAGATAAAGGAAGAATGGTGAGACCCGCACAGCCAACTAAGACAAGGATCAATCAGTCTAGACACGGATTAACTAACTCGGCCAGTTCCTGACATCAGTTTCTTAGACAAGGACAAAAGGGTTATTCATTAACAGGAGAGGCGAGCAGTTGAAAAGGCAAATACACTATATTCGCCGTGTCGCCTGAGTGAGGACAACACAAAATGGCGACTGTCACAAAATGGCGGCTGACTACGAAGCGAAGTCGAAAATCACGGAACCTCAATATCTCAGCATATACATAGAGTAGGTTTTCGGTCTACCCCTTGCTCATAATTAGATGGCTTTCTTGTCAATTTCAGTTCCTTACTCCTAATGTAACGTCTTTTGTCCTTATACCTGTGTTATCCATGCATTTGCTTTTCTCTGTAAATTTCGACTGGTTGAGTTTATCCTTCCACTACTGTCTTCAGGGAACTACTTTTCTTTCTGCTTTTTTATGTTATTTGTTATTTTGTACTGAATAGGGGTCAATGTCCTGTCTATCTCCTTCTCCCTTACTGTTTTGCACATGCTTGAGTTTTTCTTTCCTCTTTCTTCCACGTCTATCTGCTCCCCCAGTTGTTCTCTGCTTCCCCACCACCAATGGAGGGGTAATCCTCTCAACCATGTTATCCACCTCTGATACCAAGCACTACTGAGGGTCAGTGACTCTCTCACTCCCTCCTCTCCACATCTCTCTATCCAATCTTCACCTGCTTCTTTCTGCCCATTGCTATTACCATTGCCAATGCTTGTAAATTTGAGCAAGTACTAGCAAAGCCACTATCAGCGGCCAGCCACCTTACAATGCTATTGTGTATATTTGCAAGATGGATGTTAAGTTGTGTACAGATGACACTAAATGCCCACCTTGGAGGTACAGAAAACAGTGTTCGGCTATGTTAGAATGTTATTTTCTTAGCTTCCAAGATGGCCACCACGTTGCAGCTACATGCAACATGATACCCATTTTTGTGGTATACTCAATTTTAATTCAATATGACCACCCAATGCTATTGGCTTTGCTAATGATTGTGTTGCATTGGCAAAGCCAATATCATCAAACAAGTCCTGGCAAAGTTATTTCATCATCTTTGGAATGTTTGAATACTGACTCTGTCACCTTTGTCCTTTTTGCATTGACGCTAGTATGACTGTACCATGCAAGAGGAAAGAAAGATCTGGGGTTGTTACTTGGCTGGCACAACTCATAGCAAGGCCCTAGGCAGCAAAGCTATCCCTCGGGTTACACCGCTCTCAATAAAGACACAACTCTTGGAACGCCATTTTAATGCAGCACAGCCACTTCAATCTGAGTACATTCCCCTCATTGTAAATTCGATAAGTATCTGCTATGGGAGTACATCCTCTGCTGCACGCATATGTTCTAAAAGTACTTTAGAGGAGTTGTCTGACACAAAGTAGAAACTAAGCAGTGGGCATGCCCTGTGAAATGGTAAGCTATTTCCTGAAAATGGTATTTTCAGAAAGTTGCAGTGGTGGGCACCATATAGAAGGAGTCTTACTCTAGCATCTTTCCATTAAGGGCACTAATATGGTTCTGCCATGTAGAGTTTGAGGAGAATGTTACCTCTGTGGATTTAAAGTGCTTCACCTTTCAGACTTCTTTCCCTCCTGCTAACCGTGTTTGTGCAAAGCCTTGAGAGCTGAATGGACACGCACATCGCACATGCATATATTGAAGAATTGGGGGTCAATGCACATCCTTGCTTGACCCTTGTTGTACTTGATAACTGCTGCTATGAGTTTAGAGGGCTGGCAAGGCTATCATCAAACGCCTACAAGCTGCCAGGCTTCTATTTCATCTTCCCAAGCGCTCCTCAGTGTCCAGTCTTCTCCGTGATCTCCATTGGCTTGCGGTGGGCAAGCGCATACAGTTTAAAGCCCTATGCTACATGTATAAAGCTAGGTCTGATACTGATCCACTCTACTTGCAACAGCTAGTGAAACCATCCCACCTAAATCAATCCTTTCGGTCGCTTAACTGCTACCTTTGTAAGGTTCCCGGGGTCTAAAAGGCCTGTGTGGGTGGTTGTTCCTTCTCATACTTGGACCCCAAGCTTTGGAAAACATTGCCCAACTCACCGAGAAGCTGCCAAACGCTGACAATTTTCCATAAAGATCTTAAAACCTGGTTTCTATTTCTGGCTAGTTCCTACCTTTGTCTAAGCGCTGCGAAACCTCTGTTGGGTAGCTACGCTCTCTATAAGACCTTATAATAATAATAACAGTTGTACCATAAATAATGACCCCCAGAATACCATGTGTCATGATCATCGAAGAAAGAATATCAGGGGTCAAAATATAAAACGGTATGGGTTTGGAGATTCCAATCTTCACAGCAAGGGGGTGTCTACAAAAACATTTTAAAATTTGGAAGTGATGGGCGGACTATCAAGGTATACAGCTGGTCCCCGTCTCAATGGCGGATATACCTAACTCAGTTTAAGTTCCTATACAGAAGTGTTGTACAGATCTAGGTGTTATAACGTGCTCTATATATTGGTGTGGGCTCTTTCTCATGGTGTGTTGTTTCAAAGACGACATTAGTGCGTACGGAGGAGGTTGTTATGTTTTGTTCTCTTTTCTCATTCTTCTAGACTCTATATATGTATTGGTTTTCGTTACGCCTTGATTATGTTTTTTGTATGTGTCAAACCCATGATGATGTAAACTTATTTTGCAGACGTTTCTGGGGTACAGAGCTCTGCCTCATATGTGATACTTGACAAATAAAATCTGTTTTAAAAAAAATATATCAAACGGTAATTGCATATAAGGAAGTATAGATTTACTACTCCTAACTACCCATCTACATACCTTGAAGATATATATATATATATATATATATATATATATATATATATATATATATATATATATATATATATATATATATCACATGCTCCAAACACCAGCCGGTTGCACTCGTGAGCGGGTGCACGCTCGAACGGGGGTGTACCCGTTGTATTTATCACAGCTACAAACAATCCACGAATCCTTAATTCGTAAAGAAAGCAGCACACACAGGGGGTGGTTCCACGTAGATTTAATGGGGGAACCTACAGCATACGACGCGTTTCGCCAGAGGGCTTCGTCAAGATATGCCTATCTTGACGAAGCCCTCTGGCGAAACGCGTCGTATGCTGTAGGTTCCCCCATTAAATCTACGTGGAACCACCCCCTGTGTGTGCTGCTTTCTTTACGAATTAAGGATTCGTGGATTGTTTGTAGCTGTGATATATATATATATATATATATATATATATATATATATATATATTACTTCTGTTTCTCCTTCCTACGATCCTGTAGATGGAGACACGGCACAGCAACAGGTTGGTTTTCACGAATTTATTTACACCATGTACAAGATAAAGTGCATCAAAATGGACGGTCTACGCGTTTCGGCTCCTTGCCTTCAACTGGACCATAGAGTCCTAGAGTCTAGACCTCTTTTTAAATAGTGTTTTGTGTAAGTACCCTCTTCCCTTTCCATGGTCATCTAGACCAACAACCCTACACAGTGTTTTTTTGGCAGGTATATAATTATAGCCATCTTGCAGTTCCAAATTGCCGTAAAGTACGCAAAAAACCACCCACAATATTTACAATCCTTGATGTGTTACGTCATAGTACCTCTATCACTTTTCAGGAGGTCAAACAATTAATTAATTATATGTTCATTATTCCTTCTTCATTTTGCCTCCTCCTGTGCGATATTATTCACATTTTTAGGGTACACATATTACTAAACATAATGTCATATATTCATAACCATATTATAGCCCCCTTGACATATGTACAGTATTCCAAATCATAACTCATTTCAATAAATCATATATTTACATATATGTACATATCTTGTTGGTTCTGAATTCTATGGTAATTATATGTCGGGGTTCACGGGTTAGTTCTTTATGATGTCTGTAAAGTACTTATATCCACAAAACTTTTTACCCGTCCCAACAATTCCTTGACTTCTATGTTTATCTCAATTTCGCTACCCTTATGTTATCTTGTACCGGACTCTAATAAGATGGTGGTGTGGTTTAAGTTCTGGTTTGTATGTCGTATCCAGTAATCTCCCCAACTTTTTACATAATTCCACAATTTTGTGCTGTACAATTATTACATTTATCTGCTGTGGATGGGTCTCAGTCTCATATTTACACTGTTCTCAATATTGTCTACAGATGTACATGTAGTTCGGCATCCAGATTGTAAATTGATGAATCTCCAGTAAAAACTTAAGGTCGATTTTACTTTAGAAAAATAAGAAAATAATGTCACGATGCACCACTGTAGCCTTAGATGGCAATATAATGTACGATGCTATGCTGTACTTAATTATTTGCATATGCCAAATCAGCGATAAGATTGTTGAAATATGATTTCAGTCGCGCCTGACTATATATTAATTGACTTAATGAATTTATATTTTCAACTTTTCACCAAACTCAAGAATAACCAGTCTCTGATAATGGAAACTGTGTTCCTTTGACTGTGTCAGACAAAATAGAGCACCTTTCATATATGGTTGCTGTTTGCAAATATGTTGAACGTTAAGTCCTTTGTCTATGTTGACACTGTGGGTGTGTGACGAAACTTTGAATGAACTTTATTTAACACAGCGAATTTTGCATTGAGTTTACCCGTGAGCAAGACGAGTTCATCGTCAAAATGCGTTGGGTGTTTTTTTCCATCACTCGATAAAACATGCTTAAACTTTGTTAAATAAACTCTCTTTTCTGCAACTACGAATTTGAAGTGGCAAACTTTTCATTGGAGTGGAGTGCATCGGCATAAACTGTTTTTGTGCTTTGGGAACTTTGATTTGACGACAGGGCGACCTCCGACCCTGAGGTGCACCGCTGTCATGGAGTCCCGGCAGCCTCGGAGGAGGTGTGGAGTGTGTATATATATATATATATTATTATTTTTTTTTTCCACCAAAGGCTTTTCTTCAAAAAAAGCCATCTGGAGCCCAGTTCCGTAAAGCGTGAAATTTATTTATTTAAGACAGAACGACAAACAAACGCCCGGCTTTATTTTGTGTTGGGACAGGTAGTCCTACTTCTACTGTTATGCAGTTTGTTGAGCACTATAAGTTTCCCAGTGTACAAACTGCAAATTACCCGTGACCAAGGTGCGGCTGCACCGAAACGAGTCGGGCGTTTTTTTTGTCATTTTGTCTTAAATAAATAAATTTCACGCTTTACGGAACTGGGCTCGAGATGGCTTTTTTTGAAGAAAAGGCTTTGGTGGAAAATTAAGAGGATCGTCTTCCCATCCGAGCCCGCCGTCACTCAAGTGGCCAAGAGATCGGCGAACTGCGTTTAATGTAATATATATATATATATATATATATATATATATATATATATATATATATATATATATTCACTGAAAAAACCATAGGTTTCACACCAGTTATAGTTAGCTGGAAGTTTTACTCGCATAAAACCATTGAAATTCCCACGTTATAGTTAGTTGGACTCACTATAACTTGCGCGTGCAATGCACTGCTGATGACGTCACATATTACATCACTCATGACATGGTCAGTGACATCACTCATGACATCACTGATGACACCATCCTTGTGACAGAGTGACAGACCTCCTTTCACTATAATGTAACCCTTGAAACACATATTCAAAAATAGAAACTACAATTTTCCAGAAAATATGGAGATACCCATATCAGTTACAACAACCAATTCAGTAATTCACCAATCTATATACACATCCACTCATTGACAAACAGTTCTATATAGTCACTCATACATATACTCACTCATCATATGTAGTGATACACCTATACATCCTGTTACACACCGACAGTTATCCATAAGTTACTCACACACATACTCACACATGCAAATAAACTATTGAACATCCATTTATTTGCATATACAGCTATACACACACTACCACTTTACTTCTAAGGAAACTTACACATACTTACTCTTTTAAACAGTCACTTAAAGAAACACATACTAATTTAAACAAGAACTCTTACCATCCCTCACTCTCACATATACTCACTTATATACATCAATATTCACATATACTAGATTAAAACATATGTAGTTACTGATAAAAACACTAGTGAGACAGTCATTCACTCACTAACACACACATATACACACTCATCCACCCATACAGTCCTGCACATATGCTGTCTTCAAAACACATACAAAGAGAGAGTCAGTCATTCATGCATCTATGTGCTAAGTAATACCCGCACCAAACCATAGAAACACTCATACTGATACTAAGAAAAACATCTAATAACCCATATACATACACATGTAGCTACTCACCAACCCATGCAGCCACTTATACACAAAGTGAAACACTAATACATATATTTAAACATTACTCACTAATATTTATTTTTCAGAAAGACACACATTCACTGGATGGTGTCATCAGTGATGTCATGAGTGATGTCACTGACCATGTCATGAGTGATGTAATATGTGACGTCATCAGCAGTGCATTGCACGCGCAAGTTGTAATGAGTCCAACTAACTATAACGTGGGAATTTCAATGGTTTTATGCGTGTAAAACTTCCAGCTAACTATAACTGGTGTGAAACCTATGGTTTTTTCAGTGAATTTAATAGGTTTTTTAAATGCTAATTCCTAACTATAACTGGTGTGAAACCTATGGTTTTTTCAGTGAATTTCATAGTTTTTTTTATAGCAAATCTCTATAGGTATGAAATGTGATATTGAATTGAATTTTATATTGTATAATTATGTAATAATTTTTTTTTTTTTTTATTTTTGTCCGGAGCGCTCCCGGGCGCGTACCGGTGAGCGTCCCGTTAGCGCTATTGCCGCGAACGAAAACAACATCGTAACGTATCGCGTAGCCGCGTCTGCGTGATACGCACGGCGTAAGCGCACCCGGAAGCACCCACGCGCATACGAACGCGCTACGTAAGAGCCCCGGGGCACGCCCCGGGGCGCGCAGCGTAAGCGCGTCGGGTCATGTGACCTGAAAATAACACTTTTCATTGGTTGATAACATTTTTTTTTATAAAGAATGAAATCCCCACCCATTTCCTTCACTTCTTCTTTCACTTTTGTGACTGAAAGACCTGCCTGTTTTGCTGTCGGTTCTTTGTTGGATATCTTGGATTATCATGGCTGCCAGACCATCCAGCAGTGAAGATGACTCCAATGAATTAATCGATGAAGAGCCTCCTCAGCCAAAATACAAAGAACATTTCATCTGGAAAAAATTTTCCATACCTGATCACCAGAAGAAGGTAAATGCTCCAAAAGTGGAGTGCAGGATCTGTCACACAGTCCTGTCACGGGGTAACCCCAATAAAAAATATTCTTTTGGGAACTCCACAATGATTCGCCATGTGGAGAGAAGGCACCCCCAGAATTTTGCCCGGGAAAGTGTCAGGGCTCTGGCACAAAAGGTTCCCAGTGATGGGGCCTCTACATCAACCGGAGGACGAACACCATCGGTGAGGGGGAGATCACAAGAGCAGGTTCCGAACATTCAGCCTGCATTTAACAAAGGCGCCCTTAAATGCAGATACTGTGATCAGCTACTTTCCTGTGGGGAGCAAAGTGTTCTGCTCATGGTTCGAGCATTGGAGAACCATCACTGCCGTTACCAGCCCTAATTTTTTTTTTGCTCCTGTTGAGCAGTTTCCATTCCCTGTTTTTGTTGTAGTTCTAAAAAAAGAAAAAAGAAGAAAAAAAAAAGTTCTTTTCAGAACTACCTCCAATTCTCATCAAAGAGCTATATTCTTAAAAAAATGAAAAAGAGTAAGTGAAGTGGAGTGCATTGATAAATGAAAGGAAAATGAGTAAGAAAGAACAAAAAAGTATGAGAGGAGAAAGGAAGTGAAGTAGGGGGACTGAAAGAAGGTGAGTGTTGGGAACAAAAGTAAGGAGAAGGAGAGTGAACATGGGGAATGTGGTTATTCAAACAAAATGTAGAAAAGGAACGGGGGTGTGGAAGGGTAAGAAAAGATGCATTGCTGGAGTTGCATCATTTTTGTGACACTCTCCAGCAATGCATCACTTTTGCGCTTACAGATACGTCTGAAATACTGACGTATCTAAAAGTACTTGCGACATAATACGTCATATATTTAATATGACGCATGAGTAGAAGACTGAAGGCCTCATTTATGAGGCCATGCCTCACTTTTACGCCACCGGTGCGTCACTTTTTGTGACGCACCAGTGCTGTTAAAAATGCACCTTATTCAGTCATATTTACAAAGTGACGCATCTAGGTAGATGCATCACTTTGTAAACCCCTGCGCCACATTATACCTACGTCAGGTGTAATGTATGCAAAAGGGACATATTGACGCAAGAAAGGGTCGTACAGGTGACGCAGTAAAATCTATGAGATATCACTACGTCACTTTTATGACGCTGTTGCGTCCAAATCTTGCGCCTGTTTCACAGCAGGCGTAAGACTGATGCAGGCCCTTTCACATGGGGCCTGGCCCCATGTGAAAGGATGCATTGCTGGAGTTGCATCATTTTTGTGACACTCTCCAGCAATGCATCACTTTTGCGCTTACAGATACGTCTGAAATACTGACGTATCTAAAAGTACTTGCGACATAATACGTCATATATTTAATATGACGCATGAGTAGAAGACTGAAGGCCTCATTTATGAGGCCATGCGTCACTTTTACGCCACCGGTGCGTCACTTTTTGTGACGCACCAGTGCTGTTAAAAATGCACCTTACTGAGTCATATTTACAAAGTGACGCATCTAGGTAGATGCGTCACTTTGTAAACCCCTGCGCCACATTATACATACGTCAGGTGTAACGTATGCAAAAGGAGTGTAGTGACGCAAGAAAGGGTCGTAGAGGTGACGCAGTGAATGAAATGGGTTTTCCCCATGCTACGCTCCCCGGTACGCTCCCCGGTGCGCGTACAAGGCGCTCCCCCCGCGAAAATCGAAATTTTTATTTTTTATTTTTTTTGCCCCGCGAAGCCTTTTATGGCCCCCACATCAAACCTAGGGGGTCAGGGGGGGTCTACCCTGCCCCCTTTTGGTCATGTGCCCCTTTGTTTTTTGCCACCTCTTGTGTCTCGATCCTACCGAGACACAAGATGGCGGCTGCTCCGGACTGTTTGGAATATTTACAGACACCCGAGAGCCAATCAGCTTTCCGCTCGCGAACTCGCGTGGCGCGCTGGTACGCGCCCGGTATGCGTACCGGGGCGCGCCTATAGATATAGATATTTTTTTGAACCTAAATTACTCAAAATACACTGGAGCACATATCTTGAGACATAGCAAAGGCACATCGGGCTACCAGTCCCTACAATTTTGCCAAGTTTGGTGGAAATCCATTCAGCCGTTCAAGCTAAAAGTGAGTTTGACCGCCCTATGGAAATTAACATGGGGAAAACACGTTTTGGGACCCCCCTTTTATCTCGGCCCCCGATTGACGAATCCCCCCCAAACTTTCAGGGAAGGAGCGGAGAGCCGCGAGGCAAAGTTGAGGAAAAATTCAGGCAGATTCCTCAACCGGCGCCAAAGTTATTCCCAATAGAATGTTGCGATTTCCCAATGGAAAACAATCCTAACTATAACTACCTACTGGCGACCGCCAGTAGGTAATATATATATATATATATATATATATATGTATATATCTCACAAAGATACCTATAAAAGATCCCGGTTTCTGCTGACTGGTGTGAGGAGCTCTCCTCCTTTTTTATTAATAAAATCAAGCTTATTGAAGAGGGATTAGCCTTGAGTAATGCTACCTCACTCCCTCTGGCGGAGATGTCTGGCACTCCTTCTAGTAACTGCCTTGCCAAATTTGCTATGGTTGATCAAGCGGACATTCTTGCTCTGCTGAAATCTCCTAAATCGGGCTCCCCGGCGGACCCTTGCCCGGCAAGAGTTTTGGCAGGAGTAGCAGATTGTGTAGGGCCAGAAGTCACAGCTATGGTAAACTGGTCACTGCAATCTGCTGAGGTACCTAGGCAGTGGAAGCAAGCCAAACTTCTGCCTCTCCTAAAGAAGCCATCAGCAGACCCCCTTGTCGCAGCAAATTACCGCCCCATCTCCTTGCTTCCGGCACTGGCTAAAGTCTGCGAAAAGGTTGTCTTTCGGCAGTTGAACGCCTTTGTGGAGGAGTCTGGGGCACTTCACCCAGCCCAGTCGGGCTTCAGCGCCTCCTTCAGCACGGAGACAGCCTTGGTGGAGGTGGTGGAAGCCATCAGGGAATGTACGGACAAGGGTGGCAGAGCGGCGCTAATTTTATTGGACCTCTCTGCCGCCTTTGATACGGTCCCTCATCAACTCCTCCTGGCTCGCCTCACTGATATTGGCCTCTCTGGGGCTGTGTGGTCATGGCTGGAGTCTTTCTTGGACTCCCGTTACCAGCAAGTCTGGATGCCCCCGCACTCCTCCTCGGCCAGGTTAGTTCAGACTGGGGTCCCACAGGGCTCAACATTGAGCCCACTTCTTTCCAACATTTATATGACCCCGCTGATATACCTGGCCGAGGAGCTGGGTGCAAAAATGATGGCCTATGCCGATGACACCCAACTCCTGTTCACCTGGGGCAACTCGAAATTAGAAACGGCTGCAGCACAAAAGTGCCTGGCGGCCGTATTTACTTGGTTGGCCCGTGCCAAGCTTAAAAGCAACTAGGGAAAATCGGAGATCATATTATATGGCCAATTTCCAAACCAATTCACTGAACTTATTTGGCCTCCTGATTTCCCCCGCCCCCTCTCTGAAGGTGGCCCTGCCAAGAATCTTGGCATCTGGTTTAATGAAGATCTGAGGTTCTCCGAGCAGATTAAAAGACTGACGGGTGCCTGCTTTGGGACCCTTAAATCCCTGGGCAGATTCTTCCCCCTATTACCTCAGCCAGCCAAAGAAACGGTCGCTAGAGCCCTCATACTGTCCCGCCTGGATTATGATAACGCTCTCTATTTGGGCTCCCCCTCCTTTTTGTTAAACAAGTTGCAGCTCATCCAAAATGCGGCCGCGAGACTTCTGCTGGGCATTCCCAGACGCATCAGCATAAGATCGCAAATGGCCACACTCCACTGGCTGCCGGTGGCCCAAAGAGTTCAATTTAAGACTCTGGTTCTCACTCATCGAGCCCTGCATGATATTGGCCCAGCTTATCTCAGGAAAAGAGTGACTTTCCACGTCCCCAGTCGACATCTCAGGTCGGCTTTCCAACGCCGGCTGGTTATTCCCCGCTTTAGGAGAACCAGATTGGGCGGTCAATCATTCTCGGTCAAAGCGGCTACCCTCTGGAATTCCCTTCCATTCAATCTCTGGGATACCAGAGACCTTAGTTGCTTTAAAAAGCTCCTTAAAACTCACCTTTTCAATCAAGCTTACTAAAAAAGGCTGTTTTCCCCGTGAGAGAATACCCCCTGGCATCACTCCGCGCCAGGATACTCATGAGTAGTTGTGCGCGTAATAAATACCCATATAACATAACATAACATAACATATATGTGCAATTAGATATAGAAAATCTATGTTTACTTCGATATTTTATTTTCAATCATTTGTTCTGAAGATTGTGTTCCATTGATATTGTGGTGTTGATATTTGGGGTGCATGCTATGAAGTTAGGTAGCCTAGCTAGATATGTTAGCCCTGCGTCTGACCTATCCTGTGAAGCGCATGCCATGCTCTCTGGCTGTTTACCTTATAAAATACTGCTTGTAGATCTAGGGAAGCCAGGGTCTGGGTGATCTCCTTCAGAAGAATGCCGCACTCTAACTCAGCAAACAAGGCGCTGGTCCACAGCAGCCTCCTGTCCTGGAAGCCACCCGCGCTCTTACAATCATCTTCCAGGCGCCCTCACCCTATGGAGTGAAACCGTGTGGGTGAGATGTCCAGGAGGCCGGTCAGCCTGTACTATGCTGCAGACATGGAATAACCTTAGTGGGCTCAGTAGCCGGAGCACAGGAAGTTGACCAAAGCTGGGCAGAATCATCTGCAACTTTAAACAGGCATTCACTCAGTTGCTAGTAATCTGCAGAGGGCTGTCGGGGTGTTAGAGTCTCCTTGTCTCGGGGTGAGATTTGTCTTTCATGTTGCACCACTATAGATGACTTCCCAGAAGGTTGCCACACAGACACGCGCTTCTTGACGCATCTCGGCCGGGGCCTTCAGCCACGTGGAGCAAGATCTTCCTGTTGGTTCTGTAATTCTAGAGAAATATTTTGTCTGGTTAGTTGGCTTACCATCAGTTCCTGTATGTTTAAACCCTGACTGACGTGACAGTGCAGAAACTGCGAACAATAAAGGGACACGAGCAGAAGATCGGGGCCCTAGTTGGAGGCCGAGAGAATACCCCCTGGCATCACTGGCCCCATAGCCCTAAGGTGCAAGGCCTCTCCCGGCTAGCAGGAACCCAGAGAACGTGTCATTGTTTCCTCGCAGAGCGACTATTGTGAAACTCTTCCAAGGCAACACGCAGGCTTTAGTTACTTTCAAGATACATTGCTGCTCTTTCATAGCCTGAGAGCCTGATTCAGAGTTTGGCACAGAGGAACATCTGTCCAAAAGTGGGGATTGTTCTGTCCACCGTAAATAGAGTCCCGCTGACCTCAATGCCCTTTAATAATGTTGGAAGGGAAAGCTTTCACTTTTTGATTGCTGTCCTGCAAGTGCCCAACTATAAATAAGGCTTTCCGACGTTCATATGCACATCCCGGCGTGGAAGTTCCAGCAGGTTTCTACAAGAACAGTCTGCACAACGCAGCTCAGGAATAAATTTAGTTTAAGAGGTGCCAATAGGGCATGTGGACAGCTCCTGATACGCAAACGTTAATGAGTGTGCAAACTATGTTGGCGGCTCGTTCATGGAAGTTGTCCTTGTTGTTTATTTGTTCTATTAAGACTTTTTCAAAGGCTCACATACTGCTAGGGGAACGGAGGCACAGTGAGAGTATGATTTTCCCAAGATCAAACAGTTTGGTAAAGTTTGAAATCCATGATTGTAAAGCATTACTTTTTGTTTCATATATTGTACATATTACATTTTAGTAAATACAAAAAGATTGTGCACGCTATCTACCAGGGCCGGACTGCCTGTAGCGGACACCGGGCATTTCCCCGTGGTCCGCCAGGTTTTAGACCCCTCGGGGGCCAATTTTGTTACCGGAAGCAGGTTTTGCTGCATAGCTGCAATATTGGCCTCCAGCAACAAAAGCGAGGCACAATTCCTTCCGCTAGCAACCCCACTGTCCATCCAGGGCCGGCCGAGCTCTTTGCCAGAGTCGGTTTCGGTTTCCCAGTCCAGCCCTGCTGTCTACACACCGTTCCACAAGATAATTACTAGGTATGTTTTAACCATAAACATACTAACAGCTTTTAGATTGATTCTATATACAAGGTGGCAGCTCCTCCACTTGAGCAGAGGAGTGTCACCCCAAAGCCCCAGAGCTAAAAAATAAAATGGTAATTTTATTTTTCAGCAACCCATCCTGAACCATGTATCAGGTCGAGGTGGGGCCAACGCTGCGAGTGGCAGCAGCAGGGAGCTGTGCGCTTTATAATGTGCATGTCTTTGGTCGTCCGTCTTGGGCTGGCCAGCAAGATGTGCGCATTTTAAAGATCTCTAACCTAACAGCTAGGTTAGAGAATCCGGAGGCCTCTAGTGCTTAGGAGCGCTGTGAGAGCCTGTTCTATCCAATCCTGGCACTGCTTTCATGTTGTGAGCCTAGCGCCAGGATTGGGTAGTGCAGTTTCCTGCATCAGAGCGTCCGGGAAGACACCTGAGGGAGGAGGACGTCATTCTGCGAAGGTAAGTGAATTTTTTTTGTTGTGCCCTCACACCGCACTGCCCTCAGTACAAGCCAGCCGCCACTGCTAAATACTTCCACTCCTATACACAAAAAATTAGAGATGAGGAACACTTTCAAAAGGTGATTGCCCAAGATCACACATATTTGGTCATATGAGGAGACTGGACTAAAGATGTCTTCTGATTCCACAGATTCCAGCTGGCTCACTAGCCCACAAGTGGGGTGGGAATGATGGAAAGACAAATGGAAATGTCAATATATTGTGTGCTCTCCACTTCTAGCAAATTAGGCTAGGATTGGATGTTAAGTCTTGGTCTGAGTGATAAAGCTAGGATTAGATGTTAATCTGGTGGTGGTATAGCCAACATAATGAATTGCCCACCACATTAAAAGTCTTCTCAAAGTGTTTTTACAGCACTCAGTGCATGTCCTTTTTCCAGTCCCCATCCCAATAGCTCAAAAATGCGTACTGCGTCTAACAGTCCCCCAACGTGTCAAAAAACATCTTCTGATGTCTCTGTCCACACAAATTGCCTCCACCTACGTAAAGTGTCTACTTGCACAAAAGTGTATACACGTGTATATTGTCCTACGAAGTGATGTAGGAAAGTTGGCCACCATAGAACTAGCCCTACCAGGGCGTTGTAGGTAGAGAGAGTTCAAATGATAGGGAATGGGAGGGGAGCAGGGAGGTAGAGGTAGTTTAGGTGTGGGCCATGGAAAACAAGTGCAGAGGTCAGGGAAGCTGCATGAAGGCGACGAGGAAGGAGCATGGTATGGAACGGTATAGGGGGGCGGATGGTGTATAGGTCATTGGCAGGGCCGGCGCTAGGCATGGGCAGTGTGGGCAGCTGCCCAGGGCCTCGCGCTAAGCTAAAACACAGGGGGGCCACCGCATCCGTGTGAAAGGCCACACTTCCACAGTTAGCCGCCCTGCTCCTCTGAGGCCCCCTGCCCCACACTATCATATTACAAAAAGAGGTGCCTTGATCTTGCTGGTGAGGTAGTGGTGATTCAGAAAAGGGGGTGGTGATGAACAGAGTGCCTGAATTAAGCAGACCACTCTTACCCAGTCCAAAGATCAGGGCTCAGAACTTGGCTATATGCAAATTAGTCTGTTCCTGTCCCAGTGCATGATGGGAACAGGGCAAACCAAACTACCAAGCCAATTCTTATACTGGGAAGGAAACAAGCTTCCGGGGACCGGTTTCTGCCATTTCAGGCGTCGTCGGCCCGGCTTGCTTGAATCCTGATGGTGCAATGAGCAAGGGACTCACATCTGAGTATACCCTTCCACGCTTATGGTGGACAAAATGATTCAGAAAAGGGGGTGGTGATGAACAGAGTGCCTGAATTAAGCAGACCACTTTTACCCAGTCCAAAGATCAGGGCTTGATCCATCACCGTTTTTTAGCTCACTGCACCATCCCAGCTCAGAACTTGGCTATATGCAAATTAGTCTGTTCCTGTCCCAGTGCATGATGGGAACAGGGCAAACCAAACTACCAAGCCAATTCTTATACTGGGAAGGAAACAAGCTTCCGGGGACCGGTTTCTGCCATTTCAGGCATCGTCGGCCCGGCTTGCTTGAATCCTGATGGTGCAATGAGCAAGGGACTCACATCTGAGTATACCCTTCCACGCTTATGGTGGACAAAATGATTCAGAAAAGGGGGTGGTGATGAACAGAGTGCCTGAATTAAGCAGACCACTCTTACCCAGTCCAAAGATCAGGGCTTGATCCATCACCGTTTTTTAGCTCACTGCACCATCCCAGCTCAGAACTTGGCTATATGCAAATTAGTCTTTTCCTGTCCCAGTGCATGATGGGAACAGGGCAAACCAAACTACCAAGCCAATTCTTATACTGGGAAGGAAACAAGCTTCCGGGGACCGGTTTCTGCCATTTCAGGCATCGTCGGCCCGGCTTGCTTGAATCCTGATGGTGCAATGAGCAAGGGACTCGCATCTGAGTATACCCTTCCACGCTTATGGTGGACAAAATGATTCAGAAAAGGGGGTGGTGATGAACAGAGTGCCTGAATTAAGCAGACCACTCTTACCCAGTCCAAAGATCAGGGCTTGATCCATCACCGTTTTTTAGCTCACTGCACCATCCCAGCTCAGAACTTGGCTATATGCAAATTAGTCTGTTCCTGTCCCAGTGCATGATGGGAACAGGGCAAACCAAACTACCAAGCCAATTCTTATACTGGGAAGGAAACAAGCTTCCGGGGACCGGTTTCTGCCATTTCAGGCGTCGTCGGCCCGGCTTGCTTGAATCCTGATGGTGCAATGAGCAAGGGACTCACATCTGAGTATACCCTTCCACGCTTATGGTGGACAAAATGATTCAGAAATGAGCTAAAAAACGGTGATGGATCAAGCCCTGATCTGTTGACTGGGTAGGAGTGTTCTGATTAACTCAGATACTCTGTCCATCACCACCCCCTTTTTGAAATTATTTTGGCCACCATGAGTGTGGAAGGGTATGCTCAGACATGAGTCCCTTGCTCATTGCACCATCAGGATTCAAGCAAGCCGGGCCGAAGACGGCTGTAATGCCAAAAACCGGTCCCCGGAAGCTTGTTTCCTTTCCAGTGAAGAATTGGCTTGGTAGTTTGGTCTGCCCTGTTCCCATGATGCACTGGGCCAGGGACAGACTAATTTGCATATAGCCAGGTTCTGAACTGGGATGGTGCAGTGAGCTAAAAAACGGTGATGGATCAAGCCCTGATCTGTTGACTGGGTAGGAGTGTTCTGATTAACTCAGATACCCTGTCCATCACCACCCCCTTTTTGAAATTATTTTGGCCACCATGAGTGTGGAAGGGTATGCTCAGACATGAGTCCCTTGGTCATTGCACCATCAGGATTCAAGCAAGCCGGGCCGAAGACGGCTGTAATGCCAGAAACCCATCCCCGGAAGCTTGTTTCCTCTCCAGTGAAGAATTGGCTTGGTAGTTTGGTCTGCCCTGTTCCCATGATGCACTGAGCCAGGGACAGACTAATTTGCATATAGCCAGGTTCTGAACTGGGATGGTGCAGTGAGCTAAAAAACGGTGATGGATCAAGCCCTGATATGTTGACTGGGTAGGAGTGTTCTGATTAACTTAGATACTCTGTCCATCACCACCCCCTTTTTGAAATTATTTTGGCCACCATGAGTGTGGAAGGGTATGCTCAGACATGAGTCCCTTGCTCATTGCACCATCAGGATTCAAGCAAGCCGGGCCGAAGACGGCTGTAATGCCAGAAACCGGTCCCCGGAAGCTTGTTTCCTTTCCAGTGAAGAATTGGCTTGGTAGTTTGGTCTGCCCTGTTCCCATGATGCACTGGGCCAGGGACAGACTAATTTGCATATAGCCAGGTTCTGAACTGGGATGGTGCAGTGAGCTAAAAAACGGTGATGGATCAAGCCCTGATCTGTTGACTGGGTAGGAGTGTTCTGATTAACTCAGATACTCTGTCCATCACCACCCCCTTTTTGAAATTATTTTGGCCACCATGAGTGTGGAAGGGCATGCTCAGACATGAGTCCCTTGCTCATTGCACCATCAGGATTCAAGCAAGCCGGGCCGAAGACGGCTGTAATGCCAGAAACCGGTCCCCGGAAGCTTGTTTCCTTTCCAGTGAAGAATTGGCTTGGTAGTTTGGTCTGCCCTGTTCCCATGATGCACTGGGCCAGGGACAGACTAATTTGCATATAGCCAGGTTCTGAACTGGGATGGTGCAGTGAGCTAAAAAACGGTGATGGATCAAGCCCTGATCTGTTGACTGGGTAGGAGTGTTCTGATTAACTCAGATACTCTGTCCATCACCACCCCCTTTTTGAAATTATTTTGGCCACCATGAGTGTGGAAGGGCATGCTCAGACATGAGTCCCTTGCTCATTGCACCATCAGGATTCAAGCAAGCCGGGCCGAAGACGGCTGTAATGCCAGAAACCGGTCCCCGGAAGCTTGTTTCCTTTCCAGTGAAGAATTGGCTTGGTAGTTTGGTCTGCCCTTTTCCCATGATGCACTGGGCCAGGGACAGACTAATTTGCATATAGCCAGGTTCTGAACTGGGATGGTGCAGTGAGCTAAAAAACGGTGATGGATCAAGCCCTGATCTGTTGACTGGGTAGGAGTGTTCTGATTAACTCAGATACTCTGTCCATCACCACCCCCTTTTTAGGTTTTGCCTGGCGAAAAGATGCGCTCTGCGCATCTTTTTCGCGCAGGCGAAAACCTGATGAGAACTGTAGTGGGGTTTGGGTCGGCCCTCGTCATTTATTGGCTGGCTCCATAAATGGAGCCTAGCCATTGGACGAGGGGCCTGTCCGTCAATGCCGGACCAGATTCGGGGGCGTTCCCGCGATTCTTTGGCTTTTGCCGACGTCACGCGACGTCAGCCGAAAGCCGGGAACGCCCCCGAATCTGGTCCGGCATTGAGCCGGCACCCGCCTTTCTGACCTTCTCAGTTTCTTCCCTCAGGCTCGGACGGGAATAATTATCCCTCCCCTCCACTCCTCTTCACACCCACTCACTCCCCTCCTCCGAATTCCCCTGCCGCCCCCTCCTCCACGCAGCCGATTCTACCCCTTCCCGCCCCCTCCCGCCCCTGCCGATTCTACCCCTTCCCGCCCCCTCCCGCCCCTGCCGATTCTACCCCTTCCCGCCCCCTCCCGCCCCCTGCTTCCACCCTGTATGAAAACGTACTCCCTGGTGGGTGGCGCGGCTGGCTCTGTCGGGGGTGCCCGCCTTCCACTCCTCCTACGGCTCCTCCCCACTCCTTCCCCGCCCCCGGAGCCCGGACACAGACACAGCGCGGCGGCCGCACTCCACCCGGACCCGCCTCCGGCTCCGGCTCCTGGCCCCCTCACCCTACCGAAACGGCTCCAGCAGGTTCCCGGGGCCCAACACCCCCGTCCAGCAGGTAAGAACGGCACCCCGGGAGGGAGGCGGGGAAGCGGCAGAGTGGCCTACTCGAGGCCCCGGCTGCGGCCTGTTCCGGCCTTTGTGCCCCTCCAGCCGGGGCCTCAGTTGGGGACGGGGTGCAGCAGGCAGGGGGCTGAGGAGGGGCAGAGAGAGGGGAGGTGGAGGAAGGCCGCCGTTTGTATACGAAGTGAATGGACTGCTAATTTAATCTGGAACACAAAAATGCTTATTTGTGATTCAGTGGCAACCCTTCGTGCTTTTAAAGGCCATGTGTACATTGAACCCCGCTCCCCCGCTTCACCCCACAAGGATTGGTATAGTCCACTTGCCATTCCCATGCCGCTCTGCGCCTGGAGCCCTCGCCGGGCGGCGGTGTTGTTGTGTCTGGGGAAAGGGTCCGAGTGCGCTGCCCTGTGGTTTATTCTCAGCGTGGACAGGGAAGCCCCCCCCCCCCCTGCGCTTGTTTTTGCTGTGGGAAAGCGAGTCTTCATTACCTCCTTGCCCAGGCGCCAATGCTTATTGTGTCCAGCCAGCCTCTTTCCGTGTTTTACTTCTTCACAGAACAGCAGTTTGTGGCCGCTTGATGCCACATTCGGGACCTTGCATCAGAATCCAGAGCTAGGCTTTAGGGCACCCGAGGCAGGCGCGGCACTGGAATCCCCAACACTTTACATCCTAAAGCTGCCAAGTTTTATTCAGTGACGTTCAACTACCAAATGCGGGACACTTTTCTGTGAGTAAAACCGAGCGACCATTAGCATGGAAAGAGATATATATATCGGAAAATGTACCCTTTTGAGCAATGAAAAGCTCCACCTTCCAGTTTTAGTAACTAATAGACACCGTTCTGCTTAAACAGGATCAAAGCAAGCTTCCCTCACGGCATGTTACTGACATACCATACATGCGTCATTGGTGAGCACAGCATACACATACACGCACCGTTCCACTCAAAAATCCCCAAACTTTTCACCGTGTGATTCCTTCGCAGTACCAGTGTATACTTTACTCACACGCTGCACAGACCGTAGCTGTGAAAGCTTCCCTGGCATGCGTCCTTCCAACACGTCACATGTGGTATGGGAAGAGAGACGGACGTGAAGGATGGAGCGGGTGGTAAACAAACTGCACCCATGTCCTGCGCTCATTGTTCTAGTTTTGCGTTGCCATCAGTTTCGCTTTTCATTCATCCTGGCACTCGGGAGAGTGGCATTGTGGTTTCACTCTAGCCTGTTTTTGCCAAAAAGGGCACTCTGAGATCTTTTATAAGTTAGATGTCTTTGTCAGCAGATCTTGGGTTTTCTAGACGAAAGCATGCATTTCCAAAGGGCCCTCATACCAGTGTCCAGACTTGGAGGTAAATAACTATATGAATATTAGAAACCATGTTACATGTAAATAATGCATTAATTCCAAACATACTCAGTGTGTGTGTGCCACTCCCCGCATTCTACCCAAGAGGCGCACTGAGTGAGTGTGTACATGTTGTAATGAGGCTGGTGCCGAATGCAGCGCACTGCTCCGAGCTCTGCCACAGGAGCCTTCACCTGTGTCAAAAATAGGAACACAAGTGATTCCTGTGTCTTTTACCCTGTGCATGGTTGTGTCTGACTGGGGCAGAAAATACGCCACCCCATTTGCTGATCGCGGCCGTTTTTAACTTGTGAAGGGCAGCTGTGTGGATGTTTTGCAATGGATGGGAGACTGCATGCATGTGTACTCGCTGCGGGCAATGTTTGTGGAAAAAGTTGTCAAATTAACAGTAAAGCCAGGCTCGCCAGGCCATAAAAAAGGCCCACAAACAGCCAAACAACCAGCTCACACACTGACTTGTCGGACCAGTTCTTCTGCACTGCCAGTTTGCCCTGTAGGTCAGCTGGACCCAGGCCCCAAGGATGCAAGCAAGTCTAACAGGAATGATTTGGCGACACCAATTCCCAGAACTTGTGCTACAGTCTACACATTTTTACAAGCGGAGCAATCTCTCCCTCATCCAGTGGTGGGTGTAATCAAGGTATTCAGCAGAACCCGCCTCTCTGTTCTTCAAGTAGATGTGCTTGGGTGTCATCAGACATTTGCAAGTGCATCTGATGTTGTTCTGATATTTGAGCCTGGGGTGGGTGTAGCCATTGAAGGGCAGAGGTGAGAGGGAAGGCACCTGTTGTACTCCCTGTGGAACTCTGGGAACATATTTCTGTTGATCTAATTCAAGATTTCTGGCTGCAGTTGAGGAGGAAGTGTTGAATCTACTCATAGGCCATACGTAGCTCCCCTCCCCAGACCTAAAGCCTCTTTAGCAGAATGGCGTGGCCTACTGCATAGGTTGCTGAGAATCCTTGAGATGGTGGCCTGGCATTAATGGCGGGTGGTTAGATGATAATGTACTTGCTAAAAAGATTCAGTGCCTCTGTCTTGTCGGAAGCCCAACTGGAGGATTTGCACAATTTGATTTCTTTTCACTCATTTTAGCAGCTGTGTGTTTTCTCTTCATGTACCCCTGTTAAGAATTGTGTCTGCCTATGCAGGCTGGAGATGAGTGAGGGGGGCACAAATTTAAGAATGATTGTGGCAGGGCATCAAAAGGAAATGCTGCTCAGGGTGCCAATTGTGTCAGACGTCTAGACTAAAAATATTGTGACTGCTTCATGCACGCTGAATCTGGGATGTGTGCCCGTCAGATCGACAGCAGCTCTGTCTGTTGCTAGTGTTACATTATCATATGTTCAGGGATTGGTCGTGGTGCCCAGATGGTGACCTTTGTTTGATAATGTCATTAAAAAACTCAACGTTCACTCACTGTTGGTGTCTTGTATTGCGGTATTATTGCGTTACTTATGTCTCTTAAGTGTGTGTTTGTGTGTGTATACATACACCGTTTGATAGCTCAATCGGTCGCTCATTCAGCGATGCATTTTAGCCCCGGTCATGGCGCTCGAGAGTGGACATTGCCATTGATTGGCCGCCGCCCGTGGGATGCAGTGGTTCAGATGCGTTTCGGGCCCCAGAGGGGGGGAGGGAGGGAGACCTTGTTTTGGAGTTGAGGTTTGCTTTGTTTTTTCTCGGATGCGGTGACAGAACTCCTCTTCTGTTTGCCATAGTCTCACGGTCATGATGACAAAGGTGACACGGCGCAGGGCTGGGCTTGCCAACCCGACACACAATATAATCCGTTAGGGCCTTCAGAAAGATGTTCAATGTATTTTATTGTGACGAAAATCCAAGAACAGAAGTGAAATATTAACATATTTTTGTGATATTTGTAATAAAGCTTGAAACATTTAGAGAACATATTTGATCCAGTTGTTGAATGGTTGCACAGATTGATGCTGTGGTGGCGCCGAGTGATGCTGTGGTAATGCATAGTGAGGTTGTGGTGCCCCTGAGTCATGCTGTGGTGGTGCTGAGTGATGCTGTGAATTGTTTCCCCTCGTTTTTGTGTCCTTCTGCCCTCTGTCTGCCTGGTGTTTTGTGCCGTTCCTCCACCTGAACTGAGCCCTTTAAAATAAGGCCATGCTCCAAAAAGTACCGCAGCCCCCTGCCCTGAACCATAAAAAACTGCCCCCTACCTCCGTGAAGTACTCTGACTCTGCTCCCTACCCTCCCTTGGCGCCTAAAACTGTCCCCTGCCATGCACCCTACAACGCCTCGACTTAGTAAACTGTCCCTTCTCTGTGTGCTTCGAGGCCGTAAAATGTAAGCCTAGGCACAAATGGATGGTTCGATTTGTGGGGTAAAGTTTTATTTAATGTGATTTTATGTAGCGCAAACTTTACCCGAAGGTGTCACAGCGCTTTACATAAGAACCAGTTGCCAAACCTAAGGACTTTGATTTACATGCGTTAAGTAAAAGATACAAACAGGAAAACAATTGAAATGTACTAGATGTAGTCACACAAAGAAGAGACTGTTGATTCTCGTTATATTTCTATATACATATGGAAGGGATATGAATAGATGTACTGCAAGAGTCACATAGGAATGTTAGAGTAGAAAGGTCTACTGCATATACTAGTGAATACAGTCATCTCTATATACAGAAAAAATGAGTTATATTTAGAGGGGTCGGAGTGGGACGCAGTGGGTGGATGGATGCATGATGGATGGATGTATGCATGATGCATGGATGTATGGGTGGATGCATGGATGGGTTGTTGGTTGGATGGGTTGGTGGATTGCATAAATTGTTGAGGGATTGGCTGTATATATGCATCTATCCATCCACCCATCCATGCATCTATCCATACACCCAACCATACACCCATCCATGCATGCACCCATGCATGCACCAAGTCATCCATGCAACATTACAACAAGAGCCCGCAGCTCTCCTTCGTCTCTCCTCGCCCCCCCCTTCCCTGAGCCCGCAGCTCTCCTTTGTCTCTCCTCGCCCCCTTCCCCGTGCCCTGCCATTGTAAATGACAATGCCATTTATTTATGTTAAAAAAACATAAATAAAAAAAATGTCAAGAGCAATGCCAATAGCTCTAACTTTAACAAAGGCAAAACCATTGCATTGTAAATGCTTGTTGAAATTATTTTGGTGAGGTAGTGGTGGCATTCCAGGGGATGCAGTGGGGGTAGAGACAAGCATAATGGGAAGGGGCCAGCAATTATGTTAATTCACAGTGCGGGGAAGGCGCAGCGCCCCTGTTAAGTACCGGCCATTCTAGGTGACAGGAGGCCCCTTTGTTTAGATAAGGAGAGGTGGGTGAGGGGCGGAGGGAGCAGCCAGATCGCATCACTGATACCGAATTTGTTTTGGATGGAAATGTGCCTGCTCGTTACTGCTCCGAGGCTCAGGGGAGAGGGGCCCCCTTCCCTGGGTCTCAAAACACTGGAGAACACTGTAAGGTCCAGCTGTGGGGGGCGGGGGCCCTAACCTAGGCCTCTAAGCGCTGGAGAAGCTGCAAGGCCCAGGTGTGGGGGCCCCCTTCCCTGGGCCTCTAATCGCCGGAGAAGCTGCAAGGCCCTGGTGTGGGGGCCCCCTTCCCTGGGCCTTGTATCCATTTTGTAGTGCTGCTAAGATGCTAAGAGCAGATGAGCCCCAGGCATGTCATGATGGCCTATAGATTTACTTCGAAGTATTTTGCCTGTCTTTGGGTCTCATGTCTAGAGCCTTGGGGGCATGCCCCTACTTCTTTAATTTCCCCATACTTTTTCATTTTAAACACGCCTCCCAGGATGGCAGAAATAGCCAAAGCCTATAGATAAGGCTTGTCGGTTTTCGGGGCAGGGAGGTCAGACTGTCATGTTCCATCTTGCCCAGAGAGGACAGGGACAGTGCCCACTTCACTCTGCCGCTGGCAGCTGCCCCCCCTTCTTACTCTTACTCTTTTTCTGTCTTGCTCCTCCGCACTTACTGAAAACCGTAACTTCAAGAAATGGGTATCACTCCCACTTATCTCTTTTCCTTTATTTGTTCTTCCGTGAAATTAATCCAAAAAGAAAAACACTTTTGCTGGAAATTTCGTCTTTTTTAGAAGTTTTTCTATTCCAAAGTGCAGTCTCAGGACGGAGAGAAATAAGTTTCAAGATGGGAAATATAACCAAATAAAGCAAGACACAGTGGGTTTATTTTGAGACCTGCACCTAGCTTTTCCACCCAATGTGACAAATGTAATCCATTTTATACTGTTTTAAAATATATGGACTTATTGCATTTATATATTTATCTTTTTGTCCATGTTACTGATATCAACATTAGGTCTCTTCAGTGACACCAAATAAGATCAATAGTCCTGCTATGTCACTTTCTGTGATGTCAATCCTTGTGATGTTACATGCAAATTAGAGGGGCCTCACATCCTCCCTTTCGCCCGGGGCCCCAGAAGTCCTAGGACCGGCCCTGGTCATTGGACATAGCTGCCCAGTGACCCCAATGTAAGGTTTGCCACCTCAAAAAAGTCTTACATTTAATCAGCAGTTTTTACATTCTGGGACTTGTCGTTTCACTTTTCCCATTAGAAGTACAAGCGGGAATCTGCCTGCGAATTCCCTTCTTGGCTGCCAGCCAGGAATGGTTAGTTTCCCACACATAACATGCCATGGGGCTTCTTTCTGGCTTTCACCGAGCTGAGGCGCAAGGTAGCCACGGAGGAGCGGTCCGTAGGGGGTGTATGTGGCACAGGAGAGGCGGGTGCAGTGTATATGCGAGAGGGCAGGGAGCGCAGGCCGCCGGTCGGGCATGAGGAAGCCGCAGGGCACAGCTGAGCAGCCGGCTCGGCCTGTGCCAGTAATGGGCGGCGCCTCCCCCCCGCCCCATGCCCGGATCTCTCTGTTTCCCTTTCAGAGATGAAGTGACTGAAATTACGAGAAGGAGGCTGGTTCCAGGAAGGAAGAGGGGCGGGCAGCTGATGCGAACACAGGCGGGGCGGGGGGAGGCGGCGCCGGGCCATTGAAAAGGCCGCGCTCGCTCTCAGGCTCTGCTATTAAGCTGCGAGTCAGCAGCAACCGCACTACTTGTTCATCCCAGGGAGCGCTGCTCAAACAGGACCACACTCGGGTATCACTAGGCGCTACTGACACTGGACCTCTGGGCACTGAACGCAGGGCCACCGGCCGACCCTAGGACAGGAGCCAGAGCGGCGCAGCCCCGGAGAGGAATCATCCCCCTCACCTGAGAGTACCGGGCACCCCTGGAGCACACCTGGCCCGAGGGTGGGCGGGGCTAACCAGGCATCTGGCTCCTTCTACAACAGACACTCCTGCCACTGGCGCGGCCCCGCTGGGACGGTGCACGGAGGTTGTTCACCAACACCTGGCAGCGCAGCAGGTAACTTTTACTCACACTTCGTACACAGAGGACGATGTCTCACCGGGCGCAGGCCTCGGTGTGGGCTGGTTGGGTCGAAGGGGGGGCAGCGTACAGGCATGATAGCAACAGAGTATTTGTGCACGTGAAGAACGCCTCAATAGTAACTCGGGTGCATGGGTGGGCGCTGACAGGGCCCTACTGGGCACCCGAAGAGGTTACTGTATTCGGGCCCCTGTGAGCTGGTCACTGTAATTGAGCGACCCAAAGTCATCCCTATTTTGAAGCCCATTAAAAGTGCAGCAGTCCACTTGAGGGGCCGGCAGTGCCTCATTAAAAACACGAGCCCTTCTCAGCAGTGCTGGGACTGGCAAACTAAAATTATAGCAGCTTTGCTGGGAAGCGCTGGTGCGGTTCCATTATTGAATTAGCAGCCCAGATCCCCATGGGAAAGACATGCACTGGCTATTAAATGTTTAGCAGGCTTGCTGTAATTTGCAACGAGTTAATTAAAAGCGCAGTCCTCTTGATGTTAAGTGTCAATACTGTGTCATAACTGAGTATAGTTTACTAAATGTGGCTGGCCCGCCAGAGTTGTGGGTGTGTGTATATTCACGACTTGTTTTGTAGAGTGTATGTAGTTGCTCGTGTGCTTTAGGAGTGTTTTTAAGGTTGTTTGAATAGGTATTCCTGCTTTAGATGGGTAGTTTACGGTGTGATATTGAAGGTGCACGTTAATAATTCCATGTTTTATGTTGCATGGTTGGCGTGCAAGTATTGGATTAAAACGTTGTGATATTATGGTTTCTTTACTTGATGGTGGCTTGTTGGGTGTAAGTGATAGGTGTTGTGCTTGGTTGGGGCGAGTGGTTTGAAATATGGTGTTTGAGATGTGTAGTTGGGTGTGCATTGTCAATGGTGGAAGACAAAGTATGTGTGGATGAACTTGTGTAGTTGAGTGTCAGTTGTTTTACAGTGCTTGCTTGTCACAAGGTGGAATTGTTGGGGTTGTGTGGTTGAGGGGCATATGGCTTGTTGTTTATGACACCAGTTATACGGTTGCTGTTTGTTGGTGGAATTGAATTATTACATGGTACCTGGGAATGGCTGGGAGCATGTTGTTTCATGTTTGAAGGCGCGTGCTAGGATTTCAAGCCTAGAGCTACATTACTGAGTTTCTAGACTACTGGGTAGGTCGATTGCATTTTGAGGTTGCTTTGAAAATTGTCTCATTTGCATACGTCTCACTCTCTATTCTCTTTCTTGCAGTTTCCTGCAGTGACTGAGTGACCATTGTCCACCGACAGGTCTTTGCAGCGGAGTTGATCTTGGCTGTTGGGTGACCCTTGCCAGCATCCTGCGGCCGATTGCCACCCTAGCAAAGAAGCTGGCGCCCAGCGCCATGGTGACACATAGCAAGTTCCCGGGGATGAGCCGCCTGGTGGACTGCAGCCTGCGTCTGAAGACCTTCAGCTCAAGGAGTGAGTACCAGCTGGTGCTTGGTGCTGTGCGCAAGCTGCAGGACAGTGGCTTCTACTGGGGCACAGCTACTGGTGGCCAGGCCAACTTACTGCTGAGTACTCATCCCGCTGGTACATTCCTCATCCGCGACAGCTCTGACCGCCGCCACTTCTTCACACTCAGTGTCAAGACAGAGTCCGGCACTAAAAACCTGCGGATCCAGTGCGAGCAGTGCAGTTTCTTCCTGCAGACGGACCCACGCAGCACTCAGGCTGTGCCACGTTTTGATTGTATCCTCAAGTTGGTGCAGCACTATATGCCAAACAACGGACTGGACACTCAATCAGGCTCTGACACCAAGCGGGCCTACTTCATCTACTCAGGTGGTGAGAAGATACCTCTGCTCCTCTCACGACCTCTGCCTACCAACGTGTCCACCTTGCAGCACTTGTGCCGGAAAACTGTCAACGGGCACCTGGAAACCTGTGACAAGTTGGAGCAGCTCCCAGCGCCTATAAGAGACTTTTTGCAGGAGTACGATGCCCCAGTGTAGGGCCTGCCTTGGGTATCTGTTGGCCTGAAAGAAAATGGTGAAGCTACTCATGCACACACAAGACTTCCTGCAGGTGAACAACATCTCCTGCTGGCACCTGGAAGATGCAGAGGAGATATCTGAGAAGCTCGGCACTGTGCTGGAGCAACCAAGTGGGTTCCTGCTGACGAGGACCAACATGAGAGGAACATAAACAGACATACCCATCGGCGCAAAGCTGCCTTAATGTGCACGTGCTGATGCCTTGAAATGCAATGTCAACAGAGTCTGGGACAATGAACCGCTTAGTTGCACTCTGTGACCATGAAAATGTCTTTCCTGTCTCCACCCTGGCATTGGCGCTCAATTCAAGGGGTGTCATACAAAGTTTGAGGAGGCTCTAAACGGTGATTGCTGCACATTGTTACATAGGCTCCAAGGGACTTGTTTCGCTGCACTAGCAGGGCCTTGACTCTCAAGCATTTGTTCTGTGGCAATAGTGGGGTCAAGGTTCAAAAGACTTATAGCCAATGGCTGTGGAGGACTTGTTTCATTGCACTAGAGGAGTCTTGGCTCTCATAGACTTGTACCACGGCCCTCGTGGCCCCGGGCCCCGAGAGGCGTTATTCCATTGCACTAGAGGAGCCTCGACTCTGACTTCCTGGACTTTCCACTCAGTGGCCATGCTGGCATGACCAAAAAGGGATTGTTTCTAGAAACACAAAGTCTTCACTTTATGTTTAATTCACGCACTGAAAAGGCGAAGAAATCTATGTTTATGTGTATCTGGTCGTTCCGCCTTATAACGAGAGAGCCCTACTGTTTACTTCTATGTCTGGTGCAGGATTGGACTGCACCCATCCCTAACCCAAGCCTTGCAAAGAAAAGCCCTCCCTTTCACCTCTAGTCTGGCATAGAAGAGCACTACCTCTACCTCTAGTTTACCTCCTACCTCGAATACAGCAGGGAAGAACATAGGGCGCACCTTTTGAGCACAGCCTTATTACTTCTTACTGCTGAGAAGTGCCCTATTACTCAACTCTCCAAATGACAAGAAATGTCACTGCTTCTCCATTCTAGCACTGCACAAAAGAGGGCTACAGTGCTGCCCACTTACAGCACTTCAGGAGAAATCCCGCTCTCATCCCTAGCACTTCAGGCCAGAGCCCCAGCTCTTACCCCTAGCACTTCAGGCCAGAGCCCCAGCTCTTACCCCTAGCACTTCAGGCCAGAGCCCCAGCTCTCACCCCTAGCACTTCAGGCCAGAGCCCCAGCTCTCACCCCTAGCACTTCAGGCCAGAGCCCCAGCTCTCATCCCCAGCACTGCAGGCTGGAGTCACGGCTCTCACCCCTGCTCTGTAGGCCAGAGTCCCAGCTCTCACCCCCAGCACTGCAGGCTGGAGTCACAGCTCACGCTCGAGCACTGTAGGCCCGAGCCCTGCTCTCACACCGAGCACTGCAGGGCAGAGTCTCACAAGAGGCGAGGCTCCTGGGCATGGCTTGAGTAGTGCAGTAGGAATAATACGTACCCATGGGCAGTCAGTCAATTAGGGAGCCAGGTTACCTGAACGCTTTAAGATGTGTATCCTTGCTCGAGGGAGATCCCCCTGGGTGAGAGGTGACCCACCACTCTCACAGCACGCAGAGGGATGGGCATATCTTGCTGCTTGGTTTAGGTATTCCCTTGCATGAGTTTAACTGAGTTTGGCAGCCTCTAGACGTTATGCCTATGACTTCCCGCTGCCTTCTGGGCACCACACCTGCACAATTGGGAGAGCACACAGTCGGGGCACCTGGCAGGACAGGTAGTTTCAGGCATCTGACTACGAAGGAAACTGGGGCCTCTGGCATGGCAGATAGCTAACATATAGGACAGGGTATTAAAGTTAGGCCTTACATACATGGGTGTCTCGTGTATGGGGGAAGGCTGCTCTGTTATCTGACACGACATAAGGCTACTGTATAGGGCAGGTAGGTGGCTGGGTAATGGGTGTTGTAGGTTGCTGGGGTATAAGACCAGGCAAGAAAACAGCTTGGGTCCGTGGCAGGGGAGCTAAGAGTGTCCAAAAGGCTGCAGTCCCAATTCATCCTCTTCGCCTTCACATTGTTTACAAACGCCTGATGCACTGTGTGTCCCTCCTTTGGAGACCCCTTCTTTCCTTTGATCTCAGGTCCTGCCTATGCACTGCTTGAAGCGCAAACCAGAAGAAACTGCAAAACGACTTGCACATATTTATATTTATATTCAAAGGAACATTTCATTAATTTATAATAAAGACATCTATTTTTAATATCTGTGGTATGCTTGACTTTCTGTCATTTGCTTTTTGAGTGAATATATGTGTTATTTTAAAAACACCTCTTGGACTTTTGCCAATATCTCAGGTATGTACAAAGATTCATTCACCAAATACATCCTGGTCCGATTTATTCGGCTCCATCTCCTGCCCAGGTTCAGACAAACTCCATAGTTCTCTGTGCCTTCTAAGCCTTTTTTTAGCCCTGGGCGCAAGCACTGCCCCTGTTCAGCTTAACATCATGCACGTTAGGACCATGTTTTCAGGCGGGAATACCTCTCAGTTGTGTGGCAACCAGACTATGGCGGGGCTGGGGCAGTGGATTCACCTCTGTGCTGATGTTCTGCTCCACCAGGTGGTACCACCTGCCCACCTGATGGGACACAGGTCAATCAATAATTTTATTTGATTCAGACCTCAACTGGGCTCAACAAATACAGTTGCAAAAAAAATAAAGCATGTTAAATTATATTTTTTAAAGCGATTTTAAATAGCTCTTTATGAAAATGTAACAGGTTAAAATAGTTTATGATGGGACACAGGTAAAGCAACAATCACAAGGGCTCCCAATACATCCGTTCCAGGTAAAGCCCCGGGGTCCACTCATAAACTACAAATACAAGAAAAAATCCCGGGCCCTTTTCAGGTTCCTCGGCCCTAATTAGTCTCAGGACTACCTTCTCTGGTGGTATAATCATCCTTGGTGTAGGTGATGACCTACATCTGTCAATTAGAGAAGCAAGATCTTCCAGTTATCCTAGTGCAATGCAGTGAAGGAGTGACCCGGAAGTCCATGCATGATATGAAACCGTTGCCAAGTAATAACATGTCGGCCCTTCATATGGTAAGGATTTCAGATGAGAATTGCCGGGGAGCAGGAACGGACCAAGGGGAACATGGCGGCTTCCAACTGAAATCTAAATAATCCATACATATGTCATCTCCCAAGCTACTGGTGTGAGCCCTGGGGTGGTGTCCCAAACTGAACTTTAAACCGGCACAAAGTAAACCAAACCTGAGTCACACCAAACATTTTCTAAACACACCCCCAGAGACGTACACTCATCTACCTAAACAATACAGTAATATTCAGACAAACCACATAATGAAAAAATGGGGGGGGGGGCTCTCTCAAAGGGGCGTGGCTGATGTAGTTAAGGTCATGGCTTAAAACACCTACGCTAAAAACCTGTGTTTAGCATAGTGTCCCGACTGACTTGCATTCTGCTGTTTCTGTTATTGCATCCAGATATATAATACAGTAAGTAACATTACACCAACAACAAGTCAGGGCTATTGGCTTTGTCAATGGTTGTTAGTTGCATAAGATAAATAAGCAACCACTATGGCATCGTTGTTTATAATATTGAAAATGCTTCAGTTCTGAGATGATGAGACTGTGAAAGCCCTACATACAACTGAACCAGCCTCTTCGAAGTAGCATCAAAGGCAGTGAAGGGTGGCACTGCTGCAGGGTTAAGATTTTTTTTCACTCAGAGATGGAGAACCCGATAGGTAGCCGTCTCAGCACCTGCCTTTGGCGCTGAGCACAGACAGAACCCGGCCCACTTAAAGCCCTGCATACACCCACAGAGTCACTAACAAATATTGGAATGTGCAACATCGTGGAGAGGAACACATGCTGGACACTTGCATGGTCCACACGCACGACCATGCAACAGTCGAGACAAGCGCCGTTCTCATTCAATGACCTCACCTGGAGTACCATTTCACAGGGAGTCCCAAGACTGAACAGGAGGAATGGTATATAATTTCTGAGAATGTTCACTTGATCTCCTCTACATCCATACATTGCTCAGGTACATGCACATGTTTCGTGTAAGCATGTTTGGGAGTGTGTGCATGTGCACATATGTGCCTACACACCGGCATCACACCCTGAGGAGCTAGAACTGGCTCACTTTAGCTCCAAATCGGTCACGTGAGCTCAAAGAGACCTGAACCATTAATTCTAAGCCTCTTTGACTCTACCCCTTTCATTCTCTTTCCATCACTCCTAGCTCGTCTCTGACTCCAAACCCTTCTGTTACGCATACCTTTTCCGTCACTCCTGCCCCTTCCTCACTCCTACCCCTCCTGTCACTCCTACCCCTCCTGTCACTCCTACCCCTCCTGTCACTCCTACCCCTCCTGTCACTCATACCCCTCCTGTCGCTCCTACTCCTCCTGTCACTCCTACCCCTGCCATGACTGCTATCTCTTCTGTGGTTCCTGCCTGTTCCATGACTGCTCCCACTTCTTTGACATAGCTACGGGAAGATGTGTTACCTGAACACAGGTCACTCGCTGGGGAAATGCACACAACTGCCCACTTGCCAAATTGAGTTCTATTTTCCTTGCACCATAACAGGCCAGGCCCAGATTTCTGGAATATTTCCACTCAGTTACAGTGTTGTGCTCGGGGTATCATCCCGATTGGCAGGAGCTAAGGGTAGAAATACATTATTATTGGTAAAGTCAACCCCAACCAGCTCTTTAAAATAAGTAAAGTGTATGTGAGAGAGGGGCTATGGAGAGATAAGGGGCACTCTTGGATAGGGTGACCAGGCGTCCCGGATTTGCCCGCAGGGTCCTGGTTTTTCACCAGCTGTCCCAGCAGATTTCGGTAAAAGTGCCTCATGTCCCGTTTTTTTTTTAGGGTAAAATGAAAACAGTGAGGCACTTTTTTAGGTGTTCCAAAGCAGGACTAGTAAGCAGTTGTTCTGAGTAAGCAATTAAATTAACAGGTATGATGCCGGTTTTTAAAAATGACATTTTATTTATTATCTTAGTGTCTCTTCTGTTTCTATGGGGATGAGGGATGCCATTCTTTGCCACTTTATTGTTGTAAATTTGTAGTCCTTCCTCTACTTTTGCGAAATGTCCCGGGTTTTGGGTAAAGGATCTGGTCAACCTACTCTTGGAGGGGGTTAGTCGGCGAATCCATGGAGAAGGAGGTCATGGGGTGTGTGGGGAGGCAAAACATATCCCAATGGACGCCACCAGCGCTACAGACGGCCCTGGTTGTACCTTCCTAACACAGCAGCCCTCTCCGCCTTATCCTTCCCCACAACCTGTCCTCTCCCTTTCTCCACCTTATCCTTTCTATACCCCCGTGCCGTACCTTTCAAACTCTGCAGCCTTCATATCACCTCTGTACCTTCCATTTTATACAGCGCAGCCCTCTGCTGCACCCTATCCTTCCATATATCTATGCCCTACCTTTACACGCACTGCAGCCTCCATACCGTTGTTGTAACTCTATACCTTCCAGTGTATATAGTCCACCCCTCCGCTGCAGCTTATCCTTCCTATACCGCTGTACCTTCCTAACACTGTAGCTCTCTCCGCCTTATCCTTCCTACAACTTATACTCCTTTTTCCCTTATCATTCCTACAACTTATACTCCTTTTCCCTTATCCTTCCTACAACTTATACTCATTTTCCCTTATCCTTTCTACAACTTATACTCCTTTTCCCCTTATCCTTCCTACAACTTATACTCCTTTTTCCCTTATCATTCCTACAACTTATACTCCTTTTGCCTTATCCTTCCTACAACTTATACTCATTTTCCCTTATCCTTCCTATGCCCCAGTGCCGCACCTTTCCATACACTGCGACCTCCATATCACCTCTATACCTTCCATTTTATACAGCGCGGCCACTGCTGCACCTCAGCCTCTCATACTCATGTGCCCTCCGTTTCCCTGCGCTGCAGCCTCCCTCCTTATCATTCCCTTACCCGGTTACCCCAATAACTTCACAAGCCCCTCCCCCTTCATTTTGTTCTTTCTAGAGCCCCTGCCATTCGCATATAGATGTCTCACTCTAGACCACACCCCTAGACATTGCACATGCACCATTCCGTGCACTGTCCTTTGCACATTTCCCACGCAGCACACCCTAGACATGTACTCCTGTACACCTACTCCTCTAAACATGTCTGCCTATGCACCATCTCCATCTCATGTCACCTTCTGTCCCCAGCACATTTCTTCTTCAGTAACCCACGTCTTAGGCTCTACCCCTCTACAACTCTCTGCACAGCTTAGTTCATATACCCTTTCTTTGACTTTTCTACGCCCTACTGACGCATTTGCCCCATCCTACCCTACACAGGACCCGTGTGTAGTGTCAACCCCTACTCATGGTTTGCTCTTCTAGTCACCCTCTACAACGGCACACCCCACTCTTCTTTATATTGCCCCCACTCCACCCTCCTCCTTCCTTTCTTAGCATTGTCTCGTCTACATATTGTTTTTCACTGTATATGTCTCTTTCTGCAGCCTCTCCTGCACATTTCCCCTTCTTCCCCCCTCTCATGCCATCGGCTTCTCCTTGTATACATTCTCTGGCGGACGGTGCACGGCGCGCAGGGCAGGCTCTGCCCTCTGCTCTGACAGCTGAGGCCGCTCCCTCTGGCGCGCGCGTCTGTGGGGAGGCCCTGGGGTGTCAGGGGCCGGCCCACACGGCCTCACTGACTGGAAGCCCATCCCTATACCGTCACTGCACAGCAGCGTCTGTTTACTGCCCTCCTTCCCATCAGGCAACACCTGTGCAGGGCTCCTTCCAGGAAGAGGGCGCGCGGTTACTGGAAGTGTGCGCGTGAGTGCTGCGCAGGACCGGGCACGCGCTGACAAACAACGACCGACGACACAACACAAGCCGGCACTGACCCACACATGCGACACTACTGCCTGCCTCGGACGGCGCCGACAGCAACACTGGCACCACGTACGCGTTGTCGTACACACAGAGGGCCCCAAACACACATGAACTCACACCCACACGCAGACAGTCACACAGCGTTGCTGCACACTCCCGAATGCCTGGAACGCTTTGCCAGCTAGCCCGAGGGCTCTCACTGATTACGATGCTTCCAGAAAGTCCCCATAAAACCCATCTATTCACTTCCCTGTTTCGTAAGGTTAGCGGGTGAATTATGTCACAATTCCAGTCTATTTTTAGCGCCAAGAGAACGCTGGTTGATAAAAACAGCACGCCATAAATATACTGTTCAACAATAGTACTGACACATCTTCGTTCATGCCAGGGCACGAGTCGGGGTACCACGCGGGTGGACGGCATCCCCCCACTTATTTCCGAGGGTTTTTCAGGGTGGACGCCGTCCACCCTGCTAAATCAAAACCGCGTCCACCATTAAAAAAACGGGAGCGCGGCGCGCACAAAGTAAATAAAGCATTTCCGTAATTTGAACCGGGCACAGCTTGCCCCCACCTCCCTTCTTGACTCCGAGGCTGTATGAAAGCTCCGACCCCCAGCAGCAGCAGCACTGTAGAGGCACAGCGGGATGGCAGCCCTCACACCTCCAGCCCTTGATGAGCTGTTAAGAGGTGCGTGAAGGTGACAGAGGGAGGTGCTGCAGGTTCAGGAGCAGGGCATCCATTCGCATGCAAACAGCCCTGAATGCGTCTTGTATCTGCTATTTAGAGGGGGGCTCACACATTCCATTTCTACCCAGGGCCCCAAACATCCTAGACTCGGCCAGATTACACCCCTGATTACACCGAGGCAGCACCTGCTTCTCTTCACCGAGCTTAATTACTGTCCCTAATTTGTAAGCAAACCTCGGTTCTTCAAACATGCATAATGTAATACAATAAAGAAATGGCACAATCGCACCCACACTGATGAACAAAGTATGGAGGACAATCAGTTCAATCAGTTCTCTTAGAGTATCTTCTGTAAGTACTGTATATCACAGTGGGGGGTGGCATTTTGGACATAGAGCCTGTCTTCTCGTTGTCTTGTGCAGGAGGGAGCGAGAAGCCCAAGATGATACTAGAATACTGCATGCCCACCCTGGTGGATCACCTTCCCTCTCCTGTGATGACTCCTGCTCCTGTCCCCCCATGTTGTGGCTCCAGTCCACCCCCGCCTGTGATGGCTCCTGTCCCCCATGTGGTGGCTCCAGTCCACCCCCGCCTGTGATGGCTCCTGTCCCGCATGTTGTGGCTCCAGTCCACCCCCGCCTGTGATGGCTCTTGTCCCCCCCTGTGGTGGATCCTGTCTCCGCCCTGGGTGGCTTCTGTCCCAGTCCTGGAACGGCCCCTGCAGCGAGGGTGAAGTTCTTGATGGGCCTCTTCTCAAAAGGGCTCAGCTCAAAATTAATATGGAAAGGTGGGCGAGTGAGTAAGTGAAGGGATGTGTGAATGGCTGGATGAATTAGTGAAAGGGTGAATGGATGAATGAAAGATTGAATAAATGGATAATGAGAGAGGATAGATGGATTGATGAGTGAGGGGAAGGATGGAGAGAAAATGTAAATAGCTGGATGTATGGGTGGAAGGGTAGCTGGATGATTGATGAGGGGAAAGATGGATGAGGGGAAGGATGAGGGATGGAGGGGAAGGATGGATGAGAGGAAGGATAAATGGATGAGGGGAAGGCTAAATGGATGAGGGGGAAGGATGGATGGATGGATGGAGGGGAAGGATGGATGGATGAAGGGCAGGATAGATGGATGGGATGGGTGGATGGGTGAGGGGAAGGATGGATGAAAGGAAGGATGGATGAAGGGAAGGATGAAGGATGGATGGATGAGGGGCAGGATAAATGGATGGGATGGATGGATGGGTGAGGGGAAGGATGATGGATGAGGAGATGGATGGATGGATGGATGGAGGGGAAGGATGGATGGATGAGGGGCAGGATAAATGGATGGGATGGATGGATGGGTAAGGGGAAGGATGGATGGATGAAGGGCAGGATAAATGGATGGGATGGAAGGATGGGTGAGGGGAAAGGATGGATGGATGACAGGAAGGATGGATGAGGGGATGGATGGATGGATGACGGGAAAGGATGGATGATGAGGGGAAGGATGGATGGATGGGTGAGGGGAAGGATGGATGAAAGGAAGGATGGATGAGGGGAAGGATGGATGGATGACGGGAAAGGATGGATGATGAGGGGAAGGATGGATGGATGGATGGATGGATGATGAGGGGAAGGATGGATATATGGATGGATGATGAGGGGAAGGATGGATGGATGGATGATGGGGTGGGTGAAAGGATGGATGATGAGGGGAAGGGTGGATGGATGGATGATGAGGGGATGGATGGATTGATGATGAGGGAATGGATGGATGATGAGGGGGTGGGTGAAAGGATGGATGGATGATGAGGGGAAGGATGGATGGATGATGAGGGGAAGGATGGATGGATGATGAGGGGAAGGATGGATGGATGGATGATGAGGGGAAAGGATGGATGGGTGATGAGGGAAAAGGATGGATGGATGATGAGGGGAAGGATGGATGGATGATGAGGGGGAAGGACAGATGGATGGATGGATAGATGATGAGGGAAAAGGATGGATGGATGATGAGGGGAAGGATGGATGATGAGGGAAACGGATGGATGGATGATGAGGGAAAAGGATGGACGGATGATGAGGGGAAGGATGGATGGATGATGAGGGGATGGATGGATGGATGATGAGGGGAAGGACGGATGGATGGATGGATGATGGGTGTGTGAAAGGATGGATGGATGGAGAGTGGGTGAAGGGATGGATGGATGGGTGGGTGAAAGGATGGATGGATGGAGAGTGGGTGAAGGGATGGATGGATGGATACGTGGGTGGGTGAAAGGATGGATGGATGGATGATGAGTGGGTGGGTGAAAGGATGGATGGATGGATGATGAGTGGGTGGGTGAAAGGATGGATGGATGAGTGGGTGGGTGGATGGTGGATGGGTGAAAGGATGGATCAGTGGATTGGATGGTGGGTGGGTGAAAGGATGGATGAGTGGGTGTGTGGATGGTGGGTGGATGATGGGGGGTAGGTGGATGTGTGAAATGATGGATGGATGGATTGATAAGTGCAAGGGTGAATGAATGGACATATGAGTGAAAGGGTGGGTGTAAGTATGGATGAGTGAGTGAAAGGGAGAGTAGATGGACAAAAGGATGAATAGATGTGTGAAGGAGTGAAATGATAGATGGATGAGTGATAGGGGCAATGGATGGATTCATGAGTGGATGAGTAGATGGATGGATGGGTGGGTGGATGGATGGATGGAAGGAAGGAAGGCTAAGTGAAAGGGTCGATGGAGAGAGAAAGGGAGGATGGATGGATGACTAAAAGAGTGGATGGGTGGAAGGATTAGTAAGTGAAAGGATGGCTGGATTGGTGAAAGGGTAAATGGCTGAATGGATGAGTGAATGGATGGATGGGATGAAGAGTGGATGGATAAGTGTACAGATGGATAGGGTGAAAGGGTGGATGGATAATGGAGGATGAGTGAAAGGATGGATGAGGGGATGGATGAAGGGATGGATGAGTGAAATGATAGATGGAAGGATACATGATGGATAGGTTTGCAAATGGTTGAATACTTTTGGAAATGGCTGGGCTTACTTATATACTATTGCACAACCTCTGATGTGTCTGTAAAACGTACCTATTGTCCTAAAGTTTTGTCCTGAATTTTGACCTCCTGTCCTGAATTTGTGTCCTGAATTTTGACCCTTTGTCCTGAATTTTTACACTCACCGTCCTGAATTTGCACCAATGCCAGTTGGTCACCCTAATTCTTTGTGCGGTAGAACCAAGGCTCTTTAACACAGCAGCATGAGAGTGACGAGAGAGAAACCTGGCAGAGTGCTGCCAAAGAGCTCTCCCACTCAGAATATTTCATTATTCAAGTGATCGTGAACAATTAAGGGTAAACTGAGATGTGAAAAACTAAACACAATGCGATGCGGCTGCACGAGACTTGAGGAGTTAATTAAGTATTAGTACTAGCAAGTGTGCTGTAAGTTAAATGAAAACATTTTACATGCACTGTGCGCCTCGTGCGTGTAGAATCAGAGTCCCACTAGACCCGGCCCTGCCAATTAAGTGCCGGCGCTAAGCACTGGCACAAATTACGCCCTGCATTGAACAATTGACACCAGGCTACAAAATGTAAGTAGTATGATGGTGTACCCTTGTGTGTTCTTCCGTGTGTCGCGGTTTCCACATGGAATGTTTAATGATGACAGCAACGCCCCCTTCTAGTTTGTGTTGTTGGTCTGAATTGTATAATTTTGTGGAATGGGGAGGTGTAGGATGGTGCTGGATTGTTCATTTAAACATGACTCCATGATGACGTCTGACTTGGCATTACGTATGTCAGTATATTTTTAATTTAGGCTCAATCCTGTCAGTGTTTGGATAATTGCACTACTGGATAGGGGGGCACAAAGTTTTGCAAAGGTTCTGCCCGCTTTCTTCAAGGGGTCCCCACAAAATGACATCATGAGCTAGGCCCACCCCGATTTTATAGTAAGTAGTCTCTGTAAAGGGGGAAACAACCATTACAATGCATGAGTCATAATCGGCCCTTTTTTTTAGGAACTATCACAAAAATAAACAGTATTAATACAAAGTAAAGCAATGTTTATATTTTGTTGCACTGAAGTAAAGTAAGGCAAATAAGTCAAACTAAAATATACCAAAACTAAATACATTTCCTAAAATAAATAGAAATAAATAAATCTGCTAAAATAAATACAATGGCCAGTTAATATATCTAAAATTTAGGCATTGACCCAAGCTAATGCCCCGGCAGCTCCATTGTCTTCAGCCAAGATTCCCAATGTTAGACTAATGTTCTGATTTGTTACCTTTGCTGCAAATTGTAAAGCGTTCTGATATCCTTCGGGATCAAGTTCGCGCTATATAAAACTTTATAAATAAAATAAATAAATCTAGCCACAGCTAGAGAGAGGCAGCTGGGACAAAACTATTTAATACAGAGTTGCTAGTTTACAATAGGTGGGGAGATAACATATAACACTCATCAATAGAATAACGTGAATATGGAGCCCTACTGTGTGTAATAGTCATTGTCGAGTGTGGGAAGCAGCCTCTCTGGGAACCTGTAATGTATACTAAATCTTGCAGTCAAACTTTCCTGTAGCGTTTTGAAAATGTGTTCATGTCACCTTCGCCAAACTTCATCCACATTTGGGCTGCTAATTCCTCCATGCAGGGACCTTAAGTCACAGGCTTAAGTACCAAGCAGCTTCAATTGTTAAATCTTGCATTATATGCAAATGATAGATCTGCCTTACATGTGATGTCACTTCCTGCTGTGATGCCACTTCCTGTTGTGATGTCACTTCCTGTCGTGATGTCACTTCCTGTCGTGATGTCACTTCCTGTGACCACGCCTACCTTGGAGAGTCCCCCCACTTCTTTTTTTAGGACTTGTGCCCTGGTTCATGCAAACTACCACACAACACACACGTATCCTCTCCGACTAACTCCGAGACGCACACGCTTCGACGCCTCGTCAGGGGTAGTAAGCGCTGTATAAATGCAATTACAATACAATACTTACAGGCACAACTGCATATACTGACACACGCCAGCACACTTTGACACACTGAGGCATCCACATGAACATATGCACACAATCGCACTGGCACATTTCCTGACGCATGCACATACTTAGTAACAGAAACCCATGCACCAACGTATAAACACATACCGACTCACGAACACATACATTGACGAGCAGATTGAGATACGCACACTAAAAAGCATATACACGTACAAGCTGACACACCGATTTACATGCAATCGAAAAATAACACTCAACACAATTCCGCACGCACAATGACAGAAACATTGACATGCCCGCACTAAGGCAAACGCAAACACACATTGATGCACACACAAGCTAGAGCTGGTACAGACTGGCAACGTGTGTTCATGTACAAACTGACACATGGGACACAAGCTATAAGCACGCACTGCCAAAAAGAAAGACTCCTATATAAAGGCACACATTATTCACACAGACACGAACATTCATACAAGTACAAACGCCGAAAGACGCCAATAAACACCAGCAGGGACATGCTCTACTTAAAGTGAATCAAATTGCTTGAAGTCCAGATATGCACGAAAAAAAGACCACCAACCAGCGGTGCATCTAGACTCAAACATTTATTTGGGGGGAGTGGGGGGCTAACACGTAGATCAGCGGAGGCATCGTAGGAGCAGAGTACACAGGGCCGGCTTTAGAGCTGACAGTGCCAAGTGCGACAATAATTTTTGGCGCCCCCACGCCCCCTGACCACATCCTCGGATTCTCTCCCTACTACCTGGCAGAAGTGCCCCTCATCTCTCCAATCATATGTTATTCCTAAACACAGCACTCCCCTGAGGCCGGCGCCCCCTCCACAGGTCAGCGCCCAGTGCCTCTGCACCAGTCGCACTGCCCTAAAGCCGGCCCTGAGAGGAATTAAATTACTTGTGGGAGACTTCCTTCTCTGTTCTGACCAATGTATAAAACACAGTCATTCTTCAAGACTACATGTGGCACATAGTGAATTTGAAAGCAGACTGGGTCAGTAATCTTGTTCTTCACATAATGGATTTTGGGGATCTCACTCAAGAAATGTTAGCACAGTGAATGAAACACGTTTGTTCTAATACGCTTTAGGTCAGTAGACCTGGCATTAATTATACCTCATTATTCACTGGCCAACAGTGCCAACCTTATAGATTGAAAAAAATCTTTTATAAAATATTTGAGCATGGTTCCCCCAAAGGAAGCCTGGTAAACTTGGAAACACAGAGGAGAGTTCAAACCCATTTGTTAAGTGATTTTTCTGGTCACGCGTAATTTACCTGCACTCAATACTTTTATGTTGTTTGCAGAATATGATGTTAGTAAAGTAGACAACGCTGTTGCTATTCGGGGTATGCTCCCTCGTGTCTAAGCTCTATGGCACATAGAATATTGAATCTATATTAATGTCACTTTGTGACAACTCACACCAAATAGTCTTGATTTTGAAATGTTTGGGTAGTAATTTAGCCTAAAATGCAACCCATGTTTGATACAATTTGATAAAATAACATAACGTGTATTTGTAAAGCACGTTCATGCAAGAGGGTATCTTGGCGCTGAATAACAAATGTTTATTGTTACCCAACTCAATCGTACTCATTTTATTGTCCTTAGACGGGCAGGCCCACGGGATTTGAACCTGTGACTAAGAGATCAAGCACAGGCCCCTACAGTGGATATATTAGCCCACTCAGCCACCAGACCAGTCTTCAAGGATGCAGCAAGGATAGAAACAGCATTTAGGTATGATTATTCATGATATGCCCACATTACACATGGATGTATCTTTGGGCGATATTAGCTGTAGGAGCTCTAGTTATCCATTTGGTACCCATTACTCTGCTCTCTGCACCCCTTGTATCAGTGGTAGGACGAGAAAGTAAGCAGACTGCTCAAAGACCTTTTTATTTTCTTAAGACTATTATCCGGTCCCTCCACCTAGCCATTGGGCAGAAAATATGTAGCTGTTGTAAGCTAAGCATGGGCCAGGGATCAAACTGTGATGGCACTTCCACTATTTCTGGCATATTTTAGGGAATGAATGCCATAGCAGCTCTGAACTGACATCCAAGTCAGCAACATACCCTTGAACACAAGTAAGGCAGATTATTAAATAGTAATACCATTCATGAAAATAACTTACAAACATGCTTGAATAATGTGTTTAATGATAACAATGTGTGCACCTTTTAATTATATTTCTGTGTGAACCAAAGGGTGCATGAAAAAAGAAGTCTTGGGGTTTAAGTTCAAGACAAAGTAATCTCACAAAGAATTTTAGATGCATGAGAGCGTCTTCTAAAAATAGTAATGGCGCTAAATTAGAACAATGAAACAAGCATTTGCAATGCAATAGATCTCGCATTTATGAGTTTCGTAAATGTGACACCTATTGTACTGCAAATGCTTTTTTTGCAAAAACGCCTATGCAGTGCTTTAGCTTTAATATCGATTCAGAAAAGGGGGTGGTGATGAACAGAGTGCCTGAATTAAGCAGACCACTCTTACCCAGTCCAAAGATCAGGGCTTGATCCATCACCGTTTTTTAGCTCACTGCACCATCCCAGCTCAGAACTTGGCTATATGCAAATTAGTCTGTTCCTGTCCCAGTGCATGATGGGAACAGGGCAAACCAAACTACCAAGCCAATTCTTATACTGGGAAGGAAACAAGCTTCCGGGGACCGGTTTCTGCCATTTCAGGCGTCGTCGGCCCGGCTTGCTTGAATCCTGATGGTGCAATGAGCAAGAGACTCACATCTGAGTATACCCTTCCACGCTTATGGTGGACAAAATGATTCAGAAAAGGGGGTGGTGATGAACAGAGTGCCTGAATTAAGCAGACCACTCTTACCCAGTCCAAAGATCAGGGCTTGATCCATCACCGTTTTTTTAGCTCACTGCACCATCCCAGCTCAGAACTTGGCTATATGCAAATTAGTCTGTTCCTGTCCCAGTGCATGATGGGAACAGGGCAAACCAAACTACCAAGCCAATTCTTATACTGGGAAGGAAACAAGCTTCCGGGGACCGGTTTCTGCCATTTCAGGCGTCGTCGGCCCGGTGTTCTGATTAACTCAGATACTCTGTCCATCACCACCCCCTTTTTGAAATTATTTTGGCCACCATGAGTGTGGAAGGGTATGCTCAGACATGAGTCCCTTGCTCATTGCACCATCAGGATTCAAGCAAGCCGGGCCGAAGACGGCTGTAATGCCAGAAACCGGTCCCCGGAAGCTTGTTTCCTTTCCAGTGAAGAATTGGCTTGGTAGTTTGGTCTGCCCTGTTCCCATGATGCACTGGGCCAGGGACAGACGAATTTGCATATAGCCAGGTTCTGAACTGGGATGGTCCAGTGAGCTAAAAAACGGTGATGGATCAAGCCCTGATCTGTTGACTGGGTAGAAGTGTTCTGATTAACTCAGATACTCTGTCCATCACCACCCCCTTTTTGTAATTATTTTGGCCACCATGAGTGTGGAAGGGTATGCTCAGACATGAGTCCCTTGCTCATTGCACCATCAGGATTCAAGCAAGCCGGGCCGAAGACGGCTGTAATGCCAGAAACCGGTCCCCGGAAGCTTGTTTCCTTTCCAGTGAAGAATTGGCTTGGTAGTTTGGTCTGCCCTGTTCCCATGATGCACTGGGCCAGGGACAAACTAATTTGCATATAGCCAGGTTCTGAACTGGGATGGTGCAGTGAGCTAAAAAACGGTGATGGATCAAGCCCTGATCTGTTGACTGGGTAGAAGTGTTCTGATTAACTCAGATACTCTGTCCATCACCACCCCCTTTTTGTAATTATTTTGGCCACCATGAGTGTGGAAGGGTATGCTCAGACATGAGTCCCTTGCTCATTGCACCATCAGGATTCAAGCAAGCCGGGCCGAAGACGGCTGTAATGCCAGAAACCGGTCCCCGGAAGCTTGTTTCCTTTCCAGTGAGGAATTGGCTTGGTAGTTTGGTCTGCCCTGTTCCCATGATGCACTGGGCCAGGGACAGACTAATTTGCATATAGCCAGGTTCTGAACTGGGATGGTGCAGTGAGCTAAAAAACGGTGATGGATCAAGCCCTGATCTGTTGACTGGGTAGAAGTGTTATGATTAACTCAGATACTCTCTCCATCACCACCCCCTTTTTGTAATTATTTTAGCTTTAATATCGGCTGCACCCCTTTTCCTTAGACTTGCTGTGTCTAAAGAAATGGGCGCGGTGGCCATTAAAGTGAAAGCATGGTATGGAGTGCTTTTACAGTTCAGTTTATTGTTTATTGCGTGATTACTTAAAATCATTACAAAATTGCATAAAATGAATTTCACAATAAAAACCGTGGTATCACATGAAAAAGAATCATTGGTAAGATTAAAATATTAAATACAAGATGGTTTGCCTAAAGTCAAATGTCTTTTTGTATTCTACTAACATAATAAAAAGCCATTATCAGAAACCGCAACTGTCTCTTATTTGGGGATGCGCAGCTAGCACTAGTGGATGAAAAGCTACTAGTTTAAAAACAACCATGCGGTTAAAAATGCCTTTAAAGTGCTTACTGCTATGTTGCCTGTAATGTTCGGAAAACCTACAATTGTGTTTTTTCAACCAGTGTTCATATTTGCTTGCTTGATCTGCTTGTCAGAGTAATATCCTGATATGGGCAAAATATTTTACACCTCGACAAGACAATGATTGATGAGCCCTCCATCCATCCAATCACAGATTGTCTGCATGTCCGAGTTTTTAGTGCGTTAAAGATCAATTTTAAAGAGGATTTCCTTAGGCCTATTGCAGCTGGGTATACACACAGCAAACTGGTTAATGTTTTGTCCGAATAACCACATAGACAACAGTTCTCCTCTTGATGATTGCGTTTCCATGATGGCATTAGGTCCTTCGAGTCATGGATTCCCAGCCGATAGTAAATAAATCTCGTTTTTATCTCTGAGCTAAAATGGGCTGCTAGGTAGGCTTGGGCCTTTGTATGAGTATAGGAATGTATTACTGTTGTCCATGCATGGCGTCGTTTGGACAAGATGTTTTTGTCTTCCAGGAGCGATTTCTTCTTGGTGGACAGTTTACTGGCTTTATTAAATATTGTCTTTTCTGCCATGCACTCCCATACTGCTTGGATGTCTAGTTCCACCAGTGGTTTCCTCAAATAGGCGCCCCAAGATATAGGTACTTCTTGCACCATTTGTGCTTTTATCTCATCCCAGCATAGATAGTTCAGTGTACCGGGCTCTGAGGATCGAAATTTATGGCAGAGCTTCGCGAAGGAATTCATGCTCAGAAACTTCTGATTTTGAAGGCCAAATTTTAGCCGTACCTGTGCTGGAGGAGCAGACCTGGGAAGATTAAAAAAAGCTTTATATATCTTGGTCTGGAGCTCATTCAGTATCTCTGCCTCCTTGCCACACCATGTTTCCAAACCATAAGTCAGAGTAGGTAAAGTTTGTGCTGCCATCACGTTTAGGAGGTGAGTATAAGCCGGACAGCTCAACTTTTTGTTCAGCAGTCAAAAAGCAAAATTTAATGATTGGGCTTTAGCATTTAGGTCCTGTTTATGGTCTTTGAATGAAAAGCTGCACCCCAGTTTTATGCCTAGATATTTATAGGAGGCTTGTTCTTCCACATGATCTTCCACTTGATCTCCCTTAACGTACCATTTAAACGTATTTTTCTTGGGGTCCACTAAGCGTACCACCTTCGTTTTGTTTTTATTTAATTCTAGATTTTCCTGGTCCAGGTAAATTACTAAGTTGTTTATTGCTCTTTGCAGCCCAATCAGACTTGACTTGGCACTATGATGTCATCGCATATTGTAAACAAGCATTGGCATAGCCAATAGGTCTTGCGTTTATGTCCTCATAAGTGTTTAGGCATGAGTTATTGGCTCTGGCAATGTTTTTAAGATTTGTTGTAGAGCAGTGTGGCTGTTGTGCAGCATGTTATAAAGTTGCAATAAAAAAGTGTTATAAGTATTTTTGTTACTGTAGATATAAAACAGAAGATATTATGTATAACTAAATGACTCTATTAAAAAAAAGCATTTACAATGCAATCGGTCTTGCATTTGTGAAAGTTAGACCTATTGGCGTTGTAAATGATAATGTTTGGAGTGGAATGAGGATTTAAGAACGGCATGGAGAGAGTAAGTGACGGGCGAAGCTGAAACCGATCATAAGCAAAAACAAATGTAAATCAATGCCAGCCATTTTAATGCTTTACCACACATTGAGCATGTATCCTGCATGGCTAATAAGGGAAGCTTTATAGCGTAACTTATTGAGTATAACGTAGCTTGCATCAAAGTCAGGGTAGCTGCCAAAAAACTCCTTGTGGCTGCCATCTCATTAGCACTGCAGACTTCGAAGGCTGCACTGCAACACAAGCATTTAGTTCTGCATAGTTACTTCACCAGGGCCATCGTGAACACAGGAATGTCATTTGTAACACATATATTTTGAATGGAAAGAACTGCAGATGAAAAACCAAACTATGATTTGTTTGAAGAAACATCCAGAAGAAACAAGCATCTGTTTATTAAACAGGTGTTACAGGTCGCACTGCAACGCCAAAATGTCTCGCCCCAAGCTATAGGAAACTCAGTCAGACACAAACTTTACTAACTAAAGAATTACTGGAATAACCGAAGTTGTGAATGTAATCCTAAATCCTATGGGCTAAATACATGCAGTCGATGTTACGCAGATTTTTTATCTTACTACACAGCCACCCTTATACTGATCTTATAGTGACAGCTACCAGCACACGTAATAATTCAATCAAATAGATGTAAGTCAAACAATGCTGCATTTAGCAGCCCACTGAGGATAAGCATGAGGAGGGCAACAAATAAATTAGATACGCTCTTACACCATGGGGCCACCCGCCCTAGCAAAGATGGGGCTATGAGAGAAACTTCTGAGCAAGAGATAATGACCTAGCCAGTAAGAAACTGTGGTTCCCTGTTGAGCTGTGATAGCGGTTTATGCGTCCACAGGAGCACGTAGAACATTATGTCCGCTCACAGCTTCAATCTTTGCCACAATAGTTGTCTTGCGCCTACGTCCAGTAATAGAGCGAAGGAGGAAAACACGGGACTGAAGCCTAAAACCAGTGCGTGGACAATGTGACACCATCCAACCCCTCCCAAGCCCCCTCATGCCAAAGCATGGTCTAGACGTCCATTGTGGGACCATTACCATACCGACAGGGGTCAGCGCCTGGTAACGTTCACTCGCTGTACAGCCTACTAGTAAACGCGCCATTATTTCCACTGGGTGCTGGGCAAACAGAAAATAAACAAAAAAAATTACCCAAGCTTAGCGCGATTTTGAGCACTGAGGACGTGGGCAACATAGTCTTGGATTGGCAGCAAGCCTGCCGCCACTAACACGTGATGTTTAAAAAATCAAATAGCCTTGGAAAAAACGGACAATATATATATGTGTGTATATATATATATATATATATATATATATATGCACAAAGTCGTCACCGCCGAACACAAAACCCTTAAGCAGGTAACACAATGACGAAGAGTAGACCCAGAATTGCTGGTGCAAAATCAAAGCAGTTTTATTGTGCCCAGCGCGTCCGCCATCTATATATGCACATATACACACACAGCCACAACACTCGCACACAAAGCTAAAGACAACAGCAGTGTGAGCTTCACTAGTCTTGGAGCATCTCACTAACATACATGTCTCAAAGTGGGTAAACATTATGTCAATGCAGCTGGAGAGCACATGGACTCTTAGCGATACAGAAGGAAACAAAATTAAACAGATATTAAAAAATACAATAAGCCTTACTTTGTTGACCTACCTGCTTTGACAATGCTTTCTGCCAGTGTTGTGCAGCATCGGGAGTGCGTGCGGGAAAGTGAAAGCAATGAAGCTGATGAGGAGGGAGTGGGAGGGGGGAAGGGGATTCATGCGAGCGCGAAAGTGAACGCAATGACGCTGACATGGAGGGAGTGGGAGAAGGGAGGGGGCTAGGGATTCACACGCGCGCTTTAAGGCCTAATGAGCCATTACAGAAAGCCATATGGCAGCTGTGCACGTCGCGCGCGTATGTGCGCGTAACAGCAAGCTGGTGGCCGGAAAAAGCCTCTGGGTAGCACTTTTAAAACCCAGTTACTAAATGTCTCGCCAGAGCAGCGCATGCGCTGGCTCAGGCGAGACCTCATAAGGTATAGACTCTTTGGCCAGCATTGGCGGATGGCTCATTGCTGATTGCATATGCTCGGTTATGTCTGCTAAGAACAAGTTGAATAAACTGGGCGCCAGGACGCAGCTAGTTTTCCTCACCGTGGAGTGGTGAGCAGGAACATTGTTGCATCTGTTTACTGGAAAAAGCTGCTTCCGTTTTTTGGACCCTCCCGCTTTCTGAGGCACAGCATCGGCGCAGCATACTGCATTCTTCGCATTTGGATTTAGACTGGATTTAGTCTTGCTCTGCTGTGCCCCCTGCCAAATTTCACCAAGTTGCAACGCCATTCCTAGAGAGGTCAAACGGCGTGGTAGCTGCGTGGCGGGTCGGTCGGCTGACTGACACGGAGCCCGGCACCGATTCCGGTAAGACGCTTCTGTGGGCGGTTGCTCAATACTTCTTATTGTCAGAATAGGCGGGTTGCGGGATAGCGACTATCTTCGTTATAACTGTAATTAAGGCAGCATCTCTACGTCTTTTGGCAGAAGACATCACACAAAGTGATATTACACGAAGTGTTAAACATTATATAAAATCACACACAATGATCTCCAGCGACGCGCTCCGAAACCGAGAAAGCGCTGCAGAGGCGCGCTTTGAAAATCTACCAAATGTAATTAATGAACAGCCTGTGAATACGGTTACTGACACCAATAAAGACGTCAAATCACTTTTAAAAACTTTGGAGAAATTTTGCGCAGTGAACTCTCAAAATGGTGGGAGAAAAAGTCACTTGAAAAATATCGCGATGCAAACAGAGTTCCTCGAGGTCTACGTGTCCTCATAGTACCAACATACGAAAATGCTAATCCACAGATGTTGCAGGAATGGGCGGTTAACAATTTGCAAAGCTCAATGAACATGATTCACATATTAATTAAATATGCGGAGATTGACCGAGATGCACTTCTTGTGGAAATTGAAAAAATCAATACTCTTTTGGAGGCAACTGGCGAAACTGATTTAATTCAAAAGAGCAAATTAGACATAGATGTGCGGATCAAAAAACTGGAGGAAACCATAATAGAGCGAAAGGTATTTAAATTCGCTCGGGACAGAGATGATTATGCCACAGGTAGAATATTCACTTTTTCAAAAAAGTATGATAACTACAAGCGTAAGGCAATGATTGGCACCAACAAACAAACTCTGAGTCTACCAGGAGGCGAAGGTGCAGTTTCCTCTATGCGTGATCAATCTGATACAACTTCAATAACTTCCATCAATTCGCTAACATCCAATGACTCTGAAGAACATCAAACAACTGCGCCACCTGGATTAGCGAGTTTGGCTAATTTCTCTCTAATTGATGAACTGAATTTTGTAAACGAGGACTGGCGATATTCCCTGCGCTCCCGCAATCCTCCATCCAAGCCGGCAACTCAAGCAGCAAACGCCGGCGCGCAAGGAAAAGTAAACACAAGCAAAAATACATTGCAAGTAAAGACCAAAAGGAACTGGAGAAAATAACAGACATCACAGAAAATACATTGGTAAATCTAACTGATACTATTCCTACCAAGGAAGAGGAACAGTTATTGTCGCTAGGTTGAACTTTTTGTCCTAGTAACAGGTTTTCCTATAATCAAATCCGCATTGATGTTTTCAAATTTATCAGAAAAATCAAATTGATCAAGTATTTCAAACTGAACTCTGAACGTAAGAAACCACTAACAGAACTAGTAAATGTGGGTAGTTCAGCATCAATGCGGGTGGTTGATTCAGGTGGACTACAAGATCTTTAGGATTTGGCATATGAGGACGATTCACAACCTGGCCCTACAGTAAGACAGATCTTTGCTGTCAATTCATGAAAAGATTTCCAAATATGTAGACTACTTTCTCCAACCCCATATGATTACTTTACCATCGTATCTTAAAGATACCACTGACTTTCTGAATAAGGTGAAAAATGTGTGTTGGCATCCTGATGATCTATTCTTGATAATGGACATTGAGTCATTATACACCTCTATCAATCACTCACGTGGGTTGCATGCTACAGAGTACTATTTGAATAAGCGTGATATTGTGTTCCGAGGGCACAATACTATGTTGTTGGAAATGATCCAAATTTGTGTGACTTCTAACTACTTCAAATTTCTAGGCAACATTTATCAACAGCTGCGTGGTGTGGCGATGGGTTCGTGCTTCTCCCCCAGCTATTCATGTTTACATGTTGGTTGGTGGGAGGAGCGCGTTCTCAGAGTCACACATGCCAGATGGTTGCCACACATTTCCCACTACTGGCGTTATATTGATGATGTGTGTATTATTTGGAATGGGACTGCAGCGGAGGCTATGTCATTTGTTAATGAAATAAATACCAATGAACTAAACCTAAAATTTACAGCATCCATCAATAACGAGATAGCTGCATTTTTGGATGTCCAGCTGTATGTGGATAATGCAAACTTAAAAAACAAACTTTTCCGCAAATCCACCGCTGGTAATTCCATATTACATGCTCAAAGTGCTCACCCCACCCACACTATTAACAGCATCCCCTACGGCGAATTTATACGAATTTGTCGAATCTGCAGTGATGAGACAGTTGCTAATATTTGTTTAGATTCCTCTGTACAGAGATTTCTTAATAGGGGGTATTCCATAAAAACTTTGGAACAGGCCCTAGTCAAAGTTAAATCACTTGACAGAAACATTCTGTTAGCACCCAAACTCAAAAATTCAGAACACCAGTCCGATTGTTCTGTTAGACTAATCACAACCTTTAGTTCACAAGAAAGAACAATCCGACGTATCATCTGTTCTGAATGGCCAATTGTCCTTACAGGTAATATTCTAGGTCTAATTCTCCCTAGTCTGCCATCAATCACATTTAGAAGAGCACCCTCCATGCGTGATGCTTTGGACAGACCAATGCCGAAGATCATGGCTCAATAAAACTGTTTTTTTCAAATGCACTTCGTGTGGCGCTTGCACTTTTGCCCGAAATTCTACTTATTATACATCAGCTTTTAGCGACACCAAAATTCCAATTAAAGAGCATTTGACTTGCAGGTCAGAATTTGCGGTTTACAAACTTCAATGTACCTGCAACTTGGAATATATTGGGAGCACTAAACTACCCGTGCATAAACGTATCTTACAGCACATACGTGCCATTGTGAACAGCAACAGCGACTATCCTGTCACTAGGCATTTTAAAGCTGTTCACAAAAACCAGTTAAAAGATCTGGAATACACTGTCTTGTGCTCGGTACCAGTCTCCGGCCGGGGAGGTGATCGTGAGCGACTATTAAGACAAAAAGAATCCCATTTGATTCTATTGCTTGATACTAGAGCCCCTAACGGTTTAAATCTTACAGAAGTTCTACATGTTTTCTTATAAATCATTCAATACTTTAGTCTGTTCTATTAGCAGCCCTATGGTGTTCTTGTAAAGTCGTACTTTGAAAGCCGCAATATGTCGCTATGTATGAAATCAGAACTTATGCCATATATTTGTGACTTTCTGTTGTGGTCTTTCATTGGGATTTAAATATATCCCTATTTGAAATTTGAGATGTTTACTGTATTTTATCTTATCTCCAAACTGTGTTGGGCATTACTAAATTTATTATTAATTTGCAAATGAAGAACATTTTTTGTTTTTGTTTTTCACTGATAGTCTCTGTTGTCGTTTTAGTATTGTTTTTAATACACGCTTTTGTATGATTTAGCACGTCAAATCATGTTTTTTATACACATTATTTTCTGTTTTAATTTTAGGCCATATTTTCGCATCATGTTTCATCTCTGCCAATCAACAAAATGTATTCTGAATGGAATTTTTTTCGACCTTATCAAATTTGGATCTATTTGAAATTTATAATGAAGGACATTTCCAATTATGGATAAGATTTGGACACTTGTCATTTTTTGTTCTTCATTTTTCATAATGTATTCACTAAGACACTTGTCGATCATTGTTTGCATTTATGTATGTGTGTGTAAATGTGTTTGTAATTATATAGCACACTTCTACCCAGAGGTCTCGTAGCGCTGTATTCATACCGCTGTGGAACCCATCCTGGCTTTCCTGTGAAATGTCCTCTCCTGGGCACCCCCAAGGTGAAGCCAGGCATCCAAGCGCTGCTGGGGCCGTTGTGGAGATTAAGCAAGCTATTGCCCAGAGTCACAGAGTGGGACCCATGATTAGACTAGGCACCGAGGCGAGAATGATCAGGTCCGGGGAAATTGAGTCGAAGAGCCGCCAAGGCAGGAATTGAACCCTGGTCCCGGTCCAGACCTCTGCATCAGGGTCTGCCGCTCTAACCATTGAGCCACGCTTCTCCACATGTATGTATGTTCACATGAATTATCATATGTATTGTACATATTTATCCACACATTTTTGTTGCAACGTTTTTGACATTGAGCAAATCGTTACAAAGTAAGGTCTAGTCCATTAATGAAAATCAGTTTAGGCATTGAATTACTGTGACTCATGCAATATGGCGTACACTTTAGTCTGTTCTTTATTTTTATTTCTTGACATGTGTCAAATCAAATCACCTGTGCACGATCTATAAATTGTGGTTGAAATTCGGAGCGCGTTATGTGAACAAGCTCCTTTTAGGAGTGAAACGCGTCATGGACGACACCATGTCTTTCATTTTCTTTTGTGTGAAATAAATATCCTGCCTTCATTGGAGAAAGTTTTGCTGCCTTTCCTTGTTTGCTTCTTCTAACGAGTTACGTGTAAGAGGTCCTTACCTGGTTTTCCTCACCGTGGAGTGGTGAGCAGGAACATTGTTGCATGTGTGTATATATATATATATATATGCACAAAGTCGTCACCGCTGAACACCAAACCCTTAAGCAGGTAACACAATGACGAAGAGTAGACCCAGAATTGCTGGTGCAAAATCAAAGCAGTTTTATTGTGCCCTGCGCGTCCGCCATCTATATATGCACATATACACACACAGCCACAACACTTGCACACAAAGCTAAAGACAACAGCAGTGTGAGCTTCACTAGTCTTGGAGCATCTCACTAACATACATGTCTCAAAGTGGGTAAACAGTATGTCAATGCAGCTGGAGAGCACATGGACTCTTAGCGATACAGAAGGAAACAAAATAAAACAGATATTAAAAAATACAATAAGCCTTACTTTGTTGACCTACCTGCTTTGACAATGCTTTCTGCCAATGTTGTGCAGCATCGGGAGTGCGCGCGGAAAAGTGAAAGCAATGAAGCGGATGAGGAGGGAGTGGGAGGGGGGAGGGGATTCACGCGAGCGCGAAAGTGAACGCAATAAAGCTGACATGGAGGGAGTGGGACAAGGGAGGGGGCTAGGGATTCACACGCGCGCTTTAAGGCCTAATGAGCCATTACAGAAAGCCAGATGGCAGCTGTGCACGTCGCGCGCGCATGTGCGCGTAACAGCAAGCTGGTGGCCGGAAAAAGCCTCTGGGTAGTACTTTTAAAACCCAGTTACTAAATGTCTCGCCAGAGCAGCGCATGCGCTGGCTCAAGCGAGACCTAATAAGGTATAGATTCTTTGGCCAGCATTGGCGCATGGCTCATTGCTGATTGCATATGCTCGGTTATGTCTGCTAAGAACAAGTTGAATAAAGTGGGCGCCAGGACGCAGTCTTGTTTTAGGCCGTGATGAGTATTTATTCTTGCGGATACTCCATTTCCGTCACCTAGTTTCACTCTGGCCCAAGTTTCCGTGTCGAGGGTGATCATTGCGTCCAATAGTTTGGCCAGTAGCCCCAGGTTTTTAATTTATTCCAAAGTCGAGTTCCAGTCACTCTAGCAAACGCAGCTTTAAGTATGCAATTCATTTTGTCTTCCTCTTTAGTGTTTTTCGCTTAAAGGAGCCAAAGTTGCCAAATTTGTAGTTGTTCCCATTCCTGACCTAAAACCTGTTTGAAACTTTGGGATTATGCTCTTCTCATTCATCTATTCTTGAAGGTGGATCAGTAGACATGATGCATATAATTTGACTTCTACATCAATCAGAGATATCAATCTATAGTTTTCTGGCTTGCTATGAATTCCATTTTAAAATATTGGATGGATTATGTTCCCTCTCCAGGAATTTGGTATGATATTCTGATTATAGATGTAGTTGAAAAGGAGCCTGAAATAGTTTGGCCAAAACTCAGGTGCATTCTTAAAAAGAGCATTGGGAAGCCTGTTTGGTCCTGTGCCCACTCCGTTCTTAGTTTTGTTAATATTACTTTCAATTGTTTGGTATTGGTAAGATTTTCTAGCTTGTTACTGCTAATCTCTAGCATTTGTTGAGAGATGCCTTCATAAGGCTGGAGACTAAGATGTTCTTCTCCAGATTCTTTCGGGGCTGTGGCTGTATTAATGTGCTTATTGTAATCCAATTTATTGTACATATTTTAAATATATTTGATCCACGTGTCTTCTCCTATTCAAGTGTCTTGTTGGAATCTTGAACCCTTAGTCAGGTTATTGATTATTCCCCAGAATTCCCTGCTTGTTGGCAGTTTACTTGCCCATTATAGTTTATTCCAGATGGATTCTTTATACACTGTTTTTGCCTCCATTAACTTTTTCTTGTATTCTCTCCGCATTTCCTTGAGGTTACCATTGACAGATTTTTTCCCATTCTTGCTGCTGTAGCTAGGAGGTGCACCTCTCTGGCAATGCTCCTTTTAAAATCTCGCAATTGGTTATTAAACCATGGCTCCTTCCTGGTTTCTATCTTCTTTTGTTGTCCTAGAACAGCTGGGAATTTTTGTAAGAAACTGCCCCAAAAGTTCCCAATTTGTTTGTGCTTTTTCTTCTTTATGTATTCCTTCTTTCTTCACATAATCCTGGATTGTGTCCATTATTATGTTTTTTATCTTGTCCTCGCCACTTCAGTTTCCTCAGAATATATTTTTCTGGATATTGTGCCAGGGACTTTAATATTTGTGTCTGGGTTAAAGTAATGTTAATTTTCGTAATCTGTGGAAAATTATCACTTTCTGTTCGTGGGCAGATTTGGAAGGAATTTATCATAGGAAAGAGATTATTACTGATGATGGTGAAGTCTATAATTGATTGGCTTTTTCCACTGCAGGTCTGTCTCCAGTTACTTTACCGTTCAAGGTGATTAAGCCTAAGGCTTCCAGCTCTTGGATTGTTGATTTAATTCCTGGGGCATCCTTCCTCTTATTTCTGGACTGTTTGCTGTTAGTAAGATTACTGTTAAAATCTTCTGAAATTATCAGATTACTGTGTTCGTGAGTCTTTTGTAGCACCTTAATCAAGTTCACCAATGTTAGAAATTTTGCCATTGAGAAAAATGATAAACCTCCCCCTGGATGCCCAAACTTCGAGAATTTTACAAAAAAAGCATTTGTTTGTCAAGTTGCAAACAAATGCTTTTTTTAATTAAAAGCGCCCCATGCAGGGCTTTTACTTTAATAGCGGCCGCGCTCCGTTCCTTAGACTCAGCTCATTTAAGGTAAGGTGCGCGGCCGCCATTGAAGTATAAGTGTCCTTAGAGAACGTTCACACGCTCGCGCTGCTGCAACGGGCTGTTTTTGATGCACAAGCCTTCTTTGCGCTAATTTATCGCTTTGGCTCTTTTGTAATGGGACATTTTCGTGCAGCTTTGGGGCGCTTTTGTAACGTCATTGCTACTGATGCCAGGAAAGCCGGAAAGACCTGCCTGCAGCAGGCATGTTAAAACAATTAAACAATATAGTGCTCGGAGGCTGTTTTAAAGCTTTCCGAGCAACAATGCACATAACATGGGGTGTCGCCATGGGATGTTACAAATTGTGACATGGCGGTACTATTAAACATTTTCACCAATGAACAACCACAGTTTACAGTGGACAAGGGCAAAAGCCAATGAGAAAGATGGGCGGAGAGTGGGCGGGTCTTCAAGTCCATACTCTAATGCAGCATGGTTCGCAGAGCGGCGCATGCACGGCCCAGGCTCGACCTAAAAAGAATTTGGACAAACAGAGGTAATCATAGTGTGAGAAAACGAGTGGGTGTCAGACAAACTAGTCTTAACTGTGTTGTGGCAGGCAAGAAATTAGGTTGAATAGATCGGTCCTGAAAATCCCATCCCAGCTTCATTCAATTTTCATAGGTAGAGTATTGGCTCTTCTGAGCAGGAAGTGCTTACTCTAAATAGCAAGTACTATTGTATTGTAAAGTGCTTCCTTACTTAGTACTGTCATATTATAACGCCCATTGTATTATCAATTCTAAGCACTGCATCTCCTGCTAATGCAGCCTTCTTCCCCATAAACCCCTGCTTAAGATGTCTCTAGCCAGGTTGGCCTCTGTCCTCAAGGAAGCCCATTTCTCCCTCCCACTTTCAATCCTCCTTTCTTCTTAGCTAAATGTGAGTATTACAGGGAGTCGCATGGGAGATCTGCCATGAGGCTCTATGAAGCGTGTGGCAAGTTCCTGCTTCCCAGGGGCTAAACGTGGCCTGCTCTAGTATCTCATGATGAGACCACCTTTATTTCTAACTTTATGCTATGCCAATTCCTCTCACTGTCAACCTTCACTCTGAAAATACACCTATTTTTCTTTTCTAATTCCTCTGTCTCTCATCCATTCAGATTTTTCCCTTGCTCTCTACCTATTACCCAGATGCCAATGGGAGGCTACACATAAAAGCACTGTTACACAGCCTGTTGAGATACCAACATCCTGAGGAAGTACCACTCTATCCACAAGGCGCCTTCATCATTTCCTCAGTCCTTCCTTCCTTCTTCGGTGTTTCTCTTTTCATATCCCGTACCTCAATGTTGCCAGGCAGCTTATGCTGGTACAAAGATATATACAATAAGCAAAATATCATACAAAGGCCATCTGGGCAATTGCAATACTATCTTTCTTTTACTTTAAAGCACAATTGGGTTGGTCTAATTCTCTCATGTTGGGTCTCTGTCTTTTTCTTTATATGTTTCTATTCCTATCACCCTTTTTATTTCACTCTCTACTGTTTCAATCTTTTTTTCTGTCCCTCTCTTCCATTGTCATTCCCATCAGCCCCATATTGGGCGGTGCACAGGTGCAAGGTTGAAAATTAAGGAGTCCTTCATAAGAGAAATTGAGCAGGTGTATGTAATCTGTATACCTTCTACCCATGTTCCTTCAACTAAGTGGGCTTTCTTTCTCATTTCCACTGTCACACAGTAAGGTTTTCATCTGTGAAATTGAGTGTTTATAACATTCATTTTTCAGCACTATTATAATTAAGGTTCCCAGTCTACCATTTTTAGTGAGTTTTACAGATAAATAGAAACAGAAAACGATATGTTTTCTGCCTGCATTTATATAAAAAACTGACAGATACAGAAAATTTGACTTTTTCTGAGTGACTTCCAACAACTGACCAGATATACAGCAAGGGGAGTTAAAATAAATGGATGGGATTTTCTTAAATAACAGCATGTGTCAGCATACATTTGTAGTATGCGGCTAATATTTACCTGTGGGTATATTGTTTTGTTATATTTAGCTGTATAATTTGCTAAAACACAACATGCATCCAAGTATGAGTAGCGGCAGAAGAGAATCACCCCACTGCTCTATGAGCAGCTAAAAAAAATTGAAATAAAATCATAATAGCACAATGTTATTAGCATTTTATTTTAATATATTGAGCCAGTTTTGGGGCGGTGCTGGGCTGTCCTCACACCAAAGACAGAGGAATACCTGCCCAGCCCTTTCAAACAATGCCCTAGGAAAGGATCTTTCTACTGATCCACTATCAACGGAGCAGACCAAGGACTTAAACAAATGATCACATCAAGTAATACAAAATATATAGTAATTTTATTATAAGAAATGCTTCATCAATTCATAAATAAACATGATAAATACCAGACCACGCCATAGTTTAAAAAAAGCATAAATCACTAAATCAAGTTCCACACACCAAACTCATACATCACAATCATACCATCATACATTCCAAATTTCATCATAACAACTCACACCTCAATCAAACTATTCACTTCACAAATGATATCCAAAATGTACATAGCAGCCGTAGGATGATTAGATGACAGAATGGAAACAAATCATCAGGGGGGTAGGGGTAGATACTATCCAGCTGCCCCCACACCGACAACGCCAACGCTTGTTTCGGTGTGTTGCCCCAGCCGGGGCTACACCTTCATCAGGGCGGAGATGTACAATAAGGTGTGGGACACCACACCTGTAGACATAAAAAAAGAAAATATACATTTCAAAATAGTAGCTAATACAAACAGGCTGGTTTTTACTTAAATCAGATCAAATGTGCCTCTTGATAGGCTCCGGGAAAACAACAATTCATATATTGACATCGGATATGCACATATAAGATAAGACCTGGAATAGAGTGCTTCATGACAACACATACAAAACAACAGAATACACAAGATAACCATTATCCAGAACTCATATAGAAAATGTAAAAAACACATTACAAAAAGACCTAATCACTCAGGCAGAAACAACCATTACAGATAAGTGTGCTCCGTGGGTGGCAGTGTCAGAAAAGACAAATGAAAAGGAAGACACATGACAAACAATTAAATTAAACATCCATGCCTATCCCGCATGTGAACAAGAGGGGATTTCATATATATTTATACCCGTAATGGAAAGGGCGCCAGGCGAGGTGGGTTTTTCTAAAGCCAGGGGGCGTATAAAGGCCCCAGCGAATGATGCTTCACAATAAAGCTCTAAGAAGAATACAAAAGAGCATATATAGGAACTGTCTCCAAGAAATACCTTGAAAGCAAGAAACATCCTACATACAGGGGCTGAACAACCCATACCCAACTATGGTGATAAAGAAACCTACCAGTAATATAATCCCTGTGGGTCTTTTTCCAACGAATAGGCAAGGCTCATTCCTCACAGCTACAAGTAGGGAACGAAAGGATATCCCTGGCACGGGCAGGTCGGGCGACCTCTATCTCAAATTCCCAGGAAACCCATCGACTGGATAGTGTGTTATTGATCTAGAGGGCATAGAAAGTGTGTACAAAAATACATAAAGCTCAGCAGGGCCTGAGTTACCAAAAAACGCCCCCACACCCCGATATACAACCCACAATGTTTGGGTAAGGCGTGGAAGAACGACCGGAAGCACAGGCAACTGCAGTTCAATCAAAATATGCGGGAGTCATAGGCCAGCAGTAAACACTATTAAAAAGTCAATGCTGAGTGCCAGAGAGGGTGAAGGGTGAGTGCCAGGTGTGAGGAGTGACTGCCAGGTTGAGATGTGAAGGGTGAGTGCCAGGGAGGTGAAGGGTGAGTGACAGACTGCAAACAGTAGTGAGCTGGGGTCTAGAAGGAGGTGCGGAGATCATCACCCGGTGTGTGCCAAGCTGGGAAACACTAGTGCCAGGACAGACTTGGGTTGATGCAAGAACCTCTGAAAGGTGGGTGCCAGGTCACTCGTAACCTGTGTACAGGAGTGGGGTGCGCAGGAGAGAGTAAAATCTTCAAACACAAAACTATTAAAAATTCTGAAAACTCCACTTTATGGTCTTGCAACCTTATGTGGAAAATAATTAGCAAATGAATGGGCTTCTGTAGCATACTTGCAGCTTGTTACAGAAACTTATTGAGATAAAGTTTGCATTGCAAATAAGCCAAAGCTAACACAATTTGAATTAGTAACGGTAAGATTCGCAATGAACTATAGACAAGTTAAAAAAGCACCCCAGTTGTTATTGTTATTGTTATTGTTATATGTACTTCTAAAGCGCGACACTCATCCAACAAGGATATCACGGCGCTAAAATTAAACAGTAAACCATAAACAAGTTACCAGGGACTACTATAAATTCTATTTAGGGAATAATGTAGTTTTTAGTTTTTTCCTGAAAGTGAGGTAACAATCAGTACATCGAAGATCGATAGGCAAGTCATTCCAACACTTAGCGGCAAGGTGCGAAAAGGCACGCCCGCCCATCCTGGACAGTTTTATTCGTGTGGTGACTGCTTTAGCTGTGGCTTGTGAACGTAAATTCCGAACTGGGGCATAGAGCTTGATTCTGTTCCGCAGGATGTAAGGGCCAGTATTATGCAAAGTTTTATGAGCAATGCACAACATTTTAAATACTGCTCTTTGCCTCATAGGCAGCCAATGTAACGCTCTCAGGCAGTTTGTAGCAGAATCGTACCTTTTCTTATCACAGACAGCTTTGGCTGCCGCGTTCTGGACCAGCTGTAATTTTGAAAATAAATAATCCGCCATACCAACAAACAGCGAGTTGCCATAGTCCAACCTACTAGTCAGTAAAGATTGAACTAAAATCTGTCTACATTCCATCGGAATCCAGGGAAAAACACGTTTCAGCACTTTTAGTATGGCAAATCTTTTGCCACAGATTGTGGTAACATGGTGCTTCATAGATAAAATGGTGTCCATATGGATTCCCAGGTTTCTAGCGGTCAGAGTTGGGTTTGGTGGAGTACCTAAAGTATTTGGCCACCAAGAACTGTCCCAAAGCTGTTTGGATCCGCCGAATAGAAGAACTTCTGACTTGTCAGCATTTAATTTCAGGTAGTGCCCATGCATCCAGTTAGATAGTTCTGACAGGCAGTTATGTAACCTGTTTTTGGCATCCTCTTCACCATTGAGGGTTACCATCAGCTGAGTATCATCAGCGTAAGAGCAGATATTAATACCCCATTTCTTGCCTATAGATGCCAATGAAGAAACATAAACATTGAACAATATTGGGCTCAATGTTGCTCCCTGTGGCACCCCATATTTGATCTTCCGAGGAGTGGAGGTAAAGTTTCCTAAACAGATAGACTGGGATCTGTTCGATAGAAAAGACTCCAGCCAGTTCAGGGCTTTACCATGTATTCCTGTATTGAACCGAGGATACAGAATAATAAAAATGGGGTCAATATTGGTCTCCTTTTCACAGCTGACAGCGGATTCTGGTGGAACCAGAATTTTTAAAATAGTCAATTTTTCATAAAACCTTTTTTTAAACAACTCTTTTGGACACACTGGCGTATAGTGCCATGCGAGTGCCACTGCCCTTCTCCTAAGACACAACCTCTGTGAAACAAACCGATTAGAATAACTGTTTGCTGTTTAAAACTAAGTGGGGCACAAATGCAGTTTAGCATTCTGTTTACTGCTTGAAGGAAGGATAAGAAACCTGGTTACCTTTGTCTATACCACTGATATCTATGTGGATCAGAGATAATGCATGGAGTGGTATGCTTGACAGAAGACGTGCAGGCTGTTTAAATATTGTAGAGATTGGATTGTCAAGCACTAGGAAACAAGAGTGAATGCTGAATAAAACTAGAAACGCGAACACTTTCACGGCGAACGTGGCCATGAAAGTGAAACTGATTGCGTGAAAGTGAAACTGATTGTGGTCACGCTACCTGGCTGAGAGGAGGCTGGTAGGCAGTGAGTGGCTGGGGGGCAGAGTGTGTGTGTGTGGTTGTGTGTGTGTGTGGTTGTGTGTGTGTGTGTGGTTGTGTGTGTGTGTGGTTGTGTGTGGTTGTGTGTGTGGCTGTGTGTGTGGTTGTGGTTGTGTGTGGTTGTGTGTGTGTGTGGTTGTGTGTGAGTGATTGGTTGAGTGTGTGTGGGTAGTTGTGGGTGTGTGGTTGGGTGTGGTTGTGGGTGTGGTGTGGTTGGGTGTGGTTGTGTGTGGTTGTGGGTGTGGTTGTGTGGTTGTGTGTGTGGTTGTGTGTGTGTGGTTGTGTTTATGTGGTTGTGTGTTTGGTTGTGTGTGTGTGGTTATGTGTGTGGTTGTGTGCGGTTGTGGTTGTGTGTGTGGTTGTGTGTGTGGTTGTGTGTGTGTTTGTGGGTGTGGTTGTGGTTGTGGGTGTGGTTGTGGGTGTGGGTGTGTGTGTAGTTGTGTGTGTGGTTCTGGTTGTGTGTGTTGTTGTGGTTGTGTGTATGTGTGTGGTTGTGTGTGGGTGGTTGTGTGGGTGTGTTGTTGTGCATGTGGTTGTGTGTGTGTGTGTGGTTGTGCATGTGTGGTTGTGTGTGTGTGGTTTTGTGTGTGTGGTTGTGTGTGGTTGCGTGTGTGGTTGTGTGTGTGGTTGTGTGTGGTTGTGTGTATGGTTGTGGTTGTGTGTGGGGTTGTGTGTGTGGTTGTGGATGTGGTTGGGTGTGGTCGTGGGTGTGGTTGTGGTTATGTGTGTGTGTGTGGTTGTGTGTGTGTATGGTTATGTGTGTGTGGTTGTGGTTGTGGTTGTGTGTGTGGTTGTGTGTGTGTGGTTGTGTGTGTGTTGTGGTTGTGTGTGTGATTATGTGTGTGTGGTTTTGTGTGTGTGATTGTGTGTGTGTGGTTGTGTGTGTGGGTGTGTGGTTAAGTGGTTGTGTGTTTGGCTGTGTGTAGTTGTGTGTGTGTGTGGTGTTGTGGTTGTGTGTGTGTGGTTGTGGTTGTGTGTGTGAGTGGTTGTGTGTGTGTGTGTGTGTGGTTGTGGTTGTGTGTATGGTTGTGGGTGTATGGTTGTGGGTATGTGGTTGTGTGTGTGGTTGTGGGTGTGTAGTTGTGTGTGTAGTTGTGGTTGTGTGTGTTTGGTTGTGTGTGTGGTTGTGTGTGTGTGGTTGTGTGTGTGTATGTGTTGGTTGAGTGTGTGTGGCTGGTTGTGTGGTTGTGTGTGTGGTTGTGTGTGTGGGTGTATGTGGTTTTGTGGTTGTGTGTGTTGTTGTGTGTGTGGTTGTGTGTGGTTGTGTGTGTGTGTGTGGTGTATGTGGTTGTGTGTGTGTGGTTGTGTGTGTGGTTGTGTGTGTGTGGTTGTGGATGTGGTTGTGTGTGTGTGTGTGGTTGTGTGTGTGGGTATGTGTGTGTGTGTGGTGTATGTGGTTGTGTGTGTGTGGTTGGGTGTGTGGTTGTGTGTGTGTGGTTGTGGATGTGGTTGTGTGTGTGTGTGTGGTTGTGGTTGTGTGTGTGGTTGTGTGTTTGGTTGTGTGTGTGGTTGTGTATGTGGTTGTGGCTGTGTGTGTAGTTGTGTGTATGGTTGTGGTTGTGTGTGTGTGTGGTTGTGTGTGGTTTTGTGTGTGTGTGTTTGTGGTTGTGTGTGTGGTTTTGGTTGTATGTGTAATTGTGTGTGGTTGTGTGTGTGTGTGTGGTTGTGTGTGTGTGATTGTGGTTGTGTGGATGGTTGTGTGTGTGGTTGTGTGTGTGTGTTTGTAGTTGTGTGTGGTTGTTTGTATGTGTGTGTGGTTGTGTGTGTGGTTGTGTGTGGTTGTGTGTGTGGTTGTATGTGTATGTTTGTGTGTGTGTGGTTGTGTGTATGTGGTTGTGTGTGTATGTTTGTGTGTGTGGTTGTGTGTATGTGGTTGTGCGTGTGTGTGGCTGTGTGTGTGTGGTTGCATGTGTGGTTTTGTGTGTGGTTGTATGTGTGGTTGTGTGTGTGTGGGTGTGTGTGTGTGGTTGTGTGTGTTTGTGCGTGTGTGGTTGTGGGTGTGGTTGTGTGTGTGTGGCTGTGGTTGTGTGTGGTTGTGTGTGTGTTTGGTTGTGTGTGGTTGTGTGGTTGTGTGTGCTTGTGTGGGTGCTTGTGTGTGGTTATGTGTGTGTGGGTGTGGTTGTGTGTGTGTGTGTGGTTGTGTGTGTGGGTGTGTGTGGTTGTGGTTGTGTGTGGTTGTGGCTGTATGGGTGTGTGTGGGTGTGGTTGTGGGTGTGGTTGTGTGTTTGTGGTTTTGTGATTGGGTGTGGTTGTGGTTGTGTGTGGTTGTGTGTGTGTGTTTGTGGGTGTGGTTGTGTGTGTGGGTGTAGTTGTGGGTGTGGTTGTGTGTGTGTGGTTGTGTGTGTGGTTGTTTGTGGTGTGAATGTGTGTGGTTGTGTGTGTGATTGAGTGTGTCTGTGGTTGTGTGTAGTTGTGTGTGTGGTTGTGTGTGTGGTTGTGTGTGGGTGTGGTTGTGTGTGGTTGTGGTTGTGCGTGGTTGTGGTTGTGTGTGTGGGTGTGGCGTGTGTGATTGTGTGTGTGGTTTTGTGTGTGTGGTTGTGTGTGTGTGGTTGTGGGTGTGGTTGTGTGTGTGTGGGTGTGGTTATGTGTATGGGTGTGTTTGTGGGTGTGATCGTGTGGTGTGTGTGGTTGTTGTAGTTGAGGTTTTGTGTGTGGGTGTGGTTGTGTGTGGTTGTGGGTGTGGTTTGTGTGTGTGTGGGTGTGTGGTTGTGCGAGTGTGTGTGGTTGTGTGTGTGTGTGGTTGTGTGTGAACGGTTGTGTGTGATTGTGGTTCTGTGTGGTTGTGTGTGTGTGGTTGTGTGGGTGGTTGTGTGTGGTTGTGTGAGTGGTTGTGTGGTTGTGTGTGTGGTTGTGTGTGTGTGGTTGTGTGTGGTTGTGGGTGTGGTTGTATGTGTGTGGTTGTGTGTGTGTATGGTTGTGTGTGTGTGTGGTTGTGTGTGTGTGGTTGTGATTGTGTGTGGCTGTGGTTGTGTAAGGTGGGTGTGGATGTGTGTGTGGTTGTTGGTATTTGTGGTTGTGTATGTGTGTGTGTGGTTGTGTATGTGATTTGTGTTTATGCGTTGGTCGTGAGGAAATGCTAGGCTGGGAAGAGGGTTGCTACAGAGGAGGAGGGCTGCATTGGAAGGGGTAGTGAGGGCTGCATGGGAGAGGGTAGTGAGGGCAGAGAGCCAGGGAGCGGAGAAGCATACTATAAGGCTTTATGAGCCGTGAAAGAAAGGAACAAGCAACTTAATGGCCTGTGACTGAGGAGATAGATGATGGCTGCACGCGTGCCTGCTCGCGTGAACGCAAGCGCTAGGCCAGCCTGTAGCACTTTGAAAACTCACCTACTAAATGTCTCTCTGAGCAGCTCATGCGCTGGCTCAGCGAGACCTAATGAGTGCGGCACCGAGTGACGTAAATGGACCACAGCCTTAAGGATGTGAAGAGTCACACACATTTGGGAGGTGTACGTGTCACGCTTGAATAGCCACATACTGTGGCACAATTATTTATGCCATGCATTCTTGTTCTTACAAGTATAAACTGGATTGGAAAGCATAACATTGTCTGTGCAGGCCTTGAGTTTGAATGCATGCCACATAAAAACTCTTGCGTAAATATACCTAATTGGGGGAGTATTAGGAAAACAAACCCACCCTGATGAAATTCTAGGACCTAAACAGGCCAATATCGTGAAACATGTTGGTGAATTAAAGGGTCATAGGACCATAATATCCTATTACCCGTTCATACTTTAGTTTTAATCTTTCCCATCCACCCACTAATAAAGGAACTCTTTGGGAGTGGATGAGGAATTTTTTGTAGTATTAAGCCCCCTAAATAACATTATTAAAAGAGCTCTCTCAAATGTGGTCGAGTCCACCCTGACATCTAGGAGTCAGGGTGAACCCGATGTGAAGCATACCATCATCAGAGTGGGTGAGTGTTATTTATAAAAAAAGAAAGGTTTTATTGCCGCTTCCTTATGAAGCGATGTATAGGTGCGGCACGTAACAACCCCCTGTGTCAAAGTTTCTCTTCTTTTAGAGGGATACTTTGCTGTTTGTTGTACAGACCATTGCCACCTATGCTCTAGGTTCATGTGCCAAGAATAGAATTAAAGACAAAGCATTAACCTTTGATGTAAAATATGATTCAGCGATAGCCATTTAGTGCCTGAACTGCATAAAGTGAAACCAGAAACACTAAGATCAACCAGGGCTTTCCGGCTTGACCATATGGTGTGATCATGGGCAATATTTAATTTCACTGTAACTCCTTTCATTGTATTATTCCACATGAGAGCACCTTGAAATATGTGAGTTCAGGATGAGTACTATATACAAAAACCTATCTTGTGTTTGAAATGTGTTTGACATTGCTACATGTATAATAAGAATCTAGGCCACAAATAGGGTTAACAAGACAATTGACTTGCCCCTAAGAACACCAATATCACTGCTGCTAGGATAAAGGAGACATGAATGTTTTCTAAATTCACTTTTAGTAAATACCTCTCAAAGGAGTGATACAATTTGATGTGCTAATGTGAAACACTACAACATTTTAAAGAAATAAACTTTTTAGAATTTTGAATGATTTTATCATATTTTTACATGACTTTTGTTGCATAATTTAAATGAAAAACATTTTTTTTAAATTCTTTTTATTAAACAGATGTCAGTTGGCTACCACTGACGCCACCATTAGCCACATCTTCTAATATTTGTGCCACGTCTGTTCACCCGTGATACATAAGATCTACCATCTGGGCTCTAAGGGTATATCTTGCCCTGGAACCTCAGAATTGTTTTGTGTCACCCTTCCCAGTATTTCTGAATGACTGGGCATCCCCAAATGAAGTGGAAGAAGGTACCCCTGCCATTGCATCTCCTTGCACACTGTTCAGTAGGGCAACGTCTTATCTTGTGCATCACTATTCTCGTGAAGTCGGATCTATTCAGAATTCTAAGCTGGACCTGCTGAAATCGTCCTCTGACCGCTACCCTTCTGGGACTTTGTATAGCTTCCGTCCAGTTGTCTTCCTCTAGCAGTCCTATATACCCTTCCCAAGCTTCCCTGAGGGCTCTCAATGGATCGGGCGAGTTGTTAATTATTTTCCTGTAAATTAAGGAGATGGCCTTATCTCAGATCGGGTCCATTAAAAACCAATCCTCCAAGGGGAAATATTGTGGTAGTTGATCCCCTTCTTGAATATACCTTCGGTGTGCAAGCGTTAATTGCATATATCTATATCTTTCTGTATTTGCTAACTGGTATTCTTTTTTTAGATCTTCAAATGGGATTATTGCCAACCCCCTCCACACATCCTCTAAGTGGGATATGTCCAGTAGCCTCCATTAGCTGAACACCTGTAGGTCGCCTACCTCTTTCAACATGTCGCTATCCCATATAGGAGTCTGTTCTGTTAACTTATTGTCCCATCCTAGGAATTTGGTGGCCCTTTTCCATGCGCTTATTGCCGTTTGTGTATGTGGAGGCATTCGTGTTCGGGTGCTGTTCTGGTATAGTGCTCTCATGTAGCCCCTGTCCCATCACTAGATGGTCTACTTGGTATGCCGGTTCATTTCTGTCTGTGAATAACCAGTCATTTATTGTTACATCTGTGAAGCCCAGTAAAAAAAAACATCTGGAATTGCTAGGCCTCTCTCATATCCTTGACCTGCCCCAATCCCTTAAGGAGTTTCTGTAGTTCGCTATCAACTTCTTTAAAAAACCTATCAGGATAATTTGACTGCAGGACTCCAGTCTCACTCCGAATATCTGGAAAACAGATTGAGAAAGAATAACATATGTGTTCGGGGAGTCCCCTCAGGCGCAGAATGAACGGACCTCGAGGGCTATGTTCAGGCCCTATTCAGCAGCATCCTCAGGGACAAAGGGCCAAGCAACACCAAAATAGTTTGCTGCCATAGAGTTGGTTCCCCCTCATGCATCCCTTCGCCCGCCTCCTGACGCACTAGTATGTGTTCACAACTTTAAAGTAAAAGAGGCAAATCTCAGGGCTGCCAGGTCTGACCGACAACTGCAATTTAAAGGCCACACCATTCAACTTTTTTAGGACTTGGCAGCCTCCACTTTGCTGAAGAGGAAGGAGTTTCGTACAGTCACCAGCCACCTCCGATCCCAGGGTATCACCTACACCTGGGGTCACGCATTCCGCCTTATTTTCCAATTCTCCGGTAAAACTCATCAACTGCGCTCCCTGGTGGAGGCTTGTAAGATTCTCAATTTAGAACTTTCCAGTCAAGATTCCCTTCGTTCATTGTCTGGCGAGAAGACACAAGCCAGGAACACTTGTGATAGCAGGAGAGGTTTGCGTCCGGCTCCAGCTACCATGGCTAGAGAACGGTCAGAGGTACTGCGTTCCCTCTCCGGCGAAAACAAACCTGATGCTAATCCCCCCATGTGAGGTACCTTGCATTTGTATGGGGGAGGTCTGTATCGGGGTGGGGACGGAGATGCCCAATTCTACTGTGTCCTGCAGGCTTACCTGCCCTGGCCCACCCCACGGATATGGACTTCCAAGTCATGAAGAATTTGTTGGACTTCTTGTTTATTCTAGTTTTTTATTTTTTGTTTGCTTTTAGGGGTTTAGTTTGGGGGTTTCCCTTCCGACTGAATATTGTTGCACAGGTTGACCAATCTCTAATTCGCCATGACCTCCCCCGAGCTCTTGGCGCTCGCGCACCTCGCAGCCAGCCTCCAGCATTGTACGCCTGCATTTGCTTAGCCCTCTCTTTCCCTTAGTCAATGGAGATAAAATTACTTAGTCTTAATGTGAAAGGCCTCAACAACCCTACGAGGAGGTCAGTAATCCTTTCATTTTTAGAACACTCGCAAGGGGACATATGCTTGCTCCAAGAAACACATTTGCTCACTCAGGGCACACATAGAATGCATACCAAGAGATTCCATCAGCAATTCTGGTCATCGGGAAAAGGGAAGAAGGGGGGGTGGCTATCCTTTTCTCCAAGCTCTTTAATGCAGTGATCTTGGGCACTTGCTTTGAGATTAAGGGACAGTTCATGGCCATCCGGATGCAAATATGCGCAATTCATGTCACAATAGGCTCACTCTATGCTCCAAACGAATGACAGGAAGACTTTATAACTGATGCACTGGCTAAGGTTCTTCAGTCCCTGATCAGGCAATTTTGGTGGGCGGAGACCTCAACATCGTAATGGGCGAGACACTGGATTGCTCTGGGAGGAGGACCGGGCACGCTGGGGCTTTTTCCCCGGCTAATTGGCTGTGGGTTGCGCGATGTTTGGCATTTGCAATACCTCGATGAATGGGACAATACCTTTTATTTTGTGGCGCGTAAAACCTACGCTCACCTAGAACACTTCCTAGCCTCCCCCGCGGCGTCAAACCGCATAACAGCCTCTTCCATTGAGCCCCGCTCACTGTCAGATCATGCAGCTATCCCACTCACTTTAACACATTTAGCACATACGCCCCCTACACAGCCTCTGCCATGGCGCATATGAGAAACGCTGCTACACTCCACCGAAGTGGTCTCATCAATTAGGCAGACGAGCACAGATTACCTGGCCTATAACGACACGGGGAAAGTCCCCTTCTCCTCGGTCTGGGAAGCTCTCAAGTTAGTAGCCCGAGGAGCTTTCATAGCAAAAGCGGCACACATCAATAAGGCCCGGAGGGCTTTGAGAGAGGAGTTGGAGAAATCACCAGGTCTCCCAGAATTTGGATAGGATCAGAACATGAGAGATTGTAACTTAAGCACCTTGACTTAGACAGAGCCGAATACGCGATGTTTTGCCTTAAACACAAATTTTATGTAGGGACCAATAAAGGGGGTGGATGTTAGCACACTGCCTGCACAGCAAGCAACATGCGCACACAGTCAAGTCCATACAAACTCACGATGGCTCGGCGGCGTCTGAAGCCTCGGCCATTGCGGCCGATTTTCGAGCGTTCTACACCAATTTAGACACTGGGGATCCCACAATTGTCTCAGATGAATGGCTTATGTACAGTTGGCAGCGGTCACACCTCTTCTACTGCAGAATCAGAGCTCCTAGACCAACCTATTAGAACTGACGAAGTGATCTTGGCGATTGTGTGGCTGAAACCAATGGAATCACCAGGTCCGGAGAGGTTCAGCGGCATTTAAAAAAAAACTTTTTGTAGGGATTTGGCTCCTCTCCTGACCCGCCTCTTTAATTCCTTTGCAGCCACATGCACGCTTACGGATACCATGCTACAGGCTTCTATTTCAGTGATCCCCAAACCCAAGAAAGATCTTAAACTCTGCAGCTCGCACTGCCCGATTTCTTGCCTTAATGTTGACGCAAAGTTATTTGCTAGCATCCTGGCTCATTGGTTTAATCCCTTAATGCCTGGCCTCATAGACCTGGACCAGGCAGGCTTTATCCCCTCCCGCCCATGCGGGGATAACACCAAACACGTGTGTCACCTTATTGATAAGGTAAAGCGCTCACGTGAAGAAGCTCTTTTATTGGCTATTGACGCTGAGAAGGCGTTTGAGTGCACTGGCCCTACCTGTTCGTAATTCTCAGGCGTTTTGGGGTGGGAGAGCGATTTGAGCTGTGGATTAGAAGTATATACAGTGCTATACAGTGCTCCTAGTGCGATGGTGCCAGTCAATGGTGTGAGCTCTAGTAAATTCACTGTTGGGAGAGGTATAAGGCAAGGTTGTCCACTTTCCCCACTTCTCTTTGCTTTATTTATAGAGCTCTTTGCACAGAGATTACGAGACAACCCCAGGGCGTCGGGCATTTTGTTTGGGGCTGATACTCACCTGATTAGCCTTTACGTGGACTATATCATATTCTCCATTACTCAGCCCCTGTCCTCGCTCCCTGCTATTACATCAGAGCTGAATGCATTCGGTGCTTCAAAGCCAACTCGCCTAAGTCACAAGTCGTAAACCTCACCATCAATCCAGGCACAGAGCAAATGCTGCGCTCCCAGTATGATTTTCAATGGCTGAAGCTGATCTTCCCTACTTGGGATTAGTACTGGCACATAGCCTCATTAAAACTGCGCAGGCTAACTACTCAAGACTCTTGGCGAAAATTCATAAGGACTTAGAAGTGTGGCAGCGTGTCTCTCTCTCGTGACTGTGTAGAATAGGCACAGTGAAAAAAAAGGGCTTCCCCGAGCCCTCTATATCTTCCAGACACTTCCCCACTCCCCCTTCCTAGGGAGGAGTTTTCCCCCGGTTTTTGTCCCCAGGCATTGCAAAGTGTTGGATAGCAGGGGGCTGCAAAAGATCGGCTGCCTCTTCGATAATGAGGGTCTCATTCCATTCGAACTACTCCAAACTCAATACTCCCTGATTGAACAAGATAGATTTACCCACACTCGGCTGTCCTGTTGGTTGCTCAACATAGAGACACACCCTAAAGCCAGCAGACCTATGACCCTCTTCAAGAAATGGCTGTGCCTCAAAAAAAGATGACAAGAAACTTGTATCTGAAATCTATCGCCACTTGATGAAAATAACACATAGCCACTCCAGGTCAGATCCGCTGGGAGACAGAACTTGGACGCAGTCTCACAGACAAAGAAAGGGGGGATATATGTTATAGGACGCACCATACAGCACATAATGTAGGTCACAGTGAAATGGCATACAAAATTAGCTCTTACTGGTACTACACCTCAGCACGCATTCAGAAATGGAACGCCCTATGTGATGGTCTGTGCTGGCGTGGCTACCACAAACCCGGGACCATGATACACCTTGTGTAGAACTGCCCCAAGCTTATGACATTTTGGGAGATGGTCCTGGACAACATTGATAATGCCTTCAAAACTGAACTTCCCCGATTCCCTGCATACATTCCTTCTCTGAGGTCTCCCTCTGGATTTTCTTTTGTTTCCTTTGACCCACTATCAGGGCTTGTATATGTCCGCGTATAACGTTTTTAGATGCTTCCCATAGGGTGCATGGCGAGTCCACCAATCCCTTATTTTCTTGGAAGTAGAGGTCTGTCCTTTCCCTAATCTGATCCACTGGAACCTTGTTTTTGAAAATCCAAGGACCTACTCTGGGTGGCAGCATGGTCGATTTCAGTGGGCCCGGGAGTGTTACCTCCACTGGTGAGTGATCTGATTTGCCCCGCACTTTTATTACCGCACTTTGGAATAATCCGGCATTCTCCACATGTGTCACAGTGTGATCTAAATGGGACTAGCTCCCTTGTACCACTGAATAGTAGGTATATTGTCTTGCCCTAGAAATATATGTCTGCCAAAGGTCGATCCGCCCCATGGCCTCCACAAATGACGTTAGTGGTTCAGTCCCCCTACCCTTCTTAGCTTTTGTTTCCATGTCTATCTCTGGTTCCATAGTTGTGTTCATGTCCTTCCCCAGCAGTAGGATCCCCAATGGGAGGTAAAAAAGCAGAGCCCCCAGCCCAGTAGGGTGTCCGCATGCAGGGTTGGTGGTATGTAGACTGACCTTATGTTTAGGACCCGTCCCGCCCACAGCCCTGTTAGTACAAGATATCTCCCCAATGGGTTCTGCTAGATTGTATTTACTGTCAGGAGGAGGGCGTTCCTAACTAGGATCCCCACCCCTCTCAAGCCCGCTGTGCATCCTGCATGTGCTATACGTTTGTAGCCATATCTATCTAGGGCTATATATCTATTGCCCTTCAGATGTGTTTCTTGGAGTAGCACAATGTCAGCGGTGTACCTCTGAAGATATTGTAGTACCACTGTGCACTCAATACGATACCCAGCCTATTCACATTCCAAGATAGGATTTTCAGACAGTTGAGCCCTTTATGTTCCCCTTGAATCTGTGTATTTAGGCTCATAGCTTTCTATTGAGAGCCGGTCATACTCTTTTAACCATTTATCTGTCTTGGTCATAGCACCCACTGTGTCTCTGGAGAGATCGCCTCCCTAGCACCTCCCCCATACTGTATTGGACCTATTAAGTGTTCTGCAACTTGACATTTCTCCAGTAAACAATAAACAATCCCACTATATTGGGAATAATTCCCTAAACCCCAACTTTGTAACATCCCCTCCCTGCTACCCTGCTAGGCGGGTTAAAAAAACCACCCACCACCCCAACTTGCAGAGCACCTGTCGCCCTTGTAACTTTGCTACCTAAATTGGGGTAGGCAAGCGCTGATTAGTATGGTGAACTATCGTCCCTCACCTCTTCACCCCTGGGTGCCAATCATAGTGCTATTCCTGCCGAACATAGTAAGGTCCATTGAATACCCACTCCCCCTCCCCTTTTATTATCAAAGGATATAACCTGATTCTTGAGTGCTAACCCTCTTTGTCCATGTGGAGCCAGCGATCTCAATGTTCACTAGTATTAGACTCGATTCAATGCAGTTTCAAAGTGTTCCAGTCCCTTCATTTAGTCACTTCTCAATCGGCATTATGCACCCTCTCTTCCGTTGTTTCCTCCTGCCAATTCTTCGGTGTTCCCTGTCATCTGTCTTTTGGGGAACAGCGACTCATTGTACACCAGCCTTAGAGCCATTTCCAGACCTCCTCCGGCGCGTTGAAGTGCCAGGTTTTACCGTCTGCTATAACATCATGTATTTGATCTCCTTATTATGCTTCTCTCTCTTGACTGCTTCAAAATGTCTTCTCTGTTGTACCTGCATCGTGAAGTCTGGGAAGAACCAGACAATCGCATTTTCATACTGAAGGTCTCTGTACGTGCATGCTGCTTGTAGTATTGCATCCCTATCTTAGTAGTTTAGGACTCGAGCTATGATTGTTCTTGGCGGTACTCCCGGTTTCGGCCTGAAGATCGGGGCTTTGTGCACACGTTCTATAGTAAAGTAGTTTGAGAGCTACTTTGTTTCAGGTATTTAAGTATCAGGCCTTGTAGAAAGAGGTCCACATTCAGCCCTTCTGCCTGCTCCGGGAACCCTACAACTCATATATTATTCCTGTGCTCTCCCTTCTTGGTCGTCCATTATGTCCTCTTGCCTCTAGGCTGGTAAATCAGTAAGTAGGTTCAGTCCCCTCCGTATAGGATGTCCCTTTGTTTTTGCTTACTTATATCTTGGTGATTAGTTAACCAGTGTACTGTTCGTGGGGCCCCACTTGTCTATTCTGCCTTGGTTCGGACGGCCACTTAGGCCTATTCTAATTACTCCCCCAGTGGGCCCCCAGGCTGCCCACGCGCTGATTAGTCTTCAGCCTGCTTCCGTGCTGTGCTCGCCAGGTCTCACCCCCTGAGGTGGGGTTTGTACTTGATTTGAATTTAGGCCGCCTCACCCAGCACCCCTCTTGTTCAGGGTGTTCCTGTGGAATCCCAGGGCTCCCACATGTCAAGTGGCTTGTGAATCTCTTCCCTCTGCTACCTGTGCTTGCATTGTGGCCTAACTTCCTGCCTGAGGCCGCTCCTCACTCCTCCCCCTCCTGCACTACTCGATTGTTATGCCGCCTCGGGCCTGCGGACCTATGTCTGATGCGTCACGTCACTTTGCGCAGCCCCGAGCACCCCTACGCTTCAAGCCTCTCTGCTCACTGGAGCTCTCCACTCAGTCCTGGCCAACGCTCGGCTGCTTCTGAGGTCCGCCTCAATCTTCACCTGTGCCATCGAGCCAGCCGGTGCGCTCCAGCTTCCTACAGGGGTCACTCCTTCCAGCCTGTGGTGAAAACGGGTGGGGAAGGGAGGAGGGGGTGCCGCTGCCCGTTCCTCACCTGCTGTGCACTGCCTTCTATCGGGGATATGTTTCTGCTGTCTCAGCTTCCTCTGTTGGTTATCCCCTTTCTCAGCATGAAGGCACTGCTAATATGTCGCAGTCTCTCCCCTGTGATTTTGTGGATTCTCTGTTATCGCTCTGGCTGATTTAGCTCGCTCTATTGCCCCACATATCTTCTTTTGTTGCACTGGTGTTTCAGTGTGGGCAAGAACTGGTTATTGTGCAAATGGTGGTGACTTGAGGTGGACGAAGCGCGGAGCTCTGCTAGTGAGCTGCCATCTTGATCGGCTCTCAAGCCATGCCCCCACATGCAAAACATTTTAATGACTCTGCTCCTGCACTTAGCCTTAGAGCCAAGAGAGACCCTTTCCTCAACACTTACTGTTAAAATGCTGGCTCGCCCACCTCTGTGTGAAAAGCACCTATAGTCAGACGCATATGTTGGACATGTTTTTCAATTGCTTTTATATGGCTCTTCCGACCTCTTATTGCAGGATGCTGTATTATTATTGGCAGTTTATGACATAGTGCCCTGTTATAATGCCACTAAGAAAATAAAACAAACTACTGAAACTATTCATGTCATGGAGAGTCCTAATTTCATATATATTATCTTTCCAAGGCAAAACACTTCCGACATATCACTGTCTCTGTCTAACGCGCCTGTCACCCCTTGCGGTCATGTCCGCGCTAAAAGTAGTGCCAAACACTGTCAGAGGAAGGGCAACATAGATCTGAATAAATGAGGCAAATGTTCCTTTGTGTTGAGTTAGATTTTAAACTCATGTATATATTAATGTGTGACGGGCGTATTACATTTATTTAAAGAAATTGCTGTGCAAATGGAATTGTAACATAAAAGACAGAGGGCCAGATGTAAGAAGGCCATTAACCCGTCGGTAACGTCCGAAATCGGCCCGTTACCGACCGGTAATAGGCTTTTCCTATGTAGGTGGCAAATTCGGTAAATACTGAATCGGTAAATACCGATTCGGTATTTACCGATTCAGTATTTACCGAATCATCATTTACCGATTCGGTATTTACCGAATCGGTAAATGAAATGTAGGAAGCACTTTGAAGAGTGCTTCTGTGCTTACAGGATTCGTTATTTACCACCAACTATTAGTTGGTGGTAAATAACGAATACCTCTGTAAATGCAAATCTGTGCATTTACACCTGTGCCATGTGACAGACATACATGCCCTTAGGGCATGTATGTGTGCCACATGTGCATACAAGCACTATTTAGGGGTGCAACAGGGTGTCAAAGTTTTCGTATATCTGAGGTCACTACACTTAAAACATAAGTCACCCCTATGGCAGGCGTTTCAGTCCTGAAAGTAGGGTTCCTGGTTATAAGTGTGAGGGTGCCCCTGCATGAGCTGGACACCCCTACAAACCCCAGAGTCGATTCTCCAGACTTTGTAAGTGCTGTCATAATGTAAATAAATTGGGGTTCCCCTGCTAACAAATGTAGCTTCTAAGGCAGGGAAAAATCATTAAATAGTACTACAAAATCGTAGGCAACTATATATTCCAAAATTACTATTTTATATTTGTAACACAGGGGCATCAGCAGCAATGAACGAGGGAACAACGATTTTCAATTTAAATACATTTATTTATCAAAATTAGTATCTAGTTTCTATGTACATTATAGCATTAGCTTAAATCTCATCTAAAAAATATAATCAACATCTGTTGGACAGGCCCCATGAAGGGCTTGCTTCCCCCCCCCCATGACAGGGCCCAGACACCGGCTCCCCGGGTGCTACCCGCAGAAACAACCCGCAACCCGTCCCCTACGGGACGCCTGCTCCCGGATATCTCTGTGTCACGGGCCCGGGCCCCCGTCAGCCCCATTGCCCGGCCCAGCCGCCATCTTGGACACTGCACCACGCGGCCGCGTGGCCTCAGCTCGACCCCAACCCTGGGCCTGGCCAGGCCCCGACATCCCGGCACCACCATCCACCCAGGAGGTGACGGACCACTTGGCAGGTTAATGGGAGAAAGAAGTGTCGATGGCTCTCCCCCGCCAGGTGCCGCTCGCCCCCAGCCTCCCCGGGTGCTGGCTCCACCCCCCTGCTGGGTGTCTGGACTCCCTCATCCCGGACCTCCCGACCTCCCAGTGCGAGGGTCCGGACATCAAAGGGCGCCAGACCTATAACTGAGGCAGCCCCAGAGCAGGAGGGCAGTTGTATCCTGGAGTCGAGAGACACCGAGAAGAACTCATCCTTGACGGACTGCTGGCGCTGCCGCAGCCCTGCCTTGTGAACTATCGTCCTGCCTGCTGGCGCTGCCGCGGCCTTCTGCAACCTTCATCCTCGTGGGACCTGCTGGCGTTGCCGCGGCCCGTTGTAATCGTCATCCTCGTTGGGACCTGCTGGCGCTGCCGCGGCCCGTTGCCACCTACGACCTCTTCGGGACCTGCTGTCGCTGCCGCGGCCCGACCCGTCCGAACGCCGAGCTCGAGGATTGTGAGCTACCACCGTTCACCTCAGTACCCGTAGGTACCAAGACTGTCCCGCTACCCCCTTTCCCTGATAGAGACTAGAATTGAAAGGATCCTCGTGTCCTAATCCCCTTGTAACGCACTACCTTACTTCAAGAATTGCCTATAAAGAGTATTAAGCTGATCCTCGTGTGGTGTCCATCTGTGGGGGGGAAGTTACTTATCTGTACGATTCGCTGGAGACGGCCCTCACCGGCGGCCTCTCCCCTTGTGCTCGGCCGACCCTCCAGGTCCCCGTCTAACATTGCTGGCCAGCGGCGCGATCCGAACCAACGCGTAACCGTACAGAGAGTAACTCACCCTACGACGAATCCACAATGACGACCAGAGAGAGCGGATCTGCAGAGGAATTCCAGATGGAAAAATTCGAAGAGTACAACCACCGAGAGCTAAAACAATTTTGCATAGAAATAGGCATTGCTACCACCGGTCTGAGCACAAAAGAGGACTTCAAACACGCCCTAGAATCCTGGGCAGAGACAAATACCGCCGAAACCCCGGAGACAAACGCCACTCTGACGGAAGAAAGGAGAACGGATCTCTCCCGGGAAGAGATCCGAGAACGAGAGAAAAATAGGCTACACGAGTTAGAGTTGGCACGGCTCAAATTAGACGGAGAATTGAAACTGGCAGAACAAAAGATGAACTTAGAACACTTACGGCTCCAAGAAGAGCGAGAGGAAAAGCAGAGACAGAGAGAACTCGAAGAAAAAAGACTGGCATACGAACACGAGTGCAAGCTAGCGGAGATAGAAATATGCAAACAGAACAAAGACCTAGGGGTGCCCGAACAACCGCGCCCCCCAGGTACTACCGAACAGAAGGTCCACATCCCCAAAGATGTGGTCCGTGAATATTATCGGAACGACGACATACAGCAGTGGTTCAAGGCCTACGAGATCGCCATGACTGCCCACCGGATCGCTCGAAGTGACTGGGGAGCCGGTCTATGGGGGAGATTCGTCAATGAAGGCCGTGATGCCCTGCTGCAGCTTCCGGACCATCAAATGACGTCCTATGACCACATGAAGGCCGCCCTCCTCAGTCGATATGGGCTGACGCCCCAGATGTACCGCCAGAGGTTCCGCAACTGCACCCGGATCCCGGGTACAACCTGGATAGAATATGTGAACTATTTCAGCCGAGCCTTCGAGGGATGGATCAAGGGTAGCAACGTAACAACCTACGAGCAGCTCTTCAACCTCATTGTGTGGCAGCACCTCTCCAACAACTGCTTCGTCGAGCTCAGGCAGCACCTCCTCGACAGTAAATTGACTGACCCACGACAGCTCGCCGCCGAGGCTGACCGATGGGAGAGCACCCGAGTGACCCGGAATGGGCCAACCGAGCAGAACAGAACCAACCAAGGTCATCATCATCCCCGAGGAGGAGGAGGAGGACAGGGCCGGGGCAGAGACGCCGTCCCGGCCGCTCCCGGCCGCTCCCGCAAGCAACACCCCGCCCCCGGCCGGCCGGGGCAACCCCCCGATGCGCCCGGGGTTCCGAGCCAACGTTACGTGTCATCGATGCCAGCGAGTCGGCCACTATGCCAGTGATCCGACCTGCCCAAAGAACCAGACACCCGGGCCCCGCCAGGTGGCTGCCGCCGCCCTAGGAGAAGAGCAAATCTCCGAAGAGCCGGAAGAGTACGAGCAGGAGCAGCCCGAGTGGGAACCTGCCGCCATGTCCCTGGCCTGCCTAGGGGGAAGAGACCTGATCCCGCGGGCTCCCCTACCAGCCAACACCAGGAAATACAGTCAGTCGGTGAACATAAATGGGCGTAAGGCCGAAGCCCTACGTGACACAGGGGCCAGTGTGACGGCCATCCGTTGTCACCTGGTGACCCCAGAACAAATCCTGCCAAACGTTCTTTGCCCCGTCCGATCGGCCGACAACTCGGAGAGCCTGTGTCGGATGGCCTGCGTCCCCTTCGAATGGGAAGGAGTGTCCGGTATGCTAAGAGTGACTGTCCGCGACGATGCCCCCGTGGACTGCCTCCTGGGGAACGATCTCGAGAGTTCCCCGTGGGCAGCCGTTGAAAGAAGAGAGCACCTGGGGATGTTGGGCCTCCCGGGCTGGGCGTGCGTAACAACCCGGTCCATGGCCGCCGACAACATCCCTAGATCTGAAGAACCCGAATGGCCAGCACCTCCTCCCCCGATCGCTCCAGAGGGAGACTCCAGCCCTACCGACCCCCCGGAACAAACCCAAGAAGAGCCCACTCAGCCCCAAGACCTTCCAGACCTGGCTCAGTGGCGTCAGGAAGGGGGGCCCACCCAAGAACAATTCCGGCAAGAGCAAAAGACATGTCCCTCCCTCGAGGGACTGCGACAGCAAGCGCTCGGCCAGAGCGCAGGAGACACCGCAGGGGCCCACTGGATCTATTGGGACAATGACCTACTGTACAGCGAACAAAGAATAGCGGAGCTGGGGGCCAGTCGAGTGCTGGTGGTGCCCCTCCGCTTCAGAGACTTCCTTTTGAACTTGGCCCATGATGTCCCCCTGGCTGGACACTTGGGGCAAGACAAAACATACAACCGCCTGGTGACTCACTTTTACTGGCCGAAAATGAGAAATGACGTCTCCAACCACTGCCGGTCCTGCCCGACCTGCCAGGCCAGCGGGAAGAGCGGACGCAAACTCAAGGCACCCCTGCAACCATTCCCCGTTGTGACCACCCCGTTCGAGAGGGTGGGAATAGACATTGTGGGGCCCCTGGACCCCCGAACAGCACAAGGGCATCGATTCATCCTGGTCCTGGTGGACCACGCCACCCGCTATCCTGAGGCGGTTCCCCTTCGAACTGTAACAGCACCAGTGGTAGGTCGAGCCTTAATGGGGATCTTCTCTCGAGTGGGCTTCCCCAGGGAAGTCGTCAGCGACAGGGGCATGAACTTTATTTCAAAATATATGAAATCCCTATGGCAACAGTGCGGAGTCACCTACCGATTCACAACCCCCTATCACCCGCAAGGAAACGGACTGGTTGAGCGATTCAACCGCACTCTCAAGGGGATGATCATGGGGCTGGAAGAACCCCTACGCCGCCAGTGGGACGTGCTACTACCGTGCCTCCTCTTCGCCTACCGAGAAGTCCCCCAGAAGTCCCTCGGCTTCAGCCCCTTCGAACTCCTGTACGGACACCCTGTTCGCGGGCCCCTCAGCCTAGTTAAAGAAGAGTGGGAAATGGCCCCCCTGAAGACCCCTCCAGACGTCTACAAGTACCTCCTGACCCTCCGTAATCAGACCCGGCGATTCAGAGAGATCGCCAAAGCCAATCTTGAGGCCAGTCAGGAGGACATGAAGAAGTGGTACGATCAACATGCCTCCTCCATCGAATTCGAGCCTGGCCAGCAGGTATGGGTGATGTCCCCCATCGAACCTTGTGCCTTACAGGACAAGTGGACGGGGCCCTTCAAGGTGATCGAGCGTAAGAGCCCCGTCACCTACCTCATCGACATGGAATCCCCTCGAAACCCCCTCCGGGTCCTCCACGCCAACAGACTCAAACCCCACTTCGTGCGCTCGGAGCTCAGCCTGTTGATGGCTACAGACAGTGGAGCGGAAGAGGACTCCGAGCCCCTCCCTGACCTACTGGGGACCGGGGAAAAAGATGGTTCAGTGGACGGGGTCCAACTCTCCGAGGCCCTGACCCCGGAGCAGCGCCAAGACTGTCGGGCCCTCCTGCTGCAATTTGCAAGCCTATTCTCCCTCACACCCGGGGTCACCCCCTGGTGCCTGCACGACGTGGACACTGGCGACAGTCCTCCTATCCGACACCGGCCGTACCGAGTACCAGATCGGGTACGCACTTGCATCCAAGAAGAAGTCTCCAAGATGCTTGCACTCGGAGTCATCGAACCCTCGGACAGCCCCTGGGCCAGTCCGGTTGTGCTGGTCCCCAAAGCGGCGGCCCCGGGCACCACACCCGAGCTCCGATTCTGCATCGACTATCGGGGTCTGAACGCTGTCACCCGAACCGACGCTCACCCCATCCCCCGAGCCGACGAACTAGTCGACCGCATGGGGGCGGCCCGCTACCTAAGCATCTTCGACCTGACGGCGGGCTACTGGCAGATCGGACTCACCCCCAGGGCACAAGAACGATCCGCTTTCTCCACCCCGGATGGACACTACCATTTCAGAGTGATGCCCTTCGGCATGAAAAACGCTCCAGCCACGTTTCAACGACTTGTGAACCAGGTATTAGCGGGCCTCGAAGAGTTCAGCGCCGCATACCTGGACGACATCGCGGTGTATAGCCGCCACTGGTCAGACCACCTCCGCCACCTCCGAGGGGTCCTGCAGGCCCTCCAACAGGCCGGCCTCACAATCAAGGCCAGCAAGTGCCAAATCGGCCAGGGGTCCGTGACCTACCTCGGACACCAAGTGGGGAGCGGTCTGGTGGCCCCCCTCCAGCTCAAGATCGCTGCCATCCAGTCCTGGCGCCCCCCCGTAACCCAAACCGAGGTCCGAGCCTTCTTGGGGCTCACCGGATACTATCGGCGGTTCGTGAAGGACTATGGCAGCATGGTGGGGCCCCTCACGGAACTCACATCCAAGACCAACCCAAAAACAGTCAACTGGACTCCCGACTGTCAAGCGGCCTTCGAGAGACTGAAGGCCGCCATGTGCACCGCTCCTGTGCTCCAGGCCCCCGACTACAGCCGAGAGTTCATCGTCCAAACTGATGCCTCAGACCATGGCATCGGGGCCGTCCTCTCCCAACTGAACCCCGAGGGAGTCGACCAACCAGTGGCCTTCATCAGCAGACGCCTACTGCCCCGAGAACAGCGCTGGAGCACCATTGAGCGAGAGGCCTTCGCAGTAGTATGGGCCCTCAAGAAGCTCCGGCCTTACCTCTTCGGAACCCACTTCCGGGTACAAACAGATCATCGGCCCTTGCAATGGCTAATGCAAATGCGGGGGGAGAACCCCAAACTATTGCGATGGTCCATCTCCCTGCAGTGGATGGACTTCACTGTGGAGCATCGCCCTGGCCAAGACCACGCCAACGCGGATGGCCTGTCCCGCTTTTTCCGCCTCGACGAGGAGAGTCCCCAAGAGGATGGGTGACTCTCCCCGCCTTCAGCTGGGGGGGACGCATGTTGGACAGGCCCCATGAAGGGATCGCTTCCCCCCCCCCATGACAGGGCCCAGACACCGGCTCCCCTGGTGCTACCCGCAGAAACAACCCGCAACCCGTCCCCTACGGGACGCCTGCTCCCGGATATCTCTGTGTCACGGGCCCGGGCCCCCATCAGCCCCATTGCCCGGCCCAGCCGCCATCTTGGACACTGCACCACGCGGCCGCGTGGCCTCAGCTCGACCCCAACCCTGGGCCTGGCCAGGCCCCGACATCCCGGCACCACCATCCACCCAGGAGGTGACGAACCACTTGGCAGGTTAATGGGAGAAAGAAGTGTCGATGGCTCTCCCCCGCCAGGTGCCGCTCGCCCCCAGCCTCCCCGGGTGCTGGCTCCACCCCCCTGCTGGGTGTCTGGACTCCCTCATCCCGGACCTCCCGACCTCCCAGTGCGAGGGTCCGGACATCAAAGGGCGCCAGACCTATAACTGAGGCAGCCCCAGAGCAGGAGGGCAGTTGTATCCTGGAGTCGAGAGACACCGAGAAGAACTCATCCTTGACGGACTGCTGGCGCTGCCGCAGCCCTGCCTTGTGAACTATCGTCCTGCCTGCTGGCGCTGCCGCGGCCTTCTGCAACCTTCATCCTCGTGGGACCTGCTGGCGCTGCCGCGGCCCGTTGTAATCGTCATCCTCGTTGGGACCTGCTGGCGCTGCCGCGGCCCGTTGCCACCTACGACCTCTTCGGGACCTGCTGGCGCTGCCGCGGCCCGACCCGTCCGAACGCCGAGCTCGAGGATTGTGAGCTACCACCGTTCACCTCAGTACCCGTAGGTACCAAGACTGTCCCGCTACCCCCTTTCCCTACTAGAGACTAGAATTGAAAGGATCCTCGTGTCCTAATCCCCTTGTATCGCACTACCTTACTTCAAGAATTGCCTATAAAGAGTATTAAGCTGATCCTCGTGTGGTGTCCATCTGTGGGGGGGAAGTTACTTATCTGTACGATTCGCTGGAGACGGCCCTCACCGGCGGCCTCTCCCCTTGTGCTCGGCCGACCCTCCAGGTCCCCGTCTAACAACATCATATTTCTTAATTGTTACAACCATACATCCATTCATGCCCTTTTCATCCTTCCACACAGTACAGCTAATCACAAACATGTATATTATCATATTCATAGTAAAGGCAATACATTAATCATGATCATTTATAAACATAGCCTTCTTAATGGGCTTTCAGTCAATGATGAAACTTTATCAAATAATGTTCCTTTGATTTGTTAGAATTCCTCCTATTCGTAGGGTTTATCAAACAATGGCTGTAAAATTTGATCCTCTATGTGCGTCTCGGCTGGAAGCCTCCATCAGGAAGCACATGTTTGCCAAATGATCTATGGCTATACAAAATTTTATAGCTATTCCTTGTCTGTAACTGATTCTGGTCAGGTCAATATTTAGTTTCCAAGATTTGTCGATAGAAGTATGTAGAATCCAAAATTGTTTTGCGCTATGGAAGCTTACAGCATTATATCTGCATCTGTCGTAATTGCCGCATATGGGACAGCTCACCTCCGTTATTGATCGGTCAGCCCTCATCTAGCTTGGTTGATGCCAATATCCAAAATATCTCCACAAACGTTTATACCATTATTGGCCGTGCAGGACAGTGCCAGGAATGGTAATGTTATATTGTGTCTCGCCAGGTCCGGACGCAAGGGCGGTCAGCCATTTTGAGACATATAGTGGACATCAGTCATTACTAGATGTCTAACTATAAAGTGGCTGCACTAAACCCGGTCATCTTTGGTATCAAACATGTTGGAATCATACCCCAACACTGATTCCGGTGTTGGAAATATGATCCCATGTACTGTGGTGGCTCCCTTGAGGTACCACCCTGAACTCCAGGTTACAGCATTTCAGGGTCTGACAGCAAGCTAGTGCTGCTGCCGACCACAGACACAATTCTGCCCTCCTGCTGCTGAGGCAATGGGTTTCCTGTGCAGGAAGTTGTGACCACCTCCTAGACAGGACTTAGTGCATTGGGCTTGGGTGGATATACTTGCAAGCGCCATCATACTGCTTTGAAGGGCACATTTGCTGCCCTCCTTGCATACTCCAGTTGGAACCAGTTCAGGAAGCCCTTGGTTCCTGCTCTGGTGCAAATTTGGACAAAGGACATGGGGATATCCTACCCACTGGCCTGAGTCGTTCCAACCCTTTCCCTAGAGTACTTAAGGGCTTACCTATCGGTGGCTCTTCAGCATCGTCATAGGAAAGGACTAAAGACTAAAACCACGTTACTGTTAGAATAGCGGGACACTTAGACTTCGCTGGACATTGCCTAGAACTAAGACGACATCAAGGAAGACTCCTGCTGCTCCTGGTTTTGCTGTTCTGCAAGTCTTCTTTGTCATCTGTGTCTGTGCTTCTTTCAGGATCTTCAACAGACCTGTGGACATCAGGGATACTCGAAGTAATTTGGTGTAAAGGAGTCACTCCCATGCATCTGCAGGCACCACAATAAAGCTGACCAGTCTCCTGCTCCTGACGTCCCATGGACTTAAAGACAGGTTGTGGCAGCACATATTAGCCTCTCAGGTATATTTAGTGCATGTGTCTGGTGAGAGTTTTCAGCAAAGAGCTAGTTTGTTTTTAGGTGGCAGAAACAATGAAGCACAATTTTGAATATTGTTGTTTGGTTGTTTCTCATCACACGTTTTATTTGCACAGGAACATGATTGAGCATTATTCATTTGATTTGTAGACGGAATGAGATGTATATTATATCACAAGACATCATATTTAATTCCAATTGGATTCTGTTGATATTTATGGGACGTGTTTTTTTTAATCATAGTTACTCCTGAGGAAGGGCAGTATTCCCTGAAATTTTTTATGTTTGTATTTCCCATCTGGCATTAGGCAGAACAGTGAACTGATGGGTATTTTGAGGAAAGCCTCACTAGCACCTGTTGTAATTGTTGTTGAACAACATAAACCAAATTTAAATTGGAGTACTGACGGATCAAACAAGATTAAAAATAAAGAAGTAGTTTGAATGTTGTTGACTCACAATTCTTTAGCTGCGCATCCTGGTGTTTGAATAGCCTGACAAGGCTTGAGCTTTTTTCCAGGTTTAGTTGTCTACCAGTCTCTTGTAATCAAATGATGATTAAAAATACATACATGGATGCATACATACACATAGATAGAGGGGTGCTTCAGGGTCAGGGGTGTTGCGATTCATTGCATGGGATTTCTTAGCATTCTGCAGCTCCCCAGCCAGTGCTACCAGGTAACTCACATTGCACTCATTTCCTCTGTAGTGCGCTGCCTGGAATGAAATCCTTCATAGTGTATCACAGTTTTAGCATTTCAAGATGGTCAACCCATTTATTTATATATTTTATTTAATTTAGAGGTGTTATATAGCGCTGGCTGGACCCAGAGGTATCAGAGCACTTTACATGATAGAGCTAGTTATGGTAAGAGACAAATTACAGCATCAAAGAATAACAAAAACATCTGAGCACTTTACAAGACTGAGATACATATGGTAAAGCAAAATTACAACATTTACCACATCATTATAGGATAAACAGCAGTTAAGACAGAGAATAACAAAAGGCTTGAGGTTATACATATCATGTAAACAAATACTCAGAGAAAAGAGTTGAAATACCTATAAGATATGGAAGAGCGAGTTTAAGGTGCATGTAGACACCCCCAATATTTATTGAGGAGGTGAATTTTGAGATCTTTTTTAAAGCTGGGGTAGGAAGGGTTGCATCGTAGAGTCTTTGGGGAGGACATTCCAGATGTAGGGGACATTTCCGGAGAAGAAGCTGGATTAAGTGGATTTCTTTTTAGGCAGGTGTGGGACAAGGAGGAGAGCGTTAGTGCTTCTTAGGGGTCATGTGCTACCCGCTTTGCAGAGTTTATTGGCAAGGTAAGGTGGTGCATTTTGATGCAGGCCTTTGTGTGTGATGCATGCGTTTTTGTAAGCGCATCTGCCTTCGATGGGAAACCATTTTAGAGTTTTGAAAGCTGGGGAAATGTGATTGAACCGTTTGCAGTCGCTGATGAGCCTAGCTGCAAGGTTGAGTACAGATTTGAGTGGAGCTAGGTGGACCTTGGGGATTCCGGTGAGGATGGCATTGCCGTAATCGATTTGTGAAAGGACCAGGGATTGTTTTTTTGTTTTTTTCCTTTTTTTATTGATTATTTTTGTTTTATCCCGTGGTGGTGGGAGGCAGGTGAAACAAACAAACATGAATCTTACATAATTTATACATGAAAAATTATACAATAGTAATTAAAGAACATTAGTTTGCCAGCCACTTTTCAAATGGTGCCCAATTCTTAGAAGCAGTTAAACGTCTTTTCTTTCCTCTGAGCGCCTGAACAGAAGTCTCTAGTTTGAACCAGGCCAACATCCTGGCCTTCCAATGACAAAAGGTAGGAGGTACAGGATTTATCCAAAGCGATGTAATGCAGAGCCTGACCATGGCCATTGCAATAAACAGAAAAGCGTGCAGATATCTTGTTCTTTCGGGGGCCATAGAGTATTCATAGCCACTAATTACCATTTCTGCCGAGATTTTAACTGAAGTTTGAGTTATCTGGGTAAGAAAAGTTTCAGTTTGATTGATAAAGGAAGATAACTCCGGACAGTCATAGAACATGTGAACAGAGTCTGCAGACGGAAATTTACAACTAGCGCAAAACGATCCTTTGCCCCCACTAACAACCCCCCATCTAACAAGTTTTGCAGGCGTATAATAGAGGTTAAACATAGCCATATAACTTTGCGAGCGGAGGGTACCTGCAACCAAAACAGGCCTAGCTAAAACCAACGGAAGTTTTAAGTCAACACAAGGTACTCCAAATTTAGTCGCCCACTTTTTGTTCTGATCATCTAAATCATCTGGAAGTTGAGATAGAAAAGACTGGTATAGACTGCCAATTTTTACTTTCCTTCTTATTGATTCAACTATAATAATTTTATGAAACATTGTAAATTTACAGGAAGCTTCTTATCAAGAAAACTTCTGAATTGCAGGTATTTAAAAAAGTGGTTAGACTGCAGATGAAATTTCTCTTTCAAAAAAGAAAAAGAGGCCATTTGCCCGAGATCAGCCAAGTCACCAATCTCCTTCAAGGCAAGAGATGTCCAGGTAATAGCCGCCCCCTCTTGAAATATTGATGGAAGTAGCCCAGAAGCGTTTAATGGGGTGTAATAATTGAGCTTAGGGATATGGAAATGACGGCGAACTTTTTGCCAGACCGAGAATAACGCCCAAGATACCTTAAATTTGTTTTTTTTTAAATAACTTGGTTCGAGGATACGAGTTAATACACCTTTTGTGACATCTCCCAATGATATTGAATATATTAATGGTGACAGATGTAACGGAAGCTTGACAGAATTTCCTAGCAAAGGAAGGGTGAAGTGTTGGATCATAGATGTCCAATAATAATAAATTAAATTCGGAACTGTCCAGCCCCCACGATCCTGCGGGTGACAGGTCCATTTAGCCGCCCTCCTTGGTTTACAATATGCCCATAAAAATCGTTGACATATCCTTTCTGCTCTTATTAAGGTTAGACTAGGAATTAGAAGTGGAATAGATCTGAAAAGATATAAAAATTTACGAAGGACAAACATTTTAAGAATATTACACCGACCAAATAGCGAAAGATGTAAATGATCCCGCCTCTCTAACTTATTATGAAGTAGATCGATAATAGGAGAATAATTCAGGTCCAGGATCTGATCTACATCAGACGAGATTTGAATACCAAGATATGTTGCCTCTGTAGTTATAGGAACATGAGAAATTGGCATAGCCGCGGATTGCAGAATTTGCGTCTTTGCAATATTTAACTTATAGCCCGAGATTGAGCCGAATTGGGCCGCCAGAGTCTCCAAAGCAGGAAAAGATCAAGCGACATTATCAGTAAGTAATACAATATCATCGGCATATGCCAATGCCTTGTATTCAATTCCATGGACCCTGATAGGAGAGATAGTCTGGGACTTTTCTATCAAACATAAAAAAGGATCAATAAATAAAGCAAAAAGGAGGGGAGAACAGGGGCATCCTTGTCTGGTGCCCCTGCTAATAGGAAAATAATGTGATTCATTACCTGAGATACGAACTTTAGCAGTTGGAGATATATACAAAGCTTGTAGAGCCTGGATAAACTCCGATGTGTAGCCCTTCCAGCGCAGGACACCCCATAGATACCCCCAGGAGACCCTGTCGAACGCCTTCTCGGTGTCCAACAGGATCACCCTGAGGGAGGAGTTTGTGACCTTTGCCCAGTCTAACAGGGCAATGACACGCCTGATGTGATCCGTTGTGTCCCTGCCGGGAATAAACCCATGCTGGCGGATAGAAACCAGGGGAAGAATTGTTTGGGTCAAACGAGAGGCCAATATCCTTGAATAGATTTTGCTGTCCGTATTGATTAGGGCTATCGGCCGGTATGATGCAGGGTTTAATTCGTCCTTGCCTTTCTTTTTAAAAAGGACAATTGTGGACGGTCGCCAAGAATCAGGGACAGACCCGGTCTGAGCAAGACGGAAAACCTCTAACATTTGATGTTTAAATAAGTATGAGAAAGTCTTATAAAATTCAAGATGGATAAGATCCGGCCCGGCTGCTTTACCGTTAGAAAGGGATTTCATAGCAGTTACGACTTCCTCCCAACTAATAGGTTCAGTCAAAATTTGATTCTGATCAGCTGTAACCTTCTGAGTATCCATAGATTGGAAAAATTGGTCCAGGCTAGTTTGTTGTTGTAAAGTTATATTCAAATCCTCTGTATATAGGATCGAATAAAAATCAACAAAAGCATTTACAACACCACTAGGTTGTCTTGAATAATACCAGACTGGTCCTTAACCCTGATAATCTGGTTGACTACAGCCCTTTGTTGTATACGTTTTGCTAGAACCGTGCCAGAATTTTCCCCCAGCTCATACATAGAAGTTCGGAATTGGAAATACTTGGTTGCTATATCTTTATAAAAGGGCTCTAGTAGATTAGACTTTGCTATAGCAACCGATTTCAGACTTGCTGCTACATCTTCCCCCGTACGGATATTAATACTTAAATCCAACTCAGCTTGTTGAAGCGCTGCTACTCCAGTTTTAACAATTTGCTGCTCTATTTTGCATCGATAGGAGGCGAATCTCTTAGTTTTGCCGCGCAATGCGGCTTTGAATGTGTCCCAAACAGTACTGACCGATGCGGTACGACTATTAATTTTAAAAAACTCTGAGATCCAAACAGTGAGCTGTTCCTGATTCAATTTATCTAATAAAAGTTTCCTATCGAAAGTCCATGATCTAATTTGATTGACAGAACGATCCCATGGGAGACTAAAAATAATGGGATTGTGATCAGATATAGTCCTAGGGTTGATTTCGATCTTAGTAGACTCTGCCCCTTGAGCAGACATAAAAACAAAATCAATACGAACCATTTTGTTATGAGGTATTGAATAGAAAGTGTAGCCCTCTTGATTTGAATAATGATAGTGCCAAAGATCTATCAAACCATGTTCAATAAGAAGAATCCGGAGCGCCTTATAAACTTGAGGCTTTCGTCCGACGTATGCGCTATGCTTTATTATATCTAGCTGACTAGGGATATTGATATTAAAATCCCCGCAAAAAAACATTGGATGGGACCAAGTAGCTAACTCTAGATTTAAATTCCTCAGGACCTGTGGGTCATCAAGGTTAGAAGCATATCCTTTTAACCCGCCCAACCCCGGTTTTTAAAATAATAGCAACACCCCTAATTGTAGAAGTTTGTCGGGTGCAGGCCACTAAATCATAACCAAAAAATCTGAGAAGACCACGGCTACTCCAAGGAATATGGGTTTCCTGCAGGCAGATTAAATCCACCTGCATCACTTGCAACATCTTATTAAAAATCCTATGTTTTTTAGGGTCATTCAGTCCGCAGATATTCCAAGTTGCACACGTCAATCTAGGAGTGGCCATTAAATTTAGTCAAAAACGAATAGCCCTGAAGAACTATTGAACATTTTGTAGAGCAAATAACTGCAATCCACCTTGTTTAGAGAAAAATACGAGAATTGGCATCACAATAAATACATTTGAAAAACTCAGACGGCTGACTGTAACCACGAGTCTAATCACCTCCACCCACCACCAGCACACCACCCAGCAACCCACCCCAATCACCCCACCCACGCCAACTGAGCCCGCCCACCCACCCGCTACACCCCCACACCCCTCACCCCCATACGGAGCATCAGGACCACAGTCCTTGTGATGGTTGAGTAAGCGTATCCCCACACTCCACTGATCCCACAGTTTCCCCCTATCCAGAAAAATTACGGATGACCCTAAAACATCAACTTGAGAAAGAGTTCAGGATTTATATATACCACTCAGGTCATCGCAAAGACAAAAAAGAAGACAAAAATTTGACGGCTGCCCTGCATCTGAGAACAAAAAAATACAATGCATAACTCAGGCTATATTGAATCCAGAAATTCCTTAGCAGGTATCTCCGACAAAAAGAACTTTGTCTGGCCCTTAAAAATCACTTTTAATTTTGCCGGGAAGAGCAAAAATGCCTGGGCCCCCTTAGCCTGGAATAGAGGAATTTGCTGCCGGAGATGCCATCGGCGATCAACCGTTTCTGAACAAAAATCCGGACAGACAAAGAATTGGCAGTCCTTAGCAGATCGCTTCTTATTAGGTCTGGCAAGGTCAAATATGCGTTCACGGGCGAGGAAATTATTGAAGCATACCAGGATAGCACGGGGGTAGGGATTGTTGGCACTGGCAGAGGATTGCTTTTTTTTATTGAATGGAAAACGATGCGCTCTCTGTATTTCGAGATTCCAATCCCATTGGGTGACCTCTGGGAAAGCATCGGTAAAAAGCTCCACTATAAACTGCCGAACATCGTCACCCTCTTTGTTTTCCTCTATCCCCAAGATCCGAAGGTTATTCCTTCTAGCCCGATTCTCAAGATCTGAAAGCTTCCATAAGATGTCCTTGCGTTGCTCTTTGACTTCTGTGACTAGATCTTTCTGAACAGCTGCGGCATCTTCAAGAGCTGAAATCCGTTCTTCAGCTTCGGCGACCCTGGTAGTAGTTTCGGTGCAGGTTTTAATAAAACGTCGAAGAGAGTTCTGCATTTTGCGGCAAACCCCCTGGATACGCATGTTCTCTTGTCTTGTTGCTTCTCTGTGCATCATTATGGTTGGATAAATTGTTACCAGAGAAACCTCTTCAGAGATGGCTGACGCGGCTCCCCCAGTGTTTCCACATATATCCTGCATATTCAATCGAGGCTGCTCGACAGGTAGGTTATTCTGCAAATTTTGCTCAATAAATTGGGAAAATGCTTTAGAACCGGGGGCTTTGCGAACTGTATCGGTATTCAAATCTTTTGAAGCCTTGCTAAGACGCCAATCAGCCGAGTAGCTATCATAGTCCGACCACTGTGGCTCTGGATCGTCATCATCATCCTCCCCGGATACAGAATGATCGGAGACCGAGTAAAACTTGTCGGTAATCTCACTAACCACTGAGCCCCTAGTGTCATGAGATCGTTCTGTAGGCAACTCCAAAGAAGCAGGTATAAGCGTATTGGGAAGCTAAACTATGTTACCCAGCATGCACCGAGTGGGAGAATATGCACCATTAGAGGAATCTGGAGCCTCTTTTGAAGAATTAATAGAGTTAGTAAGTCCCGGGAGCTCAAAAGGGTCAAACTGATGGAAAGAGCTTCCTGAATTAAACAGCGCTGTGGTAGATACTGTTAAAGGTGGACTCTGTAATAAGACGGGATTATCAATAGCAGGCTGGATATGAGAAGTTGTCAGCCGAGTCGGGGAAGGAACTGCATTATTAAAAGCCTGCGGTTTCACCCCCTCTTTACCAGAAAGATCTTTAGGAGTCTTTGAATCTTGTCCTTGTGCTGTGTCAGACAAACCGGCATTTGCAGTGAGGAGTTTTTCCTTAGCCCCAAGCCCGCCAAACATTTCAGGGAGTGTTCGACCCTTGGTAGACATCGAGGGAGTAACGGCAACTACTGCAGGGATCGTAGATGGAGGTTTGTCTGCATTCGTAAGGCGTCCCTTCTGGTTCAAAGCCTCAGGACCTTTCAAGTCTGCTTCCTGCTGGTTACGCGTTGAGCTGCGGGACTTGAGAGCGGCAGCCGCCGCTTTAGATGGCGCTTTCGGCGGCATCCTGCTTTTGAAGGTCGGAGGTGGAAAGCTACGGCCTGGAGAACAATCGCCGGGCTTGGAAGTAGAAAGCGCCGCACGAAGCACCGACCCAGATGAGCGGAGGGTAGGACGCTGAGCAGCCCGGCAAAACCACCACAGCTTCAGAGACAATCCAGGTCTGATAGAGGCCAAGCGAAAGGTAAGAACCATAGGCGGAATTGCTTCTTATCCTACTCAGTGAAAAACAAACGATTTTAGCAAGTATTATGCAAGCAGGGCAGAACAGTCATTCAGGGGTCCGCTGCGGTTCAGGAGAGCAGAACGCCACCTCACTCGGCCGAGAGCACGGCTGCCATCTTGCGCCAGGACCAGGGATTGAACCACTAATTTAAAATCTTCAGTTGGGAGAAAGGGTGTCAATTTCTTGAGATGACGGAGAGTGAAGAGGGCTCATTTAGCCGAATTTTCTATGTGGACATTGAGGTTTAGACTGTTATCGATGGAGATACCAAGAGAGTTTACTGAGTTGGAAAAGGAGAGAGAGCAGTTGAGGGTATTGTGGTCGGAGATGAAAGTTTGAATGGGGAGAGGGTTGTTTTGGGGGAGAAGAGGATGATTTTGTTTTTTTGGGGGTTTAATCTGAGATGATTAAGGTGGAACCAGGATTGGATTTAAGTGAGGGTGTTATTGAGGTGTATGATGTCAGCATGTGTTTTGATCTAATAATAGAGTTGGGTGTCATCGGCATAAAGATGGTAGTTGATACCAGCTTTATTTCATATGAGGGGTTCCATAAAGAGGTTAAAGAGTGAGGGTGAGAGAATAGATCCCTGGGGGACTCCTAAGTTGACCGGAGTGGGTTTAGATAGACAGTATTGAATTTTATTGCAACTAAACAAGGCAGTCATATTGGAAATTCAAAACAACTATATCCAATGTATAATATCATTGCTCCTTTTACAGTTTTGCATACTCAGATGGCATGCAACCCCAAAACGTCTCCTCTGTATTGACAGCAAAATTTACCTTGATTTAGAACCTTGAATGATTGCCTGTCCTTTTCTTTCAAATGAACATCTGCTTACTTTCCATCCTCTGCATGCCTCGTCTTTCTGAGCATAGTTTACTCTGTCACATGCATCTTTGCGTTTTTTTCAATTATTGGAATTGCTGCAAACAACCCACTCCTCATGTTAAACAGCACAACCTACCCTTTAAAACGTCCTATCCCTGCAGGCGAACTGTCACTAGTTTCCTGCTGCTCATCTATTAATACAGCCAACCGAAAGTGTAATGTAACAACGCATGCATTTACAATGCATGCCTTTACAACGCAGTTTTTACATCGCAACATCCTTTACAACGCATTATGAAATTTTAAAATCATCCAGCATTCTCTATCATATGTATGTGGATGATACCCAACTATACCTGAAGATCACCTCCCCTGAAGACATCCAGTCCCTCAACTCAGTCCTGCTGGAAACACAAAGCTGGCTGACATGCTACTACCTGAAGCTTAATGCTCTTAAAACGGAATTCCCACGGATCTCACCCCACAACCAATCCCTCGTCATGGAACAATGGCTGAAACAGCTAACTGCTTTTAACTGCAGTCCACACCTTGTGGATTCTGCATCATCTTTGGGTATCATTCTAGACAAAAGCCTGAACATGCAGAATCACATCAGTTCCCTCACCAAAGGAGCAAACTTTCAACTCAGCTTACTTAATAAACCCTTCCTCCTGGCTCATGACCTCAAGACTGCAGTTCAAGCATTAGTGATCTCAAAGCTGGACTATGGCAGTGCAACACTTTGTGGCCTGCCTAGAGTGAGGATGGCTCCACTTAGGGCTACCCTCAATTCTGCTGCTAGTCTTTTAACTGGTACTAAAAAATACCACCATATCTCGCCTGACTTGCGTGAACGGAATTGGCTTCCCTATGAAGCTCGGATGCAGTGAAAAATTGCATGCATGGCTCACAAAGCCATCCACTTCAAGACCCTGCTGTACCTATCACAGAAATTGGACCTCTATTGTGGGCCTAGAGCTTCCAGAAGCGCCAGCACCCTTTTGCTTAAGCCTCAGAAATTCAAGAAAAAAAAGACCTATAACCGACTTTCTCAGGGTTGGCTCCGAGAATCTGGAACTCCCTTCCCCCCTGAAGTCAGGGTGAACCCTTCCACTGTCTTCTTCAAAAAAGAGGTCAAATGGCTCCTGATGAAGAAATTTCTGCCTTAGCATGGCACCTGCATTGGATTTTGGTCCATACACGTTGTCTCTGGCTCTGCCACCGGGTTCACGATTAGATCGGCCAATGCTAGAATCTGGCTCTGCCAGTGGGTGTGTTTACTTCCCTCACGAGAGTGTTGGACTATTTTAGACTTTGATTTTATAGCCTGTCTATTCTGCTTTGTATGTTTATACCCTCTGATGCATAATCTGTATTACACCCTTATGATGCATAATTTGTAAAGCGCATGATAACCTCGGTGGTCATGTTCGCGCTATATAAAACTTTCAAAATGAAAAAAATGAAAAAAATTGCATAGCATGCCATTACATCGCATTTTCATAAACAACCTTTACCGCGCATTCCATTACATCGCATTATACCTTTACAACGCATACCATTACAATGCATACCATTACATTGCATTTAAGGTAAGTGTTGGATAGTATAGGGATAATAATTACTATTCTAACTCCAGTGAGTGCAACAGTAGGGTAAGTGTTGGATAGTGTTGGGGTAAAAATTACTATTCTAACTCCAGCGAGAGCAACAGTAGGGTAAGTGTTGGATAGTTTAAGGGTACTATGAGTTGTAATGGTATGCGTTGTAATTACTTGCGATGTAATGCCTGCGTTGTAGTGACATGCATTGTAATGACATGCGTTGTAGTGACATGCAATGTAATGGCTGCATTGTAATGACATGCGATGTAAAGGATATTGCGATGTAATGACTGCTTTGTAAAGGTAGTGCGATATAACGACTGCGTTGTAAAGGTTGTTTCCCCCGCCAACTATGTGCATGAATTAACATACCCTCTCCCTCACTAAAGATCATGCCTGTTCCTATTAATTTAATCTACTAAATAGAAACTGCAGTAAATACATGGTTTCCTTAAGAGCACAAGACTAATCCCAATAACCAACAATAATATTCTGGAAATAAAAAAATCATAAAGTGATTTAATGCCTCGTCAAGGTTAGTAAGGGCAATATAAATGGAATTATAATACAATAGAGTACATAACTCCCCAGGCCCACATTAATATTAATATAACCAACTTAACAGGCATGGAAAAACTGAAAATATTTACCACATGCCGCTGGCTGATGGGGGACTTTCATTTAGTCCATCACTGCAGGTCCTGACAAGTTACATACTATCACTGTATTTCTACACCTCAGAATGGCAATCAGATATGGGATGATATTAACAAAGTCTATCCCAGCAGATCTTTCCACCATTTCTCCCTCCAAACCATGCCTGCTTAGGACCATAAACATTTTTCTTTTTTTCGTTCAATTTTTTTCTTGAGTTTTGGAGAAATCATACTATAACAATGGTAGGATATAAACATAGGAGGCTAAAGGAGTACATAGTTAACATCCTGAGATCGGTATAGCACATAGCCATAATAAACAGTGCTTAATTTGTAAAATATGATGTACAGGTGTTCAAATGTTTGTCGAAGGCCGCACCCACTTCCTCCACTGGCTCCACCTACTTACTCTATTAGCTCCTCCCACATCCTCAACTGGCACTGCTGAAAGTTAGATGTAATACCCGATCTGAATTTCAGCAAGGGAGCCTTCCTCCAAGTAAGGTTTTCATAGGAGGTTCCCCTGCCCCTTGAAAATTCTGAAAAAGATAAAATCAAAACCACATTTACAGCACAATTTTAGAATAAATAGCTACAATGACTAATGCATTGAAAAGGGTCACGTACTGGGGTATGTCATTTTTAACCCCTCTACTGCGCCCGCAATTTTGCGGAAGTGCGCAACTTCCGCAAAACGGACAGGGCCGAGCCGGCCATTGGCCGACGGCAGCACCAGCGAGGTAGCATTGCCGTCTGCCAATGGCCGACGGCAGCATGAAAGGGGTTAAATGAGTCTAATTTTGTGTAGGGATCACCCATAGGGTTTTAACCCGACAGGCTTGTCCAAGATGCTTTTGTGTTTATCCACCAGGGGGCGACAGAGAAAATGGTATAGAAACCTACAAATCCCAGCAGGCAGTGGGGCGCGAGACAAACAGACTCGGAAAGCCTTGCACTTAAGCACCTCCTCCTCATGAGGAAGGTGCTTGACAATCCAAGACCGAGGAATTCTATGGTGGAAGGTGCTCCCCACCGGATGTCAGCTCGAAGAATGTTCAGCGTCTTTCCAGCCCGTTTTCTCTGTGAGAAGTACCGGTAGGATTCAACCCCCGTTTCAAGACTCCAGCCGTGCTGAACTGAAGGAGCAGGTATCACGACGGAACGCAGGAGCGTTTCCCTCCATTGTGTACATTGTGAATTCTTTTCCGCTTCCGCAGTGTTTGGTAGAACGTCGGAGCGTTTTCTCTGTGAAGCGCTTTCTGGTACAATTGCGCATATCTATTTGTTCATTTTGTGACTCAGGAAGACGCGCTGGAGCGCTTTCTTCCGTTTCTTAACCTAATTAGCACATCATTAGTTTTTGTGACAACCTGGTAGTATGTCGGAAGCACTAACAAACAAAGTGCTTGGTACGGCTATCTGAAGACATAGTTCTTGCTACTCTGTGTTTACTTATCCCCAATTAGCATGAAGTAATGTATAGGGGTATTTCTTTGTACAACATTCTTGTGATGTCTGGAGATTATGTCACTAAGTGCTTGTGCTACCTGCTAGAAAACGCGATAGCGCCGGGGGAAACACCGTCCCTGTTGCAGGGAAAGACTCCACCTGCACCGCCCACGCAGCGCCCGGTCTCTCCCTGCCGTCGGCGCTCCTCCAACACCAGCGCAACAGCAGAGGAGGGGAGATCGAGGGGCACGGAGAGACTTCATCTCCCAAGTGCCCTTGCGCTGTGTAGCTGACGCCGGGGGATGACGCGCCAGGAGGCGCCTTAAAAATCATCACTGTCCCCGGTGGAGCGGGGCTACCTGCTAGAAAACGCGATAGCGCCGGGGGAAACACCGTCCCTGTTGCAGGGAAAGACTCCACCTGCACCGCCCACGCAGCGCCCGGTCTCTCCCTGCCGTCGGCGCTCCTCCAACACCAGCGCGACAGCAGAGGAGGGGAGATCGAGGGGCACGGAGAGACTTCATCTCCCAAGTGCCCTTGCGCTGTGTAGCTGACGCCGGGGGATGACGCGCCAGGAGGCGCCTTAAAAATCATCACTGTCCTCCGCGTCGCGGGAGCAAAGGGCGGGCCCTCTACGGCCCTCCAAGGCCGGATAAGGCTGGTTTGGGCCACCCCACTAAAATCTGGTCTGAACCAAAAAGATCCGGCATCCACAAAGGTACTGAATTCCTATCCCCTGACTTTGTTTATTTTGGCAGCTACCGATAGTGCTTAAGGGGTCAGTCAGTAGATAAAGAGGTATAGACTGTCTAGGTATGAAGAAAGGGGCCAAGACGAATAGGATGCCCACCTTAAGGTCTAACACAAGACAGAAAGCCAATACACCACAGCCGTTACCGACCCTAACTTCAATCGATAGGATGCTGCAGCAAACTATAGGGGTAGTGGCAACTGCTATTGTCAATACCGAAAGACGGCTCTCACGGGGATTCATTTTGGGACACCACCACGCTGAACGGAGCATTGACTACCAATGCCCAGCTCACTACTATTTTCTAAATTGTTTAATACTCTTTTTAACTGTTTTTAAAGCGCCGACGGTAACACAGTTTAGAAGTGCTCCTAGCGGTTTTTAAACAGTCACATATATTCTGTTTTAGTCACAAATGTATTTTGATTGAAGAACTTACTTTGTGCAGTACTTGGCGTGTTCCCCGGTCCACCACTGAGCATTCAGGTTGTGTGGAGGGATAGATCGCCCAACAGGAAGTCTGAAACTTCACTTCCTGTTAGCGCCGAGGTTAGCAGTCCAGCTGCTCACCAACACTGGCATAAAAACAACTGAATCATCCAGCTCGGGGATTCATTTTGGGACACCACCACGCTGAACGGAGCATTGACTACCAATGCCCAGCTCACTACTATTTTCTAAATTGTTTAATACTCTTTTTAACTGTTTTTAAAGCGCCGACGGTAACACAGTTTAGAAGTGCTCCTAGCGGTTTTTAAACAGTCACATATATTCTGTTTTAGTCACAAATGTATTTTGATTGAAGAACTTACTTTGTGCAGTACTTGGCGTGTTCCCCGGTCCACCACTGAGCATTCAGGTTGTGTGGAGAGATAGATCGCCCAACAGGAAGTCTGAAACTTCACTTCCTGTTAGCGCCGAGGTTAGCAGTCCAGCTGCTCACCAACACCGGCATAAAAACAACTGAATCATCCAGCTCGGGGATTCATTTTGGGACACCACCACGCTGAACGGAGCATTGACTACCAATGCCCAGCTCACTACTATTTTCTAAATTGTTTAATACTCTTTTTAACTGTTTTTAAAGCGCCGACGGTAACACAGTTTAGAAGTGCTCCTAGCGGTTTTTAAACAGTCACATATATTCTGTTTTAGTCACAAATGTATTTTGATTGAAGAACTTACTTTGTGCAGTACTTGGCGTGTTCCCCGGTCCACCACTGAGCATTCAGGTTGTGTGGAGGGATAGATCGCCCAACAGGAAGTCTGAAACTTCACTTCCTGTTAGCGCCGAGGTTAGCAGTCCAGCTGCTCACCAACACCGGCATAAAAACAGGATGCCCCCCCGGACGCGCAGCGGACGTGCGCAGTGGGCACGCTGCGGGCGCGCCGAAGGCGCGCCTAAGGCAAGCTCGTCTGCGCCCGTCCGCGCCTGTCCCGGGCCCAGGGCCATACCCCCTGGCTCTGAGTCCATCCATCCTACTGGCATCCCTCGACGATATTCCTCAAAACAGCTAAGGGATCTTAATACCAGTAAGTTCAGCCCGTGTTGTGAGACCCTGTCACTACTCACCTACAGTATCACTGCCCCGGAAATTTGCCTGGGATGTAATTTTAAAATTCCCTTCTTTTCCACAATAACATGCCCTAGGACCAAGAACTATAAGCCCAAAAACCAGGACCCCAAACCTACATACCGCATGGCATTGGCCAACGTTCGCTCCCTTCCCAAACATCATTTAGAAATTAGCGAATGTATTGGAGATCAGGAACTTGACATTCTTTTCGTCACGGAATCGTGGGGGGATGCGGCCTCTGGCCCTGATTTCCGCGACGCCACTCCTGACGGATACTGTGTGGCCAGACTAGACAGAACTATAGGGAAGGGTGGTGGCTTAGCCATCATCCACAAAGCTATCTATCCTGTAAAAATAGAACCTATATATGGATTAGAATGTGAAGCTTTGGCTTACTCCATCTTTCTCAATCATAATCAAGCCTTCAAAGGCATTTTAGTCTATCGCCCCCCTGGACCCCGTGCACGTTTTCTTTCTTCTTTAGACAAACTTATAGAACTCTCATTAGAACCTCTTGACTACACCATTTTGGGTGATTTTAATTTTTACTTAGAAGGCACAGATGACAAGGACACCAGCCAGTTAATCTCTGACTTACAGGGAGTTGGACTTCAACAACTAGTCACGGCCTCCACCCACCAAGCGGGCCATACGCTTGATGGTGTATTCACTAATAATCCCCACATCTCAGTAGCTACCATTCTCCCTCTAGCATGGTCAGACCACTGTGCAGTCATCTTCACATTACCAGTCCATAACCCTAACCCCCCACAGAACAGAATCCTTGCACCTAAAAGCATCAAAGTCTGGAAGAGTCTCGACACCCCACTTCTCTCTGCTACCCTTACAAACTCCCCGTTTGAGGCTTCCCCAGACCCAATCCTGGCCTCTAATAGATACCAGGATTGGATTTAGGGGGTTGTCGATCAATTAGTACCTACCAAACGTGTCTTTCTCAACCGTGCTGTACCATCTGCGCCATGGTTCACCGAGGACCTTAGACTCCACCGACAGCACTGTAGAAACCTCGAGAGGCACTGGCGCAAACACTACAGCACCGAAGACAAACTAATCTATAAAAATGTTTTAGCAATATATAAAAGGGCCATCCTGAAAACCAAAAGGGAGTACTTTATATCCCAGATCGACATGTCGCAGAATTCAGCCAGGAAGCTGTTCCAAGTTGTTGACTCCCTAGCCAACCCCCCCACAGGCCCTCCAATTGAGGCATCTCAAGACCTTTGCAATTCTGTAGCTACATTCTTCGCAACCAAGGTCGCCAACATATACTCCACTTTTACCACTCCCAATTCTCCGGAAATTACTCCGTCCCATCCCCAGCCCCTTGTTCCGAGACCTAGTTTTTCCGCCTTTCACCCGGTCTCATCCCAACAGATCAGTAAACTCATATCCGTGAAGTTAGGATCCCCCTTAGACCCATGCCCACCTTCCGTATCTAACTCCATTATGGAGGCTATCACCCCCTCCTTGACAGACATTTGCAATTCCATTTTTCAAACAGGAGTCTACCCGGAAATATGGAAAAAGGCAATTATTAAACCACTGCTCAAGAAACCGTCTCTTGACCCTACTGAATCTGTCAATTATAGACCCATCGCCTGTCTCCCTTTCTCTGCTAAAATCTTTGAATCTGTGATGAACAAACAGCTGTCAGAATTCATTGATATGCATCAGCTTCTTGATGACACGCAGTTTGGCTTCAGGAGGGGCCACGGAACAGAAACCGCCCTGATAAAGGCCTCCGATGAAATCAGGAACATCTTAGAACACGGTGGGGCGGCGATCCTTATACTTTTAGATCTGTCCGCCGCCTTCGACACGGTTAATCATAACATCCTGATCAACCGTGTCGCAGCCTTGGGGGTCAACCATTCGGCAAAGGACTTACTTGCTTCTTTTCTGGCCAACCGCACGCAGGCGGTGAGATTGGGGGAATTTTATTCTCCCTTCTCCACCTTACCCTGCGGGGTACCCCAAGGCTCATCGTTAAGCCCTACACTATTTAATATATATGTAGCGGACCTAGCGAGAGTGATAAAAACTCACGGTTTATCTCTAACCACCTACGCTGATGACACCCAGCTGGTGTTGGCGGTTCATAGGGATGGACCAGCAGTTGCCTCGAGATTCCAGGAGGGGATGTTAGCCATCTGCTCCCGGATGTCGAGGAACTGCTTGAAACTTAACTCCGACAAAACCGAGGTTATGACCTTTGGCCACCTCTCACGGAATTGGTCCTCCATCTGGTGGCCCAAGCAAATAGGCCCCCCACCGATCCCGGTGAACAAGGTCAGAAACCTTGGAGTTATCTTTGATGACAGGTTGTCATTCAAACATCACGTGAATTCAGTAGTCTCTTCCTCTTTTTTCACACTGAAAAAAATCAAAAAACTACTTCCATACCTGCCAGCCTCAGCAGGAAAACCCCTGATTGCCACCTTGGTCTTCTCAAAAATGGACTACAGTAATGTGCTATTCCTTAACGCACAGGAACAAGTCCTAAACAAGCTGCAGTCCATTCAGAACGCGGCAGCTAGAGTCCTGCTCGGCATCCCCAAACAACACTCTACCTCTTTGGTCATATGCCACCTCCATTGGCTACGAGTTAGGAACACGATTAAATTCAAGGCACTCTGCATCGCATACAAAGCCATACATGAGACGGGACCTCGCTTCCTGAGGAATGCATTTCAGATCTATGCCCCAAAAAGATCGCTGCGATCAGCCTCCACTTTCCTGCTACCGGTTCCTCGCACTAAAACTGCCACTTGGGGAGATAGACGCTTTCTGGTGGCGACTCCAAAACTCTGGAACGCCTTGCCCCTGTCGATCAAAACCATTTTTGATCAATGACTCCATCTGCTGGCCCTTGTCCCTTAAAGATCAAAAGCGCCGAGACACCCCAGGGTATTTGTTGCGCTATACAAATTACATAAACATAAACATAAACATAAACATAAACTGGCGCCATCAATAGCGATCCAGGACTCAGAGGAGGGCCCTGTGGTGGTAATACCTGACGAACCTGACACTAGCTTCTCCTTAACTTCATCTTATGTAGAACTACCGTGTGCACAGGCAGTCACAAATACACCGAGAGACCCACAGACGTTCCGTTCTGATGTGTCCTCGTCGCCCAATCTAGAAAAGACGAACTTAGGCCACCCTATCACAACAAGAAGGAATGATGCCCATGGAAGTAAGCCTACTAAAAAGGGGGGGGCTCACAATAAATCTAATCACAATTTGGTGACACCAATAGCCAACAGCGCGCCTGGTATACCCTGTTGGATCGCTAATATGGTAGCAGACCTTAAGGCAGGGTTGGAAGAGTCAATTATTACCCATATTAAACCACTGATGGCAAAAATCGACAGACTCACTTCATTAATAAACAGCAGAGGGCCTGGGTTCGCTAAATCGACATCTACTCCAGCACCACATATCCAGACAAAGGGAAGTTTAAGCATACCAAGCACAACAGCTAGTAGCAGGGCAGTAGCAGATACTAACCTTTCAAAACAAAAGAACAGTGTAGTACCGCAAGCAACACCCACCCCTAAACCAATAGCTTCCCTTCAATCATCTCCCAGTAACAGCAATACATCGCTGACACAAGCAACCCAAGGACATGATAAGAACAGTCTGAGTGCACGTAAAGACACCACAGGCACTATTCAGAAAGAGAACACCACCCTACTAAAGAATAGCCTTCCTAAAAAAACAGAGGAAAAAAAAAAAGGTCCAACAAGTTTTCATACTATCAATCTTCCACCTCAGGCACTACCTTATGTAGTAGTTCTAACAGGGGTTCCCCCGCTAAAGGAAGGGAAAAAGGAAAACGACATAGAACTTAGAAACAAATGCGTGCAATGGCTAAGAATAAATAGGCCCTTACCGCCCCACATCTCTGGGGAAATACTCTCCGTAAGAAGAGGGGAATGGATAGGGAAGGGAATTAAAACTATAGCTGGAGACATCATAGCTATAAATTTTAGGGACACCTCAGCAGTGAACCATATCTGTAAAGCCCAAATGTGTGGCTTAACCACCAACATCTATCCATTACATTTATCATACGTTTACCCCCTGCCACCACAGAGACCAATTCACACATATATGGACCAATTTAGCAGAGCCCCTCACTTTGGGCAGCAAATTAGGCAGGAACAGTGGCAAGCACCATGGCAGGCCCCCCCTTACACGACTCAACCTTGGTAATGCACGAACACTGGAACAGGTATTGCGTTCTGGACGAGGTGGATTGACTCTCACAGGCCCAAAAAAGTCCATCTCAACCCGTTAGTGTACCCCTAGAGAAAGAATCTCTTCAATCAGGGAGTACCACACCTATTGTGGCTCCAGGGATTAGCAGTGTAAGGAGCCCTACCGTAAAAGTTATAGCAAATGAATCGGTAGATATAAAGGGACAAGGAAATCAGGCAGAGCCGAAGGAAGGAAACATTCAGATCATAGCCGACAGCTTAATAACAAAGGGAAAGGACAGGGCCCCTAGTACAGCAGGGGACGACGCAAATAGGCGTGGTAACCAGGATGGTGTGAAAGTCATATCCTGGAATATAGCCGGGGTGGCGGCCAAGTTTAAATGTCAGGAATGGAGGGATTACATAAACAGCTTCCAAATTATATGTCTCCAGGAGACCTGGGCAATTGAGCCTTGCCAATATATATTGGATGGGTTCAAATGTTTTGCGGTACCAGCTGTAAGGGCGGCATCAGGGAGAGCAATTGGGGGGCTACTCATTTATGTAGACCTCCGTATACAAGGGTCATGATCCAATTTAAAATGGGAATCAGCGAATATGCAGGCAATAGGCTTCAGTAATAAAGGGTTAAATCTTATGGTGGTAAACTGGTATAATGCCGTGGGATCAAACATCAGAAGTAACACCATAAAAGAACTGGATGATAACCTACAGGCACAGCTAGTATCCAACAAGTCCGCCAGGAACCCGTACATTATCCTTGCAGGAGATCTCAACTGTCATTTGTGGGAGAGATTAAGACCAATCAATAGGGAATGGTCAAGATGTCCAGTTATAAATGGTCCCCACTTCATCCATTCTGTAGAAGGGCTGGAAATGGACAACCTCATTAATACGCACAATTTGACACATGTAATGGATCTAATAAAGGTAGATAATGTTGGAGAACCTAACCCAACATTCAAAGGCAGAGGATGTCATTCCTACATAGATTTCATCATGGTTTCCCCCACACTCAGAAATTGGATTCGCCACTTTAACATCGAATTTAGCCCCTTTAGCGACCACAATCCTTTGGTGGTGGACCTAAATTGTTTTAATTTCGAAAAAGCAGAGGGTAAAACTGACACAATAGAAAAAGTTACAGACCAAGGGAGGAGACTAAGGTGGTCTAAGGTAAATGGAGACGAATTCTACCGCAACCTTGTAACCAAAGGCCAAAAATCAATAAATGGTTGCCTTGACGAAAGCATGACAGGAGAAAGTGTGGTCAGGGCATTTGAAGAAATAGCCTGCCTGGTGGATGGTCTATTAAAGACAACCAAAGGATTAAAATCAACCCAGAACCCACGTTGGTTCGACCATGATTGCACCAAGGCACTTAAAGACCTAAAAAAATGCCTGAGTCAGAGACCAAGGGATTATTCCGACATAGCTCGTAGTAGATCTAATTATAAAAAAAAATGAAATCTCGCAAACTAATCCTGCAAAGCCAAGCATGGGATGACCTAAGGGAGGCGGCAGAAAGGAGGGATATTGCCACTTTTTGGAAAGTCATCAATGATCCATGCTTCAGAGACCCGAGTGGGCCACAAATGGTGAACACACTATTACCTGAACAATGGTATACCCATTTCCATAGTCTGTATAGTCATACGAGACCGCCACTGCAGGAGGAAGGAATAAGTCCTTCAGTACCCGCCAGCTTAGACTTCTCTCTCACAGAAGTGAAATCTACAATCTCAGGGCTATCGAAAAATAAAGCGCCAGGCCCGGACGGCATCCCGCCGGATCTTTACTTGAGTAACATTGATTTGTGGGCCCCCATCCTTACGAGGGTCCTGAATGAGGCAGTAGTGGCAGGACTGCCCCGTTCCTGGTCCTCGGCAACCATCGTCCCAATCTACAAAAAGGGGAATCGGGAGAACCCCAATGTTACCGTCCTATATCACTAATTGACGTGACAGCCAAGGTCTTGGGGCGTGTCATCCTAAGCCGGTTACAAACTTGGGCAGAGGACAATGATATTTTAACTGACACGCAATACGGGTTCAGAGAAGGGAGATCAACAACAGACCAATGTCTAAACTTATACCTCCTGACGGCTAAGTACACCATTGCCAGCAAAGGGGTTATCCATATGGGGTTCATGGACCTTTCGGCGGCCTTTGACCGCGTCAACAGACACAAATTATGGGCCCTGATGACAAGTTTAGGGGTGGACCAGGGGCTAGTCAACATACTAAAAGCCCTACATTGGGAGACCACAGCCTCAGTGAGATACACGCAAGAGGGAATGAAGACAGAACCATTCTCATGCACAAGCGGGGTGCGCCAGGGCTGCATATTAGCTCCATTCCTTTTTTCACTATACATTAACAACTTGGATAAAGAGCTAGTGAAGTTGAGTGTTGGCTGCCCCCAAATAGGGCCGCGCCCGGTACCTGTCCTCTTATACGCGGACGATGCCGTGTTGCTGGCCTGCACCTCGCTGGGACTTCAAAAATTGATTGATGGTTTTGTAAACTTCATGAACTCACTGGACCTTGCAGCAAACTTGGAAAAATCGTATGTCATGTCAATTGGCACAAGTTCCAAAAGGACCTTTGTACACAAGATAGGATCCCATAGGCTGGGAAGGGTGAAGTCATTTTCCTACCTAGGAGTCTCTTTCGATGAGAAATTGGATTTCAGAGGTCTCATCGAAAAACACGCAGCTAAACTGGTGGCATCAACGGGTGCCATAATGGCCTATGGGAGGAGACTTGGAAGATGGTCGCCGGAGCAGATTCTTAACCTGTACTGATCTATTGTTTGCTCCAAAGTAGCTTATGGGGCGGAAGTATGGGGCTTCAAGACGAACCACGTGTGCCAGATCCAAACAGAGGAAAATAAGTTCTTCAAAAGGCTTTTAAAGGTTCCCCAGAGTACATCCTCGTATATCACACATAATGAATTGGGGGAATCTTACATTGAAGACAGAATAAAGATCAGACCGCTTCTGGCTTGGATCAAAATTTGGATGAACCCAGAGGCAAATCTGAGCCGACAACTTATTAAAGACTGCATGAGCCGGGACAAAGGGGGACAGATCCCGTGGTTAAAGTATGTAAAAGACTCCTGGGAAACAATAGGCTGTAAGAATTACTTTTCGGATCCTGAGTCCATGACTAACCAAAATAAGACTCAGGTTAAAAAAAAGTTTGAGCTATTGGTATTGTAAATGACAAATTTTGTATTTATGTGTTGGTTTTGAAAATAGCGAAATTAATAGCTTTGTCATTTACAATGCTAATAGGTATAGCTTTCGCAAATGTGACACCTATAGCATTTGTAATGCAATATGTGTTTTATTTACGTGACTTACATGTATTGATATTACAAATAAATGGCTTTTATTTATTTTTTAATAATTAATACTTAAATAAAAGTTATTGTAATTTCTAATGGCAATAGCCTAAAGTTTTGTAAATAACTTTTGTGAAGATTATGTTCAGTGTATTTTATTGTGATGTGGGACCCGCTTGATGAGCTCCTGAGAACGACAATCAAGGACAACTACGTGCGCACCCCCCCCCCCCCCCTCTTTTCTCTTTTCTTCTCCAGTGGAGGGAGAACAATAGATATATATGACCGCCAACTGTGTACCTATATCTGTATATATATATTTTTGTACGACCTTCTTTTGTATACCAATAAAAAATTTCTAATAAAAAAAAAAAAAAAGAAAATCCAAGAATAGATGTGAAATATTAACATATTTTTTGTGACATTTATAATAAAGCTTGAAAACATTGAGAGAACATATTTGAACTAGTTGTTGTTGAATGGTTGCACAGATTGATGCTGTGGTGGCGCGGAGTGATGTTGTGGTGCCCCTGAGTGATGCTGTGGTGGTGCGGAGTGATGTTGTGGTGATGTGATATATAGAGTGAGGGCGACAGATAGATAGAGAAAGGGCGATAGAGTGGGGGCGATGGATAGAGTGGGGGCGATAGATAAATAGAGTGAGGGTGATAGATAGATAGATAGATTGATAGAGTGAGGGCGATAGATAGAGTGAGGGCGATAGATAGATATAATTATGTGGCACTGAGTGGTATTGTGTGGAGTGTGTGTGTTGCATTCAGCAAAGTGTAATTATGGGGCGTGAAATTATGTAGCACTGAGTGGTATTTGGATTGTATGTTGCATTGAGTGCAGTGTAATTATGTGGCGTGTAATTATGTGGCACTGAGTTGTATTTGGAGTGTATGTTGCATTGCGTGCAGTGTAATTATGTGGCGTGTAATTATGTGGCACTGAGTGGTATTTGGAGTGTATGTTGCATTGAGTGCAGTGTAATTATGTGGCGTGTAACTATGTTGCACTGAGTGGTATTTGGAGTGTATTGTTGCATCGAGTGCAGTGTAATTATGTGGCGTGTAATTATGTGGCACTGAGTGATATTTGGAGTGTATGTTGCATTGCGTGCAGTGTAATTATGTGGCGTGTAATTATGTGGCACTGAGTGGTATTTGGAGTGTTTGTTGCATTGAGTGCAGTGTAATTATGTGGCGTGTAATTATGTGGCACTGAGTGGTATTTGGAGTGTATTGTTGCATTGAGTGCAGTGTAATTATGTGGTGTGTAATTATGTGGCACTGAGTGATATTTGGAGTGTATGTTGCATTGCATGCAGTGTAATTATGTGCCAGGTAAAGGGTTCAATCTGTAACATGCAGGATGCTGTGAGAAGGTACTGGTGGGCTATGAAGGTGATGGGGAATAGGAAGGGACGGTTGTTTATGGAGACGAACAACAATGCAGGATGATGATGCATTATCTCTGATGGCATAGAGTACAGTAACTCAATCAATGATTGCTGCCCTTAAGTGAAGTGTATGAGGTGCAGTTTGGTCAGTGCGCCCTGATACACGGCGATGCCGGTTTGGTGTTGTATTCTGTTGCCAGTGATTGATGCCTGCTGCATTGTGTGGTCTGTGGGGGCTGGATACAGGGTGCTGTCAATGATGATACAGCAAGTAGTTTCTGTGAGTCGAAAGTGGGAATGGGCAATGTCTGGAGTGTTGGGTAGCAAATGGAGCGAGGACAGTAGTTTCTCGATAGAGGGTGACTGTGTAGTGGGCAGTTGGTGCTGGGAGCGAGAAGCTCTGAGGCAGGATGCGTTGGATGCTGGAAGTTGTCAGTGACTGACGCCTGTATCTAAAATGTGAAGCAAAGTTTGCGAGCAGGATGGTGGATGGCACTTGCGAGGTTGTGCTGGCTTTGGCAGTTGGGCGAAGTCAGTGGGTTTGTTTGTAATAGTTGCTGACACATCTTTTTTGGTGGGTGGAAGCTAAAGGCTGGTGTTGCCAGGGTCGGACCTCAGTAGAAAGGGAGGGGTTCAGCGCACTCACCCGGGCTGGTAGCCCCCGCAGGAGCCCCCGTGGGCTGACTGTGGCCCGCACTGTCTCTTCCTCGCCCTCCACCAGCTCTATTGCGGTCCGCAGGCTGCGTTGCTTGCTAGAGCGCCGGTGCTTCCAGCACAGATAGCCCAACAGGCCGCTTAGGACCACAACCAGGCTGATGTTGTAGTAGCCAGCCATGTAAACGGGTGCCAGCAGTGCCAACAAAGCTCTGCGCAGCTGCAGGAAGCACGGGTGGAAGGAAGCAGGGGGGGCATGGCAGTCTGAGGACAAGGGGGCGAGGGGGGGCATTGTGGAGAGACTGGGAGAAGAGACACGGGGGGCTGTGTGGGATTCAGAGCCGCCGGGGCACCTGGTGAGACAGGAAGTATGAGACAAGGGGGCCCCGGGCTGCAGGGGAGGGGGGGCTTGAGGGAGCATGATATCTCACCCACAGCACGGACATTACCCAGGACAAACAACTGCAAACAAGAGCTATAAGCGACAGGCAGGGCGCCGCTCGCAGCCAGGGGGCCCCTCAAGAGTTGATCGTTTTTCAGTATCGATCAATTTCCCCCTCTCTCTGGGCCTGATCGCCGCATCTGCGTGAGGAACGCAGCGATCAGACAGGTAATCAAGGAGCCCTCCCCTGTGGAGTGCGCCCGACCCTGTGAGAATGAAGAGCAGAGTCACCCGCAGGGCGCAGGACAAAAGAGAGAATGAGGGCTCAGATCACCCAGGGTGAGGGGAAGGCACCGAGGTGAATGAAAGGGGCACGAGAGCGGCAGGTGTGAGCACAGCAGCCAAACACGTGGTGCACGAAGAGGAGCACAGCTTATTTATTTATTAATTTTATGCGTTTTTATACAGCGCGGACTTTACCCGAAGGTGTCAGAGGCTTCACAATAGGAACAGGAATGAAACATGAGGAGAAAATTACAAGTGAGCAAATTACAAGAGCAAACGTTAAGTTACATGAGGCAAAAGTGACAATTAAGAGCAAAAAAAATACACGAGGTAGCAAACAGTGGATTACAGGAGGAAAAAGTGACGTGTGCATGTTACAGAAGCGAACAAAGTACAATTAGAGGTAATATACTGCAATTTTCTGTGGAGGAGAGTGGCTTTAGTGGAGAGACGTCTATAATAGCAACATTGGTGTAAACGTGGACATGATTATTCCGTGAGGGGAGATTAATCACGGACTTCAAAACCTGTACCGGACACTCAAGAAGGAGAATGTGCCTAGAAGCAAAGATGTCAAAGCCAAAGCAAAGCTTTTCATGGGAACAGAGATAACCATAATGGATCCAAAAGGCTCACCAGAGCCTGTAGTTGCAAACACTGTGAGCCTGTCATTTTGAAGCAGCTGGATAAACCGAGCGGGCTGCTTAAGCAAAAAAAACGGAAGTCAGGCACTTTTGCCTGAGACGGGGGCGGGGCCTGCAATCCGGCAGGAAGTCCCGCCTGCCGCCGCCGAGGAAGAAGTGGAGCCGGCCGACTGATGGCCTCTCCGCAGCCCGGGGCTCCCAGGTGCTGGAGGGAGCCCCGGAAGTGAAGTCCTGCCCCCTGGTACCAGCGCTGCCGTAGATGAGACACTGAACACGCCGAAAGAGCCCGGTAAGTGGTGGGGGTGGGGGTGGGGGGGGGGGTGTGGACGCGCGTGTGTCTGTGTGTGTTCAAATGTGTCTGTGCGTGTGTCTGTGTGTGTGCGCGTGGGTTTGCGTGTGTGTATGCAGTGTGTGTGTGCCTGTGTATGGCTGTGTATGTACGCATGCGTGAGTGTAGAGTGTTTGCGCAAGGGAATGAGGCAGGAGAGGGGCACGGCACCGTGTGCGCTCACGAGGTCAAAACTGAGCAGATCTGCGCTCGTGCACCCTCTCCTGTCCACATTCCCAAAAACGGGTGACATTAGTTGTCGAAGCAGACTGCAATCAATGCTTACGCATTGAATGCAGGTCGTGCTTCGACCTAACTATATTCTGATTGGTCATTCGCGAAAAGGGCCCGTAAGGAAAAGGGGAAACTGTCTGTCATGGCGCATTGCTTGCTGAAAAAAATCATGCAGAATGGAACCATACTTGGCGGTGATGTATAATGCGCAGGAAAGATTTTACATGACTCGCTTCAGACTAAATCTCCTACATCACCTACTTGCCGTCCCCTCGGGCTTTACAAAAACAGTGGAGTTGAAGGGTACCTGCGGCTGCGACACTAGGTCTCCGCAGGATACCCTTAATTTTGTTTTACTTTGTCCCTTTTATTCAGTCCCTAGGCGTAAGTTTTTAGTTGGGATCTTGAAAAAAAAGAAACTGGGACAGGCGAAAGCAGCGCTACTCTTTCTGCAAGAAGCTTCAGATCCCCACACTTAATTATGTATAATAAGCTTCATCAAGATGACAATGAGAATAAGGAACACACGGGAAGCGATGGATATTTAAAAATCTGTAAATTCTAGCCCTAGACTTCAGTAAATCCCCACTAATGAAAAGGTCGCCCCACTTTGAGGATATTTTGGGATATTTTATACCTCTTTTTTAACTTGTCTTTTTAAACTTGTATTTTTATAAACAATGTTTTTTATAATGAATGTATGTTGATATTTTATGCTCTTTTATGGTACTCTTTGAAGTGCCGAATAAAGATATTTGAAATGAAATGAAAGTGCTTGTGCTACATAGTGCTGTGCCTTCAACAGTAGGACATTTTAGCGCTACCTAAGGTACTATGACTCCTGTTATACCACCAGGATTACTTACACTGTTCTAGTTTCTTTGCATTTAAATATATATGCCTTCTGGTCTATTCATAGGATTCTTGCTGCAGGTTACTAGGTGAGTGTAGGTATTTTTTGTAATTCATAAGTCTGCCTAGTGAGAGTGGTTCCTTATCCCTGTTGTGTCTTTCCTGTCCTATTAGGTGCTACCCTGAAGGTCATATGCTGGGTTCCTAGACCAGGGAAGGACCAGAACACCTGCAGTCCAGTTTATTATTTTCTCCCTTTGCCCCCGGGCACGACCTCACGCAGTAGGTTTTCTTTCCCTCTGCTGGGGGTTATGGTTTAGGGACCTGGGAACATTATCTACTATCATCGTTCCCGCTGGCCCCAAGGCAAAGGTTAGTGACGTTGTTATTACCTTGTGCTACTGACGATCCTGACATTTTGTGGCATGGGATAATTGTGGGCAAACATACACTGCCGGTTCTCAGGGTGCCCTAAGCGATGCGTATCTGCTTTAGGGTTTAGAATATTCAGCAACTCTGTAGTAGTAGATTCCCTTTAAGGGTCTAATCTTTTCAGTAGCATCTTACACCACAGAATGCAGTCACAAATACATCCTTGTTTTTTCTGATCTCTTTGAGTGTTCAGTTGTGTCTAATGTTATTGTGAAAGTTGTGATGGGTAAGTAAGGCACAGGGTCCTAATTAGAAAAGGGAAAACACCATTCTTGTCATTTGGAAGTGCATGACACTATTGTAGGCTTCGCACACTGCAATAATCTGACTGGCATTCCTTGTCAATGAGAATCATGGCTCATGGAAAAGAAGCAAAACCCAGACTTCCAAATATCCCATGACTGATGGTGAGTGGTTTCCTGGGGACAAATTGCTCCTAATTAGTTCTCTGAAAGGATGTTGTTCTCAGGGATGACTTTCTTTCTATTGGGATTCCTGTATTGGTTTGTAGGATACCGGTTGTGTTATTGGTATAGGGTAAGAGTCAGTGACACAGTGACATATCCTGCTAACTTCCATTACTAGGCTTTCGGTGTTATCAGGTGGTTGGCAGTGTTGAATATGAGTCAGGAAAGGTGGCATTATATACAATGAGTGACAGGAAATGGCAAGTGAAACTATGAGAGGAGATTGAGAATACAGAATGATCAAAGATGAATGGGAGTATGTAGCAGTGATAGGGGAAGTGGGCAGTGATGGGAGAAAGTGACCTTGAGAGGAGAAGGATACAGAAGTGGAGAAGCGGACAGTGACAGAGGGGATGTGAATAATGGTGTAAGAGAGGTTGACTGTATTGAGAGATTAGGGGCAGTGACATGAAGCGGTGTTCAGTCACAGTAAGAGCTGGGAAAAGTCACTGGACAGGTAGATAGTGTTGGGAGAGGGACAGGTTTTGGAGATTTAGGGATGACATAGGGTGTAGCGGTTACATGCATTTAATGGTACTCTAATATCAGGAAAAACAGTCCCGTAGGCAGTTGTTGAATCTCCCCACTCAATCTCTTCATGGTCTTTGCACAAGGAGACGGGCCTCAAGATTGTTTTTAACGCTTTACTATACTAGCACTGTTGTTGCTGTGGGTATCTGTCTCTCTGTAATGCAAACCCGCCGCAACGTTAAACTGACAAACCCTGTCTAAGTATCCTAATATGCCTAGTTGTAACAGAATGTGGTTAATTGTAAAAGGGATGAATGCTCTGGTATAGGATCTGTTCTTACAGCTCCCAGAGATATTTGGAAAAATGAGGAACAGTTGGCAAAACAGGAATATGTAATATTAATTCGGAACCAATATAATCCTCTGAAGACAAGTGCAGGGGTTGATCCTCATTTAAGATAAGTACAAAACCTTAATAATGTCACGTTTTAATAAGACTAATACTGTGTGTCAATCATCATATGGAATCATTTCCGAATGGGTGGCAATTGCTGTCCTATTAGAAGGTTACAGTGCAAACTTACATGCACTGTCTTCTTTTTTTTTTAAGTTTGACTTATTGAAGAAATAAAGAAAGAGAGGAGAGGGGGAGGAAGAGAGAAAACAGGAAATGGATACAACAATATAATATATCAGAATGAGGAATATTAGCTAAAGTAAATACAAAAAGAAAATCAGTAATATAATAAAACTTTCATGAAAGGCATATATAACAAGCATGAGGATTGCATGAACATAACATATGTATATAATTAGAAATACAGTATAGTACAGTGAAATGTAAACTTGTAATATAAAGGCAAGAAGGAGATCATGGAGGTTTACGCACCTCGACAGTGTTAAGGTCTGGAGAGGCATGTGTTGGGGCAGAGAAAGAAAGATATGTAACCAAAGGAAGCCAAATCAGGTCACATTTAATTGCCAGGGAAATGGGGGATACATAGCTAGTATCTAGTCGATGGTGAAAGCAAACTGCATTCCACCAGGAAAGATAGGAGACATTTGCAGCTTGCTTCCAATTAGAGGTAATGGTATGGAAAGCCACAGCAATCAAAAGGTCAAGGAGGAGGTAATGACGAGGAGACTGGGGGAGTTCCGGTGGCAGGGAACCTAGAAAAATTTGTGAAGGGGAAAGGGGGACTTGAAATTGAAAAATCTTCTGGATTTTCTTCCAGATTAGTTGCCAAAATTTAGAGATAGGAGGGCATTCATACAGCATATGTTTGAGATCTGCAGAGGGACAAGAGCATGACCAACAAGTAGGGGGGGAGTCTGAAGAAAAGCGGGATAGGGAAAGTGGGGTGAATAAAATCCTGTGATAAATAAAATATAAAGTTTGAGTAGTATTAGCAGCTCTAGAGGTCCTATGAAGTTTATTCCAAAGTTTATCCCAAAGAAGTACCCACCAATCCTGAGAGAGATCAGATTCCCAGGCAGTTTCGATTTTAGATTTTACTCTGTCATTAGAAAAACGAAAAGAGTCATAAAGAGCAGATGCGGAGGGAGTGGCTTCTTAAAGTAAGGAAGTGGGTTTGCGGGCTAGAGGAATATCAGTTGAAGATGGTAAAGAGCGGAGGTAAGTGATCAGGACTGGATGAAGAGCAGTGTATTGTGATCGAGCAGAGGAGGGTAGCAAGAAAGAGGACTGAAGATCCGTGAAGGAGAGAGGAGAGCCTTGGGAAATCAACTGAGAGACCCAACACAATCCCCGAGAATGCCAGGACTTCCAAAAGATGGTGCGGTTACAGATTCGGAGAAGTGAATTATTCCAGATCGGTTGTTCGTGAGTAGAAACAAGAGAGGGATAAGAGGAGGTCAAGTAGGGTAAAAGGAGAGTGCGAGAGAAAGAGATAACAGGTGTAAGAAGACGGGCTGGGGAAGACGATAAAGACAAGAATTTGCAAAAATTCCATAGCTAACCAGACGGGGGGGGGGTAATAAGGAAGGTCTTGAGAAAACCAGCGGGCAGTTTGTTTCATAGAAAAGGCACGGTGATATTCCTTAAAATCCGGAAATCGCACACCAGAATGAGATTTGTCTTTACGTAAGGAGGCAAGAGCTATCCAAGGACGTTTACCATTCCACAGAAATTTCAATAATAAAGAATCAATCTTTTTGAAGAAAGAAATCGGAATACGCAGAGGGAGCATTGAAATGGTATAACGAAGAAGGGGGGATAACATCATTTTTATGGAATTAAGTCTACCCCACCAGGACAGAAAAAGTGAATGCCAACGTGAGATAGCGGTGTCCATTTTCTTGTAAATGTAATTAAAGTTTAGTTTGAGAGTGTCAGATAAGAGAGGAGCAAACCAAACACCTAGATATTTGATTTTGGAAGGCTGCCAGGAAAAACCAGTTTGAGAAAAAAGATGTTTCTGGCACGTAGAGTTAAAGGGGAGGATTTCGCATTTATCGGCATTGAGGCGATAACCAGAAACCACGGAAAAGGAAGAGACTTGCTGAAGAAAGGAAGGAATAGAGGAAACAGGGTCAGAACAATAGAAAAGGATATCGTCAGCATAGACTGAGAGTTTGACCTGATGAGAACCAAATTGAAATCCCTTTATACTGTCATCCAGACGAATCTTAGTAAGGAAGGGCTCTAAGGCTAAAACAAAAAGCAAGGGGGATTAAGGGAAACCTTGTCCAACACCCCTATGTAAAGAGAAATAATCCGATGTCATCCCGTTGACAAAAATGGAAGCCTGAGGGTTAGAATAGAGTAAAGAGATGATAGAGATGAATTTGGGAGGTATGCCAATCCAACGCAAAGCCTGGAACATAAAATCCCATCCAATCCTATCAAAGGCTTTCTCCGCGTCCAACGAAATGGCTGCGAAAGGGAGATCTAGAGAAGAAGCCTTACCAAGAATGTTAAGGAAGACACGTGAATTGTCGGAGGAAAGACGACCCTTGACAAAACTTGATTGTTCAGGACCAACTAGATCGGGTAGGAGGGGATCCATACGCAATGCTAGAATCTTAGCTAGTATCTTGTAGTCGGTATTGACCAGGGATATCGGTCTATAATTTTTGCATAAAGAGTGATCCTTGTCCTCTTTGGGGATTAGGCAGATTAAAGCTTGTTGGAAAGAACCATGTGAAGAACCTGCTGAAAGAAAGGATTGAAATAAGAGTAAGAGTTTAGGAAGAAGGAAAGAGGCGAAGTGGCTATAAAATTCAATAGTAAATCCGTCAGGACCCGGAGCCTTACCGTGCCGTAATTTAGAGACAGCGAGGGAAAGTTCAGAAAGTGTAATGTCCTGTTCCAGAGAAGTGAGATCAACATGAGAAGCCGGAGGAGAGGGAAGAGAGTGAAAGTAAGAGAGAAGATCCGAAGATTCCGGGACCCGTTCGGGAGTGTAAAGAGTGTCATAAAATTTGGCAAACTCAGTGAGGATGTCTTTATCTTTAAATCTAGATTCACCAGAGGAAGTCTTTATGGATTCAATCTTTGTACGTTACTGTCTTATTTTCAAGTAATTCGCTAGAAGTTTCCCCATTTTATTTTTACCACCATAATATCGGGAATTACATTTTAACAAAAGGTTAGAGGCAGCATCGGTAGTGAATTTATTAAATGAGATTTTTGCATCAATAAGTTTTTTTAGGGAAACCTCAGATTTAGAAGAATAGTAGACTTGTTCTAAGTGTTTAATATCTGCTAAAATTTGATTAGACTTGAGCTCCCAGAGTTTCTTCCTTCGAGCCACAAAATTAATGATAAAACCTCTAGAAGCTGCTTTAAAAAAGTCCCAAACCGTAACAAAAGAGGAATCAGGGGTGTGATTAAGGAGAAAAAATTCAGTGGCAAAAGCAGTAAATTCAGAACAAAAAATAGGTTTCAAAAGTAAAGCGTTGTTGAAACGCCATCTGCCAGAATGAGGGGAAAATGGAATTAGGTCGAGGTCTACAAAAACCGGAGCGTGATCGGAGAGCAGAATGGAGCCAATTTCAGAGCGAATGGCATGTTGGGACAGGGATTTGCTAAGGAAAATATGATCAATGCGGGATTGTGATTGATGGGAAGGGGAGAAAAAACTGTATTCTCTAAGGTCTGGATTACACAGTCTCCATATATCTACCAGAGCATTGTTTTGAAAAGCGTTAACAAATTGGGTGTGCATTCTGGAAGGAACAAATTTGACTTTTGAGTGTCGGTCAGTGAAGGGATCCACGACTTGGTTACAATCTCCTCCGAGAAGGATGTAATCGCCGGAGAGGGAGGACAATTTGTCAGAGATAGAGGGCCAAAAGGTTCGGTCAATCCCGGTAGGGGCATACACATTAAATAGGGTGAGGGGAATATTGTCAATAAGAAGTGTAACAATAACCCAACGGCCATCAGCATCACATTCGTGAGGAATTGAGGAAACATTTAACTTTTTATGCAACAAAATCACAACACCATTTTTCTTGTTAATCGTGGGGGAGCATAGAGCATGACCCACCAAACAACGCTTACGCTTCAAAGCTTCTGACTCTGAGAGATGAGTCTCCTGTAGGAGGGCAACATCCGTCTTGAGCCTTGCCAAATGTGATAAAACCCTTTGCCTTTTAATAGGATTATTTAATCATTTAACATTCCATGATGTAACACGGAAGGAAACAGCATAAAGAAACAGCTAATAGCAACATGCTCGTTAAATGCATTAAAATAATCTGAGAGAACTGAGAAGAAACGAGAACATAGTAGAGAGAAAGAAGGGGTATGAAAAGAAAAGAAGAATGAAAAGATAGAGGAGTCTAGAATAGGAACAATACTGAGTCCGAAAAAGAAAAAGGAGGAGCAGAAGAGAAGAAAGTAAAGAGGAAGAGAAGACAAAGAAAAGAATAGATGAAAAGAGTCCAAGAAAAGAGAATCAGGAAAGAGGACAGAAACAATAACGATCAAGAAGACAGTACATGTCCAAAACGAACGACTGAGAGACATACTTACGAAAAACGAAAAAACCCAAAACAGGAATGGGGTGTGGTGGTGGCAGGAGACGACGACGACAACATCCAGATCGAACACCAGACCTCAATTACCATGACATCAAAGGGCAGCACGAAGAAACATTAAGGTAAAATAGGGTGATGAGGAGAGGGGAAATATCTGTTAAAGGAAGAGAAACAGTAGGATAAATGCATGGTCTGAAATAAACAATAGGAGAGATGGGTTGAACAGTTGGTAAACAAAAGAGGAAAAGTCAACCATAATGACAACATTAGGTACTTCATAACATCATCAGTGCCAACGAGGAGAACACCAGAGCCATATTATACTGAGATGTAAAAAGTTAACAAAACCAGTCAACCGGGCCTGGATATATCCATGACATCAGGACCATGCTGGCGAAGAAAAGCTTGTAGGGCCGCAGGGTCCTCGTAGGTGGTTGTTCTGTCTTTATATGTAACCTTAAAGAGACAAGGATGCAAGAGGCCATATCTAGCATTAAGGCCTCTTAGCTGCGGTCTCATATCCAAGAACTTCTTCCTCCGCTCCGCGGTGGCTTTGGAGACATCCTGCGAAAGATAGAGACACCCGACATCAACACCCGACATCAACACCCGATATCGCCATAGCCATCCCGGACAATTACAAGATTATCCGAAAAGACCGCACCAACCAAACAGGAGGAGGCATCGCCATCGTCCATAAGAACACCATCAAAATCACGACCAGCTCCGACGATAACCTTACAACCGCCGAACACCTCCACTTCCAGATCCACACCGACCCCAGGACCACACTCAGAGGCACCCTCATCTACAGGCCACCAGGACCCCGCACACAATTCAGCGAAGACATCACTGACTTCATCAGCCCACACGCCCTCCCCTCCGAGGACTACATTCTACTGGGAGACCTCAACTTCCACCTGGAAAATAACAACGACAGCAACACCTCCACCCTTCTTGACAACCTGACCAATCTCGGCCTCAAACAACTTGTTGACACCCCCACCCATGTAGCCGGACATACGCTCGACCCAATATTCACCTTCAGCAAACACATCTCCTTCGATCGCACCACAGCTCTCCACTGGACGGACCACAGTTGTGTTCACTTCAGCTACAAAACCACCTCGACCCACAACCCCCCACAACCTATCCCCCGAAGAAAATGGAACAAAATCACCACCGACCAACTCCTCACATCGATCAACCAAAACCCACCCGACCTTTCATTGGACCCAAACCTAGCTGCCATCAAATTCAAACAATGGATCACTCACAGCGCTGACGAATTAGCACCCATGAAAAACCATCACCCAAACAAGACAGCAAAAAGACCCCCTGGTTCAACGATGAACTAAAAAAATCCAAAAAACTATGCCGAACTCTCGAGAAAACATGGAGAAAAAACCCAACCACCGACAACATGACCACCTTCAAGGCAGCCACCCGCAAACACCACCAGCTGATCCGAGCCACCAAGAAATCAGCACTCAAGAATCGACTCGACAACAACGCCCATAACAGCAAGGAACTATTCAACATCGTCAAAGAATTCACCAACCCCACCGCAGCCTCAAACGACATCACTCCCTCCCAAGACCTCTGCGATTCGTTATCCTCCTTCTTCTACAACAAAATTGCCGACATACATAACAGCTTCGAAAACAGTTCCAACAAACAATCCTCTCCACCCCCCTCAGAACCTAAACCGCCCTCTCACAATCTCAGCTCCTGGAACCCAATCACCACTGAAGACACCATCCGCCTCATGAATTCCATCCACTCTGGCTCGCCAACCGACCCATGTCCCCACCACATCTTCAACAAAGCAGACTCCATCATCGCACCCCATCTCCGAGATATCATCAACTGCTCCTTCATCTCTGCCTCCTTCCCAGAAAGCTGGAAACATGCCGAAGTCAGCGCCCTCCTGAAGAAACCCACAGCAGACCCCTCTGAACTTAAAAACTACCGCCCCATATCCCTCCTCCCATTCCCGGCCAAAGTCATTGAAAAAGCCGTCAATAGCCAACTTGCCGTCTTCCTCGAATCCAACAACTCCCTCGATCCCTCACAGTCTGGCTTTCGAGCCAAACACAGCACTGAGACCGCCCTCATCGCTGCAACAGACGACATCCGAACACTACTGGACAACGGAGAAACAGTGGCCCTCATTCAACTCGACCTCTCCGCCGCCTTCGACACTGTCTGTCACAGCACACTCATACAACGCCTCAGCAACATCGGCATAAAAGGAAAAGCCTTAGACTGGATCATCTCGTTCCTAGCTGGGAGCACTCAGAGAGTCCGACTTCCCCCGTTCAAATCAGAGGCCACCGAAGTTATCTGCGGTGTACCACAAGGATCATCACTCAGTCCCACCCTCTTCAACGTTTATATGAGTCCACTCACTTCCATCGCGCGTCAACACAACCTTAACATCATCTCCTACGCTGACGACACCCAACTGATCCTTTCCCTCACCAAAGACCCCAACACCGCCAAAACCAATCTTCATGAAGGCATGAAAGAAGTAGCCGTATGGATGAAAGACAGCCTCCTGAAACTTAACTCAGACAAAACAGAAGTGCTCATCCTAGGATCAACCCCCTCTGCCTGGGACGACTCATGGTGGCCTTCGGATCTGGGCTCAGCACCCATACCCACAAACCACGCACGTAACCTGGGCTTCATCCTAGACTCTACACTCTCGATGACCAACCAAGTCAACGCCGTCTCATCCCTCCGGGTGAGTAGTGCGCTATATAAATTCCTGAACTTGAACTTGAACTAGAGACGATGACCCTCCCAAATGATCTGCTTCTTGAGTTTGGCGGCTGAGAGGACCTGTAGAAGGTCAGTATATTGCAGGAAGAGCATGATGACACCTCTAGACTTGGTAGCGATCTTAGGACCAAGACGTTGAGCTCGTTGGATGTTGATGGAGGATAGGGCCGGAGCGTCTACGATCTTGGCAAGAAAGGACTGGAAGAAGGTGGTAGGGTTAGACCCTTCTGAAAGTTCCGGAAGGCCATATAAGCGTAGGTTGTTCCTACGGTTCCTGTTTTCCAAATCCTCCGTCTGTCGTTTAAGTAGTAGTATCTCCGCCTCCATGGACGGAATACGGGAACAAGAGGACTGCAAAGAATCTGTGGATTGTTCCAAGGTGAGGACACGCGTATCCAGAGAAGACCATTTCTCCTGCATAGCCTGCATATTTTTGGTGGTGGCTTCCATAAATGGCTTAAATATGCGCAATTCCTCCAATATGAGATCCATAGAAGAGGGAGAAGAATTACTCCCAGGAGATGGCAGATCTTTTTCAGTCGTTTAGAAGAAACTGAGGAGGGTGGCGCTTTACCTCCGGTGGGAGCCTTAGGAATGGCTCCATGTGCGGAGTCAGATTTTGATGGCCGACCCTCTTCCATGTCTTGAATAGGTGAATCGGAGTCTGAACCGACCGGCACTTTAGATGCGGAATTGAGCTTCAAATTGCGAAGTTTCCCCATAAAAACCCAGAGAAACAGTTGAGCGGAAGCAATGAAGTAATGGGGAATAAGCAGGCGTCTTGGCACAATATAGAAAAAGCAAAGGCAGGCACTGTAGTAGAACAAAAAGATAAGGTTTAGCAATACTCCATGGATAACTGAAAGAAAGGCAAGACCTGTACTATCACGTGGTGTTCAAAAGAGGGCACTGTCACAACCATGAAGACAAAGCTGAGTGAGCCATAACATAAATGATAAGTTGCTACGTGAGTTCTTTGCGGTGGATTCATAGAATGATAGCATTAGGGTCGAGTCGAGACAATAGAGACACCACAATGCCATAGAAAGGTCCCCCAGTGAACTTTCTGGCAGGTCACGCAGGAGAGAAGCTGGGAAGAAGTGAGAGGAGACGCTGTAAGCTCTTATGGGCGCTTCTGAAGAAACAAATCCAGGCGAAGTTGCGTCTAAAAAACACAGGACAGCAAGAGGGCAAGGATAGAGGCTGTGAATTGCGCCGAAGGTAACTGTGTCAAAAGTTCAAAGGCTGTATAAGCAAGGAATTCGACATAGGCATGTCTAAGGAGGAGAAAGCAACAGCTACAAAATGGCGCCCGGAGCAGTAAGGATGAAAGCCTTGAGGAGATAAGTCCAGTAAAATACAATAAAACACACGTTGGGGCTCACCAGCTGAAGTGCATGAGGATTAAGATTCCATGAGGTCAAGCAGGCATCTCGAAGACTGTAGGAGCCGGACGCTTGCAAAATCCGCGGCCGGCGTACAAAATGGCGGATGCAATCACCGTAGATTGGACCTCTGAGCAGCCGCCAGAAAAGTCAGCGAAAACCGGGAAACAATGAGGGCGCTAGGCTCGCCTCATGTTCCGGTCCACGGAACAGTGTTCAATGCGTTGAAAAACGCGAGAAGGCTGCCGGAATCCAGTGGTGAGAGGAGGTCGGCGTCGGAGCCTCTGGGTTACGCCGCCATCTTGGCCGGCGTCCAAGCCACGCCCCCCCGCACTGTCTTCTTTTGAAATCTTACTTGCCCATGGATAGGCACTATAGTGTTCCTCTGTGTGAAATTTAGAAGCTGTAGTAGACATGAATTATGGTATCTTTTCTAGCTCAGACGTCTACTGTTTATCTGTGGATATATGTTTGGTATCAGCAGTGACATATAGGAACTCTTCCAGATGCAGTTACATAATGTGTTTTGAGTAAATGTCAAGCATAGTGGAATATGTAGATGAGGCAATTGTGTGTACAGCAAATGAAATTTGAAAGTGAAATATCAGTTTTTCAGTTTTCTTGCCAAATTGTGTTTATTTTTGCAGCAAACCTAAATAAAAATATCAGTTGATGTTTCTGTGACTTTTTTTAATTGTATTCAATGATATTTTCTTTAGCCAACAAATTGTTGTTGAAGTCACTTATGAAAAAAATAATTGTGATACACTGTAATAAAGATTTATTTATTTATTTATTAAATAAGTTTTGTATAGCGCTAGCTGGACTCGAGGGTATCAGAGTAAGTACAATTATACGCCTTACCCGCGGAGGCAGAATCCACAGCTTATAAACTTAAGAGCATTATATACAAAATTACCAAACAGTTCTTGCGGTCAAATGGGAGTACAGAGTAATTCGTTTGCTGATAGCGAGAGGGGTGTCTATCCAGTAGGACGAGGTGTGGTAGGAGATCCCGACGGTTATAGTTCTGAGACGACTGTTTTTCGACCACATCGCGGTTGTGGTGTGGTGTCGAACTCTTTCCTGAGTATCTTGTGTTCTTCTCGTTAAGTTCAAGAGCGCTCTAGGAAGAGAGCTTTGAGTAGGGTCGTGAATTTCAGAGGTGGTCGTTCTAATGTGGGGGGGGATGGAGTTTCAGATCTTGGGTGCATTTCCCTGTTCGGAAGCTGGCTCGTTGCTCAATTGGGAGCCATTTCAACTTCTTGAATGCAGGAGAAATGTCGTCGAATTTCTTGGTTCCTGTGACCATTCTTGCTGCTGCATTGAGGGTGGTTTTCAGGGGACCTAGGTGAGATTTAGCTGTCCCACTCAGGGCTGCGATTCCATAGTCAATTCTGGAGAGCACCAGTGCCTGGGTGGCTTGTTGAAGGTCTTTCGGGGAAGGAAGGGTTTTATTTTGTATAGAAGTTTCAGATTAAGAAACACGCTTTTGGGAGATCTAGAGATGTGTTTTTTCATGTCTAGTTTGGGGTCTAGTGTGATACCTAGAGACTTCACCGAGTCCGTTGGTGTGAGGGTGCCAATGAGGGAGTCAACAATTTTAAGCCATTCTACGATTTGGGGGTTTTCGTCTCTGTTGGAGATGAGTAGAACTTCAGTTTTCTCTTAAGTTTAAGGTGGTTCAATGAGAGGCCTTGTGGGACCTCTTTGAGCGTGCCATTTAGTTTGTGCATGTCTTCAATGGAGGTGGTTTCCAAATAGAGCTGAGTGTCATCCGCATAGAGGTGGAAGGGGATGTTGGAATTCCTGAGTAGGGTGGTGAGGGGTTCTATTTAGATGTTGAAGATTTGGGGAGAGAGTACTGACCCTTGTGGAACTCCTCTGATGATGGGCAGTGGGTCGGATTCAAAGCTTTTAATTTTTATTCTTTGAGAGCGGTTGTGTAGAAAGGAGGAGAACCAGTTTAGGACCGTCAATTCAATGCCTGCTCTTTCTGGAAGGACTTTGAGGAGCAGGGAGTGATCCACTGTATCGAAAGCGGCCGATAAGTCTAGGAGAATGAGAATGCAGCATTGGTCTGAGTCAAGAGATTTGTGTAGATCGTCTATGTCGTTTAGGATTTCGGTTTCGGTGCTGCATCCCTTTCTGAATCCCGATTGGTGTGGGTCTAGGAGCTTGATGTTCTCCAAGTGTTGGGTTAGCTGTGGAAGAACACATCTTTCCAGAATTTTGGCTAGGAGAGGTAGGTTCGATACGGGTCTAAAGTTGTTCATATACTCAGTGTCTAGCCCTGGTTTTTTTAGTAGCGGCATGACTTGGCCAACCTTGAGGCAGTCTGGGATAGTTCCCGAGCTCAGAGAGCTGTTGATGATCTTGCACCAAATTGGGGCTAAGATAAGCTTCAGGTCTTTGGCCAGGCTCGTGGTAAGCTGATCTAGGGAGTGGGATGATGGTTTGGCGATCAGATTGACTATCTCTGCTTCCTGAATGGGGGTGAAGACGCACCAGTGAATGGGTGGGTTCACTGGGGCGCTGACCTTAATTGCTGGTGTCTCGGTTTCCCTATGAGAGGAGGGATTTGTGCTGAGAGAGAGATCGATCTTGGCGATTTTTTCAGTGAAAAAGCTGGCAAAGTTGTTGCATTGTTCTTTGGAAGCCACTAAATCGGATGACATCGGTTTGGATGTTTGGCTTCTGATGATGTTAAAGAGTTCTTTGGGTCGGTTTTTTGCATTGTCTAGAGCGGAGCAGAAGAAAGTTGTCTTTTTGTTCTTGATGTGCTCATTGTAGTTTCTGCGTGCTGCCTTGAGTTGATCACGGTGGAGGGAGGAGGGATTGCTCCTCCAAATTCTTTCTAGGGTTCTAAGATGTCTTCTTTCATCATTGATGTCAGAGGTGAACCAAGACTTGGAGGGGGTGCTTCTGGGTTTTTTTAATTTCAAGGGCGCCAGGCGGTCCAAGGTGGATGTCATGTGGGAATGGTAGAGAGAGGTGAGTTCTGTGGTTGAAAGGTGCTCCGTCGTGCTCGGGAGGAGCGTGCTCAGTCCTTCTTCAAGGTTGGCCCGCGGGACTTGAGCTGTGTTCCTGACCCATTTGGGAGGCGCTTGTTTAGGGGGTTCATGTCACAATTGGTAGTTTTGTAGTTGTGCCAGCACCGATAGTGTGATTTATTGGTATTCTGCACTTATTTTAAAGATCTTATACATCAAATGTTTTCATAAGTACAAAACAGGACGATGTGACATCCAACATGGGTGGAAGAGCTGGAATTCCTTATGAAATATTGGCTTGTGTTTGCTTTGTGGTTAAAAGTACTGAACATATAAATGAATGCATTTTTACTTGCAGGATGTGATAATTTTATAAACTGGCTTGATAACATAGTGCATTAAAACAGTCCCATAAAATTTTTATGATGAAAAAAAGTTTTGAAATAATGCTAATTTACGGTGTTCTCAGTTGATTGCGATAATTCCATTAGACAAATCATAATTTGGAGAAAAAAGGTAGATTGTTTAAAGATAAAAAAATGGAAAAGAACGTTAAGCGTTAAGCAGCATTGGTTGTGGGTACAGGGAGGGCTAATTCTCATGGAGAAGGGGGAGCTCCAGGAGATTTATTGCAGGTTCTAGGCCTACTATTGGATATCTACTTTACATCACTAGGCCCCTTCTTTAAAAGAACGGAAGCGATGATGAATGGTGTCGTACCTTGCGCACATATTTGTTTTTTGTTAAGGCTCATTAAGAAAGCGCGAAGCAGAATGGGTCTGATGTGTCCTCCTGTCTACGGTGGCACACTTAACAAGCGGAAGCTGGTTGCAAGGATCACACTTTTACATGTGAGACATCGGGAGGGGCCCTGTCTCAGTTTTTGTTGGTTTGTCCATACCCCTACAGCAGGAAATACTGACATACTGACACCTGAGCAACGAGGCTTGCTGTAGGGAATTAATAAACTTACATTCCAACACGTCATCCAAATACGCAACCACCGCACCCCGCCATATTGCATACTGGGGATAACAGGTACTAAAATACCGAATCCCAAAGTGATGAATCAGGGCCAGTTGAACAGGGAATAGAAAAACACCAATATTTCAGATGTAGTTCAGTCAAGTCAACAAATTGACAGAAAGGGTTAAGAGCAAGACCCTGCCCTTTCAGCCTCCCGGCCGGGGAATTACACACGATGCACAGCGCCAGAAGCATGATTGCTCGCTCAGAGCCTCAGACTCTGTTTACACCAAGTCTATTAGTGACCAGCTCAATAAATAGCAGCGTATGTTTGCTACTTACTGGGTTACTTAGGCACTGGCACTTCCTTTACAGAAGAGGCCTGCTCCTGCACACTGCAGCATCACACACTGGATGTGCCTGCTACAAATTATAGTACCCTGAATGTCTTGCGGAACTGTAGGGCGGTGAGTCGTCCAGTAAGTGTATGGCGTGGAATTTTGAAAACCTTCACGCACGCTGTCACAGCCCCTACCCAAAGAACCGAATCCAGCCCTATCACTTGCCCGCCCACCGGAAAGACTGAACTAATGGCAAACTGGTGTGCATTTATTACTGGCTCAGCAGCAGCAGCACTCATCACCGGGGACTCGGGAAACATAGTGCAAAGTTTAAACAACACTTCTGTTAATTATACGTACTGCGACACACGAGGTGCATTCCAGTCATTATGTGAGTTGGCAGTGGCACCTAGTTGTAGAACCAGCCCTGATAAATATGTGCCGGTGCTAAGCACCTGAAAGCACCGTCACAAATTAAGCACTGATAATAAATATCCAAGTTACATCAACAGTATTGACATCTTAATGATATACATGCATGATCTGGAATGAAGAGGGATGGGACTAGTGCTCTAGAAAGAGAGAAGACAGTTGTCTGGCTAGAAGTAAGATATTTTAATAAGCTACGCATTGTTTTGTATACACTTGGTGTGCTCAGGGCAAAAGTGAGACTCTAGTAAGGGTTGGTTTTATTGAGTTGAGGTTAAATATAGGAAGGCACATTTCAACTCACTGAAGTTTAAGATTAGAATACAAGTTAGCTAGTGTTTTCAGGTTGGTTTGTGTAGGGCTCCCTGGGGTGCCTCTTGTAAGACAAGATGATCTGCCCCTCTAAAGAAACAAAGCCACTCTTTCCAGTCAGGGCCATAAACTTTAAACAAAATATGTCACAACCCAATGAAGCAACTAGCTAAGTGGACTATGATAATAAGAAATACCATAAAGGGACTTGCAGGGCTATTAAAACCTGCCAGTGTACTGAGAACCATAAACTGTGTGCCTCTTTATCACACTTCATTCATCACACTGCTAAACATGAAAGCCACACCTCAGTGGTCATCACGTACAATATGGAAACACTGCTCGTGTAGAAGCAAAAGAAAGACAATTCACTTCCAACCAGCCACATACCCTACATGGTGTAGCGTGTTACACATGTAGGCAAGTGCTTCAGCCCCCACATAGAGGTAGTAAGTGCTATGTAAATGTTGCATTACAATAAAATGTAATTGCACCATGCTTATTTTCTACTATAAGCGTAAGCCTACCACATGTAGCTGGTGGTATGTTTTGTTTTTCTACTTTTATTCTTTTAATTTATCTTACGTATGCTTCTTGAGTTTGTGTGTTTTATTGTGGGTAAGACAGTGGGTGATTGTAGTAATGAGTCATTTGGTGGATAATTATGTGGATGATGTACATGAGTGCAATCTTCAGTGACAGAATGTGTGTATAATGTCTTATTGAGTGCTTAAGCTCCCAAGTGACTAAAAAGTCACATCTAGGATTGAGCCAGACCTACTGGCATTGCCAATGCATTTTTAGAAGTGTAGTGTCAAAACGTCTCATCGACAGATGCGCTGACAAAACAGACCTAAAAATGAACTCAAAAACAGTAGCCAAATGACAATCTCTATCTGAATGCCTTTTTTAGGTCTCGGCTAGCGTAGGCTGCGCTTGTGCAGTCTCACTGACGAGATTTTATATTTCTAGTAGTGGGGCTTAAACCAGCCCCTCTTCTCCATTGGCTGGCTTCCTAAACGGCGGCCAGCCATTGGAGAAGAGGTTTGTCTTTCAATTTAAGCCCCGTCTTTTTCGGATTGGGGGCGTGTTTTTTTGGTTCTTTCACTCTGTGACGTCCTCAGTCCAAAACACGCCCCCCAGTCTGAAAAGGACGGGGCTTACAGACTCCTGCTGCCCGTCTGCCCGATGCTTGTTTATGCATTAAAAGAAGCGGAGTGACCGTGACGGTAAGGCAAAACGCCTGTCTCCCTCCAGACTCTCTTTTTTTTAATATAGCGCAAACGCGGCCCGAAAGGCATTGAAGCGCTTTTTGTAAAACATTTTTAGACACAGAGAGATCAAGTAATTTGTCCACAATCACAGCGTGTGGAGCTGACGCCGGGATTCACACAATCAGTGGTGGGGGAACAGATTTTAAAGAATTTCTACTCCCGTCTCAACAAATGGTTCCAGATTTAAGGAACGGACTGCGAAACAACGAACATGCTGTAACATGTTTACTCTGTGGGCAGAGGCGCTGCCCGGGGCCAGCCTGTTATCTGCGCCCCTCACCACAACCTCTCCGGAGAAGGCGCTCGGGAGACCAAACTCGCACCCCCTCCCCCACCCTCCGGCTCACATCGGTGACAGCTCTCCGGTGGAGTTAAGTGGGGTGGCAGGTAGCCCATTCCGGGCTCCCCTGGGGCACACGGGCTCCTTCGCGGGGCACAGAGGGGGCTCTAGAGATAAGGTGTCTGAGACTGAGGGCCTCGTCTCTGGGGCTCAGAGGCTGGGATTGTATTTTGAAAGATCCGCCATTTTCACCTTGTCATCCCCTGCCGCCGCCCGCACCGCAACCTGCTGGTTGACACCCCCGGAGCAGGGAGCCAAGGTGACCGGGACTCACCCTCCGCTCGGCTCATCTTAGTACACACACTTAGCCACACGCCCTCAAGTGTAAGTAAAGCACCACCACATACTCCCCTGAGATACCAATATTCATCGCACTATAGAGCACTGAATAGGAAGGAGGAAGCGCGCTCATTGTGACAAGTTATTTTGAAATGGTTTAGTTTGCAGATTGCTCTCGAGTTCCCGCTGGTCTGCTAGTATTTGCTTTTGTGTAACACCCTCATTTTTAAAGCGCTTTCTTACCCCCCCTCCTCTTATTACAATGACCCCTCTTGTACCCCGTTGCCCTTGTTTGGCGCTGTGTGGAAATCCGCGCCGATCTGTCTGTCCATGAGCCGCATCATCTGACCCGGGGCTATTCTTTCCCTGTTTATTTATGTTCAGAAACCACTTGTAAAAAGAGTCATGGGAGGGTAAGAGGTGGCATGCGGTAAAGAGGAGGGACACAGTCTGAAGGAGGGAGCGGCGGTGATGTCTAAGGAACTGGAAGCGTCATTTTATTGTCCATGTTTGTTAAATGCCATTCCACTGTGTTACAATGGCGATGCACAATTAAAAAAACGTTATTAGGAACTTATGTAGGTGATCAACAGTGATGTATGTGGGTCTGCTTGAGGAGATTCGTTTTTAGTGTATAGTTTCTTGTTAAACGCCTTGTTGTAACTTAGGTCCTGGACGCAACCTCTCATAAACATTCCATATGTGAGAAATACAACTATACGATGTCCCCGCAGTACTGTGAAGCAGGCAGGCGAGCGCAACTGCCTTGGCGCATTTACACATGAGAGGAAGCAGTGTATTCGTCAGATTCCGTATGTGCATTTTAAGATTATTCGTATTTTGGTCTGCAGTTATGTGCACCTCTCTCCGTTTAGCTGGATGACGTCATATTCAAATCTGCCATAAGTCAAATACGACCGAGTGTGTGTGTGTGGCTCTCTGTGTGTGTGTGTGTGTGTGTGTGTGCAAATGCAATAGGTCTCGCATTTGCGAGAGATTAAGCTATTGGCATTGAAAATGACAATGCCATTTATTTATCTGTTTTCAAAACCAAAACATAAATAAAAAAATTGTCATTTGCAATGTCAATGGTGATAAAGATCAATTTACAATGGTCAGGCGATTTCAGTAGTTGTTTCCTAAGTTAAGTTTGCCCGGCGCAAAAACGCCTCTAATACCATACGAAGTTATTCAATAAAGAGGCAGGCGCTGGAGACTGGAAGACAGGAAACAAGTTTTATTCCGACGGAGTAGAACACGTCAGATCGGACAACAAGGTATCGTCTCGAGGTGCTCTCTCTACCTCTCTGAGACCTGGTCTTTTATACACTGGTTCAAGACATGTGGACGCTCTTTATTACAATAAGGGCATTTATGAAGCATGAGAATGACATTAGAACGATATCCCCGACACCCCCCAGTTCCAGCCCATTCCAACACATGACAACAGTAGAGACTCTTTCCCCTCATATGATTGGGAGGGGGCTATCACGCAGCTGAGTGTTCTGCCGATTCCTTTGGAATGTGTGCGCCTGATCGAATCTCTGGGGGTGGAGGGTCGTGATCAATAGTGGCTCCTTTCAGGAGAGGCGAGTGCATACAGTAGTGGGCAATAAACTGTATCCTCGGGCTAAAGGATGACCAGCGGTCCGTGCTGACGTTCAGGCTCAGAGGAAGGGGTCATCAAAGGAGGGGTATTCATGGACGGAAAGGAGGTGTTGGTCAGGCGCGGGGTGCGATTCCCTGGGACAGAGTCATGCGGGAGGGGAGGGCTCATGACTTGTGCATGGGAGAGCGGGGGCAGTCAGGGTGCATGGGGGATGCTTGCAGGGTCAGGGAAGTGCGCTGATGAGCGATCGTGAACAGGGAGACCATGGTACCTAAAATGGCTGTCGTGTATGCTCGCACGTGGGTCTGCAAGATGGCGTAGATGATGTTCAATACACAAACTAAAATTCCACAGTCCTCCCTTTAACACGTCTCGCCAGCTTGTCAGTTCGGATCGATCCCCATGAGACCACGCACCTCTATTTCGTATAGGGGACTCATGTGCTCAGGTTTAAAGTTCCAAGTCTTTGGGCACATACAGTTGGAAATGAGTGCACATAAAGATGGTAAACATTGAATACCTAAACAACACCCACATAGTATCATGATTGGTATTAGTAAAAACGTGAACAGTCTCCATCCCCAGTTCTTTAAAGTGTCCCAGAACCAGCCTCCAAGCGACCATCCTTCCTGTTCCTGGTGAACCTCCGAGGACAGTCTGTGGAGGTGTTCGATTGCTTTGTAGACTGAAGGTGAGTTATCTGGCACGTAGGTGCAACAGCTGGAGCCGATGATGCGGCATGCACCTCCACGGTCGGCCAGAACCACATCTAGAACAAGACGGTTTTGAAGAGCCACCAGGCGGACTGCCTGAAGTTCAGCCGTGTTGTTGGCGAGGATGCCAGCGGTGATATTAATGGTTGTTTCTAATGCCTGAGTTAGGTGTCGGATTGCGCGGCTATTGGCCATTGGTCCCCACAGAGGAACAAGTCCCTTTGCTGCATCCAGGAACTGTGCTCCGGTGGAGTCGGCTTGTTCAACATCTCCAGCGCGCTTTTGCCGGTGGTGGTTGGCTGGAGCCACATACGTGGGAGGAAGAATGAAGGCGATGTAGCACGTACCCTTCCAGCCTTTTGGGAGCCACGTGTAAGCTTTGGTGCCACAAACAAAGTACATATTCGGGGAAGCAACAAAGGAGGGGGGGTCAGCTGAGGCCAATGTTTTGGTGATGCGGCAAGAACTGTGACCCACCAGCTGCGTTCCTTGTCCTTCGAGGCACACAAGTCCTGTGACATTGATGACAGACAGGGCCGCAGTCAGGGTGGCAGCCGTTTGTTTCCGCAGGTGGGAGAAGGTGGATCTGGCTGGATTGTGGAGCACCTGCATTTCGACCCTTTCTTTGGCAGGGATGTTCGTAAGGAAGGTTGAACCTGAAATTGCGGGACAAAAGGGCTTTCCTGTGTTGTTCGGCCAGAACCCATAGTAGAAGTGCGACACTGTCTGACCAGAAGTGGCGTTGTCCTTGTGGCTTTCTTGCATGAGGATCAACCAGGCGAGGCAAGAGCCGTGAACTGAGAAAGGTGAAGGAATAAAGGGGATGGAGTGTCCGGTAGCATGTGGGAGCAACCCACAGATCCAGCAGTTTGTGGCATTTGCAGCAAGGTTGTGCTGGTGCAACAGTTGTACAAAGGAATTGTTCCAGAATTCCCTACGCCTTTCTCGAAGCTGAGGTGAAAGGGTGATCAGGTGGTGCTCTTTCACGGTGGTTGGCTGGACAGTGGTTGGCAACATTTGGTGAGCGGGCGTGCTTTCCTCCAGGATCCAGAAGGAAGTCATGAGGAGGAGGCAGAACAGGAAGACAATGAAGAAGGCGATTGTCTTTGATTTGTGCAAATTGTCAGTTTTTGGATTCCTATAGTGGGTATTTCCTGTTGCTTTCGACGTCTTCTTATCTGGCGCTTCCATCATCTTCTTATCTGGCGCTTCCATCATCTTCATCTTCAAGGTGCTCGGTAGTGGGCAGAACCACAGACTTAGTTTAGCTTCTCTCCAGGTAACCCTTGGTTGCTTTGGGTCACCGTTCTGAGATTTTTAACTTAGTCAGTGGCCTACTTAGCCGAAGCTCCCTCCTTTCGACGCAGGAAATACCCTTCTCGAGATGGCACAGTGGGATCAGAGTGTTTTGCAAGTTCAAGTGCCTCGGTATCAGGATAGCAGTTCAATGATGGTCGGTCTTTGTTCAGGAGCTCTTCCTGGGTGCTGACGTTGTCTGTCGTGGCCAGGGTCGAGGAAATCTTTTTGCAGTGATGGGCGTGCAGCCAGTGCTTCTTCCCCTCCACTCGAAGAGCCGTCCGAGTGGTGATCAGTACTTGCCAGGGGCCCGTCCACCGGGGTTCCAGACTCTTCGCTCGTTGAAAGTTCCGGACTAGGATGTAGTCACCCGGTTGGATATCGTGACCGGGACCCCTGGAAGCATCGGGGATGGCCTGCTGCACCTGTTGATGAATGACAGACAATGTCTTAGTTAACTTGTACAAATAATCTGACAACAGGACGTCAGGGACGTCATGAATGGAGGTTGGTTTGGGGGCAGTCCAGAGGTTCATAGGCCGCCCAAACACAACTTCGTAGGGGGTCAAGTGATGCTTAGTGGGGGTGGAGCGCATCGATAGTAATGCCAGTGGAAGGGCATCTGGCCATTTAAGTCCTGTGGTGGCCACTATTTTCGACAGTTTCAGTTTCAGTGTAGCGTTGTGTCGTTCAACCAGGCCAGCGGATTGGGGGTGAAAGACCGCATGGAACCTTTGTTTGACCCCCAACCCCTTCAGGATAAGTTGGATAACTTCAGCTATGAAGTGGGGGCCATTGTCGCTCCATAGAATTCGACAAAGGCCGTAGCGAGGGAAAAACTCCTTCAGTAGTACTTTGGCAGTAGTCATGGCAGTGTTATCACGGGTCGGATAGGCTTCTACCCATTTGCTGAAGGCACATACAATGACTAATACGTACTTCAAGCCTTGGCACCTCTCTAATTGGATGTAATCCATCTGGAGGACCTCAAAGGGGTGGTCGGGGATCCCAAACCCTCCCCGGGGTACCACAGTTCCTTTCCCGGGGTTGTGTTGTAAGCAGATAAGGCACTGTTGGACTAGGCGTTTGGCTGAGTCGGGGATCTTGCCGTTGTGCCAGACTTTGGAAATGAGTTCGATCATGGGGGCAGAACCTATGTGTGCAGGGGAATGTGCCATTGTCAGTATGGGGATCAAGTATGCATCAGGCAGCAACCATTTGTTCGTGTCCTTTGTCCGCCAGCAGCCTTCATCGTCCCTTAGACCCACCCGTGCCCACTCAGTCAGTTCGTGTGGTGTGCTGGTCGATTGGATATCCCTGATCGTTTCCCTAGCGTTGGTCCATTTTTCTGCTTGTGACCTGGTCACATACATGCGTGTCGTGGCCCTATTCTCAGCTGTGGTTCGGGCAGTGATGTCGGCTAGTGCGTTTCCCTGTCCAACTAAATCTGTCACCTTCTTGTGTGCCTGACATTTGATCACTGCTAATCGTGTGGGGAGAAGGACTGCTTCAATCAGGGCGGAGACTAAATCTCCGTGAAGGATGGGTGTACCATGGGACGTCAGGAATCCCCTTTCCCTCCACAGGATCCCAAAATGATGAACTACCCCGAAGGCGTACTGGCTGTCCGTGTAAATGTTCGCCGTGGTTCCTGCTGCTATTATACATGCTCGTGTGAGGGCAATTAGTTCTGCTGCCTGTGCGGATCGTTGTGTGATGCAAGCTGTTTCAACTACTGTTCGAGCAGTCGTTACCGCATAGGCAGCAGAAGTGGTGCCGTCTGGGAGTTTGATGCAAGAGCCATCTACCCATAGTTCTCCGTCAGGATCTGTGAAAGCAATGTCTCGGAGGTCAATTCTACTCCTAGTCTGTTCGTCCGTGAGAGTCACACAGTCGTGTATAGGGGGCACATCGGGGTCATTTTCGGGCAAGGGTAACAGTGTAGCAGGATTTAATGTCGTGCATCTTTTCAGAGTGATGTGGGGCGCAAGCAAAGTCAATTCGTATCCTGTCAGTCGTGCACTAGTCAAGTGTTGAGTCTTGGTCTGGTTCAAAAGGGTGTCAACTGCATGGGGTACTAATACCGTGAGAGAGTTCGAAAGTACAATTCCCTCACTCTGTCGGATAGAGACAGCAGCAGCAGCTACTGCTCGAAGGCAGGCTGGTAGAGCTCTGGCGACTGGATCAAGAGTGGCAGAGAAGTAGGCACAAGGGCGTTGTTTGGCGCCGATGGGCTGGGTTAGAACAGACAATGCGCATCCCTCCCTTTCGTGAGTGAAGAGGGAGAAGGGTTTGGAGTAATCTGGTGTTCCTAGAACGGGTGCCGAGCAAAGGGCATCTCGCAACTCCTTAAAGGATGCTTGGCATTCGGGGGTCCACGGGAGTGGGAACGGAACATCTTTGGCCAACAGGGAAAGTAAGGGTTTTATAATGAGACTGAAATTTGGTAGCCATTGTCGGCAGAAAGAAGTAAGGCCTACTAATGAACGGACTTGCTTCTGTGTTTTTGGAATAGGGGTGTCTAGGATGGTTTGGATTCGGTCGGGTGTAAGTTTTCTCCCTTCTTTGGACAGGAGATGACCTAGGTATGTTACTTGGGACTGACAGAACTGCAGTTTCTTTTTGGAGACTTTGTGGCCATTCTCCGCGAGAAAGTGCAAGAGTTGGATAGTGGCTGTGATTGCAAGTGGAGTGGTGTCGGCCGCCAAAAGGATATCATTGACATATTGGATCAACACCACTCCATCTGGTAGCTGGACGGCGTCCAGCTGCCTTTTTAGGGCCTGGCTGTAAATGCTGGGACTTTCAGTGTAGCCCTGGGGAGCTCTACAAAATCGGTATGAACGGTTTTTTAAAGTGAAGCCGAAGAGATAACGGCTGTCTGGATGGATGGGGATAGAGAAAAATGCATTTTTAAGATCTATAACGGTGAAGGTGGTGGCAGTGGACGGGATGAGGGTCAGAATGGTGGCGATGTCTGAGACTACGGGGTACTGTGGCACCACCACTTTGTTGACTTCTCGCAGGTCGATGATGAAGCGGTACGCTTTCTCATCCCCCTCACCTTGCTTCTTAACAATGGGTAGGATAGGACTATTGCAGACATTACTAACCACTTCCTCTACCACTCCTGCATCTACCAAGGACTGAATAATCGCTACCAATGCCTTCTCGCCTTTGGGCGATATCCGGTACTGTGGGAGTTTCGGGAGTATTGCATCTGGTCGAACAGTTATGTGTACAGGATCGATCATCATTCGTCCTACATCCGAGTCGTTTCTGGCCCATAGGTGCAGGGGTAGCGAATCGAGCAAGGATAGGTCAGCATCTGTTAAAGTGTACATATGTCGTGCGGGGTAGGGTCTGGACATGTTCGGGTTGTCGTACAGGATGACTCGGACTCCTTCCGGGGAACACCTAATAGTAGCTCGGAAATGTTTCAGTAAATCAATACCCATAATAGCGTCAGGGGAGTTGGAGGAGAGCAGAAACGTCGTGTCAGTGGGATTGTTTCCTAGGTCAAAGGAGATAGGTACAGACAGGGGATTAGTGGAGGGCGTCCCATCGAAACCTATCGAGGTAATGTGTGAGCCAGACAAGGGTGCCCTTGGAATCAGTCGTTTTGATAACACACTACGTGTCGCTCCAGTGTCTACCAAAAATGGAGACTTTGTACCCAGGACCTTAGCAGTGACATAAGGACCTTGCTGGTCAACACGGAGCTCGACTGGATCCCTCCCTTGCCCCTGGCAGTCCTATGCAGAGTCGTGATCATTGTAGCCATCGGACTGTTGGCACTGATTCTGTCGGGGGGGGTAAAATGTGTTTGGTCTACCAGATCGGTCATTGGTGGTGTCGTGGGTCTGTCCTCGTCCCTGTCCTCCAGTTTTGGGGCCATTTGCCATGTCCCTTGTCTCTTTATTTTTAATCAGTTCCCGAAGGGCTAGGCATTGAGACTTCCAATGTCCAAATTCTTTACAAAATGCACATTGGTTCTCATCAAGGTCGGTTCGTGGAGCGCCAGGGGTGGGGTTGCGGTCTCTAGGGGTCGAATTCCGAGGGGCATTTGACTGGTAGTTTCCCCTATACCGTTCCCTCCCTGTGGTCACTCCCTGTAGTTGTGCAATCATTACTCGTTCCTTTAGGTCCTTTTTCTTTTTCTCAGTTGCCCTTTCGTTCTCGTTCTTTTGGTGTTCGTAATACTGAGCCATCTGAAGGATAGCTGCAGGTTTAGAGGCTCCCCAACTACTCTCGCTAGTCTGTAACTTTTGGGAGACCTCTTGCGATAGCCCCTTTACGTAGTTCTGCACAAATAGGTGTTGTCCGGTTGCGGTGGTCATGTCTTGGCCACTGTAGTCGGAGAACACTGTTTCAAATCGTGAGAAGTATTCTGATACGTCCTCCTGAGGTTTCTGGCGGCAGGCCGTGACTATCGACCAGTCTACCTTCTTTTCTGGGATCAATGTTTTTAGCTTCTGCACTATTTTGTCGGGGAGTTCCAATATGTCTTTTACAGGTTTCTTTCCGGGCTCTCGCTGCCTATCTAGTTCATCGAGTTTTGTCCAGGTGTGTCCGAACAGATCTGTGTGGTCGGCTCTCCGGATTTGCTTCCACACATCAGCCGGCAGACACAACCCGAAAAACAAATCCATGTCCGCTAGAGTCATTATGGTTGAGCCCAAGGCTGTGCCTAATTCGGTATAGAATGCTGTAGGGTTCTTTCTTAAATCGGGCAGGGTTTGTCTAAAAGTTAAAATATCTTGCCGATCCCATAGTTGGTAAACCCAGTTGTACACAACCCTCCCTTTGGCATCTGCATGGTTGATATCATCGTTTGTTCCCTGACCTCTTGGGGGAACCCAATAGGGGCGGCTTCTCTGATAGGCATCATGGTGTTGGCTGCTTCTAATGAGGGCTCAATCGTCTCAGGGACTGTGATCTTGACCTCTGGTTTCTGTTCCGCGAGGTGGCGGAAGACCTCAAGCGTTTGCATGAAGAGGTCCGTCACATCGCTTTCAGCCCCATCTCCGACATCAACCCTTCTATATAGAGCCGTCACTTTAGCAGGACCCTTAGTCTGGTACCTATCCTCATACGCGTTCAGGGTGTAGTAGCTGAACCGTAAAATAAAATGCCGTCTGTGACTACCGGCATGCGAGTTGTGCATATTCATCGTATATTCTTCGCTCTCCTTTCGTTCTACCAGGGTTTTTGCTATTTGGTCGATTCCATCCCGCTCATCTTTGCTCAACCTGTTTGGTCTGGCTGTTAGATGCCTGCTGGTCTCATGCTCATCTGCTATTGTTACCAACGCGGTTGGTGCGAAGGCCGTAAGAGCCGGGGCACTAGCGCTAGGGTTACTCACACCTGCATTTTGAACTGGTGAGTGTTGTGCTAGAGGTTGGCTGGGAGCATAAGGAGGAGGCATGTAGATAATTGGAGGACCGAGCAGTAACTCGTCATTTGCCCGCTGTTTGGAGGGAATCTCCGGGTAGAGCGCAGCGGTGGTCCTGACAGGGCATTGACCTGTCAGTCCTGATTCTTGCGTTTGTTTAACTTCCTCTCTTCTTCTTATTTCTTCATCTAGTTCTTTTGCGGCCAGATGGGCTGCTTTTCGTAATTCTTTCACTGTTTTTACTTCCTCTCTTTTCCTGCGATGGTCTGCTTCTTTGCGCCACATGCCAATACTAACGAGCATAGTGGGCGTTACCTTATTTATTTTTACAGCTGCTTCTAGTGTTTTTATTTTATTTTCATCAAAAGAACCTATCAGTGGCCACTGGTTTTTAGGATCCCTTTTTGTATATTTATGCCATAACTTACTATAAGCTATAGCGACTAGTCCTTGCTTAGTAAACATGTCCTTATTAGGGGTGCCCTCCAGTGGAGCTGGATGGTTCATCTCTAATAAGCGGTCCGGGTTGACCCAACTATGAGCCAATGGGGAGAAGATAGGCATGACGGATTACAATGGGGGGAAAAAGCCTGCACTACCTATCTTTTCACTATTTGCAAAGACTGGACAGAATAGTCTATTCTACGCTATTTGCAAACAGAGAATACCTCCAGAAAGAACCAATTCCAAACAGGCAATGTTTGGACAAACAATCAATCAATGAGGGACGAAATAGGTACGACGTGTTAAAGGTTTGCGTTACCTACCCTTCACTCTCTGCAAAGGGAGAGAGAATATTCCTATTCTTCCCCGTTTGCAGGCAGAGAAGATCCCTAAGAGAACCAACTTCGAACAATTCAATGCTCGATTCAATCAATCAATCAATGGGGAGAAAAAAATAGGCACGACGTGTTAAAGTTTTGCGTTGCCTACCCTTCACTATCTGCAAAGACTAAACAGAGTATGGCGATTCTGTGTTTGTTTGCAAAGAGAGAATCTCCCAGAAGCAATCAATAGGTAATACTAGTATTTTCAAACAATCAATCAATCAATCAATTTCGCAATTTGTCGTGTGTCACGACCTTACCCGGACCGCATGGACAGTTTCTTGTCTTCCGCTTCCAGCGCCCGATCGTCCTCTATTCTCTGTTGCTATCGCGGCACTCCTGGTGGTTCCCAGTCAGGACCGTAGATCACTCGGGAGAGGTCTGCTCGGAATCAGTGAAGTTCAGATGATCGGCTGTCAGACGAGGGTCTATCGGACAGGAGCTCTTCCGATCGTTGCAGTCGTTCACTCTGTCGTCGGGACCTCTCCCACTGGATCCACGTGTCGCTGATGGGCCCAACGTTGGGCGCCAATTGATAAAGATCAATTTACAATGGTCAGGCGATTTCAGTAGTTGTTTCCTAAGTTAAGTTTGCCCGGCGCAAAAACGCCTCTAATACCATACGAAGTTATTCAATAAAGAGGCAGGCGCTGGAGACTGGAAGACAGGAAACAAGTTTTATTCCGACGGAGTAGAACACGTCAGATCGGACAACAAGGTATCGTCTCGAGGTGCTCTCTCTACCTCTCTGAGACCTGGTCTTTTATACACTGGTTCAAGACATGTGGACGCTCTTTATTACAATAAGGGCATTTATGAAGCATGAGAATGACATCAGAACGATATCCCCGACACCCCCCAGTTCCAGCCCATTCCAACACATGACAACAGTAGAGACTCTTTCCCCTCATATGATTGGGAGGGGGCTATCACGCAGCTGAGTGTTCTGCCGATTCCTTTGGAATGTGTGCGCCTGATCGAATCTCTGGGGGTGGAGGGTCGTGATCAATAGTGGCTCCTTTCAGGAGAGGCGAGTGCATACAGTAGTGGGCAATAAACTGTATCCTCTGGCTAAAGGATGACCAGCGGTCCGTGCTGACGTTCAGGCTCAGAGGAAGGGGTCATCAAAGGAGGGGTATTCATGGACGGAAAGGAGGTGTTGGTCAGGCGCGGGGTGCGATTCCCTGGGACAGAGTCATGCGGGAGGGGAGGGCTCATGACTTGTGCATGAGAGAGCGGGGGCAGTCAGGGTGCATGGGGGATGCTTGCAGGGTCAGGGAAGTGCGCTGATGAGCGATCGTGAACAGGGAGACCATGGTACCTAAAATGGCTGTCGTGTATGCTCGTACGTGGGTCTGCAAGATGGCGTAGATGATGTTCAATACACGAACTAAAATTCCACAATGGCTCTAACTTTTGCAAAGGCGAGACCGTTGCATTGTAAATGCTTGTTTAGATTGAGCCTGGGCAGCGCATGTGCTGCTCTACTAGCCATGCAGTATTGGAGTATGTACTTGAAGCCCCGCCCACTCTCCGTCCATGTTTGTCAATAGCTTGTGTCATTGCTCTTCATATATGCTGGCTTCTGATTCCTTATTAGGCTTGATAGTCCCTCCATAGTACCGCCTTGTCTTCATTTGTAACTGCCCATGAGGACTGGCCCTTTTACTTCTCGTTACATGGTACGTGTTATTTAGTCTGTAAGCACTATTTTCTTTAATGAGTTTCTCTTACTGCAGAAGGTTCAGGAAGGTCTCTTGTGCACAGTTATGACCACCGGCCACCAGCTTGTTTATTTAACTTGTAGCAAATGTGGAGCTCTTCAGGGGCCTTGGGAGAAAGAAGGGGGCAACAGATCGATGGCTTCAAGCATTTGAAATGCAATAGGTCTCGCATTTGCGAGAGTTTAAGCTATTGGCACAGTAAATGACAATCTTTTTATTTATGTTTTAAAAACCAAAGCATAACTAAAAGGCATTGTCATTTACAAAGCCAATAGCTCAAACTCGAGTAAATGCAAGACCTACTGCATTGCAGATGCTTGTTGTATAAAGTGGAAGGAGGCAACATTGGACCACCATGGACATTACTGTCAAACCCAGTACACCAGGGAACCATGCACATGTCAGTCAGATATTATAATAATTACTCAGCACATGTGAGAACTTGTGGTGGAGAACAGTTACACTTAGTGACTGGCTCTTTCTCTACAAGCACTTAGGTTCTTGCCAGCATTGCGGGAGAGCAGATTGCATGCAAGAAACATAATTTGGAACTGGCGTGTTGGTGGATTAAGTGGAAGTTTAAATCGGATTTACTCTTTGGAAAGACAGTAAATTTCATTGAATGTGTACCAGGTTGCAAAAATAGGAAGTCATTCTGAGCAATTTGGCAACAATTTCCATCGAAGTTGAAGTTCTATGGATATGTTGCAAGAGAACAAAATTAACTGGAGGTTTTGTAGCAGGTAAAAAAATTAATTGTCTAATGATTGCTCAATGGATGTGGAATTGTGAATCAACAAGATATGTCTTTGTTTAATGAAAAAGTAATATGACTACGAAAGAAAATATAATGCTTATTATTAAGGGCAGACCAAATATGCAAGATGAGAATTAGATCCATGAATGAAATTAAAGGATCCTTACAAAAAGAAAACAGTTTAGGTTACATGAACTTGTCTCACTTAATTGAGGATCCTGGTATAATGCAATTTATGGTGTAACCATCAACCAGCAGGCCCATGCCAAGAATGATACCAAAACGCATAGGTAATTTTGAGCGGATCAGTTTGCCCCTGCCGGGCAAGGGAATCTTGAGATGGACAGGTCACTACCGGGAATGGAACAGGGATTGTTGGCCCAACCACCCTTCTCCCTCCCTTTCATGCTACCACACTGCAAAGTCCGGGCTCAATCTGGCTGGCCAGCCCATGAATGCTACAATACATAGAATCACGGGCCACCCAACCCTCCCTCCCATGCATGCTATGTCATGAACACATGAAAGCCAGTGCCCAATTACCCCTTGCAAACCTGCTGCAATACATACAAAGTGAATCCAGGCTGCTTTCTCCACTCTTCTCTCGGGCATGACTAAGAGATGAAACCCAGAGCCCGAGTAATCATCCGATCATCTATCCTAGGAGGAATGTACCATACATACACAGCCCAAAAGGGGTTCCACCAGCCTGCCTCTCCTAGGCATGGATGCACTAACCAACAGATTTAATTAAGGCCCCAATCAACCTTTCCTAACCTGTGGATACAGGGAATAAAAAAGAGGGAATCCGGAACCCAGCCAGCCTGAACCCTCGGTAATACCTACGCATGCAAGCATACAAATGGAGCCCAACTTGCCCGTCCATCCTACTGATGAAAGTCACAGCAAATACACAGAGAGTCCAGAGGCCAACTAGCATCACCTGTGTAGCCATCCAACAAATACAGGGAGCCCATGCCGTAGTCAGCACGCCCCATGCAGGCATGTACATTAGAAGCCAAAGCCCGTCTGTTCACTCTCCTAGACAAGCATACATACAGAGGAGCACGTGAGAAGGGAGAAATACTTTGGCATTTTCCCCTTAGTTAGCAAAAGCACCAGCCTGTATTGACTATGGTCCTTCTCTTCTGCAGAACCTTGGTCCATCGACACAGTGGTGTGCTCGGGTTCATTCTCATTTTTGAATCAGTCTGCCCATCAACGGTCAGAAGATGAGGGAGATATAACCAACTAGGGGACTGGGACTAACATAGAGAGCTCCATCTGATCACAACTGCGCTCAGCAACGCAGTTGGACTAAGCAGACATCTCTCGACCATGCACATTCTTCTAACAGCAGACACGGTGGACTTGTGAGTCTAAGAGAACACCGCGGGGTCGGAGGATGTCCTGAAACCTGAGGCCAAGGCCATACTGGGATCCAAAAGCAACCTTGACAAAAATGTTCAGACCAGCCCTGCTCCCCTCCTCCTCCTCCTTCTCCTTCTCCTCCTCCTCCTCCTCCTCCTCCTCCTCCTCCTTCTCCTCCTCGCTCTTTCACCTCTCTCTTCTCTCGCTTTCCTCTCTCTCCTCTCTCTTTTCTCACTTTCCTCTCTCACCTCTCTCTTCTCTCGCTTTCCTCTCTCTCCTCTCCAGGCCTGGTTCTAGCGGGTGGGCCGGGTGGGCCAGGCCCACCCAAACAGGAGCCTTGGCCCTCGCAGTGAGGGCTTGAAGGCAGGCGCGCAGCGGCATTAGGCTCAAAGGGTTGTCTCTGTGTGTGTGCGCCCGGGCTGAGACAGCTTCCCGGGCGAATACACACACACACACACAGACAGTTTTAGAAATTATCGCAACCGCACCCGAGTACTTCACAGGTCTTTAAAAGACCATTTACATGTGAACGAGGCTTTGTTTATTTTTTCACCCCTTCATCTCCACTGGCGAAAGGCGACAACGGTCACCTTTGCCTCCTGTTCTGCTGTAATAATTCATTTCAGTACCTTCTACCTCTCACAGGATAATTTTGGAGTAAATGGTGGTGATGGTGGCATTGAGGATCCAGGCATAGAGGAAGTGTAATTGAGGGGTGTGGATAAAGAAAAATAGACTTGTGAGCTTGAAGCAGGAGTTTTCGAGGTATTCAGGGTTAACAACGCACTGGAACATCTGGTATTGGTCCAACTTAAATAACTTTCTGCACACTTGGATTTAGTAGCACAGATGGGAGATGTTTTTTTAGTTAGGTTACTGTTACTGTTTTCCAGTGAAACCTAAATCCACCTCTGCTTCTCAGAGGCTCAGCTTGCATCGCAGGTTGAGTAGGAGGAAGTATGTGGGGCCCTCTTCATCAGATTAGATTAACCTTGTACGTATCAGTTCCTTTTATTGAAGATTACCTTATTTACCTCTTCCTTTTTTGAGCGCATTTAGGATAGAGCAGACAGATAGAAATTAAGAATTGTGCATGAAGTTGATTTTTTTTTTAAGATTCATGTTTCAATCCTATCCATAAAGAAGCACCTTAACGTGGAATAAGGTTTGCCACTTTTGTGTGACCACCATAACATGACATGTAGGATTGCCCGTTTCTGTGATTGAGGAGATGTGCAGGAAGCAGCCTTTGATTCACTAATATATTTGTGTTTTAAGTTTTTTCACTGTAGTCATTAAAATAAGTACTAGTGAGTTGGACAATTGTAGTTACCTGTCACAGACCCTCCAGAAGCCCTTCCAGTATGTCTGATGCAGTAATATGGAATTTTTTTCTTTTACTAAAAGGCACCATATTTTGTGCCTCTTACAGCGGCAGAATAAATTGAGGGTTTGGTTTGAAAAAGAAAGGCAGCTTTAATAACACAGCATTTGCAATGCAACGGGTCTCACATTTGTGAGAGTTTAAGCTATTAGCATTGTAAATGACAATGCCTTTTATTTATGTTTTAAAACCAAACACATAAAATAAAAGGCATTGTCATTTACAATGCCAATAGCTTAAACTCGTGTTAATGAGTGACCTATTGCATTGCAAATGCTTGTTATCATTATCATGGCTGATGCAGGACAACAATAAGACAATACAAAATGCCCAAATAATGCTAGTGATTAATGATCCTGCTGGAGAGCAATCATTTGTCTGTTAGTAGTTTTTAAATGCAGATGAACTGTATTTTATGTGGAAGCTCAGTGGGTTACTGCCTTTGTCACAGAGATCCTTGTGTTACTTGCAGTTCAGAAGTTACAATCCTAACATAGGACAGTGACCAATGAACTGTCACCAAAGAGCTACATACAAACATGAATGGTATAGTTAGAACTTCACTTTTTTTGTTTTGTGATATAGTTAGAACTTCCTTTGTCTTTCATTATTCTAATGTTGCTAAAATTAGTATTTTTGGGCAGATATTCATGTTTATCAGTAAAGCTGACCCCCATGGAATACTCTTTAAATCCTAAGGTTCTGTTTCCAAAGACCACACCCTCTTAAAATATACTGCCCACCAGTATGGATGACATGTGATTCATACACCTTGTAATCCTCATTGGCTTATGTGACATTACCTGTAGACTGATTTACATACTTGTATGATTCGTTGTCTCTGTATAATGTGTGCGTGGTGTAAAGTACTGACACACACTACACTGATATGAGTAGTGCTATACAACAAATGAAATGCATTTGCAAGAGGGATTACGTAAGAATGAGGGGCCCTGTTGAAGGGTAGCAGTGACGGAATCTGAGGAAGAGGTCATGGGCTGGAGGGGTGGAGGGGGTGCTATGGAGAGATAAGGGGCACTGGTGAAGGGTGGCAGTGAAGGAGTCCAAGGAGGAGGTCAATAGGGGGAGGGGCACTGTTAGAGGGTAGTAGTGAGGGAATCCAATGAGGAGGTCAATAGGGGGGGCATGGAGGGATGAGGGGCACTGGTGGAGGGTGGCAGTGAGGGAATCCGAGTAAGAGGTCATGGGGTGGCGGGGGGAGCTAGGGAGAGATAAGGGGCACTGGGGGAGGGTGGTAGTAAAGGTATTTACAGAGAAAGAGGTTATTGGTGTGGCGCCAAAAAAGATTTATCCCATCAGCGCTAAAGCCAGCCCTGTCATGGCCTTTCTGTTTTTGTTTATTTAATTAGCAGTCGGGTCAAAAGGGCTACTGTGGAACATACTTTGAAAGTGTATGCTAATTATATTTACTGCTATATTCAATGTTTTAAGTTTGAAGGTGATTTTACAAATGTTTTTACCGGGAATAATGAAAGTGGAGTCCGATGGTGCCTGATATGGGGCTGGGGCCCAAGGTCAGCTGTGAGATAAGGTGCACTGGAGCAGAGTCGTGGATAATCAAGCCTGTAAGGGAGTGCGTTGTAGAGTCCGGGGTCAGGTGGAGGTAGTAATGAAGAGGGATTCTCCCTGAAGGCTCGCACAGAGCCCGAGAAGTGTCACTTGCCTGATACTCCCACCTCAGAAACCTCCTCTTCCCATCAAAGGAACATTACATGGAAAAAACACTTTTTGAGAGTGATAATATTTAGAACAAGACTTGGAAAAGAGTGCGTTTTACTGGGCCTTGTAAGACTAAGAAGAGATAAAGGAGGGCCCTGACGCAGGCCTGCCCAGACATGTATGCGACAAATCGAGCCCGCAGTGGCCCACCCAAATGCACCCTTGGCCCACCCAAATCAAAATTCCTGGAGCCGGGCCTGCTCCTCTCTCTTCTCTCGCTTTCCTCTCTCACCTCTCTCTTCTCTCGCTTTCCTCTCTCTCTGTCTCTCCTGAATGCCCATCCTTATGCCTGCTGTAATTACCTGAGGAAGCTGCAGAGAATGACAGCGGCACCAGCAGAGGGTCCAGGGTTCAAGTCCCTGTTCAAGTTCAGACAGCGGCACCAGCAGTGGCTCTGCCCCAAAAACCGGCCTCCAAAGGCTCCAGCCCACCGAGGAAATGCCCAATGGAAAACAACATGTTAGCCTGAACCTGGCTGTGGCACGCGCACTGCCCGGGTTTCAATGAGGCTATCTGCACATGCACAGACAGCTGGTCTGTACAGTGATTTTGCGAGATGAAAAAGGTGGGGCATAGGGGGTCTCTGACATGGACATGCCTAAAACAGAATAACTTGGAATCTTTTCCAAGAGCCATGGACTGTGTAATTAAGGATGTGACTTAAAACATGTAAACTAAAATGCTGTATTTTGCAAAGCATGTCACCTGCTAGTATTTAGATAACAACAAATACACCAAAAACAAGCCAGACCTATAGGCTTTGCCAATTCCTATTAGCTGTAACAAATACATTAATAACAACAATGATTTTGTTGTGAGTAATTAGAATTGAAAAGGTTTAAATTCTGAAAATGTGAGACTGCGAATTAAAAATTGCTACAGCGTGTGGAAAGGGTAGTCACCTTCAAAGGGTCTCAATCACTACTGTTCTTCTTTCAGACTACTTTCTTCTGCAATCACTCACCCTTTTGACATTTACGCCTTTTTTTCTCCTGAAATCTTTCTGAAATACTTTATCTTCATATCTCACGTCATCTCCTTCCTCTTCATCACTGTCTTTTCACTGGGCCTGCACGTACTTCCCTGTGTTACTTCCCTTTCACAATGCTGTCTCTTACACACAATCTCTCTCTCACCTACCTATAAACACAGCATTTTCTTCTCCTTTGGCACTGTCATTACCAGGCATGAGCACCCACTCACAATCGAATCTCACCTAAAAACCTAGAGGCAAATCTGATCACAGTATGCACTATACAATAGTCCTATGTCACATGAAAAAAAGCCTACAGAATCATGTCTGGAAAAAATAAATACACTCCGCAAATGGCATGTGAAGTAAAACATGAAATGTATACATGGACTGCACATAGAAGATTATATGTCTTCTTTTGACCTTAAGCAAATACTTAATAATGTCTCAACCATCCCTCCATTTCCAGGAGGTCTTGTCACCAGTATGGTCTGACCACCGCATCATACTATTTCATCTCCCCCACTCTAAACTGGCCAGCTCTCCTACCTTTCCCCCAACATCCTGTACAACCCTGGCCCTGGCACAAAATAGATTCTGTCAGCCTAATGAACTCCCTATCTGCTTCCGACTCCATTCGGATTACAGACTGAAACAATGGCAGAAAATTACCCCTCTTGGCTATCTAAAGCCATAAACAATCTAGCCCCAGCAACCATCAGAGCCAGCCAATGTAAAAACCCCTAAGAACAATGGTATTCCCCTGATCTTAAAGAACAAAAAAAATCTGCCATAAACTAGAACGGAAGTGGAGATTGAACTCTACTGAGGAATCAAAAATCAGATACAAGCAAATTTTAAAAACCTATAGATCTATGATTTTTGCAAACACATCTTTTATTTAAAGAATTATTTAAAACAGTCAAGGCACTGTCAAACATAGTTCAAAATAAAATAACTAATACCAAACAATATTTCTGCGGCGCGCTGGCAAAGATCTTGCAGACTAAAGTACTCAGCAGTTACTCAACTCTTTCCTCAAAATCTCCTAGACCAGTTGACAAATATAACTCTCAACTAGAAACGGACTCACAATGGCACTTCTCCAACTTTACTCTCTTATCCCAAGAACAAGTGAAGAAACTTTTATAAAGCACCTAATTGGGTTCTCCAGATGACCCATGCCCTCCCAAAGTGTTACATTCTATAACAGAGGTTATTTCTGCATACCTTACACTTATTTTTAATGAAGTTATTAATACAGGCATTTTCCCAAAATTATGGAAGAGAGCAGCAATTGTCCGACTTATAAAAAAAATACCCTTCCAGTATCTGACCTTTCAAACTATCGCCCTATATCACGTCTGCATCTACCAGCCAAAATCCTAGATAAAGCCCTCAATCAGCAACTCTCTACCTTCATAAATTAAAACTGCTTGCTGAATGATTTGCAGTTCGGGTTTCGGAGGCAGCACAGCACCGAACCAGCCATCATAATAGCTGCAGAGAGCATTAGATCCATTGTAGACAAAGGAGACAGTTCGGCCTTTATACTTCTGGATCTCTCTGTAGCGTTCGATATTGTCTATCGCGGCATTCTGATTGATCGCTTGCATGAACTAGGAATTTAGGCAAAGCTCTCGCCTTATAAACATCCTTTTTGGCGGACAGTGAAAAATATCTCACCCGAGAAAAATGTGTTTCTAAAACATGGCATCTCCCCTGTGGGGTCCCTCATGGGGCGTCATTAAGTCCCACCCTATTTAATTTGTATATTAGTTCCCTGGTTAAACGGATCAGAACCTTTGGTTTCTCAGTGATCTCCTACGCAGACGACACACAAGTTGTGGTGTCTGCCACAGGAAATCCAGTCCACACATCCTCCCAATTCCATCTCTGTATGGAAAACATCAGTATTTGGATGGCAGAAAATTACCTAAGCCTAAACGCAGGTAAGAACGAAGTTCTGCTCTTCAGAAATAATACCAACTTTTGGTCCCCAGGCTGGTGGCCACCAAACATGGGCCCTCCCCCATCACTAGCGGAAATGGTTAGAAACCTGGGGATCATTTTTGACATAAAGCTCTTCTCTCCAGATCAACCAAATAGCCTCCTCAGTCTTCTTTCGTTTGAAGATTCTGAGAAAAATGTTGCCATTCATCGCCTCCAAGCTCCAAAAATGTATCATGTCTGAATTAATGTTATCCAAATTGGATTATTGCAATAGATTGTGAATCGGCCAAAACAAAAAATTATATCAAAACTTCGGGCACTACAAAATGCAGCAGTCCTTCTCATTTTTAATCTCCCTAAATTTCATTGAGCATCTATGGCACAGAATCAACTGCACTGGCTACCGGTGAAAAAAAAGAATTGCTTTCAAGGCACTACACAGTATTGGCCCAGTTGCCCTTATGCAAAGCTTTAACTGGTATACACCTCGACTCTTACGTTCCTCGGGCTCAAAAAATATTTTGGTGCCCAATTTCATACTTGTCCGTTGGGGCGGCCGCAAGAGGTTTGTGGCCATTACTGGTAAATTGTGGAATTTCCTCTCTTTTGAAATGAAAAATTCCCAGACACTTCTAAAAGTTCAGAAATGCATTAAAGAGGAGGCTCTTCTAAAACCCAGGCCAAATGGGACGTATCCTGCCTCGCTGATCGCCCGCATGCAGCGCAGCCCCAAGACACATTCGGGCATACAAGAGCTAATCAAAACTATAAAACAAAAACGTCGCTGACATGGTTGACCTAAAGGGATTTTACATTCATCCGACCTGTGCTTTTGTCTGTAAAGTTAATAGGGAATACAAATAGCGTCCGGCAAAGGCCAGTTTTTTAGCCCGTTTTGAATTCCTGCCACTTTTAAAACCTGCCAGAAACTGCCCTCCTTAAAGACACCAGCCTACACATGGAAGCTGTGGTAGGTGCAGCTCTGAAGTGGCCTGAAGTCCTTTCATGTTTACCGCCAACAGCCAAGGCCAGTCACTAGAATAAGCCACGGGCAGGGCGCCCTGGACTTCTCCACAGCGCCTCGGGCCTGGAACCGAAGAGGGAGTTCCCGTAAACAGAAGCGCCGCAATGGGGAAGTGAGACTAGGAATATGCAAATAATGAGAATGAGCTCAGCAGAAGATTACTGCAAAAGGTTACGTTTATTTTTTGTCATTATTATTTTTAGGCAAGCGTTTCACCAAATTCCAGAGTATGAAAATCCAGGCAGTACTTACACATAACAGGCGCCGTGTGAGGTCGGCGGCGGCCTCGGTCCAGAAACAGTTTTTGCCTAAAATAGCTACTTGTGTAAAGAAGACGACGTGACTTCGCACGCAAGCGTTTACAATAAGCGAGTCTGCTTTTGAATCGCTGTAATGCGGTGACCTTTTGCCTCTGACTTCGCATTACCATCACTAGATGACGTGCATACGTCAGAAAGCGCCTGCTTCTGTCTGTACCACGCCTGGGAGGGGCGGCCTGGCTAGATCCGGAATTACCTTTATCGGTGAGGTTAAAGCCCATGGCGAGCAGCCGACTGGGCCCAGGGATGCCCTCTATGTATAGGGTACATGCCTCTGATGGAAGGGATGGTTACGTCTAAGATTTCCTGTATCTTTCTGATGTTATGGCTGGTAGGGAGTAGCAGGCTGGGCCCTGGGTTCCCAGCATCTGTAAGGCATCACCCCTATTTATCTGTATTGTAGGATACCGTGTGTGTGTGTTGAGGATGGGTCATGTGCTGGTTAGCTTACAAAAGAGGCACCGGATAGTCGGGCTGGAGTTCTCTTCCTCTGTATGAATGCTTGTCTAGGAGAGTAAACTGACACTTAATTATAAGATGCCCCGGGGGACACTTTGGTGGCTCATAACTATCCACACAAAGTACGTATTTGGGTCTTTCATTCAAATCCTCAACAGAGCTTGTTTTCACGTAAGCTCGGTGTCCATAGGTGATACAGCTGTATTTACAGTAGAGATGGCATGAAGACAGGAGGGCCAGTAATGGCGCGCTGTGTCCGGGTGCTATCGAAGCCTTCATAAAGTACAGTTATCAGTTCTGTTACCAGATGTATATGCGTTCAAAGGCTTCTTAGAAGAGAGACACCACCGACATATGCTTCGTCGAAGGGATTTTTTTCAAGGCTGTAAGGTATATAAATGGACAATAGTTGGCACATAAAAGCAGCCAGAGACCAGGAAGGTGGATTGATGTTCATTTTTCTCAAAACTCGCACGGAAAACGTAAAAGAAGAAGTGATATTCAGCCGGGGAGTGTTCATATAGTAAGAAGAAGGCCATGCCTAAAGTATATATGTGAATAAAGAGTGGTAAGATATGCTGTGCTCAGAACTGACTAAGAGCATCCCTGTATATGTATAGCCAGGATAGTGATGGTATGGCTGGTAAGAACTCCGTGTTGGAAAGAGTAATAAGCGTGTCTCATACTCATCAACCTCACCCAGTGTAATTTTCACTATTTGTAATTCACGTGTGTCTCTTCCACACTTAACAGTAATATTTGAGGGCAGAACCCACTGATAGAGATAACATTATAAAACATCCAGCAGGTTACCTTGTTTTGCACGTTTAAGACATACTCTGCACACGGTCACAGAATAAAGTGCTACTTGTTTTTTTGGAAAAATATATTGCTTTTGTGTGTTAAGAGTGAGGCATGGCGCATAAAACTACTTTAACAAATATATTTTACTCATTCATAAAGGCTTTACCGTCCTCATCACTTTTCTATGCTCTTTTCCAAATATGATGAAATGGTTTCCTTGGCTAAAAGGATTTTGCCGCCCCTTATATCATGCCACCGCAGGCAAATGTCTAAGTTTGCCCAGTTATAGGGCTAGCTTCATGTTTGAGACCCTTGGGCTTTGTCAACAGCTTCCAGCCATGCTGCACAGCATCCACGAAGCTGTGCAGCACGGCTAAATAAGAAAATAAGCTTATGATGCAGTCAGTCGTATCATTTCATAGACGCGCACACCCTGCATGCATGCCTACAAAGTGACGCAGACTCTCTTCATTCGCTAATCACAATTGGATCGGCAATGGGCATGACTAAGGCAGCCAAGATGGCATTCGCAGCTTAGGACTGCTCCTGACCTCCTCCGTCAACCTCGGCCACTAAACCTGTAGCTGCTCCACGGGCGTGTGTCCCCCACCTGCCATTGCGTCAGCCCACCTAGGGCCAGGAATTTGGGGGCCAACATAGACCCCTATGGAGCGGAGAGGGCTCGAGACCAGTGGCGCCGCTTTGCACAAGATGGTGGCCCGCTGATTGCTGCTGGAGGAGCTGCAGGAGACTTGGGGCCACATGGAAGGCTCTGGGGCCATTCTAGGCTGAGTTAAGGGTGCGCTCATGCTGACCAGGGAAGAGCAGGCAAGCCCTAAGGCTCAGTCTGGGGGCTTCTTGCCAGATACCTCCTGCTGCCTCCCCCCACAGGAGACAGAGCAGCGGATCTCCCCCCAGATCCAGAGGTACTGGGGGCCTCACCCTGAGGACACTCAGCCCATTCAGGGCCATGAGTGGGCTCCACTGGAAGGAGTGGTAACAGTGGGGGCTTGGGGCCCCATGAGGGGCAGAGTGTGGTGCCTGCTTTCCGGTGGGCCTAGATGCTTGGGGGTGGTGTTGGGTGGCACCAGGCCCCTCATAAGTCTGCACTATAGGCAACACCCCAATGATCTCACCTTGTCAAACCCTGCTTCTGAGCTGGCCCCCTCTTAAGACGGGCTTTGCCCTATTTGGTCCAATGATAACCTTCCCAGAGACTGGCCTCCGTCACCTTGGTGCTCTCATGCCAACGATGCTGAGGACCTCGACTCTGGGTGCTCATGCTGTCCCTGGGGGCAAGCAGCCATGTTATGCCACGCTCACCCAACTGGGCTCTGTGTTTGGTGGGCCTCAGTGGCCAGTGGGAGAGATAGGCCCCCACAGCCTGCATAGACACAAACCAAGATGGATCAATATACATCAATGACCTCGAGCAATTCAGGACCCACCTCTGCCCCACCAGTGCTGCAACAGAGCCTTGAGCCATCAGACCTCGCTACTATTCTCCAGGCAATCCAGACATCACAAGAAGTGTTGGAGACTAAGGTGGGTGAGGTTCGGGTTGACATTTCACTCTTACATCAGCACCTCGGTAATGCTGCCAGTTGAGTCACCGAGGGCGAAAACTTTGTTTCATCAGGTGGAAGGGGATGTGGCCACACTTATAAAACAGGTCTCCAAACTACTTTCCTCTACAGTAGTACTAGAGGAGCTCACTGAGGATACTGAAAACAGATCGGGCAGTAATAACCTAAGGTTTGTTGGGTTCCCAGAAGCTCGGAGGCATCAGACACTGAGACATTTCTGGAGCAATGGCCGAGGTACTGGGTCCCCGAGTACACACTGTCTTCGAGGTTTGTGGTGGAGCAGGCCTACAGGTCATTAGCCTGGGCCCCCCTCCTGGGCCTCCAGCCCACACTCTGATTGCCTGCCTGCTTAACTATTGTTATAGGGATGCCATTCTTCGAGATGCTCAGAATCACCCAGACCTGTGATTTAAAGATTCACGTACATGTGGGATGTTGCTTGCACTGTCATAGACGCTGCCAGTAGACAGGTATTGGAAGTGTACTTAACGGTGGAGGAGATAGGGGAAGCAGTGCAGGTGATGCAATCCAGGAAGACACCGGGGGCCCAACAGTCTCCCGGAGGAGCTCTATAAGTGTCTAGCCTCTCTCCTCAACCCCCACCTACCCAATCTATTCAGTGCAGTGAGAGACAACGAGAACTTTCCACCAGACCTCAAATATGCAATTATAGTAGTCATCCTCAAGAAAGGGAAACAGACTAATTTATGTTCCTCATACAGACAAATCCCTTGCTGAACACTGAGAGCAAGATTGTAGCTGAGATACTGGTTGAGGTGATCTCTAATTTGATCCACCCGATCAGACAGGCTTTATGCCAAGAAGGGCGAAACGCTTCAACCATAGACAGCTGCACCTATGGCTGGGTAGGATTAAGGCTAATAGTAAATTGTAACAATATTGTCACTGGATGCTGAAAAAGCATTTGATTCCATAGACTGGAGTTCTTGCTTGGGACCCTGAAGTGGTTCAGGCTTAAGTGTTGTCAGTGGGTGGCTCTTTTCTATAAAACACCTACGTCGGCAGTGAGAGTGAATAGGGTGATCTTGGAGACATATGCACTGCGGAGAGATACGAGACAGGGATGTTCACTGCCACTCCTTCATTGTGTGCGGAACAACTGGCTTTTTGGGTTGACTGTAGAGAATGCATAGTGGTCTTCCCCAAGATAACAGATACCCCAGAAAAATACAGTCATATGCTGATGACGCACTGGTATTCAAAGCAGACCTAGGATTTTCTATCTTGACAGTGTTATCGGTATGCAGAGTTTTTGAGACATACTCTAGGTATCATATAAACTGGGAGAAATGTATCATCCACCAGCTGGGAGAGTGGGCGGGCATGCAGAATGTGATCGTCGATTTCTGACTGGCAAGGACTAGCTTCATATACTTGGCTATAGACATTACACCTGTTAATATCGAACAAGTAGATGTCTTTATGAATAACGATACATTCATACATAAAAATGAAATCACATCTTTATTGTTGAATTCGCCTGTGGTGAACTCTACGTCAACCCCGTCAAATACGTAGTTAGGCAGGCCATGAAAGCCAGACCCTACCTCACTGATTGACATGTCACAGATGGGGTGGCACGTAGCAGGCAGACAAACGTGCGGACCCAAAATCCCAGATCAATCCCACAGGTAGGTGCAGCGACACCAAAATGGTCCATGGAGATTGGACCCAATAAAGCACACAAGTCCAGAGGGGTGCACACGTTCCCAAAACACCATATAGTCAGATGCCTCATAAAGTTAGGAACCCTCAGCCAATCAGAACACAGTACACACAGTACATACAGTGATCAAGCGTTCCCCATGCCTGCCATCTGGACACTTTACCCTCTGGCTGCATTGTGTTCACGCAAGGTCGAGCCCACCAAGATTAAGCATCCAATAGATTAATTTATGGCTCTAAAGACAGAGCTTCACATTCATTACCAAAAATCGATTGCCTGAACTATTTTATTGCATTCAATGTACTGTATAAAGACACATGCTCAACATATTGTAAGTTGAGAAAGTCCTCAGACCCTATGCCTGCGACTGTGCTCATGACCGCATTGTTTAATTAAACAAACTGTTTCTGTTTTGCCAACTGCCTCTTGTCTCTTGTATTTTCAAGGTATTTCATATTCAACTAACACACCAAATTAAGAGAGATTCCTGAAACTCAATTTAGATTGAGTCCTAGGAGACTTCAGCATAGATACAGAAAAGTAGCACAAGCTTTCCCTAATAATGATGGGCAGAGGAGCTCTCTAGAAAATGATTACCATACTCAAACTGCTTTACGTACTGCAAAACACACCATTTTGTATCCCTGATAAATACTTCACTGGGCTAGATAAACTGCTGCGAGTGTTACTCTGGGATGGGGGCACCCTGAGAATTTCACTGCAGACATTGTATAGGCCAGTTTACAATGGGGGCCTAACACTAACTGACATGTGAGCATACCACAGACAAGCACAGTTGCACATTATCAATGACTGAAAACATAGCCCATATCATAACCTGGCATACAGGGCGGAGAGAGCGGCTATGAGAGCGAAGATCCATGTTCATTATATTTATGGGAAACAAGACAGGAAACACCTACCCTAACCGACCCAGAACACCCTAAAAGCCTGGGACGAGACTAATGGGGCTCAGGGTTGGAATGGGAAAGTTACCTTGGCCACCCCTCGATGGAAAGGAACACTACTGACTGAAGCAGGCAGGTTCACCAGCTTTCACTGCTGGTAACAAATCAGAATAGAAACCTTGAGAGACGTGCAAGCGTGGTAAGACCTTTAGGGCCAAATGTAGGTATATATAATTTACCGATTCTAAAATACCGAATTTTACCGATTCGGTATTTTAGAATATGTAAATGATATGTAGCTAATGATTCGGTAAATTTACCGAATATGTAAAATTCGGTAAATACCGATTTGGTATTTACCGATTCGGTATTCCCCATTCATTCCTATGGGCCGGGAGGCCCATAGGAATGAATGAGAATTACCGATTCGGTAAATAACGAATCGGTAATAGGGGGTAGACTTACAAGGGTGGCACATTGACACCCTGTTGCACCCCTGTATAGTGCATGGGTGCACATGTGGCACACATACATGCCCTAAGGGCATGTATGTCTGCCACGTGGCACAGTTGAAAAAAGCACAAAATTGCTTTTTTTTAAGGTTTTCGATATTTACCACCAACTTGTAGTGTGGTACTGAAAATTTTGGCCCTGTGTCATAAACATCGTCGTATCATGACGATTTTGATATCAGCAGACCGAAAATGGCCAGTATACCATGCACAAGCATTTTCGTCATATTCGAGTGACGATTTCACCCTGAAATCGTCATTTTCGTCCTGAACCCTTGGGTTCCATTTTGTGTACGGCAGCCATTTTGTGAGTTGCCCTCACATAGGTCAATGATAAAGGCCAAACACGGTCCTGAAGGACACGTACACCTTTCCTGACTTCTCTGCGACCTGGGCAAGCTGACTCCACTGCCCCAGGCCAAACCTGTTTGGGCAGCTCCTCTCCCAGTGGCCGGTCGAGATAGCATCAAGGCACAACGTGCCATAAACCTTTCATCGCACACAAACCTTTCCTAATCTTACACACACCTGTTTCTGTTTCTTCCTTTAGGACTTGCTTTACGAGGAGGAGGTGCCCGTTTTTATTGGGGGTCCGTCGATATCTGATGAAATACTGGGCCTTGCCGGGTAATTGATTGTGGGCTGAACAAACTAAAATGTGGGATTGTCATCATGACTCTGCTTTTTCTTTGTAGTGAAAATATGTGAATGGTCAACTGTAATGTAAAGAATGTTTGCCTGAAGCATAATATTTTGTATAAAAGAGAAGGCTGTATTTGTAAGATTGAGCAGTCTCCTGAGAATATACACCGTGTTGTACTTCTAGGATATCTGTTACTTGGTTGCAGCCAATAAATTCGATCTTTGACTTCACCTAGAAGACTCTGTGTTTCTGTAGTCTGAAACAGGAAGGACCCGAAGTCATAGGGTGTTGTCCCTGGCACCGCTGGGTTACCGGTTCAGTACCGGTTCTGAAAAACCCAGTACTTCGTTGGCGCCCAACGTGGGGCGATATCAGCGGTACCGGTCCAAGCCAGAGGTTCGTGAGGAGCTTCGTGTGAAAATTCTGGAGGAAGGCCGCCACTTCATCGACCCCTGCATGTCGACGTGGTCCGAAAGTCTTTGCTGCGAGGTTCCCCGCTTCCCGACGGCTACGAAGGACTGCTGCCCTGACTATCGCCCTGTTTGGACCCTTGATGATTGGTAGAGCGAAACGATAGACGAGTCTTCTGGTGACGTCATCGATACCTCAGTTAAGTATAAGTGGAGCGTCTCCCAGTCCTTAGTTTAAGTATCTCCTTGGGATCTTTGATTTGGAACTTGCAAGTACCAAAGCTGAGGGACTCGTGTATTCCCGAGAATATCGTAATCAATAATCCCTTGAAGTTTGAAGCTAGACTAGTGTGCGAAGATGCCTGGTCTTAGCAGACTTGGAAATTTGTTTTGTCTTGGTTGTAATAGGGATTCCCGATTGGAGGACTCGTGTCCGGTTCCTCCGATTGGAACTCCAACTTATGAACTGTATGTGAAACATGGAGTAGGCCCCATCACATATAATGAAGTGTGGATCAAATACACCAGAAAGGATGGTGTTTTAAAATGGCCCCAATATGGTAGCTTTGACACGGAAATCCTAGATAATCTAGAAGTTAGACTTTTCAAGAAGAAAGCCCGGCCGGCGATGTTTGACTCTTTCCGCCTATGGCGTAAGGAAGCCAAGCAGAAGGAAATTAAATTAGCGAAGAAAAATAAGAGAGAAAGGGGTATCTCGATAATGCAACCTGCCATGCAGTTTAAAGATAACGAAGAAGAACAGATGAATGAGCAGTTGCACAGGCAACGTAAAATGGTTATCAATAAATGTTACCCTGTTTTGCTGCCTCTTCAGCAAGATGCAGCAAAAGACATTGAAAAAGACCCCCTAATGTCGCATTTATTGAGTTCGCCACCCCCTTATGCGCAGAGTGCTACAGCACCTCCGCAACCTTTAGTTGTGCAACCCCCGATTGTTGTGCCTCAAGTTCTTCCACAGCCACCAGCTGCTCTTCAGTTGGCTCCTACTCTTCCGGTGCAGCCTCCTCAAGGCCCACCGACTTTGACATCTGCTCTGCCTTTACTTCCTACAACTTTGACCACTATATCGACTACTACTCCTGGTATTCCTCCTGACACTGCCTCTGCATCTGCCTTGCCTCACTTTGCTTCTCCGCCTGTCCTTTCATCAACTTCTCCCTCTGTTCGCCAGAGAATGACTAGCACTGTTGCCAGCCTTCTATATCCTCTCTTTGGAGCAACAGGTGTATCTCCTGTCTCAGAGCGTAAACAGTTACGTAGCCAACTGCCTGATTCTAGGGAGATGGAAACATTGAATTATTTGGCACATAAATGGGTTACTGAACCGACGAAATATGAGCTAGAGTCTGTTATGGATGTCTTCCATCAGTGGGAAGCACCAAAACAGAGATACGTTTTTGAGAAAATGTGTACTTTCCTGAGTGAGGATTTAGAGGAGAATGATTTGGAGCCCAATCCACCTGAGTTATGTCATATACGGTTCGAGTTTGGGAAAGGCGCAATTGTGGGTTCAGATGTTAAGAAAGCAGTTGCAACATTGTTGTCGTTTAGGAGTGAAGGTGTTTCTCGGTCGTTGTTTGAGTCTGATTCCTCTGTTAAAAGGAAGGTGAGACAATACCCCATGAGGGAGGTTCCCCCAGTATGGAAGGAAGCAGTGGTGGCTGGTCTGAATAATGTTCCCCCAGCAGTTCCAGCACACTTTCAGCGTGTTTGGGTACATGTTCTGTGGAAGCGCGCTGAAGTATTGGCCCTTAAACAGACATTACCTGATCCCCGTAAAAATCCTGCAGGGTATTACAAGGAATTGTCACAGACTGCAGGCTCTTGTATTATGAATTTAGCAGATATAGACATGTTATTTGGAAATGTTGTTCCACAGCCTTTATGGGGAAAGATTCGTCATGCGGATCATGATCAAGAGTTAGGTGACACATGGGCTAATATTAGTGCTGCAGACGACCGACAAGTTGGTGGTGCTAAACCCGAACCTTTAGTGGCAGAGCTCCCTGGTAGGATAATTACTTACATGAAGACTTTGATGCCTGCTATGAGGGTGAATTGGGACAAGTTGTCTGCGTGTAAGCAGAAGAAAGATGAGACCGTGTCTGATTTCTTCACTAGGTTTGAAGAGACGTTTGTCGACCACAGTGGTCAAGATAAGAGTACAGAAGGTGGTCAACGGTTGTTCGTTGACAAGTTTGTGCATAATTTGCTTCCCGAGTTGTGTAAGAAATTAAAAGATTCAGAAAGTTCGTGGGCTGTTTCCTCTTCAGCACAGATATTGGCTACTGCGCAGTATTACGAAAATAGAGACAAGGACGAGAAAGATAGAGTAGAAAAGAAAACGAAAGAGTTAAAAACGAAGGTCCTATTACAACAGGCGTACCCGCCTCGTGGTGGCCAAAGTAACTATCAGCAGCCTCAGCAGTTTCAGAGAAACATGCAAAGGACCGAATGTCCTCAACAACGTTTTCCTGTGGGCCCTAATCAGTGTGCATATTGTAAGGAAGAGGGCCATTCTAAAAGTAGTTGCCCTGCTTTATTACAGCGTATGAATGGTGTTTCTAGCGCAAGAGGTCGAGGTACTCCACAAGCGCCTAGAGGTAGAGGACGTGGAAATTTCCCCCAGAACGCGCGCTCATTTCCACCTCAGAATTCAATGAATAGGTTTGATCAGCAGAATAACGCGTCTAATAGGACAGCTCAGTACTATGCTGATGACTACTATGCAGAAGATGAGAATATGGAAGATAATGATTGCTAGGACAGCCATAGACAAAGAGAGGGAGTTGTTTCAGTTCCAGTAGATCAGAGTGGACCTTACGTTGAGGTGATTACATCAGGTGTCCCAGAGCCTTTTCTGTTGGATACTGGTGCTACAAAGAGTTCCATTATGCACTCTAAACTCCCTGGCGCACCTTTTTCTGGCGAAATGAATGTTTCAGTAGGTTTTTCTGGCGCCCCGGTTAGAACCCGATTTCTAGTCCTATGTCCCTTTCTGTTGGGCCTTGTGAATTAGAAGCACCCCTTATTCTGACAACAGGTTGTGGTGAAAATTTGTTGGGATTGGATCTGTTGAAAAGATTGTATGCGACATTGTATTGTTCTCCTTCAGGAGTGCAACTTACACTAGGTAAGAAAGTGGTCTCCCCAATGTATTTGTCAAAGGATAAACTTCCGACAGAATTGTCGCTTCTTCCTGATATTCTTTGGGCTACTGGTCCTAATGATGTGGGTCTTTTGGAAATACCGCCATATGTTGTGACATTGAAAGCCAATGTTAAAATGCCACGAATTCCCCAATATAAAATATCTAGTGAAGGTGAAAAAGCGTTGCTAGCGATCATTTATGATTTGATTGAAAAAGATGTAATTGAAGAGACAAGAGGCAACGTTTGCAATAGTCCTGTTCTGCCTGTTTTGTAGCGAACTGACCCTTCTCAGCCACCCGTTTACAAATTTGTGATTGATCTTAGAGAGGTGAATAAAATCGTTGTGCCACAGTTTCCAGTTGTCCCTGATATCACTGCCCTATTGACTATGATTCCAGCTTCTGCGACTTGGTTCTCAGTGATTGACCTGAAGAATGCGTTCTTCAGCATCCCGATTGCCGAGGAGAGTAGGGATATTTTCGGCTTCAGTTTAGGAGGTCGAAGCTTCCGCTTCAAACGCGCTCCCCAGGGCTACTGTGAAAGTCCATCAATATATAGTCAAGCTTTAAAAGCACAGCTTGACACAATTGTTTTACCTGATGGCGCTACCCTTATTCAGTACGTTGATGATTTACTTGTTCCTGCGGATACTGAGAAAATATGTAAAGAAGCCACGTTGTCGTTGTTGCGTCATTTGTCTGATTTACATCACAAAGTGTCTCTTTCCAAATTGCAATAATGTCGACAAGAAGTGACCTACTTAGGTCATCTCCTATCGAAGGAGGGAAGGAAACTGACCCCAGAAAGAATTCAGGCAATAGCGAAATTGAGCGTGCCTAGGACACAGAGAGAAGTGCGTGCTTTCTTGGGTATTACATCATATTGCAGCCAATGGATACCAAATTTTTCTTTGTTGGCCAAACCTTTGGTGGCATTAACTTGTAAAGATACACCGAATCCCCTCCCATGGTCTGAAGAGTGTCAGAAAAGTTTTTCCGAATTGCGCGATGCATTATGTTCAGCTCCTGTGTTGGGTATCCCCGACTACAGTAAACCCTTTACATTGTATGTCCATGAGAAAGAAGGTTGTGCATTGTCAATGTTAACACAGTTGTTTGGGAACAGGCAGCATCCATGCGTGTATTTTTCATCGACCTTAGATCCGGTAGCTAAAGCGTTGCCGAGTTGCTTAAGAGCCACAGCGGCAGCAGCTGTTTCTATTCGGCAGTCTGCCGGTTTAGTGATGAATAATACATTGGTTGTGATGGTTCCACATGCAGTGGATACGTTGTTAAACAGAACCAAGACACAGCACTTAACTAGTGCTCGGTTGTCAGGCTACGAGTTGACACTGTTAGCGAGTCATGTGCACATAAAAAGATGCAACACGCTTAACCCAGCTACGTTGTTGCCGAGTGTAGCAGAGTTAGATACTTCTGAACACCATGATTGTTTTCTCAGAACAGAAGAAGAAACGAAAGGGAGAATAGATCTTAGTGACACTCCTCTTGTGAAGAGTGATGGTACCTTATGGGTGGATGATTCATGCTTCAAGCTTCCGAATGGTGATACGACTGCGGCCTATGCTGTTACGACTTTGCATACGATTGTTGAAGCTGCACGTATCCCACATAATTCAGCTCAAGCAGCAGAGTTGATTGCACTTACGAGAGCGTGTGTGTTGTCGAAAGGAATGAAAGTGACCATATATACCGACAGCCAGTATGCGTTTGGTGTGGCCCATAGTTTTGGACGATTGTGGAAAGAACGTGGGTTCCTGACTTCGCATGGAACTAAGATTCAGCATGGTCAATTGGTGAATGAGCTCCTTGAATCACTTACTTTGCCATTGCAAGGTGCGATTGTAAAATGCAGTGCACACAAAAAAGTGATTGATGATGTTGGTCGTGGAAATGCATTTGCTGATGAAGTCGCAAAAGAAACAGCAAGGGATGTGATGAGCCGAATGTATGTTGCAGGCCCTGGAAGATGGATTGGTGACGTGGGAATATGTGAAGACACGATAGAGAGTGTGAAATCTATTCAAGCTGAAGCTACAGAGAAAGAGTTGAGTGTGTGGAGAGAAAGTACGGGTAAATTGGATGCGCATGGTTGTTGGGTTGAATTGTCAGAGCATCAGAGATGGTTGTTACCCGATGTGTATGTGCCTGCAGTTGTTACAATGGCTCATGGAATGGCTCACATCAGTGTGAAAGGGATCTGTAAGTTGTTGGCTCCAGTATGGCAAAACGCTGGAATTCCCAAGCGTGCAGAGAACGTGGTCAAAAATTGTATGGTGTGTCTGAAATACAATCCTGGTAGGGGAACCCCAACTCCAGCTGGTCATTTTGCGCCTCCAACGTATCCGTTCGAGGTTTTGCAGCTAGATTTCATCCACATGAAAAGGTGCAACAATCTGAAATACGTACTCGTTGTTGTTTGTGCCTTTTCAAGATGGGTAGAAGCGTATCCCTTAAAAGACAACACTGCCTTATCCACAGCTAAAGCCCTTGTCAAAGAATTCTTCCTTAGGTTTGGAATGCCGAGAATGGTCTGGAGTGACAATGGGAGTGAATTTGTGGGTCGAGTGATGAAGAAAGTATGTGAAGAGCTAGGCATCCAGCAGAAATTTCACGCTGCAAATCACCCCCAATCAGCTGGACTAGTAGAGTGCTACAATGGCACGTTAAAGCTAAAATTGGCCAAAATTCAAGCGAGCTCTGGTCTTAAATGGCCTGACGCTCTGCCTTTAGCACTCCTATCAACCAGAATGACTGTGCATTCGCGAGTGGGACTTAGTCCCTATGAGGTTGTGTTCGGCCGTCCGGCCAACATATGGGGAGTGCCAAGGCCGACCAAATTCAGTGAAATCGAACACCCTGTTTTGCTTGATTATTTATACGAATTGACGGCTAAATTGCGTGTTTTACATCAACAGGTTCACGATTCTCTGCCTCAGGTCTCTGAAGATCCGGGTCACCACATCAATCCTGGTTCGTGGATTCTGGTGAAGAACTTCCAGCGAACAAAGAATGACCAGCCCCGGTGGACCGGCCCTCATCTAGTTCTTCTCTCAACAAGATCAGCCGTTCGAGTGGAAGGGAAGAAGCACTGGATCCACGGCGTACACTGCAACAGGGTGCCTTTGCCTCTACCGTACGACCGGTGGGTCCAGGAGAGTGTCGCTGACTCAGAGACTGGAACTGTGCCTCGATTTCTGCCTTTCAGTGATGCACGCATAAAAGGAACAATCGCTGAACAAGAAAGTGACAATCTCTTGCAAGAAGCTGTGCCACCGTCAATTCGATTGGACACTACAGAGCCTGAACTCCTTTTTCAAGACCAGACAGTACCTGGAAAGAAAAGATATAATCTGAGGCCGAGAACTATGGACAAATAGCCGAGAACTATGGACAAATAAATATTCCTTTTTCTTTGCTATTTTTGAAAGTGCAGCTCTCTCATCTGAGAAACTTTTTTATTTTTCGAACCACCATCCGGGTTCAGCTGTAGGGTCGCGGTTGCCCAAAGTCTTTGGGGTGCAGCCGAAGACGTTAGGTTGACGGTTCTGGTTGGTCTAAGGGAGTTGCCCTGGACTGACAGAAGCATCCTATAGCATAGAACACCCTACCATCGCGAGCAGCATTTTAGAGAGGATGGAGTTTTTCGAGATGGAGAGACCTGCCAAACAAATGAACTTTAAGACTACAATTTGCAGAATGATGACCAAGAAACGTTTTTTGATACTATGCATCTTCATGTTGTTCAGTATTATGATGTTTTTAATAGGATATGTTTTATTCTCTTTTCGAGTGACATTTACACCCACTACATCGCCCATACCTCCTACTACTATTTCCTCACATTCTTTTCAACCTCTTCCTGAACATGAATCCGCTAGGAGATTAGAGTTTATTAATAACTCCTTCGTTCAGCTTTTGCACCAACACCAACTAGTAATAAACACGACTAACTGTTGGGTGTGTGGTCTTATGCCTCACACAACGGATAAAGGTATCCCTTATCTGGTTCTGCCTTTCAGCCATAATGGTTCCGTGTGGGCATACAGAACAATGTTCATTTACGCACATGAGACCTACCCCCTACGTTCTGTGGAAGATAATCCTAAGAATAGTGCTCTAGTTAAGGGTATAGTAGACATGGTTAAGGAAGATATCTCCTATGAGACTATCCCGAGAGATGAGACACTAGTATATATAGGATGGAACGTGACCGGATATGGAGTTACTCTGAGTGAGAAACAGCAAGCTAAGAGATCTTCCCCGATTTGGATAGTACCCCATCAGGGTCGCTTATGTCTGCAAGGTATTGGCAAGAATCCCAGAGCTCAGTTAGGGAAGAGTATCTGCACTGAGACATATGTTTTTGCGTCTCAGACTTCCCCTCCGTTCTTAGCAGCTAAGGGTACCTATTTCATCTGCCATGATAGAGCCTATACATGGTTGCCCCCTGACTTTTCGGGCACATGCTTTGTTTCGTTCAAGTTGCCTCCCACCTACACAGCGGCGGCAGATTACCATAAGACAAGGATAGTTAGAGGTGTCTTCAGTGAAGAGGACACTGCAGAACAAGAATTTGGAGACTTCGTGAGGGGTTTTCTGCCGTTCTGGGGACCCATGGTTAACAGGAGGAACATAAGGCAATTGACAAGGGTGGTTGAATCCACCGTGGTTGAAACTGCTGGTGCCCTTAGTAACTTGACTGCTGAGCTCCAGTCGGATCGTCTTATGACTCTTCAGAACAGGGTCGCGTTAGACGTCATACTTGCTGACCGAGGTGGGGTATGTAAATTGATCCAATCGAGTTGCTGTGTTTTCATTCCAGATAACGCTCCAACAGTGTACCAGGCCATCTCCAAACTACATAAGATTTCCGAATCTATTCATGTAGAAAAAGGAGATTGGTCGTTAATGGGATGGTTCTGGGAACTGGTATCCGGCTGGGGATGGAAAATTCTGATGGTCATTGGGATGATCTTAGCCATTCTTTTCCTGTTCTGTCTGTGCGTACAGTGTGCTCCTGCTATATGTAATGAACAGAAAAGATGCCAATGCCGCTAATTTCGAACTCAAACTTATGTTTCGTAAACACACGGGTAAGACAATGTGTTTGTTGAATTTAATTCCACTTATTTTTTATTTTCTTTGTATTTTCAATTGAACACTTCTATTTCAATAGTGATTTCTACATGTATTATACAAACATTAAAACCTGGTGGGCACAACAATTCTAATATACAATTCTCGCAAAATCCTTATTTACAAGTGATATATCCTCATCACCATTCAATCTTCATTCATACATCAATCGACCCACTACAAACAACAATAAACAACAAAACATAAATGATTCGATAAATGCTGGAATAATGATATTCACAACAAAAAGCCAATGTTAGTTTCACAATAAACTGAATATGTACACATTTTTCTGCATTAATTATTAGTTTCTAATTTTTGGCTTCTAAGGAGTCTACGCGTTTCGAACTACCGTTATTTCGTAGTTCTCATCAGGACCATATCTGTAATGAAAGAACAGAAATTGTTTTTGGAAAGGGGTTCACCATTTCTATGCTGCCTGTCCCCAATACTCAAGTGACCTCACCTACCTCGCACTCCGCAGAGAAAGCTGGGATTGATGTTAGGACCTCAGTCTAAAAGAATATATCAGAAAACCTCAATCAGAAAAAGAACACTTAATAAACACATCAACCTGCATTCAACCCATTCACTCCTCTTCCTCACTTACTTGGAGGTGTTGGTTAGCCCGTTTGGATAGACCTGGCTCGCCACTGTCTAGATGGAGAGGGGGTGAATACATATTTAGAGTTACTAACACACTCTGTTGTGTGTCTCAATTCTTACAACATCTCAGGTGTTCAGAGCGCCGCTTACCTAGTGAAGCGAGTCAGGCGCATTGTGTGTTTCTTGAAAAGTTCGCCGTTACCAATTTATGTTCTGTTAAATAAAACAAACACGATGTATTAAAATTCTACCTTTGCTGTTGATCCTGGCTGTGAGATGGTCGTGTGTCTATATATAGTAGGTGACACTTACTTGAAAGACCAAGGCTGTCTATCGTGTGCACCCGTGGCCGTCCAAACGCTGACCTAATTGTTTGCACTTCCTGGTCCGCATAGGATTATGGGAAGTGTAGTCCTTCGTCCTTGCGCTGTTTGTAGTAGGAACATTTTTTTATTTTTTTTAAAAAACGTAATTGTTTCGGTGAAGTCATTGAAGTGAAACGCTAACAGAGTTTGGTGCTGATGCCGGTGTTAAAAAACTTAATCACCACCGTTTCTTACGCTGCTTAAGGCGGATTGTGTTTGCCTCAAGCACTGTTTTTCAGAATTTCAAGAGGTGCATTTTACGTGTTTGGGCAATTGCGCTGATTCAGATGGGTGATGGGTTGATGTGTTTAAAACGGTGTCCATAAGTTTACAGTTTGAAAATTTCCGTCAGTTCATTCAAGCCTAAAAAGGCGGTGTTGAATTTGACAATAAGCATTGCCTCTCTCTTAATTAATTTTGCATCCAGATCGCCACCTCTTACGTCATTTTCCACTTTAGAAATTACTGTCCAAATCATTTCGCTTTCTGAATGGTTTTTGTCTTTCCAATGGTTAACCAAGGGAGCGTTGGCAACATTATTTTTAATTCTGGATTTGTGTTGTTGTATCCTCACGCGTACCTCTTGGTTAGTTTTCCCAATGTATAGAAGATTACATGGGCATAGAATTCCGTAGACCACATACCGAGTTTTGCAATTTGAAAACGCATCATGTTTCCAATTGATAGCATTATGCGTAAAAACTTTGCCTTCTTTCGTGGAATCACAGCATGAGCAGTTTCCACATTTATGATGACCTTGAATTGGGGCAGACGCAACATTGTGCTTAAGTCCGGCTTTTTTATTTGTGGCAATGCTGCTCTTACCAAATGGTTAGAGATGCTGTGAATTTTTTTGAATGCAAACAACGGTTGATTTTGAAATGATTGATCCAGGTTTTTTAACAAATGCCAATTCTGTTTGACTAATTTTTTCAACATGTTTGAATTAGGGCAGAAGGTTGATACAAATACCATTCTTTCCATAGTCTTTTTAGGTCTTTTTTCCAACAGACATTCTCTCAGCGTCCACCAAGCTCTTTTACATGATTTCTTTAGCAGTTTCTTTGGGTAACCTCGTTGTTTTAAATTATTTGTCAAAATTTCTGCATGTCTTAGGTATTCCTCTTTTTCTGTGCAGTTACGACGAATGCGGAGGTACTGCCCATAGGGCAAGTTTTCCTTTAAACTCCGCGGATGGTTGCTTCCAAAGCGTAACGCTTTGTTTCGGTCCGTTGGTTTTTTATACAACGTTGTCACTAGACCACCCATGGAGGGATAAACCTCCACGTCTAGAAATGGCATCTTATCTCTTGAATGGTCCAAACTAAAATGAATCGACGGTACCCTGTTATTGATCCATTCATGAAAGTTTCTTAAGTTGTCTTCTGACCCAGTCCACACGAAGAATACATCGTCTATAAAACGATACCAATGGGTTATCCATTGGGCAAAAGGATTATTGTTGTACACAAATGTTTCCTCATATTTAGCCATAAACAGAATGGCCAGTTCCGGGGCAAAGGGACAGCCCATAGCTACGCCTCCTGTTTGAAAGAAAAATTCCCCATTGAAATTGAAGTAATTTTTCTTGAGAGCGAATTCTGCAAGTTTTCTTATAAATGATGTTGGCACTTTATGTGGTCGTTCTCGTTCATCAAGGTATACTTCAAGGACATTAATGCCCTCCTCCTGTGGTATTTTAGTGTAGAGGGACGTAATGTCCATGGTAACCATTAGATGAATATTCTTGTCAAACTGGATGGTAGAAAGCTTGTTTAGAAAGTCGGTTGTGTCTTGTAAGTACGATCTAACCTGGTGAAGAAAAGGCTTTAAGAAAAATTCCACAAATTTGGAAATCGGTTCTAGTAAGGATCCACATCCTGATACTATTGGGCGGCCAGGGGGTGCGGATGCATCCTTATGTATTTTAGGCAATACATATAAAAGAGGTGTTCTCGGATGTTTCGTTTTCAAAAATTCTAGCTCCTTTTTTCCTAGGAATCCCTGTGTGAAACTTTCATCTAGGAAGGCAAATAATTCATTTTTTAAGTCAGATGTAGGATCTTTTTGAATTTTGCGGTAACATGTTATGTCATCCAGTTGTCTGCTGACCTCTTGTATGTATAGTTCCTTGTCCCAGATAACTATTGAACCGCCTTTATCGGCCTGTTTAATGATGACTGAAGTGTCTGATTTTAAGTTGGTCAAGGCCACTGATTCTGCTTTTGAGATGTTGTATTTCATCCATTTTTTATTTTCTTCCATTTGGGCAACAGCCGATAGTAGAGTGCGTTCAAATGTAATCATTTCTTTGGGGACTTTGTTGGTTGGCGGACAAAATGTCGATTTATTGCGTAAACCTGTTGTTTCCGATGTCATTTGGTAAGTGTTTTCTGCAAAAAACAATTTCAACCTTAGTTTTCGGCAAAATTCAATAACTTCAGTTTTGAGTTTAATGAAGTCTGTGTGTTTAGATGGAACAAATGTTAATCCTTTGCTCAGAATGGATTCTTCATCCTTTGTGAGGATTTTTCCAGATAGATTAAATATGGGCGAAGGGATCAATTTTTGTAATTTTGCCGTCGGGTTGACATCTCCCATGGTTGGGGGGTATTCCTTGTCTTTCCTCCCTGTTTTGTCTGGCCTCTGCCTAAAAAAGGACCTTGATGTTGTTGCTGGAATCCTTGCTGTTGTTGTTGGTGTCCACCTCTCCTGTTGTAATTACTTTGATAGGTAGAATTGTCCCCTTCACTTGAGCTTCCTGACGATGATGTATCTGAAAAGGTTATAAATTTGTTGTAGGATCTACCCTGGTATTGTTGTAGATGTCTTTTTGATTCCGGTCTTGAATAGAAATCCATTTGGAGAAAAGGGTACACTTTCTCTAGGTTGAAGTTGAGTTTGTCCCTTTCAAATTGCACAGTTTTTTGATTAACTGTGTAATCTTTGAATTCTCCAATATCCTTCTGAACTTTGTCCAGTAAAGTTTTAGCATCCGTGATTAATTGATTCGTGGAAATCGCGGTTTCTAGCGCTTGAATTACCTCCAATTGTGTTTTTGATAGTCTCTGTGCCGTTTCTATGGTTAATACCATAAGGTCCCTACTGCATTTGGTCTCTATATAACTATAACCTTTTTTGTATATGGGATCCTCTGTGAAAATAACAGGGATGTTTTTTATCTGTAATCCACCTGGGATTGTTCCACCTTTCAAATGTTGTAAAAGAAAGTGACCATGTAGGTCCGTCCGAATTTGTTTCTTTTTTAGCCTTGTAAGTTTGTCTATTTCATTTTGGTTCTGAGCCGAGACACTTAGTGATGCGGAAACGAATAAAGGGGGGGCAGCTAATAGATTTCTTATGTGTTCCTCGCTGTACGCAAACGCTTCATTCTCAGACATACTATGAAAACCTTACACACACTCTTACCACCAGATTCCACTTGCAAAACAATGATGATAACCCAGTCCAGCACCTCTTTGTCTGCTGACTGGTTAGCCACCGAGCCACAGAGGGCTCACAATCCTTACTCAGCTAGTTATACTGGGAAAAAGGACCACACAGACTGTTGTCTGCAATTAACAATAGAAACAAAACCACTGGGTATGGGCTCCCACCGGCATAGCTTGCCACAAGCATGTAATGAACAGAAAAGATGCAGATGCCGCTAATTTCGAACTCAAACTTATGTTTCGTAAACACACGGGTAAGACAATGTGTTTGTTGAATTTAATTCCACTTATTTTTTATTTTCTTTGTATTTTCAATTGAACACTTCTATTTCAATAGTGATTTCTACATGTATTATACAAACATTAAAACCTGGTGTGCACAACAATTATAATATACAATTCTCGCAAAATCCTTATTTACAAGTGATATATCCTCATCACCATTCAATCTTCATTCATACATCAATCGACCCACTACAAACAACAATAAACAACAAAAAGTAAATGATTCGATAAATGCTGGAATAATGATATTCACAACAAAAAGCCAATGTTAGTTTCACAATAAACTGAATATGTACAAATTTTTGTGCATTAATTATTAGTTTCAAATTTTTGGCTTCTAAGGAGTCTGCGCGTTTCGAACTACCGTTATTTCGTAGTTCTCATCAGGACCATATCTGTAATGAAAGAACAGAAATTGTTTTTGGAAAGGGGTTCACCATTTCTATGCTGCCTGTCCCCAATACTCAAGTGACCTCACCTACCTCGCACTCCGCAGAGAAAGCTGGGATTGATATTAGGACCTCAGTCTAAAAGAATATATCAGAAAACCTCAATGGACAGTAATTTCTAAAGTAGAAAAAGACGTAAGAGGTGGCGATCTGGATGCAAAATTAATTAAGAGAGAGGCAATGCTTATTGTCAAATTCAACACCGCCTTTTTAGGCTTGAATGAACTGATGGAAATTTTCAAACTGTAAACTTATGGACACCGTTTTAAACACATCAACCCATCACCCATCTGAATCAGCGTAATTGCCCAAACACGTAAAATGCACCTCTTGAAATTCTGAAAAACAGTGCTTGAGGCAAACACAATCCGCCTTAAGCAGCGTAAGAAACGGTGGTGATTAATTTTTTAACACCGGCATCAGCACCAAACTCTGTTAGCGTTTCACTTCAATGACTTCACCGAAACAATTACGTTTTTTTTAAAAAATAAAAAAATGTTCCTACTACAAACAGCGCAAGGACGAAGGACTACACTTCCCATAATCCTATGCGGACCAGGAAGTGCAAACAATTAGGTCAGCGTTTGGACGGCCACGGGTGCACACGATAGACAGCCTTGGTCTTTCAAGTAAGTGTCACCTACTATATATAGACACACGACCATCTCACAGCCAGGATCAACAGCAAAGGTAGAATTTTAATACATCGTGTTTGTTTTATTTAACAGAACATAAATTGGTAACGGCGAACTTTTCAAGAAACACACAACGCGCCTGACTCGCTTCACTAGGTAAGCGGCGCTCTGAACACCTGAGATGTTGTAAGAATTGAGACACACAACAGAGTGTGTTAGTAATTCTAAATATGTATTCAACCCCTCTCCATCTAGACAGTGGCGAGCCAGGTCTATCCAAACGGGCTAACCAACACCTCCAAGTAAGTGAGGAAGAGGAGTGAATGGGTTGAATGCAGGTTGATGTGTTTATTAAGTGTTCTTTTTCTGATTGAGGTTTTCTGATATATTCTTTTAGACTGAGGTCCTAACATCAATCCGAGCTTTCTCTGCGGAGTGCGAGGTAGGTGAGGTCACTTGAGTATTGGGGACAGGCAGCATAGAAATTGTGAACCCCTTTCCAAAAACAATTTCTGTTCTTTCATTACAGATATGGTCCTTATGAGAACTACGAAATAACGGTAGTTCGAAACGCGTAGACTCCTTAGAAGCCAAAAATTAGAAACTAATAATTAATGCAGAAAAATTTGTACATATTCAGTTTATTGTGAAACTAACATTGGCTTTTTGTTGTGAATATCATTATTCCAGCATTTATCGAATCATTTATGTTTTGTTGTTTATTGTTGTTTGTAGTGGGTCGATTGATGTATGAATGAAGATTGAATGGTGATGAGGATATATCACTTGTAAATAAGGATTTTGCGAGAATTGTATATTAGAACTGTTGTGCCCACCAGGTTTTAATGTTTGTATAATACATGTAGAAATCACTATTGAAATAGAAGTGTTCAATTGAAAATACAAAGAAAATAAAAAATAAGTGGAATTAAATTCAACAAACACATTGTCTTACCCGTGTGTTTACGAAACATAAGTTTGAGTTCGAAATTAGCGGCATCTGCATCTTTTCTGTTCATTACATGCTTGTGGCAAGCTATGCCGGTGGGAGCCCATACCCAGTGGTTTTGTTTCTATTTTTAATTGCAGACAACAGTCTGTGTGGTCCTTTTTCCCAGTATAACTAGCTGAGTAAGGATTGTGAGCCCTCTGTGGCTCGGTGGCTAACCAGTCAGCAGACAAAGAGGTGCTGGACTGGGTTATCATCATTGTTTTGCAAGTGGAATCTGGTGGTAAGAGTGTGTGTAAGGTTTTCATAGTATG